>NC_136382.1:45398750-46648750 GCF_965140285.1 Lepidochelys kempii
CATACTGTAGACTTCACATTTTGACTGGGACTGCTAAACTTTTCTTTTTTCTTTTCAAATTAGCCTCATGATTGGCATGACCTTCAATTAACCAGAGCAGACATCTTACATTCCTCACAAGCAATTTACAAAGTGAAATGGCAGTTGATGCTTTCAAAGAAAGTCCATTCCAGATTATCCAAACTGAATTAAACTATGTGATGGTTTTGAAATGACGGTAACACTCTCTACCCTCACTTCAGGATCTCTGTTTAATCTAAGTAAGGGTACTTGGTTCCAAGTTGTGAGAAAGCTTCATATAATCATTCCTTTTTAACAAGATCAAACAGCTTAGAAAATCCAAAAGGCTTAATTCCTTTGGGTGGATTGCATTTATCATCAAAGAATGTATCGTATATTGAATGACATTTGGAAGATAGCTTTGTTTTCTATTTTATTCCGTCACTGGAGTCATGCAAATTAGAGGGAATGGGAACATTGTAGATCCCACTGCTCCATAATAAACAAAAACAGTTTTGGTTTTGGCAACTACATTTATAGGAATTGTGTATCAGGGCAGAAGTCAGGCAATTCCTCCTTCCTAAAACTAAAAGTAGAAGAAGGTTTAGATAACGTTGCCCATCAAGAAGCAGAGCTTCTTGAAGTGCTCAATTATGTATGACAGAATCAATCAGACACAGGGTCGGACTTACTACAGTTTTAATTAAGTAGGTGATGGGAGATAAAAATACTGTGGATAAAGGAGAAGAGAAGCAGTAGTTGTTAAGATGAAGTGTGCATGTATAGAGGGGGAGTTACAGAAGCAGAAAGCAAAGAGGAGAGAGAAGGAAGAGGTCTTAAAATTGGCAGGTTAGAAGTAGAATGGTGTGGGTGACAATTGAGGGGATGGCACAATAAAAATGAGGCGGGCCTTGGAAGACTGAGACATAAGGCAAGGAGAGGAGCAAAAGCAAAAATATGACTATGAATGTGTTGGGAGCATTGGGTGGCAGTTATATTTCAAAAGCAATGCTCTGCAAAGAAAAGTACCAGCTCTGGGGCAGCTCTTTTACCTAACACAAACCTGAGCCCTTGGAGGGTATAGAGGAAAGAAATATATAATTTAAGAAGAACTGCTGTTGAGTAACCAGTGTAGGTGTATCTTGGTTGGTCTCAGAATATTACAGAGACAAGATGGGTGAGGTAATATCTTTTACTAGACCAACTTCCATTAGTGGAAGGGACAAGCTTTTGAGCTTCACAGAGCTCTTCTTCAGATCTGGGAAAGGTGCTCAGAGTATCAAGAAAGCAGGAAGTCTGCAGAGACTAGTACTGTTTTCTGAGACCTGACTGCAGCAGGGATAAAAGAGCTGTCAGGAGCTCTGTAGGCCTGATCCAGCAAAGTGCTTAACTTCAAACACATGCAGATCCCCCGCTTCAGCGGGACTACTCATGTGCTTTATCTGAATTGGGATGAGAGTGCTCAGCACATGCAGGATCCAGTCCTGTGCCTGTTCCTTCCTTACTGAAATGCTTTTTGCTGCTGCTGCTGCTGCGGTGGTGGTGGTGGTGGTCACTCTCTACCTCCAGCAGTTCTTTCATTCTCTGATCTATGGGTCTGATTTCCAGCTGCCTTGTAAGTAGTCCTTTATACAGGTGCGTGAATAATGGATTGTTTGTTTGCTGGCAATTCTGAAATATTTAAAAAATGCAATGGCCCACCTTGATTATCACTACAAAAGGTTTTTTTTCTCTCCTGCTGGTAATAGCTCACCTTACCTGATCACTCTCGTTACAGTGTGTATGGTAATACCCATTGTTTCATGTTCTCTGTGTATATAAAATCTCCCCACTGTATTTTCCAGTGCATGCATCCAATGACATGAGCTGTAGCTCACGAAAGCTTTTGCTCAAATAAATTTGTTACTCTCTAAGGTGCCACAAGTACTTCTTTTCTTAATCCTTGTGTGTGTTTTGAGAAGTTGACAAAGAATACTTGACCTTGAAGTGTAAGGCTTTGTGGGAGAGGGTGTGTGTGACTTTCTCTGTAATACTATTTTCAATGCCTCATGACTCTCTTGTGTGCCTTGTGTGACCCGTACGACAGTACTAACCCACCAGTTCAGAAACATTGCTGTAAGATATTGGAATAAGTAATAGAGCTCCCTCCAGAGGTGTTTGTAGATTATATCAATTTAAGGACGTTCTTGTGTATCATTCTTCCTATCTGATGTTGATAAAAGTTAATAAAAGCCTAATTCTGTGCACATGCCTCACATTACACCTTATCTCCAAGAAACCCTCAAGTTGCTACACACACACACACACACACACACTGCTATTGCATGCTAAGAATACGATTTGATCTTACACTATGAAGGGAAAGAAGTGTCTCCCTTTGCACTTCCCCTGCCTCACCCCACTCCTGTGCGGTTGTATATCTACAGAGCAGATGTCAAGCTCAAGCCTTAGTGATTATTTTCTTCAGTTTTGTTCTATGTGGGTTCACACACCCTGGTTCTGAGCTTTAGGGCAAACCACATTCAAAATTTCAAAGCAAAAGTCATTGAAAGCCACAAATTTCACATCGGAGCCATGAATGTCACATGATTTCAGTGAAAAGCATAAATCAATCGAGTTTCACTCAAAATGTTTCTGAACCTTAGAAAATGTTGCAGACTTATCAAGTTTGTAGCTAAACCAAATCAATTTGCCACAGTCCAAGGTTTCATTATGAAAATATCACACCACCCTAATATTAATACCATGCATGGAATACCTTCTCTGATCTAATTTATATTGATATGTGTGATCACAGTCCATCTTAAACAGGTAACAGTTAATTTTCAAGTGTACTTTTTTACAAATAACTGGCTTCTAGAGTTCAAATTCTAACTTTGTGTCTCTTGTTTATCAGTGTCTGTCTCTCGAATTCTACATAGCCCTCTGATATCCAAAGAATATACTGTCTGCATGTAAACATATCATTATAATCTGAACATCCAAATTTTCCACCTAAAAGTTTCTTAACACCTACTTCTGATGTGATACCTTCTACAAATTCAGGCAATTAATGTTTCCAAGGTTGTTGGACAATCAGAGATAGCTGGTATAATTTATAGGTTAAAAAGAGTTTTTCAAAATTTCAGAACCATCGAGTTGTGCACATAACCTATGTAGCCTAAATTTCTTTACTCATTCCCCATCCATTCACTCACCCTCCCTTTGTTCCTTATACTTTTATTGCATCTTGTTTTAGTTTGGATTATAAAATCCTCAGAGAAGAGATTGGTAGCTAGATTGACAAAGGGGACCTAGGCTAAGTGTTGCAGTGTCAAACTTCTGGGACCCTAGCACCCTGAGGAGGTCATGGTTCCCTTGTCATCACTAGCAGCTAGGTAGGTGAACTCAGCCAGGTTATGGGGGACACAGGTTCAAACCCCCACTCTGTCTGATTCAGATCAAGGACCTAAACCCAGGTCCCCCATCAGTGGGCTAGGGTATATTCTGAGGTGCATGTCTCTCACTCTCTCCTGTTGAAGCTCTTCCACTTTATATACATAGAACATTGGAACTTCTTTGGAGCAGGGACTGGAATCTGGGTCTTCCACTACTAGCCTACATAGAGAATCATTCTCTTTCTCTCTGACCCAGATCCCTTTGTGGATCTAGCCCTGTATGGTCTGTCTTCCCATATGTTTTACAGCATCTAACAAATTACTCCAGTCCTAGCATGTGAGTGCAAATAATGGCCAACATTCTGTAATGAATTACATCTTGTTCAAGCCCTCTGAATCCACAATAACTAAAACTAAGTTACAACTGTCTAATTAAAGGGACTGAGTATATTTTGTGACACATTAACCTTGCTTTTGATTTTTGGGATACTTAGGGTCCAATCCTACATTCTTCATATTGTTTTTGAAGAATATAATAGTAAGATACCACTTTTTTCTATTTTCTGTTCCTTATATACTTCAATCAATGGGAATTTTGAGTTTGCCAGCAATGTGTCCACCTGTTGCGGTTCAGTGATGAGACAGAACACAGCTTTATGCAAGCAAACAGGCTGGTCAGCGGAGATGGGCTGTTCTGCCCCCCCTGCCTTCCACCTTCTCCTTTTATTATATTTCTCCCCCTAAGCATTACACACTGCTACACAAAGGAATGTATGACGTTGATTCATATGCTTAGTTACCATCCTCTATCTACTACAATCCTGGTTCTCAGGCCTTGAGCCCAGGCTAAAGAAACCTCCCACAGTTGCTGTCCAAACAATCAAGTTCTCAGGGTTCATATCTAGCCCTTGTCCTTGGATAGAGCAATGTGTGCATTGCTCCTAGGAAACAGTCAGGGTGTGCCCCGCCTGCTTCCAGGTGGAATAGCTAGACATTAACCCTTCATCCACCTATTACTCACTAATTTTCAAAAATTAGTAGTGGGGCTTCTGGTCCATAGTGTAGGCTCTACATCACTTGTTGGGTCGCCAGGTAATTAAATATTTCTGGGTCGCCATGTAATTAAATATTTCTGACTAGGCAGAACTGACAGAAGACAACACATCCAATATTACAGTTACCACCTTTTTTAAAAGAAGAAGAAGAATTGAATTATAAATTAGTTGATCCTATTTTCTAAATCAAATGGCCTAATGAGACTTCCTTGGATTCAGATTTTATTTAATAATAAGTAGTATCTCTTTACTTCATAGAATCTTAAACTATTTGCAGCTTCCCGTAACTATGAAATACAAAATGAAAATAAGATGTGATTAATCCTGATGAGATTACATTTAATACACTAAAATGGCTGCAGATAGAGAATTCTCTCCATGCAGGTTTATATATTAATAAAGTCTTCTCTTTATCCCTGCAGCCTTTAAAACTACTAACATTGAGTGGCATATATGACAGATCCAACTGAATAAACTGTACTGATGAGACTTGACTGAAGGAGATCTTAAAACTGCAATGATGCATATACTGTATAAAACTGACAAGAAGGTGTAGCCCCTATTTACATTTATTTAATGATAAAAATATATTCCTTTTTAATGTGTACATCTTGTAAAGACTTCAGAAGAGGAAGAAGAAAAGATATGGGTAATCTGACTGAATACACTTTTGAGAATAATGAGTCTTGACTGAAAGCCATTGTAAGAGAGCAGGGCTACATTGCATGCTACAGAACAAGAAGACAGCACTTCCATGAATAAAACTGATAAAATGCCTTGAATCGGATGCCAAACCTATACCACCTAATGACAGATCAACTTGCATTTCCCAAACCTCAAAGAAAAGGGTTTTTTTTTTTCAACTGCTCAGAACCAATTCTAGCAATAAAACACAGAATTTAGAGAGTAACTCTTCCATCACAGTGACAAGCAAATCATATTCCTGAACATGGAATTTGGATAGTAAGCATGGCTTGTGAATGTGAATTGAAAGATCACTCCAAAGGACCAAAAGGCAGGCAAAAAACCGTCTTGAGATTACAAAAGGGAGCTGAAGGCAAAGGTAGCTAAGCCTTAATAAAGACAATTACGTAAAACTGTCTAATGTACCTAACTTTCTGCCTTACACATTGTTCTTGAAGAAGGAAATCATGATAACATATCTCTGCTATCATGAGCCTGAATTTAGGATGACACTTAAGTCTATGTGCAACCTTCATGCTGATGCATGATCTTTTCATATTTTTAGTTCTGAAAAAATTCATCTCATGACCACTGGTTTCCAAAGTGTCAGAGAAATGAGAGGGAGTCTATCATAAAACCCAAACTTTTTTTAAAAAACCCAACCAGTATTTATCTCACCATTGAAGGCTATCTTAATTCTCTACACCAGTGGCTCTCAAACTTTTTTATTTATTTATTTATTTTGCAGACCACTTGAAAATTGCTGAGGGGCTCAGTGGACCACTTAATGATCTTTCCAAATGTTGTTTGTACCATTAGCTAACTATTGTAAAGCGCTTTGGATAAAAGCACTATTTAAAAATCCTTTAATAATAATTAACATTTTTTTGTTCTACAAATAAAAGCACACAACTCATATTTTAATATCAGTAGTCTTACCTATCTAATGTGATGGATGTGCCCTCTCTCCCCTGCTGTGGCAACCACCAAACTGGGGTTGAGAATTGGGGGGTCTTGCCCTCCTCTCACCTGCTGCAGCAGCCTCCGAGCTGAGGCTGGGAAGGAGGGCCAACTCTCCCCGGCAGCCGCAGACCTGGAGTTGGGGAAAGTTGCCTCTTTCTCTGGCCGCCGCAGCCCTGCACGTCCCAAATTCCCCCCACACCCTCTTCTCACCCCATTGTCCCCTCCCACCTATCCCCTATTTCCCCCTCCCCCCCCAGGCAACCACCTCATCTTACATGTACGTCTTCTCCAGGGTCCAGGCACCTAATTAGTGGAGCCGTGCCTGTATGGCTCCACTAATTAGGTGGGTGGTCCTTTATTCTCTTGTATGCGACTGCCCAGGCATGCACCTTAGAGGGAACTACCCGTGGACCACCTGAATGGAGCTTGTCCATGGACCACAGTTTGAGAACCTGTAGAACTGATCAATGAAATTGTTTTTAATTGGTCACTTTATTAATTTAACTTCAAAAGCAAAGTTTTATAAATGAAACAACATTCATTCATAAAACCGGTTACCCCAATACCTGGCTAATTGAATTTCACTTTCAATCCAATTGCTGCTTAAATCTCTGAAACTTACACTGTTTCAACATTGTAACTTCTGCTAACTGTTTGTCATTCATTATACTTTTCTATATTGTAACTTCTGTTCACTGATTGCCATTCCTTACACTTGTCCATATTGTAACTCAAACTCCATTTTAAGTTGTCCCAAACTCCATTTGAAAATGCTCAGTTCATTTTGTAAAAGTTTGCTGTAACCTTCATTTTTGCAAAACCCTGCTGTAATCTTATTAGTTTAGTTTAGATGTGTGAATGAGGTATGGATGGATGATGGAATCAACCTCCAGCCCCAGCCTGTCCAGATGAAATAAAGTGTAAACACCCAAAGGCTGAAGATGCAGACAACAGCCCTGACAAAGTAAGAGGAGACCACGCTCAGAAGAACAAAAGTACAATTGAAGAAACATCAAAGCCAGGTCCTAGGCTGTCTGCAATTGATGGGTGATCAATCATACCGGACCCAGAGGCAGCGTGACACAGCAAGACCTATAGACTCTCTGGATTCAAATTAACACCTACATAAAGGAGGGGTGAGATGGAAGACTTTGAAGGGTAACATTCTGCTGCCAACATGGAAGGGCATCAGTGCATGCCCAACAGAGACCCAGCTCTTCCTTGCGCCCGGCTTTCCTGTCCAGTTACCCGCCGCAAGCTACGAACCCAAGCCACGAACTCAAGCTACATTCAGGACTCATAACTATATAGCAGCTGCAGAACCTGTGTGTGTGTATGAACGAACGTGTGAATGAATGTGAAACTGAATGAAATGTTATAGCTATAACTGACTGCCTACGACGATTCTTTTTGTATTCACACTAAATATGACATTTTGTCTTATCCCCTTTAATAAGATCCTGCTGGTTTTTATTTTATTGGTATAACAAACCTCTGTTCTACACTTACAGCTTTCCCTATTGCTAATCAGGGGGGCTGGAAGAAAAGATACCCTTTTGAAAGCTTTTATAAGATTCTCTGGGTCAAATATCAATCTCCTGTAAACAAGCCCCATCTCACCTCCAGTGTTGGGGTTGCACTGAGGTAAATCAGAAAGGAAATTTCTTTTTAAAATTCCCCCAGATAGCATCACCACGAGTAGAGAAAACCAACTATTTCTTTTGTGAGAGCTCCAATTCCAGACAGGCATGGGTGAACCTACAGAACCAAACTTAGGGTCACAGAATTAGTTTAGGTTTGCACAATTTTTTCACTGTAATTAAAGTTCAGTTTTAATTCAATGGTGATCTCATTTTTTAAAAAATGAGAAGAAATATTTTCTCTAACCACAAGGAATACTGTGTTATATAATAGAGATAACAGAGGCCTCTTTCCCCAAAGATAACAGAGATAATAGAGATAACAGAGGCCTCTTTCCCCAAAGTAGGTTTTCACAAGTGGGTTCCCTCTATATTTAGCATTTATTTTATCATTAGAATTCTCTGTCACCTTTCTGATCCTTTGCCTCCCCATATTCTCTATGTAATTGTTTTTTCACTCTACTCCATTTTCACGCTCTTTAAATTGAATTATTTACTTTCTACCTCCTGTTTGTTCCTCCTTATATAGCCTCTCTTAGCCATGCTGGAGACCCAGTAACCTTAGTCTTAGAGTCAAACTTTTGCAACCATGAAATCTGAGTGACTTCAAAATCAAGCAAAATATGTTTGCCTATCCCTGGTTCCAGCATGAGGGATTTAATCCTCTCTATTAGTTCTTTCATTAATACTAAGAGAAAATACACGAGGCTTCTTTCCAGTTTCAAATCAGCCCTCCTCCAAAAATTGATATAGCCTACCTTTCACTCTATCTGCACAGACTAAAAATAATGTAGGGGACACTGTAAAAGACGTAGTCCTACCTAGATAGAAGGATAGCACTGTAAGTACATCTAAAGTATAGAGTTTAGCTTCAGCTATGTTGGAATGAGGATTGGGAAAGAAGACTGGCAAGTGTATTACCTGGTTGAGATAGAAATCAGGGCCTACCTTTGGCAAAAACTTTGGATGAGGCCTCAAGGTCACCCTGTCCCTATGAAACACAGTGTAGAAAGGTCCTGCCATGAGTGTTTGTATCTTCTAGCAGATGTTATGGCCACTACGAAGATTATTTTGATGGACAAGTTGAAGACAGAACACGTAGCTAACTGGTCAAAGGGTAGACCCATCAGCTATGTCAGAAATAGGTTGAAATCCCAAGGGGGGGGAGGCTCTCTGATTGAGGGATACAACCACATAAGGCTTTACAGCAGTATTGCTACTTTAGCATATGAGAATGTTGAGTGATCCTGAATAAGAAGATGGAAAGCTGAAATGGCTGCTAGGTATATTCTTAAAGAGCTTATAGACTGTTTTGAATTCCAGAAACACAGAAAGTATTCCAGCCTGTTATGTTATCTGAGTTTGAGATGGTATAATTGATGTGGTTAAGCCCAAACAGTGAGTCTCTTCCACTTGGCAGAGTAAGTAAGCCTCAGAGTCCTTCCTAGACCTACTCTGTACCTCTGACTGCTTTGAACCTATCAGCATGCATGCCATGAGGTACAGGGAAGTTGTAACCAGATGGAAGATTTGCCCCTTTTTTTCTGGGAGATTATATCTGTCTGAAGAAATAACTGGACTGGAAGTCAAATGCAGAATTATCAGGTGTGATAACCAGAACAGCTTTGGAACTACAGACTAGTCAGCCTCACTTCAGTCCCCAGCAAAATCATGGAGCAGGTCCTCAAGGAATCCAGTCTGAAGCACTTGGAGGAGAGGAAGGTGATCAGGAACAGTCAACATGGATTCACCAAGGGCAAGTCATGCCTGACCAACCTGATTGCCTTCTATGATGAGATAACTGGATCTGTGGATATGGGGAAAGCGGTGGACATGATATATCTTGACTTTAGCAAAGATTTTGGCTATGGACTCCCACAGTATTCTTGCCAGCAAGTTAAAAAAGTATGGATTGGATAAATGGACTATAAGGTGGACAGAAATCTGGCTAGATTGTTGGGCTCAATGGGTAGCGATCAATGGCTCGATGTCTAGTTGGCAGCCGGTATCAAGCGGAGTGCCCCAGAGTTCAACATCTTTATTAATGATCTGGATGATGGGATTAATTGCACCCTCAGCAAGTTCGCAGATGACATGAAGATGGGGGGAGAGGTAGATATGCTGGAGGGTAGGGAAAGGGTCCAGAGTGACCTAGACAAGTTGGAGGATTGGGCCAAAAGAAATCTGATGAGGTTCAAAAAGGACAAGTGCAGAGTTCTGCACTTAGGAAGGAAGAATCCCATGTACTGCTACAGGCTGGGGACCGACTTCCTAGGCAGCAGTTCTGCGGAAAAGGACCTGGGGATAACAGTGGATGAGAAGCTGGATATGAGTCAGCAGTGTGCCCTTATTGCCAAGAAGACCAATGGCATATTGGGCTGTATTAGTAGGAGCATTGTTGTACCAATAAAATAAAAACCAGCAGGATCTTATTAAAGGGAAAAAGGCAAAATACCACATTTATTGTGAATACAGAAAGAATCATAGTAAGCAGTTAGTTATAGCTATAACATTCCATTCAATCTCATATTTATTCTCACATTCATTCATACAAACACACACACACACACACACACACAGGTTCTGCAAGGTTGTTATCATAGTTACCAGCCTTAGAGTTGCTCATGCCAAGCCACTGGCCAGGTGGCCTGGACATGAGGAGGGAGCAGGGCCTTGTCAGATGCTCATCTGATGCTCCTGGAAGTTGGTTTGCAGAATCAGACCCCAAAGTTCTCACTTTTTAGAGTCTATTTTTATAGGAATTTCTTCCTATGCCAGTCTATGGGAATTGCTTCATCATGCTGTTGCTGAATCAATCAGCAGATAGCACATTCCTGACGGCTCCAAGATGTTATCTTGTTCTTTGGTTCTCCCATTCTTGAGGCTGTTGGGTGGATTCCAGTCTGCCCTCCGGGTGGGGTCCTCTGGTTATTTCCACTTGACACCTTCTTCAGCCGATGGACACTGGATTCTTAGGCTGGCACCTCCCTGATCATTCAGTTATTATCCACACCAAGCATCCATCCACATACATCCTCTATCTCTATTTTAATCACAATTGTTAATACAACAAAAGGGTGGGGAGTCTCTGGGTGCTGTTTCTGTTGTTAGAGTATTGCTTTGAGTCTCTCTCTCTTGTGAATTGCTTTGAGAACAGACTCTGTCTTAGAATGTACTAACACAGTTAGCAGCTTGCAAGTTTCACACATAGAGGGAGAGAAACAATACCAAAAACCAAGAGACCTCTTAATTAGTAATACCCTGGAATTTAAACTCTGGGGAATCAAACTCATTTGTGATTTTAATACAGAACTTCTTTAATATGATCCAACAGCATTGCCAGCAGACAGAGAGAAGTGATTACTCCTCTCTATTCGGCCCCTGTGAGGCCATACCTGAAGTACTGTGTATAGTTTTGTTCCCCTACTACAGAAGGAATGTGGACAAATTGGAGAGAGTCCAGCAGAGGGCAATGAAAATGATTAGGAGCACATGACTTACGAGGAGAGGCTAAGGGAACTGAGTTTTTTAGTCTGCAGAAGAAAAGAGAGAGGGGGGATTTGATAGCAGTGTTCAATTACCTGAAGGGGGGTTCCAAAGAGGATGGAGCTAGGCTATTCTCAGTGGTGGCATATGACAGAACAAGAAGCAATGGTCTCAAGTTGTAGTGGGGGAGGTTTAGGTTGGATATTAGGATACACTATTTCACTAGGAGAGTGGTGCATGGGTTACCTAGGGAGGTTGTGGAATCTCCATCCTTGGAGGTTTTTAATGCCTGGCTTGACAAAGCCTTGGCTGGGATGATTTAGTTGGTGTTGGTCCTGCTTTGAGCAGGGGGTTGGACTAGATGACCTCATGAGGTCTCTTCCAACGCTAATATTCTATGATTCTGTGATTCTGTGCTGGTGCCAGGCATGATCATCTTGGCTGAGTCTGATCTGAGTTTCCTGATAATTCTTGGGATTGGTGTAATCTGAGCCTATATATTCAGGGGATCAGGAACACATCCCTGGTCCTAACCTCCTCTGGAGCAGAACTTTTGAGTTTGTTTTTTTTGCCACAAACAAGTCTATAGAGGGTTGGCCTGACATGGTGAATATTTTCTTTATGATGATGTCCACAGACCATTTGTGATTGCTTGTACATTGCCTGAGAGGTGGTCTATCAGAACATTCTGAACGCCTTGCAAATGCAGTGCTAGTGAAGTAATCTCGAGCCAGATGCACCCATTAAAAAGGTGCACAGCTTCTTGACATGAAGGGGTGGATCTGGTTTCCCCCTCCCTCGTGCCTGTTGATATTTAGGATTCCATAGTCTTTGTGTCTGAAGATTGCCTAGGTGGGCTCCCCTCCCTAGACTGGAGGTATCTAACACCACAGTCTGGAATGGCAATAGTGGAGAGAAAAGTACTCCCTTTGTATACTTTTAGAGGGTCCTTCCACCAGTTTAATTATGACAGCACTTCTGGGGGGACTTGTATGTCTAGAAGATTTCTGTTGGGCCAATATACAGATTTCAACCACACTTGTATGCATTGAGGTATGTAGATGAGGAGGATATGTACCCCAGATGTCTGAGGAAAGTTCTTACTGATGTTTAAGGGTGGGCTTATGAAGGGCTGACAAGGTCCACTATGATGGGAAATCTTCCCTGAAGCCAGTAGAAAATCTTTCCTAGATCAGATTTTTCTTCATTGACTCTGAGTTTCAGAGAGGTGAAAAGTTGAAGAGTTTGCTGTATGGAATTGATCACCTATTGTAAAGACTTCCTTGAATGAGCCAGCCATCTAGATGTGGGTAAACATGGACTTCCCATGTCCTCAGGCAAGCTGTCACTACCATAAGGCATTTAGTAAATACCCTCAGCACTGTCAACAGACCAGCAGGACTCTGTACTGGGGGTGGATATTGAATATTGGAACATGAAAATGGCCATATTAGATCAGATCAATGGTCCATCTAGCCCAGTAGCCTTTTTCTTCCTCTAAAAGCTTAGTATTTCTTGCAGTATGTGCTTCTCCAGCCCTGGAGCACCAACAGAGTTGGTGCCTATGGCTTCTATGAATCAAATCATGCAAGGGCATATGACTAGCTCATGTGACCTTGGACTCCATCTTGTGCCTATAATTTTCCACAAACTAAGGCTGAGAGCATCCCTCCACATGGGTGAAGATGTAAAAGACCCAGGAAGCATCTCCATTTTGCCTCTTTCCTGCTCTGCTCTCTGGACTATGGACTTACACTAAAAAGAGCATTCTAATAAATGGACTGAGGATATTCCAAATTTTTGGAGGTTACCATGAACTTTACCACTCAGCAGTTTATTCCATCACTGCTACAAACCTGATCCAAGAATTTTGCAATGAGTGTATGTATAGGATTTCTTTGATCATTTTAATTCTCCCTTCTTTCTTTTCTTTTATAAATAAACTTTTAGATATTAGATACCAAGGATTGGCAACAATGTGATTATTGGATAAGATCTGAGTTATATATTGACCTGGATATGTGGCTGATTTCTTGGGATTAGAAGGACAACTTAGTATGATAAAATTGGTTTTAAATAATAACTCTCATCATAAAGTCTCTGACCATGCCCCCTAGGCAGAGCAAGCAGACTGTGAAAGTATGAGGTAAGGATCGCTGAACTAGCATGGTCCCCTTCTGCCATATGGGCTTGAATTGTGTGTGTGATGGAGAAGGGGAGGTTGTGGAATAGGTGACTCACCATAACCCCACATCTTCCTAGTGCCACATAAGGAAAGAAAGACTGGAGCTATCACTTTTCTTTATAAATACAAGCACCAACAGCAATAAAACTGTATTTATTACCCACAGAGAAAATGACAGCAAAGTAAGTAAGTAGTATGCTCAGATATTTTTAAAAGCAAGAGATGTTGGAAGTAGCAATTAGTATTAAATTATACACCTGTTGCCTCCGAGGTCAAGGGAGATTTAGATGGACATCCATCTAAAATTGAATAAACTGCACCAGTAATGTAATGTCTAGACAGTAATAATGAAAGCAGACTCAATGAGGGAAAAGAGTAATGATTTTTATTGTAGGCTTTGTGAAAGTATTTGAGTCCCAAATGCATAGGATCCACGGGACCTAAAGAGTTGAATGCCTGTGTCATAAATATGAAGAGAAGGGTAAACCCCTTTAAAATCCCTCCTGGCCAGAGAAAAAATCCTCTTACCTGTAAAGGGTTAAGAAGCTAAAGGTAACCTCGCTGGCACCTGACCAAAATGACCAATAAGGAGACAAGATACTTTCAAAAGCGAGGGAGGAGGGAGAAAAACAAAGGGTCTGTGTCTGTCTGTATGCCGCTTTTGCCGGGGACAGAACAGGAATGGAGTCTTAGAATTTTTAGTAAGTAATCTAGCTAGGTATGTGTTAGATTATGATTTCTTTAAATGGCTGAGAAAAGAGCTGTGCTGAATAGAATGACTATTCCTGTCTGTGTGTCTTTTTTGTAACTTAAGGTTTTGCCTAGAGGGATTCTATATGTTTTGAATCTAATTACCCTGTAAGGTATCTATCATCCTGATTTTACAGAGGTGATTCCTTTACTTCTATTAAAAGTCTTCTTGTAAGAAAACTGAATGCTTTTTCATTGTTCTAAGATCCAAGGGTTTGGGTCTGTGGTCACCTATGCAAATTGGTGAGGATTTTTACCAAACCTTCCCCAGGAAGTGGGGTGCAAGGATTGGGAGGATTTTGGGGGGAAAGACGTGTCCAAACTCCGTTTTTTTCAGGAACCCAGATAAAGTTTGGTGGTGGCAGTGGAAATCCAAGAGCAAAGGGTAAAATTAATTTGTACCTTGAGGAAGTTTTAACCTAAGCTGGTAAAAGTAAGCTTAGGAGGTTTTCATGCAGGTCCCCACATCTATACCCTAGAGTTCAGAGTGGGGAAGGAACCTTGACAGCCTGGATGTTGATTCCTCCCCCTTGAGCAGCTTATGAGTGACATATCTGCCTGCTCTGTGACCAGTGTTTTCCCCAGGAATTGAAATGCAGGGGGGGTGTTCAAATGTACAGGGCGGGAGGAGGGGATCAGGGCCGATGAGGGTTGAGACCATGAGGGTGAAGGTGGGCTGTATGGCACCACAGTAAAAACTGAAAAATGTTTCATGACCATTTTATTAGTTTTTAAAATCATCACACATATTAAAGTTGGCTACTTAAGCCTTTTATGAAGCACTACATCTACATCCTTCTTGGTTTCTTGTTATAATTTTGCACAACTCTGTTAATGAACTTCTTGAATGCAATACATTCATCTTTGGTGGCTTCTCGTGTGCCTGGTACTTCCATCCTTCAATTGATATGCTCATTAGTTCATTCACATGATCAGGCAGAAGGCAACTTCTTTCAAAACACAAAATTCTATTCAATGATGAAAAAGAACGCTCAACTGTAGCTGTTGTGACTGGGAGTAGCAAGAGATGAATTCCTACTTCTTTCAGCCCAGGAAACATAACATAAAGATCGGGTAGAGCCACTAGTGATGATAAAAAAGAAGTTGAAGTCAAATCTTCATTCATTCGTCACGTCATATGATATTCTACTCTGTGTTCAAATTCTCTATTCTGTCCTGAGCACATGGTAGCCCCATTGCTGGTAGTGCCTCACTTCACTCAACTGTCAGTGTTTTATAAGACAGGGATCTGTAAAAGCTAACTAGAGGTTGAGTAGAATCTAGAAGTCGCTGTTGTAGATTTTTAAGAATCAAGTCTGTGTACTTTTTCAGTTGTCTTAACAAACACTTCATGTCCTCTTCACTTAAGGATTCAGTATAAATGCCTTCATTAGTCAACTTCTGGACTGAAGTCTTTGCTTCTTCCAGTACTTTTTCAATCAATAGCTCTCTGATTGATCCAAATGTAGCTTCTGGACAAGCTTTGCTGGACAAAGATCTACTACTGTTATAGCAGATGCCTGGATTGCATTGTTTAATGACCCAAGTGGTTTCAACAGTAGACTTACAAGAAAGAGAATGGCAATAGTTTTCTCTGAATGTAGAAGCAAAAGTAATCCACCAGCCTCACTACTTAGATCCATCCCATCTTGGTAGATACTTTCCAAAGCCAGTAATAATGGCTAGAATAATTTTAAGACAACAGCCAAGGATCACTCATGAGAAAGCCAGAGGGCTTTCCCAGGTTGGACTAATTTGAATTTCAGTCCCAGTGTATCTTCTATATTTTCCAAGATATTCAGTCTTTTTGGACTCTTGCTGAAAAAAGAATATAATGAAGACATTACATTTATAGCTTTTTTAATGTCTTTTGAAGAGTCTGCAGCTCGTACTATCGCTAGTTGGAGTACATGGCCTCTGCAGTGTGTATAGGAGAGACTAGGGTTACACTTTTCTCTGAGCAAAGCTTGTGCTCCACCATGTCTTCCAGAGAAGTTTGCAGCTCCATCAAATGCACAAGCAGCCATCTGTTTGGGGTCCAATTGACAAGCATTTAACTCTTCTAAGATGTGGGTTGTCACAGATGCAGCCAAACTGTCTTCTATAACTTGAACATCTAGAAATGCATCTACTGGCCTATGACTGACATCAAGATAACGTACACAATGACTTAATACTTGATGACCATTTGCATTGGTGCATTCATCAGCCATGTATGCACATTTTTTGAATGTGGTGAGAGAGTTCTTCACTTTTTCAACTGCTGCACCACATGCGTCTAGCCAGTCAGTTGAGTTTCTTGCAGAAAGATAGCGAGCACTTGCTGATCTTGTTCGGAACCAGTGTTCAGCTTCAGAATGAACAAGTGACAGTGCTCTTAACATTGGCCTCCAGTTTGTGGTGTGTGGTATCTCTTGCCTAAATAGAAAGTATGATGCCACAGCCATGTTTGTTCGCATGAACTGTGTTGTGTCTCCAGCATTCTTAATAGCCTCATTAACACTCACCGGTGTTGTCCTTGGTCAGTGGAGACTCAGAGTTCAGAGGTGCTTTCACATGAGTTCACCTCCCAGATGTGGGGCAAGAAGGCACCTTGCTGTTCCTCCAGCTGATCACTGTTCGCTCTGGCCATGGTTGTTCACTGTGCTGCCATTCACTCCATCTATCTGTTGCCAATGGCCCTGAGCCATCACCTTCTGCTGCCACCTGCCAGTGTGACCGTTGCAAGTTGGTCTCTTAAGGTTCCACCCAGCTCTCAGTGATTTCAGCTGAGCTCTCAGTGGGGGAATCTCGGTACTAGTGCAGACTGGGCCGTCTCTTCCACAGAAACACTGTCCCACAGCAGGTCTAAGCACTTAGACCTGATTCTCAGTGATTTCAGCTGTAGTGATCACTTAACAGAACAAAAGCCTATCTATGGAGCCTAATCAGCTCTGTCTTTAAACAGTGGAGAGGGGCAGGTCTAATAGTACTTGTGACTCAGGCAGACCATCAAGCAAAACACCTGCCCCCACCCTCTTTCTTGATGCCCTCAATCATCAGAGGATAAGTACAGTTCTACTGCCCTTTACTCATACAATAAGAATAACAACATTTCTTTACCCCCCGCATTCAAGTGATTTATAACCCAACCCCAACCAAAATCTATCACTTGGGCACCACAGCTCTGTTTGCTGGATACCATGGTAGATTAGGTGTGAACGTAAATCCAATCTGGTCCTGAAGCCTTTCCCTCCAGCCCCCAGCTCATCACTAGCTGTCAGGGAAAGCTCATTTAGACTTTGCTTACAAATCAGAATTTGATATTATTAGGTTGGCCAACATCACCGAAATGAATGCACTGACATGGTCATAAAAAACAACAGCTGTATAAGGAAGCTAGTCTATGTTCATACTTTTCAAATCTATTATACTTTTTCAGATACATGTATTTTATCATATACTTTATATGCTTTTAAAGTGTGTATTCATGTTTCAATTTCAATTCAAATTTCCAAACAATCACAAAATTGGCAACACTGCATGTAACTAGTTCACAAAAATGGAGGCGGGGGTGCTGGGGAAATTCAGGGGGGTAAACACCCCTATGGGGGGGTGTAGGGAAATCCCTGTCTGTGACTCTAAAGGTAAAGCAACACTCCCTCCCAAGCCATCAACAACCACTAAAGATATTCCTTGACTATGTGCATGATAAAACCTAGCAGCCCTTTAGAGGAGATGTGCATTTTTGATTGTTGAATAGTTATGCTCTAGGCAGCACCAGCTGTTGGGGAGCTCTGTCTGGTCTGTTCACTGTCTTTTGGGGGTAGGTGCATATTTTTACTTCAGTAGTTTAAAATCAATGTACAATATTTCTTTAACCTCACATGACATTTAGAACTAGAACTGCAACAATCTCTTCACCACAAATCAAAGGAAGTGGGGACAGAAACAGAGCCATGAGTTGCAAGACAGTCACAGTAGCGTCCTCTGACCAATATGCCACGTTCTTACTGTGGTATTGTGTTATCTTTTGGTCCTGCATGCATTTAACTGGATGTAAGCTAGACAGATATCGGAAGAGACAGATATCGGCACAGAATCATAAAAACGTAGGGCTGGAAAGGACTGCAAGAGGACATCTAGTCCAGCACCGGGCACTGAGGCAGGACCCAGTATACCTAGACAATTTCTGACAGGTGTTGGCTTAACCTATTCTTAAAAAACCTCCAATGAAAGGGATTCCACAACCTCCCATGGAATCCTATTCCGGTGCTTAACTACCCTTATAGATAGATATTCAGGAAAACGTTCCAACCTAACTCTCCCTTGCTGCAGATGAAGCAGATTATTCTTTGTCCTGCCTTCAGTGGATATGGAGAACAACTGAGCCTGTCCACTTTATAACAACCACTAACCTATTTAAAGACTATTATCAGACCCACCCACCCCCCGTCAGTCTTTCTCAAGACTAAACGTGCCCAGTTTTTTTAACCTTTCCTCAGCTTTTCTAAACCTTCTATCATTTATGTTGCTCTCCTCTGGACTCTCCATTTAGTCCACATCTGTCTTTAAGTGTGGTACCCAGAACTGAACACAATACTGCAGCTGAGCCTACCAGTACCAAGTAGAACAGGAAAATTACCTCCTGAGTTTTACATATGACACCTCAGAATGATATCCTTGTTCGCAACTGCAATATATTTTGTCTCATATTCAATTTGTGATCCACTCTAACAGTAGATAATTTTCAGCAGTACTATTGCCTATCTCTGTATAAGAAATTGAATCTGATCTCATCCATTAAGTTATTGATATCACAAGTAGAATTTTCAGACCACTTAAGTTAGGTTTTCCACAGAACCCACAGTGACTGTTAGGTTACAGTCCAAAAGAGACTGATTTGGGGCAGGACCCTGTTATAAAAATAAAGGGAAGGGTAACCATCTTTTTGTATACAGTGCTATAAAATTTGTTTTGGCTGGAGGCAGAACCCTTTTACCTGTAAAGGGTTAAGAAGTTAAGATAACCTTGCTGGCACCTGACCAAAATGACCAATGAGGAAACAAGATACTTTCAAAGCTGGAAGCGGGGGAAACAAAGGGTCTGTCTGTCTGTGTGATGCTTTTGCCGGGAACAGATTAGGAATGCAGATTTAGAACTTTTCTAAAGTTGGTAAGTAATCTAGCTAGAAATGCGTTAGATTCCTTTTGTTTAATGGCTGATAAAATACGCTTTGCTGAATGGAATGCATATTTCTGTTTTTGTGTTTTTTTTTAACTTAAGGTTTTGCCTAGAGGGATTTTTTATGTTTTGAATCTGATTACCCTGTAAGGTATTTACCATCCTGATTTTAGAGGTGATTTTTTAACCTTTTTTTTATTAAGTTTTTTTTAAGAAACTGATTGCTTTTTTATTGTTTTTAAGATTCAAGGGTTTGGCTTTGTGTTTACCTGTACAAATTGGTGAGGATTTTTATCAAGCCTTCCCCAGAAAAGGGGGTGTAGGGCTTGGGGGGATATTTTGGGGGAAGACGTCTCCAAGTGGGCTCTTTTCCTGTTCTTTGTTTAACACGCTTGGTGGTGGCAGCATAGGGTTCAAGGACAAGGCAAAGTTTGTACCTTGGGGAAGTTTTTAACCTAAGCTGATAAGAAAAAATCTTACGGGGTCTTTCATGCAGGTCCCCACATCTGTACCCTAGAGTTCAGAGAGGGGAAGGAAACTTGACATAGTGCAGAGGGGTGGGATCATTTTGAGATTTTTTTGAAATCATTTTGAAATTTTTTTGAGATCATTTTAAAGCAGAAGCACAGCAGGATTTTAAAAGGTTTTGTAAAAGAGGATTGCAGCTCTAAATTCTGTGTCTCTGCCTGGGGGACAAAGCAGCAGGCATAACAAAGGGATTTTTCTTTTTTGAGCTGGAGTTATCTCTACCTAAAGGCAGGGTAGTTAACCTCCTGCAGGGAAAGTCACTAGTTTTTCACAGACCTGAAAAGTTTTTTTTTTTTTTAAACTAAGAGCAGCTAAAGGGTTTTCTTTCTATTTGCCTGGAGACAAAGGTGTTAGTTTTTGGGTTTTTTTTAATAATTTTTCTGTAGGCTGAAAATAGCTATTAAAAACATAGGTATCACGTTACAGCCCAGCAAAATTTTACAAGCCAGGTTTTTTGTTTTGTTTTGTGGTTTTCTTTGTAACTCTCAGGTGTAAAGTTAGTTAAAAACAAAAAGGCTAAAATGACAAAAACCAAGGCACAACACAAACTAAAGTTAACCAGATTGAAGACAGCGAAAGAGGCAGAAAAAGCCCTAGAGGCTGCCCAGAGAAAAGCTATGAAGGCAAAAAAAATGGAGGGAAAGAAAAAAAATGAAGGCAAAGGAAAGAGTGGAAGCATGCACTAAAAATAAAAAAGGCAAAGGCTCAGCAAAATATACCAACAAACCCTAGCAATCCTTCTCCAGGTACCGCTTCCCATCCCAAAAAGTTCCCCACTTACAAGGCAGGCAATAATACTGAGGCCTTCTTTAAAAACTTCCAAAGGGCCTGCCTTGGGTACAGCATCTCTACAGACCAGTAAATGGTATTGCTGAGGCCGCAGCTCAGTGGATCCTTAGCAGAAGTGGCGGCTGAAATGCCTAAGAAACACATGAACAAATATAAACTGTTTAAAACCCAGGGAAAATCAAAATGGGACTAACACCCGAGCATTCCCATCAGCGGTTCAAAGCCCTAAGGTGAAAACCAGACGTGTCATTTACCCAACATGCCTACCACATTGTAAAAAATTGGGATGCCTAAATATCAGAAGCAAGTGTTAAATCTCCAAAAAAGTTGCCCTTCCTAATGCAAATGGAGCAGTTCTTAAAGGGTGTTCCTGAGAAAATAAAAAAATACATCATAAATGGAAATCCCAAAACTGTAATTGAGGCGGGGGAGATTGAAGCCAAATGGGTGGAGGTGGAAGAAAAGAAAAAAACTAGTAGCAGTTGGGGCAAATATCAGAAGGGGCAAACTGGAACAAAACGCATGGAGAGAGGAAAGAGGAACAACCCTGGTCGCAGTTGAAGCTGATACCAAAAGAAACCACCTCAGACCACACCCTACTACCGGGGGCAGCCCAAGGCCCCAAATACACCCCAAGGAACACTCCAAACACCTTATCGTCCCGCCACACCGTTCTCTGGCAACCCACCTCGCCCCAGTGACCCGTCAGCTGGACAATGTTTTTCATTGCACCGGAATCACACCAGAGGTCCTCAGGCCAGATATCTCCCAGATATCCTCAAAGCGGAGGGAAACTGTGAGTGTGAGCGGAAAGAAGGTCACCGCGTGAAGGGACACTGGAGCACACGTGTCGGCTATCCATCAATCCTTAGTGAACCCCAGCTTAATCAACCCAAAGGCCCAAGTGACGATTCAACCCTTCAAGTCAAACTCTTTTGACTTGCCTACAGCCAAGTTGCCGGTCCAGTACAAGGGCTGGTCAGAAACGTGGACTTTTGCAGTCTATAATAATTATCCCATCCCCATGCTGTTGGAAGAAAACTTGGCCAATCATGTAAAGCTAGCCAAGAGGGTGGGAATGGTCACTCACAGCCAGGTTAAGCAAGCTGTCACACATAGCTCTGTTTCAGAAACTTCTACCAAAAGCCGGTCAAAGGTAATAGAACCAGACCCCATGCCAATGTCTGCAACAGCAGTAGTGGATCCAGTCACAAAAACCCAAACAAAGCCAGTCTCAAAACCGAAACCAGCAAAACAAGCAGCACCAAAACCATTACCAGCACTGAATCCAGTACTTGCAACCCCAACACCAGAGGGCCCCACCAAACCTGCACCGGCAGCAACAAATAACCCTACACAAGAGGCTCAGCCGGAGCCTGAACCCCAACATAGTGCACCAGCGAAAAGCGGTTCACAGTCAACGAAAACAGGCCCATCACCTGCATTGCTTCCAAAGGAACCAAGCCCAGGTCCACAATCCAATAAGGAACTAATGTCTCCAGAATCAAGAAAACAGTTCCAAACCAAAGAAAAAGCAAATAAAAGCCTCCAAAAAGCTTGAACGGCAGCACGAAGCAACCCACTACCTCTCAGCTCTTCTAATCAATCCTGGTTTGTTGTAAAAAAAACCAAACTTTTATACAAAAAACTCTTTCTGGTAAACACCAAAAAAACTGGCATCCTCAGAGACAGTTGGTAGTTCCAACTAAATACCGGGTAAAGCTGTTAAGCTTAGCCCACAATCATCCTAGTGGCCATGCTGGGGTAAACAAAACCAAAAACCATTTTAAAAAATCATTCCACTGGAAGGGAATGGGCAAAAATGTTTCTACCTATGTCCGGTCTTGTAAGGTGTGCCAAAAAGTAAAAAAAAAAAAAAAAAAAAAAAACAGGTCAAAGCCCCTCTACAGCCACTCCCCATCATTAAGGTTCTATTTCAGCAAGTAGCTGTCAATATTCTGGGTCCATTTCCAAAAAAGACACCCCCCAGAAAAGCAGTACATACTAACTTTCATAAATTTTGCCACCCAATGGCCGAAAGCAGTAGCTCTAAGCAACACTAGGGATAAAAGTGTGTGCCAGGCACTAACAAACATTTTTGCCAGGGTAGGTTGGCCCTCCAATATCCTCACAGATGCAAAAACTAATTTCCTAGCAAAAACTATAAAAAGCCTTTGGAAAGCTCATGGGGTAAATCACTTGGTTGCCACCCCTTACCATCATCAAACAAATGGCCTGGTGAAAAAGTTTAATGAAACTTTGGGGGCCATAATACATAAATTTGTAAATAAGCACTCCAATAATTGGGACCTAGTGTTGCATCAGTTGCTCTTTGTCTACAGAGCTGTACCACATCCCAGTTTAGGGTTTTCACCATTTAAACTTGTATATGGCCGCGAGGCTAAAGGGCCATTACAGTTGGTAAAGCAGCAATGGGAAGGGTTTACACCTTCTCCAAAAACTAACATTCTGGACTTTGTAACCAACCTACAAAACACCCTCCGAACCTCTTTAGCCCCTGCTAAAAAAAACCTAAAGGATGCTCAAAAAGAGCCAAAAAATAATAATAATATTTTAATATAATAAACATGCCAAAAAGCGTTCCTTCAAAGTAGGAGACCAGATCATGGTCTTAAAGGAGCTCCAGGCCCATAAAATGGAAGTGTCGTGGGAAGAGCCATTCATGGTCCAAAAGCTCCTGGGAGCTGTTAATTATCTCATAGGATTCCCCACCTCCAACCAAAAGCCTAATGTGTACCATATTCATTCTCTAAAGCCCTTTTATTCCAAAGAATTAAAGGTTTGTCAGTTTACACCCAGGAAGGAAATAACGCTGAGTGGCCTGAAGGTGTCTACTACAAAGGAAAAAGTAATGGTGGCGTGAAAGAGGTGAACCTCTCCATAACCCTTGGGCATATGCAGCAACAGCAGATCAAAGAGCTGTGCACTAGCTATGCGCCGACGTTCTCAGGCACCCCAGAACTAACTAACCGGGCATACCACTCCATTGACACAGGTAATGCTCACCCAATTAAAGCCCAACCTTACTGGGTGTCTCCTCAAGCTAAAACTGCTATAAAATGAAAAATCCAGGGTATGCTACAAATGAGGGTAATCCGCCCTTCTGGCAGTGCATGGACATCTCCAGTGGTTCTAGTTCCCAAACCAGATGGGGAGATACGTTTTTGCGTGGACTACCGTAAGCTAAATGCTGTAACTCGCTCAAACAACGATCCAATGCCTCGCACAAATAAACTATTAAAAAAACTGGGACGGGCCCAGTTCATCTCTATCTTGAACTTAACCAAGGGGTACTGGCACGTACTGCTAAATAAATCCACCAAGAAAAAGTCAGCCTTCACCACACATGTCGGGCTGTATACATTTAATGTGCTCCCTTTCGGGCTGCAAAATGCACCCGCCACCTTCTGAAGACTTGTAAATGGTCTCCTAGCGAAATTGAAAAAATATTCAGTCGCCTACCTTAACAGTGTGGCCATATTTTTGGATTCCTGGGCAAAACACCTAAAACATCTAAAAAAAAGTCTTCGAGTGCATAAGGAAGGCAAAACTAACTGTTAAGGCTAAAAAGTGTCAAATAGGCCTCAACAAAGTAACTTACCTTAAACACCAGGTGGGTCAAAAAACTATCAACCCCCTACAGGCCAAAGTAAATGATATCCAAAAGTGGCCTGTCCCAAAGTCAAAAAAACAGGTCCAATCGTTCTTAGGCTTGGCCAGATATTACAGGCAATTTGTACCGCAATACAGCCAAATCGCTGCCCCACTGACAGACCTAACAAAAAAAAAACAGCCAAATGCCGTTCAGTAAACTAAAAAGTGTCTAAGGCCTTTAACCAGCTTAAAGTGACACTCATGTCTAACCCTGTGCTAAGGGCCCCAAACTTTAACAAACTATTCCTAGTAATCACAAATGCATCCAAGAGTGGTGTGGGAGCAGTCTTAATGCAAAAAGGACCAAATCAAAAGTTCCATCCTGTCGTGTTTCTCAGCAAAAAGCTGTCTAAAGGAAAAAGCCACTGGTCAATCAGTGAAAATCCCTTTTTGCTGGGAACAGATCAGGAATGCAGACTCAGAACTTCTGTAAAGTTAGTAAGTAATCTAGCTAGAAATGCATTAGATTTCCTTTTGTTTAATGGCTGGTAAAATATGCTGTGCTGAATGGAATGTATATTCCTGTTTTTGTGTCTTTTTGTAACTTAAGGTTTTGCCTAGAGGGATTCTCTATGTTTTGAATCTGATTACCCTGTAAGGTATTTAACATCCTGATTTTACAGAGGTGATTCTTTTACCTTTTCTTTCCTTGTCAGCAAGTTAAGGAAGTATGGGCTGGATGAATGCACTATAAGGTGGGTAGAAAGCTGGCTAGATTGTCGGGCTCAACGGGTAGTGATCAATGGCTCCATGTCTAGTTGGCAGCCAGTATCAAGTGGAGTGCCCCAAGGGTCGGTCCTGGGGCCGGTTTTGTTCAATATCTTCATAAATGATCTGGAGGATAGTGTGGATTGCACTCTCAGCAAATTTGCGGATGATACTAAACTGGGAGGAGTGGTAGATACGCTGGAGGGCAGGGATAGGATACAGAAGGACCTAGACAAATTGGCGGATTGGGCCAAAAGAAATCTGATGAGGTTCAATAAGGATAAGTGCAGGGTCCTGCACTTAGGACGGAAGAATCCAATGCACCGCTACAGACTAGGGACCGAATGGCTAGGCAGCAGTTCTGCGGAAAAGGACCTAGGGGTGACAGTGGACGAGAAGCTGGATATGAGTCAGCAGTGTGCCCTTGTTGCCAAGAAGGCCAATGGCATTTTGGGATGTATAAGTAGGGGCATAGCGAGCAGATCGAGGGACGTGATCGTTCCCCTCTATTCGACATTAGTGAGGCCTCATTTGGAGTACTGTGTCCAGTTTTGAGCCCCACACTACAAGAAGGATGTGGATAAATTGGAGAGAGTCCAGCGAAGGGCAACAAAAATGATTAGGGGTCTAGAACACATGACTTATGAGGAGAGGCTGAGGGAGCTGGGATTCTGCTGTTTAGCCTGCAGAAGAGAAGAATGAGAGGGGATTTGATAGCTGCTTTCAACTACCTGAAAGGGGGTTCCAAAGAGGATGGCTCTAGACTGTTCTCAATGGTAGCAGATGACAGAACGAGGAGTAATGGTCTCAAGTTGCAGTGGGGGAGGTTTAGGTTGGATATTAGGAAAAACTTTTTCACTAAGAGGGTGGTGAAACACTGGAATGCGTTACCTAGGGAGGTGGTAGAATCTCCTTCCTTAGAGGTTTTTAAGGTCAGGCTTGACAAAGCCCTGGCTGGGATGATTTAACTGGGAATTGGTCCTGCTTCGAGCAGGGGGTTGGACTAGATGACCTTCTGGGGTCCCTTCCAACCCTGATATTCTATGATTCTATGATTCTAATTAAAATTCTTCTTTTAAGAACCTGATTGATTTTTCATTGTTCTTAAGATCCAAGCGTTTGGATCTGTGTTCACCTGTACAAATTGGTGAGGATTCTTAACAAGCCTTCGCCAGGAAAGGAGGTGTCGGGCTTGGTGGGATATTTTGGGGGAAGATGTCTCCAAGTGGGCTCTTTCCCTGTTCTTTGTTTAACATGCTTGGTGGTGGCAGCATAGGGTTCAAGGACAAGGCAAAGTTTGTACCTTGGGGAAGTTTTTAACCTAAGCTGGTAAGAAAAAGCTTACGGGGTCTTTCATGCAGGTCCCCACATCTGTACCCTAAAGTTCAAAGTGGGAAAAAACCTTAACAGACCCATTAGTAACACTATTACCATGAGCAGCCTAACATATAAGAACTCACTTTTGGGAAAGCACAGATCACCCAATATGCATGGCATGCAGAAATAAAGCAGGGGAAAAAATTTTAAGTGGAAAAATGACAGACCTATATCATGATCAAGCAGATTTTATCATATCTGGGGACCACTTTTGGAAAAGAACAAAAATGCAGATAATAGAAGGTTGACCAAACACAAATGGGTCTTTTAAAGGTAACAAATACAGATTATAAATAAGATTTGTTCATACTTTATTTAAATATCAGGTATATTAATAATTATAAAACAAAGGTTTTTTAATAGTTGAATAAAAGCCTTTTTCTCACTGCTTTTATCTGTGGTTAGTTTACCTCTCCACTCTTAGCACTCATATATAGAGACACTACATTACATATCAGATCATGAAATATGCAAAGTTCTTTAGATGAAAGGTTCTGTATACATATTAGTCATTATTACTGTTATTGTTATTTAGACTTATTCAAAAGCTGAAAGAGGGTGCCACCTATTTGTCTTAGATGCCTTAATATAACTTCATAATACAACAAACCCAAAATCCAGGCCTAACTAAAGTCCAGGAATACAATTCAATCTTACCCCTAACAGCAAACCAAGCAACCAGAAAGTTCATATCCCCCTTCCCCTCCCACAGATCACCACCCTTACATCCCCCCCAAACACCATTTTCAAATGTTGTGGGGAAATATTATCTTTACATCATGCCTTCAAGATCATCAGAATTGGGCTATTATGGACTGAATGGCAGAATAAATTCCAAAGCTGTGGGATCCTTACAGAGAACTCCCTGACAGTGGCTCCTCTTCTTATATATCAGTATTGGGCTCAAGCCCTTGTGGTGGTGGTATGGTACAGGAAGAGAGATAATCTCAGGTTGTTTTATTATGCTGTTCTTCTAGAATCATTTCTGTAAAATGGGCCGGCAAACTTTTTGGCCTGAGGGCCGCATCGGGCTTCAGAAAATTGTATGGAGGGCCGGTTAAGGGAGGCTGTGCCTCCCCAAACAGCCAGGCATGGCCTGGCCCGCACTTCTCGCTTCCTGATGCCCCCACCCGGACTCCTGCCCCATCCAACCCCCCCGTCCCCTGACTGCCCCCAGAACCCTCACCCCTGACTGCCTCCCGCCACCCCATCCAACCCCTCCTCTCCTTCCTTACTGCCCCCCCGGGATCCCTGTTCCCCACCCTCTGACCGTCCACGCCCCCCCGGAACTCTCCTGCCCTCTATCCAACCCCCCCGCTCCCTGGCTCCTTACCGCGCTACCTGGAGCACCAGTGGCTGGAGCCCGGCTGGAGCCTGCCACGCCACCGCGCAGCCCAGAGCACTGGGTCAGGCTGGGCTCTGCAGCTGCGCTGCCCCAGGAGCTCACAGCCCCGAGCATTGCACCGACAGCGTGGCGAGGAGAGGCTCTGGGGGAGGGGGAACAGTAGGGGAGGGGCCCAGGACTAGCCTCCCAGGCCAGGAGCTCAGGGGCCGGGCAGGAGGGTCCCACAGGCCGGATGTGGCCCGTGGGCTGTAGTTTGCCCACCTCTGCTGTAAAATATGAAATCGAACAATTCTAGAGCAGGCCACTCATCTTTTTTAAAAAAAAAAACAACAAAACCTACATTCCCCCTCATGATTTAACATTTTCTTTAGTCAGCTAGCTTCATACAAAATGGTCATTTATATTAGCTGGCAGTGATAGAAATAGGGATTAGCCTTAATCTATTCTAATTAATATGGTGAGATTCTCTAGGTCACATTTGAATTGTGGAAAATCTGTAGTGAAGAGGCTGGAAAAGAGAAATGATCTGTAGAAATTAACTTGTGATAATTAACTTGTTGAAATAGATATGTTATGGATTAATAAATGCAAAGTCCAGTGCACCATGTTTTCTACTATTTTTGTGTGTGTGATCTTCTGCCTGGAAATAGAAATTGGGAACGAACACACACACACACCCTCCCTTTATCTCTTCTGGTACAGCCATTATTTCAACCAAGCGCAGATCATAGTTTCCCATCCATACCTCCCAGCTGGTCAGCCGGTTAGACTGATTTGCTCATGAAAACCTTTTAATCTGTTTCTAGTGTATTCTATAAGGGAAAGCTGCTCAACTCCCATTGATCTGGATGAGTGCTATAACCAACTAGTGGCCACAAGTATCAACATAAAATACATGGGAAACACAGATAATTTGGGGACTAAAATAAGTGACGTTTCTTGAAATGAGGGACATTTGAGCAGGTTTGATGAGGAGCATAATCTGATATTATCACAATTATTTGGATTACAGTAGTGCCTGAGTCCCAGTTGAGATCAGGGCCCTATCGTGCTAGACACTGTACAAAGATGTAGTATGAGATAGCTCTTGGGACAGGGACTTTCAGTTGAAATAAACAAGACAGATAAAGGGTGTCAGTGGCACAGAGAAGTGAAGTGACTTGCCCAAAGTCACACAAGTGGTCAGTGGTAGGGTCAAGAAAAGACTGCATGACTCTTCAGTCCTAGTGAAATGTTCTATCCAGTGGACCACTTTGCCTCTCATAACATTACTTACAGATAATGCTGTATATTAAGGCCCAGATCCACAAAGGGATTTAGTGCCTAGAAAATCACAGGAAAAACACTGGAATCCACAAAATCTGAGTTCGGCTCCTAGGTTTCCTATACAATACATGGGGCAAGGTAGGTGCCTTAGAATGGGATCTACAAAAGCAAGTATGTCAGGCTGGGATGTGCTAAACTAGCCAATGGGAAATGCCAAAGAGGGGGATGTGTCCTAAGACCCCACGCCGCACCCCCAACCCCCTTATGGAGATAGGTGCCTAAGTCCAGGCTGCAGTGAGGCACCTCTCTCTGCTTGCTATCTATGAACCAGGGGGAAGATAGGTGTTTAGCTATCTAACTCACGTGGGGGCTGAAATGGAAGGGTGACCTGCAGCCAATGGGAGCTGAGGGGGCAGTGGTTGCAGGCAGGAACAGTGTGCGGAGCCACGTTTCTCCCTCCACCTCCTGGGGGCCGCAGGGGCATGCTGGCTGCTTCAGGGAGTGGTGTGGGTCCGGGGCACAGTGGTTAGGGCATTCACCTGATGGAGACCACCAGTTCAAGTCCCCACTCTGCCTGAGGAAGAGAGAGGATCTGAGCAGAGCACTACCACCTCTCAGGTGAGCACCCTGCCCACTGGACTCTCTCACTCTCTGCCCCAATTAATATTTAATTCAAATGAAACAACTTCAATAGGAGAGATTGAGGGAGACCCACATCAGTATATCCCATAATCCAGTGGTTAGGCCACATGAGAGGTGGCAGATCCCTGTTCAAATCCCTTCTCATCTTCAGGGGTTCGGGAAGACTTGAACCAGGATCTCCCACATCCCAAGAGAATAACCCCAACCACTAAGCTAAAGGTTATGAAGGAGATTGTGCTCCTCCTCCTCTGTTATGTATAAATCTAGGTGGGCTCTAAGCAGGCCTACAAGATGAGCCCCCATACGTAAATTAGACGGAGGAGCATCTACTTTCCTCCACACAGGCTGGAGCTAGGGGTCTGGGTGCTTACATTGGGGCAGCAGCATGCACAGATGCAGAAATTTTGGTGCCTTGGGAACTTTTACTGCAAGAATTTATGTGCTGAGTGAGTTCAGGTTCCTACAGGATTGGATGGCAGCCAAGCAGGAGCTTTGTGGAGCACAGTGGAGCCTAAAAGCAGGATTTAGGCACCTATTTATTTTTGTGGATCATGCCTAAGTGTCTAGTATTACAGTGATGGATGCCCTAAAATCCTGTAGAGTCCTTATTTTTTATTCAGTTTTCAGAGTAACAGCCATGTTAGTCTGTATTCACAAAAAGAAAAGGTGTACCTGTGGCACCTTAGAGACTAACCAATTTATTTGAGCATAAGCTTTCATGAGCTACAGCTCACTTCATCGGATGCATACTGTGGAAAATACAGAGGATATTTTTATACACACAGACCATGAAAAAATGGGTGTTTATCACTACAAAAGGTTTTCTCTCCCCCCACCCCACTCTCCTGCTGGTAATAGCTTATCTAAAGTGAATTTGTCCTGGAAATGGCCCACCTTGATTATCATACACATTGTAAGGAGAGTGATCACTTTAGATAAGCTATTACAAACAGGAGAGTGGGGTGGGAGGAGAGAAAACCTTTTGTAGTGATAAACACCCATTTGTTCATGGTCTGTGTGTATAAAAATATCCTCTGTATTTTCCACTGTATGCATCCGATGAAGTGAGCTGTAGCTCACGAAAGCTCATGCTCAAATAAATTGGTTAGTCTCTAAGGTGCCACAGGTACTCCTTTTCTTTATTCAGTTTTGTGTGCCCGCAGCCATACACGTTATGCACAATGCATACCATGGTGGAGTGAGGCTGCACAGGCTCCTGGGCAGTTAGCCCTGGTGCAGGAGCCTGCCCCATAGCAGCAGAGAGGAGCAGCAGTGCTGGCAACCCCACTGCCCACTCAGATTTGGCCCACAACCTCTCCATTATAATAGAGGGGTGCAGGGGCCAAGCCCAATTAGCCCTGTGTTCCCCATGTTCCGGATCTCAATGTCACTCACTCAGTTTTGGCATTGCCACCCTCTACCCCATCAAAATGGAGGGTCTGGGGGACCAATCCTGAGTGGTCAGTGGAGAACAGTGCTACTCCTCCTCATCACTGCTGAGGGGCTGGCTCCTGCACCAGGGCTCCCCCACTCAGCCTTGCCCCGCTTCCAGCCCGCTCTGCTTGCAGGACTCGCTCAGCCTCAAGACCTTCTAAAAGTATGAGAGAACAAGTGAGAGTGATTCAGTTGTACATACCATTTGAAAAATTTCAAGGGGCATCCTTGCAGCTGCTGATACAAATTTTCATACATAGAATATCAGGGTTGGAAGAGACCTCAGGAGGTCATCTAGTCCAACCCCCTGCTCAAAGCAGGACCAACCCCAACTAAATAATCTCAGCCAGGGCTTTGTCAAGTGGGCTTTGCCATAATCACTCTCTCATTAAAGGGTATTTAAATGATGTCATCAGATTAATCTTTATGTTATTTGCTGATGCTATATACATGTATTAGAACCCTGCTTTAACATTTTCCCCTCAAATGGTATATTTGAACCATAAATGCAGAACACCAGACACTCACTGGTTATTCACTTAGTGTAGCAAAGTTAATGCTGCAAGTTTTTATCAAGCAGATAATAAAACTAAGCAGTACATGAGCATTAAGAAAATTCTATTATCGGCTGGGAAATTAGGATAATTTCTCCTGTAGTTTCAGGAAAAACTAAAATGATACCTGTTTCTATCGCACTTCCAATTCTGCCATTCTTCAAAGATTTTCTAGTTAAAAGTAAAAAAGAAAGAGCTGCCTCCATTTTGAGTTTGAACATTTTCCTTTAAGAGATTCCATGTACTGCTGCTTTAAAATTAACTCTCACCTTGGGGCAAATGGGAACCAATGAAGCAATCAGGCTCCGATAATGACAATGGAAAATGTTTCACAGACTTTCTATTAGGAATGGAAAAACAGTAATTAAAGTGCTAAAAATGCATTTATGGAAACTTCAGAAAACACAGGGGTCTGTGATTACCATAAGAAAAATTGGAATCTTACTTCTGCCTTCCTCTAGCTTTTGCCTGTAATAAAGTGATTCACTATAGAAGTTAAATAGATTGATTTGGGGTTGTATTTTCAAAAGCACCCAATTGATTTTAGAGAATGAGTCCCACTGAAGGTAGATAGGACTTGTGCCCCTAAGTCACTTAAGTACTTCTGAAAACCTCATCCTTTGAAATAAAAATCATCACTGGTTAAACCTATTGCATTATTCAGCATAAATTCCATGTAGAGCAACATATTTTCATTTTTAATCCAGGGCCCATTCCTACAATCCATGCTCACATGAGTAGTTTCATTTCATTCGGTAGAACTACCCAAATGAATAAGTACTGCTCATGAGAATATGGTTGAAATTGTGTTTCATCCTTATCAGTTGCTACCAGCATCAGTTAGAACATGATAGCATGTATTAATGTAACACAAATCACAACCAGTTTGTTAATATATTCTGTAAAATGATACACAGCAAGTTCTACTGCAAACTGACAGTCATGCTAAAGAAAATACATTCAGAGAGATACCTATCCTCAAAACGTTGATTGTATTTATATTTTTTTCCATTGGAACAATGTTCCTTAAATCTTGTGGCTAGTCTCTAAAGATTATGGGGTGCCTCGAGTAGGGAAGCTAACTCAGTGCAATTTTTATGCTGTCATAGGGACTGAGTACAGGACCTGGTCACCGTGTCCTGGGACAGGAATCATCATGATTAAAGCCAGGTAAATGGTCTGAGAGGAGAACATAGCTGTCAGGTTAGATGTAGCTCTTTGAGTGACTTTTTTTTTATTGATGTGGGTGAGTGAAGGGAGTGAGATTTTTCTGACTTAAGCTGTCTCCCTGCCTAATTTTCATTGTTTTTGTCCTCCTTTTTCTCCCTGCTGTTCTGTCTGCTATCTCTTCTCTTTTTGATCACCTCCCTTTCACTCTCCACCCCCCACTTCCTCATATTTTGGTTGCCTCCTCCTTTGTGGTCTTGTCTTTTACAATCACATGCCTCCCTTTTAATTCTTACTTTCTTCTCTCTTTCTCAGGCCTGGTCTACTCTACACAATTAGGTCGATGTGAGGCATGTTACGCTGACCTAATTATGTCAGTGTACATACTACAACCTTGTCCCACCGATGTAAGTGCCCTACTACAAAGACATAATAACTCCACCTCCATGAGAGGTGTAGGGCTTATGTCGGTCTAGTTAAGGGGAGACACTGTCTGTGCAGACACTGCATTCCTTACATCAGCTGTTGGATATTTTGTCAATTTCACGGCTCTATGCATGGAGCCATGAAACTGACAAGAAAGCCAAGCAGCTAGACCCCAGCTGCCCCCTGTGAGGGGTTGGATCACAGAATCCCCCTGGGGGCTGCCAACTGATGTGCCAAGACTACTTCTGCCCCTGCTTTCCTTGCCCTCCCAGCTGGGGACTTCAGTGCCCTGCCTGGTTTGAGCCAGACCCGCTAGCCTGCTGCAAACCCAGGCCCAGGTCTGAACCACGTCCCCTAACAGCTGTAGGCTTAAACTGAAAGCAGCTTAAGAAGCGTTCCTGTCTTTAACACTCAGATGCCCAACTCCCAATGGGGTCTAAACCCCAAATAAATCCGTTTTACCCTGTATAAAGCTGATACAGGGTAAACTCATAAATCGTTCGCCCTCTATAACACTGGTAGAGAGATATGCACAGCTGTCCATCCCCGTCCCCCCACAAGCATTACAGAGTAAGTATAAATTACTTACTCTGGATTAAATAATAAGTAAAAAGTTATTTTATTAAATACAGAAAGTAGGATTTAAGTGGTTCCAAGTAGTAATAGACCGAACAAAGTGAATTACCAAGTAAAATAAAATAGAACATGCAAGTCTATGTCTAATACAGTAAGAAAACTGAATACAGATAAAAAATTCCTCACCCTTAGAGGAATTCCAGTAAGCTTCCTTTTACAGACTAGTGTCCTTCTAGTCTGCGTCCAGCAATCACCCACACCCCCTGTTGTTACTGTCCTTTGTTCCAGTTTCTTTCAGGTATCCGTGGGGGTGGAAAGGCTATCTCTTTAACCAGCTGAAGACAAAATGAAGGGGTCTCCCATGGGTTTAAATAGACTTTCTCTTGTGGGTGAAGACTCCCCCTCTCTCCTATGCAAAGTCCAGCTCCAAGATGAAGTTTTGGAGTCACCTGGGCAAGTCACATGTCCGTGCATGACTCAGTTTTTATAGGCAGCAGCCATGGTTCACATGCTACCTTGAATGTCCTCAGGTAGACTTCTTATCTTGATTGGAGCCTTCCAAGACTCATTGTGCATTAAGTGCTTCTTGACTGGGCACTTAACTTGCAAATTCCTTTCTAAAGAAGCTGAGCAAATTCCTTACTAAGGTTATTTAAAATCAAACAAGTATACAGCCAATATTCATAACTTTGAATACGATAATGACACATGCATACAAATAGATGAATAGATTCACTAGATCATAACCTTTACAGAGATATGTTACATGGCATATGTAGCATAAAACATATTCCAGTTATGTCATATATTATTCATAAGCATATTTCCATAAAGCCTTACAGGGGGCACTGTCACACCCCCGACTCCCTGTTCCTAGCTGGATTGCTGCGCAGAGGCTCCCTGCTCAGGGCCCCCAGAAGCCCTGGGCAGCTGCAACCTCCGCTCCCAGCTGCCCCCTCCTGGTGAGGACCGGCACCACCAACAGAAGGAGGGTAGTGTGAACATTACTGCAGTGGCTGTAATTCCACCTAACATAGGTTGACTTAGTATTGTAGTGCAGATATACCCTCAGTTTGTCCATCTCTTCTCCTGTCGCCTTTCCCCAAATCCACAGGGAAAAAGCCCACTTGGAGACATCTTCCCCCACATACACTTACATTTGTTTAGCTCAATTTCAGTCTCTCATTCCTGCCCCCAACGGCATGTTTGTCTCATTGCTGTTGTGCAGAGGACTGTTCATTAGGTTGTCCAAGGTAACAAAAATGTAACTCAGCCTGTTCCATAAAATTGTTCACAAAAATTGAAGACAAATAGACTGGCTCAAACAGAATCGTTTAAGTTGAAAGACCTGTGACAAGGGGTCTTCAAGGCTCCTGCTAAAGTTGTGGGTTGATAGGATGACAAGATGAAAGATTCTAGAAATGGGAGGAAATGTTTACTACTGAAATCACCAGAATGTATTTTGATTGGATAAAATTAATGGGAAGGGACTGCCATCCCTTCTTGGACATTATCTCAGTGTCATTGAATAGGAGCAAGGCGGACAAATGGACTGGAATGAGGTGCCACCATATCCTGGGACCTTGGGAACCACCATGACTGCATTGGGCCTACATCATCCTGATCCTGAAAGGCATCCTGACCAGACTAGGCCAGTGAGCGGGAACTGATAACATTACCATCCTCACCAGCTTTGGCTAAATCATCAACACCTAGCAAGTGAGTGTGAGTTCCTGCTGTCACCACTCCCCCATGTCAGTTTCTTTTTCCATCTTATTTCTCCTCTTTCCTTTCTCTCTTTTCACTTTCTGTTTTAATAATAGTCTAGCTTATCCAAACAAGACTACATCTTTAGCTACATTGCTGTGAGCCCATGATCAGGGAGACAGCTAAAAAATAATGCCTTACACAGTCCGATGTTGATACAAGTCGGCCAGGTCTTGGAATGGATAAGACCATGTGCTAGTGTAAGTGGGGGAATAGTCCCGCTATTGTGGGGAACTTTCCTGGCTTCTGCACTACCCCGGTGAAGTGGGCTAGCGAAAGGATCTGAGTCCTCTCTCCCACTTCCTTTACCCAGTGGCCTCCCTGCCCTTGAGGACTCCCCTTCCACTCTCCTGTCTGGCAGAGTCCTCGTAACCCCAACAAGGCTGGGCCCAGGATTCCTAGGGGACTCGACCACCAACTCTGCTGTGGTCACCTAGGTCAGGGGCTAGGGTGTCCCCACTCCGGGGTACTCTCTCTGCACTGGGCACTTAGAATCATAGAATCATAGAATATCAGGGTTGGAAGGGACCCCAGAAGGTCATCTAGTCCAATCCCCTGCTCGAAGCAGGGCCAATTCCCAGTTAAATCATCCCAGCCAGGGCTTTGTCAAGCCTGACCTTAAAAACCTCTAAGGAAGGAGATTCTACCACCTCCCTAGGTAACGCATTCCAGTGTTTCACCACCCTCATAGTGAAAAAGTTTTTCCTAATATCCAACCTAAACCTCCCCCACTGCAACTTGAGACCATTACTCCTCATTCTGTCATCTGCTACCATTGAGAACAGTCTAGAGCCATCCTCTTTGGAACCCCCTTTCAGGTAGTTGAAAGCAGCTATCAAATCCCCCCTCATTCTTCTCTTCTGCAGACTAAACAATCCCAGCTCCCTCAGCCTCTCCTCATAAGTCATGTGTTCTAGACCCCTAATCATTTTTGTTGCCCTTCGCTGGACTCTCTCCAATTTATCCACATCCTTCTTGTAGTGTGGGGCCCAAAACTGGACACAGTACTCCAGATGAGGCCTCACCAATGTCGAATAGAGGGGAACGATCACGTCCCTCGATCTGCTCGCTATGCCCCTACTTATACATCCCAAAATGCCATTGGCCTTCTTGGCAACAAGGGCACACTGCTGACTCATATCCAGCTTTTCATCCACTGTCACCCCTAGGTCCTTTTCCGCAGAACTGCTGCCTAGCCATTCGGCCCCTAGTCTGTAGCAGTGCATTGGATTCTTCCATCCTAAGTGCAGGACCCTGCACTTATCCTTATTGAACCTCATCAGATTTCTTTTGGCCCAATCCTCCAATTTGTCTAGGTCCTTCTGTATCCTATCCCTCCCCTCCAGCGTATCTACCACTCCTGCTAGTTTAGTATCATCCGCAAATTTGCTGAGAGTGCAATCTACACCATCCTCCAGATCATTTATGAAGATATTGAACAAAACTTCTCTGACCCACTGACCATTACATACAAGTTAAAGCAAATGCAAGTTATTTAATCAACAATTAATTTTGAAAAGAATAAGAAAAAATCGGAAAGGTTAAAGGAAACACTCCAACCTGCTCTGTGGCAGGGAACATCACAGTGTCTCTGGAATGTCAGGGCAGTTCACAGTCTGTTCCTTGTAGGTCCCAGGCCTTCTTCTCAGGCCCTGGCTTTGCTGCAGGGATGCCGTGGGTTGGACACTTGCTCTGGTGGTGGCCACACACTCTCAGGCTCTAAGTGGGAGGACTCTTCTTCCCAGTGTCGCCCCCGCCCTGACGGGGTTATGATCCAAGCCTGGCCTGCAGAGCCTCTTGGCTGAGGTGTCTCCCTGTGCTGGGCCCGCTGCCCAGGGTCCCCCTCGCTCTCCCCAGCTGCTCACTGCACCCAGCTCTGGACTGCACCAGCCCCAGCTCCACCACTCTGTCTCTGCACAGCTGCTGCTGCTCTGCCTCCAGCTCCCTGGGCTGCTTCTTTGGCCCCTCTGGCTCTGGTTGCTACAGCTCTGCTCCCAGGACAGGTCTGCTCTGCAGGCTGCTTCTGTGACTCTCCTCCCTGGCCTCCTGACTCCCTGATTAGCCTGCTCACCCTGTCTTTCAGGCTGACCTGGAGCATTGGCCTCTCCCCATTGTTCCTGGGGGCTGTCAGTCTCAGGGTCCTGATTCCCCACCGACCCTTCCCCCTTTTTAGTACTGGGCGCTAGCAACTAAAACACCCCCACTGAATGTTAGTAAGGGGGCAATAGTTCCCTTACACTGGGGTTATGTTTCTCCAACAGTGAGGTTGCAAGCAAGAGTCAGTCCCAGAAACAGAAGCTGTATTTTCTATCTTTGCTGTTCTTTTGTCTTCCATTTTGTGCATCTGTCTCTTTTTCTCTCAAAAAAAACCCCCAAAACATGTTCAGACTTCAACAATAACAGCAACAACAGATGCTGCTCAACTAACTTCTCTTTTCCTCAAAAGGGACAACTAATACCATTTCCTCTTGATTCAAGCGGTGAGCCAATATTTGGGGCATTCCTGGGTGTTTCTATTAGGAGAAGTTGGTTATACAAGTCAGGTATATTCTTTTGTATAATCCAGTTTATTAACAAAGAGTGTACACAAAGTCCTGTTTGGGAACGCAGTAGGAACAAACAGCAGCTGGCAGTTTCTTGCTCACAATCTCTAAGCCTTCCCATGCAGCCAGTACTCTGCCCAAAAGAATCTCTTAGGGCCACACTCTCACCCTGCTTCTCTCACTGTCTGCTCACTTACTGATTTCTTACACACACAAAATCATTGCTCCAGCCCCTGTGTTTGCAATCAGTCTGTAGGGAAGCCCCTGGGGACACATGGCTCAGCTTTTTACGCAGGCCTTTCCATGCTAATTTATACTTTGGTGGTAACATCTATTGCATCGCCTATCATCACTGAGGTTTGTGATTGCCCACAGATCAAAAGGTATGTCTATACTTCAAGCTGGAGATGAGATTCCTAGCTAGAGGAGACAAACTTGCATTTGCTTTGATTGAGCTAGCATGCTAAAAATAGAGTGTACCCACCGCCATGCCATTCAAGGGGCTAGCCTCCCCAAATCCGTGTCTGTCAGAGGTGTTAGGTACTTACATGGGGCAGCTAGCTCCTCCTACTGTTTGCACTGAAAAATTCACATCCCTGAGTGATGCAGTTAATCCAACATAAATCCCTGTACAGACAGGGCTAGGCTGACAGAATAATTCTTCCGTCAACCTAGCTACCACCTCTCAGTAACTACTGCAGCATTTCAACTGTACACCAGCCCTGAGTCTGATGCAAATGAAAAGAATGTGAAACCACATGAGAGGAAAACTTCAGAAAAAACCCAAAAGCCACAGGATGGGGTACTGCTTACAAATAAAATCAATGGATTTGGGCGGTATAGCTGGTGGTATTGAGGAACATCCTTGACCCTTCATCGAAGAGACAGTGTGTTATGAAGGGAGGGTCACAGACAACCTGGCTGGAAAACACTGCAAAGACTTTGGGTGAACTCAGCTTCATTAGACAAGATCATATCTTGTTAATTAAGTCCTGGCTCTAGAAGGCTTTGACTCTTAGAGATCACCCAGACCAGTAAGGGGTTCTGTCACCATCTGCCTTGTAACGTTGGGTGTTTTGATGCTATGCTGCTGTGGCTCAAAGCCCTGACACCAGTAGCCAGCCTTCAAGCACAAAAGTCTCTCTCTGGCTTCCACCACCCTAGTCCCTGCAAGGTGACCCCAACAGCCCTTCCCGTCCTGAGTCTCCCCAAATCCATCTACCCTGAGTTCTTAATTACCAGAACCTTGGACTTTTCCCCTCTGGTTTGTCACACACCCCCCCCCAAGGTGTAAAAACAGTCCCCAATTACAAGTTCACTTTGGCACATGCTCCACACAGTTTGCACACCAGAGACTTCCTTCGGGTAACTGTAAACAAAGAGTTCATTTAATAGAAAAATCAGAGATTCAAAGATGAAATAGTAAGGAAAAGCAAATTATAGTGGGGCGGCTCCCCCACTCCAAGGTAAAAGGGATTAAGAGCAGCTGAGGGAGGCTGGAGAGGTAGATGGCCCCAGGTGTGGCTGGTTTAATCAGGCCCAAGCTAGCCCTGGTAAGAGGCCTGGGGGGGACAGGAGCTGAAGAAGTTTCATTCTAGCCCTGGCATGGGAAAGGCTAGCTGCATGGGAGCAAGGTACCTGAAGCGGAGCAGTGCTGAGGAAGGGCAAAGGGAGCTGGGGAGCTCTAGCCAGGTAAACCCCTGGGTTGCAGGCCTTGTTAAAGGCCCAAAAAAGGTACTGGGGCTGCAGAGGGGCAGCCCGGGGATAGGCAAAGGCTGCAGGTCCTATCCCATTGCCAATGATGAGTGGCCATTACAGACTGTAGTTTGCCCCAGGGAAAAGGGGATAGATGATGACTGGCAGTAGCCACTGAGGCAAGATGGGCTTAGAGGAGTGGGGGTTCCCTGGAGGGGAGACCCAGAGTGTGGGGACACTGCAGTGGGGAAGCACCCCAAGGTAAGGGGCACTGGGGGTACAGGAGGGACATGGGGCCTGAGGCAGGCAAGACACCAGCTGCCAGAGGGTGCTTCAGAGCTGGAGTTGAGCTAATTCCCAAGGTGACCAGCAGAAGGTGCCGCACTAGTGAGTTGTCACTCTGTTGCACAAATACATACAAGTCATGCAGAAAACAAAGATGCAACTTCTGGCTTTACTCTTCTATATTAGATACATCACTTTTTCTCATATAAGTTAACTCTTATATGAGGGAGATTCCCAAACCTTAGCCATTCTTTTTAGGTGACAAATCTGAGGAACTGTCCCAGATTGAGTTGTCATTAGAGGAGATTTTAGAACAAATTGATAAAGTAAACTGTAATAAGTTACTAGGACCAGATAGTATTCACCCAAGAGTTCTGAAGGAACTCAAATGTGAAATTGCAGAACTACTAACTATGGTATGTAACCTATCATTTAAATAGGCTTCTGTACCAGGTGACTGGAGTATAGCTAATGTGATGCCAATTTTTAAAAAAGGCTCCAGAGGAAATCCTGGCAATTACAAACCAGTAAGCCTAACTTCAAGGCAAATTGATTGAAACTCTAGTAATGAACAGTTTTATCAGACACATAGATGAACGTGATTTGTTGAGGAAGAGTCAACATGTTTTTTTGTAAAGGGAAATCATGCCTCACCAATTTACTAGAATTCTTTGAAGGCATCAACAAACATGTGGACAAGGGTGATCCAGTGGATATAGTTTACCAAGATTTTCAGAAAGCTTTTGACAAGGTCCGTCATCAAAGGCTCTTAAGCAAAGTAAGCTGTCATGGGATAACAGGGAAGGTTCTCTCATGGATCAGTAACTCCTTAAAAGAAAGGAAACAGAGTACGGATAAATGGTCTATTTTCAGAATAGAGATAGGTAAACAGTGGTCTGTACTAGGACCAGTACTATTCAATATATTCATAAATGATCTGGAAAAAGCGGTAAACAGTCCAAAGTAGACTGTGAAGAGTTAGGGATCTCACAAAACTGGGTAACTGGCTAATAAAATGGCAGATGAAATTCAATGCTGATAAATGCAAAGTAATGCACCTTGGGAAAACATAATCCTATCTATACATATAAAATGATGGGGGTCTAAATTAGCTGTTACCACTTGAGAGAGATCTTGGAGTCAATGTGGCTAGTTCTCTGCAAACATCCACTCAATGTGCAACAGCAGTCAATAAAGCTAACAATGTTGGGAATCATTAAGAAAGGGATAGATAATAAGACAGAACATATCTCATCTATATAAATCCATGGTATGCCCACATCTTGAATACTGTGTGTAGCTGTGGTTGCCGCATTTAAAAAAAAAATTGGAATTGGAAAAGGTACAGAAAAGGGCAACAAAAATGACTAGGGATATGGAATGGCTTCTGTATGAGGAGAGATTAATAAGAATGGGACTTTTCATCTTGGAAAAGAGATGACTAAGGGGGGATATTATAGAGGTCTATAAAATAATGATGGGTATAGAGAAAGTAAATAAGGAAGTGTTAATTACTCCTTCTCGTAACAGAAAAACTAGGGGTCACCAAATGAAATTAATATGTAGCAGGTTTTAAACAAACAAAAGGAAGTATTTCTTCATACAACATACGGCCAACCTGTGGAACTTTTTGCCAGAGGATGTTGTGAAGGGCAAGACTATAACAGGGCTCTAAAGAACTAGATAAGTTCATGCAAGATGGGTCCATCAATGGCTATCAGCCAGGATGGCAGGGATGGTGTCCCTAGCCTTTGTTTGTCAGAAGCTGGGAATGGGTGACGGGATGGATCACTTGATGATTACCTGTTCTGTTCCCTCCCATTCATTCCCTAGCATTGGCTACTATCAGAAGACAGGATACTGGGCTAGATGGGCTATCGCGCTCTGACCCAGTATGGTCGTTCTTATATTGCTGCTGAACAGTTTCCCAGTGTGCCACCTCTCCTAGAGGGGACTCAGTGTTTGATGGACACCTTTCAGCTTAAAGGCTGTCCCTCACTTTCTGGTGCTAATCTCAGACACAAGCCTCCTTTTAAAAGGCTTTTTTTCCCCCTTTCTGTCCCCTCTTTCTCCTGCCATAAAATGACTCATGGTAATTCAGAGTGGGGGGAACTTCCTCCTTTCTTATTTTCCCAGACTTTCAGTTGAGTTCTTCTTTCAGTTTCAATATCTTTCCATTAACTTTAATGGTCCATGATTGGCTCTTCCTGGCTCGATACTTGAAACTGATTTTGTGTAAATAACTTGTTTGGGAGGTGCTTCTCCCTGTCTGATTGATCACTGTCCTGTTGTAAAGTTGTATTACAGGTTCTGAGCACAGTTTTTATAAACCCAAGTATGTAGATTTATAACCATAGTCTATATATGTGCCTAATAATGACCACCAAGTTCAAAACATTATAAGCTTTCATAAAAGACATTACTTGATATCGTTTTATAGTACAATAACATGTTGATTCAACCCCTTGTTCTCTCCCTGATATGTCTGGATCCTGATCGTCAGAAAAGGATGTTATGATTTTATTTTATATGTAACCATTTGTTTCTAGTACTTTCACTTGCTACTTCTAGAATCTTCATACTTGGTTAAAAAATCTTTTACTTGTTTTCACTATAAACATATCTAAGGCCTGGTCTACACAAAAGAGTTAGGTTGACCCAACTGAGTTGCTCAGGGGTGTGAAAAAGCCACAGCTCTTTGGGGCAGGACCGTCTCATATGATGTGTATGAACAAGGCCTAGCACAATAGGGTCCCAATCTCAGCTGTGGTGTATAGGAGCAAGCAACTGCAATACAAATATTTTAATAAAAGGGGTAAAGGTTGCTGGGGAAGTTCAGGGTGCAGTCCCACAAACTATTATTTTGCATAGCCCTAAGGATCCTCCTGCATGTGAAACCTCAGTAACCCAAATAAGGATTTTGTGAGAGAGAACCCTAAAATGTTTCTGTTACATCATGAGATCATTTTGCCAGTGATGAGATCATTTTTCCCCACACAGCTCTGTGACAGAATTTCTCTGGTGGCAACAAAAATTCACTTGTAGCCTCAAGGGAGGAGATGACAGAGGTATGGAGGACGTAAACAGAGACCCAGGAATTTCTAGTGTTCCCTGCTCTCACAATATTTTAGCCTGAAAGGTGAATTGTGCCTTCATAAGGTGAGAACACCTAAGGCACAAAATAAGGATGGGATAAACTTGGTAGAATTCACACCAGACAAATATGTGAACTCCCCTAGGGAGTGGTAGAGAAGCAGATTTCCCACAGAAACTGATCAACCAACAATACTAATAAAGCTATTAAGGACACACAGAAAGGAAACAGACTAATTTTAGTGCATATAAAGTACTGAGAACTCAGAAAGCAGTAACTTTTAAAACACCTGTAACAATTTCTGTACTGTACCAGCAGCCCTACATATATTTGACAATTGTTGTCCTTTTTTTTTTTAAAGGAGTATGAAGCTCTGGTGTGAAGAGGAGAATGGATGAACATTACCAACCATGAAATAGTGGGAATCAATGCATTTAGCATAGACTTTATCTAATTTCTAGCAAGCATCTCTAGTCTCATCACTGACAGAATTATTTACACTGGCCGTGATCGTGAGATTGCCAGAGCTCTGTACTACTTATTTTTAACAAATCCATCTTCAGGCAGTCATTATACTTTGGAGTTTTAAAACTCAGATTCAACTTGAAAGAGAAACATCTTGTATTAAAAAAATAGACCATTACCCCCTCCTACTCATCTTGCCATCCAATCCCTTCTGCTCCAGTCACCATTTCAGTTTAATATGCTCTACAGACAGCCGCTGCAATTTCAAACTCCCTGCTCTCACAGTTAGAGACAGTGGAAATGGAATTGTCAGTAATTGTCAGGGGTGCCTGCTATGCATTAAAGTATATGCTAAAATGGATTGAGCCCTACTATTTAGCAGCATATAATGTTATATAAAGTCCTATTGTACATACAGATGCAGAGTTCCTGGAGTTAAACTGTTGGAGGCATTTTAAATGCTTTTTATATGTAAATAGTAACACCAGTTCCATTTTTGTTTTTTTTAAAAAACAATTTCCCCTACATTGACTTATAGATATAGTGCAGGGCAGTGTGACTGTCAGATCTTGCCCAGCCTAAATTCTGCTGACAACACACATAGGGGCTGGGATTCTTGTAATTTAGCCAGGTGCTTCCTCATCAATAACAAGTTTATTTACCAAAACAAAAAATCTATAGAATGAGGTTAGCTAATCAGAGCTCAGTTTTATAAGGTGAGAGATTTCAGGTTTTGATGGACAGCTCATGCTCACCAGGAAGTTTAAAGAGGTTCTAAATTCAAACATTTTAAATTTCTAAAATGCAGGGGCAGATTGTGGCATGAACTGTGTCAGGGTACAGGGGTGAGGAAAAGGGGGAAAGGATCTGACTCAAAACACACTAAAGTCCACTGGAGTTTTTGCATTGACTTAAATGAACTTTGTATTAGGCCTAAATAGCCTAACCCCTCCTTGTGCCCCAATGCAGATCTGTGCACATTGCAAAGATAATATAAGAAGAGCATTCACAATAGAGCTAGCTCCCCCAAAGAGGGGGATGGAGAAGCACAGCTATTCCTCAAGCCTGGCTACAAAAGCTGATTCTGGATTTTTTTTGCATCCTTAGGATGAAAGAAGCACTCCACTGTTTCTGTGCCTAAGTTGTAGCCATAAGAATATCCCTTTTGGTGCACATACGTGAACAGAGGTGATAATTCATTATAGATGGTGAAAGTTTGTTACCATTTTGTTACCGATGTAAGCAGTGTCAGGATGAGCTCCACCCTGACATCTGGTGGTGAGGTGTGGCAAGTTGTGGAAAAGAACTTCAGGGGCCGATCTCATTTGCATAGGCACACCCACCACGCCTAGAATGAGACCATAGCTGCCCAAATGGTCACTTTGGCTGCTGTGGGATCCCCAGTGTCTCTGTTATTGGGGCAGGAAGAATAAATTGTTATTACCCTGATTATGGGAACTGTGCTTGGAACTGTACGTGGCCTTTTGTTACGATGGAGGGATTCACCATCATCTAAGTAGCACTCGCTAGGCAAGGGTCATGGGTTCCAAAACTGTGTGAATGGAGAGAGGCTGGGGACAAGTATTAATACTTGGTGGCATGGGCCCCTTAGTGAGGGCCTTACATGCTGATTGCACTTCCTCCTCTCTCCACTGTGGAATATCAGAGCTAATTTTCATTTCATTAGAAGTCTAGTTATAGGCTGCTGAGCTCACTTTGGGCTGACAGTGCACCAGCACTGGGGCTCCCCTACTATAAGCTGAATTCACCTAAGAGCTGAAATCACTGAGTGTTGTGTTAAGTAGTGGGGGAGCCTGAAGATATATTGTGGAGCAGTTTGCGGGACGGCTGGTGAAGCAGTTCGACACGGAGCAGTGTGTGGATGGCAGGAGCTGCTTGTGGGCCGTGGAGCTGAGTGAAGGAGTTTGTGGGGCGGCTGGCGGGGCGGAGCGGAGCGCAGCTGAGCGAAGGAGTTCGTGGGGCGGCTGGCGGAGCGGAGGACAGCTGAGCGAAGGAGTTCGTGGGGCGGCTGGCGGAGCGGAGGGCAGCTGCGCGAAGGAGTTCGTGGGGCGGCTGGCGGAGCGGAGGGCAGCTGCGCGAAGAAGTTCGTGGGGCGGCTGGCGGAGCGGAGGGCAGCTGCGCGAAGGAGTTTTGTGGGGCGGCTGGCGGAGCGGAGCGGAGCGCCGCTATGGAGCTATGGGGCGGTCAGCTTCAGATCACGTAAGGTGCCTCTTACCCCCGTCCCATTTCCACCCAGGTTGGGAGGTAAAGCTCCGCCGATAAACTTTCGAACTCTGGGGCTGCCCTGACCAGGGACAGAGACTTTTGGGGCATTGGACTTTTGGGGTTGCTGGACTCAAGAACCAAAGGGAAAAGGGCATGCCCCAATTTGCCTGGGGTGGGGTTGTTTTTGCTCATGGGTTGTGTTATGAATCCGGTTGGTGGTGTTTCCCCAACATAATGCCACATTGTTTCTCTCTGTTATTAAAAGACTTTTGCTACACTCAGACTATGTGCTTGCGAGAGGGGAAGTATTGCCTCTTGGAGGCGCCCAGCGGGGGTGGTATATATTTGTCCCAGGTCACTGGGTGGGGGCTCGAGCCGGTTTGCATTGTGTTATTGGAATGGAACCCCTAGATATTGAACCCGGCCCTTGTTGCTGCCAACTCTGACGGGCAGAAGGGTTACATTTTTGGGGGCTCGTCCGGGATCGCCTGGGTCAGTACCCCTCGCAAGCACCTGTTGAGTGATCCACTACATTGGGAAACAATTTATATTTTTTTTTGTTTGTGCTTATATTTTGAGGAAATTACTGTTTGTATAATGGCTAATATGTCAGGTTTGTTGGGCCCTGGCTCAGCAGCTTCTAGCTCGGAGGCTGCAGCCTCGGCTGATGATTGGACAAAAGCTCTGGGGCAAATATTGGAAAAGGTTGTGCTGCCCTATGCTGAGTCAGACTCTTGTCGTAAGTTAAGATTATTTGCTGGGGAGGAGGAGTTTGAACCCTGGTTAGAGCATACCACTGAAATGCTGCAAGAGTGGGCCGTACCAGATGCAGAAAAGCGAAGATGCCTTATAGAGAGCCTTGGCGGCCCAGCATTAGATGTGATTCGCACCCTGAAGCTCATTGACCCTGGGGTCAGTGTGAAGGACTGCCTAGAGGCCCTTGAATACAACTTTGGGAGCGTAGAGGGCCCTGAAGACAGCTACTGTAAGTTCCTTAATTCCCGACAACAAAAGGGCGAGAAGGTTTCAGCCTACATACAGAGACTGGAGAGACTGCTTCAGAGAGCTGTCATGAGGGGAGCAGTGACTGCTGAGCAGATGGATCAGACCAGACTGGCTCAAATTGTAAGAGGAACTCAGTATCAGAACCCGATTCTACTTCATCTCCAGCTAAGAGAACGACAGGAACATCCCCCAAGTTACTCCCAGCTGATAAAAGAGGTCCGAGAGGAGGAAGAAAGGCAGGCTGCCAGTGAGTTTTGGGAAGCCCAAACATCGGAGCCAGCCAGCACAACACCACTGCAAATGGCCAGTGTACTGATGGTGAGCACCAGAGAGGAACTTGCCCAACAAATGCAGGTCCTGACGGAACGGATAGCTGAGCTGCAAAGTACCGTTGACCGAGTTAAGACTTCTAGGAATAAGAAGCCTCAAACTGTGGCGATTGAGAAGCCCGCACTTAGAGCCACCATCCCCCCCAGGCGAAGGGGGAAAGGTCAATTCTTCTGCTACCGATGTGGTCAGGATGGACACAGTGCTGCCAAGTGCCGTAATGAAGAAAACCCCTCCTTAGTGTATGGAAAGCTGAGGATCAGTTGGGAGAGATCCGGTAGCTGCCAGAGGGTCTGGGGACGGGGACCCCCCAGGTCTGCAGGATTTGAAGATTCCCCCAGAAAAGACTGTCCAGCTGGGATCCCTGCAGGACTGATAGGGCCTCGAGCAGAGGTCATGGTGAGGATCGAAGGGGTGGAGTGTAAAGCAGTGCTTGACACTGGATCTCAAGTGACTATTATATTTCAGTCATTCTACCAACAGATGCTTAGGCACCTGCCTATACAGCCACTGACTGGCCTTGGCCTATGTGGCCTCAGCATGGATGAATACCCCTATCAAGGGTATGTCATAGTGCACCTGGAATTCCCAGAGGAGGTTGCTGGGGTAAGAGAAGAGGTAGACACAGCTGCCTTAATATGCCCTGACCCTAAAGGGACTTCTGATGTGTCTGTGCTGATAGGGACCAACTCCAGTCTCTTCAAGGTACTCGCGGATTACTGCAGAAGGCGGGCTGGGGACCAGTACCTGAATACCCTGATGATCCATACGCTTTGTGCTGAAGCCTATAGGAAAATTGAGAGCGCTAAAAGGGACACATCTGAGCTACCACTTGGGGCACTGAAGTACGCGGGCACAACCCCCTTAGTAGTGCCTGCAAGGACGGAGCAAGAAGTGCTTGTCATGAGTACCTGTCTGAAAGGCAGTAAAGGGACGTTAGCAATGATAGAGCAGCCAATGGGAGGAGAGCTCCCTGAAGGAGTGCTGGTCCCCAGTGGAGTCATAACCCTGCCTGCTGAAGCCCAGGAAAGGGTGACTATACTGATTGCTAATGAAACGAGTCGTGATATTTTTGTGAAGCAAGGACAAAAGATAACAGACCTCTTTGAGCCTGAGTTGATTGTAAAACCCCAGTATGAAACTCCAGTTCTGGCAATAGACCCAGCAAAGTTTGACTTTGGAGATTCACCAGTGTCCGAGGACTGGAAGGATCGCCTGAGGAAGAAACTTTGTGAAAGATCCAAGGTGTTCTCACTGCATGAGTGGGATGTGGGATGTGCAAAAGGAGTAGAGCACAATATCAGACTACATGACTCTCGACCTTTCAGGGAGAGATCTAGGAAGATTGCTCTCTCTGAGATGGAAGATGTGCGACATCATCTTCAGGAGCTGGCTGCGAATGGCATCATTACAGAGTCCCGCAGCCCATACGCCTCACCCATTGTGGTAGTCCGCAAAAAGAATGGGAAAATCCGGATGTGTATTGACTACCGCACCCTAAACAGCCATACGGTGGTCGACCAGTACACTATGCCTCGAGTGCAAAACGCCTTAGACTGTTTGCTGGGAAGCCAGTGGTTCTCTGTGTTGGATCTTCGAAGTGGATACTACCAGATCCCTCTGGGAGAAGAAGATAAGGAGAAGACAGCCTTCATCTGCCCATTAGGGTTTTATCAGTTCGAACACATGCCCCAAGGGATTTCTGGAGCACCTGCCACCTTTCAACGTCTCATGGAGAAAGTTGTGGGAGACATGAATTTACTGCAAGTGTTAGTTTATTTGGATGACCTGATTGTGTTTGGAAGAACCTTAGAGGAGCATGAAGAAAGACTTCTTAAAGTGCTTGATAGGTTGGAGGATTATGGTCTGAAGCTTTCAATTGACAAATGCCAGTTCTGCAGAACCTCAGTGAAGTATGTGGGTCACATTGTGTCCCAAGAAGGTGTGAGTACTGATCCTGATAAAATAGAAGCACTCACTACATGGCCACGTCCAAGTAACTACAGAGAACTCAAGACCTTCCTTGGATTTAGTGGCTACTACCGCAGATTTGTGAAAAACTATGCTACGATTGTAAAGCCTCTGAATGATCTTACCAGGGGACATCAGTCCAGCAAGAACAAATCTAAGTCCAAGAATAAGGGGAGGTCCCCAAAGCCTCCTGTGCAGAGACACAATGGCCCCTTTGCACCATTTGGGCCACGGTGGGATGAGAGATGTGAAAGGGCTTTTCAAGAAATCATTACTTGCCTAACTCATGCTCCAGTCCTAGTTTTTGCTGACCCAAGCAAACCATTTATCCTGCATACTGATGCCAGTTTGGAGGGTCTGGGAGCAGTCCTGTACCAGGAAGTGGAAGGCAAATGTAAACCTGTAGCCTTTGCCAGCCGAGGATTGTCTGATAGTGAAACTCGCTATCCCACCCACAAGCTGGAGTTTTTGGCCTTGAAATGGGCCATCACTGAGAAATTTCGAGACTACTTGTATGGTGCTCAGTTCCAGGTGTGGACAGACAACAATCCACTGACTTATGTGTTAACAAGTGCTAAGCTGGATGCTACAGGGCAGAGATGGGTGGCCGCCTTGGCTAGCTATGAGTTCAGCATTCAGTACCGATCAGGGAGAAGCAATGTAGATGCAGATGCATTGTCCAGGCGTCCGCAGGCTCCAGAAGTTGCTGTGATACCCACAGATGGAGTGAGAGCTATTTGCAGTGTGAGTCGCCGAGAGCCAGAGGCCCGTGAAGACTTTCAGGGATGTGTTGCAGAAGCTTTGGGCCTGCCCCCTGAATGCATGCCTTCTGCTTCGGTGAACTATATTGCATTAGACCAATCTCCTTTGCCCATGCTCAATGCGGCTGACTGGCAAGAAGCCCAGCGGCAAGATATTGACATTCGTGATACACTACTTGCCAAAAGGGAGGGGCGAAGCCCAACTGCGGTTGTCCCACCTAACCCGGAGGGTAAACTACTATTGAGAGAATGGACCAAACTAAAACTGATTCAGGGAGTGCTACACCGAATGACCACTGACCCTTTACAAAAACAACGAGCACAACTAGTACTGCCAAAAAAGTACAGAGCCCTGGCCATGAGGGCCCTGCATGATGACTTTGGGCATTTAGGGATGGAGAGGACCCTGGAACTTATTCGTAGTAGGTTCTATTGGCCCCGAATGGCTGAAGATGTTCGCAGGAAATGTGAGACTTGCGCTCGATGTGTTCAAAGGAAAATTCTGCCCACGAGGGCTGCATATCTCAAGAACATCACCAGCAACAAACCTTTGGAGTTGGTATGCATTGATTTCTTGTCTGTAGAGGTAGACAAGAGGAATGTTGGAAACATTCTAGTAGTGACTGACCATTTTACACGGTATGCACAAGCATATCCCACACGTGATCAGAGGGCCACCACTGTTGCTCGAGTATTGTGGGACAAATATTTCTCAGTCTATGGATTCCCGGCTCGGATACACTCTGATCAGGGGCGGGATTTTGAGAGTCACCTTCTGAAGGAGGTGCTGAAGACAGCAGGAATTAAAAAGTCTAGGACAACGCCTTATCACCCCCAAGGTGATCCTCAGCCAGAGAGGTTCAATCGAACCCTATTAGATATGTTGGGAACTTTGCGACCAGAGCAGAAGGCAACCTGGAGCCAGCATGTCGCATTTCTGGTGCATGCCTACAATGCCACAAAGAACGATGCTACGGGAGTCACCCCATATCTCTTGATGTTTGGGCGAGAACCAAGATTACCCATAGGCTTGTGCTTTGGTGTATCAGAGGATGGAGATAGCTATGAAACTCATCAGCAATATGTATCCCGACTAAGAGAAAAGCTGCGGGATGCTTATCGCTTAGCTACCGCTGCGGCTCGGAAGAACGCAGACCGCAACAAACATCGATATGATGCTAGAGTGCGTTCGCAGGAGCTCCAGCCGGGGGACAGAGTCCTGCTGCGAAATTTGGGTATTGCTGGCAAACACAAGATAGCTGACAGATGGAAGGCAATACCTTACCTGGTGATGGAAAAGCTGGGAGATCTGCCGGTCTACAAGATCAAACCTGAAGACGGTCCAGGGCAAATAAAGACGGTGCATAGAAACCTTTTGCTCCCTGTGGGGGAATTGGTAAGCACCCCTTGTGAGATGGGCCACGGCAGGGCTGCCGGGCAGAACAGAGGTGCTAGACCAAAGCCGCCATCCAACACAGACAGCGGGCCCCCTGCAGCTAACTTACCCCTATTCTGCACATCTGAGAGTGAGTCTGAGGAGGAAGACACAACCCTGGTGTATCCTGGGATGGAGACAAGATTTCAGTCTCGATCAGCTGAACCAAACGAGAGTTTTCCCTCTTCCGCCCTAAACCCAATGGCGGAACTATTTAGGCCCCTTTCTGATACCCCGGTGCTGCTGATGAGACCCCCCTGTGATGACACACACAGGTTATTGGACAATGGGGACAGACAGGTAGAGGATGTCCTGGGCACCTTGGACCCTCCAGCGTTAGAACTAGGAGTGCAGGGGCCTACGCCAGTAGCCGAGGGACCCTCCAGGGAAGCCTCTCCATCCGTCACTCAAGAGGATGTTCCCCTTACTTCGGCAACAGAGATTCTCAATAGACGAGACAGGGTGATAAGACCAGTGAAACGGTTAACTTATGATGCACCTGGGGTGACTAGTGAGGAGCCAATACATTTAGCACACAGGCTTGTGGAAGCTAAAGTGGGCTTCCTGAGGCCCTTTGGAGGAAACCAATGAGTTGGTATAAAGGGAGTGTGATTTGTCGGGACGACAAAGTCTCGGCTGGGGGGAGGATGTAAGCAGTGTCAGGATGAGCTCCACCCTGACATCTGGTGGTGAGGTGTGGCAAGTTGTGGAAAAGAACTTCAGGGGCCGATCTCATTTGCATAGGCACACCCACCACGCCTAGAATGAGACCATAGCTGCCCAAATGGTCACTTTGGCTGCTGTGGGATCCCCAGTGTCTCTGTTATTGGGGCAGGAAGAATAAATTGTTATTACCCTGATTATGGGAACTGTGCTTGGAACTGTACGTGGCCTTTTGTTACGATGGAGGGATTCACCATCATCTAAGTAGCACTCGCTAGGCAAGGGTCATGGGTTCCAAAACTGTGTGAATGGAGAGAGGCTGGGGACAAGTATTAATACTTGGTGGCATGGGCCCCTTAGTGAGGGCCTTACATCCAGTGTCTCTGTTATTGGGGCAGGAAGAATAAATTGTTATTACCCTGATTATGGGAATTGTGCTTGGAACTGTACGTGGCCTTTTGTTACGATGGAGGGATTCACCATCATCTAAGTAGCACTCGCTAGGCAAGGGTCATGGGTTCCAAAACTGTGTGAATGGAGAGAGGCTGGGGACAAGTATTAATACTTGGTGGCATGGGCCCCTTGGTGAGGGCCTTACATGCTGATTGCACTTCCTCCTCTCTCCACTGTGGAATATCAGAGCTAATTTTCATTTCATTAGAAGTCTAGTTATAGGCTGCTGAGCTCACTTTGGGCTGACAGTGCACCAGCACTGGGGCTCCCCTACTATAAGCTGAATTCACCTAAGAGCTGAAATCACTGAGTGTTGTGTTAAGTAGTGGGGGAGCCTGAAGATATATTGTGGAGCAGTTTGCGGGACGGCTGGTGAAGCAGTTCGACACGGAGCAGTGTGTGGATGGCAGGAGCTGCTTGTGGGCCGTGGAGCTGAGTGAAGGAGTTTGTGGGGCGGCTGGCGGAGCGGAGCGCAGCTGAGCGAAGGAGTTCGTGGGGCGGCTGGCGGAGCGGAGGGCAGCTGAGCGAAGGAGTTCGTGGGGCGGCTGGCGGAGCGGAGGGCAGCTGCGCGAAGGAGTTCGTGGGGCGGCTGGCGGAGCGGAGGGCAGCTGCGCGAAGGAGTTCGTGGGGCGGCTGGCGGAGCGGAGGGCAGCTGCGCGAAGGAGTTCGTGGGGCGGCTGGCGGAGCGGAGGGCAGCTGCGCGAAGGAGTTCGTGGGGCGGCTGGCGGAGCGGAGGGCAGCTGCGCGAAGGAGTTCGTGGGGCGGCTGGCGGAGCGGAGGGCAGCTGCGCGAAGGAGTTCGTGGGGCGGCTGGCGGAGCGGAGGGCAGCTGCGCGAAGGAGTTCGTGGGGCGGCTGGCGGAGCGGAGGGCAGCTGCGCGAAGGAGTTCGTGGGGCGGCTGGCGGAGCGGAGGGCAGCTGCGCGAAGGAGTTCGTGGGGCGGCTGGCGGAGCGGAGGGCAGCTGCGCGAAGGAGTTCGTGGGGCGGCTGGCGGAGCGGAGGGCAGCTGCGCGAAGGAGTTCGTGGGGCGGCTGGCGGAGCGGAGGGCAGCTGCGCGAAGGAGTTCGTGGGGCGGCTGGCGGAGCGGAGGGCAGCTGCGCGAAGGAGTTCGTGGGGCGGCTGGCGGAGCGGAGGGCAGCTGCGCGAAGGAGTTCGTGGGGCGGCTGGCGGAGCGGAGGGCAGCTGCGCGAAGGAGTTCGTGGGGCGGCTGGCGGAGCGGAGGGCAGCTGCGCGAAGGAGTTCGTGGGGCGGCTGGCGGAGCGGAGGGCAGCTGCGCGAAGGAGTTCGTGGGGCGGCTGGCGGAGCGGAGGGCAGCTGCGCGAAGGAGTTCGTGGGGCGGCTGGCGGAGCGGAGGGCAGCTGCGCGAAGGAGTTCGTGGGGCGGCTGGCGGAGCGGAGGGCAGCTGCGCGAAGGAGTTCGTGGGGCGGCTGGCGGAGCGGAGGGCAGCTGCGCGAAGGAGTTCGTGGGGCGGCTGGCGGAGCGGAGGGCAGCTGCGCGAAGGAGTTCGTGGGGCGGCTGGCGGAGCGGAGCGCAGCTGCGCGAAGGAGTTCGTGGGGCGGCTGGCGGAGCGGAGCGCAGCTGCGCGAAGGAGTTCGTGGGGCGGCTGGCGGAGCGGAGCGCAGCTGCGCGAAGGAGTTCGTGGGGCGGCTGGCGGAGCGGAGCGCAGCTGCGCGAAGGAGTTCGTGGGGCGGCTGGCGGAGCGGAGCGCAGCTGCGCGAAGGAGTTCGTGGGGCGGCTGGCGGAGCGGAGCGCAGCTGCGCGAAGGAGTTCGTGGGGCGGCTGGCGGAGCGGAGCGCAGCTGCGCGAAGGAGTTCGTGGGGCGGCTGGCGGAGCGGAGCGCAGCTGCGCGAAGGAGTTCGTGGGGCGGCTGGCGGAGCGGAGCGCAGCTGCGCGAAGGAGTTCGTGGGGCGCCTGGCGGAGCGGAGGGCAGCTGCGCGAAGGAGTTTTGTGGGGCGGTCGGCGGAGCGGAGGGCAGCTGCGCGAAGGAGTTTTGTGGGGCGGTCGGCGGAGCGGAGGGCAGCTGCGCGAAGGAGTTTTGTGGGGCGGTCGGCGGAGCGGAGCGGAGCGCCGCTATGGAGCTGTGGGGCGGTCGGCGGAGCGGAGCGGAGCGCCGCTATGGAGCTGTGGGGCGGTCGGCGGAGCGGAGCGGAGCGCCGCTATGGAGCTGTGGGGCGGTCAGCTTCAGATCACGTAAGGTGCCTCTTACCCCCGTCCCATTTCCACCCAGGTTGGGAGGTAAAGCTCCGCCGATAAACTTTCGAACTCTGGGGCTGCCCTGACCAGGGACAGAGACTTTTGGGGCATTGGACTTTTGGGGTTGCTGGACTCAAGAACCAAAGGGAAAAGGGCATGCCCCAATTTGCCTGGGGTGGGGTTGTTTTTGCTCATGGGTTGTGTTATGAATCCGGTTGGTGGTGTTTCCCCAACATAATGCCACATTGTTTCTCTCTGTTATTAAAAGACTTTTGCTACACTCAGACTATGTGCTTGCGAGAGGGGAAGTATTGCCTCTTGGAGGCGCCCAGCGGGGGTGGTATATATTTGTCCCAGGTCACTGGGTGGGGGCTCGAGCCGGTTTGCATTGTGTTATTGGAATGGAACCCCTAGATATTGAACCCGGCCCTTGTTGCTGCCAACTCTGACGGGCAGAAGGGTTACACCAGATATTCACTGTTTGTGTGGTAGATCCCAAAGGCCTCAATGTAGATCAAGGCCCCATTGTTATAGTCTCTGGGCAAACAGAGGTAGACATGGTCCATTCCTTGAACAGCTCAAACTCCTGCAACAGCCTCCCTGCAGGTGGACCGTTCTGCCAGTGTGGAGCCCCAGGGAAATTAATAAAAACGAGGAGTCCTTGTGGCACCTTAGAGACAAACAAATTTATTTGGGCATGTGCTTTCGTGGGATATAACCCACTTCATCAGATGCATGGAGTGGAAAATACAGTAAGCAGGTATAAATATACAGCCCATGAAAAGATGGGTGTTGCCTTACCAAGTGTGAGGGGGTGTCAGTGCTAATGAGGCCAATTTGATTAGGGTGGCCCATTCCCAGCAGTTGACAAGAAGGTGTGAGTATCAAGAGGGAAAATATTTTATAGTGACCCAGCCACTCCCAGTCTTTATTCAGGCCTAATTTGATGGTGTCAAGTTTGCAAATTAATTCCAGTTCTGCAGTTTCTCGTTGAAGTCTGTTTTTGAAGATTTTTTTGTTGAAGAATGACTACTTTTAAGTCTGTTATTGAGTGTCCAGGAAGATTGAAGTGCTCTCCTATTGGTTTTTGAATGTTACAATTCTTGATGTTTGATTTGTGTCCATTTATTCTTTTGCGTAGAGACTGTCCGGATTGGCCAATGTATATGGCAGAGAGGCCGTGCTGGCAGATGATGGCATATATCACATTGGTGGATGTGTAGGTGAACGAGCACTTGATGGTGTGGCTGATGTGGTTGGGACCTATGATTTGTTAGTCTCCAAAGTGCCACAAGTACTCCTTTTCTTTTTGCAAATACAGACTAACATGGCTGCTACTCTGAAACCAGTCCTATGACAGTGTCCCCAGACAGAGTTGGCAACAGGGTTTGTTTCAGTGGTTGGTTACTGGGTTAGTGTTTCTGTTCTGTGCTGTGTAGTTGCTGGTGAGTATTTGCATCAGTTGTGGGGCGGTCTGTAAGTGAGGACTGGCCTGTTTCTCAAGGTTTGTGAGAGTGAGGGATCATTTTCCAGGATAGACTGTAGATCCTTGATGATGCACTGGAGAAGTTTTAGTTGGGGGCTGTAGGTGATGGTTTGCTTGTGGCCCAGGCTAGTGCCCCCAGCCCCAGAGCACCAAGAGGGCAGGTGGTGTGGCCGCAGCCCGAGCTGAGGCCACCACATAGAATCAAAGAATATCAGGGTTGGAAGGGACCTCAGGAGGTCATCTGGTCCAACCCCCTGCTCAAAGCAGGACCAATCCCCAACTAAATCATCCCAGCCAGGGCTTTGTCAAGCCTGATCTTAAACCTCAAAGGAAGGAGATTCCACCACCTCCCTAGGTAACACATTCCAGTGCTTCACCACCCTCCTAGTTAAAAAGTTTTCCCTAATATCTAACCTAAACATCCCCCATTGTAACCTGAGACCATTACTCCTCATTCTGTCATCTGCTATCACTGAGAACAGTCTAGAGCCATCCTCTTTGGAACCCCCTTTCAGGTAGTTGAAAGCAGCTATCAAATCCCCCCGCATTCTTCCTTTCCGCAGACTAAACAATCCCAGTTCCCTCAGCCTCTCCTCATAAGTCATGTGTTCTAGTCCCCTAATCATTTTTGTTGCCCTCCGCTGGACTCTGGAAGCAGGAAGGAGTAGCTGGGGTTGGACCATGGACGGGGCATAGCCTCCCTCAGCCTATAATACCTGCTGATCATGTTTCCAAATCATAGAAATGTAGGGCTGGGTGGGACCTTGAGAGATCTACTCCAGCCTCCTGTGCCGAGGGGAGAATTTAGTCACTGATGGATTTTAGGGGCCTATAGGCATGGGCATCAGCTGAGCATGGGTTTTGAGGATCTTGGACATATGGAAATTTTGGATTTTGGTACTTGAGGTGGGGAGTTAAACCCAGAACCACAAAAATACTTGGATGCTTAAGTCACTAAGGTGTAAATGATATTAAAACCACAGAAAATTGTTTGCATAGAAACCTACATTTTCCTGAAAAATAGAAAAGGATTTAAAAGCTGCATAAAAACCCCATTCATATATATAATGTCTGTGAGAGTCCATAGCATAAACATATCACCAAATATTCAAGGAGTTATTTTTAAAAAAAGTAATCTATTTGATTAAACAAATCTTAAAGTTCATTTTAAAGTTATATGAAATTTGTGACAGGAAACTTAGATAAAGACATTCACAGGTAGGGGTGAAATGTACAATATGCTCTTTTTCTAGGGATCTCTTCTTTTGTCCATAAGAGACAAGTCTCTCAAACAAGGGTTCTTTCAGATCTGATATGGTGAGATGCCAAGCACCTCCTACAAGGTGCTGAGTGCACTCAATGTTCAGTTTTTCTCAGGATTGGGCCTCTAGTGACTTTGAGAACTGTTTCAGCAAGTTGTATTTGTATTGTGGGTGGGTCATACCATTTTTTTGGTTTTGCAGTTTTAGTATATAGAATTCCTAGGGAGCAATCCTGGTCCCTTTGAAGTCAGTAGCAAAATTCCCACTCATTTCAATGGAGCCAGGATTTCACCCCTAAAGTTTTTTATTCTTATCTGACCTTTGTAGTGCCTTTGTTCCTGATTTTAGTCTCCTACATTCTGGTTTCACGCCAGTGTAATCCAACTGATTTCAGTGGAATTATTCCTGACCTAAATCAATGGAACTGAGAACAAAATCAGAGAATCTGATTTTAGTTTTAATCTCAAAATCACATGCCCTACAATGTGATGTATATTGAGACATTTTGGGCAAAAAGTAACAGAAGAGCACCACATTATTTTTCATATGTGTATTTTTTATTTTTTTAATTCAAGCCACCCTGAGTGGCAGGGTGCATGTACACCATTTCATTTGACAAATGATTTTTAAACAAACTCAAAGAAAAACAAGACTCTTTCAATCAAATTACCCATCCTCTCTTAGCCATGGGGAGACAAAGTCTGTCAACTTACCCTTAAATAACAGAGGAGCAGAATAAAGTGTCCCAAATACTTTACAGAGCTCTTTTTAATACATAATCTCACTTTGTTCTTCTCATTGTGAAACATAAATTGACAGATAAACTTTTATAAACTTTGATTGACAGATAAACTTTCAGACCCCTCCCCACATTTTCTTTTCTCAAGACTAAACTTGTCCCTGTTTTTGTAAACCTATTCTCAGAGGCCAGATTTTCTAAACCTTTTATCATGTTTGTTGCTCTTCTCTCAACTCTTCAATTTTTCCACATCTTTTCTAAAGTGTGGCACGCAGTAATTCAGCTGGGGCCTGACCAGTGCTGAGTAGAGCAAGGCAATTACCTCCCATGTCTTACATACAACACTCCTGGGAATACACCCCAGAATGATACGTTAGTCATCTTCTCAGTGGCAACACCCTGTTGACTCGTATTCAGTTTTGATCCATTATGACCTCCAGATCCATTTCAGCAGTATTACTACCAATTTGTATTTGTACATCTAATTTTACCTTCATAGATGTATTATTTTGCATTTGTTTTCATTGAATTTCATCTCAATTTCAGATTTTAGATCAATTCAATATGTCAAAACTATTTTGAATTTTAATCCTGTCCTCCAAAGAGCTTGCAATGCCACCCAGCTTGGTGTCATCCACAAATTTTTATAAGCATATTCTTCACCCCATTATTCAAGTCTTTAATGAAAAGATAGCCTAGTAGTGGACCCAAGGCAGACCCTGAGAGGACCCCACTTCATACATCCACCCTCAGTCTGACAGAGAACTATTAATAACTACTCTTTGAGTAAGAGTAAGCATAGCCACAGGTAAGGTAGCCTGTGTCCTCTTGTTTTTTCCTCCCCCCCCCCCCCCCCCAGATGTTCTGGTTTAACTTGGATTTAAACTTGGAGAGTGGTCAGTTTGGATGAGCTATTACCAGCAGGAGAGTGAGTTTGTGTGTGTATGGGGGTGGGGGGGATGTGAGAAAACCTGGATTTGTGCAGGAAATAGCCCAACTTGATTGTCATGCACATTGTGTGAAGAGTTGTCACTTTGGATGGGCTATCACCAGCAGGAGAGTGAATTTGTGTGGGGGGGTGGAGGGTGAGAAAACCTGGATTTGTGCTGGAAATGGCCCACCTGATGATCACTTTAGATAAGCTATTACCAGCAGGACAGTGGGGTGGGAGGAGGTATTGTTTCATATTCTCTGTGTATATATAAAGTCTGCTGCAGTTTCCACAGTATGCATCCGATGAAGTGAGCTGTAGCTCACGAAAGCTTATGCTCTAATAAATTGGTTAGTCTCTAAGGTGCCACAAGTACTCCTTTTCTTTTTGCGAATACAGACTAACACGGCTGTTACTCTGAAACCTGTCACTATGCAAGGCACTGCATTTAGCCGTATGGAGTGGAAATCTATCAACTGCATGAAAAAACTTGTACAGATACAGACAGACATCATCTTCCTTTCCAAATGCAAACAGATGGACATCGTACCAAAAGGACTGAAGGTAAAAAATCCATTACAATCTACATACCACACAGACTATGCTGACAGCTTGTGCCACACGCTCTCAAAGAAACTGCAGAATCACCTGATCAACATCCTCTACAGCAAACAGGGAAAGATTAAGAATGAGCTCTCAAAAATGGATACTCTCATAAAAAACCAACCTTCCACACAAACTTCCTCGTGGCTGGATTTTACTAAAACTAGACAAGCCATTTACAACGCACACTTTGCTTCTCTACAAAAGAAAAAGGACACTAAACTTTCTAAACTACTACATGCTACTAGGGGCCACAGCAATGGTTCCCTCAACCCACCTAGCAATATTGTTAACCTATTCAACTATACTCTCAGCCCAGCAGAAGCAGCTGTCCTATCTCGGGGCCTCTCCTTCTGCCCCTCCACCCCCACGAACATGATACAGTTCTGTGGTGACCTAGAATCCTATTTTCGACATCTCCGACTCAAGGAATATTTCCAAAATACCTCTGAACAGCATACTAATCCACAGAGGTCTCCCTACCAACACTACAGAAAGAGGGATTCTAGGTGGACTCCTCCTGAAGGTCGAAACAGCAGACTGGACTTCTACATAGAGTGCTTCCGCCGACGTGCACGGGCTGAAATTGTGGAAAAGCAGCATCACTTGCCCCATAACCTCAGCCATGAGGAACGCAATGCCATCCACAGCCTCAGAAACAACTCTGACATCATAATCAAAAAGGCTGACAAAGGAGGTGCTGTCATCGTCATGAATAGGTCGGAATATGAACAAGAGGCTGCTCGGCAGCTCTCCAACACCACTTTCTACAAGCCATTACCCTATGATCTCACTGAGAGTTACCAAAAGCAACTACAGCATTTGCTCAAGAAACTTCCTGAAAAAGCACAAGATCAAATCCGCACAGACACACCCCTGGAACCCCGACCTGGGATATTCTATCTACTACCCAAGATCCATAAACCTGGAAATCCTGGGCACCCCATCATCTCAGGCATTGGCACCCTGACAGCAGGATTGTCTGGCTATGTAGACTCCCTCCTCAGGCCCTACACTACCAGCACTCCCAGCTACCCTCGAGACACCACTGACTTCCTGAGGAAACTTCAATCCATCGGTGATCTTCCTGATAACACCATCCTGGCCACTATGGATGTAGAAGCCCTCTACACCAACATTTCACACAAAGATGGACTACAAGCCGTCAAGAACACTATCCCCGATAATGTCACGGCTAACCTGGTGGCTGAATTTTGTGACTTTGTCCTTACCCATAACTATTTCACATTTGGGGACAATGTATACCTTCAGATCAGTGGCACTGCTATGGGTACCCGCATGGCCCCACAGTATGCCAACATTTTTATGGCTGATTCAGAACAACGCTTCCTCAGCTCTCGTCCCCTAAAGCCCCTACTCTACTTGCGCTATATTGATGACATCTTCATCATCTGGACCCATGGAAAAGAAGCCCTTGAGGAATTCCACCATGATTTCAACAATTTCCATCCCACCACCAACCTCAGCCTGGTCCAGTCCACACAAGAGATCCACTTCCTGGACACTACAGTGCTAATAAACAATGGTCACATAAACACCACCCTATACCGGAAACCTACTGACCGCTATTCCTACCTGCATGCCTCCAGCTTTCACCCTGACCACACCACACGATCCATCGTCTACAGCCAAGCTCTGCAATACAACCGCATTTGCTCCAACCCCTCAGACAGAGACAAACACCTACAAGATCTCTGTCAAGCTTTCTTACAACTACAATACCCACCTGCAGAAGTAAAGAAACAGATTGATAGAGCCAGAAGAGTCCCCAGAAGTTACCTACTACAGGACAGGCCTAACAAAGAAAATAACAGAACACCACTAGCCGTCACCTTCAGTCCCCAACTAAAACCCCTCCAACGCATTATTAAGGATCTACAACCTATCCTAAAGGATGACCCAGCACTCTCACAAATCTTGGGAGACAGGCCAGTCTTGCCTACAGACAGCCCCGCAACCTGAAGCAAATACTCACCAACAACCACATACCACACAACAGAACCACTAACCCAGGAACTTATCCTTGCAACAAAGCCCATTGCCAGCTGTGTCCACATATCTATTCAGGGGACACCATCACAGGGCCTAATAACATCAGCGACACTATCAGAGGCTCGTTCACCTGCACATCCACCAATGTGATATATGCCATCATGTGCCAGCAATGCCCCCTCTGCCATGTACATTGGACAGTCTCTACGTAAAAGAATAAATGGACACAAATCAGATGTCAAGAATTATAACATTCATAAACCAGTCGGAGAACACTTCAATCTCTCTGGTCACGCAATCACAGACATGAAGGTCGCTATCTTAAAACAAAAAAACTTCAAATCCAGACTCCAGCGAGAAACTGCTGAATTGGAATTCATTTGCAAATTGGATACTATTACTTTAGGCTTAAATAGAGACTGGGAATGGCTAAGTCATTATGCAAGGTAGCCTGTGTCCTCTTGTTTTTTCCTACCCCCTCCCCCAGATGTTCTGGTTTAACTTGGATTTAAACTTGGAGAGTGGTCAGTTTGGATGAGCTATTACCAGCAGGAGAGTGAGTGTGTGTGTGTATGGGGGTGGGGGGGATGTGAGAAAACCTGGATTTGTGCAGGAAATAGCCCAACTTGATTGTCATGCACATTGTGTGAAGAGTTGTCACTTTGGATGGGCTATCACCAGCAGGAGAGTGAATTTGTGTGGGGGGGTGGAGGGTGAGAAAACCTGGATTTGTGCTGGAAATGGCCCACCTGATGATCACTTTAGATAAGCTATTACCAGCAGGACAGTGGGGTGGGAGGAGGTATTGTTTCATATTCTCTGTGTATATATAAAGTCTGCTGCAGTTTCCACAGTATGCATCCGATGAAGTGAGTTGTAGCTCACGAAAGCTTATGCTCAAATAAATTGGTTAGTCTCTAAGGTGCCACAAGTACTCCTTTTCTTTGAGTATGGTCTTTCAACCAGTTGTGCACCCACCTTAAAATTTATCAAGATCACATTTCCTTAGTTTGCTTATAGAATGTCATGTGGCACTATGTCAAAAGCCTCACTAAAAATCAAAATATATCACATGTAGGGCTTCCTCCAACCACTGGCCAAATAGCGCAGTCAAAGAAGGAAATTAGCTTGATTTGGCATGATTTGTTCTTGACAAATCCATTTTAGCTATTCCTTATAGTCCTAGTATCCTCTAGGTGCTTACAAACTGATTGTTTAATAATGTACCCAACCCTCTGGGGCCTCATCCATCCTCTGATTCCATGATCTTTGAGAACATGTGGAACTGGAAGGAATCTTGAGAGGTCATTTAGTCCAGTCCCCTGCAATCATGGCAGGACTAAGGATTATCTAGACCATTCCTGACAGGTGTTTGTCTAACCTGCTCTTAAAAATCTCCAATGATGGAGATTCCACAACCTCCCTAGGTAATTTATTCCAGTGCTTAACCACCCTGACAGAAAGTTTTTCCTAATGTTCAACATAAACCTGCTGCAATTTAAGCCAATTGCTTCTTGTCCTATCCTCAGAGGTTAAGAAAAAAAAACTATTTCTCCTCCTTGTTACAACCTTCTACATACTTGAAAACTTATGTCCCCTCTCAGTCTTTTCTTTTCCAGACTAAACAAACCCAGTTTTTTCAATCTGCCCTCATAGGTCATGTTTTCTAGACCTTTAATCATTTTTGTTTCTCTTCTCTGTTTCTCCAATTTGTCCACATCTTTCCTGAAACGTAATGTCCAGAACTGGACACAATACTCCAGTTGAGGCCTAATCAGAGAGGAGTAGAGTGGAAAAATTACTAGTTGGGTGTTGCTTACAACACTACTGCTAACACATAAATTCTAATGTTTCTGAGATTGCCTCAGCTAGCTCTATCATCAGATTTTCCTGACTTGAGAACAAAAGAACGGCCATACTGGGTCATACCAATGGTCCATCTAGTCCACTAGCCTGTCTTCTGATAGTGGCCAGTGCCAAGTGCTTCAGAGGGAATAAACAGAACAGGTAATCATCAAGTAATTCATCCCCTGTCACCCATTCCTAACTTCTGGCAAACAGAGGCTAGGGACACTTTAGAGCATGATTTTGCATCCCTGCCCATCCTGGCTAATAGCCTTTGATGGACCTATCCTCAATGAACATATCTAGTTCTTTTTGAACCCCATTATAGTTCTGGCCTTCAGAACATCCTCTGGCAAAGAGTTCCACAGGTCAGCTGCATGTTATGTAAAGATATCCTTCCTCTTTTTGTTTTAAACCTGCTGCCTATTAATTTCATTTGGTGACCCCCTAGTTTCTTGTGTTATGAGGAGTGAATAACACTTCCTTATTTACTTTCTCAACACCAGTCATGATTTTATAGACCTCTATAATATCCTCCCTTAGTCACCTCTTTTCCAAGATGAAAAGTCCCATTCTTATTATTCTCTCCTCACAAGATGTTCCATACCCCTAATGATTTTATTACCCTTTTCTGTACCTTTTCCAGTTCAAATATATCATTTTTGAGATGAAGCGACCAGATCTGCACACAGTATTCAAGATAGGTTTCAGAGTACCAGCCGTGTTAGTCTGTATTCTTTTTGCGAGTATTCAAGATGTGGGTGTACCATGGATTTATATAGAGGCAATATGGTATTTTATGTCTTAGTCTCTATCCCTTTCCTAATGATTCCCAACATTCTGGTCACTTTTTTGATGGCCGCTGCACATTGAGTGGACATTTTCAGAGAACTATCCACAGCAACTCCAAGATCTTTCTTGAGTGGTAACAGCTAATTTAGACCCCATCATTTTATAGGTATAGTTGGGATTGTTTTCCAACATGCATTACTTTGCATTTATCAACACTGAATTTCATCTGCCATTTTGTTGCCCAGTCACCCAGTTTTGTGAGATCCCTTTGTAACTCTTTGCAGTCTGCTTTGGACTTAACTATTTTGAGTAGCTATTTTATCATGCACAAATTTTATCACCTCACTGTATACCCCTTTTCCAGATCATTTGTGTATCTGAATACACATCAAACTTATAAAAGTAGTTTTAAACCGTTTTTCCTTAATTTGGCTTGCATGCCTTCCTCCCTGGTTGTTAATATTGATTGTGTTAAGTTATTGGTGACCAAACACTTTTTTTTATTGAAGACTGAAGCAAACCATTTTGCATTAAATACCTCAGCCTTCTTGATATCATCCGTTATTAGCCCTCCTCCCCTGCTAAGTAGCGGACCTATCCTTCTCATCATTTCAATATTTAAAAGAATAATTTTATCACTGATATATAGACTTGTTACATGCTAACATTTTGAATGAACTAAACAAAAGAAATTCTGTCAAATATAAAAAAGACAGTATCACTCTTTACTGTAGATCATTAAAATGTAGATGCAATCTTTTGGCCTTGATTTGTCAACAATTAACTCACTTTAAAAAAAGCAAATATAATTGATGTTAGTTTTTGATTGCTCAGCTAAGCAAATCTTAACTTCTTCATTCAAATTAGCTCTTTTTAATACGATCAGGAAATATGACCCCAAAGCACAATTGTATTGACAGTCAGGACAAGTGAAGGAAACACACAAGTGTAAATAAAGATTTTCCTAATGTATTCATCACCACAAAATACATATGTATTATATTTTGAGGGTTTAAAGCTGTACCTTTTTAACCTTAAACTTTCATTTCTTGACTATTAAGTAAGGATGAGCAGGAAATGGCTTTCCTATCCCATGAATATCTTTGAATATCTGCATCAGGATGAAACTGAAACCTTTCCAAGTTTTTTAAATTAAAAACCAGAGGACCCTCATGGGAGAGCCAATAGCCTTGTGGTTATGATACTTATGTGGGAGGGTTAGGTTCAAGTCCCTGCTCTCTCTATTTCAGAGCAGGGGTTTGGTCCTAGGTCTCCCATATCCTATGTGAGTGCCCAAAAACTGGGTTATTTTTAGGTTGGACACGCTTTCTCTGACCAGAAATTCCATCCTGGACCAGAAAAATCTACTAAAATTTATTCAAAACTGGACTGTTCCAACAAAAGCTTTCAGTTCTGACAAATTGGCATTTTTCTGACAAAAAAAAAAGGTTTGGCAAAATTCCTGATTACCTCAACTAAGTGTTTAAGCTTAACAGCTTTATTATTTTTTGCATTTTATTTTTGTTCAAATTTTCCAAACTTTGGCATCTAAGATCAGGGCCAGGCTTTCCAAGAAGCTTAGCTCCTATTTCTGCATCGAACTACACTCACAAAGGGAGGTGCTAATTGCTAAGTATTTTTGAAAAGCTGGACCTTACTTATGTGACTGAATGGGAACTGAGCTCTTCGGAAATTCTGGTGCTGTGAATGCTTATTCTTTATGTGTAATATATATATATATATATCCCAAGTAGTGGTGAGATGTAATTACACTTATGTTTGTTGATTTCTTAATACTATGTTTGTAGTGTCAAGGATAGTGCACAAAGTGAAATTGTATCCTTGTGTCCATTTGCATAGAAGTGTTCTGTTACAGGAGATTTAGTGAGGGGCTGGGATTGAAAGCTTACTCTAACATTTCTTAAAGATCCAAATAAAGAGCTGATTGCTGCCTTTTCTTTTATGTGACGTTCATTGTACTTTTTGCAGAAAAATCAATAAGCATTGCTGTCCCTGTAGATGCAGTTGTTGTTCCTAGCATTTAAATGACATTCTAGGACCATGGTTCTGAGTGCTTAGTGGTATCTGCACATAGTAAAATGTGGTGTGTTACATGACTACGCTCTCTTTGATGTCTCATTTGTAGATTCCATTGTGCTGTTAGTTGCATTATCTCAGCTCCCATCAAGCCTGAGTTGAAAGACAATGGATGGATTTTCCAAGATTTCACAGCTCTATTAACTTGTATCATTTTCCCTAAAGTGTAGCAATCCTTGCATTCAGTGCAATACTTGTCACAGTAGCCTGCAGTAGCATCCAGCTGTGTTAAAGCAGCAGAGAGCTGAATGTGATAAAGCACTATTTACTGACAAAATGCTACTGTCTAGACTCTTGTACTTTCCTGTTCCAATGCAAGTACAGAATAGGTACGTCTATGCCGCAATTAAAAACCTGCAGCTGGCCTATGCCAGCTGATTCAGGCTCACGAGGCTCAGGCTAATGGGCTGTTTAATTGCAGTGTAGATGTTTGAGCTTGGGTGGGAGCCTGGACTCTAAGATCCTGCTGTTATGGGCCTGGATGTATCTAGTCTGACCTAGTAGTCAGAGCTGAGGTCAGGTCTACTGGGCAGAGCATGCATCCAGGTTGGGGAGCGAAGCCAAAGGTCAGCACCAGAGTTACCAGAGCCAGAAGTCAAGCCACAATCAGAACCAGGAATCAAAACTGAGTGCCAGAGCTGAGGTCAGGTGCCAAATGCCAGAGTCAAGGGTCAAGTTGGAGTCAGAATCGGAAGTCACAGGCCAGGGTTTCAGCCAGGACTGATCACTGAGAATTGGAGGTGAGGTGTAAGGACTTAAGGAGAGGCAAAGATCAGGCATGAACAAGAGCCCAGTGGGAACAGGAGCAAAGGCGGGGTAAGGCAGGAACCAGGAGCAGAGCAGGAACAGGGTTAGGTGCAGGAGGCAGGTACGAGCACGGTCCAATGCAGCCACTATAGGAAACCACCTTTTTGATCGGACAAACTTTCTGTTCCTCCTCCTGGCTTAAATAGCATAGTTGGACCATAGTTGGACCAATCAGTGGAGCCAGGCGATCTTCCAGTCAGAGCACCAATGGGTGGTGCCTTGGCTAGAGCTATAGCCCTAGAAGCATATCAGCCCATCTGATTTCAGCAGCCATTGGGGGGAGGCCAGGAGTGGCAGCTGTCTGAGTACTGCCAGCCCTGGATTCAAGACCCAGGATATCACATCTGTGAGGTGGGAGGGTCCCAGAGCTCAGGTTGCAGCCTGAGTCTGAACATCTACACCACAATTAAACAACCGCTTAGCTGAGCCCTACAAGCCCAACTTGGCTGGCACGGGCCAGCCGCAAGTATCTAATTGCAGTGTAGACATACCCAGTCTGGGGTGAGTGTGGTAGGCCTGATCTACACCAAAAAGATAGGTTAACTTAGCTACATCACTCAGGGATGGGAAACATTTCAGGTAGGCTAACATAACTGCAGTGTAGATGCAGCTAGGTTGGCGGAAGTATTCTTGTGTCAAGTGTCTACACTCCAGCAGTGTGGCTGCATTGCTGCAACTTGCAGTGTAGACATACCCTTAGTACCAAGACATACCCTTAGTACCCTCAGCTGAAGGAGAGAGACAGTATGAGAACTAGCAGTTGTGAAAACTTTTCCATCTAGTCATTTTAGAATCATTTATCCAAAGACATTCCAATTTGAACAGATTTCTCTCTTGAACCTGCAATCCTATGTGCAGAAATACCAGTGAAGTCAAATGGTAACTTGATCAATTGGTCTGAATTTACTGCATAGAGAGTTAGTCACCATAGTACCTGCTATTCCATATAGATCAGTTCGGTATTGGTTAGCATTTCAGCTATTATTGAACCTATCTTCTCAATTTGAAAGAATATCCTAGTATTCACCTTCTATATCAGACCCCACAGCACATAACATTCCCCATATGCTCTTTCAAATTCCAGTAAGACTGCTTTTACGAATGACTAGTTCACCCTATCTGTATCATTTGCTCCCCAAAGGGGAGATTCTATACAGAGGGGGCCATTGCAGAGTATAGCAGAACAGCTAGGCAAAATCCTACTAATGTATCAAAGTTTGCATTTTATCCCCAAAGGCCACCTTATCCTAAACTCATGCAGGGGATTTGAATCTAACCCCATTATCATTCTTAACTGACTGAAAAAATGAAATCACATATTTGTAATCAGATCTTGTCTTTTCCTAGACATGGTACTGGCATTGTGGGCTGAGAAGTGGATGGCCTAGAGTCATTACTGTGATCCCACAACACGTGGCATTACCAGAGGGATAAATCCACTGGTTGCAGAGTTGTTCTCCCCCCGATAGCAAGGCTGAGAAACTGGCCCACAGTTTTCAAACAAATGTAATCTAAAGAAAACAGCATCATACGTTAAATACATACTTTTACCACTATGTAGTGCAAGGCTGTATTTACACAGCCTAGACACTCCACAATTCAAAGTGTAATTTTACTTGCAGGTACTGTTTTCGTTCCAAGTACTGCATACGTCTCCTAGACTTTACACACCAATCCTTCAAGAGACAATGGCCCACTATGTTGGGCTGTTAGAAGGTTCTAGTAACAATAAATAATCAACAGGAAGCTACCCCACCAAATGAGAATATTGCAAGGGAGCAGCATGTTACAGAAAATGTATCCCTGTTTTATATCTAAGTGACAAACTGTTAATGCTACACAGTGTGTACTAAGACTGTCATCAGAACAAGAATTGATAAGTCAAACTGAAAAATATTAAATTGTTTTTCTACAGAATTATGGGGCCGGATCCCATTTCACAACCAAAAGTCCCTCTGAAGTCCGGGGGAGTGACACAGAGAATGCAAGATCAGGTACATGCAGCAGATTCATGTCTCAGCTGGGGTCAGTAGAACTCAAAGAATTTATAGTCTCCCTGTTAGCATAAATTAGAATAATAAATATTGGGAGATACTCAACAGGGAGTTCACCTTATTAAGTGGTTACCATTCATGGCATGAGTAGAAGTGTAAACTGACATGATACATGCAGATTAGCTTTGATTTACAGACTATTCTTTATTCTTCTTAAGGGGAATCTTCATTACCATCTTTATATCTGCTTGAAGGTGAGGGTTCAGTCCTTGACAGCCCAATCCAGGAGACATTTATGCACATACTTCACATTAAGCACATGAGTAGTGCAATTGACTTCATTGGGACTGCTCCCACTCAAGTTAAACTAAGCATGTGCATGTTTGCAGCATTGAGACCTAAGTGAAGAACTGAAATTTCTTCCCCCTAAAGAAGAGATTTACCCATTCAACCATATTCAAGTGCAAAAAAAAAAAAGCCAAAAAACCCCTAAGGGACTATAAAATATACCACATTTATTACTTTATTATCTACATAGTGTTAGGATTGTGTAGGTGTTTAATGACTTAATATCAGCAAGACAAAACAGAAACCAAAACCTTAGTCACTTCATAAAAGCAAATATATACAAGTGCATCTGAAAATACAAAACTACTTAAAGCAAGAGAAGCCCCTCTTATTCTAAATTAAAAACCTTATTAATAAAAAGCTATTTTTAAAAATTCCACAATAGCAAAGTCCAAAAGAAGAAACATCTAAAGGGCCTGGGCTGATCCTGGAATTACTTCTATGGGCCTTTCTCAATGCTCTTAGCCAGCGGCTACAATTTTGCATTCAAGCTTGGCAGTCCTCAGCCCTCTCATTTTGAGAGCTATGTCTTGATAAGTAATATACATAGGAATCATCCTATACAGATACACCTCTGAATTTTCTAAGTCCTATACTTGGACAACAGTTCAGACCAAATCCGTTACTTTGAAAACACCTATTCATATATTCTTCATTAGTTCTTCAGTCAGAATATTCAAATAAAAGCTTTTTTTCTGGATCAGACCCTACATAAATATCACTAGATTGTAGTAAATGATACTATATTACTACTGGTTGTCTATTCTAAGTATAAAGAAATTGTCACCCTGGGAAACATGGACATTCCCAATTTACCCCCTCTCCAATGATGCACAAGAGTTTTTTCTATTGGCTGTGAAGTTCATTATTCATAAAGGTCTCCAGAAATGTAAATCTCCTTTATTGTTATATTGATAGTCTGTTTATACTTTGCATCTGCAGAGGCTCCTACAATGATTACAATAAACTTAGTGAGATTATACACTGAGAATGAAAAGTTCATTGTAATAGCAGTGCACAATTGTATCTTCTATGCACTGGGCATTATTTGCTAAGAATCACTGAAGTGGATCCACTGGCCTCCAACTAGTTTGTCTACTAATCTTTTCCTAAAACACAACATCCTGCAATCAGAATTCTTCATAAGTGTAATCCCTCAATAAACACAGAGCACAAAATGCAGCACTGTCATGTGGCCTCTTCCAAGCATTGTATATAAATAAGAGCATTAAAGGAGCAAAAAATGGTCTTAAATTGAGAATTGATACTTATTACTTAATGTATAAATTTCTAATCCATGGGGCAGATTTCTTAGAGGCCTCATATGAGGGGTGCACATTGCTTTTAGGAGATTTGAGCCTGGGGCTTCCAAACCTCATCTCTATTACTTTTTATCTTTTTTATTTCTACGTGCCCTTGATTCCTAGGCTTTCAAATGCCTATGTTCTGAAGGCCTGATCTACACCAAAACTTAAGTCAACCTAGCTACATCACCCAGGAGTATGAAAAATAATTACATACGTGAGATGTAGTTAAGCTACACTAAGCTCTGGTATAGACACCACTAGGTCAATTGAAGAACTACTCTATCAACCTAGCTATCACCTCTTGGGGAGGGGAAGGGAAGGAGATTTAGTACAGTGATGGAAAAACCTCTGGTGTTGCTGTTGCAAATGTCTACACTACAGCTCTACAGTGGCACAGCTGCAATGCTGCCTCCGGAGGGCTTGAAGTATAGATACACCCTAAGATGCAGAGAGATTTTCCTGCAATAGATTCATTCCAAGATAGGACTAACAACTTTGTACTTTTGTTTCAGAGCAGTTCCTACTTTCATCTGCCATTTTCAAGTAATCTCTCTTTCTACAGACCACTGCACTGCATGTTACAGCTCTTGCTTTTTAACTTAAACTAGGAAACATTAGAACTATACTCTTAAAGTCAGTCTCTAATCTGCAACACCATCTATGATTTCTTAGGATTTTTTACCACTTTTGACTTTCATTCTACTCTCTTTACTTCATGAGATGAGTTACTGATAATTTAGGCATGAAATAAACCACCTCTTGCATCATTGTTGGAAATCTCACAGTAGAAGAAATGCACCAGCATTAAATTTGCTTTCAATAAGAAGTAGGATCACTTTTGCATCACAAGCATTTAACTGTCCGACTCACACTGGCTTTATTAGAAGTCATGGCTACTTCCTCCTCACCTTCCAAGCACAAGCAACTTTAAAAATATCCCCATTAAGGATGTCCTGGAAGCTTAATATTTCACCTGTCCTATAGGGTGAATTTCACTAAATATCAGAGTTCCTGTATAACAAGGTAGAATATTAAGGCCCAAGGACAGGGGTTCTCAAACTGGGAGTCAGGACCCTGCAGAGGAAGGCGACAACCCACCATCATATCATATATCATTGCCCATCTGATTTGAGGGAAAAGTCCTTTACAGTGATGCTCAGACTGAGGCTCGCGAGGTGCAAGTGGCTCTTTAATGCATCTCCTGTGGCTCTTTGCAGCACATGATATTAAACTACTGTGGTTTAATTATTAACCAATCAGAATGCTTTTACTATGTTATCAGGGGGTTGTGAGGTTATTATATGGGAGGTCGCGAGCTGTCAGCCTCCACCCCAAGTCCCACTTTGCCTCCAGCATTTATAATGGTGTTAAACATATTAAAAAGTCTTTTTAATTTATAAGAGGGGTCACACTCAGAGGCTTGCTATGTGAAAGGGGTCACCAGTACACAAGTTTGAGAACTGCTGCCCAAGGACATACATTAACATGTAGTTAAACTGAACACAGCTATAGTGATTTAAAAGAGAAGATAAAATAATGGAATGACACCTGATCAGTTCTCCCTCTCAAGTGTTTGGGTGGCTGGTTCATGTTCAAATGCTCAGGGTCTAACTCAGTGATACTCAGACTTCAGTGGTCCACTAGCCAAATCAGTGATCAATATTACCCAAAAAAGCCACAGTAGTGTGAATTCATTGTTTCATTTACTATAGTACTGTATATTCATATTAAAACAGTATGACTAGGGAAATATTTAGTTTATAGATTATTCTCACAGCAAAAATGATTTACCAAGTATTATTTTATCAACTGGTTAATAATTGGTTAATAACTTTGTAAAAGCATTCTGATTGGTTAATAATTAAACCACAGTGGTTTAATATCATGTGCTGCAAAGAGCCGCAGGAGATGCATTAAAGAGCCACTTGCACCTCGCGAGCCTCAGTCTGAGCATCACTGTAAAGGACTTTTCCCTCAAATCAGATGGGCAATGATATGAGTGTTGGGTTGTCGCCTTCCTCTACAGTGTGTCGGTGTGGGTCACTTGCCAGGATAATCTGGATATATCTCACTTAATCATTTTTTCTGGCACCACTGCACCTAAAACCCTCCTATTCTCTGCCTGTGGCACATAGTCTAGTCTCCTGTAAACTATAATACACTGGTCTAAATCTGATTTTTAGGTGCAGTGTGCAGGTGCTGGTGGCCTGTGATATACAGGAGGTCAGACTAGATGACCTGGTGGTCCCTTCTGGCCTTAAACTCTATGACTTTATTGGTAATTCAACAGTGAAACTACGTAATTTTTCATTTAATTTGTGTGACTAGATTTTTTTCAGCCACTCTGGAAGCAAAGAATAGCATGAAAAATAAGAAAATAAAGTAGCAAGCAGAAGATGAGGAAGATCTGCCCTTCTGCAAGGAAATGTCTGAGTACCCAGCATAAATATATTTAAGAAGATAGTTCTAGATCAGAGATGGGCAAACTACAGCCAGTGAGCCATTTTAAGCTAGGGCACCGGGTGGGGGGGGCCACACCATGCACTCAGCCCTGCTCCGGCACTCCAGCTGGGGCGCCAGGTCAGGGGCCGCACCACGCGGCTCCCAGAAGCCACAGCCATGGCCCCGCTCCAAGGGTTGGGGCCTGGTCCACACCTAGGAGCCAGAGAAGGGATATGCCACTGCTTCCAGGAGCCACTTGAGGTAAGTGCCGCTTGGAGCATGCACCCCTGAGCCTCTCCTAATGCCCCAACCCCATGCCCCATCCCTGATCCCCCTCCTGCTCTCCAAACCCCTCAATCCCAGCACAGAGCACCCTCTTGCACCCCACACCCCTCATCCCCAGCACCACCCCAGAGCCTGCGACCCCAACCAGAGCCCTCACCCTCTCCTGCACCCAAACGAGGGTGACCAGATGTCCCGATTTTATAGGGACAGTCCCAATATTTGGGGCTTTGTCTTATGTAGGCGCCTATTACCCCACACCCCCGTCCCAGTTTTTCACACTTGCTGTCTGGTCACCCTAATCCCAACCCCAATTTTGTGAGCATTCGTGGCCCTCAGGCCAAAAAGTTTGCCCACCCCTGTTCCAGATGTAGAAATTTTACCAGGAATGTGGCTCATAAATCTTATCATTTCCATACCCAGTGAGGTCTTGTTTTCAAGACCTCCCCAAAGAAGAGATACTTATATTTATCTGGAATCCCTTAACAGAATAAATCACTATTTCTCTTTTCTACTAACCCCACTGATGTGGAAACTTGATTCTTCCAATTTTTTTTAAACTGCCAAATTAATCAGTTGACCTCTTGTCTTAACAAAATCATTGCTGTGATGGAAGCACTTGAATTTTCTTCAAAAATCCATTCAGTATCTTCAAATATGTTTTCTGTTTCTGTGACCGAACTAAATGGCAACAAATTGCTTTTGTGGTGTATCAACTGTCTAATCTGACAGATTGGTGAGAAAGGTCCTGCATTTCTTTACACTGACTGCTATTACTTATAGAAAGGTATTGCTCTTTTTGCAGATTAAAAAACGCACACCAGTGTGCAGTGAAATGTGGTTTATTTTGAGAGTGTATTCATTACACAGGAGGATCTGACCAGATCTGTGCAAATAATGGATTTTTCAATTCATTGGCAATTCCAAAATATTTGGAAAAAAATAGTTTTGAACCCAGTGAAACATTTCTTTTGACCTGAAACAAAATGTTTAATTTTAATTTTGACCTTTTTGTACTTTTAAAAAAAATTGAAGAAAATTTCTAAATAAAAAGTCATTTTGAACCACAAAACCTGAACATTGACTTTTTCTGATTTGTTTCCCCAGCATGGATAATTTAGCAAAACAGACAAATACATGAATGCTTCAGAGCCACCAAATCTGCATTTTGTATCAAAAAAGTTTCAGATGAAAAAAATTACCCAGCTTTAATAATGACTGAGTTTAAAGGATAAGCAGAGGGCTGGCATAAGGCCCATACAACACCTAACTCCAACAGAAGGCTTATTCTGCAAGCTTAAGTAGGATTTAATTACATATGGTCAAGTCTCCTACATTAAAGAGGCGCAAGTCCCAATGGGAAGGCTCCAAAATCAGCAAAGTTCAAACAGGAAATATCAGGCAAGTACTTAAGAGTGAGTGATAAACCATTGGAACTGATTACTAAAGGATGTAGTAAATGTTCCATCCCCTGGAGTCTTTGGACACTGATTGAGCAAAGCACTTACAGTTCCATGTTCTGAAGTTCCATTGTTTTAGGTTGGTAGGGTAAATTCACAACAATAACAAGAAAGATAGGTATGTGGGGTGTCCAGATGAGCATGTAAAAATGTGTTAGCTAACTTGACTAAATTGGTAATATAGTAACTTGAGTTAAAACAGTAGTGAAGACCTATTTTATGCCTACATTATGCATTTAAGGCACTGCCTCAAGTAAGGAATTGTGTGTGGGCCATATCACCCCAGATGTATTTCCCTGATTACACCATCCTCTAGAGAGTCCAATAAACCTTAATCAGTGCTGTCATGGGGTAATAGGGTGACCAGATGTCCCGATATAAAGGGCTTTGTCTTGTATTTGCAACTATACTCCTCGCTCCCCGCAAAAAGTGTCCTGATTTTTCACACTTGCTATCTGGTCATCCTATGGGCTAAGGAAGGGAGGCTTAGGTTCTTTGAAAGATATGAAACCTGAAAAAATGGGGAAAATATTTCCCAACCTTCCAAGAGTGCTGTGAGGATAAATACATTAAATACTGAGAGAAGAAGTATGTACACACACACACGCACACATATGGGGACTACATCAGTATTTTAGATACAAGTGTGTGCTTAGGAATGTATCACTGATTTTTTTTGAATCCATTCAACTTTTTCCTCCTCTCCCCCACCCCCCTTTTTGTACAGAAAGTATTGAGTAGTGAAGTTTCACTGTATTGTAGTTGTACATGTCCTAGGAAAATCTTACACTTTCTTCTAAAAATGAAAAAGTTTTTGTTAACCATTCTTTAACAGGTGAATGGATTTTGCTGAAAGTATCTAAGTGAAATCAACAGTATGCTGAAACCACAAATGGAAAATATGAGTCAGAAAGGTAGACTTTTTTTTTAATTATGAGCATCTGAAAACCGGGAGTTTTAATTTAAAAAAACCCAGATAACCTGAACTATGCCATCTGCTGCCAAGTGAACACTACAGTATTATTGTTAATGCCGCTCTTTTTGTAGAGAGAGTATGAAGCACTTCACAATTCTTCTGTTTATCTTTATGCAAGTCACCCACTTGGCATTTGTCAGCATTTTTAGCATATCTTTAAAAGCACAGTAGTATTTATCAGCTTCTGTAAACCTTCCTAACAGGAACATTTTTCTGAATTAATGACTTTTTATACTTCATTCTGTTCAAACTGCAGTATCTGTATATTATCTGCAAGAGGTTTTAGTTACACTTGGATTAATTTATATTATTTAATCTTAACAGATAAAAGAATTCTTGTACAAATATATAAGAGGTCAAGAACCTGATCTCCTGAGAAGCTCAGTGGCTGCAAGAAATGCTCACCAAGGTTAGATTTTTTTGAAGCGCTGAGTAACTTTTGTAAGGTACTGAAGTCCATCATATCTCCTAATTAAGTCAATAAGAGATGGGGAAGAGTCTCAACACCACATGCAAGTGGGCTCCAATCTCCCAGAATCAGGCTCTCAATTATGGGCAAAAAAAAGGAACAAGGAAATTATGTCCTTTTTAAGACCTCGAGTAGCTGTATCAATCCCTTGTCATTAGGCAAGTTATTTTTATCCTATGACATTTTAGGGACTCAATTAATAAAGAATTAAAGGAGAATTAATTAAATGTAATTAACGCCAATCAGTGTCGGTTTATGGAAAACAGATCCTGTCAAACTAACTTGATATCTTTTTTGATGAGATTACAAGTTTGGCTGATAAAGGTAATAGTGTTGATGTAATATAATTTGACTTCTGTAGGGCATTTGACATGGTACCACACAACATTAGTGGTGAAATCTGGAGTCAGAGTTATTTTGGATCCCAGAGAACTGTATGAAGCGTTCTTTCAGAATTGGGCACTGTTCTGGAGAAGCAGAGTGGAGAAGGTCTCAGAGAGAATCCCATTAGTGGTACTGTGACTCATATCTGGATCCATTCATCTGGAGCAGGTAACGTATAGCTTATTATATATGTAGCTTTACTGTCAAAGATCTCAACCCAGCAGTTTAGCAATAACATTGGAATAATTTTAAATCTAAGGAGGTTTCCAGGGCAGTGAAGGAGTGGGTTAGATCTGAAGGAGATCCCTTTGGACTCCCCAGGGAAGTGATGGGGCAGACTGGAACAGGGTAGGAAAAGAACTCAAGCAAATAGTATTAGACAAGAAATGCAAGAAAAAGAATTTTAAAAGTTATTAAATTATAGTACGAAGTCTACCCTAACAATAACATAAGGGGAATAGAGGGAGGTACTTTGGATACCTATGCAAAAGAATGTTGGCAGAACACAGCCCAGGTCTGTTGAAAGCCATTGAAATTTTCAAGAATAAGATCCATCGGTGATCATGGAGAGAACAGTAATTGGAGCTAAAGAATGAATGCAAAAAAGCACAAAGATATGCTCACCGCCTGCCTGAGAGAATTCAGCTGAGAAATGTGTCACTTTGGGAGATAAGAGATTTAAGCAAAGACAGTGAGGAGTTAAAGGGAGCATTTTTGCAGATGTTAAAGTGCTGAAAGGATTAAATGGGTTGGTATATTTAATGTACTGGCTATAACCTTAAGTAAGAAAAAGAGAATGCTTGGTTTCCTAATAATACCTGGTGATAGCAGCGCAACTCGGTGCAGTCTCTCCAGGTGGAACCCTGGCAGTCAAACAAATTATGCAAGGGGCACTCAGGTGGTGACAAATACCACCACTATGCTTTTTGTCCTCAGGACTCTTTACAGCCACTCTGAAGGAAAATGGACCCTTTTCCCAAAAGAATGGTCTGTAAACAATCAATTGTAAATGACTGTTGTAGGCAGGGAGACGATCTCATTTGAATCATTTGACTATGGACAATTTTGTCAAAAAATCTGTGGAAGAAACGCAGCCTTCACTCTTAGGTTGGATACAACAAGTCAGAGACAGCTTTATTCAAGCAATGGCAAGGGAAGAAATACAACGGAAGCTTAGGCTCAAATAAATTTGTTCGTCTCTAAGGTGCCACAAGTACTCCTTTTCTTTTTGCAGATACAGACTAAAAGGGCTGCTACTCTGAAACCTGTCAAAATGGACAGAGTACCTCTGCCTCAGTAGTTCTTCAAAATACAAGCAATATCACACAAGCATTTATACTCTTTTGTGGCATGCATTAACTGAAAACATCTGCATTTTGTTTATGGTATTTCCTGTCTATTCCAGTATTTTTTCACTTTCACTTCTCAAAACATTGTTATCTCAAGGCTAGGTCACACTGACTCTGTTCTGCTGTTTTCCCACTCACTTCCGACATGAGCCCTGCTTCTACAGGTCTCTCGATATTAGGGTAAGACTTAGCTCAACAGTTTCTCTGTTTCTGACAAATTAAAATGGCTACACTTGAACCCTCTCTTTCTTTTCCTAACTCCACAAATCACTAAAAGGAAATAAAGGGTTTCTATTTGAAATTGGCTGCCTCAAAGTACATGTAGGGAATGTGCTCTGGGTACAGCTGTGTAAAAAATAATCATAGCAACACAAGGGGTTTTGAGCAAAATACTGAGAAGAAATGCAAATACATTTGTGTATTTATGCAAGGTTTTTAGCACTTAAACATTCCAGAATTGTAAACCCATATTTTGTATGTTTAAAATTATTTGGCTGTTTAAAAGATTCCATCATGGGCGGCAGGTATAATAGGCCAGAAGAGGCTAAGCTTCCACAAACCCAGGTCATGGTCCCACCCATGCTCTGCCCCAAGGCTCTGCCCTCCATAGGCACTGACTTCTCCTCTACCTGGTGGGTGCTCAAACCCCCTACCTGCCCCTGGCCCTGCCTCTTCCTGCCCCTGCACTGCCCTCACCCCACCTCCTCCCCTGAGTGTGCCACATCCCCACTCCTCCCGGAAAGTCCTAAGTGCTGCCAAACAACTGTTAGGTGGTGGGAGCGGGAAGCACTGGGATGGAAGGGGTGGAGCAGACACGCAGCGTGCTCGGGGGGGGGAGAGGGAGGAAGAGGGGGCAGCTTGGCTGCCAGTGGGTGCAGAGCACTCACTAATTTTTCTCCATGGGTGCTCCAACCCCAGAGCACCCATGGAGTCAGCACCGATGCATGCCCTTGCTCTTTCTCTCCCCCAAATCTGGTGGGGTCTCAGCTTGAGCCAGTGGCCCAGGGTGTCTGGGGCTGCCCAGTAGGTAGGGGCAGCTCAGACCAGACAGGGCAGGTGGGCTGGTGCTCGGGGCTCCAGCAGGCAAGGGTGGGGTAGAAGGGATACGATAGGGTAGGGGCAGGGCCTCAGGTGGAAGTGGCCAGCCAAAGGGCCAGCCTCCCCGAAGGGGGAGTTCACTTGTCACCCATGAATTCCATTAAAAATCCATTTGAATCTTTCGTTCAAGGTTGCAAAAATTGACAGACATTTTTGAGCAGCTGACAATGTTTCCTGAGAGTCTTTGCTAACTTTTTTTTTTTCCCCTCTTATGCCAAACACAAGTAGCTGATTTTATCTGCCTTTGTTACCTCTCTGTTTTTACAAAGTTCAACATCCTTTTAAATAAGGACTAGAGGGCAGGATTGTGACTGTGGCAGGAACGGCTAGAACCAAAAAAGTACTCTGGATCCTTTTGTAGTGATAAAACAGCAGCTGAAATAGCTGGAGGAGAGAATGAAAAATTAAAGAGACAGTGAACCTATGGAGTATCAGCCAGGGGAACAGGTGGTCTCAAGAGCAGCAATGTTAGGAATACCGAGCCTCAAGGTAGTTCTCAGTAATTAGACAATCATTTTGACAGAGGTACTTGGAAACTCTTTAAGCACAAAACAGAGTTACAGTTCATGTGAAAATTAATATGGCTAACATGATTCTATGGCAAATAAAGATTGCACTATGAAAGGAAGGTTAATTCCCTTGCCACATGTAGTGTATATCATAAAGAGGGTAAAATGAACGTAAGGACGTGCTATTTAATTAAAATATCATGGTGGCACCAAAGAAAAAGCACAATAGGTTCTGTTTCCTTTTTCAGCTGGCTGTGTGCTTTGGAAGCAGAAACCAACCCAGCACCAAGAAAGATCAGTGAATATAAGAAATGGAGTTTATCCATCAACAAAAGTTGGATTTAATTGTAATGCAAAGTAAATGTTATTGGGGAAGAAAAACTTTATATAGTAGTGTTTTGTAACTAGACAAAATAATTGTATTAAAACTAAGCAATTATATAAAAGATTGAAATGCCCTAGATTAGAAAGAAATCTAATGCCTTAGGGTTCATGGTATGAAAGAAATATTGTTTAATAAGTTAATTGAATTTCACCAATCTGCAGTCACTGGGGTTTGGTCTAAAATGGTTAAACTATTGAAGGGACTTTATATACCAAAAACTAAACTTTTTAAATATGTAAACCTGTGAAAGTGGGGCAGCAACAAAACATGGGAATTGAGCTGTTTGGGATTGGGATGTCGTTCTGAAACCAAGCTGACAGAGACACTGTGGAAACATGACCAAGCATTTCAACAGAACCCAGCAGCAGAAGTACTGCACCCATTGCATGAGAACGTGTTTCAGCCAGAATTAGCATCTGATTTGAAAATCAACGAAGCAAAGAATTTAATGATAAAGAGTTGTTAACTATTTTACAGTATGATGTACATTTTTTTAACTTTATCATAAAAGGCAAAAACAATGATGTACACAATATGGGAAATATATTCTACATAAAGTAAAAGAGGCACAGAACAAAGAGGGTTGCCCTCTTTTATCACCACAGAAAGGTTAAAAATGTGGTATAAGGGAGGTAATATTAATTGGTACAAGGCAAGAAAATTAACAAGAGTCCAATACCATAAGGTTAAACGTGGAAAGCATTACAACTCATATGATGTGGAGGAAGGTTTCCCCCCCCTCCTCAAATACTGTTGCAAAACAATGCAAAGTCTGGCAAGCCCCGGACTCGTACCACTGTTTGCACCTGAGGGATACTTACATGTGCAGGTTCAATGTCTTACAAACAAAAATTGCTGGCATGTGGGTTCACTCCGGGGAAACAGTCTCCAAAGTGCACAGTGTGGTTGACACCCTGGGATACTGTCAAAACAAAACAAAAAACCTGCCTGTGCTGGTGATGACAAGTATTGTGTGGTGGCTGAAGAGGACCACTTTTGGTATGGACCTAGGTTGTGTTATATTAATTGGCCTATGTTCTGTTTCCATTTATCACCACAGGAAATTAAGGTGTGAAAGATTTTTCTATTTTCCACCAGTTTTTCATAATGTAATTAAAGTAAAAGCAAAGTTAAAATTACAGAAGGATGCTTTAAAGGAAAGCAAGTTTATAATGTGGGATTACACCCTGGTTTGCTGTACCAGGGGAGGTTAGTTTGCACCCATTTCATTCTTTAATCCTAATATTGATGGTGGTTCAAATAATTACAACTACATGTGTTGCTGGGTAATAAATTTGAAAAAAGGTAGCACAGAAAGATAGGAATATGATATAACTAATTAACACTTGGAGGGAGGCCTCATTTCCTGGAGGATACAAGTACAGAAGTAAACAGATCATTAGGCTGAAAACAGAATGTTTGTTCTAAATAAGATAAGTAAATAGGTCAGTAGGCTATGAAGACAAAGTCTGACTCAAATAAGATAAAAGGGAGAACGCCCAGGGGCCCTTTTACTATTAACAAGATCACAATGGGCAAGAATGGAATGTAGATATGAGGAGAAGAATAGGTGGAGGGTAGAAAATGTATAGACAGAACATGCTGCACAGGGATTGGTTCCTGTGAAGTAACCAGTCCAGTGCAAAAATGTGTAATGTAATGTGTATGTGTATATAAAGGAAGAGGTTTTTTGTGTAACTTTGGATGTGTGGTATACCCTCTATCCACCTCCAATGCCCAAGTCTGATCAACTCAACATAGCTTTACTGTATACCAAATAAAGGAACCTCAGTGATGAAAGCTGGAGTTTAAATGAGTTTTTTGGATCCCAGAGAACTGAATGAAGTGTTCTCCCAGAACTGGACAAGGTGTTCTGGAAGAAAACAACTGATAAAATTTGAAGAACACATAAGAATTGGGGATGTGGTAAATAACGAAGAGGACTGATCACTGATACAGAGTGATCTGGATCACTTAGTAATCTGGGCACACGTAAACAATGTTATTTAATACACACAAATGTAAATGTACACACCTAAGATAAAATGTTATAAATGTACACACAATGTGATACTAAACTGGGAGGAGTGGTAGATACGCTGGAGGGGAGGGATAGGATACAGAAGGACCTAGACCAATTGGAAGATTGGGCCAAAAGGAATCTGATGAGGTTCAATAAGGACACTTATTTGCCTCATTTGCCTTACAAGTGACCTGTAATATAAAGGTCAGTCCAGGACGTTCAAGAGATAATCACCTGACTTGGATTATAAAATGTAGAGATGTAATGAGAGGGTTTTCAAAAAGAAATATATTTTTTTTTGTACAATTGCAGTACTTGTTAAAGGTACCAAATGGCCGGGCAAGTTCAAGCAAACTTGGGATTCTCAGGGATCAGATCTAAGTTGAAAATTTCTATTATCATACTCTGACTTTATTTAGATCCCTTTATTTTGAAGTAGAGGAACGATAAAGTCAGAACTGGCTTCAAACCAAAGTGGTGTAAAATTCAAATTTAAAGCTTCACGTGTCTGCAGTATGTTTTTGTGTAATATTACGCACTCCAAATTTTGCTTTAAGTGACATTGCAATAATGTTGCTATTTTTCCACTGAAAGCAAGCAAAAAAAAAAAGATGAAAAACATGAACTCATAGGTATTGTTGATGCAAAACCACTGTATTCAAAAACTGGCCCATTTTCACTCAAAATATCCTCATTTCTTATACTGTTCTGGGGATAGCACCTAGACTCCAGCAAAAGAACTGGGGTCTCAGATCAATACCTGTGTGTACTCAGCAGGCAACATAATAATAAATCTTAGGGGTAAGGCCCCTGTTTCAATCTAAGGCTCCATCTCTAATTGCGAAGTGACAGGTAGTTGGATGGTGATGCAGTTCCCATTTCAATCCCATTCCTAAAGTAGAACACAGTTCATTCTCAAGGTACAAGTTTGACGCTGCCACTTTAATCTGATCTAATCTAAATCCACACCCTTGGATTCTAGAGGGAAGGGATCCACAAACGGAGGGTCCCAACAGTCTTTGCATCTCATCAGGACAGGAGCCTTTTTGCTTCTTTCTGTGCAAGCAGACCTCCTTCTCCACACAGCAAATTCTCATACATATGGAAGATGCACAACACATCACACTTGGCAACCCTGGAGATGGTCCTCAAGCTGCAGGTTTCACAGACTCTCTGGACCAGCCTGCCAACTTGATATTTATGGAGATGGAAGTCCTCTGTTTAGATACAGAACAGGTTCACCTTTGGCCACAACAACGCAAGCTTCCTAAGGTTCCCAGTTAGTAGTGTAGTGCAGAACTAGATTTGAACCAACGACCTAAAGATGAAAAACTCTATTACCCTTTACTAATTTTTTGAGCCCTTCAGTTGCCAGAAGAAATTGCATTATATTTACTATTCCTCACTGTAAATTACCGCATATAAAACATATTCTATTTGTTCATTTCTGTCAGTTGTTGAACTTCACATAACTGGCATTCTATATAGGTCTTTATAAATGTATGCTGTATTTGTAAAAAAACTAATAAAAATCAGGAACAGAAATAATCTAAGAGACATATTACCATTCTAAGATGCTATAATGAATACAGTGCCTTAACAAATACAAGACCAAATTGTCCTCTCAATTACACTGATGAAACACTTCCCCTGATGTTGCAATGATGGAATAAGAGCGGTATTTGCCCCCCCAAACTCAAAACTGAACACAGAAATGGACACATCCATATGGAAACAATTTAAAATAGCTTTCCTGCTGTCCAAAAGAAACCAGTCTATCCCACACGTACACAGTATTCTCCCAAGGAGTAGATGAAAGAGCATTACTTCTAATGGTCACATTCTCATTTGCAGAATGGAAGATAGGTATTTTATTTCTGCCCTGGGAAGCATTCTACTGCTCATTTTTACACTTTAGAAATAAATATAACCAAAACTGGATTCAAATGCAGGAATGGAGAGCAGGAAACAATTGCAGATCAGCTCAAAAAGTAAGGTATAGTACATAAAATGTACTGCAATGCAAGTGGGTTTTTTCCCCTGATATTTTCCATAAGCTATAGGGCAAGATCTTCTCAACTAAATAAACATGCACAGTTTCACAATGCCTGCCTCATTGATCAAAAAGATGCTACTATAAAAGTTGTTCAAATTATCAAACCTCACAAGGAAAAATAAATAAAATACCAATTAAAAGTAAGGCATAGCTAGTATCAACTGTAGCTACAAAAAGGAAGAACAAAATCACAGTGTGTGTGTATAACACAAATAGAGTACCTCATCATTTGATCAAACAAGTTATTTGCAAGTAGTCTATAAATGGTCGTGTTAAGTGCTATATCTTGTAGCAGCAAGACTTTTTTCCTTAAAATTGTATTACTAATTTATCACATTTTGAAACTCAGTTATTTACATTGGGAAGTGACTTAGCAGGCAATCAATCACCTGACAATCAAATTCAGATAATACTTGATAGCAAACAAAAAGGGCGACTGCCTGCCATCCTTCAATATCATTTTTGCAGCAAAGTAGCAATTTGCCAGTAATTCAACCAGGTATTCATATGGAAAATTATCTTCCTTTAACAGACTACAGTAACTAACATGGCAGTCTGATTTTGCTGCTTTATTGCTCTGGTGTGCAATCAAGGAGTCTGCAGTATCACAGTTTTAAAGTTTCCCTAAACTATTTCAGCAACAGCAATTTTACACCAAGCTCATCTTTAGTGATAGGGATTTGGGCCTCAAGGTGTTACAGTAATACAAAATGAAATTATTAATAATTCATAATAAAAATTCCCTTTCAGAGGGAATCAAAAAAGATCCTCAGAGGGAAATTATCCCCCCATAATTATTGAAGACACTGTGATGTATTATGAGACCTGGACAAAATGTGATACCCTCCTCCTCCCACCGTAAGCTCTTTTTTGCGGGGGATGGGAGCATGTGTATGACCATCTTCTCACTTTTTTGGTGTAATCGTATTAATTACAGTGGTATTATTCCTGAATTATGCCAGTGTACATGAGAGCAAATTCAGACCTCTGTGTCTTTTCTCTGTAATCTAGATTTATAACTGGTAAATTAATAATAATCTTGCCCACTAATCTTTATGCTATGGAAATTATTGCTTTGTGTAGCTTCTAACAGGGAAAATCAAGAATCATTAAATGAGCGATCATTAAATGGGGACTTCCTGACAAGGAAATTCTCAACCTGGATCCCAAGGAAAACTTCACCTTTGATCCTTGCAATATGAATTTACTTTATGTATTGGCAATGCCTTCACATGATAGAAACTTTTCCTCTCGATGTAAGACGTCCTTGTAATAAAGGTGTGCTGCACAGAAGTGCCGGTCTGTATTTCCAGCACCAGTTACCTGACCTGACATATGTGACAGAGATATTCTGTGACCAGATAACCATCAGTTATACTTGCCAACTGAAAAGTCTTCAAATATGGACTCCATTCCTTTTGCAGCTGAAATCTTTACACCATTGGCATATAGCAATAGGTCAGAAATCCTAAATGCTTATAAACAGGAGTGCAAGTTCAGAAATCCATCAACTTCATGGATATAGCACTAGGTCAGAATAGCAATAAAGTAGCTTCATGCATATAGCAATAGGTCAGAAATCCTAAATGCTTATAAACAGGAGTGTGCAAGTGGAAATCCATCAACTTAATGAAAAAACTTACACAGATACAGACAGACATCTTCCTCTCCAAGTGCAAACAGATGGATATGGATACCAAATGGACTGAAGGTAAAAAATCCATTGCAATTGACATACTACACTGACTATGTTTCAGAGTAGCAGCTGTGTTAGTCTGTATTCGCAAAAAGAAAAGGAGTACTAGTGGCACCTTAGAAACTAACCAATTTATCAGAGCATAAACTTTCGTGAGCTACAGCTCACTTCATCTTCACTTCACTGACTATGGTGAGAGATTGTGCCACACACTCTCAAAGAAACTGAGGAACCACCTGATCAGCATCCTGTACAGCAAACAGGAGAAGATTAAGAATGAGCTCTCAAAACTGGAGACTCTCATACAAAACCAACCTTCCATACAAACTTTCACGTGGCTGGACTTTACAAAAATGAGACAAGCCATTTACAATGCACTTTACTTCTCTATAGAAGAGAAAGGATGGTAAACTATCTAAACTCCTACATGCCACAGGGGGTTACAAAAGTGGTACCCTTAACTCACCCAACAATATTATTAATCTATCCAACCACACATTTAGCCCGGAAGAAGAGTCTGTCCTATCTTGGGGACTTTCTTTCTGCCCCATCACCCCCACACACATGACACAGTTCTGCAGTGATCTGGAAGCCTACTTTCGCCGTCTCCAACTCAAGGAATATTTTCAACACACCACTGACCAGTGCACTGACCCACCGGACCCTCCTATCAACACTACAAGAAGAAGAATTCTACATGGACTCCTCCTGATGGTCAAAATGACAGACTAGATTTCTATATAAAGTGCTTCAACAGACATGCACAGGCTGAAATTGTGAACAAAAAGCATCACTTGCCCCATAACCTCAGCCATACAGAGCGCCACACCATCCACAGTCTCAGAAACAACTCTGACATTATAATCAAAGGGGCTGACAAAGGAGGTGCTGTAGTCATCATGAACAGGTCGGATTATGAACAGGAGGCTGCCAGGCAACTCTCCAACATCACATTCTACAGGCCACTATCCTCTGATCCCACTGAGGAGTACCAAAAGAAACTACATCATCTGCTCAAGAAACTCCCTGCTATAGCACAGGAATAAATCTACACAGACACAACTCTAGAGTCCTGACTAGGGGTATGCTATCTGCTACCCAAGATCCATAAACCTGGAAATCCTGGATGCCCATCATCTCAGGCATTGGCACTCTTACAGCAGAATTATCTGGCTATTTGGACTCTCTCACAGACCCTATGCTATCAGCACTCCTAGCTATCTTCAAGACACCACTGACTTCCTGAGGAAACTACAGTCCATTGGTAATCTTCCTGAAAACACTATCCATGAATGTAGAAGGATTGCAAGGGCAATAGGAATCGAGAGGACTTGCAGCCAGAGGGAACAGGGGATAGACCAGAGAATCACACCATCACCAGAAAAAGGCAAGTCTATGTGATTGGGGACTCCTCACTGAGAAGAATAGACAGGCCTGTAACGAGAGCTGATCCAGAGAACAGAAGGGTGTGCTATCTACAAGGTGCTAAGATACAGGATGTGGACCTGAGGTTGAAGAGGATCCTAACGGGAGCAGGAAAGAATCCACTGATTGTCCATCATGTGGGAACAAATGTTTCGGTTAGATTCTCACTGGAACGTATCAAGGGAGACTATGCCAGACTGGGGAAGACACTTAAGAAAATCGAGGCTCAGATGAACTTCAGTGGGATTCTGCCTGTTCCTAGAGAAGGGCAACAAAGGTGTGACAAGATTATGATGATCAACAGATGGCTCAGGCAGTGGTGCTATAAGGAGGGCTTTGGGATATATGGCCACTGGGAAGCATTCATGGACAGAGGACTGTTCTCTCGGGATGGAATTCACTTGAGTAGGGAGGGAAATAGACTTCTAGGATGGAGGCTGGCACAACTGATTAAGAGAGCTTTAAACTAGGAATTTGCGGGAGATGGTTGGGAGGCGATAGCTGATGGATTCCTTCACCAAGTAGTTGCTGAACCAACAAGAGGGGATGCCATTTTAGATTTGGTTTTGGTAAGGACCTCATAGAAGAAATGGTTGTAGGGGACAAACTTGGTTTGAGCGATCATGAGCTAATTCAGTTCAAACTAAATGGAAGAATAAACAGAAATAGATCTGTGACTAGGGTTTTTGATTTCAAAAGGGCTAAGTTTAAAAAAATTAAGGAAATTAGTTAGGGAAGTTGATTGGACTAAAGAACTTTTGGATCTAAAGGTAGAGGAGGCCTGGAATTACTTCAAATCAAGGTTGCAGAAACTATCAGAAGCCTGCATCTCAAGAAAGGGGAAAAAACTCATAGACAGGAGTTGTAGACCAAGCTGGATGAGCAAGCAACTCAGAGAGGTGATTAAGAAAAAGCAGAAAGCCTAAAAGGAGTGGAAGATGGGAGGGATCAGCAAGGAAAGCTACCTTATTGAGGTCAGAACATGTAGGGATAAAGTGGGAAAGGCCAAAAGCCATGTAGAGTTGGACCTTGCAAAGGGAATTAAAAACAATAGTAAAAGGTTCGATAGCCATATAAATAAGAAGAAAACAAAGAAAGAAGAAGTGGGACCGCTAAACACTGAGGAAGGAATGGAGGTTAAGGATAATTTAGGCATGGCCCGATATCTAAACAAATACTTTGCCTCAGTCTTTAATGAGGCTAATGAAGAGTTTAGGGATAATGGTAGGATGACAAATGGGAATGAGGCTATGGAGGTAGATATTACCACATCCTAGGTAGAAGCCAAACTTGAACAGCTTAATGGGACTAAATTGGGGGCCCCAGATAATCTTTATCTGAGAATATTAAAGGAACTGGCACATGACATTTCAAACCCATTAGCAAGAATTTTTAATGAATCTGTAAACTCAGGGGTTGTACCGTATGACTGGAGAATTGCTAACATAGTTCCTATTTTTAAGAAAGGAAAAAATGTGATCAGGGTAACTACAGGCCTGTTAGTTTGACATCCGTAGTATGCAAGGTCTTGGAAAAAAATTGAAGGAGAAAGTATTTAAGGACATTGAGGTCAATGGTAATTGGGACAAAATACAACATTGTTTTACAAAAGGTAGATCATGCCAAACCAACCTGATCTCCTTCTTTGAGAAGGTAACAGATTTTTTAGACAAAGGAAATGCCGTGGATCTAATTTACCTTGATTTCAGTAAGGCATTTGATATGGTTCCATATGGGGAATTATTAGCTAAATTGGAAAAGATGGGGATCAATATGATAATTGAAAGGTGGACAAGGAACTGGTTACAGGGGAGACTACAATGGGTCATACTGAAAGGTGAACTGTCAGGCTGGAAGGAGGTTACTAGTGGAGTTCCTCAGGGATTGGTTTTGGGACCAATCTTATTTAATCTTTTTATTACTGACCTTGGCACAAAAAGTGGGAATGTGCTAATAAAGTTTGCGGATGACACGAAACTGGGAGGTTTTGCCAATACAGAGAAGGACCGGGATATCATACAGGAAGCTCTGGATGACTTGTAAACTGGAGTAATAGTAATAGGATGAAATTTAATAGTGAAAAGTGCAAGGTCATGCATTTAGGGATTAATAACAAGAATTTTTGTTCTAAACTGAGGACGCATCACTTGGAAGTAACACAGGAGGAGAAGGACCTCGGACTATTGATTGATCTCAGGAGGACTATGAGCCGCTAATGTGATATGGCTGTGAAAAAAGCTAATGCAGTCTTGGGAGGTATTTCCAGTAGAGATAAGGAGGTGCTAGTACCATTATACAAGGCACTGGTGAGACCTCATCTGGAATATTGTGTGCCGTTCTGGTCTCCCATGTTTAAGAAGGATGAATTCAAACTGGAACAGGTACAGAGAAGGGCTACTAGGATGATCCAAGGAATGGAATACCTGTATTATGAAAGGAGACTCAAAGAGCTTGGCTTGTTTAGCCTAACCAAAAGAAGGCTATGGGAAGATATGATTGCTCTCTATAAATATATCAGAGGGATAAATACCAGAGGGGGAGAGGAATTATTTAAGCTCAGTACCAATGTGGACACAAGAACAAATGGATATAACCTGGCCATCAGGAAGTTTAGACTTGAAATTAGACGAAGGTTTCTAACCATCAGAGGAGTGAAGTTCTGGAATAGCCTTCCAAGGGGAGCAGTGGAGGCAAAAGACATATCTGGCTTCAAGACTAAGCTTGATAAGTTTATGGAGAGGATGGTATGATGGGATAGCCTAATTTTGGCAATTAATTGATCTTTGACTATTAGCGGTAAATATGCCCAATGACCTGTGATGGGAGGTTAGATGGGGTGGGATCTGAGTTACTACAGAGAATTCTTTCCTGGGTGTCTGGCTGGTGAGTCAAGCCCACATGCTCAGGGTTTAGCTGATCGCCATAGTTGGGGTCAGGAAGGAATTTTCCTCCAGGGCAGATTGGCAGAGGCCCTGGGGGGTTTTCACCTTCCTCTGCAGCGTGGGGCACGGGTCACTTGCTGGAGGATTCTCTGCACCTTGAAGTCTTTAAACTAGGAGTTGAGGACTTCAGTAGCTCAGACATAGGTCAGGGGTTTGTTACAGGAGTGGGTGGGTGAGATTCTGTGGCCTGCGTTGTGCAGGAGGTCAGACTAGATGATCATAATGGTCCCTTCTGACCTTAAAGTCTATGAGAAGCTCTTTACACCAATATTCCTTACGAGGATGGACAACAAGCTGTCAGGAACAGTATCCCTGATGAGGCCAGGGCTGAGCTTTGTGACTTTGTCCTAACCCACAACCATTTCAGAACTGGGGACAACTTATACCCTCAAGTCAGTGGCACTGCAATGGGTATCCACATGTCCCCACAGTATGTCAATATTTTTACGGTTGACTTAGAACAACGCTTTCTCAGCTCTTGTCCCTTATACCCCTCCTGTACTTGCTCTACATTGATGACATCTTCGTCATATGGACCCAAGGGAAGGAGGCCCTTGAAGAATTCCACTTGGATTTCAACAATTTCCACCCCACCATCAACCTCAGCCTGGACCAGTCCATACAAGAGATTCACTTCCTGGATACTACAGTGCAAATAAGTGATGGTCAAATAAACACCACCCTATATTGGAAACCTACTGACCACTATACTTACCTACATGTCTCTAGCTTCCATCTAGGACACATCACACAATCCATTGTCTACAGCCAAGCCCTAAGATACAACTGCATTTGCTCCAATCCCTCAGACAAAGGCAAACACCTACAAGATATTTATCAAGCATTCTTAAAACTACAATACCTAGCTGGGGAAGTGAGGAAACAGATTGACAGTGTGAGACAGGTACCCAGAAGTCACCTACTACAGGACAGGCCCAACAACAAACATAACAAAACACCACTGGCCATCATGTACAGCCCCCAGCTAAAACTTCTCCAGCACATTATCAATGATCTACAACCTATCCTGGAAAATGATCCCCCAGTCTCACAGACCTTGGGAGGCAGGCCAGTCCTTGCTTAGAGACAGCCCCCCAACCTGAAGCAAATACTCACCAGCAACTACACACCACACCGCAGAAACCAATCCCTGTAACAAACCCAGTTGCCTACTCTGTCCCCATATCTACTCTTGCGACACCATCAGAGGACCCAACCACATAAGCCACACCATCATGGGCTCATTCACCTGCACATCTACGAATGTGATATATGCCATCATGTGCCAGCAATGCTCCTCTGCCATGTACATTGGCCAAACCAGACAGTCTCTATGTAAAAGAATAAATGGACACAAATCAGATATCAAGAACGGTAACATACAAAAGCCAGTACGAGAACACTTCAATCTCCCTGGACATTCTATAACAGATTTAAAAGTAGACATCCTTCAACCAAAAAACTTCAAAAACAGACTTCAAAGAGAAACTGCAGAGCTACAATTCATTTGTAAATTTAATGTAATTAATTTGGGCTTGAATAGGGACTGGGAATGGCTGGCTCACTACAAAAGCAATTTTCCATCTCTTGGTATTTACACCTCCTTGTCAATTATTGGGAGTGGACCACATCCACCCCAACTGAATTGGCCTTGTTAACACTGGTTCTCCACTTCTCCCTTCTCTTCATGTGTCATTATATTTATGCCTGCATCTGTAATTTTCACTCCATGCATCTGAAGAAGTGGGTTTTTTTATCCAGAAAAGCTTATGCCCAAATAAATCTGTTAGTCTTTAAGGTGCCACTGGACTCCTCATTGTTTTCAAGTTCAGATCAGAGCACTGATCTAGTCTGATATGCTTACTCCAGCTTTTATACATGGGATAAAAATTCTCTCATGATTTGTGTAGGCAACCTACACCATGAAGAAAAAAATGTTATCCTCTCTTGTATCACTGTTTTAGCTTGCTTAAGTGCAACTAGTGCTCATAAAGGGCCAGAGTCTTACACCGAGTAGTATCACACTCTGCATTTTGCCCCAGTGGTTTTGCACAGTAAAGTGAAACGCACTGTGAGTAAGTATAGCAGAATCTGGCTCAAAATTATCCAGTCCATTTTAAAATTTGCCATAAGGAGCCTCGTTTCTGAAATATTCCAATAGAATTTCACCATATGAGATATTTTGTCAAATGCAATCACCCATTGTTAAAGAAGAATCTCCTCATTGTCTAATTACATTTTCTACATTATATATTTTATGAAGGGGATTCTACCACTGAAAATTTTCAGCTGAGGCAGAACTCTTAGATGGTATGAGACATAATAAAACAAGACCCTTTGAGGTAAGATAATTTAAAAACTGGAAGCTGGCTCTAGAAGCATCATTGATAAAAAGCAATTGTACTCCATTTTTGTTGAAAACAAATCCCTACCAAGCCACCTTGAGTCAGTTCCATGCTGATTGCACAGGTATCCAGAGTGTGAGACTGATATCTCACCTGTGGTTCAGTAAATGTGAGGAGAGATTTCAATTAAAACCTCTGCAGGAGCAGAGGAACCTCTTTTCAAAGTTACTTATTCAGATGCAGATTTCCTTTGTTTTCTTTCTTTGTCTCTCACTGTCTGAAGACTCTGTTTACAGCTTATAGGCAAATTGAGGTAACCACATATCCCTTTGTTAAAGGCATGCTAATCAGGGCTACATGAGTTTGAACATTTAACATTATACAGGGAAGATTTTATAACTTTACACACAATGTTGCTACATACATTTCACCATGGTATTATTGACCAGTGAGTTATTAGTTTTTAAAATGATACCTTACAAGACATATTTTGTACAAAGATTATTACAACAGTGTTTAGGATGTGAATACAGAGTGCATTCGGTCATATAAAGAGACAGCTTAAGAAGCAGAAAAACTAGCCAGAATTAGGGTCTCTTGAAGAAGTCTGAGGCCAGAATGAGTCCCTGAAAAGATTTTACCAGGTGGTAGAAAATTCTTACAGGTTTTACATTACATCAGGGTAACCTTCTAAAGCTTTAATTTTGTGAAGGGAACCGTGTAGCAAGGAAATAAAAAGCATCCAAACTGCTCTCTGCACACAGACATCTGCTTTTCATGAAACGCAAAGTCAATAGTAAACTAGAGAAGGATATGCACTAAGGGACACCTACGCATTTCTGGAACTACCAAAACACAAAAATCTGCCTTTGTGTTTGCACAATGTTTTTTTTCAAGTGCAGGTGCAGTGGCAATTGCATTGTCAGGTGTCTGATCCTGTGAAGCTCTAAGTACCTCCAGGGAAGTTTCTGTAAGATTTTGACTACAGCTGGTTGAAAACTGCAAATCTAGTTTTGCAAAAACATGACATTATTTTCGTTTGAAGAGTTTGAAATGGACCCATATTTTAATTTTTTTAAGTTTTCTCAAATCTATTACTAAATCTGCTATCAAAATTAAAAAATTGAGCAAATAATGAACATTTTTCCTTTAACTGAAAAATACTGGCAATTTAAAAAAAAACCCAAATATTTAAAAAAGGATCGTTTTTCAACAAAAAAAATGGCCATAGGTTTCACACTTCGTAAAAAAATATGTGTTCTTGTTTTTTGTTTTTTGCATGACTGAGAATACTCTCTAGGGAGCAGCTCTGCAGCTAAGAAAATTATTCCAGCCAAAGAGAGACTCAGATACAAAATAAAATTTTATTGGTCAGATGCTCAGCTTCTAAAATGACCACCACCTCAATGAACAACACAGTATTTCTTCCAAGATGTTACTGTCTATTCATTCAGTTAAACTAAATTTGTAAGACTACCTGAAATTGCACAATCTGGTGATTCCCAATAATATTACATTGCTGAGTTCTCTGAAACATACTGAACTCGATAAGAATGTTACCTATTAGCTCTGTGTTCTTGGGGAACCAGGGCACAGTACCCAGCCTGTCTGACTCATGAAAGACCTTTCCCCCAACCCAGCCTCTGCTTGAACCAAAACCAATCAGAAGAAAAAGACTTCCAAAAAGCAGTGAAAAGTCAGTGAGAGACACACCTAAACCCTTTGGACAAGGGTGACACGATTAAGGAAACTCCCCTAGCCTCATTTGCATCAAAGATGGGACAGGGAGGCATCTCCACTAGCATATAGAATGGAGAACAGAGATTCCAAGGCAAGAACTGCATGGAACTGTGGGACCAGAAAAGCAGGTAAAGCACTGCGTGATGGGGGAATCTCTGCTCCAGATGTTAATGAACCCATGCCTGCACATACCCAGCTCAGTAGTTATCAGACCAATTCTAGTAATTAATCCTTTATTGGTATCCAAAATAGCGAAGCTCCCTAATTGCATTGTGAGCTCCCTCCAAGGAACACCACCCATAGCAAAGAATAATCTGTTCCTATTGTCTAGCTTGAACAAAACACCTTTGATATACTCCCTTGAGAGTGAGTTTCTGTGTGTATGGGGGTGGGGGGATGTGAGAACCTGGATTTATGCAGGAAATAGCCCAGCTTGATTGTCATGCACATTGTGTAAAGAGTTGTCACTTTGGATGGGCTATCACCAGCAGGAGAGTGAATTTGTGTGGGGGGGTGGAGGGTGAGAAAACCTGGATTTGTGCTGGAAATCACTTTAGATAAGCTATTACCAGCAGGACAGTGGGGTGGGAATAGGTATTGTTTCATATTCTCTGTGTATATATAAAGCCTGCTGCAGTTTCCACGATATGCATCTGAGGAAGTGAGCTGTAGCTCACGAAAGCTTATGCTCTAATAAATTGGTTAGTCTCTAAGGTGCCACAAGTCCTCCTTCCCTTGAACCATCAGTTTAACCAATAAACAAATCTAGTGTTCTCCCTTGAATCATCTTTGTTTCCCTACAAAAACCTCTATCCCTGCTCAAGTAAGTGTTCTGATGCCTGGATCCAAAATTTGCATCAGTTCTATTGGGACTTCATCTTCTCCTGACTGATCATGCTGGGGGTTCTGCCTGTCTCCAGCACTCCAGACCCTCAGCTACCACCACCACCTAGGACTCCTGATCGATTCAAGCTTCACGGAGTGGTGAGAACGCAGCCCTCTCTCTCTGTGTATAGCCTTCTGACCCTGACTTGTATGATCAGTTATAGTTTTCTAAACCTGATTTTTATAATCAAATTTAAGTTAGATTTAATATTATAACTGTTTTGTTTGGCTCCACTATGGTTATTACATGGCAATAAATAACTTCCATGGTTAAGCTGGTTGCTTCTCTCTCTCTCTCTTGACCCCCCCTCCCTCCCTCCCCCGTGGGTGTTTTTTGGCTTCTCCATTCACTCTGCAGCAGCAATGCTCCTTGTACCTAAGCTAAAGAGCCCTGCAGCACCCAAAAATCTTCTGGGGTTTGCTCATGTCATAAATATAAAGGGAAGGGTAAACGCCTTTGAAATCCCTCCTGGCCAGGGGAAAGCTCCTCTCACCTGTAAAGGGTTAAGAAGCTAAAGGTAACCTCGCTGGCACCTGACCAAAATGACCAATGAGGAGACAAGATACTTTCAAAAGCTGGGAGGAGGGAGAGAAACAAAGGGTCTGTGTCTGTCTGTATGCTGGTTTCTGCCAGGGATAGACCAGGAATGGAGCCTTAGAACTTTTAGTAAGTAATCTAGCTAGGTATGTGTTAGATTATGATTTCTTTAAATGGCTGAGAAAAGAATTGTGCTGAATAGAATAACTATTTCTGTCTGTGTATCTTTTTTGTAACTTAAGGTTTTGCCTAGAGGGGTTCTCTATGTTTTTGAATCTAATTACCCTGTAAGATATCTACCATCCTGATTTTACAGGGGGGATTTCTTTATTTCTATTTACTTCTATTTTTTATTAAAAGTCTTCTTGTAAAACACTGAATGCTTTTTCATTGTTCTCAGATGCAAGGGTTTGGGTCTGTGGTCACCTATGCAAATTGGTGAGGCTTTTTATCCAACATTTCCCAGGAAAGGGGGGGTGCAAGTGTTGGGAGGATTGTTCATTGTTCTTAAGATTCAAGGGTCTGGGTCTGTAGTCACCTAGGCAAATTGGTGAGGCTTTTTACCAAACCTTGTCCAGGAAGTGGGGTGCAAGGTTTTGGGAAGTATTTTGGGGGGAAAGACGCGTCCAAACAGCTCTTCCCCAGTAACCAGTATTAGTTTGGTGGTGGTAGCGGCCAGTCCAAGGATAACGGGTGTAATATTTTGTACCTTGGGGAAGTTTTGACCTAAGCTGGTAAAGATAAGCTTAGGAGGTTTTTCATGCAGGTCCCCACATCTGTACCCTAGAGTTCAGAGTGGGGGAGGAACCTTGACAGCTCATCAAGTGAATTACTACCAGAACAATTGTAACGTGAAAGTGGGGATAGGGAAGTGCTTAACCTGAGACATATCAGGGTGGCAGTTGGAAATGCTGCTCGACCCAGCCTGCTGAGTCCAGGGACATAAAGGGGTCAGCTTGAGAGTGCTGATTTACCTGGTCCTCTCAGACGCGCTCTGTTAATGTGTGTGTTCGTCTGATTCTGGAGCTGGAAGAACCCAGCTCTGGGGAGCCCAGGTCCTCCAGGAACTTGCAGAAGGGAGAAGTAGAGCTCCGTATAAGAACACAAGTGACACAAGCAGTACATTGATAGAATTACAGAATCCACACCCCCAGAAGAGTAACCCTAATAAACGAGCATAACCCAAAGTAAAGGGCAAATCTGGTAACAGGAACTGAGAACACGCAGCATCTCAGGGAGGCACGCAGAACTTAGTAGGTCTGGCCCCACATGACTAGACAGAAGGTGAAATTATGGTTCTACTGATATCAGTGCCAAAACTCCAATTACTTCAGTAAGACTATGATTTCACCTGAGTCTCTAGTATTTAGTGGCTTTCTTTGTTAAGTTAGTAATACTCCTTATTTCTCTGAAGTTTGTCAGAAATAGATGAGCACATATAGCAGTAGATAGGAGAGGCACACTTTACACACTCAAAACAAGGAGTCTGACTCTAACTCAAGTAAGTAGTGCAAAGAACAAAGTGGGAAAAGAAGAAAGGCAACACTATTTTTTAGCGTAAAAAGATAGTAGAGATGGAACAACTAAAATTTAATTCACCATTTGTTGGTGGCTGACTGAGAAAGCCTGATTCCCATCAGTTCCCTGATGAGTCTGATTAATGCTATCACATACAGTATCTGTAATTTGCCAGACACCCTATTTTCCTTTGTGCTATAGATAATTCCTATGGCTTCTTTTTCATGCCACTGGGCAACACCTTCTCCCTGAGCAACCGACAGCTGAGAATTCGGAAAGTGTTCTTTTTGACCTTGTGTATTACTCTATGAGACTGGGACAACAACTTTATATTCCACTTTCTGATATGCAGTCTACTTCCCTTGAAAGAGGAAACATTAGCTAGGCTCCTAAGAGAGTCCAGTATCCCTTATAAACGTGAAGGTTTTAAAATTTCATAAGATTTGTATTAAGATGATCTTCACTCTTTTCCAACAGTAGCAGTCAATTAAAATAAAGATGCCAAACACCACAACAAGCATTGGAACAATTGGTGAGTCACTGTAACCAGGGTTCTATAAACAAAGCAGATAGTTTGGTGTCTACACTACACTATACTACAGGATCTATCCAAAGCAATAATTACTCAATGGGTGAATTGCTATTTCAGTTTCTTACTATCCACCAAAGGGTACTTTTGAGAGTGTTCACTGAGAATACATGTCCAAAACCACTATTTGGCAGCTAGCAACAAAGAGACTGTGATTCTGAAAACAAAATAAAATACAGTAACTCTGAGGGAATTTATCATACTATATTAGTGAAATGTTCATTGTAGCAATTTTCTACCTGATAATACTGTGACGGGTTGGATCACAGAAACCCCTTGGGAGCTGCTACCTGATGTGCCAAGACTACTTCTACCCCTGCTTTCCTGCCCTGCCAGCTTAGGACTCCAGCACCCTTCCTGGTTTGAGCCAGACCCACTAGCCTGCTGCAAACGCAGACCCAGGTCTGAACCACGTCCCCTAACAGCTGTAGGCTTAACTGAAAGCAGTTTACAGAAGTGTTCCTGTCTTTGGCACTCAGATGCCCAACTCCCAATGGGGTCCAAACCCTAAATAAATGTGTTTTACACTGTATAAAGCTTATATAGGGTAAACTCATAAATTGTTCATCCTCTATAACACTGATAGAGAGATATGCACAGCTGTTTGCCCTCTCCTCCTCCCCCACCCAAGTATTAATACATACTCTGGGTTAATTAATAAGTAAAAAGTGATTTTATTAAATACAGAAAGTAGGATTTAAGTGGTTCCAAGTAGTAACAGACAGAACAAAGTGAATTACCAAGCAAAATAAAATAAAACACACCAGTCTAAGTCTAGTACAGTAATAAAAACTGAATACAGATAAAATCTCACCCTTAGAGATGGTTCCAATAAGTTTCTTTCACAGACTGGAGCTGGACACCTTCCTAGTGTGGGCACAATCCTTTCTCCTGGTACAGCCATTGTGCCAGCTGAGGTGGTAGCTAGGGGATTCCTCATGATGGTTGCCCCCACCCCTTGTTCTGTTCCACCCACTTATATATCTTTTGCATAAGGTGGGAATCCCTTGTCCCTCTGGGTTCCCACCCCTCCTTCTCTGTGGAAAAGCACCAGGTTAAAGATGGATTCCAGTTCAGGTGACATGATCACATGTTTTGTGGGACCCCCACGCCTTCATTCCTCCCAGCTTGACTCACAGGAAGGCCTGCCTGCAAACAGAGCCATCCACAATCAATTGTCCTGGTTGATGGGAGCCATCAAGATTCCAAACCACCATTAATGGCCCACGCTTTGCATAACTACAATAGGCCCTCAGAGTTATACTGCATATTTCTAGTTTCAGACACAAGAGTGATACTTTTATACAAATAGGATGACCACACTCAGTAGATTTGTAATGATACCTTACACAAGACCTCTTGCACGAAGCATATGTTAGTTATATTATATTCACACGCTATATATAGAGTGCATCACAAATACCACTAGCCGTTTTCTGCAATACAATATGTATAGCTATTGAATGGTGTCATAGACATTGTCTCCTGCATCAAAGGAGCACCAGCTTGTATTAGTGTATTTTAATGATGTACTACAGAAATGTTTTCATTTTACTGTAACAAAAAAGTCACTCATCAGGCTGTATCCTTATAACAAAAATTATTCTGTAAAGGTACATCTACACTGCACATTTTTGGCAGAGAACATACAGATGTAGCCCCCTACCATCGCTATAAACAGCAGTGTAGACCATGAGACATGGCTTAGGTGGGTAGAGTAAAGGAATGCCTGAAGGACATTACTCAAGGATGCACTGTACATGGCTCTATTCACTCAAAATGTGCCTCCTCACCTATACTGCTGTTTTTAGCAGTGTCGTGTCCTGCTGCCTCCCTGATGCTGGAACCTTTCCATGCTTCAGGAAATGACTCTGGCAGTGGGGAAAGGCTCTGCCAGCTTCCCATTGCTAGAATCTTTCCCCACTGGAGTATTTCCTGTCCGTGGGGAGCTGCTGAAGCCTTTGCCTGCTGCCTCACTTCTGCCAGAGCCTTTCACTGACATATTTAGCTACACCCTGCAGTCTGGACGCAGTGTGCTTTTTACTGTGGGGTGTGGCTACACGTACACTACGCACTGCTGCCAGAGGTGTGTGGTATAGATGTAGCCTAAGTGGAGGCTGTCAGACGTGTAAACTAAAGAGCTACAGATGATACTACTTTGCATTTACACATCATTAATCTTGTGATGAACTGGAAGTGCTTTGTAGACTCTGAGCCTTGCACTTAACCCTATTTTGCAGATGGAGAAACTGAAGAATCTAAAGCCAACATTTTCAAACTTAGGTGCCTGAAGTTGGGCATATAAACCTATTTTTAAATTCCTAAATCAATGGCCTGACTTTCTAAGACTCAGCACCTTCAGGTCTCAGTGACTTTCATGAAAAAAAAATCAGGCTATTTAATTATATGCCTAATTTTGGGCATCGAATTTTAAAAATCTTGACCTAATTGACTTGAGTCAAAGAAGAATTCACTGCCAAAGCCATTTTACATTGTGACTCCCAGGATATTTTAAAAACTTCTCCCTTCCTCCACTGCAAAATAAAATGAACAAAGTAAAAATACAATCCCTTGCCAAAATTTTCCACTCCTCTAAGACAATATTAAAATTAAACTCTCAGTTGAATAAATTATCAGTTGTCCCTCTTTTTCTGGTTGGATTTATTTAATTCCTCATCTTTGCAAATCAACTTACATTCAGAAGGAATCAATGCTAACTTAGTATGGTTCTTCATACCTCCCTGGTGACTGGACCACATAAAGACAGTTATTATGTGTCTGCTATGGCCTTCAACAGAGTTGAACAGAATTGGCCACTTAACTCAAGCAACAGAGATTTAATACTTTTAGAACCACAGATCCTGGGTTTATTCATCACAGCTGAACCCTTCTGGGATGTTATTACACACACAAAATATGATATCCATACCAGCAATATTGCTCTCTCAACCCTTTGGTCTTGTATTTTTCCACTTTATATATTTTTTCCTTGTAAGGGGTCAGGTTTTATGTTTTCCACACAAAGTAACATTGGGGGTGCAGTAAAACTTCACCACCCCAGAGAGAGTTCTTGGAGGCACACAACCATGCTTGGGTCTCCGGTACACAGGGGAAAGCACATATATTTGGTGCGTCCTACTTCCCCTGGAGCAGCCAGCCAGCTCTGAAAGCTGTGGCTAAGGTGGAATTCCTGTGAGATAATGTACATCCCTGGAGCACTAAAAGGAGTCAGTTGTTCATGCCTCACCCTTACCATGGGGACATAAGAGAAGGTTATTTGCATCCAATCACATTACTGTATAAAGGTCAGACACTATTTGACCGCCAAGTGGATCACCCCTCCTGTTATAGAATTATAGGACTAGAAGGGACCTCGAGAAGTCATCTAGTCCAGTCCCCTGCACTCATGGCAGGATTAAGTCATATCTTCTAGACCATCCCTGACAGGTGTTTATCTAACCGACTCTTAAAAATCGTCAATGATAGAGATTCCCACAACCTCCCTAGGCAATTTATTCCAGTGCTTAACTACCCTAACAATTAGAAAGCTTCTCCTAATGTCCAACCTAAATCACCCTTGCTGTAATTTAAGCCCACTCCTTCTTGTCCTAGTCTCAGAGGTTAACGAGAACAATTTACCTCCCTCCTCCTTGTCACAACCTTTTATGTACTTGAAAAATGTTATGTCCCTTCTCAGTCTCCAGACCAAACAAACCCAATTTTTAAAATCTTCCCTCATAGGTCATGTTTTCTAGACCTTTAATCATTTTTGTCACTCTTCTCTGGACTTTCTCCAATTTGTCCACATCTTTCCTGAAATATGGTACCCAGAACTGGACACAATACCCAAGTTGAGGCCTAATCAGCGCCGAGTAGAGTGGAAGAATTACTTCTTGTGTCTTGCTTACAACACCCTTGCTGATACATCCCAGAATGAGGTTCGCTTTTCTTCTGCAACAGAGTTACACTGTTGATTCATATTTAGCTTGTGATCCACTATGACCTCCAGATCCCTTTCCACAGTACTCCTTCCTTGGCTGTCATTTCTCATTTTGTATGTGTGCAACTGATTGTTCCTTTGTAAATGGAATAATTTGCATTTGTCCTTGTTGAATTTCATCCTATTTACTTCAGATCATTTCTACAGTTTGTCCAGATCATTTTGAATTTTAATCCTATCCTCCAAAGCACTTGCAACCCCTCCCAGCTTGGTATCAGCCACAAACTTTATATGTGTACTCTCTATACCATCATCTAAATCATTGATGAAGATATTGAACAGAACCAAACCCAGAACTGATCCCTGAGGGACCCCACTCAATATGCCCTTGGTTTTCCAAACAGTTATGTACTCACCTTATAGTAGCTCCATCTAGGTTGAATTTCCTCAGTTTGTTTATGAGGAGGCCATGCAAGACAGTATCAAAAGCCTTACTAAAGTCAAGATATACCACACCTACCACTTTTCCCCTACCCACAAGGCTTGTTACCCAGTCAAAGAAAGCTATTAGGTTGGTTTGACATGATTTGTTCTTGACAAATCCATATGCTGACTGTTACTTTCCCCTTACTATCTTTAGGTGTTCACAAATTGATTGCTTAATTATTTGCTCCATTATCTTTCCAGCTACTGAAGTTAAGCTGACTGGTCTGTAATTCCCTGGGTTGTCCTTATTTCCCTTTTTATAGAGTGGTACTATATTTTCCCTGTTCTAGTCCTCTGGTGATATGCTGGGGGTTCTTTGAAGTTGGTGGCTGTGAGAGCCACCTTTCATCCAGGATGAAAGTAAGCAACAGTTACTCTCTTTTTGAAGTAAAGTATCTGAAGCAATATGAGTGAGTGAGAGAGAGAGAGCAGATGAAGCCAAAAATACCACAGAAACATACAAAGAAGGCAGGAGAAAGCCAAGTACAGCCAGAGAAAAACTTGTAGCATGACTCTGAGAAAAAGCCAAGTGAGCTTTTGTGGTAGAGTGCTGGCTGGAAAAAGAAGCTTGGAATACTGAGCCCAGAAACAGTCACATGTTGTTTGAGATTCCTACTGTGTTCAGGTAAACAAGATTTTGTGTGCATAACACAACCGCATCAAAGAAATATCAGGTTATCATCAATTTCTCCTGCTATTGGAAACAAGTGAATGTTGGCTAGTCACTCAGGAGAAAAAGGGTAACAATAGCCAAAAGCAACAACAGGGTGTGTTACTATAGGCTATTGATACACACCACAAGGAGCATGGTAAGACATAAGGAGACGGGATGAGTTCCTTCAGCTACTAGTGCCCTACTAAAGCACACTCTGCTGTTGAAGTATGTCTACTTAATGTGACTTTTTTTTAAAACTGGTTTACCTAAAATATGCAAATCCTTCTCATCTAGACTTCATGGTCTTCAGAGTCAATTATGTGACAAGTTATAATCTGGTCATGAGAAAAATGCAAAAGTCATGTGTCTACACAGCCCTGGTAGAGCTCCACTGGCTGGACTCAGCATACCAACGTGCTTGTGTCCCACCACACAGGGACTGTGTGCTCTGAAGCTTCCTTTGTTTTAAGTAGGCTGCAGCATTGTCCTTTTGCTTGGCCTCTCTGGCACATTTCCTGGGTATTGCAGTCTGTTACCCCCATTCTGGATAATCCTCCACTATCCAGGTTATTTAGATATATAATCATCAGTCCCACAACAGTGATCCAGGTAGGCCATTCACGGGTTGGCTTTATACTCATGTGTGGCCCCATAGGGCTGGGATACAATCTGATCCTAAATTTTCATAGATTTTTTAAGGCAAGAAAGGAACATTATGATTATCTACTCTGACCTCCTGTATAACACAGACCATGGAATTTCACCCACCAATTGTTGTATGAGGCCCATTACTTCTGGTTGAGCTAGAGCATATCTTTCAGAGAGATATCCAATCTTGATTTAAAGACTTCATGTAATGGAGAAATCCCCACATCTCTAGGTAAATTACTCCAATGGTTCGTTACCCTCACTGTTAACAAATTGGGCCCTTTGTTTAGTCTGAATTAGTCTAGCTTCAGATTTCAGTCACAGTATCTTGTAATACTGTTGCTAAATTAAAGACTACTAATGAGAAAGCTACTCCGAATGTAAGAGGTGCTTACAGACAGTGACCAAGTCATCTCTAATCCTCCTCTTTGGATAAAGTCAACAGACTGAACTCCTTTAATCTCTCACTGTAATGCATTTTTTCTCTAAACTTGTAGCTCTTTTCTGAACCCTTTTCAATTTGTCAACATCTATTTAAAGTGTTCACATCAGAACTGGACAAAGAATTCTAGCAATGGTCCCACTAATGCTCTATACAGTAAAAATATCATTTTCTGACATCTACTTAATACCCAGTAACTCCAGCTACTGCTGAATAACAATTTAAAATGCCAAAAAGTATCTTCCGATTTTCCCTGCTTCCTACCAAAAGTGTCACATCATGAGCATCGTCTGATCTAAATTCCGTGCCCCAGTTATCCAGGTGGTTAAATCCACAAATATCCCTTTGCTATGACGCATCCATAAATACATATTTAAAAAGCCCAACGGTGGACTTGAGTTACAGCTCAGCATCACACCAGAGAGCATTTTAATCACTTTTCCACTCCATTCACTCACAAAAAAATTAAAGAGGGTTTTCTATATTATTTTTATATTGACGCTCTTTCTTGGGATTTACTCAGGCAAAATGCCAACTGACTCCAATACATTTTTTGCCTCAGAGTAAGAACTGAGATAGTATGGTGATAGGCACGCTAGAAAAATATGAGAATAGATTCAATTTGATTGACAGCCTTCAAGATTTCGTGCTTAGTTTTTTGTTCCAGTAAGGTCATAATATTGTCTACCTTGTACATTTTTTTTCTTAGATCAGTATGATCACTGAACACTAGGGGTGTTATTGCTGAACACTGCACTGTGCAATTTACTATAGTATCTCTTTCCTCTTTGAAGGTCAACAAGAATAATGGGAGAGATGTGAGCCTATGGACCTAATATACAGCCTCAGGAGAAGAGTCACTGAAAGGAAATTATGTATAATTCTTTATTGTGCAATCTGTAATCAGGTCACATGACTTCACTACACTGTTTATGAAGTAGTCAGGTACACATTCTTCTCTTGATTCTCTGTTTTAATGGAAATTGAGGGAGTAATTAATGGAAACAGGAATGTTTTGTGGCTTTCAGAAGAATAGCTTTTTTTTAAAACAGAATTAGCTCCATTAATCCCCTCTAAAATCTAATCACAAACAGACAATGAAAAACATCAGATTTTATAGTGAATCAAGAGCTGTAAATATGGAAAACAATGAAGGGGTCAGACTTTATACATCATCCAACTATCTAATGAGCTAGTAGTTTATAAAGTATCTTTAACAAGCTTGCACTTGGTATGTATTTTATATCCTTTGAAGGGCACAAGCTACCATAAACTCGGGGTGTTAAGGGAACATTCTAGCTAATCCAGCTTCAGGAATGATACAGCATGCAGTTCTTAAAGTAAAGTAACCAGTAGCAAATGCATAGTTAAATTTACAAGATACAGTCCATTCTAAAACCTCATTTTTACTCTCTCTTTTTTCTAAATAAATAATAATACAAATACAAGAAATCTTGTAGGATTTAAATTTGTCAGTTTTAGTCTTAGCTCCAAGGTGATTTATTTTGAAAAATTGGAATAAATCCCCCAGTCCAATAAATAACTTTTTTATTAACTTTCAAAATTACAATAAAAACAGACACCAGTAGCTGTGCTGCAATGTCACTTCATGTACTTTACTAGTGAACTTTTACTGTGCTATACTCAAAGCTAAATTATTTTGTCTAATTAATAGAAAAGTTAATCCCTTGATGCCTACAGTCAACATTCCACAGCCTTTCATCTCACTCCCAACAACAGGCTGTGCCAAAAATGCTGGAAGAAAGGCTGATTTTTGTGGTTAAATCACTGAACTGGACTCAAGAGATCAAGGTTCAGTTTCTGGCCCTGCTACAGTCTACATAGCCTTAGGCAAATCACTTGAACGTTCTGTGCTTTACAGTATCGTCTGTAAAGTGGGGGCAATACCTCTCTTCCTGACAGGTGTGCTATGGATACATTCCTTATTATTTGTGAGGCACCAGATTCTATAAGGAATGGGACCCACTAAGTAGGTAGACTTATTGAAATCTCAATCATGAGCCCTAATCTTGATTCCGAGAGCACATCAAGAATGGAGAGAGAAAGAGAGAGAGAGAGAGAGAGCATTATGAATTAATGAAAACTATATTTACAAATTATGCAGAAAAACATCCAAGTCCTAGGCTAGTACCCTAATGGGTAATACAGATAAAAGCTCCAAATGCCCATGCAGATTTGGGAGAGAGGAGATTAAGCACTACAGAAAGCAGAGAGTGCTCTCCAAAATAGGTTTCTAATTTTACTTAGTATAAATAATTAAACAGTCACTGGAACAGGAACTGGAATCCAGATGAGTACCCTAATTACCAGGCTAAAAAGTCAGCCTGAACAAAGTGGGAGAGATTTAATAGGAAACATTGAGGAAACCCCACCCCAGAGTACCCCATAACCCAGTGGTGAGCACATTTACCTGGGAGGGATGAGACTTGGCTTCAAGTCCATACTCCAAAGCAAGTATTTGAATCTGCATCTCCCCATCCCAGGTGAATACCCTCCCCACTGGCATCAAGGTTATGAGGAAGCTGCCACCACAACCTTTTCCTCCTTTTGTGAACGTGTGATGGTCCCCTCTTGTGTTATCTGGACTGCTGATCTCCTAGGTCACTCCAATCCTTGACTCCAGGAGCCGCCTTAATCATAGAAACAGAGAATCATAGAATCTCAGGGTTGGAAGGGACCTCAGGAGATCATCTAGTCCAACCCCCTGCTCAATGCAGGACCAATCCCCAGCTAAATCATCCCAGCCAGGGCTTTGTCAAGCCTGACCTTAAAAACTTCAAAGGAAGGAGATTCCACCACCTCCCTAGGTAACGCATTCTAGTGTTTCACCACCCTCCTAGTAAAAACGTTTTTCCTAATATCCAACCTAAACCTCCCCCACTGCAACTTGAGACCATTACTCCTTGTTCTGTCATCTGCTACCACAGAGAACAGTCTAGATCCATCCTCTTTGGAGCCTCCTTTCAGGTAGTTGAAAGCAGCTATCAAATCCCCCCTCATTCTTCTCTTCCACAGACTAAACAATCCCAGTTCCCTCAGCCTCTCCTCATAGATCATGTGTTCCAGTCCCCTAATCATTTTTGTTGCCCTCCGCTGGACTCTTTCCAATTTTTCCACATCCTTCTTGAAGTGTGGGGCCCAAAACTGGACACAGTACTCCACATGAGGCCTCACCAATGTCAAATAGAGGGGAATGATCACATCCCTCGATCTGCTGGCAATGCCCCTACTTATACATCCCAAAATGCCATTGGTCTTCTTGGCAGCAAGGGCACACTGTTGACTCATATCCAGCCTTACCCTGCTCTGCTGTGAGAACCTCCACTCCTGGCTGTTCACGCACAGCCTTTGGAATGTAAACTGCTCCCAGCTACTTGCAAGCAAATGACACTAGCCAATATCTCCGGTCCCAGAAACAACCCTAGGAACCTCTGTCTTGCAGTGTCCAGTTGTGCCCACTGGATGCTGCAAGCTTATATAAATTCATCAGTTTAACAAAGAAATGGGTATGTACCAGGTTTGTTATCCCAAGGGGAGCCTCTGACACACTTCAAACCAAACACACTGCTTCAGGTAGAATAAACAAACAGATTTATTAGCTATAAAGATAGATTTTAAGTGATTATAAGTCAAAGCACAACAAGTCAGATTGCTCAAATGAAATAAAAACAAAACGCATTCTAAGGTGATCTTAACACTTTCAGTGTCCTTAAAAACTTAGATGCTTCTCACCACAGGCTGGCTGCTTACTTTTCAGTCAGGCTCTCCCCTTTGATCAGCATTACAGTTGCATGGTGGTGGTGGTGTCTTTAGATGTAGGTGGAAGAGAGAGAGCATGGCAAAATGTTTCTCCCTTTTATCATGTCCTTTCTTCCCTCTTGACTTCGCCCACCCCCCTTCAGAGTCAGGTGAGCATTACCTTATCGCAGTCCCAAATTGCCCAAAGGAAGGGGGTGACTCCCTCGAGGGTCTAACAGATTCTTTTGTTGCTGCCTAAGCCAGTGTCCATTTTTCCTGTGAGGCTAAGTTGGGTTTGTCCCATCCACGCCCTGATGAGTTGTGAATTGCCTCTGTTCTTGGAGAGTTCTTGCATGGGCTTGCTTTAAGCCATGAGGATACATTTTCAGCCTCATAACTACATACATTAAATTATAACCTATAACCTAACTATAACATTACTGCAACAATTACTATAACACCACTATAACAACCAAGCTCAGTGCATCATGAGCCTTCCAAAGACACTCAACATAACAAACTTTGCATTGGATACCACACATTGAGCTGAATATGGAGCAGCTATGTGGTAACAATGTGTCCCATTAAATTGGATCAACTGTTAACAGTTGATCCTTAAGCCTTTGGGCCAAGTTCATCCTTGGGGAAATTGACCAACATAGCAATAGTGGAATAATTCTACTGCTATAGCTATGCCAGTATAATTTCCCATGTGGACACTCTATTCTGGAATAAAATTGACTGTATTTATTTGAATACATGTATATAAATAATATATACTAAATAAAAGTCAGTTTTATTCCAGAATATCCTGTCCTTCTGGGGAGTTACACCAGCATAGCTACAGTGGTATAATTATTCTACTATTGCCCAAAGCAAGCTCAACATGCAGGACAAAAAAGGGCCAAATTATGTGAAAGGTGCAGCTTAGGTCTGGAAACCTTTGGTAATTGACAGTAATGTGAGACAGGAAGAAACTGTGGGCTTGATCTTTGATTCTGGCAACACTGCAGCTGGCAGAGGGCTAGAAATGTATGGCACCTTGGTCCCTCCCAACATCAATGTAGGGGAGCAGCCAACGATCTATGAACCTGTTATGCCCTTGTTGTAAATTAGAGTAGCTTGAAGGCTGCTCTAAAGTAAAACTGCTACAATAGCCCCCCCAGTGGCTGTTGGGATCAAAGTCATTCTGGTCACACCCATTCCTGTCTCCAGCTGCCTAAATATTGGGATGTCAGGAGTGAGGGCACAAAGGAGAGAGAGCAGGTATTGATGATCTGGCCTGCTTTATGTAGTTGAAAACTGGGACAGAGGTATTGTTTGGAGACCTGCAAGCAAGATATAAACTGCACTTGGCTTTTTGCCATCTATGATCTCTGTTTAAGAATTTGCTATTTTGTAAATAAATTAGACTAGAATATAGAAAATCCCATTGCTAAAGTCCTGAAACTTCCTGACCATTCAGAAGTCACAATAATTTCCTGCTATGTCAGTAAATTCCATTATTTATGCATAGTATAAAAAAGTATTTCTTTCTTTAAAATCTCTTTTAATTATATAGCCTTTTAATTTCATCAAGTGTCTTTTTGTTCTTGTGTTATGATAAAGGATAATCAAGAGTTCCTAACTGACCTTCTTTATGCCATGAACTGTTATACACACCAGCTCTGTTCTATCTTCTCTTGCGCTTATCCTTTCCATATTCATTAGTCCTCCTTTCTTTAATCTCTCCTCATATAGAAACTCCCATCAAAGGCTTCCACAGAGAAGTGGATTGGGTGTTTTAAAGGAAAACCTATTTAAACTAATCTAGAATCTCTTTGAGAAAAATAGAACCAAACATATCAAGATAAAGAGGGACAGGATAAAAAATTAAAAGTAAGGTTTCTTTTCTTTGCATACTGGAAATACCTCAGGCTAAGAACTTATTGAATAGGCCACATATATTATTATCTTCTAAAGGGACTTGCTACCACAGGCTTTTTGTCCCCAGTATTAGTTATGTTGGCAGGTGTTCCACAGAGCTCAGAACTTGGCTGTTTGGAAATAGTGATTTAAGTTATTTCTTTCTGAGTTACTGTCTCCTAACAGTTCGCAATTTAACATCATTCTGTGCTACACAAAAATGTATTTATTAAATGTGACACAGTGCACCACCACTTTTCTTGATAGAGAATGAAATTTTCACTGAACCTTATCATATGATCTCTGCACTTCACGTATAGCTCAGCCATCTGATTGCTGCTAATGTTCATTCTCGTTCAGTGCTCGTTCTTGTGAATTTACCTCTGATGTCATATGCCTCTGAATAGTTTAATCTCCCTCATAATTACACAAATTTTAATTTTAGCAACTAATTGATCACCACCAAATTCACAAAGTTCTTGCTTTTTCTGAAGTCTCAGTGGTTGAATGAAGAGACAATGTTACCCCATATGTAAGTACATCATGTCACAGGCATCAGCTTAACCTAAATTTGAAATAAACTTTGCATTCCTTCATATATTTTGAACCACAATTTCAAATGGCAAACATCACCTGGGATAAAAGGTCATTTCAGGTCTGGTGAACAGAATCATCAGTTTTATGGAAGATGTGGGACATATATCTTGGTTATTCTACTTGCTGTTATAGCTTCAATAACTTCCATTATTATTTCTATATGCATGTTTGGCAACTAGATTATATTTTACCCCAAACCATATACCCTCCAAGGTCAGGTCAGGTGTAAATGGTCAACACACATGACTCCATATTTGGAATTCAGCCTAGAGATAAATTAGGAATCTAAAAACAATTTGTACTTGCTATTAAGAAAAATGGCAAAACTATCCTATGAGTCCCTTGAAAAAGCCCTATGAAACCAAGTGGAATTAATACATATTTGTGAGAAAATATGAAGTGTGTCTTAACTACAAGGACACTTGGTAACAACTGGAAAGATCAAAAGTGCTGAAATGAAGGAAAAGGGGAAGAGTCTGTTTGCTGTATATACCTGGTATCACTTGATATATATTTAAATCATAAAGCTCTTTGGTGCAGGGACCCTGTTTTCATTATGTGCGTGTAAAGTACCTAGCAGAACAGGGCCCTGATTCTTGGTTTGAGCACTAGGCACTACTGCAAGACAAATAACTAACACAAATAGTCAGATTCTTAGGGAAGAGTTGCAGACCAAGCTGGATAAGCAAGCATCTCAAACAGGTGGTTAAGAGAAAGTAGAAAGCCTACGAGGAATGGAAGATGGAAGGGATCAGCAAGGAAAGCTACCTCTTGGAGGTCACAAAGTGAGAATGCCAAAAGCCAAGCAGAGTTGGACCTTGCAAGGGGAATTGAAACCAATAGTAAAAGGTTCTATAGCCAGATAAATAAGAAAACAAGGAAAGAAGAGGGACCACTAAGCACTGAGGAGGGGTGGAGATTAAAGATTATCCAGGCAAGGCCCAACACCTAAACACTTTGCCTCTGTTTTTAATGAGGCCAACATACAGCTTACGGGTAGTGACAGGGTGGCTACTGGCAAGGAGGTTATGGAGATACAAATTACCACATCCAAGGTGGAAGTCAAACGGCTTAATGGGACTAAATCAGGGGGGCTGGATTATGTCCATGCAAGAACATTAAAGGAACTGGCACATCAAATTGCAAGCCCAATAGCAAGGATTTTTAATGAACCTGTAAACTCGGGGGTCGTACCCTATTCCTGGAGAATTGCTAATATAACACCTATTTTTAAGAAAAGGAAGAAAGGTGATCCGGGAAACTACAGGCCTGTTAGTTTGACCTCAGTTGTATGCAAGGTCTTAGAAAGAGAAAGTAGTTAAGGACATATTGTTGAACAGCAATCGGGATAAAATACAACATGGTTTTACAAAAGATAGATCATGCCAGACCAACCTGATTTCCTTCTTTGAGACAATAAATGATTTTTTAGACATAGAAAATGCAGGAGTTCTAATCTACCTGGATTTCAGTAAGGCATTTGATACAGTTCCACATGGGAAATTATTAGTTAAATTGGAGAAGTAGGGGATTAATATGAGAATTGAAAGTTAAATAAGGAACTGGTTAAAAGGGCAACTACAATGGGTTATCCTGAAAGGTGAACTGCCAGGCTAGAGGGAGGTTACTAGTGGAATTCCTCCAGGATCGGTCTTGGGACCAATCTTATTTAACATTTTTATTACTGAACTTGGCACAAAAATGGAGAACGTGCAAGTAAAATTTGCAGATGACACAAAGTTGGGAGGTATTGCCAATACGGAGGAGGACCAGAATGTCATACAAGAAGATCTAGATGACCTTGTAAACTGGAGTAAATAGAAATGGGATGCTATTTAATACTGCAAAGTGCAAGGTCATGCAATTTTTGCTATAAGCTGGGGATTTATCAGTTGGAAGCAACAGAGGAGGAGAAAGACCTGGGTGAATTGGTTGATCACAGGATGACTATGAGCCATCAACGTGATGCAGCTGTGAAAAGGACTAATACAGTCCTGGGATGCATCAGGCAAGGTATTTCCAGTAGAGACTGGGAAGTGTTAGTACCATTATACAAGACACTGGTGAGACCTCATCTGGAATACTGTGTGCAATTCTGATCTCCCATGTTTCAGAAAGATAAATTCAAACTGGAACAGGTGCAGAGAAGGACTATAAGGATGAAATTTTAAGTGAAAATCTTGCTAGCTAATGTCTATCTCTAATCTCCTCTTGGGCTGTCAGAGCTCAAGTTTGCTGAACTTCATACTGAAAGCCCTAACTGTTTACCCAAACTATATTTGAAGGTGATATACAAATGGGGTTTGAGGACATTAGGCTGGGGATAGGAGGTGTGCTTTTTGTGTTAACAAATTATATGCTTTTTAAGTTAATGTTATAATTAATGCATGCCAACATGGTTCATAGAAAACAGGTCCTGTCAAATACACCTATTTCATTCTTGGATGGGATTACAAGTTTAGTGTATACAGGTAAGTGCTTAAGTGTAATAGACACAGGTACGTAACCGTTTTCATGTTCTCTACACAGGTACCATTGCGGAGAGTGGACCAGATGATATGTCTGGGGGGAGAAAGCAGAAGGAGACTCCGCTGGTTGGAAGGCATGAGATGCACTGTCCTGAGGTTGGGGGTTCCACGACCACCACTCCAAAGAGAAGGAGGAGGGTGGTGGTGGTTGGGGACTCTCTCCTCAGGGGGACTGAGTCATCTATCTGCCACCCTGACTGGGAAAACAGAGAAGTCTGCTGCTTGCCAGGGGCTAAGATTCACGATGTGACAGAGACTGCCGAGACTCATCAAGCCTTCGGATCGCTACCTCTTCCTGCTTCTCCACGTGGGCACCAATGATACTGCGAAGAATGACCTTGAGTGGATCACTGCGGACTACGTGGCTCTGGGAAGAAGGATAAAGGAGTTTGAGGCGCAAGTGGTGTTCTCGTCCATCCTCCCCGTGGAAGGAAAAGGCCGGGGTAGGGACCGTCGAATCGTGGAAGTCAACGAATGGCTACGCAGGTGGTGTCGGAGAAAAGGCTTTGGATTCTTTGACCATGGGATGGTGTTCCATGAAGGAGGAGTGCTCGGCAGAGACAGGCTCCACCTAACGAAGAGAGGGAAGAGCATCTTTGTGAGCAGGCTGGCTAACCTAATGAGGAGGGCTTTAAACTAGGTTCACCGGGGGAAGGAGACCAAAGCTCTGAGGTAAGTGGGCAAGTGAGATACTGGGAGGAAGCACAGGCAGGAACGTCTGTGAGGTGAGGGCTCCTACCTCATACTGAAAATGAGGGGTGATCAGCAGGTTATCTCAAGTGCCTATACACAAATGCACAAAGCCTGGGAAACAAGCAGGGAGAACTGGAGGTCCTGGTGATGTCAAGGAATTATGACATGATTGGAATAACAGAGACTTGGTGGGATAACTCACATGACTGGAGTACTGTCATGGATGGTTATAAACTGTTCAGGAAGGACAGGAACGGCAGAAAAGGTGGGGGAGTAGCACTGTATGTAAGGGAGCAGTATGACTGCTCAGAGCTCTGGTATGAAACAGCAGAAAAACCTGAGTGTCTCTGGATTAAGTTTAGAAGTGTGAGCAACAAGAGTGATGTAGTGGTGGGAGTCTGCTATAGACCACCGGACCAGGGGGATGAGGTAGATGAGGCTTTCTTCCGGCAACTTGCAGAAGCTACTAGATCGCACGCCCTAGTTCTCATGGGCGACTTTAATCATCCTGATATCTGCTGGGAGAGCACTACAGCGGGGCATAGACAATCCAGGAAGTTTTTGGAAAATGTAGGGGACAATTCCCTGGCGCAAGTGCTGGAGGAGCCAACTGGGGGAGGGGGGGAGCTTTTCTTGACCTGCTGCTCACAAACCAGGAAGAATTAGTAGGGGAAGCAAAAGTGGATGGGAATCTGGGAGGCAGTGACCATGAGTTGGTCGAGTTCAGGATCCTGACACAGGAAAGAAAGGTAAGCAGCAGAATACGGACCCTGGACTTCAGGAAAGCAGACTTTGACTCCCTCAGGGAACTGATGGGTAGGATCCCCTGGGGGAATAACATGAGGGGGAAAGGAGTCTAGGAGAGCTGGCTGAATTTCAAGGAATCCCTATTGAGGTTACAGGGACAAACCATCCCGATGTGTCGAAAGAATAGTAAATATGGCAGGCAACCAGCTTGGCTTAACGGTGAAATCCTTGTGGATCTTAAACATAAAAAGAAGCTTACAAGAAGTGGAAGATTGGACAGATGACCAGGGAAGAGTATAAAAATATTGCTTGAGCATGTAGGAATGAAATCAGGAGGGCCAAATCACACCTGGAGCTGCAGCTAACAAGAGATGTTAAGAGTAACAAGAAGGGTTTCTTCAGGTATGTTGGCAACAAGAAGAAAGCCAAGGAAAGCGTGGGCCCCTTACTGAATGAGAGAGACAACCTAGTGACAGACGATGTGGAAAAAGCTAATGTACTCAATGCTTTCTTTGCCTCTGTCTTCATGAACAAGATCAGCTCACAGACTGCTGCGCTGGGCAACACAGCATGGGGAGTAGGTGGCCAGCCCTTTGTGGAGAAAGAGGTGGTTAGGGACTATTTAGAAAAGCTGGACGTGCACAAGTCCATGGGGCCGGATGCATTGCATCCGAGAGTGCTAAAGGAATTGGTGGCTGTGATTGCAGAGCCATTGGCCATTATCTTTGAAAACTCGTGGCGAACGGGGGAAGTCCCGGACGACTGGAAAAAGGCTAATATAGTGCCAATCTTTTTAAAAGGGAAGAAGGAGGATCCTGAGAACTACAGGCCAGTCAGCCTCACCTCTGTCCCTGGAAAAATCATGGAGCAGGTCCTCAAGGAAGCTATCCTGAAGCACTTACACGAGAGGAAAGTGATCAGGAACAGTCAGAATGGATTCACTAAGGGAAGGTCATGCCTGACTAATCTAATCACCTTCTATGATGAGATTACTGGTTCTGTGGATGAAGGGAAAGCAGTGGATGTATTGTTTCTTGACTTTAGCAAAGCTTTTGACACGGTTTCCCACAGTATTCTTGTCAGCAAGTTAAAGAAGTATGGGCTGGATGAATGCACTATAAGGTGGGTAGAAAGTTGGCTAGATTGTCGGGCTCAACGGGTAGTGATCAATGGCTCCATGTCTAGTTGGCAGCCGGTATCAAGTGGAGTGCCCTAAGGGTTGGCCTGGGGCCGGTTTTGTTCAATATCTTCATAAATGATCTGGAGGATGGTGTGGATTGCACTCTCAGCAAATTTGCGGATGATACTAAACTGGGAGAAGTGGTAGATAAGCTGGAGGGCAGGGATAGGATACAGAGGGACCTAGACAAATTGGAGGATTGGGCCAAAAGAAATCTGATGAGGTTCAACAAGGATAAGTGCAGGGTCCTGCACTTAGGACGGAAGAACCCAATACACCGCTACAGACTAGGGACCGAATGGCTAGGAGGCAATTCTGCAGAAAAGGACCTAGGGGTGACAGTGGACGAGAAGCTGGATATGAGTCAACAGTGTGCCCTTGTTGCCAAGAAGGCCAATGGTATTTTGGGATGTATAAGTAGGGGCATAGCCAGCAAATCGAGGGACATGATCGTTCCCCTCTATTCGACATTGGTGAGGCCTCATCTGGAGTACTGTGTCCAGTTTTGGGCCCCACACTACGAGAAGGATGTGGATAAATTGGAGAGAGTCCAGCAAAGGGCAACAAAAATGATTAGGGGTCTGGAACACATGACTTATGAGGAGAGGCTGAGGGAACTGGGATTGTTTAGTCTGCAGAAGAGAAGAATGAGGGGGGATTTGATAGCTGCTTTCAACTACCTGAGAGGTGGTTCCAAAGAGGATGGTTCTAGACTATTCTCAGTGGTAGAAGATGACAGAACAAGGAGTAATGGTCTCAAGTTGCAGTGGGGGAGGTTTAGGTTGGATATTAGGAAAAACTTTTTCACTAGGAGTGTGGTGAAACACTGGAATGCGTTACCTAGGGAGGTGGTGGAATCTCCTTCCTTAGAAGTTTTTTAAGGTCAGGCTTGACAAAGCCCTGGCTGGGATGATTTAATTGGGGATTGGTCCTGCTTTGAGCAGTGGGTTGGACTAGATGACCTCCTGAGGTCCCTTCCAACCCTGATATTCTATGATTCTATGACTTTTTTAAGACATTTGCCTTGCTACTTCCCAAGAGGCTAATAAAAAATTGTGCACTGTAAAATAGGAGCAAAACACACATTAAATGGATTAAGAACTGGCTAGCTGGCCGATCTCAAAAAGTAGTTGTCAGTGGAGAATCATTACGGAATGGAGGTGTTTCTAGTGGAGTTCTGCTGGGCCTACACTATTCAATATTTTCATCCATGGTCTAGAGGTACATTGTGATGGAGCAGAGAACCCTCACACCAGCAGAAGAGGGATCAAAGAGAGACTTAGGGCCTAGCTAGCCCTTCTGCCCAACACCTGCAGCTAATGCTGTGTCTGGAGAGGAAGAAAAAGAGAGAATCTGGCTCAGTTCAGTAGCTCTGCCTCTGTACATGAGGCAAGTTTCACTATGAGCCTGATGGCTGGGACAGCCACCAGAGGAGAAGTACTGTGTCCCTGACTGAGAAACAGACCGTTGAAAAGACTGTATCACTTGATAAACCATTCCAGCTAATTGCATTTTAATACAGCCAAATACAAAGTTAAACATCTAAGAACAATGAATGCAGGCCTCACCTAGAGAAAGCAGGACAGTACCCTGGAAAGAAGAGCCTTAGAAAAGGATTTAGGGGTCATAGTGAAAAAGCAACTGAACATGAGCTTCCTGGGTGATGCTGAGGCAAAAAGGGCCTATTCAATCAGGCAAGCAGGGAGCAGGAGTAGGGAGGTGATTTTACTTCCCGATATGGAATCAGTGAGACCGATACTGAACTACTGCATCCAGTTCTGGTGTCCACCTTTTTAAAAGAATATTGAAGAATTGGAGAGGGTGCAGAAAAGAGCCACAAAAATTGTTCAAGGGCAGGAGAAAATGTCTTACAGTGAGAGACAAAGAGCTCAATCTGTGTAGTTTATCAAAAAGACGATTGAGAGGTGACTTGATCACAGGGTATCATCACAGGGAGAAAATACCAAGTACTAAAGGGCTCTTTATGCTAGCAGTAAAAGGCATAACAAGAATCAGTGTCTGGAAGCTGAAGCCAAACTCAAATTAGAAATTGGGCATACATTTTTGGCAGTGAGGTTGATTAACTTTGGAACAAACTATCAAGAGTAATGGTGAATTCTCCATCCCTTGATGTCTTCAAATCAAGACTTGATGTCTTTCTGGGGGTGATGTGCTTTAGTCAAACACAAGTTGTTAGATTCAATAGAGTGGTACCAGGGTGAAAGTTAAGGGTCTAGGGTCTTGATTTAATTTGTTCCTTCTAACACTAAACTCTATGAATCTATGGAGCTATTGTCAATGCACCTAGAATTTAAGATGCATATTTTGTAACTAAATAAAAGATTACTTACTAAAGCCAGTTGAGAATATCTCAAGGACGTTTGTTTTGTGAAAAAGATGCCGATCATCAAAACTGAAAATTTGCAAAATAAGGTTAGTAGTTTGTGAGGTCGTGAAGATTTGAGAGATTTCTACTTTTCATCCCAATTTGGAATGGGAATTATTTTCAAAATCTAAACATTTTGCAGTATAGGAAACCCATTTCCCTTCCAACCCATTTTCCCAAACTCACTTTTAGAGGCTTTTTTCATCTCTTTTCTACATATTATGCCTTATTTCTATGTTGTTGATGATAATATTAGCTAGCATTTAGAAATCACTTTTTGTCCTGAAGAACTCCAAAATGCTTGAAAACATTTGCTACAATCCTATTGCAATTGAAATCAACGGCAAAACCGTCATTTTCCCCAAAGAAGCAGGATAGGGCTTTTAATATATACATGAATCACTTTACCCACCAATGAAATGCATCCACATCTGACCCAGAATATGGAAGTTGTTCAACAGTATACAAGAGCATTAGCATACAAGTTACAAGGGTGGTAAAAAGGAATGATATGTACAATTGAAACTATAGGAAGAATTTTGCTAGGCATAATAGAATTACCCCACATGGATTTCATCCACGCCACTGAGGCTAAAGCCCTTATTCTTTATAAAGTACCATGGGAAGCTTTAATGACTACAGGTGGTGAGGACTTTGATTTTCTGCATTATTCAAAAGTCATTCTTTACAGTGAAATGAAATACCATGGGTCAAGTGTCACAAAAAGAAAATGTTGCACTGTGTTATTTCCAGATGGGCTTCAATGCAGTCATGCGGAGCTCCCACAGCACCCATAATTGAGCCATGCAACTGTGTAGCCACATCAGGAATGACTTCTCATGCCTGTGACAGCTTTTGCACGCTGAATGCTATTCCCAATGGAATATTGCATCTCATTCTATATGAGCACCATGTCATCACATGCTCTTGGGGTGTGGAAAAAAATACGAGTAGCTGTTCATACCTGTCATTTGTTGGAACAAAGACTAAGCTGACAACTGATAGAGTGGCTCATATTTAATTTGACAGCGTGCACTTCAGGCTGAAGAAACACATTTATCTGTTATCTAAGCCAAACTTCTGTCATACAGATAGGGCATGCATTGTTTTTGTGTCACTTCATCCCCCAAGTGTTGCAGGTACCAAGGAAAAAAAGAGCAGGAACTATTTTGTAGCTACCCCCTGCCTCAAGCTACACTCTAGTGTGGATCCAATTGCCTGGGAAACTGAAACTTTGCTTTCCTCATAGCGTAACATTTTGTGATGAAGCTTAAAAAGTTCTGAAAAATCTTGACACTCATTCAAAGGGTACGTCTACACTGCAGTGGGAAACATGCTTCCCAGCATGGAGAGACAGACACAGAAGTGGGGTGAGCAGGAGAGGTAAAGACATCGTGTTTGTCTGTTAAACAGCCTCCTTCAGGGAAGAGGAATTCTACTGTCCACTCTCCTTGTGTTGGAGAAGGCTGACACTGCCCAAGTGCACACACAGAAATGAGATTGACAATATGGAAGGGACCTACTACACCCCTAAAACAGGCCATATAATCTGACTTGGGTTGGAGTTGGGGGTTTTTTGGGAAGTTTAACCCTTGCAACATTACAGCTTATGAAGTGTGTAATCATTTCATATTGTAATGCTGACACCTGTGGAGCTGAAGTGGATGTGTGAAACCCTGAGCTATTTAAACTCTCTGGTCTTATTTTTCATCTCCTTTTGGAGGGTTTTTTCAGTTGCCACGGCATTTATCAAGGATTTGAACATTTATATAAACAGATCACTGGACAATTCCACTCAGAGAAAGGAGATCATAGAGACCATCTGGCCAATTTTGGAAAGCTAGAAAAGTATTATAAGATAAGAAGATAGGGAACATATATTTTACTGGTATAAGTTCAGTAAATATATTTTATTACTTCTCTTTGTTCTTATTTTATAAACTTGAAAATTAAACACACATACATGTGTGTGTGTCTTTGGTATGGTATAAAAGTTCTCTTGGCATGAGATTGGGGTGGCTGCATTACTCACTGGTGGTAATTGGTAGCCTCGCCAATTAAGTGCTAACAAAACCTTTTACACCAAAACACCCCACCATGTATTCTCCAAATGCCAAAGGTTACTGAAACACTATTTTAGAAATGTTTTAGAACGTTTTTTAAATGTCGTTGCTACTAGTTTTCATAGTCCTTTTCTTTTAGTCTGGTGCCTTAGTTACCATGAATCCAACTGTACAAAGCTCAGTGTGGAGGAAGCCAAAAATCTAAAATGACATAAAATGGTTTTTTCTACATTTAAAAATGCCACTACTTTGAAATCTGATATCTTGAGCCCTTCTGGGGCTAGAAGCCAAGAGGATCCCTTTGGGAAGCCAAGAAGCTCGCGTTTGAAATGTTGTGATGCTCCTATTTTTATTCCAGCAGAGCTCCAAGGTATTGTACTTAAAGGTTGTGAATATCATTCCATACATACAGGAAAGCAGGTATCGGGACAAGACTGAATCTTACCCATCCTGGGCCTCTGGCAGGTATAACTGTGAAAGGAAATTCCACATTTTGGGGAGAGAAAAAGGAAACATTTCTGTGGCAGGTTGTTGATATTGGTATATATTACGGTGGCAATCAGAGGCCCCTAATTTAAGTGAATGTAACAAAATCTGAAGGAATTGGAGAGGGAGGATAGGGATAACAAGAACAGGAAAATGTGGCAGTGATATGCACAACTAACTAGTTTTTAGTGTATCATTTAACGTTTCTCTTTAATTATAAGATGTGAATAAACAACAGACTCTCTAAATCACTAATCTCTAGTACCTATCTTTTTAGCCATTAGCAGTTAGCTATTTCCCGTGGTCCTCAGAGTAGAAAAGGAGAGATCTGAAGGGAGTGTGGCTTATTTACAGAGTCCTTTGGGAGGGTGGACTATGCATAAGGGATCATTCATTTCATACACATGCATGCTATACTCCGAGCTGGTAGCACAGTCCATTATTAAATATGACCAACACTTCACATTCTAAAGACCCTATTTTCAGTTGCTTATACCTTTGCCAAACTTGAACCATTTTTGCCAAAATTTTCCATGCTGGGTGTCTGACTCAGGCCGTGTAGTTTTGTTTTCTTCTTTTTTGTGGGGGTGAGGAGGGATGGAGGGAAGAATTTCAGACAAAATGGTCTAGCTATGTACAAAATTTAGGCTACATTGTTTGCCCATGTTAAAAAGTCTTACAAACTTTTTTTAAAGAGCTCTAGCACTCACATGCTTTGAATCAGGAACTTGAATTTTGGCAGGGGGTAGCCATTGAATGAGGGATTTGCCTTTTGCTATCCCTGTGAAAATCTCCGCAATTTAGGACAAGTTGTAAGTCTTCGAAAAATTGTAAGTTTTCACATACTCTGTAGACACTTCTTAGAATTTAACAGCTAAAATCTCCAAATATTCCATTTTCAATGAGCATGCTCAAGCTTCTCACAGCTCCTAGTGCTGCCGAGACTGGACATGAGCCATCCCCACAGAATGACTGAGCATGCTCCTGTCCAGGGCTACAGGGATTCGGAAGTAGTCACAGTCCGCACTGCGATTAAAAACCCATGGTGGGCCTGTTTGAGTTGACTTAGGGTCACAGGACTTAGGCTGAAGGGCTGTTTAATTGCAGTATAGACTTCTGAACTTGGGCTGGAGCCTGGGCTCTAGGATCCTGCAAGGTGGGAGGGTCCGAGAGCTCAGGATGCAGCTCAAGCCTGAATGTTTACACTGTTCAAATTGACAAGGTCCCTCACCAAAGCCTCTTAAGCAAAGTAAGCTGTCATGGGATAAGAGGAAAGGTCCTCTCATGGATCAGTAACTGGTAAAAAGATAGGAAACAAAGGGTTAGGAATAAATGGTCAGTTTTCAGAATGGAGAGAGGTAAATAATGGTGTCCCCGAGGGATCTGTACTGTGCCCAGTCCTACTTAATATATTCATAAATGATCTGGAAAAAGGGGTAAACAGTGAGGTGGCAAAATTTGCAGATGATACAAAAGATAGTTAAGTCCCAGCAGACTGCAAAGAGCTACAAAAGGATCTCTCAAAACTGGGTAACTGAGCAACAAAATGGCAGATGAAATTCAATGTTGATAAATGCAAAGTAATGCACATTGGAAAGCATAATCCCAACTATACACATAAAATGATGGGGTCTAAATTAGCTATTACCATTCAAGAAAGAGGTCTTGGAATCATTGTGGATAGTTCTCTGAAAACATCCACTCAATGTGCAGTGGCAGTCAAAAAGCAAACAGAATGCTGGGAATCATTAAGAAAGGGATAGATAATAAGACAGAAAATATCATATTGCCTCTATATAAATTCATGGTACACCCACATCTTGAATACTGCATGTAGATGTATCTCAAAAAAGATATATTGGAATTGGAAAAGGTTCAGAAAGGGGCAACAAAAATTATTAGGAGTATGGAATGGCTTCTGTACGAGGAGAGTTTAATAAGACTGGGTCTTTTCAGGTTGGAAAAGAGACGACTAAAGGGGGGATATGATTGAGGTCTATAAAATTATGACTGGTGTAGAGAAAGTTAATAAGGAAATGCTGTTAACTCCTTCTCATAACACAAGAACAAGGGGTCACCAAATGAAATTAATAGACGGCAGGTTTAAAACAAACAAAAGGAAGTATTTCTTCACACAATGAACAGTCAACTTGTGGAACTCTTTGCCAGAGGATGTTGTGAAGGGCAAGACTATAACAGGGTTCAAAAAAGAACTAGATAAATTCATGGAGGATGACTATTAGCCAGGATGGACAGGGATGGTGTCCCTAGCCTCTGTTTGCCAGAAGCTGGGAGTGAGCGACAGGGAATGGATCACTTGATGATTACCTGTTCATTCCCTTGCCTGACATGAGTATTTAACAACTGAAGGAGGCCACGTTTCTTGGAGGATAGAATTAGGAACTTAAATAGAACATTAGGTTGAAAAAGACAGAATGTCTGAACCAGCTAAGATAAGAGGGAGAACACCGAGGAACCATTTACTAAGAATATAGCCATGAGGTAAGAAATAGGTTGAGCATGGACAATGCATGGACAGAGCAAGGTGCACAGGGTTTGGTTCCTGCAAAGTGATCAAGCCTATCCAAACATGTGTGATGTAATATATAGTAAATGCAATGAAATGTGTAAATGTATATGAAGGGAGAGGGTTTCTGTGTAACTTTGGATGTGTGGTATGCCCTATACCCACCTCCTACTCTTATGTCTGATTAACTCAGCATAGCTTTGCTGTATGTCAAATAAAGGAATCTGAGTAATGAAATCTGGAGTTGAACTGAGTTTTTTGGATCTCAGAAAATTGGATGAAGTGTTCTCCCAGAACTGAACAAAGTGTTTTGGATAAGCCCAGTGGGAAAGTTCTTGGAGGGAATCCCAACACTGTTATCAAGTCCCCCTCAGTCTTCTTTATTCCAAAATTAAACATGCCCAATGCTTTTAACCTTTCCTCACAGGTCAGTTTTTTTAAACCTTTAATCACTTTCATTGCTCTCCTCTGGATTCTCTTCAGTTTGGAAGTTAAAATAAGTCAGTGGAGTTGATTTAGTAGATAAATAGACGGTAAGATGGTCCAAGATGAATGATAAATCAAGTCATCACATGAACGTGACCCATACCTGCATGGCAATATAACATCTAAATACAAATAGGTTTAAGATCTAGTTATCCACACCAGAGAAAAACTTTCCAACCTTCCAATAGCCAAATTTGAATCACAAAATTGACAATTGTAGTGGTGGTAACTACAGTGTAGGTTTGTAAAACAGAACGGTCCAAATGTGATAGAAGACCAATTTACTCTTCAGTGAATTTTATGGTTTGATATTTCTGTGGCTAATTATTTACAGAGACTGCACTTATATGACTCTCTGCTCCACAATGTTCAAGTGCCTATGTGATAAGCAAAACACCGTAACATCCATCCTGGAGATAACAAAAGTAAGATCATCAATTTAAAGGGACACTGAGAACGTCAACTCTAGTCATGGTGAAATAGCGCGTTAAAAGTAGTTTGTGTTTTTATTATCACCTTTTCCTATTTTAAAAAATGTTTCTCTCTCCTCTGTTGGGTGAAGGCTGACTCAGTCAGGGGACATAACTGACTATACAGGGGAAAAAGTAAAACTGACTGTACAAAAACTGCTGTTAAATACACAAAGGACTCAAATTGAAAAAAATAATAACTGATTTTCTCTTATCTCTGAGTTTTAGTAAGTTAGTTGTTGCTTCTATCCACATTTTCAGATAAAACATTTTCAGACTGAAACTTGATTTTTTTTAAGTTGGTGGGGTCCCATTAAGACTCTAGTATTCATATATTTGAATACTTGCCCATTTAGTCTTTTAAATTTCTAAAAAAAACTACTCACAGACAATTTCAAATACACCAATTTCATCTTTATTTTTATATTGGCATTAGGGCAATCGATTAATTGTACTTAACTCAAGCGATTAACTCAAAAAAATTAATCGCGATTAATCAGTTTTAATCACACGGTTAAGAAACAGAATACCAACTGAAATGTATTAATATTTTTGGATGTTTTTCTACATTTTCAAATATACTGATTTCAATAACAACACAGGATACAAAGTGTACACTGCTCCCTTTATATTATTATTTTTGATTACATACAAGGACTGTAGTGCAATCTCTTTATTGTGAAAGTGCAACTTACAAATGTAGATTTTTTTGTGACATAACTGCACTCAAAAACAAAACAATGTAAGACTTTAGAGCCTACAAGTCCACTCAGTCCTACTTCTCATTCAGCCAATCGTTAAGCCAAACAAATTTGTTTACATTTACAGGAGATAATGCTTCCCACTTGTTATTTACAATGTCACCAGAAAGTGAGAACAGACATTGGCATGGGACTTTTGTAGCCGGCATTTGTATCTAAGTGCCAGATATGCTAAACATTCGTATGCCCCTTCATGCTTCGACCACCATTCCAGAGGACATGCTTCTATGCTGATTACGCTCATTAAAAAAATAACACATTAATTAAATTTGTGACTGAACTCCTTGAGGGAGAATTGTATGTCTCTTGCTCTGTTTTACCTGCATTCTTCCATATATTTCATGTTATAGTAGTCTCGGATGATAACTCAGCACATGTTCATTTTAAAAACACTTTCATTGCAGATTTGACAAAATGCAAAGAAGGTACCAATGTGAGATTTCTGAAGATAGCTACAGCACTCGACCCAAGGTTTAAGAATCTGAAGTGCCTTCCAAAATCTGAGAAGGATGAGGTGTGGAGCATGCTTTCAGAAGTCTTAAAAGAGCAACATGCCGATTCGGAAACTACAGCACCAAAGCAGCAAAAAAAGAAAATCAACCTTCTGCTGGTGGCATTTGACTCAGATGATCAAAATGAACATGCATCGGTCCATACTGCTTTGGATTGTTATCGAGCAGAACCCATCATCTGCTTGGACGTATATCCTCTGGAATGGTGGTGGAAGCATGAAGGGACATATAAATTTTTAACGCATCTGGCATGTAACTATCTTGCTACACCGGCTACCACAGTGCCATGCGAACATCTATTCTCACTTTCAGATGACATTGTAAGCAAGAAGCGGGCAGCATTATCTCCTGCAAATGTAAACAAACTTGTTTACACGATTGGCTAAATAAGAAATAGGACTGAGTGGACTTGTAGGCTCTAAAGTTTTACATTATTTTATTTTTGAATGCAGGTTTTTTTGTACATAATTCTTTATTTGTAAGTTCAACTGTCATGATAAAAAGATTGCACAACAGTGCTTGTGTTAAGTGAATTGAAAAATACTATTTCTTTTGTTTTTTACAGTGAAAATATTTGTAATAAAAAATAAATATAAGGTGAGCACTGTACACTTTGTATTCTGTGTTATAAGTGAAATCAATATATTTTAAAAATGTGGAAATAAATGGTATTCTATTATTGTTTAACGGTGCGATTAATCACATGATTAATCACGATAATTATTTTTAATGCCTTGACAGCCCTAATTGACATGAATATGCTTGGCAGAATTATCTCTTTATTTTCCCAAGATTTCCATAATGAAGTATTAATTGTTTTTAGGATTAACCCTTCCACCTTTACTATTCTTAATGAACTAAGATCTTGAAAAAGATAGAAATTGTGTCATTTAGAGCACCTATTATATAATATACCTGTTGCAAATTAATTCATTCTATCACTGTTCTTCTAATTAAGAAGAATGATATAACCAACAAAAGTCTTTATGGACCAATGGCTAGCTATACTTCCTTTCCAGTCTGAAACTTTTCATTAGAATGATATGTCTGAACCACAAAGAATAAAAATAAGAAGAACACATATGTATCCAATTCTCAGCGAGTGCAAATTGGCATAGCTACGATGAAGACAAGAGAGCTACATTGATTTACCATAGCAGAGAAACTATTCAATGCTGTTTGTATTAAAAAATAGTTGACTGGCATATGGCTCTCAGACTTCTTTCTGTCCCCACCCCGTCAAAAAAAAAATTCCCATTCTCTCACCCACCTGTGTCTAAAGCCACAAGCTTTTTATCTATACATCATCAACCCTTTCCCTCACTTTCTGGCAAAATACTCTCTCTCACACACACACACACACGCACACACAGACAGAGAGCAGCATTCTGGTGGCTTGATTCTTCTCACACTTAAAGTGACATAAATCAGGAGTAACTCCACTGATGTCAAGGATGGCTGGCTGGAAATTAATTCCGTTTCAAGAAAAATGTTGAGATTTAAAAGTATGGGGTTTTTTTTGTTCCAATGTGAAACCAAAACTGAGACCTTCTGAAATTTTAACAAAATCACATAAGAGAAAAAGACAAACAGGCAACCTCAACACTTTACAAATATTTTATTGAATACAATATCCAGAGTAATGTACCATGAATGTAACAATAGATGATTTCCTATTATGATAAATATACTTATCAAATTAAATTTGAAAATGAAATTTACACTGGGAATAACTACCATCTGAATCAACAAGAACCCAAAGAGATACCGTGATTGTTACTCCTAGATTTCTATCTAAAAGATTTGTTTACAGTTGTCATTTTAAGGTAGGTACGACCTTAAATGTCTAACACTCTGCAGGAAAGCTGACAGAATGACTAAAATGTTTTTTAAAGAAACAAACATGTTGAAATAAATTTAAAAATTATTCTCTGAGAACTACACAAAGAAGCAGCAATCCAGCATGGAAAGATTAGTTAAAGGCCTTGGGAGTTAATCAAGGCTACTTATTAAAGAAAGCAGCAGAATTAATTAAAAGTAATTTTATCAACTTTAAAAAGGGCACTGAACAAAACATGAAGGAGACTAACTGCAGCTGCAAATGCCAATTCAGCTAAAAACAGAACAACAACTAGAGGAAGGGTTCTACCACTGATTTTAAAGAACAGCAGGGCTGCAAGAGAAGCAGCTGATGAAGTCTGCAGACGGTATGAGTTACTGTTGTGGTTTGAACTGGTATAATCCGGCGACTTAATTAATTTTAAGAATCCTGCCATAGGACTGAAAGAAGAGACAGAACCAGAGTATTTTGAAAAGCCCTGTATATTTGCTAACCCTGAAAAAGAGTAGGAAGAGAAAATGAAAAGAAGAGAATGGAAAAGGGAAAACTTTTGCCCTGAAGTGTAGAACTAGAAAATGTAATTTCCGTAAACAATTTTTCAAGCAAGTGGGGAAAAAACATTGTCATTTGAAACATAGGGCCCTGATTCTCTTCCTGCTTACACCAGCGTAAATCAGGAATGACTCCACTGATGACACAGATGACACACCAGAGACCCAGTGATGACAAAGCAGAGTTGTCATTATCCACAGAAAACAGCTGCCCAACTTCATTTGTTTTCTATCATGTTTTATTTGAATGTCTGAAGGTGCCACAAATCAGATTGAGTAAAATTATATGCATATAGAGCTCTATTCACAGCAGCCCATATCTGTACAATTTGTGATATAAATCTTTTTTCATTTCATTGAAGCAGGTAAAATGTTCTTAAAACTGGCAGGAGTCAGAAAAGAAAGCAAAAACCTAAACAAGAAAATGTCTTTCCTTCACCCACCTCCCTTTATCTATTTTTTGCCACACTTGGCTGGGTCTTTTCTAGGTGAATGGGACTTGTCTGAATTATGGAGTCATAGAGTTTAAGGCCAGAAGGGACTACGAGATCAACTAGTCTGACCTCTTGTATATCACAGGCCACAAACACTACCCAGCACAGGCACACTAAACTCAACAACTGAAATTAAACAAAAATTTTAAAGGAGGCTAAACTATTATATGCCACAGGGAGAGACTAGGAGGGACTGACATGCATCAACACTCAAGGCTGCTGCAATGGACGGAAAATAATTAAGTGAGAAATACCCAGATAATCTTGGCAAGTAATCCACACGCAGGCTCTGCAATTGAAGGCAAAAAAACCCCAAGGACACTGCCAATCTGACCTGGGGCAAAATTCCTTCCTGATCCCCACATATGGCAATCAGTCAGAAATTGAGCATGTGGGCAAGAACCAGCCAGCCAAACACCTGAGAGAGAATGCTCGGTGCCACCTCAGAACCCTGGCCCACCCTGCCAAATGTCCCATCTCCAGCATCTCTGATGCTTCAGAGGAAAGAGATAAGACAAAAAAAAATACCCAGAATACATGGGGTGGGATCAGGAAGAAACCTATCCTGACCCCTTCAGGTGGCCAACTGAAACCCTGAAGCATGAGCTTTTAGGAACATAAGATATAAACCAAAAGATATAAACCAAGGGCTGCTGAGCCCAGCTCCCTACTATCACAAGCAACCCCATTGTACAATCATATTCATACATTTTCCAGCTCTCTCTTAAAATTAATTGTGACAGGTTAGATCACAGAAACCCCCTTGGGAACTGCTAACTGATGTGCGTAGACTACCTCTGAGCCATTTTCCCTGCCAGCTTGGGACTTCAGAACACTGCCTGGTTTGTGCCAGACACACTTGCCTGATACAAACCCAGACCCTGATCTGAACAACGTCGCACAAAAGCTGCAGGCTAAACTGAGAACAGCCTAAGAAGTGTTTCTGTCTCTAACACTCAGATGCCCAACTCCCAATGGGGTCCAAACCCCAGATAAATCCATTTTATAAAGCTTTATACAGGGTAAACTCATAAATTGTTTGCCCTCTATAACACTGATAGGGAGAAAAGTAGTACTTGTGGCACCTTAGAGACTAATTTATTTGAGCATAAGCTTTCGTGAGCTACAGCTCACTTCATTGGATGCATTCAATGGAAAATACAGTGAGGAGATTTATATACACCCAGAACATGAAAAAAATGGTTGTTATCATACACACTGTAAGGAGAGTGATCACTTAAGATGAGCTATTACCAGCAGGAGAGCGGGGGTCGGGGCGGGGAGAAAACCTTTTGTAGTGATAATCAAGGTAGGCTATTTCCAGCAGTTAATAAGAACATCTGAGGAAGAGTGGAGGGAGGTGGGAAGTCTTTTTGTTGTAATATTGCAACTTTTAAGTCTGTAATCGAGTGACCAGAGAGACTGAAGTGTTCTCCGATTGGTTTATGAATGCACTCTCAGCTATCTTCGAGACACCACTTACTTCCTGAGGAAACTACAAATCATCGGTGATCTTCCTGAAAACACCATCCTGGCCACTATGGATGTAGAAGCCCTCTCCACCAATGTTCCACACAAAGATGGACTACAAGCAGTCAGGAACAGTATCCCCGATCATGTCACGGCAAACCTGGTGGCTGAACTTTGTGACTTTGTCCCCACCAATAGCTATTTCACATTTGGGGACAATGTATACGTTCAAATGAGCGGCACTGCTATGGGTACCCGCATGGCCCCACAGTAGGCCAACATTTTTATGGCTGACTTAGAACAACGCTTCCTCAGCTCTCATCCCCTAATGCCCCTACCCTACTTGCGCTATATTGATGACATCTTCATCATCTGGACCCATGGAAAAGAAGCCCTTGAGGAATTCCACCATGATTTCAACAATTTCCATCCCACCATCAACCTCAGCCTGGTCCAGTCCACACAAGTGATCCACTTCCTGGACACTACGGTGCTAATAAGCGATGGTCACATAAACACCACCCTATACCGGAAACCTACTGACCGCTATTCCTACCTACATGCCTCCAGCTTTCATCCAGACCACACCACACGATCCATCATCTACAGCCAAGCTCTACGATACAACCACATTTGCTCCAACCCTTCAGACAGAGACAAACACCTACAAGATCTCTATCAAGCATTCTTACAACTACAATACCCACCTGCTGAAGTGAAGAAACAAACTGGCAGAGCCAGAAGAGTACCCAGAAGTCACCTACTACAGGACAGGCCCAACAAAGAAAATAACAGAACGCCACTAGCCATCACCTTCAGCCCCCAACTAAAACCTCTCCAACGCATCATCAAGGATCTACAACCTATCCTGAAGGATGACCCATCACTCTCACAAATCTTGGGAGACAGGCCAGTCCTTGCTTACAGACAGCCCCCCAACCTGAAGCAAATACTCACCAGCAACCACACACCACACAAAATAACCACTAACCCAGGAACCTATCCTTGCAACAAAGCCAGTTGCCAACTGTGTCCACATATCTATTCAAGGGACATCATCATAGGGCCTAATCACACCAGCCACACCATCAGAGGCTCATTCACCTGCACATCTACCAATATGATCTATGCCATCATGTGCCAGCAATGCCCCTCTGCCATGTACATTGGTCAAACTGGACAGTCTCTACTTAAAAGAATAAATGGACACAAATCAGATGTCAAGAATTATAACATTCAAAAACCAATCAGAGAACACTTCAATCTCTCTGGTCACTCTATTACAGACCTAAAAGTTGCAATTCTACAACAAAAAGACTTCAAAAACAGACTGCTGAATTGGAATTAATTTGCAAACTGGATACAATTAACTTAGGCTTGAATAGAGACTGGGAGTGGATGAGTCATTACACAAAGTAAAACTATTTCTCCATGTTTATCCCCCCCCCCCACTGTTCCTCAGACATTCTTGTTAACTGCTGAAAATAGCCCACCTTGATTATAACTACAAAAGGTTTTCTCCCCCCTTTCCCCTCTCCTGCTGGTAATAGCTCATCTTAAGTGATCACTCTCCTTACAGTGTGTATGATAACACCCATTTTTTCATGTTCTGTGTGTATATAAATCTCCTCACTGTATTTTCCACTGTATGCATCTGATGAAGTGAGCTGTAGCTCACAAAAGCTTATGCTCAAATAAATTGGTTAGTCTCTAAGGTGCCACAAGTACTCCTTTTCTTTTTGTGAATACAGACTAACACGGCTGCTACTCTGAAAACTGATAGAGAGATATGCACTGTGTTTGCCCCCCTTCACCCCTCCCCAGGTATTAATACATACTCTGGGTTAAACCTCGGGGTTTCTGCAGAAAAGGACCAAGGGGTTACAGTGGACGAGAAGCAGGATATGAGTCAACAGTGTGCCCTTGTTCCCAAGAAGGCTAATGGCATTTTGGGATGTATAAGTAGGGGCATTACCAGCAGATCGAGGGACATGATTGTTCCCCTCTATTCGACATTGGTGAGGCCTCATCTGGAGTACTGTGTCCAGTTTTGGGCCCCACACTACAAGGAGGATGTGGAAAAATTGGAAAGAGTCTGGCGGAGGGCAACAAAAATGATTAGGGGACTGGAACACATGACTTATGAGGAGAGGCTGAGGGAACTGGGATTGTTTCGTCTGTGGAAGAGAAGAATGAGGCGGGATTTGATAGCTGCTTTCAACTACCTGAAAGGGGGTTCCAAAGAGGATGGATCTAGACCGTTCTCAGTGGTAGCTGATGACAGAACAAGGAGTAATGGTCTCAAGTTGCAGTGGGGGAGGTTTAGGTTGGATATTAGGAAAAACTTTTCACTAGGAGGGTGGTGAAGCACTGGAATGCGTTACCTAGGGAGGTGGTGGAATCTCCTTCCTTTGAGGTTTTTAAAGTCAGGCTTGACAAAGCACTGGCTGGGATGATTTAGTTGGTTATCGGTCCTGCTTCGAGCAGGGGGTTGGACTAGATGACCTTCAGGGGTCCCTTCCAACCCTAATATTCTATGATTCTATGAATTAATAAGTAAAAAGTGACAGGTTTCAGAGTAGCAGCCGTGTTAGTCTGTATTCGCAAAAAGAAAAGAAGTATTGTGGCACCTTAGAAACTAACAAATTTATTTGAGCATAAGCTTTCGTGAATGCATCCGATGAAGTGAGCTGTAGCTCACGAAAGCTTATGCTCAAATAAATTTGTTAGTCTCTAAGGTGCCACAATACTTCTTTTCTTTTTAAGTAAAAAGTGCTTTTATTAAATACAAAAAGTAGGATTTAAGTGGTTCCAAGTAATAATAGTCAGACCAAAGTAAATTACCAAAAAAAAATAAAATAAAACACTCAAGTCTAAACCTAATACAGTAATAAAGTGATTACAGATGAAATTTCACCCTCAGAGATGTTCCAGTAAGCTTCTTTTACAGACTAATCTCCTTCTGGGTCCAGCAATCATTCACATCCCCGTGGTTACTGTCCTTTGTTCCAGGTTCTTTCAGGTATCCTTTGGGGGTGGAGAGGCTATCTCTGAGCCAGCTGAAGACCAAATGGAGGGGTCTGCCAGGGGTTTAAATAGACTCCCTCTTGTGGGTGGACACCCCTTCCTCCCCCAGTGTAGAATCCTAGCTACAAGATGGAGTTTTGGAGTCACATGGGCAAGTCACATGTCCATGCATTTCTCAGAACTTACAGGTAGCAGCCATTGTTCACATCTTAGACATCTTAGACATCTTATGTGGATTGGAGCCTTCCAAGATCCATTGTCTGTTAAGTGTTTCTTGACTGGGCACTTAACATTAATATTCCAAATGAGGATTTACCAGTGTCCTGTACAACAACATTACTACTTCTCTATCTCTATGGGAAATGCTTCACCTGATAAATATTAGGATTGCATTTGCCATTTTCATAGCCATATAAAATTATATAGCTCATAATCATCCTGTGATCAACACAATCAGGTCTCTTCTCCTCTGTCACTTCCAAATGATGAGCCCCTACTTTATAGCAGAAATTCTGGTTACTCGACACTAAGTGTATGACCTTGTATTTTGTGCTATTGAATTTGACCCCATTTCTGTCAATCCAGTCTTCAAGGTCATCCAGATCTTTCTATATAATATTCTGATCTTCGTCTGTCTTGGAGATGCCTCCCAACTTTGTATCAGCAAGTTTCATTTCAGCACACTCCTATTTTTTGTGCCAAGGTCATTCATAAAAAAAATATTGAGGAAATCCACTAGTAACGGCTCTCGTGTCTAATCATTCACTTTTCAGCAAAACCCATTGCCTTCTCCCCTTTAGCCAGTTGCTTATTCACTTTATAATTCATGTACAAATCCCTGTCTTCTGTTATTTAACCAATAATTTTCCATGTGGTAGCATGTCAAATGCTTTACTGAAGTCCAAGTATATTCGATCTATTGCATTGCTCTTATCAGTTACTTTTCTCAAAGAAGGAAATCAGGTTAGCCCTGGTCTACACTAGGACTTTAGGTCAAATTTAGCAGCGTTAAATCGATGTAAACCTGCACCCGTCCATATGATGAAGCCCTTTATTTCGACTTAAAGGGCTCTTAAAATCGATTTCCTTACTCCACCCCTGACAAGTGGATTAGCGCTTAAATCGGCCTTGCCGGCTTGAATTTGGGGTACTGTGGACACAATTCGACGGTATTCGCCTCCAGGAGCTACCCCAGAGTGCTCCGTTGTGACCGCTCTGGACAGCACTCTCAACTCAGATGCACTGGCCAGGTAGACAGGAAAAAAACTGCGAACTTTTGAATCTCATTTCCTGTTTGGCCAGCGTGGCAAGCTGCAGGTGACCATGCAGAGCTCATCAGCAGAGGTGACCATGATGGAGTCCCAGAATCACAAAAGAGCTCCAGCATGAACCGAACGGGAGGTACGGGATCTGATCGCTGTCTGGGGAGAGGAATCCGTGCTATCAGAACTCCGTTCCAGTTTCCGAAATGCCAAAACCTTTGTCAAAATCTCCCAGGGCATGAAGGACAGAGGCCATAACAGGGACCCGAAGCAGTGCCACGTGAAACTGAAGGAGCTGAGGCAAGCCTACCAGAAAACCAGAGAGGCGAACGGCCGCTCCGGGTCAGAGCCCCAAACATGACGCTTCTATGATGAGCTGCATGCCATTTTAGGGGGTTCAGCCACCACTACCCCAGCCGTGTTGTTTGACTCCTTCAATGGAGATGGAGGCAACATGGAAGCAGGTTTTGGGGACGAAGAAGATGATGATGATGAGGTTGTAGATAGCTCACAGCAAGCAAGCAGAGAAACCGGTTTTCCCGACAGCCAGGAACTGTTTCTCACCCTGGACCTGGAGCCAGTACCCCCTGAACCCACCCAAGGCTGCTTCCTGGACCCGGCAGGCGGAGAAGGGACCTCTGGTGAGTGTACCTTTTAAAATACTATACATGGTTTAAAAGCAAGCATGTGAAAGGATTACTTTGCCCTGGCATTCGCGGCTCTCCTGGATGTACTCCCAAAGCGTTTGCAAAAGGTTTCTGGGGAGGGCAGCCTTATTGCGTCCTTCATGGTAGGACACTTTACCACTCCAGGCCAGTAACACGTACTCGGGAATCATTGTACAACAAAGCATTGCAGTGTATGTTTGCTGGCGTTCAAACAACATCCGTTCTTTATCTCTCTGTGTTATCCTCAGGAGAGTGAGATATAATTCATGGTCACCTGGTTGAAATAGAGTGCTTTTCTTCAGGGGACACTCAGAGGAGCCCGTTCCTGCTGGGCTGTTTGCCTGTGGCTAAACAGAAATGTTCCCCGCTGTTAGCCATGGGGAGGGGGAAGGGTTGAGGGGGTAGCCACGCGGTGGGGGGAGACAAAATGCGACCTTGTAACGAAAGCACATGTGCTATGTATGTAATGTTAACAGCAAGGTTTACCCTGAAAGAGTGTAGCCACTGTTTTATAAAATGTGTCTTTTTAATACTGCTGTTCCTTTTTTTTTCTCCACCAGCTGCATGTGTTTCAATGATCACAGGATCTTCTCCTTCCCAGAGGTTAATGAAGATTAGAAAGAAACAAAAACGTACTCGAGATTAGATGTTCTCCGAGCTCATGCTGTCCTCCCGCACTGACAGAGCACAGACGAATGCATGGAGGCAAATAATGTCAGAGTGCAGGAAAGCACAAAGTAACCGGGAGGAGAGGTGGCGGGCTGAAGAGAGTAAGTGGCAGGCTGAAGACAGGGCTGAAGCTCAAATGTGGCGGCAGCGTGATGAGAGGAGGCAGGATTCAATGCTGAGGCTCCTGGAGGACCAAACCAGTATGCTCCAGTGTATGGTTGAGCTGCAGCAAAGGCAGCTGGAGCACAGACTGCCACTACAGCCCCTGTGTAACCAACCGCCCTCCTCCCCAAGTTCCATAGCCTCCACACCCAGACGCCCAAGAACGTGGTAGGGGAGCCACCGGCCAACCAGCCACTCCGCCACAGAGGATTGCCCAAAAAAAAAAAAGGCTGGCATTCAATAAATGTTAAAGTTGTAAACTTTTAAAGTGCTGTGTGGCATTTTCCTTCCCTCCTCCACCACCCCTCCTGGGCTACCTTGGTAATCATCCCCCTATTTGTGTGATGAATGAATAAAAAATGCATGAATGTGAAGCAACAATAACTTTATTGCCTCTGTAAGCAGTGATCGAAGGGAGGAGGGGAGGGTGGTTAGCTTACAGGGAAGTAGAGTGAACCAAGGGGCGGGGGATTTCATCAAGGAGAAACAAACAGAACTTTCACACCGTAGCCTGGCCAGTCATGAAACTGGTTTTCAAAGCTTCTCTGATGCGTACCGCACCCTCCTGTGCTCTTCTAACCACCCTGGTGTCTGGCTGCGCGTAACCAGCAGCCAGGCGATTTGCCTCAACCTCCCACCCCGCCATAAACGTCTCCCCCTTACTCTCACAGATATTGTGGAGCACACAGCAAGCAGTAATAACAGTGGGAATATTGGTTTCGCTGAGGTCTAAGCGAGTCAGTAAACTGCGCCAGCGCGCCTTTAAACGTCCAAATGCACATTCTACCACCATTCTGCACTTGCTCAGCCTCTAGTTGAGCAGCTCCTGACTACTGTCCAGGGTGCCTGTGTACGGCTTCATGAGCCAGGGCATTAAGGGGTAGGCTGGGTCCCCAAGGATACATATAGGCATTTCAACATCCCCAACAGTTATTTTCTGGTCTGGGAATAAAGTCCCTTCCTGCAGCTTTTGAAACAGACCAGAGTTCCTGAAGATGCGAGCGCCATGTACCTTTCCCGGCCATCCCACGTTGATGTTGGTGAAACGTCCCTTGTGATCCACCAGAGCTTGCAGCACTATTGAAAAGTACCCCTTGCGGTTTATGTACTCGGCGGCTTGGTGCTCCGGTGCCAAGATACGGATATGGGTTCAGTCTATGGCCCCACCACAGTTAGGGAATCCCATTGCAGCAAAGCCATCCACTATGACCTGCACATTTCCCAGGGTCACTACCCTTGATATCAGCAAATCTTTGATTGCGTGGGCTACTTGCGTCACAGCAACCCCAACAGTAGATTTGCCCACTCCAAATTGATTCCCAACTGACCGGTAGCTGTCTGGCATTGCAAGCTTCCACAGGGCTATCGCCACTCGCTTCTCAACTGTGAGGGCTGCTCTCATCTTGGTATTCATGCGCTTCAGGGCAGGGGAAAGCAAGTCACAAAGTTCCATGAAAGTGTCCTTACGCATGCGAAAGTTTCGCAGCCACTGGGAATCGTCCCAGACCTGCAACACTATGCGGTCCCACCAGTCTGTGCTTGTTTCCCGAGCCCAGAATCGGTGTTCCACAACATGAACCTGCCCCTTAGCACCATGATGCATGCATTGGCAGGGCCCATGCTTTCAGAGAAATCTGTGTCCATGTCCTGATCACTCACGTGACCGCGCTGACATCGCCTCCTCGCCCAGTATCGCTTTGCCAGGTTCTGGTGCTGCATATACTGCTGGATAATGCGTGTGGTGTTTAGCGTGCTCCTAATTGCCAAAGTGAGCTGAGCGGCCTCCATGCTTGCCTTGGTATGGCGTCCGCACAGAAAAAAGGCGCGGAACGATTGTCTGCCGTTGCTCTGATGGAGGGAGGGGTGACTGATGACATGGCTTACAGGGTTGGCTTCAGGGAGCTAAAATCAACAAAGGGGTGGCTTTACATCAAGGAGTATTTCAGGCAGGACTTCACGGAGGGTTCCAATAAGAAATGGTGCACCTAAGTTATTGTTCTTATTGGAACAAGGAGGTTAGTCTGGCCTCTGATTGATACATGGTTAGATTTACCTCGCTGCACCTTCCCTGTGAGTGACTGCAGTGTGACCTAGAGGAACGAGTCCCCTAGATGGGGGAGGAGGCAAATGAGTACAAAACAAATCTGGTCTATTTCTTGTTTTGATCCACTCCATCTATCTTTTACATCTTTGGCTGGCAGCAGACGGTGCAGAAGGACTGCATGCCATCCACATCTCATGGCTGAAGATGGTGCAATAGGACTGCTAGCAATCCATATCGCCTGCCTGCTCACCATAAGACGGTGCAATAGGACTGACTGCAGGACTAAAGAGAATGACCTGGTCAAGTCACTCCAAATTTAGTCCCTGCGCCCATGTCTGCCCAGGCGCTCATGGCCGACGTGGCCAGGAGCACCTCGAACATGACGATGACGGCTACCAGTCATACTGTACTGTCTGCTGCCACAAGGCAAGGGGTTGCTGCTACCGTGTAGCAATGCAGTACCGGGTCTGCCAGCACCCAGGAGACATACGGTGACGGTTACCTGAGCGGGCTCCATGCTTGCCATGGTATGGCGTCTGCACAGGTAACTCAGGAAAAAAGGCGTGAAATGATTGTCTGCCCTTGCTTTCACGGAGGGAGGGAGGGAAGGAGGGCCTGACGATATGTACCCAGAACCACCCGTGACAATGTTTTAGCCCCATCAGGCATTGGGATCTCAACCCAGAATTCCAATGGGCAGTGGAGACTGTGGGAACTGTGGGATAGCTACCCACAGTGCAACGCTCCGGAAGTCAACTCTAGTCTCGGTACTGTGGAAGCACTCCGCCGAGTTAATGCACTTAATGCACTTAGAGCATTTTCTGTGGGGGGACACACACTCGAATATATAAAACCGATTTCTAAAAAAACAACTTCTATAAATTCGACCTTATTCCATAGTGTAGACATACCCTTAGACTGGTATGGTCTACTAGTGGTAAGAACATAAGAATGGTCATAAGACCAAAGGTTCATCTAGCCCAGTACCCTTTCTTCTGACAATGGCCAATGCCAGGTACCCCAGAGGTAATGAATAGAACAGGTAATCACAAATAATCCACCCCCTGGCGCCCATTCCCAGCTTCTGGCAAACAGAGGCTAGGGACACTGTCCCTGCCCATCCTGGCTAATATCCATTGATGGACCTATCCTCCATGAATTTATCTAGTTCTTTTTTAAACCTGTTATAGTCTTGACCTTCACAACATCCTCTGGCAAGGAGTTCCACAGGTTGATTGTGCATTGTGTGAAGAAATACTTCCTTTAGTTTGTTTTAAACTTGCTGCCTATTAATTTCATTTGGTAACCCCTAGCTTTTGTGTTATGAGAAGGGTAAACCTGTGTTCTATTACATTCCTTTTATCTCCATGAATGTAATTGTTCTTTCCTTCATAATTTGATCTAAAGTCTTGCATACTACTGAAGCCAGACTAACAGATTGTAAGTGCTGGAATCACTTTTTTTCCCTTTGCTTAAATAGAGGTATGACATTAGCTATTTTTCAGTCATATGGTACTAACGCAGATTTATTAAACATCCTTGCTACTGGACTAGTAATCTCATGTGCCAATTCTTTCAAGTATTCAGGGATGGAAATTATCTGGTCCCGCTGATTTGAGCGCATTAATCTCTTTATGGTTATCATATTACTCCTGGGGGAATTGTGCGCTACTGCACGTGCACATAATTAATGAGACATGCATTTTTAAAATATTTGATGCAGAAAAAAGCTTCTGCTGAAATGTTGCTGCACTTCTGCCTTTTGCCCACCAGAGGGTGCTGTTGTGATAAAACAAAGCAGCAGCTCCCAGACAGCTAGGAAAGAGAAAGAGCCTGTCTTCTTCACAGCGCCTGTCAGGCCAGGTCTGGAGAGAGGGGATATGGCTAGACAGACAGTGTGGGGCTGCTGGGGAGTCACACAGGGGCTTGTAAGGGCTAGTGTGGGAAGACAGACTGGGAAGGGGCTGAATGGAAGTGGAGGCACAGGGCCACAGAGGAGATGGAGTGCAGGGTCACATGGTCATGGGGGAGGGGGTGCAGAGCTACATAGGGACAGGGGCTGGGAGGCAGCACAGAGACACACAGGGATGGGGGATGCAGGGACACATGTGGATGGAGGGACACATGTGAACAGGGGGTGCAAGGACACATGGGGGTGCAGAAACACTTGGGGATAGGGGCAGATGTGCCTGACTGAATAGGAGAGGCTAGGGGTCAGCCAGGGTCTGCATGGGGGAAGCTTTCTAACAATCCCTCTCTGCCCCCCACCCAAAAAACCGGTTCCATACTTTCCCCACCCATACCCAACAACCCTCCATGTTCACATCCAGGCTGCTTCCCAGCAATTTACTTCCCTCTCCCCCAAGCCTTTGCACTTCTTCTGAGGGTTCCAGGAAATGTGGTTCTGTATTGTAGTTTAAATGAATTACTACGCAGAGTTCTGTATTAATATGCCTAGTAAGGAATCTATTTGTCAAAAAATATTTCCTGAATCTGTTTTGTTGTCTGTATTTTTACAGATGTACTTGCTGATAGGTATTTTGAAATAAATGACCAAAAATAATTGAAACTGGTGTGATTATATTATTTTGACAAATAAAATATGCAGAATTTTAAAATATTGTGTGCAGAATTTTTAATTTTTTGTTGCAGAATTTTTAAATGTTTGGCACAGAAGTCTCCCAGAAGTATCATCTGCAGGAAGAAGGATGTATTTGGATATAGAATTAAATGTTTACCTTTCTATATTATCCCTATCATGACTACTGACCACAGGCTTCATATCACCAAAGTGTATCAGACTGAGAGGCCTGTACTGTGCTTCCTTCAGAGTACTTTCAAGGTCTCTCAAGGAGGGCTAGCTAGCAGTTGTTATTGAGTAATACGATTCCTTTCCTTTCACATTATCTCCCGCATGAGAAATGAATCATCTTCACAGTGCTTCCAGCCTCTGCTGGCTTAGGGTTCAATTTTGCTTCCACTGAAGTCAATGATAAAACTCCCATTTCTTTCAATGAAAGTGAATTCAAGCCTCTAGGTGCAAGAGATCATTTAGTAGTCTGTAACAAGACTCCTGCTTGGTAGTATATAATAAAACCTTTGGATGGCTTGGAAGACAAATGTGGTTTCACAATGCATGAAAGTAATATTAAACCTGAGACTGTATGATAAAAACAAAAGTTGTAAAAACATTTGCCAAAATTCATCTGGCATTAACCAGATCTGAAAAGGTCCACTTCTGTATTTTTAAAAATATTCTTTTCAAATATAAAATAGTACTATAGAAATTTAAATATATAATAAAATAATAAATAAAAATAACAACAACCTTTCTACTTATCTTTACAGCAGACATAGACCAGGTAACAAAATCTAGGAAGAATAAAGCCAATTTGAAACATTTTTTTGGTTTCAGATGTAAGCAGTGTCAGGATGAGCTCCACCCTGACATCTGGTGGTGAGGTGTGGCAAGTTGTGGAAAAGAACTTCAGGGGCCGATCTCATTTGCATAGGCACACCCACCATACCTAGAATGAGACCATAGCTGCCCAAATGGTCACTTTGGCTGCTGTGGGATCCCCAGTGTCTCTGTTATTGGGGCAGGAAGAATAAATTGTTATTACCCTGATTATGGGAACTGTGCTTGGAACTGTATGTGGCCTTTTGTTATGATGGAGGGATTCACCATCATCTAAGTAGCACTCGCTAGGCAAGGGTCATGGGTTCCAAAACTGTGTGAATGGAGAGAGGCTGGGGACAAGTATTAATACTTGGTGGCATGGGCCCCTTGGTGAGGGCCTTACATGCTGATTGCACTTCCTCCTCTCTCCACTGTGGAATATCAGAGCTAATTTTCATTTCATTAGAAGTCTAGTTATAGGCTGCTGAGCTCACTTTGGGCTGACAGTGCACCAGCACTGGGGCTCCCCTACTATAAGCTGAATTCACCTAAGAGCTGAAATCACTGAGTGTTGTGTTAAGTAGTGGGGGAGCCTGAAGATATACTGTGGAGCAGTTCGACGCGGAGCAGTGTGTGGATGGCAGGAGCTGCTTGTGGGCCATGGAGCTGAGTGAAGGAGTTCGTGGGGCAGCTGGCGGAGCGGAGCGCAGCTGAGCGAAGGAGTTCGTGGGGCGGCTGGCGGAGCGGAGCGCAGCTGAGCGAAGGAGTTCGTGGGGCGGCTGGCGGAGCGGAGCGCAGCTGAGCGAAGGAGTTTGTGGGGCGGCTGGCGGAGCGGAGCGCAGCTGAGCGAAGGAGTTCGTGGGGCGGCTGGCGGAGTGCAGCTGAGCGAAGGAGTTCGTGGGGCGGCTGGTGGAGCGGAGTGCAGCTGCGCGAAGGAGTTTTGTGGGGCGGCTGGCGGAGCGGAGCGCCGCTATGGAGCTATGGGGCGGTCAGCTTCAGATCACGTAAGGTGCCTCTTACCCCTGTCCCATTTCCACCCAGGTTGGGAGGTAAAGCTCTGCCGATAAACTTTCGAACTCTGGGGCTGCCCTGACCAGGGACAGAGACTTTTGGGGCATTGGACTTTTGGGACTTTGGGTGATTTGGGGTTGCTGGACTCAAGAACCAAAGGGAAAAGGGCATGCCCCAATTTGCCTGGGGTGGGGTTGTTTTTGCTCATGGGTTGTGTTATGAATCCTGTTGGTGGTGTTTCCCCAACATAATGCCACATTGTTTCTCTCTGTTATTAAAAGACTTTTGCTACACTCAGACTATGTGCTTGCGAGAGGGGAAGTATTGCCTCTTGGAGGCGCCCAGCGGGGGTGGTATATATTTGTCCCAGGTCACTGGGTGGGGGCTCGAGCCGGTTTGCATTGTGTTATTGGAATGGAACCCCTAGATATTGAACCCGGCCCTTGTTGCTGCCAACTCTGACAGGCAGAAGGGTTACACATAGGTGAATGAGTAGTTAACATTGGTATTCTAAGAGAAACCTAAATTTAATATAGATGAGATAGGCTGAAAGTTTATATAGATGTAAACATAAGGTAATAAATAATAGTCGGTGGGTAACTGTAATGGGATGGCTACTTATTGAACATCCCCTCATGACCAGGGGGTCACTTTCCAGCACCCTTCTTCTGTTCGCTCTCTCTTGTGGGTCTCTTACGTACTCCACACAGTCTGTTGTGTTTAACAGACCCCCACCTGGGGCTGGTTTAATAATAGATAAGATTCAGCAGTCCTCGGAGTCCTTAATAATAAAAGGTTCCAACCATCCCCAGAGTGTCCCCAAAATAAAGTACATCACCATAATACAAAAGTCAATACTTAGCGCTGGTTCTTCTGCCGCACACAGACCCCTTTCTGTTTTCCAGTCTGCTCTACTCCAAGCCACCAGTCTCAGCCCTTTCTAGCTGGAGCTCTGGCTCTGACTTTCTTCTCCTCAGTGTTTCCCTTCTTTCTTCTTCTTGGGTTTAGTGACTCAGCAGACTCATTTCCTGAGTCTATGACCACAGTTCACTGGATTTGGTAGATAGGTTATGACTTAAAGTCTGTTGCCTTTTCCAGTATTTTTAAAGAACTGCAGAATAGCTTTTTTAATTGGCTCCCATTTTCCATGTATTCTAGATAGGTATTGCAAAGAAGACTTTTTGTTACTCCAAGGCCTCTGAGTTTTCCATATAACTATCTCATTTCACTGCTACAATCTTTACCATTACACAGGAGATGATCTATTTTCTCCTGGACTGAACATGTTTAACATAATCCATCATTATGTTTGTTTATTAGACATTCACAATGACCTGTTAAAATTCTGAATAGAGCCACTTTACTGTTCCTCTCAGGGCCTTGGTTTATATCAACATTTTCAGCTGTTGGGCCGACTTCACAGATTTTTTCCCCTTCATTTCATGTGCCCACACATAGTATTTGCCATTCCTTATTTATCTAATTTTTTATTAAGTTTAAATTCTAGTTTGCTTAAGGAGATCTCTAAGTCAACTTGTTTATGCTTAATAGCATAATTTTGCCTTTTTGTCCGCCAATTCATTACCAGCTATCCCTACATGCACAGTGATCCATGCTATTACTATGGTCACATCTAATTGTGCAAATTTGGACGTTAGCAGTAATATTTCATTAAGTATATTGTTTATGCTGTCAGACTTCCCTTTGTATAATGCCTGCAGCTCTGATAAGGAATCAGACAGAATGGCCACACTATATGGCCACACATATAAGGTCCAAGTTAGTTCCAGCAATATCCCAGTTAGCTCAGATATTAAGATGAAGCTAAAGTTAGTTAGCCTTTGTCAAGGTTCCTCCCCCCACTCTGAACTCTAGGGTACAGATGTGGGGACCTGCATGAAAAACCTCCTAAGCTTATCTTCACCAGCTTAGGTCAAAACTTCCCCAAGGTACAAAATATTCCACCCGTCGTCCTTGGATTGGCCGCTACCACCACCAAACTAATACTGGTTACTGGGGAAGAGCTGTTTGGACGCGTCTTTCCTCCCAAAATACTTCCCAAAACCTTGCACCCCACTTCCTGGACAAGGTTTGGTAAAAAGCCTCACCAATTTGCCCAGGTGACTACAGACCCAGACCCTTGGATCTTAAGAACAATGAACAATCCTCCCAACACTTGCACCCCCCCTTTCCTGGGAAATGTTGGATAAAAAGCCTCACCAATTTGCATAGGTGACCACAGACCCAAACCCTTGGATCTGAGAACAATGAAAAAGCATTCAGTTTTCTTACAAGAAGACTTTTAATAGAAATAGAAGTAAATAGAAATAAAGAAATCCCCCCTGTAAAATCAGGATGGTAGATACCTTACAGGGTAATTAGATTCAAAACATAGAGAACCCCTCTAGGCAAAACCTTAAGTTACAAAAGAGATACACAGACAGAAATAGTTATTCTATTCAGCACAGTTCTTTTCTCAGCCATTTAAAGAAATCATAATCTAACACATACCTAGCTAGATTACTTACTAAAAGTTCTAAGACTCCATTCCTGGTCTATCCCCGGCAAAGACAGAATATAGACAGACACACAGACCCTTTGTTTCTCTCACTCCTCCCGGCTTTTGAAAGTATCTTGTCTCCTCATTGGTCATTTTGGTCAGGTGCCAGCAAGGTTACCTTTAGCTTCTTAACCCTTTACAGGTGAGGATTTTTTTCTCTGGTCAGGAGGGATTTTAAAGGGGTTTACCCTTCCCTTTATACTTATGACAATTACTTAAGAATACCCATTATCAGTTTGAGGGTTGACAGGTTCTTGCCCCAATATTTTGGAAGGGGCTGCAAAACAGACACAGAACAAAGCTCAATCAACATTTACTCTCTCATCATTCTCTCACTTGAGCTCTTAGCGTGATGCCATCCAGAGAGGTCATTTTGACCTGGGTCAGCCTGTACCAAGCCCACTGATTGCATGTTTTTATGTTTTCTTTTAGGGTTTCTAATCACTCGCAGTAAATTTCCACACCAACTATCTGATGCTAAGAGAATCCTGCTCCCAGAATCCTCTTGCAAATTCAGACATAGCAAGCCATACCAAACTCATGGTTACCACATTCATTCATATCAATCACAATTCATAATAATTTGGCACCATGCCAACATGTTGAGAGGGCAATAGCGCACTTGCCTGGTTTCCTCACTCACGCAATAATTGCACTTTTACAGTCCCTAGGCACTTTCATCTTTCCTCCATATGTTATTGTATAATTTTAATATTACCCTGAGGCTTTCATCATCTAGATGGTCTGAGCATTTCAAAGCTTATTTCATCCTTGCCTGGTGCAGTGCTTTTGGTCCTTATTATTGATTTGTGGAGTTGCCTCATACTGAAGTTTTCATTTAAAATAAAATGTACATCCTCCTCCCACCTCTTCATCATCTCATCATTAAGGAATATTATTTTCCTTTCTCTAATTTCTTTCCTCTGCTCCTTGTTATTACTGACATTTCAAAACATGGTGGACAGAATTTCTGCTTTTTCTTTGCTGGGGCTTATTACTCTATAGCTTTCCACTGCAAGCTTGGTCTTTATTCTGCTTACTCTTTATTCCATTCATTGTCTGAAGTTGCTTGTATACCACAGATATATTGATATATTTATTTACTTTCCCACACAGTATTTCCTCTAGCTTTCTCTTTTAGCCCTTTTTATAGCCCTTTATGCAACTGTCTCACTTTTTTATATGCACTGTTGTTGTAGCTGTGTTTGTCCCAGGATATTAGAGAGACAAAAGGTGGGTGAGGTAATATCTTTTATTGGACCAACTTCTGTTGAAGAGAAAGACAAGCTTTTGAGCTTTCACTTTTTTATACATCGTTAAGTCCTCACCATTTAGTATAGTTTATGCTTACTTATATGCATTGTTCCTCTCTTTAATTTTCTTGTCACATTCCTTGTTCCACCAAGGTACACTTTTCCTATCTTTAGAATTGGTATCCTAGGAATAACTAGATGGCTGTCTTTACAATTCCCTAACTAATATTATCACAGAATTCCTCAATATCCTCATTTATACACTGTTCACTCACATATTCCTCACTTTTGTGTCTACAGATTCTGATTTGCTGTATTTAGTATCCAAGTGGGGGTATTATTCTTGTCTTAAGTATTTTCTTTTTCCTTGATATGTAATTAATGTCAGGAAGTGGTCCCTATCCCTTCCTTCCTCTCTGTAAATTCTCCCTTGCAGATAGAATACCCCAGGTCGGGGTTCCAGGGGTGTGTCTGTGCGGATTTGTTCTTGTCCTTTTTCAGGGAGTTTCTTGCCAGTCCTTGCTTACAGACAGCCCCCCAACCTGAAGCAAATACTCACCAGCAACCACACACCACATAACAGAATCACTAACTCAGGAACCTATCCTTGCAACAAAGCCCGTTGCCAACTGTGTCCACATATCTATTCAGGGGACATCATCATAGGGCCTAATCACACCAGCCACACCATCAGAGGCTCGTTCACCTGCACATCTACCAATGTGATATATGCCATCATGTGCCAGCAATGCCCCTCTGCCATGTACATTGGTCAAACTGGACAGTCTCTATGTAAAAGAATAAATGGACACAAATCAGATATCAAGAATTATAACATTCAAAAACCAGTTAGAGAACACCTCAATCTCTCTGGTCACTCGATTACAGACCTAAAAGTGGCAATACTTCAACAAAAAACTTCAAAAACAGACTCCAACGAGAGACTGCTGAATTGGAATTAATTTGCAAACTGGATACAATTAACTTAGGCTTGAATAAAGACTGGGAGTGGATGGGTCATTACACAAAGTAAAACTATTTCCCCATGTTTATCCCCCCCCGCACCCCTCACTATTCCTCAGACGTTCTTGTCAACTGCTGGAAATGTCCCACCTTGATTATCACTACAAAAGTTCCCCCCACCCCGCTGGTAATAGCTCACCTTAAGTGATCACTCTGGTTACAGTGTGTATGGTAACACCCATTGTTTCATGTTCTCTAGGTATATAAATCTCCCCACTGTATTTTCCACAGTATGCATCCGATGAAGTGAGCTGTAGCTCACGAAAGCTTATGCTCAAATAAATTGGTTAAGTCTCTAAGGTGCCACAAGTCCTCCTTTTCTTTTTGCGAATACACACTAACACGGCTGCTACTCTGAAACCTGTAAGGTATTGTAGCTGTTTAGAGTACTTATCCCTCATGATAAGTATCATAGACCTAACCTAGCTTTCCAAATCTGTGGATCAACATTTAATTTTCCCCAACAGGGGAGCAGGGGCGTTGTTTTTGTTTTCATATTGTTTTCTCTCTCCCTCCTATGCTCTCAGATTAGAGAGGAGATGGATTGGCAGCCACCTAGAGTCTGATCATTTTCTGAATATTGCAAAGCTATGACTTCTGCCACCTTCTGCCCCAAGACTGCAAGCCACTGGACCAGCCATTCCCCTCACCCACCAGTTAGGGACCAGAAGCAGCCAGGGCTAAGGTTGGCACTCTACCAACATGGCTGCAGCCTAGCTAGTCTCCAGTGAATGTGTGCCCCACTCCTTCTACCCCCGTACCAGCAGTAGCAGTTGGGGTCAGAAACTCTGCCAGCTACAACTGGCCCTGTTTAATGTCCTTCAAAGCATAGTTCCACATCACAAAAACAACCACTACAGGTGAAACTAATTGAAAACCTTGTTAGCAGTCTCAGTGGAGAGGCCAAAGACCAAATGCGCCAGAGGCTGAATTTCCCTTTCACTCATGGAGGTGGGCTCCCAAGCTGTTAAAGCACAGGGGCAGGGTGGTCTGGCACTGCTGTACCTACACCTGGGCTGAGGATAATATCTGTGTTCTGTCCCTGTTTGAAAATATCAATCCAGCAGCTTTCACAAGCGCTAAATTCACTTTAAAATATCATAAAGCTTCATTCCTAACCTGCAGTATGGGACCTTGTGCGCCAACACTCAGTTTCTTCCATTACTCTCTGTAATTTGATTTCTTCAGCTCGTGAGGAATCTGATTGTGACAGATGGTTTGAGCCAACAGACCTATTCTGAGATGCACAGTGCACTGGTAGCAGTAACTCAAGGAAAAGAAAACGAGACAAAATACATTTTGCCATGACATCGTTTTCATGATTTTTGACTGTAGCAGATTTGCTACATGGTAAGAGTAAAGATGAATAAATTCAGTAATTATGAGTGAATATTATATAAAATCATATCTTTCTGTTTTCTTTCACTGGAAAGCAATGTATTGTTTAGTTGTAATCCTAGCTGCCCAATGATCTACGCTTCAGTGCATTATAGGCAATCCAGTCTCCTCCCAAACTACACCCAAAGGCAGATTATTATTTCAGGAGAATTGCGGTTTTATTTTATATAGTAATTGCACATCTCATTTCCTTTATTATACTGTTATATAATTCTGCAGACAGATGTTTTAGTTGCTGTAATCACAAAACGTAAGGAAAAGTTAGCTTAAACCAATTTATAAAATGTGCCATACGTTTATATGTGCAAAAGTGGGGTTAGATTGTCATTGGTAGGGCCCTACCGAATTCACGATCATGAAAAATGCATCAGGGACCATGAAATCTGCTCTCCCGCCATGAAATCTGGATTTTTGTGTGCTTTTATGACCACTGCCACTGCTCTCCAGCTGCCCAGCTCTAAAAGCAGTGCCACTACCAGCAGCAGGGCAGAAGTAAGGGTAGCAGAACCGTGACACCCCCTCCCCCACGCACAATAACCTTGTGACCCCTACAATTACCACACCATGAAATTTCAGATTTAAATAGCTAAAATAATGAAATTTACTATTTTAAAAATCCTACGACCTTGAAATTGACCAAAATGAACCATGAATTTGGTAGAGCCCTAGTCATTGGCCCTTGTGCAGGTGCCAAAAAAAACAAAAAAACAAACCAATAACCCAAGGAGACTTCCCCACTCCCAAGCCAGGGTCAGCCCATTGGAGAGATGCCAAAGTTTTCGGAGGGCTGAGGAGGAGACGGTGTTTCACAAACACAAACACAGAGAATAAAGGAAGAACTGACCAGCCATAGAGAAGGGAATGTTGCAGCACCATCATGAGGGATAAGTATGCTAAACATGCCTCCTGCAGCTGCTGAAGGCATTGTACCTCCTGAAGCATAATCCCTCCCAGAGCTCCCTATGGGACAATACTACTCTGTACTTCCCATTCCTCAGGGTTGTGTCATAATGGCATATCTGACCCCATGATGTACACATAGAACACAAATAATGTAAAAGTGTAAAAAGATTTGCCAAAGATTTTGTATTTTTAAGTTTTATAAATTCTAGCAGTAATTGAAAGCTGGAGCTGATGGGCCAAATTCTGCCCTTACATACAACACCATTGACTTTAGTAGAGTGGCATCAGCCCTATACGTTAAAATATGTAGTTTTACTGCAATACACTTGATGTTACGTCTCATTCAGTGTTCTAAAAATCTGTCTCCTCAGTATCTAAAATTGCTTTATGTAGTCATTCTAATATACTGAGTAGAATCAAACATTGTGAGAACACCAGGATCTTTTCTGCTTTACTTTGGTGGGGTGTGGGAGAGAGAAGGAGTAATAAAAAGTAAAATGAATCCTTAAAGCATGACATGGAGTATCTTTATCTTCACCAGTGAGTTATCTTATCAACCGTAGGAAGTGTAAAATTAGACTGTTCTGTACAGAGAGCAAAATTAATTCATTCTATTGCAATTCTCTGTGCTGAAACCCTAGCTTTCATCTGTAGCGGATTTAGGATTTTTGCCCCAGTGTGGAATTCAATTGGATTCAGAAACAAGTGTTTATAGTGGAAGCCATCGTTTTGTAATGGCATCTGGGAATATTCATTTCAGTCATTGTCATAAATATAAAGGGAAGGGTAACCACCTTTCAGGATACAGTGCTATACAATCCCTCCTGGCCAGAGGCAAAACCCTTTAACCTGTAAAGGGTTAAGAAGCTAAGGTAACCTCGCTGGCACCTGACCCAAAATGATCAATGAGAGGACAAGATACTTTCAAATCTGGAGGGGGTGGGGAAGAAAGGGTCTGTCTGTGTGATGCTTTTTCCAGGAACAGATCAGGAATGCAACCTTACAACTCCTGTTAAATTAGTAAGTAATCTAGCTAGAAATGCATTAGATTTCCTTTTGTTTAATGGCTGGTAAAATAAGCTGTGCTGGATGGAATGTATATTCCTGTTTTTGTGTCTTTTTGTAACTTCAGGTTTTGCCTAGAGGGATTCTCTATATTTTGAATCTGATTACCCTGTAGGGTATTTACCATCCTGATTTTACAGAGGTGATTCTTTTACCTTTTCTTTGAATAAAATTCTTCTTTTAAGAACCTGATTGATTTTTCATTGTTCTTAAGATCCATGGGTTTAGGTCTGTGTTCACCTGTACAAATTGGTGAGGATTCTTATCAAGCCTTCCCCAGGAAGGGGGAAGATATCTGTGGGGAGATATTTTGGGGGAAGACGTCTCCAAGTGGTCTCTTTCTCTGTTCTTTGTTTAAAATGCTTGGTGGTGGCAGCATATGGTTCAAGGACAAGGCAAAGATTGTAACTTGGAGAAGTTTTTAACCTAAGCTGGTAAGAATAAGCTTAGGGGTCTTTCATGCAGGTCCCCACATCTGTACCCTAGAGTTCAGAGTGGGGAAGGAACCTTGACAGTCAGGCTTAGCCCTGTGGAAAATACAATTGATGATGAAATAGGGGCTAATGATACATCCCTTGCCCTTTTATATGCCTAACCCTATCTTCCCTCCATATCCCATTAAATACCTGATATCTAAAAGAATTAGGCACTGTTTTGCATAAGGAAACATTTTGCAAAATACCATTATGAAATGAGAATATAATGCAGCACCACAGAAATTGTTGGAATGCGGGGTGAGGGAGATCTCATGTAATGAAATGAAACAGGGAAACAAATCTCCTCAAAATCTAATTATCCTAGCTCTAACAAAAAATCGTAGTCTTCCATAAGACTATACATACAAGATGAGATTAAATCACATACACTGCTAATTATGAGTATGTAGCCTTAAATATATATTTATAATTGAGGTATTGATTAATGATGTAATGCAAATAGAAAACCAATGGGCCCAAGACCTATAAGGCAGTTTGCTTAGCAATGCTAATTAAGGGATAGGTTTAGCTTGACATGAAGAAATGACAGGCCAGTGGCAGAAAGTTACAAGATTAAGCAAATCATAAAGCAATTAACTGGTACAAGGTACAAAATCAATGTTATTGGTATTTTAGGGTAAGTTTAAGGAGTAACTGTAACCAAAACTTGTATGTATAAACTGTGGGAATACCATAGAAACACCATAGCAACTAATTGATGTAAATGGTAATGACAATGTGATCACTAAGTAAGTAACCAATTAACAGTGTGAACCCCCAAAGATATGGGATGTAGAAGCTTAGATAAGGAAAAAGGGGGCTAAGAGACATATAAGTATGCATGAAATAAAGAGGGCATCAATGTTATAGAAGATAATCCCTACTAGGGAAAGGTATGATTGATATGCTAATACCTACCTGACTGTCGGGTATCTTTGCAAGGGATGAAGTATTCTGTATTATCTCTCTCTTCTTTGCTATACTGCAGTGTGTGAAATCCTACATTGCTTGTTAATCAAATTGCAAATAAAAGTATTGAATTTTGCCTCGTGTGCTCCTCAGGGTCCTCATTCAAATGGCAACCTCATTCCTGTAGCTGATCTGGGGGCCAAACCCCCTCATACAGCTGCATGCCAAATTAAGATTAATTTTAAAACTACAGATTAAGCTGCAAGTATTTACACAGAGCCACAGGTGTGCATGGGTCTTCAATCAATTGACAGATTCCTGTCCTGAGGAGACAGTATGATTTAACAGAGGATGGCAATAAACAAAAGGGCTAAATTCTGCAGTCAAGGGATTTCAGATCAAAGAGGATAAGGATGAGGATTACAACAGTAACAGATCATGTGCTAGTCTTATTGTCACCTACACATCTTGTTGTTCCTTTTTTAAAGAAAATAGTGACATAAGGGACAATGTCCACAGCAGAGGCCAGGGTACAGGTCACCAGTGGAAGGCTAACTGAAAGAAGGAATTTTTGAGGGAAGAGAGTGCTCCACCAACCCCCTCACCTGTGTGGCACTTGGGGAGTTCAAATGTCAGTGATGGGGATAATCTCCATTAAGAGTCCTGAGTTGCTTTCACAAAGTCTGCTCACAGAGGAGAAGGGGAAGCCTCTTCCACACAGGGATTGGTTGGCTGAATCTAGACTGAATGTCTTGTCTAAAATCAGTCTTGAAAGTGCTGGCCTCTCCCGTGCAAGAGACAAGCTCTCTTCCTGTGAAATGACTGGCAGAAAATAGTAACAGAAGAAAAGGTAAATCCAGAGACACAGACACAGGACACAGGAGGTGGGTACATTTTCCAAAAGACAGCCTTATCTATACCATAGATTAGGTATGCTATCTGGGAGGAACAATGAAAAATAGTTTAGGCCATCACAAAACAATGATGTTGGGAACCATACAACACAACATTTTGTATCTGAAGTTTGCAATATAATGTAATTTGTAAGATTTTTCTTAGACTTCCTGTCAGGTGTTAATTATTTCATTTCTTTTATTTTATATTTCCTGTACTGCATCTCTAAATAAATATTTTCTGGAATGGGTTTTGTTTGGGCTGATTCTCACTTACACTGGGGGAAAATAGTGGTAAACACTTTCAAGGGGAATGTGGTTGCTAACCTATTACACACAGGCAGGTAACACAGGGGTGGGTATGTGGATGAGGTAGTCTTTGTGCTGCTCATTAACTACAAGTTTCAGAGCAGCAGCCATGTTAGTCTGTATTCGCAAAAAGAAAAGGAGGACTTGTGGCACCTTAGAGACTAAGGTACTCCTTTTCTTTTTTCATTAATTACAAGAAACTGTGAAGTCCGCCGAGAAGCCAATTTAAGGAGGACTCGGAAGGTTTAGGCACAGAGGGCCCAGCAACCTGAGGGGAATACATTAAAATGTGCAACTATTAAATAAACATCAGAAGATTATTGTATACATAGACATGGACAAGTCACTTTACTGCTCTGTGCCTCAGTTTCTCCTTAAAATGAGGATAAAGATATTTACCTTCCTTTTAAAAACACTTTGATAGTTAGGAATAAAAAGCATTATATAAGTAGTATTATGTGTCATTTTACCAATCTGGATTCTTTTGGGATACCTTATTTCTGTAAACAGATTTTATGGATAGTTATTAGTCTGATTAAATACCAAGTTACCAATTGTTATTAGCCAAATCCCACCTTTAAAATCTTTTTTCTCTGTTAGATGCTTTCTTCAACATCTACTTCTAGACATGAGCCATAACCATTGGTCCATATTGTATTTTTCTGAGTCAGACTGAAAGTGCTTCATGACTTGACCCTTGTCAACATATGTGCTGGTAAAGCACTTTGTATATTTATGGCACTCGACAGGTACCAATATACACAATTGCAATATTAGTACAAGACAGTTCATTAAAGGATCCTTCACTACTCATTGATATAAAATCTGTTTGAGGTAATGTCATTTATTGTTTAAATGTTCTTGTCGCTGCACCTATTCCTTCTGGGGCCTCTGTATTTTATGTCTGCCTAGAACCGGTAAATAATGTGTAATGGAAGGCAGATTCACTCTTAAGTTCACGGAGAGTAAAATAGAAGCATTACTTAGTGGGCTTTCTGTGCCAACATAAGCATTTGTCATACTTCTTGCTTATTAGTGGTGAAGTGCCACCATCAAGCAAGGAGTCAAATATTTTTAAGCTGGCAATCTGATCCAACCAGAATACCTCTGGGCTCTCTGCACTGATATTTCGAAAGTTGCAGCAAATGATCAAAGAGGCAGCCTATTGGCTTAGACTAAGTGCAGTAACTGATAAACCTAAAACTGTGGCCTCTGCCAGCATTACAAATCAGAAAGTTACTGTTTCACAGCAAAGGCAAGCAAAATGTACCTTTCTGAATGTGTTTAAAGTGGATAATAATGTCAGTTTGTTTTCTCTTAGTTCTATTAGGGTATTGAATATACACAGTTTGTTATTATTATAAATAAAATTGGATCAGACAACAAAAAACAACCATGTGCAAAAGAAATGAAAATAGAGATAAAAAAGTTTAACATTAAAAAATGATCATAGAGAAAAAAAAGTGACCCAGCCAAGAAGGAAAATAAGAAACATCCACCTCCCTCCCATAATGTTCTTAGAATGACTATTAAATTTTATTTTCCTTATAGATTAATACCTTAAATGAAACCATGAATGAAAATAGTGAAGAAGGTAATGGGCGAGGTCTGTGACAAAAGAGTCTACACTTGGTCATCTGAAGATATCCCCCAGCCTGATAATATATTTGACAATATCTCCTTGTATGCCAACACTTTGCTCTCATTTTAATACAGTACTTTTGTAATGTGAACACTGAAATTCCAAGAGAGAGATTCTCTGAGCCAGAGATGGCTATGCTGCCAGCCACTAGGACAGCCCCATTGCCCATTTATCAGTTTCTTCAACCTACGTCTCAGCCTCTTCTTTCATATAGACCTTTACGCTCTCCCCTGCAATCATTGCAAGACTATTTCCTCTTTCAAATCCCTTCTTTCAAGATCCACTTCTGCTGTGTCAGCTTTAAAGGAATCTGATGGTGGTGGTAGAAAGGAAAGGAAAAATAATCATCTAAAGACAAAACAAAGTTTCTGACTACATCTTAAAGAGTCTGTTTTACCAATAATACAATTGGGAGGTTATATATGTAGTTCCCTTAGAGTTAATAAGAGTTGTGCTTCAAATGATGAACATTCCAGGATTATAGTCTAAATTGTGGCTTTTAGTCATAGCCTTCAGAGGAAGTGATGTGGCAGCACACTGCATCAGCAAGTGCTCCTGGAGTTGTTGTGTGTCTGGGAGTTCAGGGACTGCAAGATGCCTTTTGAAACAACTTTTGAAATTGTACCACTGCAGTATGGTGCCACCTCTTAACTTCTTCCAATCTATAGAACCATGTACATATTTATATATCCATTTATCCACATAGTCTCTGAATTTAAAGGCCCCCAACCTCATGCAAAGTGGAGAAAGAGTCACATTAAGGACGAAATTCTGACTCCCCTAAAGCCAGCAGCAAAGCTCCTATTGACTTCAATGAGGCCAGGATTTCACCTTAATATTCTGCACTGAAAACTCTGAAACCCTTCTACTTTCTGCATAGGGGGATTTGCTAATTAATATGAACACATAACTTTGCAAATATGAAGATGTGATAAGTATTATTAAAAAGTCAAGAAGGGTAATGTCATCAATATTAAATAAATTTCAATTGGATTAGCTGAAAATATAAAATTATGGTCTGGCTTTTTTTGTACAAAATTCAAAGTAACTTACTTGAAAAGTAAATTAAAAATAAATCAGTATTAATAACAAAAAAGATAGGGTACATGAAATACAAAATCAAGCCCAAAGGACTCAAGGGCAAAGATTAAGGGGATTCACAACTATAAAGATAAACGAGAGTTTGCCAGTAACCAATCTAATCCCCCTAGCAGAGGCATTATTCCTATAAATAACAAAAATAAACCCAAATTGCATCACATTGAAATACTTGGTATCATTTTATATGCTACCAGGTTAGCCATTTCATGGTAATTGCAGATCATACTCTCAACTAGCAAATCAATCATGACAGAATAGTATTTGTCCTTCTAGTATGGGCCTCACTGCTAATTTCCAAGATGATCTGACAAGATGCTCCCATCATTTTTTTAGAAGGTTTGGAATTTTGTGTAATAAAATATCCATGCTAAATTGCATTAGTAATATAGCAATAGTGGCCAGAAAAGCTTATAAAATTGCAGTTGAATACAATGTGCAAAAACCCAGAAAGAAAGGACATTGTCATGTGCATTTGCAAAGGTATATGTGCTTTGATTCTACTGCATATAGAAGGAAACTAATTGGAGGGAGTTTGTGGGTGGAGAGTATTTGAGCATCCTGTGGACAATATTGAGCTAGTGCAGGGAGCCTGGAATGATTTTCAATATCTCAAGAAGACAACAGGCAGTGTCAATTTTCAAACTCTGCAGGAAGAATTTTGTAGATGATCTTTTCCTTTTGGAAATGCACAGAAAGACAGAAGAAAATCTATCTGCTTCATATTTAGAATTCACTGAAAAACAGGGCTTAGGAGGGTTTTTTTTCTTTTTGAATAGGAATTAGCATAAAGCATAGATTTTTAAAGAACAGGAAACAAGCAGAACAAATTAAAATTTGATGTAATTCATTATCCGAGGAATAGCCATGTTAGTCTGCATCCACAAAAACAACGGCGAGTCCAGTGGCACCTTAAGGATTAAAATATTTATTTGGGTATAAGCTTTCATGGGTAAAAAACCCACTTCTTCAGATGCATGGAGTGAAAATTACAGATACAGGCATAAATGAAGAGAAGAGAGTTACCTTACAAGTGGAGAACCAGTGTTGACAAGGCCAATTCAATCAGGGTGGATGTGGCCCAACCCCAATAATTGATGAGGAGGTGTCAATACCAAGAAGGGGAAATTGCTTTTGTAGTGAGCCAGCCACTCCCAGTCCCCATTCAAGTCCAAATTAATGGTATTAAATTTGCAAATGAATTGTAGCTCTGCAGTTTCTCTTTAAAATCTGTTTTTGAAGTTTTTTTGTTGAAAGATGGCTACTTTTAAATTTGTTATAGAAAGTCCAAGGAGATTGAAGTGTTCTCCTATCGATTTTTTTATGTTACCGTTCCTGATGTCTGATTTGTGTCCATTTATTCTTTTACATAGAGACTATTCAGTTTGGCCAATGTACGTGGCAGAGGGGCATTGCTGGCACATGATGGCATATATCACATTCGTAGATGTGCAGGTGAATGAGCCTCTGATGGTGTTGCTCATGTGATTGGGTCCTCTGATGGTGTTGCTAGAGTAGATATGGGGACAGAGTAGGCAATGGGGTTTGTTATCGGGATTGGTTCCTGGGTTAGTGTTTCTGTTGTGTGGTGTGTAGTTGCTGGTGAGTATTTGCTTCAGGTTGGGGGGCTGTCTATAAGCGAGGACTGGCCTGCCTCCCAAGGTCTGTGAGACTGAGGGATCGTTTTCCAGGATAGGTTGTACATCGTTGATGATGTGCCGGAGAGGTTTTAGCTGGGGGCTGTAAGTGATGGCCAGTGGTGTTCTGTTATTTTCCTTTTTGGGCCTGTCCTGTAGTAGGTGACTTCTGGTACCCATCTCACTCTGTCAATCTGTTTCTTCACTTCCCCAGGTGGGTATTGTAGTTTTAAGAATGCTTGATAAAGATCTTGTAGGTGTTTGTAGGTGTAATCCATATGTTTACAGTGACAATCTTATGTCTCTTCTATTGAGAGAATTTCTACAGCCACCAAAGTTAACATTTTACCTGCAATAATATTATAATTTCCTGGGCTCGATGGTTGATAACTTCCCGGTACAAACACAGCCTGATCCACAAACCCTACTTTCATCTATAGTACTTTTGTAAAGGAACTACTCAACTAAAATAAAGGCTATTCCCAAGAGTGAATGATGGGAATTTGCTGTTTTATTTAACTGAATCACTACAGAGTGATCTAATCCCACTAACTAGCAGCAGAAGTAAGGAAGGGGTAAAGCATGGCTCCATCTCTTAATACTATGGGTAACCCAGTTAACCCTGTCAAGACCACTTTACAACAAGTACTTATTTCTGTTCCTAGTCCCAATGAGATCCATGAAGAGCACATTCGGAAGTTAAAGTATGTAGAACTAGGACCTATAAAATGCAAATGAAGTATGCCTTGTGTGCAGCTGTTTATTAAAAGTCTACATGCAATCATCAGGTTGTTTTCTGAGAACCTTGTGATAAAATAATATGAGCCAAAGGTAATTATCACATCAAGTGAATGAAAAGGTCACACTGATGGGTCAACCAATTACAGACTAATGTTCATTTAAAGATCTGGTGACACAAGGCCATTAGTGCTTTGCTTTAAATGGAGTTTGATGCAATTGCAATCTGACTCCGATGTGAAAATTCCTTCCCAACCCCAAATATGGTGATCAGTTAGACCCTGAGTATGTGAGGCAAAACCCACCAGCCTGACACCCACCAGCCAAACTCTAAGCACCACAGCTGTATTGACTACCAGGGAATGTACATCTCACCAGGTGGTGCAGGATACATTTCAACCCGAGCCAGGGGAAACCATGAGATAGATACCTACTATCTGTCGAATCTGCTTCTGGGGAAGCACAGCTGTTCACTGCCCCATGAACGATGCTTGTGGAAAACCCCACAACTGACTCTGACATGTTGTCAGCAAAAGGTCCATTAGCAACCTTAGCATTAGTGACCAAATTTAAAGTATTTGATGATGATATTTATCATGTAATCTCAATTAAATGTATTCACAGCCAATTTTTTTAAATGGTTGGGACTGGATGCAAATACGCTAGAACAGATCATATTGAGAAATGTTTTTCATTAATCTGCATTTAGATAAGCAGACTTGAACAGTTTTAGGAGTGGTTTCTAACATGGTTGGACTTTAAAAAAAGTCTTAAGGCTAAAATTCTCAACCCTGGGTGCCTGCCTAATGTTAGGCTCCTAAATCCATATTTAGGAATCTAAATGTATGTGGTCTGATTTTCAAAGGTGATTTTCAGCAGCTTTCATTTGTATCAGTGGGATCCATAAGCTCTATGAAGCACTTCTGAGTCTGGCTGTCATGGCTAGCTGCACCTCCTGCATGGGATGTGAGGCGTTTACCTGCCCTGGGATAGAATCACACAATTCTCCTGCTCTTAGATCAAGCTCTGGAATGCAGTACCTGTATAATCATTCATTTCTTCTTTTACCCTGGTATTCATTCACTTGTTCAAAGACAATGAATAAATATATTTGCTATATAGAAATACAGCATATATGTGAAAGCATCACTCTGTAGGCATTTGTAAGAACATTACACACTGTTAATTTTGGTTTTAAACCCCGTTTATTTCTGCCAAATTGTTCATGTACATATGTGTATAAAGTTAAAATAAAGTTCTGTAAATCAAAGGCCATTTTGTTTTGATAAAAGGACAAGGTGACCTCCATTTTGTGTCAGGTTCTTGTTCCTTGGTACAAAGAAAAGGTGGGAAATCACAAAGGCAGGAAACTAGGTTTGCCCGGCAACAGCTTCCTATAAAACTGTATGGGGGGAGGAGCTCAGGGCTCTTGGTCTCTAGAGCTTTCAAGTTGTCAAAAGTTCAAGTGTCCAGTTCTCTCTCGTGGTGTGATACCATCTTGGCACTAGCTATTGGCCTGCAATGGCTACATACTAATTAGTCTGGGTTTGTTTATTCTTTTATTTTGGGAAAGCAGACTTGCATACACAGACTTGGTCTGATTAGTTATATTAATCTCATATGCACAGATGACACAAAGCGGGTTAGGGTAGGAGCTAAGTTAGGGATACATACCTGTCCATTCCATCTGCCATTCACAGTCGGTGCCCATCAGTCCATTGCTGTCTTCAGTCATCTGGATCCTACAATCTTCATCGTGGATGTCTGGAAAGGTAGAAGAACATTTTGGTACCATTGAGTGTATGTGTAAGTGCAAGTGTCAACCCAAATCTCCAGTATTGTTAATCCATTCCCCTTTTCTTCCTTTCTCTTCCCTTAGTTAAATAAAGTGTTGTTGTTGTTTACTTTTACATTTGGTGTGTGTGTTCTTTTATGGGAATCCAGCTTTGATAGACGGGCTTAACAGGGGGACTCAGCGGGAGGTAAACTGTAAGGCTCCCCGAGATCTTCTGATCAGATCGGCCTCCAGCAAAAATCCTTACAACACCTCCCAAGGTGGGAATATACACTAGATCACAAATAAGGTGGGGTAACTTTTTACCAGCTCCAGTGCCTGGTGAGAAAAGTGTCATGCCTGTATAAAGTTCATTGTCACCTTCAGAAGTAATAACTCCTCATACTGAACATTTCATTGCCAAAAACACTGACATGCTGATGCCAAAATATGTTTTCCTCTCTGTGGTGGTGCTTCAGAAGTGGGCATTTGAGTCTGAAGGATTATACTTTTACTTTCTGTATAACGACAAATTGTTGTGTTTCCTGCTGATTACCATGCTGCAGGTATCTATATTTGGATTAATTTGTCCCTTTCAGAGCACTGATCATTCTATTATCAGCTTCATTAGTATAAATTACAGGAAAATCTTTCTTGTCACCGGAGAGACACAAAGGGTAGCTGTATGAGTAAATTAGATCAAAGTTAAAGCTTAATTAAAATAAAACACGAATAAAGTTTCTTGAGCAACAGTTCTTGGATTCAGAAAAATGGCAAAGATATACTATCATTGCATGAGAAGCTTAATTTTTTTAATGAGTTTCATGAATACTACGCTAACTTCAATTCTTCATATAAAGCTCTCTCATTTTCATTAGGAAAAGTTTTTCAGAATTTGAGTGCTGTAATTAAGGTAAATGTGTTTTTTCAGGTAAAGTAATCCTCTTTTGTTTATGCCTGCTAGCTACATATTGACTGTTCTCATTTGTATTAGCACACAGGCATTGTATTTTAATTAAGCAAATAGAGTTTCTCATTAGGTAACATTAATACCTCACACATTTGGCCCACGCATTTGAAATTGTCCAGGAATGTTCTTTATTATTCAGCTTAGTTTTGCATATGTACCTTGTGTTATTAGATAGCTCCATTAACAGGTTACCCAACACTCATTCAATGTCAACTTCTAAATCAGTTGAAACACCTCTGCTTGCTTATGCTGCAACAAAAGGATAAACAACTTATTATTGTGATCAGGCAATATTTGAAATGTCTAACAGATCACTCCGTCTGGTGAAAGGGAATTAAATTCTATGCTTATTAACTATTTGCTGGTTTGAGGGAAGTCATTTTTCAATTGGACCTGATATAAAAAAAACAAACAATTAAACACATAGAAGTTTAGGGCCTAATCCTGCTATCTCCCATCAACTTCAGAGGCTTTGCCTGCCTCAGAATTGTAAAATGTGGCCTTTAATGTTAAAGGATGTTCTTAAGATTCTGTGTGTTAACTATAATGTTCCTTCACAGATAACCACCATTAAGACCAATCTCCTTTGGGAAAGCAGCTAAAAATAGAAAGATGAACAAGATCCACTTTTCAGATACACAGTTCAGATTTAATTATACATTGTCTCTGATGGTGATGGGCTGTTTAGAAATCCAAGCAGACCTAGACACACAAAGTTGCTCAGTAGTGACCCCACTGTTAAGGCTGCCTTTCTGTTCTAAGGATTTTTTTTCCCCATACTTCCCCCACTAACTCATAAAAAAAATCCTCCCTTCACTCTGAAACCAAAATAATTCCTTGCATTCTTTTGCAATATTTATAAGCAAACAAAGCTTCGTAATAAACTGAATCAAATGACATTTATATTAAGAATGAACAATATTTTTCAAGGTTGAAAGCCACTCAGTATCAGAAGTTTGGCCGTTAAAATCTTGTAACGGGACAAAACATGTACCCACTTATTGCGAATATGGTTTGTGTCTGTATGTGGGGAAGAGGAAGTGGATAGAAACTCAATGTCCCTAGAGATTTTTTTTCTACAGTGAGACATAAAGAATGTAGGAAGAAGAGGAAATTATTCACTGTGGTAGACTGTGTTTTTGAGATCTCTCTGAATGCAATCCATAGGATGGGAAATGAAAGAAAGGGGATCAAATATTCACCCACTGCACTAACATGTAGAAACGAGAAGAAAACATGATACATTATAGAGTTTCTGATCTGTGGTACATTTTCCCTTTTCAAGATGGTGAATGAGCAAACAAGAAAACCATAGAAATTGTTTGAACAACATTTCAACTGAACAAGAGTTTCATAATAGGATGCATATTCTCCCCTTCTCCCACAGGCAAAACTCCCATCAATAATCCCATTTAGAACCAATGAGTTGCACTGGTGGAAGTACAAAATACACTCTTTATTGCTTATTTTAAAACTACTAGCAAACTAGCAGCTATCGCTGTGAGTTTGTTTATTAGCATGTGACCGCACAAGACCTTGACTCATGTAATGAATTACAGTAGGTAACAAATGGAAATGAACTTGTGAACTCCTCGCTTACCCGTGAACATATGTCCACATCAGCGAAGCACCACATAGTTTTGCAAAAGTTGACACAACTGGGTCAGCTCAGTAGAAGCCCAGGTCTGGAGTTTTGCCATATAAATTACAGCTCTAAATGGAGGTGATCTGAAAAATTAATGAAGTGAAGCTTGCACGCCATGCACCTGCACTATGTGTAGTTTCAGATGGTGATAACAGCCCTTCACTCTCAAGATCACCACAACCACACAGACTTTTAAGAAGAGTTAAAAAGAGAAGCTTAACAAAGGAACTAGGATCAGTAAATACAAAGGCGCTATTATGGACCAAATCCAAGACCCTGTATGAACACCGGATACATATATCTCCTCCAGGGGAACTTCATAAGGGTGAGTGAGTGAGTGAGTGTGGTATGTGTGTAATCCACCCCAGTAATGTGGAGCATCAACATAGTACTACTATAGCCCATAGGCTTAAGTAGTAGCCGTGGCCACTGCACCACTTCATACTGAGAATTTGACTCGTGAATCCATATACTCACAAGGACATGGGCCATGCCCTAGCCTCTCCTCAAGTCCCCTTCTATAGTGGTCTGAATATTCTTATTAGGTTAATTTTTCATATTTTAAAAATGTAAGTAGGTGTCCATAATAAGTAGTGAGCACCTAGGGATAATTCAATGTCAAAAGCTCAGCTAAAGCGGACTGCTCTTTCCAATGTAAAATACTTTCCCAGAAGATAAAATAACCCACACAGCAAACCACATGATCTTCCTAACCTTCAATCTTCCCAGGCCCCAAATGCTGGGTCAAAAGGATTAACCTTGCCGCTTGCCTTGAAAGTCGATAGAACAGAGTTCTGGCAGATTGACTTTCTTTCAAACTCAAGAACCCCTTATGAAGAACATCTTGCTGGCAGCTCGCTGTTTTTTAATCAGAGAGCTCCAGCTGAGGCATCTCCAACTGACTGTAATTGCAGCAGTATGACACAGGGAGAGAGGAGGTCTCTCAGATAAATGGGTCCAATACTATTTATGACTTTATAGATTAAATCCATCCAGAAACTCATTGGCAGTCAGTGGTTCCCAGAGCAGTAGTGTAATGTGCTACTAACATAAAGCTCTGCTTATTTAAGTGGGCAGCTCATTTTGTATTGGCTTCAGTTTCCAAGTGGTCTCAGTATGTAGAGCACATAACAGCAATCTAATTTCAAACTGACAAAGGCACAGATAATTGTGACAAGGTCAGCACTGGAGTAAAAAAAAATATTCACAGTTGTCACCTGGGTATCTAGGAAAAGTGCATGATTTAGTTGGGCACCTTAGTTTGAAAAGGCGATCACATTCTCTTAACTAGGGATACTAAAATGCACACCACTGACTCTTCTGGAGGCATTCCACAGACTATCAAACCCACCAACCCACCATATAGCTTCTTTAAGAATGGCACCCTTCACAGCAACAGCAACTCAAAGTAGCTATCAAACCAAACTATCAACCAGCAAGAATCACTCTGCTGTGTAAGATGGCAGACATTTTGATTATAGCAAAGAACTCTTTCCTTGTCTACTGCACAGCAACAGTATATGTATGATCTTTAAAATTTTGTATGTTTCCATAATTCAAATTCAACTCCACTTCCACAGCTGGAGCTCTAGATATCTGCCCTCTCACCTTCATCTGTCACAGACCATTTGTGAGCCCAGGTACCCTGCGAGGGCAAAGTTGGCAGAGAAAGTATTTAAGGACAACCCTAACAGCAGCAGAGAACAAAAGATTAATGATAAAATCCTATCTGTCTTTCAGTAAAGTTGTCAGTCAGATGAATGACACCTCCCTTCAACAAATGACTGGAAGCTTTCTGGTTCTGTCAATTTCCAGGACAAGTTGTCAAAACTGGTCTCTCATGGGATACATGCATGACTACCTCAAATTGAAGGAGACAATGATCATTACATGACAGAGACAGAGACATCAATCTCCCCAACACCACTCTGAATCCAAAAACCAGATGCAGTATGTGCTCAGCCTTATGACTGGACCCTACAGCTATCACAAAATTCTGTGTAGATCCAGAAGAAGAGTCATCTACAGGGACAGTGAATTGACCAACACAAGTCACTATAATAAGGAACCTACCCAAACCTTTGGTTTGTAGAAGGATAAGTTACAGATCATCACCATCCTGGGACTCAGGTGGACACCCTCGAACAAATCTAACTTTGTGAAAGTACATCTCGTACTGTACATTTGAGGACTCATGCAAACAGCAAAGTTGCATGCCCTTCCTGATCTTCCTTTGTTTCTTGCTTAACAATATACCCAGCCAGAAGTCTTGCAGTGGCTTTATTATTCATGCAGATCACAGCCTCACTTGTTATGAAATCACAGATAGTGTTAACTTTATTAGCTACTGACCTTGGATTAAACTGCACCAAAAAAAAAAAGACCTGGGTCTTCTACATCCCTGGAAAGTGCCCTAATCACTGGGCTAAAGGTTCTAAAGGAGGCCTCCTCCACAGCTGTTTTGGGCACACCTACGGGATCAGGCTCTGCAGGCAAGTTAAGCAGGACAACACCTAGCTTGAGAATCCCACGGGGGCCAGTAGTGCAACTTCAAGAGATCAAAAATCATGAGTCAGATCCCCCAAAATCATTAGATGGGACCAAAAAATCATGAGATGTTCAAAAAGGATTGTATTGTATTTTTTAAGTCAGTCTCTTGATTTTTGATCCCCCCCCCTTCCCATCCTCAGGGTCTGTGCATGTGACAATTAGTGTTTCCCACTCTTCCACACATACTGGATAAGGTGATTTTGGCCCCTGCTACAGGAGCTCTCACCTCCACATCTGCCCATCTCCTGCCCAGTGTTTAATCCCGTCTCCCAGTCACCCATCAATTCTGTCCCTACTCAACCCCCATCAATTCAGCCGCCCCAACTCCCATCATCACCACCCCAACAGTTCGGCTCACCATCCCATTGACCTCCACCACCCTCAGTTCACCCTCCCCAGCACTCACCCCATCTGCTCAGAACCCACCATCAATAGACACCCTCCACCATATCAGCCCCCACCTTCACTTCAGCCCCCCTGCAGCCTCCAGGCCATAGTTCAGCTCTTCCAGCCTCACTTCTGCTCCTCTTAGGGTTCTTCACCCTCCCCTGGCCTGTGGGGGGTTCTGCATTGGGATCCCCACTCCCACTTCCCAGGCTGGCAGTGGGAGGCCCAGCTGCCACAGCTGAAAAAATAAACCCTGATATTTGAGAGTTCTATAGCGAGATCATGAGTGAGGCTTAATTTTACTCAGAAATCTCCTCTCTCACAATTCATTCATGAGAGTTGGCATGTCTGACATGGGCTTTGGTGAGAGAAAGACCTCTAGGCATCTGCCTGGGTAGAAGTGGGCATGCTCGGTGGTAGGAACATAGGCAGCTAGGGACTCTTACGGAAAAAATTTAGGTGCTCAGGGCCAGATTTTTAAAGATGCCTGGAGAGATTTATAAAATCACCTTAGTGCCTATAAGGGAGGCTTACTCCCCCACAGTGTTTAATACTGAGTTAGGCATATGCCACCATCTTTCTTGCAAGAAAGACACAACTTCAGGAGAGAATTACTGGCTGTGAATCCCAAGCAGAGATAAGCACTTTCCTCCAGCCCAGAATTAGGTCCCTATGTCCCTGAGACTCACCCCTCTCCTATTGGCTAGCTTAGGTGTCTCCCCGCTCAGTGTGCTGGCTTTCATGAATCCCATGCTTGGGTGCCTCTCTCTCTCCCCATGCATAGTGTAGAGAGCCTGGGTGCCTAACTCAAAGTCTGTGAATCCCAGCAGGTGCCGAGACACATCAAAATTAGGTGCCACAGTGTTGAGTGTTGCAACTCTCTTTGTGACTCTAGCCCTTCATTGTAACAACAGACTTCTGTAAGCCATCTGACTAAGACCCACATGACAGTCCGTTTAAAAAATTAACACTATATAAAATCAGTAAAAACCAGTAAAAACTGGTTAACTAATAGGTCTTAGAAAATAATTGGAAATGGAGAATCATCAAATGTGGATGTTTCTTGTGGGTCTGTTCTTGGCCAAATGCTGTTCAAAATCTTATTCACTGATCTGGAAGAAAATATAAAATAATTGCTAGTAAAATTTGCTGATGGCACATGAATTGATAGAGTGATATAATGATGTGGACTGGAGAGTTATACAGACCAATCTGGATTGCTTGGTAAGGTGGGTTCATTTGAACAACATGCAGTTTAAACAGCCAAATGCAACTTCAGACATTTAGAGGCAAAAAATATGGGTCACACTTCAAGATGAGGGACTGTATCTGGAATGCAGAGAAACTGGAAAAGAACTCAGAAAGCATGATGAATAGGTGAGTGAGCATGAGCTCCCAGAATCATGTGTAGCTAAGAGGGCTAACACAATCATTGGATGTAGAAGCAGAGGAATATTGGGAGGGAGTAGAGAGGTGGCATTACCTCTGTAAACAGCATTAGTGAGACCATGAATGGAATATTATGTTCAGTTTTGGTAGCCACATTACAAAAAGGATGTTGAAAGTTGGAAAGCGTTCAGAAGGGAGCTACAAGAATAATTTTAGGTCTGGAAAACTGTCTCATAGTGGGAGATTCAGCCTGTTTAGTTTACCCAAATGAAGGTTAACAGTTGACTTGATCACAGTTCATCAGTACCTACATGAGGAGAATATTTTTGCTAATAGAGGGCTCTTTAATCTAGCAAAAAGAAACATAAATAATTCAGTACAACCCTGGAAGGCAGAAGTTAGACAAATTCAGAAGAAATATGATACAACTTTGTCACAAAGGGACTAATCATTCAAACAAGTTAACTATGACGTGGTAGATTCTCCATCACTTGAAATCTTTAAATTGGCACTGGATATCTTTCTAAAAGACACGTTATACCTCAAATAAATGTTTATGGGTATGATGTAGAAATTACTGCGTGAGGTTCCATGACCTGTGTTATGCAAGCCAGACTAGATCATCACAATGGTCCTTTCTGTCCTTAAAATCTGTGAATCAGCTGATGTACTTCTGCTAGAGTGTGATGATCTCATCTTAGTGTGTACAATTATTACATGTACATGTATTAGTTTCAGTCATAAAATTGTCCATCTGCTTTTTAAATCCAACTCTAATATTTTATTTATGATTTCCTGTGGCTCTGAATTCCACATGCTGAGAGTACATATTTTTATAAATAACCATAACAACCATTTCTGAAAAGTATGTGTTTAGAGACTTTTCAAAATATATTTTATTTATATGGAAGACTATAGAGTCTAGATAGGCAATTTTGGTAGACCTTAAAACTTACAACCTAGGATATTACAAACCATAATAACTGAAGCGTATATACCCAGCTTCTTCTGAGATATTATGAGCTACAGTATCCATCTGCAGTATGAAAAGGTCATTAAATGGATTTTTAAATGATATCTCATAATGGTATCACATTGTCTCAATATGTGATATGGAACTGTTACACTGTTAATATGGATAAGCACACACTATTAAAAATGCTATAAAAAGAAATTATTGTACATGCAAATTAGCCAGTTTTCAAATGATGATAACTTGGCCATAGTAAAACACTTATAATGTCCTAATAAAAGTAAGTATAGGGTGAATTGTAATTTTATCTGAATGAAGACAGTTGCTTAGTTGAAGAATATGTTGACAACTCAGCGAACAAATTTAAATAATAAGTAGGAATTCTGCAAGGAAATTATTATGAAAGAATCAAAATAGCAAATTTCAGAAAGAGAGAACTGCACTGTGTTAATAACTTTGCTGAATTTACATGGAAAAAGCATGGAAAGCACTACATGGATAACCAAATGTTAGTGGGTATTCGGCTTTATTTATCACAGCGTTCCATTAAGAAATGTAGGTTTGGAAATTCCAAATGTAGCAAAGTCATATGCAAAAGGAGAACAGGAGCTTCCATCACAGAAAAATTACAGATTGACAGGAGAAGACAAAACCTTAAAGTGGGAAGTAAATATATTCTATATTACAGGCACCGGTTTAGGTTCTGTCACATATGAAAAATATAGTAAACATTCAAGCTCCATTTCACTGACTCACTGAGGGCCAGGCCATCACTTGCCCTTTACACCCACATGATGATTTGACCTTCAGAGATTATAAAGATTTCTAATAGTTTAAAGTGCCATAGGTTTGTCTGAACTTCCATAAGGACAGTCATCTGACATGAGTAGAAAAGACTTTGGTTTATCTCATTTAAAGAGTCCATAATACAACAATGCAAACTTTTTTTTTCATTACAATGCCTCAACCACACCTACTCCTAGTGCCAAACTGCAGTGTCAGCACTTGAATACTGAGAGTCCCACATCCTCAGTAGAACTTTGAACCCACGATCTTTTGATTTTAAAATGTCAGGGACATCAACGGAATCAAATTAACAATGAAAACTTGGTTTTAAAATTAGGGCTTCTTGTTTCTAACATTTTAATACACGTGGAATGGTATTTTTCTGCCAATAAAATTAAATCAGAAAACCCAGTTTCCAGATATTTTTTCAGCATTTAATCTCAAACTCTGTGCACTTCAGCTCTACATGGTCCCTTCACCACATCATTGACATTGTCTACGCTAGAGGGTTCCTCCCTCCTTTGTTGCTAAGAATGGTGCAAACAATGAAAGCACTAGTACAGAATAAGTCTAGGCAGAGATGCTAGCAAGAACACTCCTAACATTGCTATCACCAGGGTATTTAAAAAAAAAATGGGTATACATAACTTGTGTCTCTCAGAAGAGGCATGAAGCTGAGGCAAGATGCAGGTACCAAGAACAGCCTGAAATATTTTGTGCAAGGAAGTGCAGCTATACAAGCTAATATGTACTGGAAATGAGCTTTCTTTCTAAGTCAGCAAGCATTTACCAGCAAAAATCAGCTTCAACGAAAAACCAGACACCCCATTTGTAATGGGAATGCTGACAGACCTCTAACTATAGCAGAAGGAAGAGCCATCATTATAAGACTATAAAACTAAATCTATGAGTATGAAGCTCACACAGGCAGGCCAAAATTCTTGGCAGCATGCTGCAATCACACAACTGTAGCTCACTGGAACAAAAAGTGGCATATTCCCATTTCCTCTTGTTTTCAGGAGTTTGGGGACTGATTCTGCCTTTAGATATCATATTTACTTCACAAATGGTTTATGTTTGTCTATTACAGATTGTTGAAACTCTCATGGCTACTGCATAACATTAAATGCTAATAAGAATATTGCATATTGAAACATATAAATTCTCTCAGAATGATACTTTCAATATATTTAAAAATGCATGGAGGCTTCTAATATGAAGTCTTGTATTACTCCCTAGCAATTTTGGTTTCTTTAGCACTCATTTGTAAACATCAGTAGTAGGCCCAGGGGAGACCTCTATTTTTACTAAAGAGACCATCAGCATCATGTTCAGTGATCATGTTACCCTCATTATATGTATAAATATTTCGGTCGAGATCCATCTACATCAATGGGAGAAGGATTTAGTCCATAAATTACAATATATATTATGTGATATAATAATAGATAACATAAAATAGACATGTTATATATAAAATATGTAACCCAATTCTGAATGGTTAAGTACAATTTTGTACTACAATCAGCAGCTTCCATTTTACACTTGACAATGTTCTTAACTTTCACATCAAATTTACTGAAGTTCGTTGCTGTTTTTCAGATCTGTTTTACTTACATCAGTGAAAGCATCAATGAACTGATCATTAATTAATGACTGGCATAAGCTCTTCCTTATTATTCTGGGAAGGATTTGCATTTACCAAAGGGAAACTGGTTGATTCATTGAAATGACTATGTTTGGTATCCTGTGCCAAATGCCAGAAAAAATGAGCTTGTATCAGGGATGGACAGTTTCATATTTGCCTAAACGCACTCAGACATTATTGGTTCAAAATTAAGCACTCTGAATTTCTAATCACCATCTCTCCCAAAAGGAATAGAGAGGGAGACAGAGAGAACAAATTATACTGAAAATATATGGTGAAAATGGAGCAAAGAGAGAGCAAAGTGAGAGAAAAAAGAGCAGAGAATAAAAAACAGATACAGTACTATAGAGATACCATATTAAGGACCCCATGTGCATCAGAATAGCTTCAGGGAAAGAAGAGCAGACATCTTCTATACCTAATGTATAGAACAAGCTTTTCAAATAGTTTGTTTTTGACAAAACCTTGAATTCACAGAACCATAGCAATGTAGGGCTGGAAGGGACCTTGAGAAGTCATCAAGTCCAGCCCCCTGTTCTTAGGCAGGACTAATTAAACCTAGACCATCCCTGTCAGGTGTTTGTCCAACTTTCCACAACTTCTGCTGGAAGCCTATTCCTGAACTTAACTACCCCTATTCAAAAGCTTTTCCTAATATCTACCCCAAATCTCTCTTGCTGCAAATTAAGCCCATTACATCTTGTCCTACCTTCAGTGGACTTGGAGAACAATTGATCACAGTCCTCTTTATAACAACCCTTGACATACATAAAGACTGTTATTAGATTTCCCTTCTTGGTCTTCTTTTCTCAAGGCAAAACTTGTTCAGTTTTTTTAACCTTTCTTCATAGGTCAGGCTTTTACCATTTTTGTTGCTCTCCTCTGTATTCTCTCCAATTTGTCCACATCTTTCCTCAAGTATTTACTAAAGAATTAGACTTTGTAGTCCAGAAAGAAGCCTCACCAGTGACAAATAGAATGGGACAATTACCTCTTGTCTCTTACACAGAACATTCCACCCCAGAATTAAGACACCCCAGAATTATATTAAACCTTTTTTAAATTGCCTCACACTGTTGACTCTCATTCAATTTGTGATCCATTATAACCCCAGAGCCTTTTCAGTACTACTTACTATCTAATAGGTTATTCCTCATTTTTTAGTTGTGCATTTGATTTTTCCTTTCAAACTGAAGTACGTTGCACTTACCTTTATTGAATTTCATCTTGTTGAATTCCAACCAATTCTACTATATGTCAAGAATGTTTTGAATTCTAATCCCATCGTTCAACATGTTTGCAACCCCCCGATCTTGGTATTATCCGCTGTCATAAATATAAAGGGAAGGGTAAACCCCTTTGAAATCCCTCCTGGCCAGGGGAAAGCTCCTCTCACCTGTAAAGGGTTAAGAAGCTAAAGGTACCTCGCTGGCACCTGACCAAAATGACCAATGAGGAGACAAGATACTTTCAAAAGCTGGGAGGAGGGAGAGAAACAAAGGGTCTGTGTGTCAGTCTATATGCTGGTCTTTGTCGGGGATAGACCAGGAATGGAGCCTTAGAACTTTTAGTAAGTAATCTAGCTAGGTATGTGTTAGATTATGATTTCTTTAAATGGCTGAGAAAAGAATTGTGCTGAATAGAATAACTATTTCTGTCTGTGTATCTTTTTTGTAACTTAAGGTTTTGCCTAGAGGGGTTCTCTATGTTTTTGAATCTAATTACCCTGTAAGATATCTACCATCCTGATTTTACAGGGGGGATTTCTTTATTTCTATTTACTTCTATTTTTATTAAAAGTCTTCTTGTAAGAAAACTGAATGCTTTTTCATTGTTCTCAGATCCAAGGGTTTGGGTCTGTGGTCACCTATGCAAATTGGTGAGGCTTTTTATCCAACATTTCCCAGGAAAGGGGGGGTGCAAGTGTTAGGAGGATTGTTCATTGTTCTTAAGATCCAAGGGTCTGGGTCTGTAGTCACCTAGGCAAATTGGTGAGGCTTTTTACCAAACCTTGTCCAGGAAGTGGGGTGCAAGGTTTTGGGAAGTATTTTGGGGGGAAGGACGCATCCAAACAGCTCTTCCCCAGTAACCAGTATTAGTTTGGTGGTGGTAGCGGCCAGTCCAAGGACAACGGGGGGAATATTTTGTACCTTGGGGAAGTTTTGACCTAAGCTGGTGAAGATAAGCTTAGGAGGTTTTTCATGCAGGTCCCCACATCTGTACCCTAGAGTTCAGAGTGGGGAGGAATCTTGACATCCGCGACTTGACATCCGCTTATAAATTTTATAAGCATACTCTCCAATCCATTATTCAAGTCCTTAATGAAAATATTGGATCATACCAGGACTGACCCCTGCAGGACTTCACTGAACACATCCTGGTAGTTTGACAGTAAACCATTAATAACTATTCTTTGAGTATGGTCTTTCAACCAGTTGTACACCACCTCATTATAATTTCTTCTAGACCCCATTTCCCTACTTTGGTTATGAGAATGTTATGTAGGATTGTGTCAAAAGTACTCAAATCAAGATATATAACAACTACTGCTTTCCCCCTATGCACTACACCATTAACCCTGTCAAAGGAGGAGATTAGGTTGTTTTGGTATTGTTTGTTCTTGACAAATCCATGCTAGCTATTCCTTATAGCCATACCCTCCAGGTGATTACAAAATGATTCCATGAGGTCTCTCTCTCTCTGGTAACACCCACTGCTCTATGGAGGAAAAGTGGCCTTCAAGTTAAGGCACTGCAGTAGGCCTTGAGAGGTCTAAGTACTATTCTGGCTCTGTGACAGACTTACTAGGTAACATTGCACAAAATGCACACACACTGTGCTTCAATTCCCCTTTTATATATTGAGGATAAAAATATTTCCTTATCTCCCATTGGTTGAGAGGCCAAATCCACTAATACTTGTAAAGTGTTCAGTCACTTTGACAATGAACTCTCTAAAAAAACCTATAAAGAAACTGTCACATTCAGTGGTGCAATCTAGATCGGTGAATGGTTGTGTCTCTGCCTGCCCTATAACTGTGGGTGCCTTAAATGCTCTGCTGCTCTGCGACGCAGCCTGCAGACAAGCATGCACTGCGTGTCTCAGTGTTAAGCAACTCTGACTCCCGGACCCTGCCTACAACACAGCAACCCCACTCTAGTCTCTATCACCCAGTTACCTTGTGCAGGGGTTACCCCCAACACACTCCCCATCCCAAATTTTCCAAATACCATCTGCCCTGAAGTGTCCAGCCTTCTCCTGGAACACTCAGAGAAATAATGAGGTTTGTTTGCTCCTTTAGAGAGACAAAATGCACCACTTATCACTTTAACCAGAGTTAACTATCACTTCAGTTCAAACAAAGCACTGGGTTGGTTTAGATTAAAAGTAAAGCAACAGAAGATAGATTTTAAGTGAGTTCAAGTACAAAGGATACAGTTAGAAATGTTTACAACAAATAAAAGTGAAAAATACTTTCTACAGGCTAAGACGTAATGAAACAAGGTAATTTCCTTACCAATGTACCTTTCAGCAAGTGCCTGACCACCCCTCTGGTCAGGATCTCCCACAAAGTACACAACACTTGGATCCTCTGTTTTAGGTGAAAAAAACCATGGGATTCTTTGCCCCTTTCTTTTATAGTTCAATGAACCTTTGAAATGGATTTTTCTGAAGGCTACTCCCCCAAGTGAAGTTCATTCAAGCTGTGGGAAGGCAACATGGAGACTCCTAGTGAAGGAAGTTTCATGCTGTTTTCTTCTCCTGCTGGCATTTGCTAAAATCAGGCAAACTGATCTGTTTTCTGCAATCTCCTCCACCTACATTGATGCTAAGTGGTTATCTCCTCCCCTTGTTGGTTCTGTTTACCTTCTGTGTAAATTGCATTCCCATTGGCTTTTAATGTACCAGATGGAAAACCACATTCCTTTGTCTAAGGTGGCTGCTTTTGCCACAGATATAGAGACTAATCCTGCAGTCTCTACATATCCAAAAATCCCATTGAAATCAAAGTTCTTAAGCCTTGAACTTGTAGCTCACTGTGGGTAGATACACCTATGCAAAATAATTTGCAAGTTCATTACAACTGTGTAGAGAATGCAGCAGAGGTGTGTGTTTGTTTGTTTTTTTAAATCCCTTTAAATTGATTGTTTATCCATTACATTAAAATAAATACAAACTTTTAAACAACAACATGAGGCAGTAGTTGTGAATCTGATGCAGGAAGTATGTTATTCTAAAAATATCCTTAAAAACAACGTGAACTGAAATACAGAGAATACAACAGCATCCCACACACTTTAAGCACATTGCCTAATGAGCAAAAGCCAACCATAGTATGCTGATAAAAACAGCCACAGATGGAAAGTAAATTATCTCTGGATGAAAACAGTTACTTGGTTAAGTAAGAATTCTGCAAGCATGTTATGTGATAACAAACGTTTCAAAGGAACCTATTTATGAAAAGGGAGGATTGCATTATGACCATAATTTTGCTGAATTTATGTGGAAGAAGCATGGAATGTGCTTTGATGTTTTATAAATTGCTGTTTCTTTCTCACTCAGTTAAGACTATTTTCAGTCATGTGAAAAGTTAGTCAGAATAAAAATAGCTAAATGAAAAGTGAGAACGTGAATGAACGTTGCAGTGGGTCAGAAAACCTTACACCATGTCAGTTACAAAAATAAAGATAGTTCTTCAATAGGCTTAAGAGCCCTGAGTGGTGCACAAGTTTCAGGCAGTATGCACTACAGAAACCTTCCCTGGATCATTCTTGCCCCATCAGGGCCAGTTGTCTGGGTTCAGCCTGTGGTAGTGAACAAAGCCCATTAACTAATTCACTGTTTCCCAAACTTTGGAAAGCTGAGTCCTTCTTCAGGAAAATGAAAACAATCCGTTCTCTTACCCCCCTTCAGACCTGGCCTGGTCAAAACAGATTGTCACACAGAGTAGGTTGCAGACATCTTCGTAAAATGATGCTTCCTTTTCTTTCTTAAATGCCTTGCTGAGCAATGAAATGATTAACCTGAAGAAGAGCTCTGTATAAGCTTGAAAGCTTGTCTCTCTCACCAGTGGAAGTTGGTCCAATAAAAGATATTACCTCACCAACCTTGTCTCTGATCACAACTACAACAACATTGCATAGAGCATTTACCTTATCATTAGAATCTGAGTTAGCATCCACTGAAATCACACTCAGAGCTACTGTTTCATTTTTTCTGCAGACTCAGGTATTGGTTATACTCCGGTCATATGTTGAAGCATTTTTCCCCAACAACAACAGCTATAGACTTACGTTAAAAACCAATCAGCTGAAAACTGAGAGTCTGTAGAATGAGTACTTTATCTGTGCTCCACCCCAACTACTTCTTCACTCTCCTGCCCAGGACCCTGCTTCACCTTGGATCTAGTATAAAACTGGTTGGATCTATGTGTCCTTCATCACACCTGTATCCCTGAGTCATTAAGTAGCTTTTGAATTAACCTCTACAGTATACTGGGAACACCAGTGCCTTATAGGGTTTTCTGTCTATTCTATCGACAGAATAGAGGGCTGTCTTTAGGTCTACATATGCTGCTGTTAACAGATGATTGAATTCACTATGGATCTCAGATAAAAGTTGAAGAGCAAGTATAGCGTCCATTGTAGATCGCCCAGCAGTGAAGTCCAATTGCTCTGTGTAATGGTGTTTCACAAGTCGAGGCTGGAGCTGGGTGAGTAGGACATGTGTCATGAATATAAAGGGAAGGGTAACCACCTTTCTTGTGTGGTTTTTGGAGGGGGGTGAGGGGGTGAGAGAACCTGGATTTGTGCAGGAAATGGCCCACCTTGATTATCATACACATTGTGAAGAGAGTGGTCACTTTGGATGGGCTATTACCAGCAGGAGAGTGAGTTTGTGTGTGGGGGGGTGGAGGGTGAGAAAACCTGGATTTGTGCTGGAAATGGCCCAACTTGATGATCACTTTAGATAAGCTATTACCAGCAGGACAGTGGGGTGGGAGGAGGTATTGTTTCATGGTCTCTGTGTGTATATAATGTCTTCTGCAGTTTCCACGGTATGCATCCGATGAAGTGAGCTGTAGCTCACGAAAGCTCATGCTCAAATAAATTGGTTAGTCTCTAAGGTGCCACAAGTACTCCTTTTCTTTTCACCTTTCTGTATACAGTGCTATAAAATCCCTCCTGGCCAGAGACAACATCCTGTTACCTGTAAAGCGTTAAGAAGCTCAGCTAACCTGGCTGGCACCTGACCCAAAGGACCAATAAGGGAACAAGATACTTTCAAATCTTTGAGGGGGGGGAGAAGGCTTTTCTTTTCCTCTTTGTTTACTTGTTTGTTCTCTCTTAGGACTGAGAGAGGCCAGACAGAAATCCATCTTCTCCAACCCATCCTAATCCAAGTCTCCAATATTGCAACCAGTATAGGTAAGCCAGCAAGGTGGATTAGTTTATCTTCTGTTTTATGTGAATTTTCCCTGTGTTAAGAAGGAGGTTTATTCCTATTTTCTGTAACTTTAAGGTTTTGTCCCAGAGGGGGATCCTCTGTGTTTTGAATCTGAATACCCAGTAGAGTATTTTTCATCCTGATTTTACAGAGGTGATTCTTTTACCTTTTCTTTAAATAGAATTCTTCTTTTAAGAACCTGATTGATTTTTCATTGTTCTTAAGATCCAAGGGTTTGGGTCTGTGTTCACCTGTACAAATTGGTGAGGATTATTATCAAGCCTTCCCCAGGAAAGGGGGTGTCGGGCTTGGCGGGATATTTTTGGGGAAGATGTCTCCAAGTGGTCTCTTTCCCTGTTCTTTGTTTAACATGCTTGGTGGTGGCAGCATAGGGTTCAAGGACAAGGCAAAGTTTGTACCTTGGGGAAGTTTTTAACCTAAACTGGTAAGAAAAAGCTTATGGGGTCTTTCATGCAGGTCCCCATATCTGTACCCTAGAGTTCAGAGTGGGGAAGGAACCCTGACAACATGTGTAAAAACTTTTCTGGGAACAGAAAGCAGAGTTATTGGGCTGGAAGCTACTGCATTCAATGCATAAGTCTTTCCCGATATAAAGTGGAGTGATGAGACAAAAAGTTGGTGTAATACTATGCAAATGGGCGCTATGGCAACCTGAGATGTTTGGATGTTATGCTGTCGAGGCAGCAGCACCTCAAGAAAATATTGGGAATGCTTTTCATTTCCTTTATGGTAGAGCAAATCTCTTCCAGCGTGGACATTACATCTACTATTAAGCACCTACATCTGGGCATGGAGTCATTTCAAGATGGTTAAGTGCAGCAGGACTTCTTCCCCCTGAGGTTTTTCTCCCAGATGTTGGGAAACACTGGCCACATCCACTTATGTGGGAGCGCATTACCAGGTAGACAGAAAGGAGAGTCTGCAGCCATATCTCCTTCATGTTTCCCTAAGGAAAATAGTAGCCACTTTATGACCTCCTATGGGACCCATGGAAGTCCATCTTCCAGGGAATGAATCACTTCACGCTGTGACCTCTGCTGCTGGGTCAAGGCTGTACACAATGAGTAGTGAGGTGGAGCCACTGGACACAAATGACTCTCTGGTATCATAGAGGTTGCAGAGCTGGCATCTTTAATGGCAGCTTGAGGCCTTGCAGGTAACCCAGCTTGTAGGAAGGAGGGATGCTTTGCAGCCTTCTCAGCACAGAGTTTGCTTATGTGCTGGCTGGCAGCAGAATTTCTTCTTCACAATTGCCAGGGGGAGAGCGTTCATTCCCCTGAGATTCAGGAAGCCCCAGTGAAGTTTTCCTTTTTGCTATACAAGCTGTGACAATAGGAATCCACTGCTTAGTGGGCCTTTAAAAATGTAACCCCTGATTCCACGTCACTGATTCTGACCCGGTCTCTGTGAAGGGAACTTCCATGCAGCTTGGTAAACTCTCTGGGCACGGACCTCACCCACCTGCCAGCGGGAAGCTGGGTTCCTGCTGTCTCTGCCATTTCTCAGTGGGGAGGGGAAGAGAGGCATTGTCCTCCAAACCCTCCTCAGAAAGCCAAAATATTTTTTTATGTTTAGCCATTTTGAGAAGAAAAACCTGAGAACCACTGAAGAAACCAAGAGACATTAAATTACAATTCTTTTACAAATCCTGTGAGAGCTTCACTACAAAGGGAGAACTGGAGGCTGCAGTGAGTGCTGCTGAAGGCAGAGAATTCTAGAAGCTCCTGCCTGAGGGGGGTCCAAAGCCCAGGCTCAGAGCAAAGGTCTTTCCCCATCGTCTATAGAGACAGGGTAGACTTGACTATGAAGACTGTCTAACATGGAGGGGACTGAGAATAATTTTGTGTTTGTGTATATGACCCCAAATGGCCTGGGGACTTCAATGGGTCTCTACAATGATGCATTTGCAGGACTGAGATAATAAATCTTCCCCTAAACAGACTGTTCCCTGAGCTTCTCCCATTTGCATGGCCTCTATCCTTCTGGACATACCTGGAGCTAAAGAGATACACGTGTTATAGCTGGCAAGGTGAATCAGTAGAATATCTCTGTGCCTCTACACCAGTGGTGAGCAACCTGTGGCCCGCAGTCCGCACGCAGCCCATCAGGGTAATACCCTGGCGGGCCATGAGACAGTTTGCTTACATTGGCCGTCTGCAGGCACGGCTGCCCGCAGCTCCCAGTGGCCACGGTTCACCATTTACGGCCAACGGAAGCTACAGGAAGCAACAGCCAGCACATCCCTGCAGCCTAGGCTGCTGCCCGTAGCTCCCATTGGCCAGGAACGGTGAACCATGGTCACTGGGAGCTGCGGGCGGCCGTGCCTGCAGAAGTCAATGTAAACAAACTGTCTTGCAGCCCACCAGCATATTACCCTGACAGGCCACAGGTTGCCTACCACTGATTTAAACACATGCTTAACCAGTTCATATGCTTAAGTCCCAAGCTGAAGCTTTAGTTTTCAAGCTCACATAGCTATTTAGATTCCACCAGAGCATGTATAGGCTTTTGCTTAACAATTATGCATTCTGATTGCCCTGTAACATGATGTAATTTATTATTGTGCATTATGGGATAACCAGTCAGTCATCGGCCTCTCAGCTTTGTTTTGTAAAAACTTAATGAAAAACTTATGACACTGCAGAAAAGAAAGTAGTACTTTGTTTACCTTGGCTGCATCTCCTCATTAGGGCTTTGGTTTTTAATTTGTGATAATTTCTCTTAAATTGTAACAGCACTTCCACGTGCACATTTTCCTTAATTAAAAAAAAGTTTGGCCACATTTTGGGCTGATTGCAATGACATCAATAGAGTTGCCCTGTATTTAAATCATTACAGAATTTGGTGTTTTGGATTTAAGCTTTATAAATTGACTGATACTTTCCTTATCCGCAAGTATCAGGGGGTAGCCGTGTTAGTCTGTATCCACAAAAACAACAAGGAGTCCAGTGGCACCTTAAACACTAACAGATTTATTTGGGCATAAGCTTTCATGGGTAAAAAAACCACTTCTTCAGATGCCTGGAGTGAAAATTCAGATGCAGGCATTACTATATTGACACATGAAGAGAAGGGAGTTACCTCACAAGTGGAGAACCAGTGTTGACAGGGCCAATTCGATCAGGGTAGATTAGTCCACTCCCAATAATAGATGAGGAGATGTCAATTCCAGGAGAGGCAAAGCTGCTTTTGTAGTGAGCCAGCCATTCCCAGTCTCTATTCAGGCCCAAATTAATGGTGTTAAATTTGCAAATGAATTTTAGTTCTGCTGTTTCTCTTTGAAGTCTGTTTCTGAACTTTTTTTGTTCAAGTATAGCTACTTTTAAATATGTTATGGAATGTCCAGGAAGACTGAAGTGTTCTCCTACTGGCTTTTATATATTACCATTCCTGATGTCTGACTTGTGTCCATTTATTCTTTTACGTAGGGACTGTTTGGTTTGGCCAATGTACGTGGCAGAGGGGCATTGCTGGCACATGATGGCATATATCACATTCGTAGATGTGCAGGTGAATGAGCCTCTGATGGTGGGGCTCATGTGATTGGGTCCTCTGATGGTGTTGCTAGAGTAGATATGGGGACAGAGTAGGCAACAGGGATTGCTACAGGGATTGGGTTAGTGTTTCTGTGATGTGGTGTGTAGTTGCTGGTGAGCATTTGCTTCAGGTTGGGGGGCTGTCTGTAAGCGAGGACTGACCTGCCTCCCGAGGTCTGTGAGAGTGAGGGATCGTTTTCCAAGATAGGTTGTAGATCGTTGATAATGTGCTGGAGACGTTTTAGCTGGGGGCTGTACGTGATGGCCAGTGGTGTTCTGTTATTTTCCTTGTTGGGCCTGTCCTGTAGTAGGTGATTTCTGGGTACCTGCCTCGCTCTGTCAATCTGTTTTCTCACTTCCCCAGGTGGGTATTGTAGTTTTAAGAATGCTTGATAAAGATCTTGGAGGTGTTTGTCTCTGTCTGAGGGATTGGAGCAAATGTGGTTGCATCTTCAGGCTTGGCTGTAGACAATGGATCATGTGGTGTGTCCTGGATGGAAGTTGGAGGCATGTGGATAAGTAAAGTGGTCAGTAGGTTTCTGGTATATAGTGGTGTTTATTTGACCATCACTTATTTGCATTGTAGTGTCCAAGAAGTGGATCTCTTGTGTGGACTGGTCCAGGCTGAAGTTGATAGTGGGGTGGAAGTTGCTGAAATCTAGGTGGAATTCTTCAAAGGCCTCCTTCCCTTGGGTCCCATATGATGAAGATGTCATCAATGTAGCGCAAGTAGAGAAGGGGCATGAGGGGATGAGAGCTGAGGAAGCATTGTTCTAAGTCAGCCATAAAAATGTTGGCCTACTTTGGGGCCATGCGGGTACCCATAGCAGTGCCTGTAAGAGAACCCAGCCAGGGCTCGTCCCTTGGCGGGGTGGTGGGGCACCACTCCACCTCACTACACTCCCTGCTGGGTTGGGGAATACCCAGTCTATGGCCCAGACCTTCAGGCTGGGTCCTGCAAGCAGTTCAATATAAGCCCAGGCCCTGGGTCAGGGCGGGTCAGCAAACAAAGAGTCAGGGGCTCAGGCCCTTAGGCAAGGACTGAGCAAATAGTTCAAGGTAAGCCCATGCCCTGGGTCAGGGCAGGAAACAAACAGTCAAAAGCTCAGGCAGGGGCTGAGCAAAATAGTTCCACAGCAAACCCCAGGCTCCTAGCTTTAGCAACCAGGGGGAGGGGGAGACTGCCACCCGAGAGGTGGGTGGCAGGGGGGACGCAGGCCCACCTACTCCACTGCATCCCAGCCCAGGGCCCTAGCAGCGGCCGAAGACCCGCTGCTGTGTCAGTGGGGATCCTGGCCGCAACACACTGACATTGGCTCTGGCAATGCTGCAGCCAGACTAGGGTCAGCTGCCCCCGGGCTACTTCTGGACTCCCCCTCGTAGGGTACCCAAGTCAGAGTGGTGTCCTCGGAGGGTTCCAGCACCATGGGCTCCTCTGGGTCGCCGGCGAGGGGTAGACTTGGCATCTCCTCTCCCTAGCTGGCGAGGGGTAGGCTCGGCAGCTCCTCTGGGCATCGGTCAGCGTCATCAGGCATTGGCCAGCCAGTCCTCAAATCGGCCGCAGCTTACCGGGGTCTCCCAAGCCGGAGCCAGGCCACAGCATCTGGCCTCTCTGGCTGCTGTTGCCCAACTGAGCTCTGGGGTTGGGCTTTTCTATTTCCTGTCCTGCACCTTGACCTCTGGGGGGCGGGCGCAGGATCCTCTGGCTCTGCCCACTTTGGTGTCTGGGGAGGTTCTTCCCTCGGCGGGGTGGTGGGGCACCACACCGCCTCACTACAGTTCCACTGACTGGAAGGTATAAATTGTCCCCAAATCTGCAATGGTTGTGGGTGAGGACAAAGTCACAAAGCTCAGCCACCAGGTGTGCCGTGGCCGCATCAGGAATACTGTTCTGGACAGCTACATCCAGGACTACATCCACCCTGATCGAATTGGCCCTGTCAACACTGGTTCTCCACTTGTGAGGTAACTCCCTTCTCTTCATGTGTAAGTATAATAATGCCTGCAAGTGTTTTTTTTACCCACGAAAGGTTGTTGTTTCCTTATCCTGCAATGCCAGGACACAGAGAAGTCATTGTTCACCAAGGATCTGAGTCTTAAATTTTCTGCAATCATCCTAATAAGAAATGCAAAACTGATCTTCATTCTGCTTTCACTTACAGTGCTTTTACACAAGTATATCTCCATTGGCTGAAATGGAATCACTCCTGATTTACACTTGTGTAAATGAAAGGAGATTCAGGTCCACAGATCAAATTCCTTTTCAAAACAGGATTTGGAGGAGGTCCCTGCCTTCTTCTTATTATGTGGCATCTCCATTACTGGAGGTTTGCAACCATGGTACAATCATCTGCTAATCTCTTTATGGATGAATAATCCTTTTGATACACCCAGGATACCACATCCTCCATTCAAGATCTTTTTTTTTTTTTTGTTCTTGTGTTCCCCTGCAATCAACTTTCTCTTCCAGTGCTCGGGGGACTGAGCCTCTGAACCTCTTAAAATACACCCTGCAAATCGAATCTCTTTTCATAAGATCTCTGACTAGCATTTGCTGAGGTCCAATCATCTCAAAAACCTTTTCATTGGTTATTTGGTCTATCCATGATATTTTCAGAATTCTTCTATTCCACCATAAATTGAAGGATTCTAATTTCTTTGTATTGATTGTTTGATTGTCCATGTTTCACAACCATAATTTAACACAAACCAAATGTAAGTTTAAGAGTTGGAAGTTAGTCTTTAGTTTTATGACCCTTCTCATCATATGTATATTCTTCCAGAATGTCTCTTTGGCTCTTGCTATTCTATTGCTGACTTTAATATCCAATCTTCCATCTTCTGTAACAATAATTTCAATTGCTGTTCATCTGTGTTGTTCAGTGGAATCATGCGTGTTTTCCCAGGACCTTTGCATATCACCATAATTGTTAAACGCAAGATATAGTCCCAACTCAAAAAAGAAAGAGAGAAAGAATCCCTATTCCGCATGTGTATTCAAGCGTGTGCTTAAATGCTTTCCTGAGCCTAAGGGATCATAAGTAACTAATCCCCAAGCCTGCCTCTCCCCCCAAGAAAAACAGTTAAACTACTACATTTCCAATATATGAAACCACTAAAGTTCATTGGGCCAAATTCTCACCTGGTATAAATCAGCATAAATCCACTGATGTCAACGCAGCTACACACATGATTCCACTGAATTCCAGGTGAGAATTTATGCTGGCCCAATGAACTTTAGTGGCATTATTATGCTAGCTGAGGATCTGGCCCTACATTGGTTGTTCTCTCTTTCATTAAGGGGTTTCTAAGTCTTGTGTTATTTATGTGACATTTTCAAAAATTAATCTATGTCTCTGATGTATTCAAAGGACACAAAAGTATATCCTCATACATTACTTGCATAGGAAAAGTGTATTTGCATTCAAATAAGGATTTTATCTTTGTATGTATAATAAGCTTTAGCTTCAGTTTACCTAATTAATTCCCACCAAATTTCTGTTTTTTCAAAACTACACATTTGGTTCTTCAGTATCCAGACAGATAATCCTCCTTGTTTGTTCAGTTTCCGGAAGTGATTTGCAAAAGTACAGAATTTATGCCAGATTAAAAAAAAAAACTCTCTCTGATGACAACAGTTTCCCAGTAAGCATATAGTCAAATGTCAGTGCACTTTGTTAAAGCCACATTTAATTTACCAACATTTCCAATACACCAGTGTCCTTGTTAGTTTCTTATACTGTATTTCAAGTACTGTGTATTTCAAGACCATTCATGGTATAAGTAAACAAAAATCTAGGCAAGTTGTGTATGTTACAAGTATAGTAACATTACTATTTCTTGGAGTCTGAACCTGCAGTCACTAGGAGTTCAAGGTGCCCACTCATCCCATTATTTGGCCTTTACTTTGTAAAATGGAAATTTCAGAAGAACTTCAGGCACTGCAAACCTATTCTAAGCAGGGTTTCTTTGGTCCCAATGATTCAGTCCTTTCTCTAGCAAAATCTACATTATTTGTAATGGGGTAACATGCCTCAGAATTTCTGCCTCCTGTGTGTGCCTTCCACAAAGATTTGTGTACCTCAAACATAGCAGCAATCTGGTGACTTGCAGAATTGCAGTGTACTTTGGAGTCTAGGCCCAAATTAACCAATTTACAAGAGGTGCACTTGCACAGGGCCACCCCCAACCACTAGAAAAACACACACACACAAAACCCAACCGAGGGCCAGGAAAGGGGCAGGGCATCACTTACACTCTAAGATGAGAGCCAGTGGGTTGGAGTCTAGGCCAGAAATCACTGCACGGTGACTGTGGGGTGGGCTTGCTCTTCCCAAGACTCAAACCTCTCAGGGGCAGGACCTGACTACCACCTTCTGGGGACAGGGAAGGAGGTGTCCCTCCTCCTCCTAATTGCTGTAGTGCACAGGGCCCCACCATTCTTGAATCAAGTCCCATTAGAGTCAGATGTGGCATCATGTACATTTGATTGTGGAGATACTATGTTTGCATCACTGTTTACTTAATTTTATCCTCAGGACATCTTTTCACACACATATTCTTTTTTTATGAATTCATGTGAGGGAGGCTGGGGGGATGGAGCACAGTTCCCTCACTTCATTGACTGCTAAAAATGTAGTGAGGGCTTCCCCTCATCCCTGACTGATGTGATGACCGTTCCCTCTGCTTCAATCTATTTAACTACTGTTCATATTACAAAATAAAGTGCCACAAATGAGATAACATTGTTATTGTTTACCCTTTAACCTGAGCAGTTAATCAATATTCGAGGCTTTGAAAGATTGTTTCTGTTAAAAGGGGAAATGGATGATACGAGTCTGGTATATTCTTTAGTGCAATTCTATTTATTTACAGAAAAGTACAAAAAGTCCTGTTCCCCAGAACATAAGAGGAATAAACAACAGCAGGACATTTCTTGCTCACAATTTCCAAGTCTGCCTGTCTGGCCTGTCCTGTGCCTCAAGGAGCTCTGTCTTTGCTCCCTCCCAGGGCCATACACATGACTGCTTTGTTCATGTCCCTTGGCTTTCTGCCACCAAAATACTCAAAGCTTGCGAAATGATCCCTTAGCCCCTATTTTGTAATCAGTCCCAGGAAAACCCCACAGACCACAAAATTAGCCCTGCTCAGGTGTTGCTATGTGACCCAGTGCCTTGGGCAGTAGCTTCCTATTGTTTCAGCTACCACTACTTAAATAGGCTTTCAGTTGCTCCTTCCCTTTAGCCTGAAAGGTGGGTGCTTAGCACAGCCACCTGCTTTAACCAGGTCTGTGATTGTCCATGGATCAAACACTCACTTGATGCCAGCAATTAACACCTTCCAGCACAATATTATTATTGTTTACATAGTTATTGAGATCTTAAACGCACAGGTAAAGAAATTCACATCTGCTTCTCAAATTCTGGTGCCATGGGAAAGAAGGAGGCTATGCGCAGTAAGGAAGGAGAGAGAGGCTGTATAGGTATGTGAAGAAGACAAGAGAGATGAGGTACAGAATGGGAAGGGAAAGACCTGAGGCAATCAAGTAAGGGAAGGAAAAATATATGTTAAGATTTTCAAAAGTGACTAGTGACTTGGGGTGCCTCCAGTTTTGGGTGCTTGACTTTAGACTCTTTAAGGGGACTGATTTTCAGAGGGTGGGCACTCAACACTTTATGAAAATTGAACATATATAAAGGTGCCCCAGATTGGGCACTCAAAATCAGTAGTCACTTTTGAGAATCTCAGCCATAAGATGGAAGCCCATGGAACCCTGGGAAAAAAGACAGCATAAAGATAAAAGGGGGTTGGATGGGAAGAGAGCAATAGATAAAGAGAAAACCATGGAAATAAGATGGGTGAAGTGGGAAATGAAATGAGAAAGAAAAACAGATCATTACATTTTTTCTTTTCTTATTGATATTCCTACAATCAGACTTGTATTTTAAGAGTAGGTAGAAGAATACACTTAATCCTCATTTTTATTTGCAAAGGACAAATTATTGTCTATATTGCGGACCCTTTCCATTTCTTTAGTGTTATCTATTTGCCGAGAGGACCAGAGGGGAGACTACAACGGGTCCTACTGAAAGGTAAACTGTCAGGCTGGAGGGAGGTTACCAGTGGAGTTCCTCAAGGATCGGTTTTGGGATCAATCTTATTTAATCTTTTTATTACTGACCTTGGCACAAAAAGTGGGAGTGTGCTAATAAAGTTTGCGGATGATACAAAGCTGGGAGGTATTGCCAATTTAGAGAAGGACAGGGATACCCTACAGGAGGACTGGATGACCTTGTAAACTGGAGTAATAGTAATAGGGTGAAATTTAATAGTGAGAAGTGTAAGGTCATGCATTTAGGGATTAATAACAAGAATTTTAGTTATAAGCTATGGACGCATCAATTAGAAGTAACAGAGGAGGAAAAGGACCTTGGAGTATTGGTTGATCATAGGATGACTATGAGCCGCCAATGTGATATGGCTGTGAAAAAAGCTAATGCAGTCTTGGGATGCATCAGGAGAGGTATTTCCAGTAGGGATAAGGAGGTTTTAGTACCGTTATACAAGGCACTGGTGAGACCTCACCTGGAATACTGTGTGCAGTTCTGGTCTCCCATGTTTAAGAAGGACGAATTCAAACTGGAACAGGTACAGAAAAGGGCTACTAGGATGATCCGAGGAATGGAAAACTTGTCTTATGAAAGGAGACTCAGGGAGCTTGGCTTGTTTAGCCTAACTAAAAGAAGGTTGAGGGAAGATATGATTGCTCTCTATAAATATATCAGAGGGATAAATACCAGAGAGGGAGAGGAATTAGTTAAGCTCAGTACCAATGTAGACACAAGAACAAATGGATATAAACTGGCCACTAGGAAATTTAGACTAGAAATTAGACGAAGGTTTTTAACCATCAGAGGAGTGAAGTTTTGGAATAGCCTTCCAAGGGAAGCAGTCGGGGCAAAAGATCTATCTGGCTTTAAGATTAAACTCGATAAGTTTATGGAGGAGATGGTATGATGGGATAACATGGTTTTGGTAATTAAATATTCGTGGTAAATAGGCCCAATGGCCTGTGATGGGCTATTAGATGGGGTGAGATCCGAGTTACCCAGGAAAGAATTTTCTGTAGTATCTGGCTGATGAATCTTGCCCATATGCTCAGGGTTTAGCTGATCGCCATATTTGGGGTCGGGAAGGAATTTTCCTCCAGGGCAGATTGGAAGAGGCCCTGGAGGTTTTTCACCTTCCTCTGTAGCATGGGGCAAGGGTCACTTACTGGAGGATTCTCTGCTCCTTGAAGTCTTTAAACTACGATTTGAGGACCTCGGTAGCACAGATATAGGTGTGAGGGTTTTTTTGTAGGAGTGGTGGGTGAAATTCTGTGGCCTGCATTGTGCAGGAGGTCAGACTAGATGATCATAATGGTCCCTTCTGACCTAAATATCTATGAATCTATGAAACACAAAAGGCCAGCCAGATGTATTTTCTTTATGAAGCAAACTGTCAGCACTAGTTTATTAGTAAGCAAACTAATCCAGTCCTTTGGAAGCCAATAAAATCTCTTGCTCCCTATATTAAATATTCCCATTTGCTGACAGAGCTGATTGGCTCATTTACAGTCTTTTGTCAGACTTTCCAACCAGCTTCAGAGAGACAGGGAACACTACAGCTATGAAAAATCAAGTGAAAGGGGGTCAGGTGGGAGGGTCTTGTTTTTGCATCAAGTTTTGCTTGCTGCCTCTTCAGATAAGAAAATGTGCAGCACGAAGTGTATGCCGGCCAGGATCCAAATCACACTATGAATCCCTGGAATATAGCCCAGAATTTTAATCTGAAGAGGAGATGCTTGGAAAGGAGATGTTGCTTGTTTTCCAAGAGGGAAAACTATTCAACTGGGGGCGGGGGGGAGGGAGGGTGAATAAGACTCAGACTAAGGAAGTGTGCAGCTGGTGCCTCTGAAAGACTACTTACACCTGCTGGTGATGAAATATCAATAGGTTAACCACCTCACCTATTGGATCCAACTTTTCCTACATCACAAAACACACATCCAAGGTAACTTGCTTATCTGCAGAAATCTAGTGAGCTCTGGCATGCCTAATAGTGATGCTGGCACATTTAGGCACCATCTATACACAAACATGCCAGTATGCCAGTGGCTGTCAATTTGAAAAAGCCACCAGTACTTTTAAAGCACTTTTACTTCCACTTCTTAAGTAGCTAAATGAATTGGGATGAGACCAAAAAAAGGTATTCAGGGTTAACAAAGTCTAATTGCATCTGGTGTTACATGGAAGCAACAGAGCAGCTTGGGGAGGAGCAAAACTTCTAGCAGCTGTTGCAGAAACAGAGCAGGCAATTAAGATTCCAGCTGCAGAGGGAGAGAAAACATGTAATCTAGGGTAATAGTAATAATCAAGTACAGTGAATTTGAGGAAACAGAATTGCCTTTTGCTCCCAAATTAGACTATATTCTAGGCAAGAGAAGAACAACTAATGATGTGTGAGTAAGACGGAGCAATCAGCAGTGATTCTGGTTGATGTGGCGTTCCCCCTCCCCCCCCCCTTTTTTTTTGTCTCTGGCCATTGCACAGCCTTTCCCATTATGAATTTAAGGCCCACCCTGACCTGAACAGACCTCCAGGGCCTTTGCAAGTGACAGAAATTCAAAGAGGAGTCACAGTGTATCTAGGCACCAAGTTCTATTTTTAGGGTTGGGAGATATTAGGTTTCGCTATAGGGGTTCAGCAACAAGCTATGGAGGTCATCTTTCAGCTACAAGTGTCAATGCCTTCCTTACCAAAACATTTTTCAGTGACAAACTAACCTCCCTCATCCTTGTCCTCCCTGCCAGCTCCTTCATCCCCCTCTGCAACAAGTGGCACAATTCTGCTCCACTGAGCTGCCAACCCTCTCACAAATGATCTATGACTCATCTAACGCTTCCCAGACCATCCCCAACTTAAACCTCCACATCAGCAATGCCAGTTACAAGAATGATCTGTATCTAAATATGTAAATAATTGATTAACAGGTTTCAGAGTAACAGCCATGTTAGTCTGTATTCGCAAAAAGAAAAGGAGTACTTGTGGCATCTTAGAGACTAACCAATTTATTTGAGCATAAGCTTTCGTGAGCTACAGCTCACTTCATCACGAAACTTATGCTCAAATAAATTGGTTAGTCGCTAAGGTGCCACAAGTACTCCTTTTCTCATTGATTAACAATTACAGTGCCAGTAGGTGGCACTAAAGAATATGTAGCATACTGGGTTTTGTAGGACCAGTAAAACTTCTTGTTGTGCTCTGCAAATATCTCCCTCCATTTAGCTCTTTACATCTGCTCTTAGCAATGCTAAAACAACATCCATATATCCACCACCAGCACCCACATAATATTGCCCAAAGTCTACATTGCAAGCCCTCCACTCCCTACTTTGTGATCCTTAGTCACCATATTGATCTGTGCTGATTAGCTCTAGTCTAGTCTCAAATAGCTACCCTGAAAGTTACTAAAAAGCTTTTAACTGTCATAGGAACAGGTTGGACAGAAGCTAAAAAAAAAAAAGTTTGACTGCTCCTTTAAAAATGCAGATGGAGAGCACAACTGGGAGTGTTGGAGAATATTAGTAGAACTAGGGAAATAGCTCTGGGAATGCTAATTAGTAAACAATGGAGCCAAGAAAAAAATATTAGTTCATTTTTTGTTGCTTGCAAATATCTTTCATGTACAGTAATATATGAAGTAGCTGAGTCTGTTGCACCTGTGAATAAATGACACACTACTTAAGTGGTAAACTGCTACAAAGCCAGGCATGTCATGGTACATTTTACAATGCTCTGGGACTCAAGAGAGGTTTCTATCTTTTAGTGCCAGGGACTGTGCCTTTGCCTACCATGTCAGTGTTTTGCTCAGGAGACCATACCATCAGCATTTTACTGCTCTTGCTTTCCACACTATTTTCCATTCCACTTTGTTAATAAATAAAAAAGAAAAGAAAAATTTCTGAAGCACCACTAGTGCCTTTTGGGGTGGGGGAGAGGAGCAGGTTTTTTGCTGTTCCAGATTTAGTCTGTGACTTCTGTGTTCAGAGTCCCACAAGACCCCTTTGATTAGAAAATCTGAAGAGACAAAATAAAGAACCTTGTTTTGACAACACCTTTAGTTGTTCACAGTCCTTTCCATTCCAAGATTTTCATTTTCTAACCCTCCTCCTAGACTTTGTTCATCTATTCAAGTAATAAATCTTTGAACATTTCATTTGAGGAAATTAAAGCTCCTTACAAATGCAAATAACCCTCACTGCATATATTTGAGATAGATAATTACTATATTCATTTTGCAGATAGCTATGCTGAGGTACAGTGAACTTAAGGTCTACATTTTAAAAGTCCACAAACAAAAGTGTGCACAAAAAATGTGGTTTCCAAACACAAATTAGGGACTTGTGTGCACCCATGCTTTTGTGTCCATGCAGCCATAACTTGCATACCAGCATCTGCTGCTTAGCATATGCAACTCACCTACATGACCTTCATAAAAATTGGTCCTAACTGATTTGATCAAGGTCAGACATGTTGTGACAACTGGGCCTACAAATTTACCTGAATTGTGAGCTCAACTGTAAAAAGTATGTAAAAGTTCATAAGATGTTATAATAACCTACAGCAACAAATGTTGATGAGAAAATGCACAAAAGGGAGACAGACTACTTGAATTAATCTAAGTAAAAAGGCCAAGTTGATATGATTCAAGGACTGTGTTAAAATTATGCTTTTTAAAAACAGGAACTATAGAGCCAGAAGTTAATGAGACAAAATTGGTAGGTTGGATATGAGGCCTAATTGCTCAACAAAATAAAAAGGGGATGGGCTATTCTCCCATTTCTCCCTTTTTGGGGACCCTTAAAAGAAAGATTTTGTGGGGAAAGTATGAAAGAACAAAGAGAAGGACAGACAGAGGCTATTGGAGCAAGCTTCACCATCATAGCTGCCACCTCCACTGTTCCCTGGGACCCCAGGGCTTCATCGTCCTGACAAAAACTGGCCAGAGAGAGAGGGACCCAGGTGACACAGCCACACACACCTGCTCCAGCTGAATCCCTAGCACAGCAGTATTACCATATTTGATGTCATCTACGAGACTGTCAAGCAAGGGGGCTTTTCCTTCTAAGTTTAGACTTTAACAACAACTGTAGCCATGAAATCTCCAGCCCATCTCAACTAACTTCTCTTTTTGCCAAAATGACAGCTATTGCTGACTTTGATGCCATCTAAGAGACTGGCAACAACGCAGGGTGGAGCAAGGTGAGGGGGGTTTCTTCTAAAAAAACCTGTCTACAGATAAAGGGAAAGAGAACAATTCTGAACCACTTAGAGGAGAGGAAAGTGATCAGGAACAGTCAGCACGGATTTACCAAGGGCAAGTCATGCCTGACTAATCTAATTGCCCTCTATGATGAGATAACTGGCTCTGTGGATGAGGGGAAAGCAGTGGACGTGTTGTTCCTTGACTTTAGCAAAGCTTTTGACACGGTCTCCCACAGTATTCTTGCCAGCAAGTTAAAGAAGTATGGGCTGGATGAATGGACTATAAGGTGGATAGAAAGCTGGCTAGATTGTCGGGCTCAACAGGTAGTGATCAATGGCTCCATGTCTAGTTGGCAGCTGGTATCAAGTGGAGTGCCCCAAGGGTTGGTCCTGGGGCCGGTTTTGTTCAATATCTTCATAAAATGATCTGGAGGATGGTGTGGATTGCACCCTCAGCAAGTTTGCAGATGACACTAAACTGGGAGGAGAGGTAGATACGCTGGAGGGTAGGGATAGGATATAGAGGGCCCTAGACAAATTAGAGGATTGGGCCAAAAGAAATCTGATGAGGTTCAACAAGGACAAGTACAGAGTCCTGCACTTAGGACAGAAGAATCCCATGCACCGCTACAGACAAGGGACCGAATGGCTCAGCAGCAGTTCTGCAGAAAAGGACCTAGGGGTTACAGTGGATGAGAAGCTGGATATGAGTCAACGGTGTGCTGTTGTTGCCAAAAAGGCCAATGGCATTTTGGGATGTATAAGTAGGGGCATTGCCAGCAGATCGAGGGACGTGATTGTTCCCCTCTATTTGACATTGGTGAGGCCTCATCTGGAGTACTGTGTCCCATTTTGGGCCCCACACTACAAGAAGGATGTGGAAAAATTGGAAAGAGTCCAGCGGAGGGCAACAAAAATGATTAGGGGACTGGAACACATGACTTATGAGGAGAGGCTGAGGAAACTGGGATTGTTTAGTCTGCGGAAGAGAAGAATGAGGGGGGATTTGATAGCTGCTTTCAACTGTCTGAAAGGGGGTTCCAAAGAGGATGGATCTAGACTGTTCTCAGTGGTATCAGATGGCAGAACGAGGAGTAATGGTCTCCCAAGTTGCAGTGGGGGGAGGTTTTGGTTGGATATTAGGAAAAACTTTTTCACTAGGAGGGTGGTGAAGCACTGGAATGCGTTACCTAGGGAGGTGGTGGAATCTCCTTCCTTTGAGGTTTTTAAAGTCAGGCTTGACAAAGCCCTGGCTGGGATGATTTAGTTGGGGATTGGTCCTGCTTTGAGCAGGGGGTTGGACTAGATGACCTCCTGAGGTCCCTTCCAACCCTGAGATTCTATGAACAAGGGATGCTGTTAAAATGAAAGACTTACTTAATAGTTTACATTTTAAATTTTTTAAATGTTTTTCTTTTTTCTTTTATCTTTAATAGAAAATTGAAAGGATTTTTAATGATGTGTTTGCCCTGGGTGCTAGGCATGCTGAAGTCCCTGGATACCAAGCCATGGACCTTGATTAATACTGTTTCATGTTAGACAATGACTCGCTGAGTTATAGTAACACCTTTGGCCCCATTTGTTCCATCTAAATTAATACGACAGCAGGTTAGTGTCACAGCTGACAACAAATGGCTAAATCCTGTTTCCACTGACTTCAGTAGTGTTTAGGCACTGTCCCAAAAGAGAAGAATCCTAGCTCCTTGTCCCCTGATTTAACAACCAGATAATAGTACATCCCTTATCAGTTCAGATAAGTTAGATGGCAACATTATGGATAATAGGCACAGATAAATGAGCTTCTGAAATCCAGAGATCACAATTCAACTTCTGCTTTAGAAGCCAACTGAAAATGGATACAGTGATTTCTTCTTTTAGTTGTCCATGATTCAGCATGATTGGCCTGAGGAGGGAGACAAAGTTGAGGTGCAGCTTGAGGAGCTGTCTGAGGAAGCCTGCACAAAACCTAACCAGTCATGCACTACAATACGGTCCTACAAATCCTTCATACATATCTGATTCACACACAAAAATATACACCAAAAATTTAAAAACAGGTAACCTTCCATTGAACCAACTACTGGGGACAGTTAGAAAGAAGGGTCTAAATTCAGAGGTGCACGTTACACATTGGGTATAAATTAGTCAAAATGTGGATGTATGTGTGAGAAACAGAGAAAGCAATACAGTAGAGCTTGCATTGATTTGGTCTGAATTCAGGGGCTGTGCAGAACAATTGTATTTTAGAAGTCACAGGGTGAATAGCAGTAATACCAACATATTAAAGGATATAAAATAAAGGCCCTGATTCAGATTTTACACCAATTTTATACTGATGAAAGGCCATAGTATTTAGTTGAATTACTATGAATTTACATCACATTAAATAAGATCAGAATCAGGCCTTTTCTTTTCCACCCTTCTGTTACCTGCTAATCATTCTACAGATCCTCCTACCCCAATGCAGACTGCTCCCAAATTTAGTCTTACTATTAGAAATCAATGGGGAATTCTGCTTACAAATTGCTTGCACGATATGGCCCATAATTATGAAAAAGGCCAAAGTATTGATTCATTCCTTAGATCTTCTGAGGAAATCACAGAAAGTGTAGCTTTAATTAAGTATAAAGAGTTGAAGACTTTTGCTTCTGTATTAAGTAACAGAACTCTGGAGACACATAGATTCGTTGATACAGATAAGTGTTTTATATCACTATAAAACAAACATTTTTGTGGTATTATAAGTTTACACCTGAGCCTTTCAGACCTAAACATAGATCTTTAGGAATATATCAGGAAGCACATAGTGAGTTTGTCCAAAGATGAATGAGCTAATATGATAAAGAGATGATACCTAGGACTAACTGATTAAAATAATTGTTTTTCCAATAATTTTAGAATTTCAGTAAAAGAAAAATAAACAAAATCAAACTAAGGCTCCTTTTATATTCATTTTTTGTATATAGTTACTGTAGGACTGTTTAAAATTAAACTTATTTTCTCGAACATAAAAACAACAAAAACAGGTGTATCTATTAATCTGGGTTATTGGGCGAAATTAGATTCCTCAGAGAAAGCAATTCCAAATATACGAACAATCATTCTGCGGCATTTCTCTTTAGAATCTGTTACGACTCCCTTGTTTTCTGTATACTGCATCTTCAAATTTCCAAGACTGTGCTATCTGTAACCATTTTGAAAGGCAAGGTTCAATAGAGATATACACACTATGCTCTCAGAATTTACATTCTTAATGTTTTCTTAATCTAGAATAAAGCCATTTAAACTGAAAGCATCCTTTTGCTCTGTCTGTATGAAGAAACATAACACATAAGAAAGGCTCTGACAAATTAAACAAATGAAAACAAAAAATAAATAATTCTGAAACTACAATTGTTAGAAGTTTACTTTGGATTACTGTAAACTATAGAAAAGTAAGACACAATCCAGATATTGAGCAGTCATCCACTCTGTTCATTCATTAGCAATATGTGAGGCTTGACAACACTTGGATGTGGTCAAATTGTAATTCTTATTGAAACTAAAAATCAATTGCTCTGTGATGGACATTAGTTTCAGTACAGCAAACATGAAAAGCTTCACACCTAGCAACTGATGTCTGAATTAGACCAAATTAAAGGATTCGGTATGCTTGATTGTGCCACTTGTCAATAAAACCATAACAAGCCACTCTGAAAACTGTTAATGAGTAACAGTGAAAGAGCATTATCAAAATTGCTAGAAAATGTGCATGATAATGTATTATTACCTCTTTTGACCCAAGCAGTTAGCCAAAGTTCAAGGCCCTGCAGTGGTTTCCATTAGGAGGAAAAATTGATGATGGAGTCAGGTATCTTTGATGCAACCCTGTTGATTACCAAAGAAGTCCTGTTTTCCTGAACACAAGAGGAATCAAACAAGGGTAGTTTCTCTGCTCATACCACGAAGCCCCTTTCACCCAGCACTCTGCCCAAACGTACTCTCTCTAGGCCTTTCTAAACATCATGCTCTCAGTCTCTGTTTAGGCGATGTCTGGTATGTCCTGGCTTCTTCTCTATATCTGTTTCTATGATGTTTCCATTTCACACACATACACACACCCCTCTTCTAAAAACAACACCCAGCCAATTCGCCTCCCACGTAATTCAAATTCCATAATGGCCTCATAAATCTCATTTCTTCGGGTCATAACATGTGCCTATATTTGGAATTGAGGCCTCTATTGTTCCATAAAACTATCCTTTTCCTCTGTCTGTATGAAGAATTATAACACATACCCTAACCCTAACCACCATATTTGGGGATGGGAAGAAATTGTCCCCTGGGTCAGACTGGAAGAGACCTTTGGGTGAGGGCAGGGATTGCCTTCCTCTGCAGCATGAGGCACAGGTCAACTGCAGGTTTAAATTGGTGTAAATGGTGGATTCTCTGTAACTTGAAGTCTTCAACTCCTGATTTGAGAACTACAGTAGTTCAGCCAGAGGTTATAGGTCTATTACAGGAGTGGATGGGTGAGGTTCTGTGGCCTGCAACATCCAGGAGGCCAGACTAGATGATCATGATGGTCCCTTCTGGCCTTAAAGTCTATGAGTCTATAAAGGAGCTTAACTATTTCTTACTGCTGTTTTATATGAAGAGCAGCACTTACCCCCTCCAGCTCCAATGACCTTTCACCCAACCCACATCAGTGTTTAGTAAAGGCGTAGGCTTGGCTCTGATTAATCATACTAACAGCAAAAAATAGGCCATAGTCTCCCCTTGGTCTTTGTGAGGAACATTCACTGATATCAGTAGAGCTGCCACATGAGAACTGAGGGTAGAAATGGCCCAAAGTAAATGTCGGTTAACTACAAAAGACAAGGTAAAAGTCTCAGAGGTTCAAATTACAGGTTTATATAACTCAAAAACAATTCATCTTCTCACATCCAAAATTAAAATAGTGAAACTGAGTTGATTTGCTAAAAAATGAAAAAAGCCAGTCTCCAGATGAATAACAATGCTGTTGTTAGTATATATGTGGGTCTGGTAGAATCACCTCTTATTAAGGTTGCTTGGCACTTCCCATTATAAGACCTTGTTCTCATTTACTTATAACTTTATCAAAGTTTAGCCATTGAGCTGAAATTTTCCGTACTGAGTGTCTACCTCTGGTTGATCTATTCATTTATTTTTGTTGTTGTGGGAAACATTTAGCCAAAACAGTTCAACTATTTCTGAGAATGAAGTTAGGGAAAATACATTTTGCCCATGTTAGAGAATTCTGGTCACCATTTCTTTCAAATTCTCTAGTACAGGGTTTCTCAACCCATGGATCGGAACCCAAAATGTTTCAAAGGATCACTTGGCAGCTCCTGAGGCTCCTGTCCCACAGGGCTGGCTGGGCTCGCCTCCCTGCTCCAGGCACTCCAGTCTCTGGGATCCCAGTGCCACTCAGGTTTGGCCCAGCTGTCATGATCATGGGCATCTGGGTAAGCCAAATATGAGTGAGTAGCACTGAAAACACATGACCCAGGTAACAACTCCACTCACACAAATTTGGTCCAGTCAGGGGGGCAAGACCAAACTAGAGCAAAGCTGCAACCCTGGAGGTTGCAATGCCCAGAGCGGAGAGCCAAGCCCAGTCAGCCCCACAGCAGGAGCTGCCACTGTGGGGAGAGTGCCAGACAGGATCCAGCTCTCCCTTTACCCCACCACACACACTCACCCTGGAGGGCAAGACCCAACCGAAACCACCGAGGGAGGGCATCCTCCCACAGACTATATACTGGGTTGCGACATGCCATAAACATTTACAAATGGGTCCTGAGCCCAAAAAGGTTGAGAACCCCTGTTCTAACACCCCTATGCTTTGGAGCAGGGACTTAAAATTGGGTAGAAGGGGATTTTGTTAGAGATGTATATTTTGCCATGAAAATCTGCACAAATTTGGTAAAGTTATAAGCTTTTGATAACTCACATTTTCTATGTGCTCAGTAGACTTATTTGATTCTAGCAGCTAAATTTCCCAAAGATTCCATATGAACTGATCATGCTCCACCCAGGATTTTTCCCTGCAATTACAGATCTGCTGTGGGCCAATCAGGGCCCTGGGCCAGGGCCGGGCACCTGAACTGAGAAGAGGAAGACCATCTGTCCTGTTCTCTCAGTGACCCACCTGCTGGAGGAAGTTGCCTGATCCAAATATAGAGGACATGGGGAGGAATAGATTGGGACAAGAAGCCTTGGTGAGAGAAGGGACACAATGTGACTTGAGGCTAGCAGGGGGGCAGAGACAGAAACGGGGAGTGAGTCAGAGTGGTGGAAGACAGGGTGGCTAGGCAAGGAGACTGGGATTGGGAGCCAGGGGTAGAGATGGGAGCTCGGGGGGGAAGTAAGGCAGGGGAATGAGAAACAGAAGATTGGGTGGGAGACTGACATTAGACAAGGAGCAAGGGGTAGACTGGGAATGCCTGGGCAAGGAGACTGGTATTGAGAACAATGGGGCAGAGGAAAGAAGCTGAAGAGGGAGAGGAGACAGATCTGATGATGAACTGGGTGCAGGAGAATTGGGACTAGATGAGAGGAGAGTTTGGGACCAGAAGCCAGTGGTAACGGAGCACAGGAGGGGTGTGGGTTAATTTTGGGAAACCCATTTGAAATTCAAGACCTGATTTTTCAAAGTACTTAGCATTATTAGGAGGGGGGATTTGATAGCTGCTTTCAACTACCTGAAAGGGGGTTCCAAAGAGGATGGCTCTAGACTGTTCTCAATGGTAGCAGATGACAGAACGAGGAGTAATGGTCTCAAGTTGCAGTGGGGGAGGTTTAGATTGGATATTGGGAAAAACTTTTTCACTATGAGGGTGGTGAAACACTGGAATGTGTTACCTAGGGAGGTGGTAGAATCTCCTTCCTTAGAGGTTTTTAAGGTCAGGCTTGACAAAGCCCTGGCTGGGATGATTTAACTGGGAATTGGTCCTGCTTCGAGCAGGGGGTTGGACTAGATGACCTTCTGGTGTCCCTTCCAACCCTGATATTCTATGATTCTATGATTATATAGCACTTTATGTTTAAAAAATAGCTCCCATTGATTTCAATTGCCCCTGAAAGTGCTCAGCACTTCTGCATATCAGATCCCAAGGCCTCAAAGCAGACAAACAGAAAATGAGAAACAATTAGTGACCACCTGTGAAAAGTTTGTTCTAAGTGATTTATCCAATTTTACACACAAACTCTATAGCAGAAGGGTTATCCCACTCTGCAGGGCAGCATTCAGCTGACTTTACCACAAGACCATCCTTTATCTTCCTGAAATCCCCTGATCCATTCACTTCACACATGCCAATCCTCCCTCAAATGAGAGGCCAGACCTTTAATTTTGGGTCAGCTTAGACCCATCCATCCTAGGATCTGCAATAGGTACACACCTTTCCACTTTTGCAACAAATGAAACAGGGATCCCATAGTCAACAGCTTCCTTTCACTTCAAAGCTGTAATTCATAACGAGAGCAGTTCCATCTTATGAATTGAATGAGACAGGGGTCCTGTGGACCAAACAGTGTGTGATCATGTACTTAAACAATTCTCCTCTCTCTTGACTTGTACCAGGCACAATGCACATGCACAGGGGCCTGAATTAAGGTTGCACAGACAATCTTAATTCTGGTGTTTCCTATTTTTTACTCTCTTGATTTTGCAACCTTAAGTATGTTCTTTTAACATAGTTTTGTGTGTTTAGTTATAAATATCTCAGATAGAAAGACAGATAAGGAACATGAATCTGCTCTTAATTGCGCTGGCATAAATCATTAATAATTCCTCTGAAGTCTTACATTGAGTTACATCAGCATAAAACTAGTGTTAGCAAGAGCAGAATCAGGCTCAGGTCATTTAAATCTCATGTAACCTGGCCTTTTTTGGTTAATGGCTGAAAAAATTGTGGCATTTGGTCTTCCTCTACAAATCTGAACTATGCTAAACTCTTTACTATGAAATGCTGTTCAACTCGATGTTAAAAATTTCTTATGGTTTCTTGGTTGTGTGAGAATGTAATTCCTGGATTCATTTAAGCTTGTTTTACACCTCCCAAGGATTTAGGTTTTCTGAAATTAAAACTCTTCAGCACATGTCTGTGCTTCTCTAAGAAGGTAGTTCTGGAATTTTCAGCTGCAATAGAATTTCTACGATATGACTGACCTTGTTCTCATCTCAAGCTAAGATGACCCTCCATGGGGGTACTGTTAAAAATAAATGACCTAAACATAGTCATGATGTAAGCAGATCCAATTCCCTTTAATTCAGTGGGTTTACACTTAGGTGGAATTACATCTGAAATATTTTGACCAATTTCTCATTTTGTTTCCTGGTCAAATTTTATTACAGCATTGTATCCCACCTTGATTGAGCTATAATATGTTAAAAGAAAAGAGATATTGGGTATATTTAAAAGATGAAGAATGTTTAAGCTCATTTTTAAGAAGATAATTTAAGAATTTTGTTCCAAATGAATGAGTTCAAACTATTAACAATAAAAATATAACTAAATGGCAGTCTAAAACTATACAGGAGTTTAAAAGAATCAGTTAAATAAGAGTGTCTGCTCTGAAGCTCACTGACCAAATGAAGTCTTCTGTGTCCTACACAGAAAAGGTTGCTCTGATCAAGATAGATACTGCAGTGATAGGTGCTGAAGTGCAATGACTAGACAGATGTCCAGTGTACTAGCTTTTCATACATGATGAAGATGCCCAGACATCCAACATTGTTAACCTTTTTGGCAGGGGAGATGGGGCACGAGGGCAAGGGGGCACATGGCACTGTCAACAGTACCAAAGTGAGTGTTTAAAATGGAACAGCAGCTTTTTTTTCTTTTGGGTCTTCCACAAGAACCTTGGAATGCCCAGTCACAAACAATTCATTGTTGTTGTCTGGAATCAGCCAGAGAGGAAAAGAAGTACTCCCCTCTTGTGAAATAATATGGGTCACAAGATCCTTGGAACAGAGCACTGTAGGCAGTAGCTGTTGTTAGAGTAAGTGTGTCTGTAAAGCAAATCCCCAGCTAGGGGACCAATCCTGTAAGATGCTACATGTCTCCTGTGAGGTGCTAAACACTCTCAACTCCCATTGATGTGATTGGAAGTCAAGGGCACTCAGCACCCTCCAGGATCAGATACCAAAGCAGGGAACCAGCGGAGGTGGGAACAAAAAAAAATGTATATAGTGGAGCCTGCTGATCATCAGTGTATTCTTGGTTTAGTAAAATTGCCACCATTTTTCAGTAGTTGGATTTGCTGTTCCATAACTTTAACCAGTTGGGGGATTGAATCAATAGTAAGAGGTAGGTAACATCAAAATAATTCTATTTCTGTACCTTTGACCCCTCGTTCACTATCTCTGTGGGCACTCCTTCCAAGTGACTGGCCCAGCACCTGCACTTTTCTCAGAGTGGAACTCTCAGGTCCAACTGGGTTTGGCCTCTGCTATAGACTTCCCGCAGGAAGCTAAGAACAGTAGGTAAATGTAGTGAAACTGAATAGTTGTTTCAAAAGAAAGTATTATTTATCCACAGGAATATAGCAATCAGAGAGAAAAGGGTTGACATAATAAGAGACCAAAAGTCCAACAAACAATAGTCCCAAGTCCTGACTCAATAACCCTTCAATCACTGGTTTCCAAGGTCTGCCTATAACCTTTTCCAGTGGACAGTAGGGGAACCAAGGCTGTCCTTCTTCTCTGAGTTCCAGCAAAGGGACCCTTTAATAAGCAGTTAAGGTCTTTCGATTCAGATTCCCTGCTTCTGCCCTGAGCTTCTCCATAAATCAGCCCGTCCACCATCCCCCCCCGGGCTTCCTGCATACCTGTGTTCGTCTCAAACATCCCAAAGTCTCAGGCTTTATCCTTTCTTCAGGGCCCTGGCTCACAGGATTCCCCCTGGAGTTCTCCAACAGATCCCAAATCAAAAAGTGCAAACTTAAACAACTTCCACCCTTCCCAAGCTGGAGTTTAGTTCTTCACAAGACTTCCCCAATACTCTTCTGCTCAGCTGAACACCAACATCCCAGTGCTTCCTCCCTGGAGCTTTGTCCCTACGTTGAGACTCACCACAGAAGCAAACATTTCTCCTATAACTTTGCCCAATTCTCCTCTCTCCTGACTTGTACCAGACCTTTCTCAGCAATCAAGCACTCCCAACATTCTCCTTCCTGGGGCTCCCTCTATCTTATATTTCTCAGGGCATGTCTTCACTAGCAATGTTAAAAAGCTGCTGTGGCTTAAATGCAATATGATATTTTCTGTCTTATTATCTATCCCTTTCTTAATGAGTCCCAACATTCTGTTCACTTTTTTAACTGCTGCTGCACATGGAGTCGATGATTTCAGAGACCTATCCACGACTCCAAGATCTCTTTTTTGAGTGGTAACAGCTAATTTAGATCCCATCATTTTATATGGATAGTTGGGATTATGTTTTCCAATGTGCATTACTTTGCATTTATCAGCTTTGAATTTCATCTGCCATTTTGTTTCCCAGTCACAGAGTTTTGTGAGATCCTTTTGTAGCTCTTTGCAGTTTGCCTGGTACTTAACTATCTTGAGTAGTTTGGTATCATCTGCAAATTTTGTCACCTCACTGTTTACCCCTTTTTCCAGATCATTTATGAATATGTTGAATAGGACTGGTCCCAATACAGACCCCTGGGGAACACCACTATTTACCTTTCTCCATTCTGAAAACTGACCATTTATTCCTAAACCCTTTGTTTCCTATCTTTTAACCAGTTACCAATCCATGAGAGGACCTTCCCTCTTATCCCGTAACAGCTTACTTTGTTTAAGAGCCTTTGGTGAGGGACCTTGTCAACAGCTTTCTGAAAATCTCAGTACACTATATCCACTGGATCCCCCTTATCCACATGCTTGTTGACCCCCTCAAAGAATTCTAGTATATTGGTGAGGCATGATTTCCCTTTACAAAAAACATGTTGACTTTCAATAACATAAGATAAGAATGGCCATACTGGGTCAGACCAAAGGTCCATCCAACCCAGTATCCTGTCTACTGACAGTGGCCAATCCCAGGTGCCCCAGAAGGTGTGAACCTAACAGGTAATGATCAAGTGATCTCTCTCTTGCCATCCATCTCCACCCTCTGACAAACAGAGGCTAGTGACACAAAAAAATTATGTTAATCTATGTGTCTGACAATTCTGTTTTTTTACTATAGTTTCAACAAGTTTGCCTGGTACTGAAGTCAGACTTACCAGCCTGTAATTTCCAGGATCACCTCTGGAGCCTTTTTAAAAATTGGCTATTAGCTATTCTCCAGTCATTTGGTACAGAAGCTGATTTAAATGATACGTTACAGACTACAGTAAGTAGTTCTGCAATTTCCCATTTGAGTTCATTCAGAACTCTTGGCTAAATATCATCTGGACCTAGTGACTTATTACTATTTAGTTTATCAATTTGTTCCAAAACCTCCTCTAATGACACCTCAATCTGGGACAGTTCCTCAGATTTGTTACCTAAAAGGAATGGGTCAGGTTTGGGAATCTCCCTCACATCCTCAGCCATGAAGACTGATGTATAGAATTCATTTAGTTTCTCCACAATGGTCTTATTGTCCTTGACTGCTTTTTTAGCATTTCGATTGTCCAGTGGCCCAACTGATTGTTCAGCAGGCTTCCTGCTTCTGATGTACTTTAAAAAAATTTGCTATTACTTTTTAAGTTCTTTTGATCTCCTGTTGTCCTGGGCCTTTTCTTTACCAGTTTCAAACCAGTTTTGTAGGTTAGCTGGAGAGAAGACAAAATCTTTAAAGTTAATAGTCCTGGCATTGTCCCTTAACAACTCTCAAGCATTTGCAGAAAGGTGGCTTATCTTTGCCATTCTTGCCTTTCCTGCTTTTTCTTTTTCAGAAAGCACACAGTTCTGTTAAATCAATGTAGTGATCCATAAAACATCTCACAAACTAGGTCAATTTACAGTATTAATAAACTATTAGAGAGCAGCTCCAAATCCTTCAATAACACTCCCCCCCCCCCATTGAAGATGAATGGAACAGAAGTACCTCCTGAGCACCATAGGGAAGTTCTCACACCTTCTTTTGAGAGAGAATATCTGCCATCATATTTGCACTCCCTTTGATGTGAATCACCTCCTTATCATCTTGGAGTACCAGACTCCATCTTAGCAATTTGACATTAGTCACATGAGAAACGTGCTCCTTCCATCTCTAATTAAAGATACAAATACCAGCTATATATGTCAGGGCAAATTCCCCCATCCCAATCCACGGGATGTCAAAAAGTAGCTGGGGCTCCCTGAAGGCCAAAAGGTAAAACAAAAAACTCAGAGAACCTCTGCCTCCCCCCCCACACACACACACACATTAATTTAGACTCATATTCAGATAGTAAACAAAGCAGGAACCTGACCAGCACAGAGTATTCATAAATTATTAGAGTCCAAATCCATCACACCAAGTAATTGAAAAGATTTTTAAAAATAGACATCTCTTGATGTTGCTGGAGAAGCAGAAGTAACTGCTTTTGCTCAATTTTTTAAGTGATAGCAATATTTCTGTGTGTATTGTGTTGTGCTGACCAATCCTGACAAATACTACTAAGGAACAAATTTTTAACCTTTTTGAGGATTCTTAAAAACAGCAGTGCTGTTATTCAACTATATACTGGTGGTGCTGCAGCTACAACTAGCAAAAAAAATGGCCTCCGAGCTAGAATCAGAGCTTTCCAAGCAGATTCAGTGCATTATCTAAAGAGAAGCGCTAACAGCAAAGCAATTATCTCCTAAATTACATTCAAGTTATGTATCCCTATCAAAGGCTATAAAATTGGCAAATTTTATCAAGTCAAGGACACTCAATTCAAGACTTTGAGAGAAGATGTGCTCTGAGCAACAAAACCTCCTCTCCATACTGAAGTAAAATAGCTGTCAAGAGACAACTTTAAGTGTTTGAACTCAGAAATTAAGTCTTTTTATTTCTGGAAAGCAATTCAGTGAAGCAATACACTAGTGACTGTGTATTCTGGCAGACCTGTCTGATACATTTGATAAGTTAAATATACTCAGTTTGTCACTGCAGAGATATGATTCAAACTTTCTGAAAATGACAGACAAGTTAGCTGCATTCAAAGAAAAGCTTAGTCTGTATGGTCGGGGGTGGGGGAGGAAGGAGTATAGAAATAATCACCTCATTTGAACTTCTTGGAGACGTCTGTATAAAAATTAAAAATTGTGTGGAGTGAAAGGAATACTGAGCACATATCAAAATTACAAAGCAAATTCATGAATCATTTCTCAGAGTCTGAAATTAATGACGTGAAGCAGTATGATTGGGTAAAAAGTCCTTTCAAAGAAGCAGTTGTTAACTGCTTTTCTGCCGAGTGAAGATGTGGAGGTAATGAATGAACTTTCCAGTGATTGTTCAATGAAAATAAAACCTCAGCCACAGTGCCTAGTTTTGGCTCTGTACTTCAAATAAATATCCTGGCAGAGGATGAAAGAATTATGCCTGCTGCTACCATTTGGATCTTATGTGAACTACAGTTCTCTGCAATTCCCATGATACAAAGAAAATCTAGCAGATTACCTCTTGACAGTGATTTGATACATGTGATAACTTGTCATTACTAGCAAACTCAAATGTTACACTAGAGATATTATGTTGAGCAGTTTGCAATTTTACTTCCAAAACTATAACAGTGAAACAGTTAACAATGAGTAAAAGGAGTACTCCTTTTCTTTTTGCGAACACAGACTAACATGGCTGCTACTCTATTAACAATGTGGACTTTAAAAATATTGTATGTAGGTTAACAACCTAACAATGAATGGGTAGTTGTTTTAGGCTTTCTGAAAATATAGGCTGATGTAACTATTGGTTTACAATCTGTTCACATTTTCAAGGTTAACTTTAGAGAGGAAATAAAATGTGGTATGACATTGTAGGTTCTGGTACACAATTTTACAGCGAAGAGTGGCCAAATGGCAAATTCTACAGTAACCTACATCGAAGTAAAAATTGCAGAATGCCTGCAATGGAGATACTTTAATGCATTATTCTTATTTTGTTACTGAATACCTCCATTTTCCATCTTATTATCTATGCTGGGAAAGCAGGTACATTTCAGTAACATGGAAGTTTCATCTTTATTCCTTCCTACTTATTTCATAATCTGTTAACAATTTCTGCCATTTTGAATCTAGGCGGCTTGCAACACATTGGATTTTAAATGGAAACCATCTAATCCAAAGAGTTAATTCACATTGTAAATGGTATTCTAGGAGTTCCTGGGGCCTCCTTCTACTTTCATTATACAAATTTTACACACATTCCCTGGACTTTCATAAATTTACTCCCAATGTACACCAGTTCAAGTGAGATGAAAAGTGCAACCTGTGAATCTAAAAACCCTCCTCTCTACACCATCAGCAATTCCATGAGTTGCCCTCCCTTAACAGTCTTGTTCTTTCATTAGGTATCAGCTACAAAACTGGATAGAAAAGGACATCATATTTTTTTTCATCTTGTTTACTCTAGCAATTTTTAAAAACACAAAATCGATAAAAGGTATGCTACACAATACATGCATTTAATATAAAAATCACTGTTTAAACTGAAGTGTAAACAAAACTACAATTAAAACCACTAGCCTTTCTGAATGTCTGGGAGCAATTGGCAGAGGCTGAGGGAACTGGGCTTGCTTAGTCTGCTGAAGAGAAGAGTGAGGGGGGATTTGATAGCAGCCTTCAACTACCTGAAGGGGGGTTCCAAAGAGGATGGAGCTAGGCTGTTTTCAGTAGTGGCAGATGACAGAACAAGGAGAAATAGTGTCAAGTTGCAGTGGAGGAGGTCTACGTTGGATTTTAGGAAACACTAATTCATTAGGAAGGGTGGTGAAGCATTGGAATGGGTTACTTAAGGAGTTGGTGGAATCTCCATCCTTAGAGGTTTTTAAGGCTTGGCTTGACAAAGCCCTGGCTGGGATGATTTAATTGGAGTTGGCCCTGCTTTGAGCAGGGGGTTGGACTAGATGACCTCCTGAGGTCTCTTCCAACCCTAATCTTCTATGATTCTATATATAATTAATTAAAGTAGATTAAGATGATGGATTAACAATGGTAAACATTCTCCTAATTCATATTGCGTATTCATTTCCACTATACTTATGACCTTTATTCTTCTCTATTTGGAAACAGGCTTTTCATTTGGAGATGTACTATATTTACTTATAAAGTACTGCCTATCATGTCTCAGTAACCTATATCATGGCTCTCTATAATAGCCACATTTTTAATTCCATTAAGGCCTTCCTTGGACTGGCACAATAATGAGGGAAACAAATGAAGCATTGTAATAAATAGAATCATAGAATATCAGGGTTGGAAGGGACCTCAGGAGGTCATCTAGTCCAACCCCCTGCTCAAAGCAGGACCAATACCCAACTAAACCATCCCAGCCAGGGCTTTGTCAAGCCTGACCTTAAAAATATCTAAGGAAGGAGATTCCACCACCTCCCTAGGTAATGCATTCCAGTGTTTCACCACCCTCCGAGTGAAAAAGTTTTTCCTAATATCCAACCTAAACCTCCCCCACTGCAACTTGAGACCATTACTCCTTGTTCTGTCATCAGCTACCACTGAGAACAGTCTAGATCCATCCTCTTTGGAACCCCCTTTCAGGTAGTTGAAAGCAGCTATCAAATCCCCCCTCATTCTTCTCTTCCGCAGACTAAACAATCCCAGGTCCCTCAGCGTCTCCTCATAAGTCATGTGTACTTATATATATAGTACTGTAATTGTATAGTACTAAGCAGTTGACATCCTTTTTTGGTCAGGGTTTTCTAATTTTCTCTACATTTACATTTGATCCTTTCAGTATTTTCTACTAATAGATTCTGATTCTCATTCCCCACCCCTGAAATTGACAATTTAGTTCAGCTGGTGGCTCTGCAGTAGATTCTTCTTCATTTTGCCATGAAAGTATGTTTCGTATCCAAGTCAACTTTAATCATATTCTGGCTGTGTCCAATTCTTGCATAATGTATAACAAGCCTACATCCATTAGTGTCAATTAGAAATACTTAAAACATTTTAAAAGACATTTTATATTAACATTCCCCTTTTATCCTTGACCAACAAGTCATCTGAACTCAGCTTTTCTCATCCTCCATAGCTAATATAGAGACTGATCCTGCTTCCATTGAAGTCAACAGGACATTTGCCACTGATTTCAATCAGAGGAGCATTGGGTCCTGGGTTACTGACTGAATTTAACTGATCATATGATACTTCTCTTTTCATGGTGTTTATTTTAGTACTAGAACTTTTTGACTCTGCCGTACAGAAAAAAAAAAAGACCCTGGACACTGCTTGAAACAGATTTTTCTAGATATTTTGGACCAGACACAAAGCCTATTGAAGTCCACAGAAGTCTTTCCACTGACTTAAATGGGGTTTCAATCAGGGCTTGACTAGGACATGGATCTTTGATAGGAACATGCAACCTGACCTAAAGAATAAATGATGGACTGGTTGGTAATGATGAGAAGTAGTATTTAGTGGAGATGCAGGCATTCATCAATATCTTCCAGTCAGTGTTTAAATACAATAAGGAGAAAAGCATGGTGTAATCTATAATGTACATAGGCTGTTGTTCTCAACTGTAGCGCATAACGTTTTCCCAGAGAATAGAGGAATTACATATTGAAGCATGTTTCTATTTCTAGAATACATCTATATATGGGGGAGAAGATAAAAACATGACTGGATCCAGATTTATTTTTAAAAAAATAACTCAAAACTTCTGTAAACTAGTACAGCCATCTCAAATGCAAGGCTTCCAAGAGAGAAATCCATACCCTATTATATGATAAACACCTTACATCATCTATAAAACTCATCTTCAGCTAGCTCAAACATGACAGAAGCACAATTCACCTGCCAGAAATAAATCAGAATTATGTGGACATTTTATATAGCACTGACACTAAAATCATGTAATTATTACTAATTATTTGGTGAGCTTCAGCAGTGGCCCCACTTTTATTCAGAACTTCAAGAAGACACGGAGTTTATAGTCTAAGGCCCCAATTCTGCAAACAATTATAAACATTGAAGACTATGGGATTATTCACTTGAATAAAAGTCAGCATATGTTGAAGTATTTCCAGGATGAGACTCAAGATAGCAAACATCAGACAACTATTCAAATGTATAAAGCACGAGGAAGTGAATAAATCATAGAAGGTTATAAAAATAACAACACTTATTTGGCTAGGAAGTTAACACTGGAAAAAAATGTGTGCTCTGAAAGAGGAGAGGGGGATGCTATAATAAATTCTCAGATTTTTAGTCTAGAAAAGACCATTAGGTCCTCTAGTCTTGTATAACACAGGCCATAGAATTTCATCCAGTTACCCCTGTATTGAGCCCAGGATGGACTGATGGATCACCAATTTTAATAATGATTTAAATCATCGAGCAGGAAACCTTGAGGTAATAACTTATTTTAATCTTGTTTTGCATTTGTGCTTAGTTATTTTTCTAAAGAAAGGTTGATTTTCACTGGTTGCTAACCATTAAAATATGTTAATTTGCAATTAAATTGAGACTTTACATTAAATATGGTGCTTCTTTTTTATATCCAGGAGGATACACTATATCTACATACATTTATTTAAGCATTTATGTAGCTTAATTTACATTTATTCAGATTCTTAATTATGTTTTTATAATGTTAGAAAATTGTGAATAATACATTTCTTATTTATTAGATTATTAGCTTTTTACTAGTGATTTATGTCAAGCTGTATTTGTATGGATATTGGAATTCAATTAAAAATACACAAAAACACCATTTTAAAATTGTTTTTGCTAAATAATGCTACTGTAAACATGCTGGATTCATAAGAAAAAAGTTTATCAAAACAGGTTTTGCATTTAAAACTAACTGATTTATTAAACAAATGAAGTATTATCTGTAGTTAGTGAATTATTTCTGGTCACTATGCCCTTCAAGATATTAGAACTAGTAGATTAATCCTCTCACACCTTGTTTTTATTCATAGATTGCAAAAGGAAAACAAGATTTCCTGTAAATTCAACTCCCAATGAGTTCTTAACTTGGCATGAACTAGTTATTGAACTAAACTAGTTTGAATAAACTGAAAAGAAGAAAATATTCTCTCTGCACCTGCAGAAGAATCTACTGATGTCAAAAGCTGGTTTAGCACTTCAACAAACTCTGGTTCCACATTCTTAACCAGTGACTTCTATTCATTCATTGGTCTGACTTTCTTTAAAACTTGGCAACAAACATGCATGGATTAATATTTTTTTTAAAAAATAATTTAAATAATTTAAATAGATTATATTTTGTTTAAGCCTTAACATAGGCAGTTATTTTAAAGGTTTTAAAAATAAACTTGTATTTAATTTAAAATTCCATATAAATAAAAATACATTTTTTTGAATATGGCTCCAGCTAGTTTCAAAGGTAGAGATGGTTTTGGTTTGCTTTTATCAAGTTTTTGTTTTGTTTTTAAATACAAGATCACAGTGAGTTACAGTTAATGAACAGTGATTTTGGCTTAGTTAATTGTCTTATTAAAAGTAGTTTCTATTTTGTTCTGGTTATTCTGGCTAACTAATACGGGATGTTTATATCAGTATACAGGACATTATGGTTTAAACCATCCTCTTCCACAATTATCTAGAAAGAAAGTAAACACAAACAAGCAAATGCTCATTGCAAGTGAATGTGGTGGAATTTTGTCTGGTTAGCCCAGTGGTTCTCAAAGTGGGGGGCATGCCCCCCTCAGCAGGCATGGAAGAATATTCAGGAAGGTGTGCAGCGGAGCCAGGGCCATGGGGTGCAGAGAAGGAGTAGCACAATTCCAGCCCCCCTCCAACTCCAGACCAGCTTTACCCTCATTCCCTTTCTACCCCCAGACCAGCTCCAACCCCAGCTACAGCTCCATTCCACCTCCTGTTCTGCCCCCAACCAGGCTCTGCCCTCATTACCTTTTTGCCCCCAGACAAGCTCCACCTCTAGTCCCATCTCCTCCCCCATCCCCAATTCCACCCCCAGCTCTACCATGCTCTGCTGCTGAGGAAGCCTCAGCTCTGAAGTAATGGAGGGGACACAGACAAATTTGATTACTGATAAGAGGGGGGTGTGACTGGAAAAGTTTGAACACCACTGGGCTTAGCAGAAAGTAAAGGACTAATGGCTTCTTTAATGGTCCCCATTGCCCTTGTGTTCTGATAGGAGGAAAAAGGGAGTAATACCTGATTGAGCCAAGGTGGGGACCAGAATGACTGGTTCAGGTGGGGCCACAGACCCACCAGGCACATTAGTGAGAAAGGGCATTAATATCCTGTGCACCTCAATAAGAACACTCATCGCAGACCACTAGCACCCACCTTCCCACCCATGGGATCAGCGTAGGACCAGGGTATTCATGATCTGCTATGGGCTTTACACTAATCATGTTTTTTTTTCCTTTGGGACTGGAAAGAAATTTTTCCCTTACCACAAGACTGGCTGTCATAAATATAAAGGGAAGGGTAACCACCTTTCTGTATACAGTGCTATACAATCCCTCTTGGCCAGAGGCAAAACCCTTTCACCTGTAAAGCGTTAAGAAGCTAAGATAACCTCGCTGGCACCTGACCCAAAATGACCAATGGGGGACAAGATACTTTCAAATCTGGACAGGGGGAGGGCAACAAAGGGTCTGCCTGTGTGATGTTTTTGCTGGGAACAGATCAGGAATGCAGCCTTACAACTCCTGTTAAATTAGTAAATAATCTAGCTAGAAATGCGTTAGATTTCCTTTTGTTTAATGGCTGGTAAAATAAGCTGTGCTGGATGGAATGTATATTCCTGTTTTTGTGTCTTTTGTAACTTAAGGTGTTGCCTAGAGGGATTCTGAATGTTTTTAATCTGATTACCCTGCAAGGTATTTACCATCCTGATTTTACAGAGGTGATTCTTTTATCTTTTCTTTCATTAAAATTCTTCTTTTAAGAACCTGTTTGCTTTTCCATTGTTCTTAAGATCCAAGGGTTTGGGTCTGTGTTCACCTGTACCAATTGGTGAGGATTCTTATCAAGCCTTCCCCAGGAGCGGGGGTGTAGGGCTTGGTGGGGATATTTTGAGGGAAGACGTCTCCAAGTGGTCTCTTTCCCTGTTCTTTGTTTAAAACGCTTGGTGGTGGCAGCATACTGTTCTAAGACAAGGCAAAGTTTGTACCTTGTGGAAGTTTTTAATCTAAACTGGTAAGAATAAGCTTAGGGGGTCTCTCGTGCAGGTCCCCACATCTGTACCCTAGAGTTTGGAGTGGGGAAGGAACCTTGACACTGGCTTAGGCAAGGTAGGCTGTATCACCTTCCAACCATAGGTCAGGGACCTGGTGAAGGAGATAAGATCAAGATTTTGTAGCTTAGTAGGTAGCAGTTGCGGCAGATATCCCGTGCAGGTATTCATTACAGAGGGGATATGATTACATGATAAACAGGAGTTGTACTTGGATTTACAAGAAGACAGGTTGGGAAGGGAGAGGGCTGACAGCCTTCCAAATAAGTGGAAATGGTTAAGGAAAGAATGATGACCTGCCCAATACAATTTATTGCCAGAAATGCCCAGATAAGTTAATCAAGTTGTGGCCTAATTAAACCACTGCCTTTTGTCTTCCTTCCTGCATGGCCAAGGAAATTAACATGTGGGCAGGCCAAGATCACATTTCAGAAAAATGGCACTGCTTTTGGGTGGGTACTTTTCAATTAACTGGATGTTAGCCAGTCATGGCTGTGAGAACTGGTTCATGATTATCATCAGCTGGGTGCTTGATCAACATGTCAGAAAGAGAAATCAAGCCAAAAAGGGAGTGCCTTAATAGCCTGGTACACATGGATATTTTCCATTCAAATCCAGTGGAGGATGCAGCATTTCCCTAGTTTCCTGGTCCCGTGCAGCCTAGCAACAATAGCTCAAAAAAAGATGTTTAGAGGATTCAGCACCAGTGAGCAATCAGCATAAATGAGGGAAACATTATGGTTGGACAATGTTACAACATGGCCCAGGCTCTGAAGCTGTCAGGGCTCAAGAACAGCCCTCAACTGTCAGGTGTGGAACTGGTATGGTATCCATTGTTTTATGGACGATGTATGTATAACAATTCTTCCTGTTAGGGTTTGTGGCAAATTGCCGGCACTACTACGATGGGTCTTGTGCTCTCTCTTCCTGGGGGAGGGGGTTTCAAGGCACCGTTTCTTGCCCTTCAACTGGGGTATTAACTGCCCCACTAGTGTCCTAGAGGAGGGGAGTGGAGAGGGAGGGACCCGGGCCCGCCCTCTACTCCGGGTCCCAGCCCAGGGGCCCTAGGGATAGCGGTAAACCACTAGAACTAGCGGTTCCTTCCACTGGGATACTTCCCTCTCCTGCCCTTCAGCTTGTGGGGCTTCCTGCCCTCCCTCTGCACAAACCAGGTGTCCCTTTACCTAGGGTATTGGTCTTCTTAGCCCACCACAGCACTTCTCCAAAAACTCTCCACTTCAACACCTCCTCTTGTCTGATTGAAGCAGGGGGATTTTATCATGTGACTGGCTTCAGGTGCTTTAATTTGCTTCAGGTGCTTTAATTAATTTATAGCAAACTTTCTTCCCTCTACAGGGAATAAGGCTCCCTTCTAACATTCTCCCTCTGGCCATGCTATATCACAGGTTGCACTGATAATTATGTGGTGTTTGCTTCCACAGGAGCATACTGCATTTTTCCGTCCTTAGTACTGCATTTGCTCTACTGGGATTGTGTTTTTTCTATGCCTTCTTTTTCTTCTTGCAAACAAAAATAAATAAACTGGATCATTTCAAAAGTGTTCCTGTACCACCAATAATTGCTCCACAATGCAACCTCAGAAAATACAAGAGAAGTGGCTTTTTCGCACTCTGTGTCTGCTGAAATTCACAGCTATTTTTATGAGTTCACTATGCTACTGTAAACATTGGCATGATCCAGCACCATGTACTGCTTTACCAAATGTGCTACAATGTGGTTGTGCTGATACATAAAGTGCATCTGCCACCCCCACTTATGCAAATTAAGTGGCTGGCAGGAAGTCTAAATCTAAAATCAAAGTAAGATTTTTCAGCCTTTATTTATAAAAGAAATGCAAAATATAATTTAATAATACAGGTACCATAGTAGTAAGGAAACTAACAGGTTGTGTCTGAATCAAAATAAGATTTATGTAATGCAAAAATTCACTCTCGTTTGTTTGTTTGTATTGCGTCAAAGATGTCATTCAGGATTGGGGCCCCATTGTCCAAGGCACTGTATAAAAACAATGAAAACATTGTTGCTATCCCACAGACCTTACAATAAGACAGCCAGATTCTGATCCTCTTTCTTACATTGACTAGAACTTTATTCCACAACTATCTCCAATGACTTTGGTGGAGCTACTTGTTGAGTAAGGTACTATTCATTGTAGCAATCAAAGGAATCAGGCTCTGATTTTTCAGGAGTAGTCCCCTTGAAGCTATTTGGACTACTCATAAATAAGGTGTAGTAAGGGCATTGGAATCTGGTTGTGAATAAATCACTTACTCATGCTCTGATCCTGCAATCTAATCTGCACAAACTGTACTTTAGAGACCCACTGAATTCAGATTACAAGATTGAGTACAAACTGAAACCCCAATGAGGCCACACTAACAGGGAGCCAGAGAAAGATTCAGGGGCCCCTAGCACTGACAAGAAAGCACATGGTCATAGCTCTACATCACACTGGATTCTTTCAGATAACAAAGAACGAAGTCAAGACTCCAAGTTTTGTCCAGGATGAACAACCTCAAAGGCAATCTGATAATGTGATTTATAATTGCAGGACTAATTTGATCCACATTTAAAGGAGGAACACATTCTGATCTTATTTATTAGACTTTGCACATAACTCCAATATCTTCCTGTCATAGAGAATCCCTTAACCTATCCTGTGAGTCCCGCTGCCTAGTGTGTTCTTCTGGCCTTCTTGCCACAAACACAAGCAGGCCAGATCCCTTTCACCACATATGTTTTTAATCTTCAATTTCAAAACATAACAGAAGAAACCACAGGTATACAAGCAGACAGACACTTTCACACTCTGAATCCCCACATTTTATTTCCCAGTTCCTCCCAAATATATCCTCCCAATTACTGAGCCAACTGCCTCATTAGCCCAGCAATTGCCACCCCAGTGTCAGTAATCGCCAACAGAAACTGGTTAATTGACTTCAATTAAGCCTACAATCTTCCCATCATGCAGTAACCTCAGTGACCAACATGCTACAGGGAAGTGTGACAGGCGTTTTCACAATCTGAGATGATCATAGTTCTCTCTTTCAAAATCCATGTCAGCTGGAATCAAATCAAGTAAAAATTGCCATCTAAATACCTTTTACCTAAGCCTGGACGAGTCCACTTAAAAAAGAAAAAAATCAAGGGAAGGTTGAAAGTTTTTAGAAAGGCACAGACTTTAACAAGCTAAACAAAGGCCTGTGGTGGGAAGCTTACTTGTATATGACTGATATGACTGATCAGAAAGAAAAATTGGTGTTATATTTGTCTACATAAGGAAAATAACTCTCTGTTTAAAGGCCCTTGCCAATTTACCTTATACTCTTAGGGTATGTCTACACAGCAAAAAAGGTGTATTCTTAATGTATATTAGCTAACCCTATAGCTGCCCTATAGGCTTGAACTCGAGCTGCTAACCTGAGATAAAAGCAGAGTTGCCATGTCTTTGCTCCTATTTTAGTCCAAATTAACTAACCCAGGTCATAAAACCAGAGTTAAGAACACACATTTTTTTCCTGTTTAGATCCACACTCAAAAGGACTTTCCTAAGTAACTATTTACTATTATTAAACAAAAAGATATTGGGAATGGCAAACATGCATAAATAAACCAAGAGCAAGAATAATACAGTTTATCAGAAATGCCAGAGAATTGTCTGCATACTTTCAATGGTTTAAATCCAGCATTTAAGATGTTAGCAAAGGTTGTCTAAAATTAGACAGCAAGCTCTGTCTGTCCAATTTCCTGCACTATTACTGGTCTGACAGATTCAACCACTTTCACTTCCTCTTCAGGCGCATGGAAATCTTGAGTAGAGTTGGTCAAATAGTGAGGGAAATTGTTCAATGTGTTTACAAATTGTAAATAGTTATTTTATCCAGCCATGTGTAAGGGGGCTGTTGGCCCCTTTCTAAGACTTCGTGGAGTTTTTTTGATTGGCCCTCACTCTGTACCAGGACAAAGAGGAGTAAGGATCCTGGGACTGAGAGGACTTCTGGCCAGTCAAAGAACTGCAAACCAGCATCCAAAGTCAGTCTGACTGACCAAGCAGCCAGGCCAATCAAGGAGCCCCAGCTCAGGTCCCAGACACTAGGTGTGCTGGGGAAAGGACACTTGAAGAGAGCAGCACTGGGTGGGGTAAGGGGACTGTAGCCAGAAGCCAGGAGATGAAAAAGAGTGCGAGAGGCTAGAAGGGAGCTGTGTAAAGACACAGCGACATGTGTAGGAGGGAGCCAGGGAGTGGAGTGGAGGAGGTTCAGTAAGGAAAGCAGGAACCCACTGTGAACAAGGGAAAGAACCAGCAGTGAGGGGGACAAACTTTTGGAATCCAGTAACACCACTGTCACACTGCCTTGACACCAGACGTGACTAGCACCAACCTGGGGGGGCTTAGCAGCCCCTGAGTCCAGGGAGAAGGTCAGAAGTCCTGCAGGGTAACTTCAGCTCATTCTGTGGAGGCTGGTCCAGTCCAGTCCTGAAGCAAAGACTTGTCTGAGCTGTGCACAGCCCAGACAATGGCAGCCCCATCCTCGCAGCAAGCAGAGGAGTCTGGAGCTCAGAGGAGGATAGGGTTTTTTTCTTTGTCTCTTTTTCTCTCATTTTGAGTCAGCCCTTGACTACTGGGGGAAGGCATGAGTGAACTGCTTCCCACAGCGTGTACTCAGCCAGTATGTTCACCTGCTTGAAAGACAGTTCTTCATTCACTAAATGGCACAAAATCTAGTGACCTTTCAAATCAGGGTCTCTGTTATAGGGGGATAATTTGGGGCTTGCACAAAAAAGGAAAAGGGGGAGCCTGGACACTGCTGTGACAATTTGTGTGGAACTCTGAGTGACACCCTCACCTGGTGGGAAAGGACATTATCCTCATCACACACCCCTTCTGGAACTATCAAACTGAAAAGCCAAATTTCCCCACCTCACAGAAGAGACGGTTACTGTTTAAAGTGGGGTGGGGGGTTGTATGTGTACATATAGAGTAATCGTTTAGTAGGTCTTTTCATCTCAATGTAAGTAATAGTGTAAGGATTGCTTTAGTGTATTATTCAACTGCTTAATACATTTTGAAATTTAGCAAGTTTCTCCCCATTTTCAGGGTGTTCCTGAGAAAGATAAATCTATTGTACTTGATTTGGTGTTTTGTGTGTGTGCCCATTTTAACAGTTTAGTTCAAGTTAAGGCTACTACCTCAGTTAGGTGTATGTACTTATTGAGAATCTGTCTAGGAACTGGAGGGGAGCACTCCACCTCAATGACGGATCTGGCATGGGTAAGAGCAGCAACTGGAGAAGACGTACCATGATGAGAGAGTGAGCTGATTTGGAATCTCCATGTTCAGACTCAGTCCTGGGTTCTCTCAGGCAGCTGTGATGCCCCTCAAGAAGGGGGATAATTGGATTGCAGTTTTAAACACAATCCCAGAGTGTTCTGGGGACCGAGAGGCAAGGCCCTGCTGGTGTAACCTCCCTAGGTAGATCAGAGGGAAAAGAAGTCTCCTGGAGTTACTAGTGTCCCACCCCTTCCCACAGGTGGGGAATCACACCCAGAATGTTCCTCTGGGTCATGCCGGAGGGCAGTGAAAGACAGGAGGCTTCTTTTCCCACTGTGATCACTTAGGGTGGGGTAGGTTCCCGTTTTACAATACCACTGCCCCTAATCCTGCTATATGTGTTTAGATACTTGATCATTTTTCTGCATATCTTCCCTGTTTTTGATTACATGGATGGAGCTAGGTTTGTGTGACTGTGAGTAATGGCTGGATTTGGCATCCTGTAATATTTTGTTTGTAGGAAGTAGTTCTATACTTAATAAAATTATTTCAGTGGTAGGGAGATAGTCAAGCACCAACAGATATTACTGGTGATTATGCCTGTCTTCTAAAAAGAACTGCTCTACAGCTGACAAGAGGCATTTTTCAGCATCTAACTTCTCTCCATTTGGATAAACAGAACATATAACAACATCTCTAAGGGCATGATTACCAAAAATTTAACACTATTAGGGGAAGGAAGAGAATAAGAGAGTGAGAAAGCCAATGACTTTCCAACAAACAACTGAGTGAACCCATGAGAGATTCAATGTGCCAATGACTTCTTTAGACACTGCCCTTGCTTATAAAGGCTGTTGTTCAATCAAGGAACAGAAACCATATCATGTAGTCAAACAGAGAATTTCAAACATTCATTTCAAAAGTGGAATCAACGGTTCTTAAACACAGGCCCAAACATATTAATAAAAGTTATTAATCACTTATGAATAACAAATAAATCCATACAAAATCATGATCTGCAATCTGAGAATACAATATAGGCCAGCTCTGAAAAATAATTTTTTCACATCAAGTAGTTAGTCTAGCTCTTATCTTGAGGTACTATAATATCACCCCCTCTATCTTTGAGCAGATGTCTTGTCTGTATTCCCCCTGGATGTCTCACCCATTTCTATTACTCCTCCTCATGGAGTCTCCTGCACTTGTCATATTGTATAACTTTTAATGTCTATCAGCTGGCTTAATGCAGAAAATGACATTACCTATATCACATCAAGTAAAAAGGTAATCAGACTCTCTCATAGATTGCAGATACAGATAGATCTCATCTTCTCTTTTCATTAGTAACTTTATATTCAGCTTTATGGACTAGATTTGCTCTGTTATTACACTGCATCTCTATGGTCCTTCTTGCTTTTGTTTGAATATTGAGGATGGAATTGTTGAGAAAAATCCAAATTCCCACTATATTTTGATTAGGGTGGGAACTATCACTCAATGTTATTGGAACAGCCTTATTGAGACATTAGGTGATATTGTGATAGGCAACATATTATATTTATCAATATGGAATAATGTTCTAAACTCTAGTTTTACTTTGGAGGCCTGAGAGGATTGGAGTCAGGGCTCATAAAATATTATTACGAATGTAGAGAAAGGGAGTAGTGTACTAGTCAGAAGGATCTTTTATGGCATAAACATTCAAATTCTCCCTACAACTGGATAAACTTCATAAAGATGATCATCCTCATAATTGTAAATGTAGCTTTAAAAAATTCATTGTGATTGTTATTTCCTTTTGTTATTTACATGTTTTATTGTTTTTTATGAAGACATACAAAAGACCAAAGAAGATGCAATATAATTATTAAGGTTTGATATACAAAAGAGATGGTAAGGTACATTAATATGGAACAAACTGGTGCAGACCACAGTGTGTATGCTGTCTGGAGTCTGGTAGACAAGGAAGATTAAATTTTGTTGTGTTAGTCATATTCAGAGGTCATTTGTGGCTTTTTAAATAAATAAGCACATTGCAGACCACTCAGATTATATATCTCATTTCTAAAGATCTCCTGATATATCAGTTTTGTATAGAGTATTAGCTAATAAATAATTGTAAATACAGGCTGCTCCAAGCTGCTTATATAGTTACGAAATGCATAAATTTGGAGATGTCAAATGTCAAGATATTATTCCAGTCAAGTTTAAATAATTTATTGAGGAAATGTCTTACTTGAAGAAAGTGCCAAAAAAGTAATTTTAAAAAAAAAGTCAAATAGTATACAATGCTCTTAAAGCTGGAGAATTCCTCCATCAACTTTCTGGGAATGTAGATATGAGAAAACATTACATCTGGTAATAGTCTGATGAAGCAATTCAAGTTCATGACTCCGAGAGCACATGCCTGGTGGCTGGGGAGTCAGGGGATGCAGCTATTTTTAAGTAAATTAGTATGTTAAAATCAATAATTGCATAACCATCTTGGATGCCAAAGGAAACCTTTTCTGAATACATTCAATATCTTATTTTCAGTCCATTGTTCACTGAAACAATTCTTCTAGTACTGTCTTCACATAAAACTTTCCTTCAGTAAACTAGATGATTTCCTCTCTCACATTTGAAAAAGAGATTTGTTAAGGTGCTGTATTCCTGCCATTCTGGAGACTAGAGAGTAGCCATTCTTCCTACATTAGCAGCTAGAAAATAAAAGCTACTCTATAAGGAGGTTCCCAAAAAGAAGAGGACCCCAGGGTGTACCAATATCCTGGAGGTGACAGCCAATGGAAACAGAGCCAGAGAAAAGGAAGAATAAGTACTGGGGCAGGAGCCTGATGGCAGAGGTATCCAAGGAATAAATTTTAAATTCTGAGGTAAGATTCTGTGTTGTGTTTCTAAGACACATAGCAATGAACTCATAGCTCAGAGGATGTGGGGTCTATTGGATCTTTTAGTCATCTTTGCACCCTGTAGATTCTGGGTTAAGCCAGGCAATGTTGTGGACCCCAAAATAATGTTGACAACTGTCTGAGGCCTGCTCTACACCTAAAAATTAAATTACTACTACTTCACTCAGAGCTGTGAAAAACTCAAAGAACTGGAAGTATGGACAAGAACACCAATTGCACCCCAACTCTTTTATCCTTCTTCCCAAACCCACATAGTATACCTATACCCATTTGTCTCTCAGAATGTGTGTGCAAAATATGTGACCTGGGGTTATCTTCTTAGGCCTAACTAGATGACTTCCTAAGGTCTCTTCCAACCTTAATCTTCTATGATTCTATTCTGCTAAATCTCAGCCTTTAGCATAACTACTTCCACAAGACCTCATACAAATACAACAGGCCTTTAATTATAGCAAGCCTAATAACCCAGTTATTTGTTCTCCTACTCGCTGTTACAGCTTTCATAACTTCCATTAAGCAAAAGAATTATCGGTTACTCAAAACTATAAACCTTCCAAAATCAGATCAGGAGTCAACAAGAACCAATCTTTCAAGCATCTCAGCAGGAGACACTCAATCCCTTGTTGGATAGAGTCAGAGGGAACAATCTCTCACTTATATTTCCAAGATTCAAAATACCATTTAAATGTTGACAATTTGTTTTGTGCAATGACAGTATACAAAGATATCACTTTCTGCATTACTAATAAACGAATGTTAGATTCACCCATATCACCAAGAATATAAAATTATTCAGGCACCTAAAAGTCTCATATCTCATGCGGGTCTGGCTGCCTTTTACAAATTTTGTATTGATAGAAATTGCTTCTTTCCTGTCAACTGTTTATGGATGGGTTGGCTGCTGCAAACTGTTTCAATAATACTGAATTTAAAAGAGGACAAAGATCCTATTGTAAGATGTGTCTCACTCTTTGATTCGCTCAAACCTACGTCCCTCGGCCCGCGCCGCTTCCCACAGCCCCCATTGGCCTGCAGCGGCGAACTACAGCCAGCAGGAGCCGCGATCAGCCGAACCTGTGGATGTGGCAGGTAAACAAACCATCCGGGCCCACCAGAGGCTTTACCTGAACAAGCGGCGTCCCAAGTTTGGGAAACACTGCTCTATGGTATTGATATTTTAACATAAAGTTTTAATTTAATATTATATTCAAGTAACTTTGTCGTCCCTTGCTGCTTGATAGTTAATTAAGGGTTTGAGTCTGCTCCCATTACATAAACTGGGAGCAGGATCCAGCTCTTAGATTGCAAACTCCTTGATGCAGTGTATATGATTTTAAAGGCCTAGGGCATAGTTTTTTGGAAGAATAAATAACAAAAACTTAGAAGCCCCATTCTGCATGGAAAGCCTTACTCATGTGAACAACACTGAAATTTTTGGCCATGTATTGATTGAATAATCTGATCCTAAGGTCTGCCTGAAAGCTATTAAAACAATGAAATAACAGTCGAGGAAAAAATCCAAGCAAAAGAAAACCAGAATAGAGTACAGTCCAAGCAGTGCTCCATAAATCTGATTATGTGTGCTTTGTGAATTTGTCAGACACCTAAGGTTATTTTTGTAGTTAAATAGTCCTTTATGAGAGTGACTAAAACTAAAACTTCTTGCAGGAGAAGTGTCACAAGAGAATGAAACATACTTGAAGTCATTCCTCTACCCTGAAAATACAGGGCACTCTCTTACAAAGCACCCCATGAAAGTTTGCCCTTGATAACACAAGCCAGATTTTCAGCTAGCACAATTCCATTGAAATCAATGGAACTACACTGAGATATGCCAGCTGAAAATTTGGCCAAATTAGTTTAAAATGGAAATTCTAACAGATTATTAACCATAATACAGCACCATGACATGGTAATAATGCACAGAAACCCCTCCAAGTTGCAGTGGAGATGTGTTATAGGTTTCCATAAGGCATTATTTCCACTGACTACGCAGGCCATCATGTTTCAGACCTTTTTGAAATACACATTGCAATAAAATTCACTTACCTTTCTACCACTTCAAGTTTACTCACTGAATAATCTGTAATACATCAGATCAGGGTAATGGAATCTTTTTGGTTCTGGAATGGAATGGAATCCTGACTGGTGCTGAGCCCCAAGCATCTGACGCTCTTGAATGTTAGGAGGAATGAATAACACGCTCTCCAGGATTTGAGAAATAGTTAAACTCTTAACTTCTTGTGCATATACTGCCAATGAAAGCAGGCGTGATCAAAGCTGGGACCTCCGCTTGTTAGCTAAGGCTGCAGAGCAGACTCATTTTATATCTCTCTCTCTTAGTGGTCTCAGTGCCACTAGACGGGACAGAACACCACACCCAGAAGGTGTGTGGGTTACACAGGCTGTACCTTTTTATGAGAGGAAAAGCAGAAATGTGCCCTTCAGGATCATTACTATGTAACATTAGTATATTAGTAGCGCTCAGAGGGTCTTTGGTCTCTGTTGTGTACGTGCTGTGCCCCATGTTTAAGAAGGACGAATTCAAACTGGAACAGGTACAGAGAAGGGCTACTAGGATGATCCGAGGAATGGAAAACTTGTCTTATGAAAGGAGACTCAAGGAGCTTGGCTTGTTTAGCCTAACTAAAAGAAGGTTGAGGGGAGATATGATGGCTCTCTATAAATATATCAGAGGGATAAATACCGGAGAGGGAGAGGAATTATTTAAGCTCAGTACCAATGTGCACACAAGAACAAATGGATATAAACTGGCCATCAGGAAGTTTAGACTTGAAATTAGACAAAGGTTTCTAACCATTAGAGGAGTGAAGTTTTGGAATAGCCTTCCAAGGGAAGCAGTGGGGGCAAAAGACCTATCTGGCTTTAAGATTAAACTTGATAAGTTTATGGAGGAGATGGTACAATGGGATAACATGATTTTGGCAATTAATTGATCTTTAACTATTCATGGAGGGCAACAAAAATGATTAGGGGTCTGGAACACATGACTTATGAGGAGAGGCTGAGGGAACTGGGATTGTTTAGTCTGCAGAAGAGAAGAATGAGGGGGGATTTGATAGCTGCTTTCAACTACCTGAGAGGTGGTTCCAGAGAGGATGGTTCTAGACTATTCTCAGTGGTAGAAGAGGACAGGACAAGGAGTAATGGTCTCAAGTTGCAGTGTGGGAGGTTTAGGTTGGATATTAGGAAAAACTTTTTCACTAGGAGGGTGGTGAAACACTGGAATGCATTACCTAGGGAGGTGGTAGAATCTCCTTCCTTAGAAGTTTTTAAGGTCAGGCTTGACAAAGCCCTGGCTGGGATGATTTAATTGGGGACTGGTCCTGCTTTGAGCAGAGGGTTGGACTAGATGACCTCCTGAGGTCCCTTCCAACCCTGAGATTCTATGATTCTATGGTAAATAGGCCCAATGGCCTATGATGGGATGTCAGATGGGGTGGGATCTGAGTTACTACAGAGACTTCTTTCCTAGGTATATGGCTGGTGAATCTTGCCCACATGCTCAGGGTTTAGCTGATCGCCATATTTGGGGTCAGGAAGGAATTTTTCTCCAGGGCAGATTGGAAGAGGCCCTGGGGGTTTTTCACTTTTCTCTGTAGCATGGGGCATGGGTCACTTGCTGGAGGATTCTCTGCTCCTTGAAGTCTTTAAACCATGATTTGAGGACTTCAATAGCTCAGACATAGGTGAGAGGTTTATCGCAGGAGTGGGTAGGTGAGATTCTGTGGCCTGCATTGTGCAGGAGGTCAGGCTAGATGATCATAATGGTCCCTTCTGACCTTAATATCTATGAGTCTATATGTTTTTGTCCCAAGAATTTACAATCTAAGAAGCCAAGTGACAAAGGGAGGCTGGGGCGGGAAGAGACAATCCAGTCTATACATGTTTGCTCATTATTACTAATGATATAACTAAAGGACATGACAGCTATCCTTATTTGCCCTTTAATTTAGCCATCATTATTTGGTTGATTTCCTACAGCCATTATGGCAAAGTTGGGTCATAAGAAGCAATGTTGTGGTGAAGAAGAAGAAAGCAATAGGATTACATACCAATCCCTAACTCCTTGCTTTGCTGCTTAATATAGAAAGGGCAGGATTTTGACCAAAGACTGTTCATAAGATTGTAAATAATCAATAATGCTGTAACGTCCTTTTAAAAGAAACAACTCCAAAGTAAACTGTTAAAAGAACAAATTCTCTATTCACACGGGACTTTTTATAACAGATTTGCACACTCACCTTAGCAACAGAAGTAAATGTTAATAATGTGAAGAAATTAGGTGCAAGTTTGACATTTTGGTGTCATGTTTCTCAGCATGAATAGCTATCTGAAATGGCATCAAGCATGATAGAGATTTTTCCTAATACTGCTGCTAACATGAAGTGGCATTTAGAAGAGTTTAGATGAACCAAGATGAAAAGTAAGATTTCCATCGTAAAAGGCCAGGTTTCACTGCAGTTGAGACACTGCTCTCTGAAGTTCTGCAGGTCACTAAGCATTTCAATCATGTTCAGTAGTTCTCTGAATTGTCATCTTTTCAGTACATCATTTTTTCTCTAATTATATTGATTTTAGTAAATTGCAGTGTCTTCCTGTGGTGATTTTCAAATATGTACAGCAAGAAATTGGAGTGTGAGCGGAAAAACAAACTCATTGTGCTCCACTAAGTTATTTTATATCATTAAATCTTTCATGGGGCAAAATAGTAACTTAAACAGAGATGAGAACACATGAAAATATTATAGTTATCTCAAAAATAAACAGCAGTTTAGTTTCAAAATGAATATAGCCTCACCCATCCACCCACCAATCACTAGGCAGAAAAAGAAAACACTTATAATCTGGAGTGCTGGCTGAATAGTTGCAATTCAGGTTTATTTTCAGTGTACCAAGGGTATAATTGCCTGTGGCCACCTTTATCTTTATTGCGGAAATGCAGCCAGCAGAGTACAGGTGTCAGCATGTAGTGTGATCTGGCCATTCTGATACGATGAAGGATTGAACACTGACACCCACAGTCTCCACAAATCACACCTTAATAAAGGGAGAGATCCTAAATTGTGCTCCATTCAGCTAATTAGATGTGATTATATGACCCCCTAGCAAGCTGCCAATGTAGCCCCCCTTCTCTAATTGGGCAAACTATTGAGTTCCCATTCATTTTACACTGTTTACCCTGTAACTGTACCAACAATAAAGAAGTAATAAAACAGCTGCATATAATGATCATGTTAAAAATAGAGGGCCAGATCCTCAGCTGGTGTAAATCCATTGAAGTCAATGCATCTATTCTGGTTACAGCCACTGAAAATCTGGCCCTGAATTTAGTAAGACATATACCATACAAATGGTTTAGAAAGTGCACAGCTCAGTCATCATAACTCAGATGAAATGTTACCCAAACCCTGCCGTTTCTTTGCTGTGGGCACATGAATACATGTTCATGTTATTTTCAGTTAGTTTACCCTCCTGAAGATTTTCTCTTACACTTTTTTGACCTTCTGCCATCTGACTGTCAGATATAAAACAAAACAACATGATACACTTTATAGTTATATTTAGCTATTGCCCCAAGAATTTTAGGTGTACTACATAATAACTTCCCTATGAATTATAGAAAAGTTTGGAATGATGTATTTAGAAAAATATTTCTATAACTTGCCTTGCCATGCGTTTGGAAGTCAGAAGTCCCTTTTCTCTGTAACTCAGACACCTTTCCAAAGGTACTAAAGGGACATCTCAAACTACTCAAACTTCAAAAAGTTAATTTAAGGTCTGATACTAAAGCCCATACTTTTACTGAAATCAGTGGACCAAATCTCCTCTTGCATATACCAATAGCATCCCACTGAAGCCAAAGGCGTTGCCTCAATGTAAATGAGAAAAGAATTTGACCCAGCAGCACTACTCCCTGTGAGGCATACCCACAACCGGACCAGGGCCGCTCACTCAATTACGACTCACTCTTTCCACAGAGCCTGAAGTGAGCCATCCCTCAGGCATGCCGAAGCACGCTATTCCTGGGCTGGACCCAGGACAGATGACCCCCAGGTACAGGTATTTCACTCTCACCACCAGAGCTGCAAGTCAATTTGTGCAACAGTACCACTTGGTTAGGACCCTCTTGCTACCTCACAGTGTTACAGACTTCCTGGGCTTCCAGCCTGCCCTCCTTCCTGTGCCTTGCCTATGCCTGCCCCAGCCTTGTTTCAACACACTTCAGCCTCATCCATACCCTATTATGACCTTGTTTAAGCCCTGTTCCTGAACCCCAGACCTTTGGACTCATATTTAGCTTGTGATCCATTATGACCCCCAGATCTCTTTCTACAGTACTGCTTCCTACGCCGTCATTTACCATTTTGTTACTTATCACTTTATTATGTTCTAGGTGTTTGCAAATTGATTGCTTAATTATTTGCTCCATTATCTTTCTGGGTAAGGAAGTTAAGCAGACTGGTCTGTAATTCCCCAGGTTGTCCTTATTTCCCTTTTTATAGATTGGCACTACATTTGTCCTTTTCCAGTCCTCTGGAATCTCTCCCATCTTCCATGATTTTTCAAAGATAATACTAATGGATCAAATACTTCCCCAGTCAGCTCCTTGATGAATTCTAGGATGAATTTCATCAGGCACAGCTGACTTGAAGACATCTAACTTGTCTAAGTAATTTTAACTTGTTTTTTCCCTATTTTAGCTTCTGATCCTACCTCATTTTCTCTGGCATTCACTGTTAGACATCCAATTGCTACTAAACTTTTTGGTGAAAACTGAAACAAAAAAGTCATTTAACACTTCTGCCATTTCCACATTTTCTGTTATTGATGTTCCCCTCTCACCGAGTAAGAGGCCTATCCTGTCCTTGGTCTTCCTCTTGCTTCTAATGTGTTTATAGAAGGTTTTCTTATTACCCTTTATGTCTCTAGCTAATTTAATCTTGTTTTGTACCTTGGCTTTTCTAATTTTTTCCCTACACACTTGGGTTATTTGTTTATATTCATCCTTTGTTATTTGACTTAGTTTCCACTTATTGTAGGACACTTTTTTGACTTTCAGATCATTGAAGATCTCCTTGTTAAGCCAGCGTGGTCTCTTGCCATACTTCCTATCTTTCCTATGCAGTGGGATAGTTTGTACTTGTGCCCTTAATAATGTCTCTTTGAAAAACTGCCAACTCTCTCGAACTGTTTTTCCCCTAAGATTTGCTTCCCATGGGATCTTACCTAAAAACTTCCTGAGTTTGCTAAAGTCTGCCTTCTTTAAATCCATTATCTTTATTGTGCTGTTTTCCCTTTTACAATTTCATAATCATGTTCACCTACATTGCCTTCCACTTTCAAATTCTCAATCAGTTCGTTCCTATTTTCAAAATCAAATCTAGAACATCTCCCCTAATAGCTTTCTCCACCTTCTGAAATAAAAAATTGTGTCCAATACTTTCCAAGAATTTGTTGGATAATCTGTGCCCTGCTGTGTTATTTGCCCAATAGATGTCTGGGTAGTTGAAGTCCCCCATCACCACCAAGTCCTGTGCTTTGGATGATTTTATTAGTTGTTTAAAGAAAGCCTCATCCACCTCTTCTGCCTGGGTCTGTGGTAGACCCCTACCATAATATCAGCCTTGATCTACTGGTCCTTTCTGGCCTTAAACTCTATCAATCTCCATGGATGAGGATTTGGACTTTGCACAAAAATCTTATTTCCAAGTTCTTGTTCCTATAATTTGATTATTTTAATGAAAGCAGTTTAGATAGCCTTTGAAACTGACCAATTTCTGAAAAATTAATGGCCAAAAAATGGTTAGTGTTGAAAGCTGAATATAGCTTTACCTAAATAGTTTTTATTTGTTATTGTAAAATTGATTATCTATAATATTACTATTAATAAAGGGCCTGTATAGTTATCATCATCAATGGAGCTACAATGTCATAAAACCAGTGTAACACAATTGAGGGCTAAGCTTTCTGTTTTCATTTATAATTCAACTGACGACCTCAATATAATTTGCAAATACTAGTTCACTTAACCTCTCAATAATCCACTGAAGTACCAGTGGGTACATATTATTAGTCCAGTTTCATAGACTATTTTTCCCTTCAGAGCTTAAATGGTGTGTTCCGGGCCATACAGCAAATCAGTAGCAAAGCAAGCAATAGAACAGAAGTGACTCCATTTAAGTCAATGACAAAACTCCCATTGAGTGCAGAGGGGACCAAGATTTAATCCTACGTCTCTTAACTTCTAGTTCAGGCCCTTACCTAAAAGTCGATCCTAGGTGTGATTAAATACTTCTCATTCCCATCTTTTATCCAGACTGAAGATTTGTGTCAAGAGGACGAATAACAACCATTTTTATACTTGACTTTCATCTTTTTATTTTTACTACACTATACCTTGTTTGCTTATCATTAAATAAATTCTTTGAGGCAAAAAAAACCTGTTTTTACCTTACCATTTTGCAGTGTTTTATAGTTACTGCCTGTGAGACCAAAGGGATGAAGATTAAAGGCTACTAACAGGTACATCCTATAATGAATAAGGAAAATATCCTGGTAAAATTATTGGAAGCCCTTTATTATTAGGACAATAGTTGACTAGAGAGAAGGAAGGATGGCTCAGTGGTTAGGACACTAGCTTGGGATGTGGGAGATCCACATTCAATTCCCTACTCCACCCCATACTTCCTGTGTGACCTTGGGCAAGTCACTTGAGCTCAGTTCCTTGTGTGTAAAATGGTGGTCCCAGAGAGAAGACAGGGGATAAAACTGTATTGAAATATCATGAAAATGAAACCCCTATGATCAAGTCAGATATGGGATCCATACCGTTGACTAGAGAAGATGTATACTTCAGCTAATGAATCTGATTTAAGAATTTTGTAAAGCTCATGAATTAAAAGAGGCTAAAGCTAAATGTCAACAGCTTACAAAGTTTAATATGAGAAATGACATCTCCATACAAGATTTGGAAATCCATTAAATTCTGCTTTACTGAAAAATCATTGATGTGATTTTTTTTCAGATAAACTGACAGTAACCGATACAAAAACTTAAAAGTTATGTTATTTCTGACTGAAAATATCAGACTTTGTTCAGATGGAGCAAAGGGTGGGGGCACAGGGCTCTAGTTGCAGCTCCACAATTCAGAGCCACCCTGGTCCCATCACAAGTAAGGGCTGCACTCTGAATCATGGAACTGCACAGGCTCCATTCTGCTCTACCATGCCCCCTTTCACGTCATCCAGGCATCCAACATGCTGCCTCCTTTCCCTATACACTAAGAATGGGAATAGTGCAGAAAGCAGCAGAGCACTTGTACTAACTTTCCACTGGGGAGAGCTCCCCTGCTCAGGGGGAATTCTCCACTGGCCACCTGTAGCCCCTTTAGAACAGCACAAACTGGCTTATGCAAAGTGGCCTTAGACTGCAGAATTCAGCAGTGTTTCCATTTTAAATACTAGGGGTATGATTTTCCCCCTCCCCCCTTGAAGATCCATGCATATAATTCTTGGAACACAGAGGAAGCTCTAGAAGAAAGCTTACATTCTGACTATTACCTGGGACCACCCAGGTAATTATAGTCCTGTCAACCTGACATCAATCCCAGGCAAGATAATTAATAAAAGGAGAGTAGTACAATTAATGCCCATCAACAAGGGCTCATGAAAAACAAATCTTGTCACACTAATTTGAATTATTTTATTTTTGAGATTGTAAGTTTGGTTGGTGAAGGTAAGAGTGTTGATGCAATATACTTAGACCTCTTGACAGCATTTGACTTGGTACTCCATGATATTTTGATTAAAAAACTAGAATGATACCAAATTAACATAGCACACATGAAATGAGTTTAAAAAATAGTTAAGTAGCAGGTCTCAAAATGTAATTGAAAATGGGGAATCATCATTGAGCTGGTTTGTTTCCAGCAGAATCTGTTCTTGGCCTTAACACTTGTATTGGTGCCCAAGAAAACATAAAATCACCACTGATAAAGTTTGCAGATAATACAATGATTGGAGGAGTGGTAAATAATTAAGAGGGGATGTCTGGTACAGAGCAATCTGGATCACTTGGTAAACTGAATACAAGCAAACAGCATGTGTTTTAATGCAGCCAAATGTAAATATATACATCCAGGAACAGATGTTCTGCTATACAAAACACATGGGATCTTTTATAAGAGAAGGCAAATACGCCATATTTGTTGAAAATACAACAGTTAGCATATGCTTTTCAGTTACTTACACACACACACACACACAGAGTCCTGCCAGTTGATGTTTTTAATAGTTACCAGTCTGGATCAATCTAGTGGCCAGCCAGATTGGTCGCAGAGGGGAGCTGGGCTCAGTCGGTTGTGATCCGATTCTCCTGGAGTCATGGCAAGATGAACCCAAAATCCCATGGCAAAGCACCCTATTCTTATAGTTCCTTTTCTCTGTTGAAGTCTATGGATTTTGCTGTGTCCGTTTGTGACAGGTTACTTCTTAATTGGTGTTATCTTCTGATGTAAACATTCCAATACACCTCCAAGAGGGTTATCCTGTCCTGGTTCTGATTTCATCAATTGTCCTGTCTTTAGGGGTGCCAGCCTTCACCTCAGGGTCGTCAACTTGCCCTTCCTTCATTATGGATGCACGTTGATGATTTTCTGGTGTCATTAAGTTTCTTTACTCCTTTTTCCTTGACCATCTGGCTATAACAATGGCCTTCACACCTTATTTTTTCCTGATGCATACATTCCTCATTCACACAAACAGTCTTTTTACAGAGACCTTTGAGAATACAAATAGTGTCAGTTTATTTTGAATCTCCTTAACATAGACACAATACAAGATCCTGTCTTTTACTTACTAAACCTTAAAAACAATGAAATGTATATTTAACTAGAGTGCCTAATTTGTAATACATATAGGAAACCATAGTAGACATTGTAACTTATCCTAAAACAAAAGGATGACCATAATCTGTCATAAGGATTGTTCTGGTCTGTCCCTGCCTTAACATCAGTACAGATACTGGCAGTCTGTCAGATGCATTCCTATCAATGTCTCAGAGGGTCATTCCTTTCTGCTATTCAAAAAGATTGGCTGGTAAAATGAAATCAAGACATACATTAGTACCTCTATTCTTATAGTACAATTATAAAATCCTGCTCCTACACAGAGAAGGTAGACCAACTTTACAGCATAGGGGACTCTATCCTGGAAGATAGCGACTCTGAAAAAGATTTGGGATTTGTGGCAGATGATCAGCTTTTAAACATAGGTCCCAGTGCAGTGCTGTGTCCAAAGGGGCTAATGTGAATATCAAGTTGGAGCTGAGAAAAGGTATATTATCTCTGTATCTGGCACTGGAGTCACTGGAACTGGAATACTATGTGCAGTTCTGGTGTCCTCAGTTCAAAGATGATGTTGATAAATTGGAGAGTATTCAGAGAAGAACCAAAGAATGATTAAAGGATAGACTCAAGAAGCTCAATCAACTTAGCTTATTAGAACATTAAGGAGTGACTTGAGTCCAGTCTATAAATACCTACATGGGGAACAAATATTTAATAATGGCTCTTCAATCTAGTAGAGAAATGTATAACATAGTCCAATCATTAGAAGCTGAACCTAGACAAATTCAGACTGGACATAAGGTATACATTTTTAAAAGTTAGGCTAATAACCACTGAAACAATTTACCCAGCTTTGCGGTGGATTCTCCATCATTGGCAATTTTAATGTCAAGATTGGATGCTATACTGAGCTATAGTTCAAACAGAAATTTTGTCCTTTAGGACTGTGTTATGCAAAGCAGATGACTACAGGTGTCCCTTCTGGCCTTGAAATCTGAATCCATTAAAATAACCTCAAAATTTTGGTAGGTCACATGATCAGGATATAGGAGAAGTTCTGTTGCCTTGATTTTCTGCACATCTTGTGTGAAGATCTGATTGTAGAAGGGACAGACCTGTTCTTCTGCCAAATGGGATTGGAGTTTAACTAAAATTTAAACTTACAGTCAAGTCTCTACTTATATTTTTAGTAGCCAGTCCAAATTTCCATAGCATCAATGGGTGTTGTATTAGGCTCTTAGAACCTATAATATTTTTCTTTTTGGATGTCTATACACCATGGGCCAGATTTTCAAGAGAGATCAGTTACCATTTAGGCACCAAAATAAGTGGCCAGATTTTCAAAAGAACTCAACACCCAATATGCTGAGTTATTTTTAAAATCTGACCATAAGTATCACAATTGGAGTTCCTGGGTGCCAATCTCTTTGGAAAATCCAGTGTCATTTGCAGATGCTGAGTTTTTGAATACCTGGCCCTGTGCTGCTCTGAAATTCTGGCCCCCTATGTGATCCATAATCAGTACTTCTCTGGTCAGAACATTCCCACTAGAATGGACCAGAACTTCAGCTGATGTAAAAAAGCATAACATCATTACAGCCCATTTAAACCAGCTGAGGATCTGGCCCATTGGCTGTAAAAGAAGTTATATTATCTGAAGAACATCTGTTTGTTCTGGTAATTAAAGAAGATTTTTATCTACGTTTGTTTAAATTGTGAGACATTTTCTTGTTCTTCACCTAGAAATGAAATATCATACAGCTTTCAAAATGTGAGGGCATATAAGATATGGTATTGATGGTGAAAGGAAAGTTTTGAATAATTGATCTCTTCATGTATTTATATTGTTCATCACTGTAGTATCAGAGTATATCCAAGCTGTGGTCCTGGAAACTTCATTAGCAAAGTTAAATAAATAATAAAGGGGAAGGAGATATAAAAATTCCAGTACAATCAGTTTCAAATATAATTCCCCAAACTGTTGCTAACAGATTTGTTGAGGATATCTGTACTGGGTAGTTTTAGTGGAATATATACATACACAGCAGCATGATGGTGAAATAGACTGGTAGTTACAGGTCAATAAAAAGAATGTGAATAATTTATACACACGCACACGTCAAAAACTATATCGTGCACAGATGAGTCACACTGAAGTCACTTTCCTCAGAGCACGTCTGTCTGAAAGGATATTTAGCTTTGGCTCTGTGATCTATCTGAAGACTAGACTTAGTGATTTCCAGAGGCATGCACCAACTTAGGTTACAGGTCATTTATCAAAATTGCTTTTGAGTTTTGAAATGTGCAGATTGCCTTTGCTGAAGGACCTGTTGGCATGAGAATGCATATTTAAAGCTTATTAAATGTACTAGTTATATGGAAGGGAATGAGGTAATTGTTATATTTGTACATGAAGGCATAGAGGTGAATTTGAATTTAATACTCCAGAGTGATCAGTTAAGTTTTTGCATATAGTATGTGAGCTAAAGAATTAAGATCTATTTCTGAATGAAAAGCTTTATTAACATTTTAATATATATATATATATATGTAATGTACGTAGCACCCTTAAAATAAGATTTCACCTAATGAATTGTAAGGGGTTGGTTATATGGGATGTTGTAAAATTCCTCTCACTTTCTGCTTTGAAGTGGTCATCTCTAGTAATGGTAACTGAGGGCCATCAGGGACACAAGATGGGTGAGGTAACACCTTTTATTGGACCCGCTTCTCTTGGGGGGAAGAGAGAGAGAGAAGCTTTCAAGCAACACGCAGCGTCCTGAGGAAGAGCTCTATGTACTTCTAAAGCTTGTCTCTATCTCCAACAGAAGTTGATCCAATAAAAGATATTTCCTCACCCACCTTGTCTCTCTAATATCCTGGGATTGACAGGGGTACAACACTGTATACCTATCATATGCCATGTGATTCTATTCCAACCTATGGTAAATCTGATAATATATTAGCATTAATAATAAGCTTGCTGATAAGTTATTTTGGCAACTATTGTTTTCATAAAAGCCATTAGAAAAAGAATGTTGACCGTTCTTTGCACAGACACCTACATTTGATATAGCGTTTACTACAGTGCCATCTAGTGAAAATGTGGTGTAAATCCAATATAAAGTTAAAGGAACAATAAAAAGAGAGCTCGAGGGTACATCTAGACAACCCACAGAAGCGAGACTCCCAACCCCAGATGGACAGTTTTCGGCTACCAGGGCTCAGACTGGTGCTCTATAAACAGCTATTTAGACAGTGCTTGGTAGTTGTGGCTTGGGCTGGAGCTCAGGCTCTGAAGGCCACCTCACTCCTTAGGCTTCAGAGACTCACTTGTTAAATTCTAGAAAAATGTTCCTTGTTACTACCTAGGATCCAGTTCCTGAAATATAGGCTTCAACACTATAATTTTACAGAGCTGATCTTTTTAATAGATCTTTTACTAGAAATAATAAAGTGTGATACTCCATCATAGTTCCAGTGCTACATAAGGTTGCCATAATGGAGTCCCAGAGGTTTGCATATTCCTACACAAAAGAAGGAAATGCCATGGTTAAATGGTATAAGCCAAACAGGGATCCTTCCAAAAACCATGAAAATCCAGTCCAAGTAAAGCTAATTGAAAAAGCAAACTAGGTAGGTAAATGTCATGTGGGAATTAGGATGGCTGAGAGGGGATTCAATGAAAAAATATGCAGAGAAATAAAAACAAATAAGAAATCTGGGTATATCAGAAGCAGGTAGCCTGAGAAAATTAGTGGATCTGCTGGACCACAAAGGGGTGAAAGGAACAAGTGAAGAAGATAAAATTACCTTAATAGTTAAAATGACTTCTTTGCATCAGTTTTTCTGCACAGATGATTTTGAAGAGTTTTCTACCACAGAACTACAATACCATTTTCAGGTATGAAAGACCAGGCAATGTTGAAGATTCATGCATTAAAAGAGAAGGTGCTGGAATAAACCGAAAAGTTAAATAGCACCATGCCCAGATGAGATACCCAAAAGTTCTGAAGGGACTTTAGAATGAAGTGGTGAATCTGCTAACAAAAATGTGCAATTTCTCATTAAAATCTAACCCTAAAAAAGCAGAGAAATGTCAAGTTAATGCATTAATCATACCCTATTGCCCATACAGCTTGTTTCCACAGACAGTGACAGACTCTGTATCTCCAGAATTTCCTTCTGCCTCCAGTAGATAAGGAAACACACTACACAGTCATCTCCCTCATAGTACAATTCAAAACTTTAACTACAATCTCAGGAAAATTTGCAAATATTCAGCACTGACAGGATAGTTGAGGCATGTGCCATATGTTTTGTGGAGAAAGTACTGAATGAGATCAGAGTTACATTTGTGTGTTGTAGTGCTAGGCATGTGCTATTTGAGATCCCTGGAGGACAAAAGCCCATCCTGTGTATTTGTATAACTAAGTCTACTGGCTGGGGTGCTCTGGCTCCCTTGTAGTGCAGAGATGCTGCTGACCATCCTTTCTGCATAGGGAGCTTACCCTCCATGCACAGACTTATGGGGCACAGTGTGGCCTGGTAGATCTGGCTAATGTTTATCTATGCCTACTGCAAACCACATAAATTGTGCCCGACACACTGGAGAGGTATGCCCTGTAAATGTATAACAAATATTTGCAATATAGTTAGACCTATTTTTACCTTTTAAAACTGATCTGTGAAAGTATTTTTCATTTTTGATCCTTCTGTACATATTAGCTGAGATAATTTAGGGTATACTTACCATTTGCATTAATACCAATGATTTAAATGGAAAAAAACTCACAAACTGAGTTAATTGTAAAAGTTGACTGACACTGTCAACAGCGAGACAACTGTAGATGACTCAGACATATAGGACTCTGTCCCCACTCTGTGAAATCTCAGATGTAAAATTTCCATGAGGAGCAGATAAAGAATCAGGATCCGGAATAAAATCTTAGATATATTTTTGTGGGGTTTTTTACACTGGATTTACACTAGTGAAAGTGAGACCAGAATTTGGCCCAGTAGCTCTGAAAAGTGTGAACTGCCTCATTCATGGCATTGGTATGCTCACCATGAAACCTAAGTGTCATATTAAATGTCAAAAAAGTGTGTAGATCATTTTAGTCGAGACATAAAGCTAGTGTGTATCCTTTTAGTTGGATATTCTAGAAATCAGAAATTAAGAAGACACCTAGTCCATTGCCCAGCCAGTACAAGGCCAATACAGTATATTCTTTATTCGGTGCATTAAGTTGAAATATAAGTGACTCCAGTGATGGGATTTCTACCACTTTGCTAGAGACACACTAATCCATACCAACTTCTTCCTTTTCATATTTTCATCCATCATTGCTGATGGTACCCGAGGGCTCACAATGAGCCGTCACTGTATGTGAAAGGGATGCAGCGCTCTCCAGTGAAAAGGAAAGGGGCCAATAAAGGATCCACCAGTGGGTTGGAGATGTGGCAAGTTGAACTTGAGCAGAATTCCACTGCTTTTCTTCCCCAACTTTGACCTCCGGTGAAAGTATTCCCAATACACTATACCCTTCTGTTTTATATATTGACTTTGTATTTTCAGACTGCTTATTCAGACTGAATAAATACTTTGGTAGATGAATCACTCCCAACCTACACTGTAGATTTTCAAAAGCAGTTTGAGAAAATTACAGCTACCGACTTTATTGTAAATGTCCTATTCAGCTACATTTAGTTAGCTAAGTGAATAAATAAAACACTGATACAACAACTGAAAGTGACAGGATACTTATTTTTTCTAGATAGGAAACTGTTAATCTTGTAATTAAAGGTTGACACTTGAAATTCTCTTATGCCTTTGCTTACAGTATAATATTTCCACAATAGCTTTGGGACTGGAATACAGAAAGGTAAGAACCATCTTGATCATTTTCTCTCTAGCCAGAGAGATTCAGCCTGGGAATAGTGTGCCCTCAAGCATTCATCACAAGTAATTACCCTGTAGAGGGAACACAGCCAGAGAAAAGTTAGAACATTACTATTATTACTTTTTGGGATTAAATAATAAATATTTAAGAGTAAAGCTATCCCACATGAAATGATGAATGCACACTAAAAAACCCACCTGCTCTAGGGCACAGTTTTGGGCCTTTTGTATCTAGAACATACAGCAAAAATATTTTTCCCATTGTGAGTTTTTATATTTTTTAGCAAATTAAATCCTCTGACAAATTTAAACTCTGCTGTGAGATTAATTAATTTGACACATGTTCAAAGTAGGTCAAAACTGAACACGGCAATATAGCATGTGCATCTAGAACTGGTTACCATTATGTAGTAGTGGAAATAGTTAAGGGACTGATCCTTTCCCCACTGTCATATTGTTAGGCTTGGCAGAGTGACACTCTCACTTTGATGGATCATATCTGTTTATTTTTAATCATTTTTATTTATCAATTTAAATTTTCACAGCTGTACAAAAATATGGGTTAAGCATTTTATCAGTTTTGAATTTTCACCATTGCAGGAAATGGGGGGTCACCTATGGGGTGTCAGACAATTAATGACACTGAGCACTGACATTCAAAAACAGTTAAAGCTGTATAACTGATAAAAGCATATTGTCACCCTCACATGTTGAAATATACACAATCAATATCCTTAATCAAATTCTAATAATTTCTCATGCAGCATTCTTCTTACTTTATCTATGGAAATCTTTGTGGGTTTGTGTGTATGGTGAAAACAACATTTATAATAAATCTAATTCTTGCAAGCCTATACGTAATCCTCTTTCACTCACTCACTCAACTTTCCCACTCACTCAAAGTTAACTTTGCACATTAAAATTTGCAAAAATATGTAGCAAGCTCATCATGATTGCTAATAAATTTAAGTTCTACTTTCTATTCAAGAGATCCTTTCCAACAATCTCCTTTAAAATGTTTGTTAACTTTTGGATATATTTTTGCAAATGTGACGAAGAAAAGTTAAATCTGGATAGGCAATGATTAAGAAGAAAGTGAGAAATATGGCTATGAGGAAATAGTTTTATCCCTTAATTGTACATTTCCAGCCATTCTAATGTGGGTTATTTTCTTAACCTGTAGAATTTATGTAATTAAAACTGTAATATTGTTTTGAGTGTTAGCTGGACTCCATTGAAACACACTTTCACCCTTAACTTTAAAAAGAGAGGGGGGGTCTGTGTTGCAAATGGTAACAAAAATTAAAACCTACCCCTCCACCAAAGAAAAAAAAAGGATGAATAATAGTGCCATATTTGGTTTTTTATGACTCATACAGTCATATTATACACAATCCACCAAAGCTACTACTAGATATTTATGAAAACACCAGTGAAACCCAAGTGTTCCAAATTTTGAAACAAATGTTAATTTATCAAAAAAATTAATAATGGACATGCATTATGCATTTCTGGCTATTCTGTTTGAGGACATTTCAGTCATCTAATTAGGAAGCAGAAACAACACCATGTGACTAAGCAATCATTCCACACATTGGGCTACATTTTCAAAAGTACTCAGCACTCACAATTAGAGTGTATTTTCAAGAGATCTCCGCTCCTATATAGACACCTAAACGGTCTACACTGGATCCTGATTTCTTTAGAAAAACTGACCCCAATTGTGGGTGGTAGTAATAGGGAACACAAACCTCTCATGAGTGCCTAAACAAACATCCACACAAATGATTGTTCTCTTCCTTTTGGCTTACTCTTCAGGCTGCTTTCTGGGCTTAGGTCTCAGTCCTTTCTGGTCTAATTTTAAGTCCTTCCCTACCCTGTTATAAAGCACTGACTCCCAGGCTGCTTTCCCTGGAGTCCTTCTTGCAGTCCATCACTTGTTGAAGTTTCCTGCTCTTTACTCCTATTCCTGGGCCCTGCAGAACTCTTTACTCCTTTAGCTAAGTTCTGCCCCCAGAGACTCTTTATTTTCACAGGTTCTCACTGCCCCAGCTCTCCTCTGAGAGCTCAAGTTAAGTCCCCTTCTGGGGTTTAGGCTACTTTGCTTATGCCCAGTGGGAGAACCCAGGCCTGCCCACTACTCTGGGTCCCAACCCAAAGACCCTATAAACAGCAGCAACATACAACTGACAGTTTGCTGTTGCTATTCCCTGGGCCTTTTCCCACATAGCCCCTTTCCTTTCACCCATTATATTAGGGCTGAAGTTCTCAGAGGCTCTTCCTTCTCGCTGAATGCAAAATATCACCAGAACCCACCTTCTGGTTCTCTCCCAAGCTCCTGTGACCAGCAAGAAATACCATTCCTTACTCCTCTGGTACAAGGTAGAAAGTGACCTTCTCAGGCCCTGCAGCTCCTTTTATCTGAGCCTGCTGGGCTCTGATTGGTTGCTTCCCTGCAGCCTCTCTAGGCAGGCCAGGAAGACCCATCTTCGCTGCTCCTTTCCGGGGGCACGAAGTGGTAGGACCACAGAGCCTCTAGCAAAGGGCCTGGTACACCCCATCATAGTGATGCACTCTTCTGAAAATCTAGCCAACAGCAAATTATTAAAACAAAACAACCCATAGGCTGACCATGATTGATCCAAACAATTTGATTAATACTTACAGCTAACAGCTTGCAAACTATTTACTAATCAAAAAGGGACAAAATTCATACCAAATTCTATTCATGGTGAATAGTTATAAACCTGATTGAAATTGAATTAAGTGTCCACATAGGGATTTTACTAAATCATTTTAAAAATACACTTTCAGTAAAAGCAGTGCAGCTTTGTGTGTAGACCAGGCCTGAGGTGACCAGAACTGTATTCCCTAATGCAACACACACAGGGATGGACATCTTAAGCACAAACAAATGAAGCAGCAACTCGGGGTTCCACTCTAGTGAGCCCCACATTTCAGGAAAATTCCATGTAAGGTCTCAGACCCACAGGCCAGCTTAGTCTTTCTCTACCAGAATGAGAGCTGACAGGAAAGACGATTGATAAGTTTGATCCCCTACTCCTAGCAGTTTGTCCCCTTGCTCCTGCCAGAGGCCCCACTATGGTAAGGCTACCCCAGAAGTGAACACAGTTCCTTTCTATATGGCCCTATCAATTTCCTGATCCAAAACTTCATTTGTTTTTTAAAGCTTTTTCTTCACATAACTTAAATATTTTGATTATAATGAAGATTTAATAAGACTAAGAACAGGAGATAATAAGAGATAAGCAAAGAGATTTCATTTCAATCAGGGAAGGAAGAGCTTAGCGTTGATTGACAAAAGTTGGATGCCATATTATTATAGGTAGGATTAATTCATCAAAAATATTAGAGACCCTGAAATTTCTATTGACCAGTCCCCAAAAGCCAGGAATATTAATAAATGTAGATATGAAAAGAGCATGAGCTAAAGTACAAATTATTTCTGACATTCACAAAAAGTATTCATAACATTCATAATACTTAGGCAGCAAAGGAGACTTTGAATTCCATGGTGTATTAATGAAAAAAAACCTGTGCCCTCAAAGAATATCTTGTTAAAATTATTTTTTCATTTTAACCATGTTGTTTACTCCTCAGGCTTTATTATATTTTTCATTTTTGTTGCCTTTATATGCAGTTACATATTTATAATTCAAATTTGGTAATCAAATAGGGTGAAAAAAATTACAGATAAATTGAAAATGGGCCAAGACCAAGAGATGGTTTGCCATATTTCTATGTCAACTAGCCTGGGAAAAAAATGAGACAGTGGAAATGTTATACAGGCTATTTTAAAAACTTTCAGTGATGTCATGAACACTTACACTCTAAATAGTAATGCTGTGTGTTTTTCTAGTGTTATTGGAGCATCACGCTATCGTGCTTAGTTTTCTGCTATAGATTTACTGAAACAGCATATATACCCCCAGACTAAGCCACATTAAAGCATCACAGTATATTATCAGAGCATCAGAGTGTGAAACCTGCATACAGCTATCTGTGCAAAGCTGGTTGACATTTTTAGTGACATTTCACTAAAAAGTTTCAAAAAGTTTCGCTGTTTCATTTAGGGCAATTTCACAAGCCTAAATTACATTTTCCTACTAAATTTTAAGGCTGTATAGTTGGGGAAAGGATGTGAAGCCTCTGAGCCCATGACAAGCATAGCAACTCAGGGCCTTGTCTGCTCCCTCCTCCTGCCTGGGAAAAATGTATTAATTCCAGCAGTTCCTTCTGCCCTGCTCTTCTCTTCCCAGAAACTACTGTCAGCTCCTGAGCCGCTAAATTAAGAACAAAAGAATGGCCATACTGGGTCAGACCAATCTAACCAAGAATCCTGTCTTCTAACAGTGTCCACTGCCAGATGCTGCAGAGAGAATGTACATAACAGAGCAATTATTGAGTGATCCATCCCCTGTTGTCCAGTCCCAGCATCTGGCAGTCAGAGGCTTAGAGACACCCAGATCATGCAATCCTGATCTTCTTGGCAAATAGCTAAGGCTATGATTTAGTTACAGGTATTTATAGTAAAAGTCATGGACAGATATGGGGCAATAAACAAAAATAAACCAATAAAAAACATGGCCTGTGACCTGTCCATGACTTATACTAAAAATACTGTGATTAAATCTTGGAGGGGGGCACTGAAGGGCGTGGGGAGCCGCTGCTGGTGCAGCCATCTGGGGAGGGGCCACCCCTGGGGGGGAACCCGGAGTGCCACTGCTGGAGGGGTACCCAGGGCCAGAGGCACCAGCTGCCAGGGGCCGCGGACCGTGGCTGCTCTGATCAGGGACTGCTGCCGGAGCCAGTAGACCACGGCTGCTCCGGTCAGCTGGGAACCGCTGCTCAGGGCCACAGAATGCAGCTGCTCTTGCCAGGGACCACTGCCTGGGGTCACGGACCACAGCTGTTCCGGCCGCCTGCTACCAGCACCAGCGGACCATGGCTGCTCCAGCTGCCCACTCAGGGACATAGACCCCGGCTGCTCTGGCAGCCTGGGGACCACTGCCGGGGGCCACCAGAGTAGCAGCTGGTGTGGTTGTCCCCAGAGCCACTCCAGCAGCAGCTGGTGTGGATGCCCAGGGGCCACCTAACCAGCTGGCCTAGAGCCAGCTGCTTGGGCAGCCCTGGGGTCAGCCACACTGGCCCCTGCAGAAGTCAAAGAGGTCACAGAAACTCACAGAATCCATGACTTCTGCGACCTCCGTGACAGACAAGGAGCCTACTAATAGCCATTGATGTACCTATCCTCCATGAACTTATCTAGTTCTTTTTTGAATCTTGTTATAATTTTGGCCTTTACAACATCCCCTGGCAATGAGTTCCACAGGCTGACTGCATTGTGTGAAGTAGTATTTCCTTTTGCTAGTTTTAAACCTGCTGCCTATTAATTTAATTAGGTGACTCCTGGTTCTTACGTTATGTGAAGGGGTAAATAACATTTCCTTATTCACTTTCTACACAACAGGCATGATTATACAGATCTCTATCATATCCTTCTTTAGCCGTCTCTTTTCCAAGCTAAACAATCCCAGTCTTTTCAATCTCTCCTCATGTGGAAGCTGTTCCATAACCCTAATCATTTTTGTTACCCTTCTCTGTACCTTTTCCATTTCTAATATATCTTCCCTCAGAGTGCGCTCTCTGCCCCTTGGCAGGGAAGGTCTCAGGAGAACTGAGATCTAATTGCCAGAGGGTTTTCCACTTCTGGATACATCTCCATAGTTCCTTCCCATGCATTTAGAACTAGAGAGGCCTAATCTGAATGCAGCTGAAGAGGCCAACAGGAGTAAGCACACAGGTTAGGTAGAGGGGTTATGGGAACTGAGTAGTTATGGTGCTCTTGTTCTTGGGCCCACTCACACTCGCTGCTGAAAAGACACTTATAAAAAGTCAAGGAAGTAGAAAAAATGTATACACTTTTCTTGCAGCATTAACTCATCATACAAAGGTCATCTGCCTCCTCAAGATTCATGGCCCACAGCAGTCAAGAAGTTCTTCAACTGCCTTGCTACAGATTGCAGAATCTTTATCTTACACTTAATGCATGACATTGGTATTTCTCCAGCAGTTCCCCTGAGGTAGCTAAGCCAGTGCAAAGAGGCAACAGAATCCCATGGAATGCCCCTGGTGCAGGTGGCCTCTCTGGCAGCCAAAGAACAGTTCCAGGCCTCCTCCAATTTCCCCTCCTACACCTAAGGAAACTGAAGTACACTGAGGGCACAGAGACTTGTGAAGGAGGGTGCCAGGAATCAAGGAGGGAGTAGGGATGGGCATGGCATCCCTATACTCCAGCAACATCTATAAATGCCATGGCAGCTAGAGCACAAGTTAGGAGAGTGCTGGGAACTGAACCAATTACACAAGCAAAGATACTGTGGTAGCAGTTGAACTGAGGTGTACGTGTCCTTGGATAAAGTGGTAGAGGTGATTGGAGATGGGGATAATGAGGAAGTAGAAGAGCTGCTGGCAGCAAACAGATCCTGTTTCATCTTTGCACCAGCTTAGCTACCTGAGTGGAACTGCTGGAGAAATACCAATGTCATGCATTGAGTGTAAGATAAAGATTCTGCAATCTCTAGCAAGGCAGTTAAAAAAACTCTTGGCTGATGTGGGTCATGAACCTTCTGGAGGCACATGACCTTTGTATGATGAGTTAATGCTGCAAGAAAAGTGTATACATTTTTTCTACTTCCTTGACTTTTTATAAGTGTCTTTTCAGCAGCGAGTGTGAGTGGGTCCAAGAGCAAGACTTGGGAGACTGGCACAAGTTCCCCTACCTCCATCCCTGCACCAAGCGATACACCTGCAAGGATAGATTTAGCCTACACGATAGATTTGACTAGTTATTACTTAGTCCTGCCGTGAGTCCAGAGGAATGGACTCGAAGACCTACTGAGGTCCCTTCCAGTCCTACACTTCTGTGATTCTATCTTAGAGGAAACAGGCTCCATTTGCTGCCAGCAGCTCTTTTTCTACTTCCTCATTATTCCGGTCTCCTCATGTCTTCACCGTTACCATTTTATCTAGGGATACCTACACCTCAGTTCAACTGCTATGACAATATCCCCACTTGTCATGGGGCAATGGTTTTTGTAATGAATCCAAGAAATAGATGCTTTCTACCACCAAGTAAGGGTGATTATTAGTAATAAGGAAAATATTACTCTGAAAGCATCTCTATATCTGTCCTTCTGCTCCACTGTAGAGCAGATAAACACCTGTCAAGGATGGTCTAGATCAGTGGTTCCCAGACTTGTTCCGCCGCTTGTGCAGGGAAAGCCCCTGGCAGGCCGGGCCAGTTTGTTTACCTGCTACGTCTACAGGTTCGGCTGATCGTGGCTCCCAATGGCCGCAGTTCACTACTCCAGGCCAATGGGAGCTGCTGGAAGCGGCGCAGGCCAAGGGGCATACTTGCCACTGCTTCCAGCAGCTCCCAGTGGCCTGGAGCAGCGAACCGCGGCCACTTGGAGCCATGATCAGCCAAACCTGTGGACGCAGCAGGTAAACAAACCAGCCTGGCCAGTCAGGGGCTTTCCTTGCACAAGCAGCAGAACAAGTTTGGGAAACACTGGTCTAGATAATACTTAGTCCTGCCACGAGTGCAGGGGACAGGACCAGATGACCTCTCAAGGTCCCTTCCAGTCTTACAATTCTATGATTGTGCCTAGAACCTTTTTCAACTCCATGCTGTTTGGCTTATTGCTATAAACTTAAAGAAACAGCATGTATACCCTCAGAGTAAGCCATATTGCTCTTAAAACTCCTGTATTATAAATATAATTATTATGTGTATTATGGTATCACATGGAAGCCCCATTAATGAATAAAGTCCCCATTATGTTCAGCATTGTACAAACACTTAAAGAGATAGGCCAAGGAGCTTAAATCCAAGTATAATAGGAGAGTTTACAGATGATGAGTCAAATAGACCCAAGGGAGCACAATGAATCAATGAGAAAATATTGGCCAGCATAATCTCCAGTGCCTGATAGTATAACTGTGGGATTTGACTTAAATCTTGTGGTGAGGAAAAGGAAGAAAATGGACGCAGAAAAGATGATTCACTAACACAACCTACTCAGTAAACACTGAAGTGAGTAAACTGTCAGTATACTTGGGCAGGGTGGAGAATCCTACTAGAGACAAATGTTGCTGGTGGCTGCCATGATGCACAAAGAATAGCTCCAGCATTTCAGACTTCCTAACACTGAATCATAACAAAACCAAAAAAGGATTCACCTAATTTAATGACTGCAGATAAAGGCTCTCTGATCTTAAAACAGCATTTTTATCTATGTGGGATATTTTTCTTCATTCCACAGACTGTTAGAATCACCACCCACCTGAACAACAGAAACTGTCTAGTTGATGAGAGGTAGCAAGCATTGCACAGTTATATTCTATTCTTTGCATACAACAACAAATAAAGTGTTTGTTCTCTCTCAAGAGCAGACAAGGTTGAAAATAAAGTCCAAATCTTACAAGGAGCTCTATTGACTTCAGTAGGGTTTCACACAGACTGAGGGTTGATAGAATACTAATTTCCCAATTGTCTATAGGTGTCACTAATAACATTTCTTGGGGTATTTAAGTAATTCATTGTGCCTCACTTCACATGCCTCTTAACCCAAGCAGTGGGACAAGGAGCAATAGAGACCTGAGGGAGAGATGGGGAGCCCACATCTTCCATCAAGAGAGCCCTTCACAGATCCAGAGAGAAGTGGCAGGCTTCAGGTGAGGATATAACACAAAGGAGGCATTCCTTGCAGTCTTGGGGGGAAATTCAGAGTTTGAGAGCCCTGATAATACTGCTGAGGAGTCCAGCTGAGGTGTGCCCAAAAGGAGAGGCAATTCTGAGAACGTCTGGTGGTGGTGTTCTCTGACCTGCCCATTTTTCCTTCCTGAAAAAGCCATTAAAAACCTTAACAAAACATGGAAAGAGAAATACCCTTGCAGACCTTTCTATAAAATGGATTTTGTATTAAAAAACAATAATTCAAGACACACTTTTTGAAAAGGAGCTCTCTTGGGGACTCATCTTTTTTAAAAATTAGTCAAGCAAGCCAATTTCAAAAGTTTAAAGTGACAGTCTCCCTTTAACAATAATGTAATCTGTATAATGAACTGAAACAGTACATAAAGTTAATACTGTTCCACTGGGCACAGTGTAGAAATCACATGCCAATTAAAATCTTTCAGTGTGTTCCTCTTATACCAAAGTATTAGAGCAGCCTACACAGCCCACTAGGGTCTCAAGTGCAAAAATAGCTTTCCTGAAATAACTATCATGCTTTTATGTGTTTTATTGGACTAGTGAATTTCCCAGTGGATAAGTTCCTGTTGTTTTATATGTTAATACACTTGCTGTAGAGTGAGAGTATTGAACCCGAATACATTAGTACTCTGGTAGCTTGCTTGTTGACTACGAATGGTATTTAAGCAACAGCAGTGCTGCTTTATAGTGGATAGACTTTTGGTTTCAGAATTCTGGCAAGTTATTGGAATAACCCCATGCTTTGTTCCCAGTACATAAATTTCAACATGGATGGTATATGTTCTCAGCCAAATTAATGGGAAGGGAGGGGGCCTCAGAGCTGTATTAATTAATTTGGCAAGATATTTATATTATTGTATTTTCTAATGCTAGATTTTTTTTCACTGCTCTGCAGGAGCTAGTAATCAGAACAGAAAGTGATTCCAAAATGTAAATTAGGATGTCTGATGCAAGGATCTGGTGCAAATAAAAAGTTTTGTATTGAAAACATTTCTTTTTCCAGTTCACTGGTAACAATCTAACCTTCAGGGTAAAAAAGCCATTTTTCAAATCTTGGTCTTATTTGAGCATTGCTTTAAGGATTCAATACACGTTCACATACATACCATATATATCTTTGTTTAGAGGTACGCAGTTTCTACTAAATTTAATTACTTCTCCCTATGATTTTAATGACAGGTGGCTTCCAAACAAAGGCTGTTTCTACTAAATGTAATGTTTCTGTGACATATTAAAGGTATATGGCAACAATGTGGTACAGAATGAAGGGTTTCTGCTAAATGATAAGTGTGCAACTATTGTCAAGGTGCTTCAGTACTGTTACATCTTTTATCCTAATGAAGCACATTTTCAGAACTTGCAAACAACTAGGTCCCAATCCTTCAATCACTGCACATTGAAAACTTGACATTAAATTTATTTTAATTAGAGTTATGAGAGTGCAGCTGCTGTGGGATCAAGCTTTTACATGGTTTTGTTCACACTTCTTACAATCTCTTCCAAATTTACCTCACTATTTACTTCAGTGTATGAATTAAGACTAAGGTGTTAAAATGACAATAAAATATTAATTAAGATAAGAGTTCAGAATAAATGTTGTTTGGAAAACTATCCACAATGCTGTTTAATCATTAACTTATAGAACCTTCCATATTGTAAGATGTCTGCCCAACAGAATAATAATAAATGTTTACTATTTAATATGTGGTCATAATGCCATTGATATGTATGGCACTATCCAAAAAGAACTGCACTAATGCCCAGTTTTGCACTGAGATCCCAATAGGTGGATCCCTTTGCCCATGAAGAGTTCCACTGAACTCAGTGGAGTTCCAAATAGGTGCAGGAGTTTGCCTCCACAGAACTGATTGTAGAATTGGGGTCATAGTCCCTTCCTTGAGGATAGTCATGACACTACATGATGCAGGAAGGAAATATGATCCCAGTTCTGTATGGTGCTGAAGTACATAAATGATTTGGATAATGTCATAGAGACTACACTTAAAAAGTTTGCGCACAATACCAGGCAGGGAAGAGTTGGGAGCTCTTTGGAGGACAGAATTAGAATTCAAAATGATCTTGACAAACAGGAGAAATGATCTGAAGAAAATAGGATGAAATTCAGTGTGGACAAACGCAAAGTACTACACTTGGGAAGAAATAATCAATTGCACAAATACAAAGTAGGAAGCAACTGCCTAGGATGGAGTACTGCAGAAAAGGATCTGGGAGTTATAGTGGATCACAAACTAAATATGGGTCAACAATGTAATACTGTTGCAAAAACAGCAAACATCATTGTGGGATGTATTAGCAGGAATGTTGTGAGCAAGACACAAGAAGTAATTCTTCCACTCTACTCAGCACTGATAAGACCTCACCTGGAGTACTGTATCCAGTTCTGGGCACCACACTTTGGGAAAGGTGTGGAGAAATTGGAGAAAGGCCAGAGACAAAAATTATTCAAGGTCTAGAAAACATGAGCTACAAAGAATGATTGAAATACTTGGATTTGTTTAGTCTGGAGAAAAGAAAACTGGGGGAAAGAGGGACATGATAACATTTGTGTATATATGTAAAAGGCTGTTATAAAGAGGAGGGGAATAAATTGTTCTCCTTAACTACAGAAGACAAGACAAGAAGTTATGGGCTTAAATTGCAGCAAGGGAGATTTAGGTTAGACATTAGGAAAAACTTCCTATCAGGATAGTTAAGTACTGGAACAAATTACCAAAGGAGGTTGTGGAATCTCCATCACTGGAGGTTTCAAAGAACATGTTAGACAAATACCTGTCAGAGATGGGATAGACAATACATGATTCTACATGTGTAACTAATCATATGACTGGTCCCACTGGGGCTTTTCACTGGGGCTATGCACTAATATTAATACTATTTATATTATAGTAGCACTCTTGATGGGAGGAGGTAGTGGTAGTACCTCCCCAATAAGTGTTAGCCTGGTGGTTGAGGCCCTCACCTGGGATGTGGAAGACCCTAATTCAAACCCCTTTTCCATATCAGACAAAGGGGGGGAATTGAACTCCAGTCTCTAACATCTCAGTTAAGAGCCCCAACCACTGAGCTAAAGCTCATAAGGGATGCACCATCACCATTCACCTCCTACCCTGACTCTCAAAAAAAAAATGTAGACAAAATTATTCAGCAAATTTGTGTCAAATTTGAGAGTGGTTTTGGTACCCTGAAAAATGCATTTTTTTGGCTTATTCACTAAAAAAAATTCACCAGCTCTAATTATAACTCATCATTCTTGCATTTAAAGTTATGCATATTCTTCAGTAGCTTGTTTAACTGGGATCTGTATTCATAGAATCTTAGGGTTGGAAGAGACCTCAGGAGGTCGTCTAGTCCAATCCCTGCTCAAAGCAGGACCAACACCAACTAAATCATCCCAGCCAGGGCTTTGTCAAGCCGGGCCTTAAAAACGTCTAAGGATGGAGATTCCATCACCTCCCGAGGTAACCCATTCCAGTGCTTCACCACCCTCCAAGTAAAATAGTGTTTCCTAATATACAACCTAGACCTCCCCCACTGCAACTTGAGACCACTGCTTCTTGTTCCGTCATCTGCCCCCACTGAGAACAGCCTAGCCCCATCCTCTTTGGAACCCTGCTTCAGGTAGTTGAAGTCTGCTGTCAAATCGCCCCTCACTCTTCTCTTCTGCAGACCAGTTCCCCCAGCCTCTCCTCATAAGTATAAGGCAAAAAGGAGTGAGGGAGCTCTACATAATAATATTTTATTAGATTACTTGATTTAGCTAAAAGAAAAGGAGGACTTGTGGCACCTTAGAGACTAACCAATTTATTAGAGCATAAGCTTTCGTGAGCTACAGCTCACTTCTTCAGATGCATCTGAAGAAATTGGTTAGTCTCTAAGGTGCCACAAGTCCTCCTTTTCTTTTTGCGAATACAGACTAACACGGCTGTTACTCTGAAACTTGATTTAGCTAAGTACATATCATGTTAATTCTCCCTTTTTTGTACGTGTATGGATTTTTTTTTAACTCATTTCAGTTTTATTAAGTTGGCATAAGAATGTTGTTTAATGGCTGGAGAGAATGGGACAGAATGGGACTACCTAGACTAATTTTTCTATAAGACAGTGTTTTCCTCAGAAATAGCTTATACATGTGACTAATACTGTTGCAATAAAAAGGCTATTGAGATCAACTACTTATTGATTAGGAGAAATAAATTATAAATAGACTGTGCATGAAACAGGCATCTACTTACTTTTTGAGCTAAAAAACTGAATAAAAAGGCATTTAGCCTTGCACCAAAAATGCTTCTGGGAACAGCTGATTATTATGCTTTTCAACCTGATCTTGAAAGTTAGATATTTGCCCTGAATACGTTATGAAACAGAAAGAAAGTCTTTCAACTGAAGCAGTAATGCACTTCTATAACATAATCATCAGCAATGAGCACATTGAGCATGGCATTAGTGAGTGCAATGCTGCATTTACTATAATGTCAAAATTGTGAGAAAAATCATTTAAAAGCCGGACAATTTTATTTTTCAGAATTAAAAATGATCATCATTGAAAACTATTTGATGTTTCCTTTAAGGCTCTTAGATAAGAAATCAGAGATATGTCTAAACCAAAACCCTGGATTTAAATCCTTCCAGATATTGGGAGTCTGAAAATAAAACACCGCTTTAGTTCAGAATTTCATAAATGGACACTATCTTTTTAATAGGACAAACCCAAATTCTGGATCTGAATTTCATCTGAATTTTGCAGTTGGTGACAATCACTAGCTCCTGTATATGATGATTGCAGCTATTGCACTCTGAGTTATGCAATCTAAAAATCAAAATTTACAAATTGCAAAAAAGCAGTTACAACTCAAGGTTCACTATTCAAATGCAGTTAAAGTACCCCTCTCTCCAAAAAAAACAAGTAATTGTTTCACACTTTATTTATTTTTCTCCTTCACTCAGAAAAGTCACAATTTTACCTCATCTGATTTGGTAATCTCAAACGTGGGATTATCGTAGCTGTGTCCATAACTAGAGTAAATTTTTGTTCTTTACAAATAAATGATCCCTTTCAGGTTTTGTAATGTACAGCAAAACAGGGAAAGTGAAGAGGCAAGAAAAAGGAAGTGACAATAATTTTGAATTACAGCTGTTTGAATAAAGTTTGCAGAGGACACACAAATTGGGGGGAGTGGTAAAAAATAAAGAGGACAAAGCAACCTGGATTGCTTGTAAATGGGTTGCAGGCAAACAATATGCATTTTAATTCAGCTAAATGTAAATGTATGCATCTAGGAACAAAGAATGTAGGCCATACTTACTGGATGGGTGACTCTATCCCAGGAAGAAGTGACTCTGAAAAAGATTTGGGGGACATGGTGGATAATCAGCTGAACATGAGCGCCCAGTGTGATGCTGTAGCCTAGACCAGTGGTTCTCAAAGCCAGTCCGCTGCTTGTTCAGGAAAACCCCTGGTGGGCCGGAACAGTTTGTTTACCTGCCACGTCTGCAGGTTTGGCCGATCGCAGCTCCCACTGGCTGCGGTTCGCCGCTCCAGGCCAATGGGGGCTTTGGGAAGGGTGGCCAGCATGTCCCTCGGCCCGCGCCGCTTCCCGCAGCCCCCATTGGCCAGGAGCAGCAAACCGCGGCTAGTGGGAGCCGCAATCGGCCAAACCTGCAGACGCAGCAGGTAAACAAACCAGTCCGGCCCGCCAGGGGCTTTCCCTGAACAAGCAGCTGACCGGCTTTGAGAACCACTGGCCTAGACAGCTAATGAGATCCTAGGATGCATGAATAGGGGAATCTTGAGTAGGAGTGCAAAGCTTATCATACCTCTGTATTTGGCACTGGTGTGACCACACTGTGTCTAGTTCCGGTGCCCACAGTTGAAGGAGGATGTGAATAAATTGGAGAGGGTTCCAAGAAGAGCCACAAGAATTCTTATCCTTTTATCAAATATGCCTTATAATGACTGAGTTCCTTGAGTCTATCTATTTAGCTTAACAAAAGAGAAGGTTAAGGAGTGACTTGATTACAGTCTATAAGTATCTGCACAGATATCAAATATTTAATAATGGGGTCTTCAATGTACCAGAGAAAGGTATAACATTTGTCACAGAATACTGGAAGCTAACAGGTGAAGGCAGCACTCCGATCATTTAAGGACCAATCAGTTCCCTAGGGAAGACCGATTGGTGATACACAAGCTAATTAGCTGATCAGCCTAGGAGGGCTGGTGAACCAATTAGCCCATCAGATGAGGGGTATAAGAAAGAGATGATAAGTAAGTCAGAGAGAGAGGACCAGGGTTATCTAAGCCCAGCGTGTTCAGCAATCTCAGGGAAGGGAGACTTCTGCTCTGTTCCTTTCTGTGCCTGTGAGAAAGGGCAAAAGGTAGAACAGCACTGTACATAATTCACTGCACAAGACTGTATTGGTGTTGGTGATGGGAAAACAAATAAATCACAGGACATTGTCATTTACTGGACAGAGTTTGAGAGGTTTCTGGGCTACCAGAGGGTGGGGATACCCAGTTACAATGATCCTATGGCTGGAAGTTGAAGATAGTAAAATTCACACTGGAAAAGGTGTAAACTTTTAACTGTGACAGTAATTGGCCACTGGAACAACTTACCAAGGGCCATGGTGGATTGATCTACGCTAGAAATTATTTTGGGGAGGTTCTATGGCCTGTAATACACTGGAGGTCAGACTAGAGGATCACAATGGTCCCTTCTGGCCTTGGAACCTATTAATTTATGAATAATAGTCATTGGATAATTTATCCAAAAATTGTTATATTTTATAATACATTATTCAACCTTTCCCCCCATATTATTTGCCCAGCTTTATTTTAAACCTCTCTTTTAATAACCAAGTGATCAGAATAGACTTCTCCTTGGGCTGCCACCTTGACGTAGTAAAGAAGCTTGCGTATACTTAAGACCCTAAGAGCAATGCACTCCCGAGTCCTGTACTGCTGGCAGGGTCACCCTTGGTAGTAAAGTCGAAGGCAAGGTACCAGACAAAGCGCAGTGCAACACAACCCAGTATAAGACCTCAACTGCAGAGCAGGCAGATGAAGCGGGATCACATCTCAATGGCTGTGAAGGCGTACAAAGGCTGCAATGGAGGAGAAACTCCTGGTCATCTCGGACCTCCTTGCCACTGGAAACAGGTACCTTTTCTACCAAGATCTGTGTGGCTACTGGTGCACAACGGCTCCCCCACATTAAACTACTTATGTGCAGGCTTCTTTCACCAGAAGAAATTTCTCCCCACCCCCACCCATAAAAGTCCTGCAGTGATGGGTGACGGGGACAGGTGAATTGATCACCAGGAGTCCTGAGTCACAGACCCACACACAGGCAGCGACTGCAAGATGGTCGTCGTCCTGTGCCCTTGGCCTGGGATAACAGGGTATTTTGGCTTTTTGACTGAGCAGACCCTTTTTAGGAACCCCTCTTCTCACCCCATATGGGAAGGGGGCTAGAAAAGGTGCCCCCAACATAGGCTATCCCACCATACCTGACTGAATAACCACATCTGGAGGGATCACTCCCAATGTGGTGAAAAAGCAAAAATGTTTTTTGCAACTTGGAATGTCCATACCCTACTAGAAAACTCAAAAGGTGAAAGACCCAAATGCAGAACAGCAATTGTCACCCGAGAACTCTCAAGATTCAACACTGACATTACTACTCTTGTCCCAGTGACACAAGATGTGCAGATGAAGGCCACTTGAAGGAAGAGGATGGCGGTTACACTTTCTTCTGGAACGGAAAACCAGCAAGCAACAAGTGAATAAATGGTGTTGGCTTTACAACCAAGAACGTTCTAGTCAACCACCTGACTGAGCTCCTTTTTTATTTTATTCCTGAAACAAGACCTGCAATAATTTATAAATATAGGATACAAGTTCGATTTGAAACTGCATGCATACAACTTTTAACAAGTCCTAAGCCTCTGAATCCATACAAGAAATGTCATCCTATTGTTGCCAACTCTTGTGATTTTTATTGTGAATCTCATAATATTAGGAGTTTTTCTGAACCCCCAACTCCAGAAGTCATTCAATTATGAGTGAAGGAGAGGTGAGTTCAATATGTACATCCCTGAACACTGAACAAAGAGCAAGGCGAATCAGATAACCATACCATGCCTCTCTAGGCCACAATGGAGTTACTAGTATAAGCTTGGATTATCTTTTTTTATCTTCTTTACCACTTTCAATAAACAGAAGTGTTTAAGGAAATGTATCAAGAAGGCCCCTTCTCCATCGGAGGAGGAATGAAGGCCCAACTCTCCCCTTGAACAAAAATGTCTACACATCCTGTTGGCAATGGTAGTGAGAAGGTCCACCTCTGGAAAGCCCCAAGCCTAAAAAAATGTGATAGAGTCTGACATTCCCTTTCGTATTCTTGGGAGAAGTGTCTGCTGAGGTTGTCAACCATGGTGTTTTGTATGTCTGTGAGGTAATCCACTGAAATTAGAATGTGATTGGCTATGTACCAGTTCCATAGCCTCGTTACTTCAGTACAAAGGGGATCTCATCCCCTCCCTCCTTGCTGGTTGATATAGAACATGCAGACTACATTGTCTGTTGTGCTTTTAATGGATGTGTCCTTGATTAATGGAAGGGGCTGTACGCAGGCATTCATGAGTTCCCTCAGCTCCAGGAAGCTGATGTGCAAGCAAGCTTCTTGTGTAGACCACCTACTCTGAATAGTGTGCATCTCTAAGTGCACTTCCCATTCTAGGAGAAAGGCATCTGTTGTTATGGTGATAGTCAGAGGACATTGAATGAATATAACTCCTGCACAGACATTGTGAGGGTCCTTCCACCAACTGAGGGAGTTACGTACTTTTTGAGTGACTGACACTAGTCTGACTTGATTGTGTTGGCTCAGAGCATAAACTGTTCTGAGCCACCCCCACAAGCAGCAGAGACATAATCTGCCATTTAGTGTCTCAAAGATACAAACTGTCATATATTCCAGTAACTGAAGATAATTTCTTGTGGATGTCTGTGGGTTTATTTGAATCTTTGCCAGTAGATCTGATAGAATCATGAACCTGTCCCTAGGGAGATAAGTTCTGGCTGTTATTCCATCTAAGGAGGCTCCTATGCATACTATCTTTTGTATGATGCCAAAGTGGACTTTCAAATGTTGAACTGGAGACCTAACCTGAGGAACAGAGATAATGCTGTCTTTTTGGATGAAAGAGCTTTGTTGAAAAAATCAGCCTTTGATCAACCAATTATCCGCTGTCAATGTAGGTAGGCAGCAACCACTCCCAACCCCTTGGAGGATACCTTTAGAGAAGAGGAAGGGCCAGAAAGAGGACCCCAATATTGGATGTGTTCTTGATCCACTATAAACCAAAGGAATCTCTTGTGAGACAAGTGAATTGCAATATGAAAATGTGCGTCTTGAAGGTCAAGGGCTGAAAACCAATCCTCTTGATCCAATGATAGAATTATAGCTTCTAGAGTCATCAACGTTAACCTTTGTGCCTGAATAAAGTTGTTTAGAAATCTTAGATCTAGAAATGATCTCCACCTCGCATTCTTTTTTGGGACCAGAAAATACCCTGTGCTGAGGTGGAACTGGTTCTATTATTCCTAACTGAGAGAGGAAGAGGATTTCCTGTCTCAGCAAGGGTTTGTGAGAGGGGTGCCTATAGAGGGATGGGAAAGGGGGGTATATTAGGGTGCTAGATGTAAAATAGATGGGTAACCCAATTTTATAACCTTCAACACCCATTTAATCGGACACAATCCACTCCCATGCTGGTTGAAAATGAGAGCGATGGTCGCTGAAGACAGAGGCAGATAAACTGGTGTAGCTGAAGGATTGAAAAAAGGGCTGTTCCAGACCCTCAGCCAGTCAAAACTGATATTTTGACACTGAGGATGGTTGAGTAGCCAAGACAGCTGTAATGGTTGGTCTGTTTCTTTGAAACCTAGGTCTCTTTCTACAAGGCTCATCAGCCCTGTGAAAATCCAAAAGTTGGGTGGGGAGGGATCTGCTAAATCTTCATTTGTTTGCAGATCCCACAAAATCTCAAGGTGGCCCTAGAATCTTTCACTATGTGTAATGGTTGGTTGTCTAAGCAAAGAGCTTCAGTCCACCAATGGAGAGGTTCTCTACAGTATTCTAGATATCCCAGGGAAATCCAGAGAGTTGAAGCCAAGATGTCCAATGCATCGTAATAGCATGGGAGATAAAGTGAGCTACCCTGTCAGCTGCATCTAAGGAGGTTTGTAATGATGTTCTAGCCAGTAGCTGACAATCGTTTATGATGGCCTGGAATGGTTCCTGATATTCTGTCAGAAGGTGTTCAATAAACAAGGTGAATTTTGAATAATTGATATGATCATACTTCACCATAATGGCTTAATAATTTGTGACCCTGAACTGTAGGGTCATAGACAAATAAATCTTATAGCCAAAAAGGTCAAGGTGTTTATGATCCTTGTTGCAAGGGGTTGATTTAGCATGGTGCTATCTGCCACACTCATTTACAGCTTCAAGTACCAAGGAGTTAGGTGAAGGATCCAAAAATAAGAATTCAGAATCCTTGGCTGGTACATAATATTTCTTATCATTGACCTTGTATGTGGGTGGAACCATTCTATGGTTCTGGCAGGGTCCAGGAGGGCCTCATTGATGGGCAAGGCCATCTCTGCAAAAGGTGACATTTGCAAAATATGTAAGAGTTTGTGCTGAGATTCTCAGATCTCTTCTAAAGGAATCTGCAATGAGTCTAAGCAATTTCAGGTCTTAATGAAATGTTGCAAAGTCATCAGCTATGGAGAATGGGGGAGGCCTCCTTCTCCACTCTGTCATCTTGCTCTACAAAGGTTTCTTTCTACAACTGATGTGGCTGAGGAGGAAATGATGTGGTAGGAGACCTGTCAGGATGAGAAAGACGAGGGGCTCATCAGATTTATTGGTGGTAGGCTGCCCAAAGGTCCCAATATGGCCATTAAGGAGGATCATAAGGAAGGCTATGTTTTAGTAACTGTATTTTTAGTAAAAGTCATGGACAGTTCACGGTCAGTAAACAAAAATTCATGGTCCATGACCTGTCCATGACTTGTCCCTGACTTTGGGCGGGGGTGGCCAAGGGGCACTATAGGTGCTGGGGGGGCAGTCCAGGACCCCCACTGGTGCAGTGGGATGGGCAGTGGAACGTGACCCAGAACCTCTGCTGGTGCTGGGGTGGGGGGAGCAGTCAGTGGTGCATGGCCTGGGATCCCCGCTGGTGCTGGAGGAGTGGTTGGTGGGCTGGCAGGCTCCCTACCTGACTCTGCGCTTCTCCAGAAGCAGCAACATCCCCCTCCCTCAGCTCATCAGTGGAGGTGTGGCCAGGCAACTCTGCACACTGCCTGTGCCCTGAGCAGCTCTTATTGGTCAGGAATCATGGCTAATGGCAGCTGCGGGGACAGGGCCTGCAGGTGGCCCGAGACTGTCCCAGCAGCAGCCGGTGTGGCTTGCCTGGGGGCTGCCCAAGTTGTTCAGGTGGCCCCTGGGCCAGCTGCACTGGCCGCTGCAGAAGTCATGGAGGAATCTGTGACCTCCATGACAGCCTTAATTATAAGATATAGGAGGTGGCAGCCATTGTTGATCATGTCAAGGCAGAGGATGTTGAGTATATGTCTCACACAAACAGTCCCTCTCCCTGTAGGTATCAGGCAAGGATTTGATATACTGGGAGGTAGGGGAATCTTGCACTGACATTTGAGAGTCTGATGAGAGGTCATCCTCAACATCAAAGCAGGGGCAGGGAATTCTGCCTAGCTTCAAAACTTGTGAGGAACAGGATGGTATTGGAGAAGGTTGTAATTCCAGGTATCGATAGGTTCTCCCTACCCATTAAGGGGGGAGATTCTGGCTCATCGGAGACATGCAGATCCGTGAACAACCGAAACATCTGCAGTACCAGGTGAATTGTCAAAACTGAAAGAGGTGCCTACTTCAGTGAGTCCTTGGTAATGGAAGTCAGCAGTACTGACAATGCTGACTATCTCAAAGATTAAGTCATATGAGGCTGCTTAGACTTCTGCAATACCAAGGAAGTCAAATGGCTAGGTACCAGAGGTTGCAGTGTAAGGGCTAATTGTCTTGTCAGAAGAAACTCTCTTCACTCTGCTGCTCCAGTTGCATTTGGACGGGACTAGAGATGGTTTAGGTCCCAAAACTGGCTTGGAACTCCTTGATAAGCCCAGTGCCCCAGGAACACTATTGGTACCAGAGGAGCCTGGAATTGCAACAGTACCTAAACCAATTTATTTGAGCATAAGCTGTAGCTCATGAAAGCTTATGCTCAAATAAATTGGTTAGTCTCTAAGGTGCCACAAGTACTCCTTTTCTTTTTGCAAATACAGACTAACATGGCTGTTACTCTGAAACCAGTACCTAAACCATGACCTGAGGACTCTGAAACAGTCAATTTCTGTAGAGACTGAGTTCTCTGAGGCAAAATCTTTACAAGGAAAACTAAAACTCCTCCTTTTAGCAGCCTTCCCTAGTACTTTCAGATGACATATCTATCAAAGAGCTAGGTGAGCATGCTGCCAAGATAGAGAGGACACACAATGCTCACTGGGAGGCTCATGTTCAGGGAGTTCTGCTGACCCAGATCTGAGGTAGGGTGAAGAAAGCACTCCATCATGTTAGCCTGATCTCCTGATTCTTCCAAGCCCCGTTCTTAAGAGCTGCACAAAGACTACACTTCTGAGAGATATGTGCATCCCTCAGGCAGCAAATGCACAAGGAATGTTGGTTGCTGACCAGGATAAGCTTCCCTCCACAAGAGGCAATGTTTAAATCCCAGTGGTCCCAGCATACCCCCACAACAGAGGAAAAGGGGACCCTTTGGCATAATTTTTAAGCCAAACTCCTGATTTTAAATACCTGGGGTTGGCAGTTGAGCATCCTCTCGTACAATGAGTGAAAACCTGGCCCCGTTGACTTCAGTGAGACCAGGATATTACTTTCAGCTGCTTGAAAGCTGAGAATCTAACCAGGTCCATAAGAGTCACTCTTTTCCACAGAAAATATAGGATGCAAGCAAATGCTAACTTTCATAGTTTAGTGCTAGGTCCAGGCTGTATCCATAGTCCACAAGAGAGGCAGATACTGATGGGATATTCATGAAAGGGGGTTTTGGGGTGTTCCTGTTCAATACTTTAGTTTCAATGTCCACTGCCATTAGACTCCATACCAAGGCCACCTGCATGTAGAAAACATATGTTCCCAGCATCTCTATTACAAAGAAAGTAGTATACTCCATGTCGCACTCCACATTAAAGCTTCTATTTCAACATTCTCCCATTCATTGCTAAAACTCCTGCACTACCTTCACTATATCAACTATAATGTAACTGTGGGATCTGACTTACATTTGGGATGAGGAAAAGGTAGAAAGCAAAGATGATTAAGTAACACAACTTAACTCAATAAACACTACAGAAAGTAAACTATCAATAAACCTAGGCAGGGCAAAGAATCCAAATGGAGACAAATGTTGCAGCTGGTACCATGATACAGGAAGAATAACTCCAGCATTTCAGATTTTCTAACACTTAATCATAACAAAAAGAAAAAAGGATTCAGCTAATTCAATGACTGCAGATAAAAGCTCTCTGATCTTAAAACAGCATTTCCATTTATGTGGGATAGTTTTTTCTCCAAATGGGTTCTGCAGAGTGGTTGAATCACCTCTGACCTAAACAACAGAACCTGGCGTTTGATGAGAGGGAGTAAAGCATTGTCCTGCAAAGCCATATTCTATATTTTAATTCCAACAAAAAAAGTGTAAACATCTCAAGGACAGGCTATTTGGAAAACCAAGACATGGGAAAAGTTGCTATATGGAAGCTGCTAAATAAATGGTAATTTTTGTACTTTTTTACAAATAAAAAACAAATTGTTCCTTTACTTCTATAAATACTGATTTCACAAACACTTGTAGGTGGTACTAGTAATATGTTCCTTAAGATTTTAAGTAACTTAAATCATATGTGACTTGTAAAAGTTTTTTTTTTTAAATTAGGCGTTTGCACTTTTCACTTTGCATGATGAAGCCAGAATAATTCCGTCTTGCTGAACCTCCCCTTAGGCACAGACCTGGATGGAAGGTTCCAAATATGTTGAGTCCAAGGGCCTCTGGCAAAAATAGAGACCATTTCTTTTGAATCATGAATGATCTCTGCTCCTCCCAAAAGACTGTCAGGAACTAAGGCCTACAGCTGAGCCAGTCTCCAGGCACCCCAACTAGCACAGGTGGCCTGTAATTGGCTGCCTGATTAACTGGAAAATTCAGCAGACTGGCTCTTAAGCCCTGCAGCAGTAGCAGCCTCATGGGTGTGATAGTGTTTGCTTGTTCCCAACATTGTCCCTGCCTTACCTTGCTCCAGGTAGCACAGCTCTGATTTTTGGCTTTGGCACTAAACTCTTGGCTCTGACCTTTGACTCTGGCAGCTTGCTCCTTCCTCTGGCTCTGACCCTAGGCTGCTTGGAGTGGATACATGGGTAACGTGGCATGTTTCCATACATTGATTAGATTAGTGTAACTCTTAGAATCAGATTTCTTCTGAAAATAATTACAATTACAAGTCCAAAGGGCTAGACTGAGTTTTTGGGCTCCACCCAAGAGTCAAAAAGCAGCCTGCCCCACGAAAAGCCCAGGAAAGAATGGCTACTCCCAGTTAATTCCTCCCCTGTTCCTCCCACTTGCTGCAGAAAGGATTAAGGCAGGGGTTCTCAAACTGGGGGTCGGGACACCTCAGAGGGTTGCAAGGTTATTATATGGGGGGTCGTGATCTGCCAGCCTCCACCCCAAACCTCTTTTTGCATCCAGCATTTATAATGGTGTTAAATATATGAAGTGTTTTTAATTTATAAGGTGGGGGTCTCACTCAGAGGCTTGCTATTTGAAAGGGGTCCCCAGTACAAAAGTTTGAGAACCACTGGTTTAAGGCCTTGTCTACACTACACAATTTCATCAACAAAAGTCAGCTTTCATTGACAAAATGGTGACTGTGTACACACTGTAATGCTCCCCCTGCCGATGTAACTCCCCTGCTATGCCGACTTTTTAAAACCACCTTGGTGAGAGGCATAGGGCTTTCTGCAACATAGTTAGAGCGATTCAAATGTCAGTGCAGACACTGCGCTTGGTTATGTTGCCCTAATTGGCCTTCAAGTGTCATCCCACAGTCCCCATCCTGACCTCTCTAGTCAGCAGTTTGAACTCCGCTTCCCTGAGGAGGCGACCCATGATGCAACACTCTCTCTTGATGCAAGAGTAACGACTGTGGACGTGCGCCACGACACAAGGAGCATTGTGTGACATGCATGACTCATGCAGTTAAAACGGCTTACGATCATCGATGTAACTTAAGACGACTAACTCTGTAGTGTAGACATGGCCTAAGTTGTGACAGTAACCTGTTTTTTCGGTTCAGTTTATTTCCCACTCTGCCCACTTTCACCTGTGGGTAGTACTCGACTCTCAGCCTCTACTCTCCCTCTCCCCATAAGTAATGATCTCAGTAGGTCCCACATAGTCATGAAGGAAATCAACTGCCATGTGTAGCTGTGTAGCACCAGGGAACAATCTGGCCCAGAATTTATAATTACAAATATTTAGCAATAGCCACTTAAAATTCAGTGTTCCAGTGAGCATTCCTGCAAGGAAATCTGCCTACTAGGCCATGCACAGCAAGCTAACACAACAGGGGTATAAGCACACTCAGAGTGAATTCATGTAAAAATTCATATGTGGAAAAAGTTTTGTAGTGTTCACCCAGCTGTAATATTTATTTTCCCTGATATGTTGCCATTCCCTATTACACTACCTGCCATATACTGTACTTCTCTTTCCTGCAATGATCTATGGAAACCTTGGAAGGAATTATTTCAGCCTGAGAATCAGTAATGTAAACTCTATTCTGAGTCAGCTTACCACTCTTGCTGATGGAACATGCCATACTGAGCAACTGTCCCCTGTCTCTGCCCCCACCCCTTCAGTACCCAGGCCACATGACCCTTTGTATTAATGTGCCAAGTTAGTAATGTGTAAGGACTTATGGCACCTAGGAAATGATAGGTAATGCTGACTCCCAGCGACTCCATGGAAGCTGGTTCAAGTCCCAAGTAACTTTATGAAAATATCAAGGAACAGTTAAACAAGCAAATATTTGGTTTACTCTGACTTAATTCAGCAGACAAAACACATCCAAGAACAAAAATGGCTTTAAACATTTGATGTAATCTTAATGCTGTACTGCAAGGACATAGCCAATGGCAAGTTCATGGCTTCTCCAATGCACTCAACTTCATGAGGTATCTTAAGGCTGTCAGGTTACTGAGGGTATGTCTACACTGCAGAGAAAAACCTCTGGCTGTCCCCTGCCAGGTGATTCGGGCTCCCAAGCCTCAGGTTGTGGCATAGGCGCCGAGTTTCTAATCTGCAGGGTGGTTCTTCCCCCCCAGCTCTGCCCAGGCTGTGCCTCCATCCCGACCCTGCTTCTTCCCCCCCCCACACACACACTCTGCCCCTGCCCCGCCCCTTCCCTGGCCAGTTCTGCCCCCTCCCATGAGCACGCTGCACCCTCGCTCCTCCCCTCACCCCCTGCTGCCACAAAACAGCTGATCTGCAGCAGGCGGTAGGCGCTGGGAGGGAGAGGGAAGCGCTGATTGCCAGGGCCCTTCGGCAGGCAGGAGGCACTTGGGGGAAGGGAGGTGCGGATAGGGGGGCTTCCAGTGGGTGCTCAGCACCCACCATTTTTTTCCTGTGGGTGCTCCAGCCCCAGAGTACCCACAGAGTCGGTGCCTGTGGGTTGTGGGGCTATTTCATTGCAGCATAGACTTCTGGGATTGGGCTGCAGCCTGAGCTCTCGGACCTTCCCACCTTGCAGAGTCTAGAGCCTGGGGTGCAGCCCGCATCCAGAAGTCTACACTGCAGTTAAACAGCCCCATGAGCCCGAGTCAACTAGCTTGAGTCAGCTAGCACAAGCAAGCTGTGGGTGTCTAATTGCAGTGTAGACATACCCTGAGGCTGTCTCTTCATTGTAGTAGTATGACAGAACCTCAGATCCTAACAGGAGTCATGAAATCTTAGAAAAAAATCTTTCTGCAAGCTCTCTTCCTCCTGACTGAACTATATTTGTACTTCAAAAAAAGAGTCTGAACCATTTTATCCAGAATGCAGGAGAATTGTTATGAACTTGTATGATAAAAGGGAAAGATTAACTAGGTTGCTGGACATACTGTCCAATTTTCATTGTAAACATGACCATTACAATCTTTGCTAAAATCTGACAAGAGGCTTGGGATCATTCTCTATCTATTGATATTTTTAAGATCTCTATAAATTTCATATCTAAGCCAGTTATATTTTGAGCTTAAATCAGCATTGGTTAAAAATCCATGGATAAAACCTTAAGCCAAATTCATCATGCTGTAACTTCATTGACTTATATGGAGTTACCGCAGAGAGGAATTTAGGAGTATGAATCTATTTCAAATAGTACCTTAGAATGTAATTTAACATTCTGTGTTTTGTTTTCTAGCATTAGATAGAGAAAAGGCAATGACAACGCTAGTTGGCAGTCTATATTGTTTTGATGTCACTAAAGCCTTTTCAGAATTAATAAAGCATGAGGAGTGCTGTTGAGCAGTCTGTCCCTTTTAAGCAATGGGGACCTTAGTGCAGATGGACAAACCCACCATGAATCCTTTAGCTTGTTTCAAATTCACATTTAGAACAGACCTTCCTTTCCAAAGAATGGCATTAGTACATTCAATCTTTCAGAATCCCAAACCTAAATTACAGCCTGTGCCTTTATTTCTGAACAACTGAACCCAAACCAAGTCCCACATTGATTGCTACCAAATGTATTATCTTAACTTTGCAATTTGGTCCCATCCCTAGCTTCTGAGAGCTATACATATTTATTTGGAGGCTTACCATAAAATTCTTGCCTCTAAGGTAGAGACATTTCCAGTCTCCCATCACACACTTCTCTTAATGCCTTCTTCTAGCCTCTACTGTTTGTTCTATCATCTCAGGGAGATGCTACTATGAAAAAATAAAAGCATAACCCATATATGGCATTTTTGTTGGCTGGTAACCTCACATTCCTACCGCACTCGGTAATGGAGTTTGACCAATGTGGATATCTATTTTATAGATTCCTACATCTTTGCCAATCTCTGCATTCTTTTTTTCTGAGAAGGCTGCAATCACAGATGATTAAACATAATTTCTCCAAACTTCTCTGTCTTTTAGGGTTTTGTATATATGGATAGAATAGTATTCATTATCAAGCTGATCTTCTTGCCACTGACACCAATAGGATATTTGCCATTCACTTCCCCGGAATACGGATCAGACTCCATTATATCTAACTGAACCTTCCTGAGAGTGGCAGAGTATTTGGCTCTCAGCCAATATAATTTCATCATGAATGTACAAAATATAACTATATACTAACAACATTGCACTTTAATATTTAATTCAAACTGTAACTCCCTGTGCTGGAACAGACGTGAGTAAGTCAATTTTTATAGCCATTTGTGGTGGCTTTGCACAAAGGTTTTGAGAATGCCCCTTGTGCCATTCGCCTTGTGCCATGATGCCGGAGCTCCAGCTTTAAAACTACTGCATTTTGCCTTTCCATCTGAAATAACTAAATCATAAATCCTGTCAGGAAAGAATTATTAATTTAACTGGTTTGCAAATCCCTTTAGATTCCCTTTGTTGTTGGGTGGCTGGCCTGATATCACAGCCTTTTGCTAGGATTTTAAGTTTGCCATTTACTTGATTCAGGCAGCGACAGTGGCATGCTATTGCCTTCCTCTGTAAAATCTTTTCCTCAGTGGACTATTGGCACAAGCAAGTTGTTGATACTGAAATGCTGGAATGAAAAACAGCTGGTCTGCATGATAGGAAAAGAGAGGAGAATGGATTTATATGGAGATCCGGATGAAACTCTGAGCTGCTGTAGAATATTTGTATTCCTTTAAGATTTGCAATGTCTGCATTTACTGTACTGCATTTGCTTGTAGATCTGACCCAAAAAACTCATATTGCAAATAAACAATTTAAATATAACTATTGTTAACACGAGATTTCCTTGAGGGGCAAAATTTCCTCAAGTGGCTAAGTTACTTTGAAGCCTAAATTCCAGTTTTGAACTAACCTAAATTTATAGTTAATTTAGGTTCACATAGGAGGCTAACTACTATAGCCTAAGGCCCAGATTTGTAAAGGTATTTAGGCATTGCTTCATTCACTGTCACAATGCCTAATCAATTTAGGAGCTAAATCTCCCTTTCAAAGGGGATTTAGGCATTTAGTAGTCTAAATTCCATCAACAGTTTATGGGAGTTAGACTCATAAGTGCCTAAATCCCTTCTGAAGATGAGATTTAGGCTCTTAAATCTGTAGGCATATGACTGAGCACAGCATTACCTAAATACTTTTAACAGTTTGGGCCTAAGTCACTTAAATATTGGGACTTAGACACTTCTGAATATTTTACCCTAGATCATTGCTCAGCATCTTTAGTAAAGGCCCAACCTGATCCCCCGGTCCTTAAACATGCATAACTCCCATAGACATCAATGGAAGTTTAATTTGCAGAAGGACTTCTGCTATTAAATAGACTCAAATTCTGATTGTTATACTAGTAAGAATCTGGAGTAACTCCATGCATACCAATTACATCCTGACAGGAAAGAATTATTCTTGAAAAATCATGCTTTTAATTATGATGCTGAGTTACACTGGTGCAATTAAGAGCAGAATTTGGCCTGATGATTAGAGGCAGGCAGCCAGGTTCTGATCTCAGTTATGCTCGCGCAAATCTTGCTGTAACCACATTAAAGAAAATGTGCACTGGTGTAAATGAGATTAGACTCTTGCCCAATATCACATAATTAAGAACTGCCATCACTGTAGGTAGTTCTACTCTGCCTGTCACTTTAATTTCTCAGCCTTTATTACTAAAAGCAGATTTTTTCCCCCTCCAGATGTGTGTGAACAACAAGTAACTAGAGACAGAAAATGATTTTGGAGAGGTAATGGTTCAAGGAAGTTGATTTTTCACCCCACCTTTCACCCCCATTGTCTGCAAACTACATGTTTTTTGTCATCTTTCTCTCTACCTTTCTGATACTGACAAGGTTCATTTTTGATTACTGTTGTCTGCAGGAGTAAATACGGACACTGTTTGGTGGGTTGTTGTTGCTGTTGGGTGGCTTTTTTATAGTTCGCAGGCAGGAGACCACATTAAATATCTGCTTGTTGTCTTTAAGGGAATAGCAAGAAACTCAACTCCTTTTCTTGTTTCTCTTCCTGTCTCTTTCCCACAGAACTGTTGTCACTATTATTTATGATTTGCTGAACACAGACAGTGGGCACAGTGCAGCTCCAAACTCATGAGAGCTTACAAGTTAAACAGACAAGTAATACAATACATGCACATAAAGCACAGGGTAATCAGAAGATCCATTTATCACAAAGCACTGGGGTGGGGGTTCTAATATACTGATTACAATAATGATATCACTTTTGTTTGATAAACTAGTCTTGGCAGGTTTAAGAGGGTGGAAACTTGGCCCCCCAAAGATGCAAGAGAGTTCCAGGTGAAGTGAGCAACATGAAGTGGCAGAAGACATGGAAATGAGAGAAGACAAAGGGTTGGGGGGACAGGGTGGTTAAATCACAGGATTGAGAGGACTAGCAGAAGTGAGAACTGATGAGAGCAGAGATGCAGTCAGACACAGTTGTGCAGAGCCTTGAAGGTAAGATGCCTGAACCTGATGTGGGAGGCAAGGGAAAGCCTGTGAAGGGATTCAAAGAGGAGAGTGACATGATAGAACATCAGTTAATGAAGATGATTTTCAGGGCACTGTTTTGGATGGGAGGCTGGGAGTATAGAAAGGAGGAAATTGCAGTGAAGTCATACTAGAGTGACCATATTTCCCAAGGGGAAAATAAGACACCGCGCAGGGCTGGCCCAAGCCCTCTCCCCCACTCTGCCCCTGCACCCTGGGGGCTGGCCCAAGCCACTCGTCCAAGACCCGCTCCCTGTGCGGGGGGATGGCAGGGCTCTGGCGAGCAGTGACGCACATACTAGATAGGGTGGCCATATTTCCCAAAGGCTTGGGCTGGTGTCACTGCTCACTCAAGCCCTACCTGCCCTCGGCCGGAGCCCTGCCCCCCACCCCACCCTCCACACAGGGCTGGCATCGCTGCTCACCCCGAACATTCCCCCACACCCAACTTTTTTGACAAAAGTGGGCATTTGTCCCATTTTTTCTTGCCAACTTGATCAGTTGGCAAGAGCAAATGAGACACATGCCCACTTTTGCCAAAAAAAAAAAAAAGTTGGAATGGCCACGACAAGGCTTTTGAAAAGGGACTATCCTAACTGTAAAGGGAAGTATGGTCACCCTAAGTCATGCCAATCTATGGACAAGGGATTTTAGCAATACAGACAGAAAGGAAAGGAGAAATATTTATGATGGCATTCAATGTAATACTTCAATCTACCCAATCTTCAATAGATTTTGTAATCTGAGTTCAATGCCTATATTTTGGGGAAGCACAAGGATTGCTTGCAAATATATAAAGGTAGGTATTTTCTATTTTTTAAGGATGCTTTCCATCCCTGTCACCTTGCTAATATTTGAACTCTTTTTTTTTTGTCCCCAAGAAAATGATATAATCAATTTTTTCTTGAGAATGTTCATGAAGGGAAAATTTTAACAAAGTATGTTTGTGCGAAGATGTATTAGCCTTCAAAACACTTCTGGAGAATTTAAAAGTTATTTGAGAATCATCCAACTAGTGAACAGAAACAACTACATGTGACTGAGGCAACTATACAAATAGATTATGCAGTGCTAATGGATTATGAATAGGAGTGACACAAAACTATACTTCCAACAAATGGCTCATGAGTGATCCATAGGAAATATTTTTGTATAAAAAATTCAGATAATTGCAAATGAACAAAATCAAAGTTTACTCACGAACAGAAAATATATGCTAAAATTGTCAAATAAACAGTGAATAATTTACACTGGTAGTTTCTGTGACACTGATATCCATAAAATTTTGCATTCATTTTACAGTGTGTTTTCCTGAATGATGCGTAAGGGATCATATTTAATTAATAAAATCTGTGTACAAAACTTTTCCTCATGCTATGTATTGATTTTATATTCTGTAACAGTGTCAAATCAGCTCTTTTGATAGCTAGTGAGGAATGTTATTATTGGAAGTGACTTTATTTATTTTCCCTTTCTAAACCCTTGATGTGTTAGTCCAGACAGTTTAAAGACCAGAAATCTATTAAAGTAACTTCTTTAGCTGCTTGCATATCATCATGCAACGGTTATTTATAATATAGTATATGTGTTGGGTAACATATTCTTGTGGAGCCTGATTTTAAGTTCTTCAGCTTCCACCGCAGAGAGATATAGAGCCTGGCTGTGGAGCTGGCAGTTTAGCTGCAAAGCAGCTGCAGGGAAGGAATGATATAAGCAGGATCAGCTTCAATGATGGTTGAATGGGAGACAAGTTCTGCAGTCCAGTCTACTGCCACAATTACTATTGTGCAAAGACCGTTGAAAGGGAAGTTAAGTAGAACTAATCCTATGTAGTAGTCAAATCCTTACATGTAAGAGGATCTGCCATTTTTACTTCTGCAGCAGTTAAACGCAGATTCGACAAGCTAATTTAAAACAACAGCAGTAAAATCCTATTGAAGTCTGGTTTACTAACAATGAATAAATTTATCATCAGGTGAAAATCCACGTAAAGCTTTTTGGAAAGACTCTATTCCTCTTCAGCTAACTATATTTATATCTCCTTACACAAATGGATTACTATATGTGAATTTTAAAATACCTATCTTGAGATAGGTTTCAGAGTAGCAGCCATGTTAGTCTGTATCCGCAAAAAGAAAAGGAGGACTTGTGGCACCTTAGAGACCAACAAATTTATTTGAACATAAGCTTTCAATAAATAATATAGCTTGGCTAAGTGGGGGATATTGTGTTAAACTAAATAATAACTAAAAATATATATATGCTTGTTCTGAGGTCCAAAAGGAAGTGAGAGGCAGACCAGTTGAATGTCTCTGGGTGAAGATTTAAAAAAAAAAGGAAAAAACAGGGGTAATGTTATCGTAGTGGTCTACTATAGACCACCAAATTAGGAGGAGATGGATGAGGTATTTCTAGAACAATTAATAGAAATATGCAAAAACACAAGACTTGGTAATAATGGGGGACAAAACACAAAAATTTCCATAACGTTCTTAGAATGTACTGGTGACAACTTCTTGTTTCAGAAGGTGGAAGTGGTAACCGAGGTAACAGATATTTTAAATTTGATTCTCCCTAACAGGAAGGAATTGGTTGCAAATCTGAGGGTGGAACGCAATTTGGGTGAAAGTGATCATGAAATGATGACTGCATGATTCTCTGGAAAGGAAGGAATGAGAGCAGCAGCACTGGAGGAGCAATAGATTTCAAAAAAGCAGATTTTAACAAACTAAGAGAAAAGACAGTTACCTTTTCCGTAACTGGTGTTCTTTGAGATGTGTTGCTCATGTCCATTCCATATTAGGTGTGTGTGCACTCGCCCCATGCACCGGTGCCAGAAGTTTTTCCCTTAGCAGTATCCATAGGAGACCGGCTCTGGCACTCTCCAGAGTGGTGCCACTGGCTCCCCCCACCCTCAGTTCCTTCTTGCCGGAAACTCTGCCAGTGGGGAAGGAGAGCGGGTCATGGAATGGACATGAGCAACACATCTCAAAGAACACCAGTTACGGAAAAGGTAACTGTCTTTTCTTCAAGTGTTTGCTCATGTCCATTCCATATTAGGTGACTCCCAAGCAGTACCCCTGGAGGTGGGTAGTTCACAAACCTGTAGACTGCAACACAGCTCTGCCGAATCCAGTGTCATCTCTGGCCTGCTGAGTGATGGCATAATGCACCATGAACATGTGGACAGAGGACTACGTCACAGCTGTACAGATGTCCTGGATAGGGATGTATGCTAGGAAGGCCGCCAAAGATGCCTGAGCTCTAGTCGAGTGGGCTCTGACAATTGGCAGTGGCGTGACCCCCGCCAGATCGTAACAGGTCCATATGCAAGAGGTGATCCAGTTGGAAATCCTCTGTGAGGACTCCGGAAGGCCCTTCATCCTATCTGCTGTGGCAGTGAAGAGCTGAGTTGATTACAGAAAGGCTTGGTACGCTCTAGGTAAAAAGCCAGGGCCCTTCGGATGTCCAGGGCATGCAGCGGCCTCTCCTCAATGGTCTTGTGTGGATTAGGACAGAACACCAGGAGGAAGATGTCCTGGATCATATGGAAGGTAGACACCACCCTCGGCTGGACCTTCTCTTTGTAGAATACCATGTATGGCGGTTCTGAAAACAAGGCTTTAATCTCAGAGACTCGCCTCGCCGATGTCACCACCACTAGGAAAGCAACTTTCCATGACAGCTGGGGAAGGCAGCAGGAGCCCAGCGGCTCAAAGGATGGGCCCGTGAACCTGGAAAGAACCAAGTTAAGATCCCACTCTGGGACAGGGGTCCATACCTGCAGGAAGAGTATCTCAAGGCCTCTCAAGAATCTGACCGTCATGTCATGAGAAAACACTATCAGGCCTTAGATCGGTGGGTGAAAAGCAGAGATGGCTGTGAGATGCACTCTAATGGAAGAGTTTGCAGGCCCTGGTTCCTCAGATGAAGCGGGTAGTTTAGGACAGACTGTATGGAAGAATGCGAGGGAGAGATGCCACGCTCGGACACCCAGTGGGAAAACCTCATCCACTTGGCCAGGTAAGTCAGTCTGGTTGAGGGTTTCCTGCTTCCCAGGAGGACCTGTTGTACCTCACCTGAGCAGGTCCACTCCTCCAGAGCACGCAGCATTCACACCGAGAGGTGGAGGGACATGAGGTTGGGGTGCAGGAGCCAACCATGATCCTGTGACAGCAGGTCCAGTTGGTTGGGCAGGGGCCAGGGAGGGGCCACTGCCAGGTTCATGAGCACGCTGAACCAGTGCTGGTAAGGCCAGGCAGGATACCCTGTGCCTTGTCTCTCTTGATCTTTGCTAGGACCCTGTTGATGAGAGGAATTGGAGGGAACACGTACAACAGGTTCCCTGACCACGACAGGAGGAAGGCATCAGAGAGGGAACCCTTGCCGAGGCCTTGCCGCAAATAAAACTGGTGGCATTTTCTGTTTAGCCTGGTGGCGAACAGGTCCACATGAGGAGTTCCTCACCTCTGGAAGATCATTCAGGCTACCTCCAGGTGGAGTGACCACTTGTGGTGAGAGGAGAAGGCCCTGCTGAGGTGATCCGCTAGTGTGTTCTTGACACCAGGGAGATGACAAGCTTCAGATGGATTTCGTGACTGATGCAGAAATCCTAGAGATGGAGTGCCTCTTGGCAGAGAGTCAACAAACATGCTCCCCATTGCCTGTTGATGCAGAACATTGAGGCCATGTTGTCCGCAGGACTCTCACCACCTTGCCTGACCAGTGAGATAGGAAGACTCCGCATGCCAAGTGGACCACCATGAGTTCTTTGACATTTATGTGTAACGTCACCTCTGCCGGGGACCATATACCCTGGATCTGGAGGTCACTGAGGTGCACATCCCAGCCAAAGTCCAAGGAGTCCAATACCAACTCGATGGAGTGATGGAGGGATGTTGAATGGAACCCACTCTAGGACAGTCATGTGATTGGTCCACCATCACAGTGAAGCGAGTACTGTCGGGGGAATGGTAATGACCTTCTCCAGGTGATCTCTGAACTGGGAATAGACCATCACCAGTCATTGCTGCAGGAGATGCATCTGAAGCCTGGCATGGTGGACAACATATATACACGCTGCCATGTGACCCAGGAAACACAGGCAAACCCTGGCTGTAGACGGGGGAATGCAGAGACTTCCACGATGAGGTCCATCAATGTCTAGAACCTTTCTAGTGGCAGGAACACTCTGGCACAGGTGGAGTCAGGCACGGCTCCAGTGAACTCTATTCTTTGCACCAGAAGTAACATAAATTGTGTCATTCACCAGTAGGCCCAGGGAGCAGCATGTGGCTTGCAGCACCACAACATCCTCTTGGACCTGAGACCTGGAGTCACCCTTGACTAGCCAGTCGTTGAGGTATGGGTAGATCTCAATACCCTGATGACTGAGGTAAGCAGCCACCACCAACCTGCACTTGGTAAACACTCTGGGTCCTGTTTCCAGGCAAACAGGGGGACTGCAAACTGGTAGTGGTGGGGGCCCACCATAAACCGGAGGAAGCATCTGTGACCTTGAAAGATCGCTATGTGGAAGTATGCGTCCTTCAAGTCAAGGGCAGCATACCAGTCTCCCGGATCCAGGGAGAAGATGATAGAAGCCAAGGAGACCATGCGGAACTTTAGCTTCTTTAGATACTTATTGAGGTCCCTCAGGTCCAGGATGGGCCACAGACTGCCCTTGGGATTAAGAAGTACCGGGAATAAAACCCCTTGTTCATGTACTCGAGAGGAACTTCTTCCACTGTACCCAATTGCGGCAACCCTTTTACCTCCTGCATGAGGAGACTCTTGTGAGAAGGGCCCCTGAAGAGGGATGGGGAAGGACGTTGCAGGAGAGGGGCAGAAATAAACTTTAGGATATAACCCTCCACCACAGTATTGAGGACCCAGAGGTCTGAAGTTATAGTGATCCACACAGGAAGGAAAAAAGAAAGGTGGTTGGAGAACAGCGGGACAGAACGATCCAGGGTATAATCTGGTAGGTCTCCTGCAAGTGCACCCTCAAAACTCTCACTCACCCACCTGTTTATTGCGGGTCGAGCCCAACTGGGCAGAGGGTGGAGGTGGGTGGCTCGGGCAGCACTTGTAGCCCCATCTCTTCTTAATCCCCTCCTGGCAGGGTTGATTCCCTTGGCCCGGAGATTGCTGCTGTTTGAACCAATTACGGGCTGTACTGGGAACGTGCAGTCCCAGAGTTTTCAGGGTTCTATGGGAGTCCTGAAGGCCATGCAGTTTACTATCTATCTGCTCTGAAAACAGGGCCTGGCCGTCGAAGAGGAGGTCCTGCATTGTTTGCTGAGCCTCCGTCGACAGACCCAAGAGGAGCAGCCAGGACACCCTTTGCATAGAGATGGCCAAGGCCATGGTGCAAGCCACAGAGTCTGCTGCAACTGAGGCTGCTTGGAGGGCTGCTCTTGGTGCAGATGTACCGTCTTTGAGGATCACCTGGAATTCCCTTCTAGATACTTCGGACACCGAGACCTCGAATTTGGCCATAGACTGCCACAGATTGTAGTCATAGCAGCCTAGGAGGGGTTGTTCGTTGACCACTCTCAACTGAAGTCTGGAAGACTAATACATTTTTCACCCAAAGAGATCCAGTGTCTTCGAATCTTTATTCTTGGGGGTAGCCTGGGTTGACACTGCCTCTCACTCTGGTTAACGGCCTCAACTACGAGGGAGTTTGGGGCCAGGTGAGTATAGACATACTCATGGCCTGTAGCTGGCACAAAATATTTGTGCTCAGCCCTTTTTGAGATAGGTGGCAGAAAGGAGAGGGGTGCCAAAGGGCATTAATTATTTTCGATTACCCCTACATGAGGGGGTAAAGCCACTCTAGCAGGTGCCATGGAGCAAAGGACATCGAACAGAGAGTTTGACAGCTCAAGTTCTTCTGCCTGGAGCCCCAGGTCAGAGGCGACCCTCTTCACAAGCTCCTTGTGAGCCTTGGCATCATCTTGCAGAACTGTGTGAAGGGAACCTGTAATCCCTTTGTCCAGCGATGATGAGGATGAAGCCATCACCGAGGGATCCATCACATCCCTAGGTGATCCAACTGGCTGCTTCCCTAGGTCCTCATGGGGGGTCTGTCCCTGTGGGGAGGAGGGATGCTGCGGCCAATGGCCTACCTGAGGTCCCCGCCTCTGATCAGGTGGCCTGGGAAGGCTGGGTGAACCCCCATGGATTCCAGGGGTATCACACTGCCGGCCATTGGCCTGGAGGTCACGGAGTTGGTTGCCATGCCAATGAGGTCAATGGTACCTCTGGTTCCAGGGCCTGTCCTGCTGCCAGGGACTCCTGATCAGCACTGGAGTCATAAGTGGAGTGGATGCTGCAGAGTAACCATGTCCGGCTGGCCCAGTGGCCCTCCTCCCCGCAGTACCAGTCACTGTACCTCGATGCTGACCTGTCCAATCAGGATGAGTTCCTCCCGCAGGACCCCCCGGGATCTTCAGTGTTCGGCAGATCTGCATCAGTAGACCTGTTATTTACGCCTCACGCTACTTGACCTATACCAAGATCTAGAGTGGGACTGGGAGTTGGAGCAGGCCAGTCATCAATAGAATCTCCCTGATCAAGGGGATTAGCATCTTGGAGGCAGGTGCCAGTGGGTGGGTGACTGGTGATCCCATTCCGCCAATCGGTCACATGACTGGTGCCAAGGCGTTGGAGACCCGATGGGTTGGTCTCTACACTCATGCCAGACAGCATATGCCTCCACAGGTCTGCACCAGGTTACCGGCAAGCTACACCTCAAATCCTGCTGTCAGCGCCCAGGGTCCAGAGACCAAAGAGGGCTTCTCTGAGCCTGCCTCAAAGTCAGAGGCATGACAGCTCCATTGCAGGCAAGCACTGGTGGAATGTTCCCCATGATGGGGAGCAGCGCTGCGGAGGTGGGGACACTCAGAATGGTCCCAAGGTGGGTTTACCCCTGGCTTGGGTGCCACCGGAACCAGTGTGGGAAGCACCAGCAGCATAAGGATCGCCTGCGCTGCCTTCAGGGCCTCAGATGGGATTTGAGTTTACGGAGGCCCTCGTCACTGTCTGGTGTGGCAGGCATAATACGGGAGGGGTTTGATCGCTCGACATGAGCTGGGGCCCGACTCCCTGATGAAGGTGTTGAGCTGCCGAGCACGGGTTTTGGCTCTCCTCTAGCCCTCTCCTTTCCCTTACAGGAAGTGGGAAATCTTCCCCTCGCAGACCTCTTTGGCTTCTTCACCAGGGCCGGGGAGGGGGACTGGTGCCGGATCATAGATATCACCAGTGGGGCGCTCCATACTGATGCTGCGGCGCTCGGGGTGAAGTTGGACCTCTGCTGCAGTGCCAGTCAGCACTGACTCCATCAGAAGTGCCCTGAGATGGATGTCTCTGTTCTTTATTGTTCTGGGTTTGAATGACTTACAGATGCGACACTTGTCACTTGTGTCCTTCACCTTAAACAGCTAATTCGCTACGGGTAAATATTAAACTTTATACAACTATTTTATAAAGAAACGTTCGCGAGACACACTGAAGTAAGCGAAAGCTAGCTGACGCAGCAGACGTTCCAGCACCGTCACTGGCGGCAAGAAGGAACTGATGGTAAGGGAGCCGGCAGCATCCCTTATCCCATGCCATGCAGGCACCTCTCCAAAGGGTGCCAGAGATGGTCCCCTATGGATACTGCTAAGGGAAAAACTTCCGGCACCAGTGAGTGTGACAAGCACACACACACACCTAATAAGGAATGGACATGAGGAAGCACTTGAAGAAGAACTGAAAGGTAAGGTCCCTTGAGAAGAAAATCTAAGGCAAATAGGAAATCAGAAGTGCTGGCAGTTTTTCAAAGAGACAATATTAAAGATACAACACCAAACTATCCTGATGCAAAGAAAAGAAAAGTCAAATGGTAAGAGGCCACTATGGCTCCATCAGGAGCTCTTTAATTACCTGAAAAGCAAAATGAAATCCTACAAGAAGTGGAAGTATGGCCAAATTGCTAAGGAGGATAAAAAAAGAATAGCACACGCATGTAGGGACAAAATCAGACCGGCTTAGTCACAAAATGAGTTACACCTAGCAAAGGAGAAAAAGGAAATAAGAACAGGTTCTATGAGTACATTAAGAGCAAGAGAAAGATGAAGGAAAGTGTAGGTCCATTACTTAGTGGGGAAAGAGAGCTAATAATGGATGACAAAGAAGGCTGAGATGTTTCATGCTTATTTTGTTTCAGTCTTCAGTAAAAATGACTAATAGTGATGAGATACTGAACAAAATTAATATTAATAAGGAGGAAGGAACACAAGCCAAAATAGGGAAAAAACAGATCAAAGAATATTTAGATGTTAGACATGTGACTCACAGTGCCTAGGGTAGCCCACATTGAAAATGCCAAGGTCTGGGCAGGCTTCAAAAAGGAGAGCAGATTTTCCCAAAACTGGTGGTTAACACTGTAGTTAGCACAAATTGTGCTCCTGGTCCCCCACACTGGTTATCAAGAAGCTGAAAAGAGAAATCAGACAGTTCCCTTTATTGGGAGCTAGAGACTGGACTTCAATCAGCAAATAGATCCAGTAAAGCGAAAAGTTACTTAAAACTCTTTTCACTATACAAAATGTTCTTCTGATCCCCTGAGGACCAGCCACATTACCAGATCAATAGTAGTTTGGATCTAACCCAAAATACTATGCTGCCAGGATACCACACTGCCAGCCAATCCTTTAGTGTCTAAAACCAAAGGTTTATTATAAAATAAAAGAAGAAGAGAGTTGTTAAATGGTCAAAGCAATCAGATACATACATATAACGTCATAGTCAATATATCACATTCTTAGCAATATTGGTAAGTTTGCTGGCTTGAAAAGTCTCTCTAGAACACATCCAAAGTGTGGATGGATCTATCAGTCCTTTGTTCAAATTTCAGCTTGTAAAGAAGTTACTCCAGAGGTGAGAAGCAGGATTGACAATAAAAAGGAAGGTAATGCAGCTGCCTTTTTATATTCTCTTCCATGTGGTTTGTACATCCTTTGTCCCAAATGCAAGCTCACAGCACATGGGCATGGAAAAGTATTTGGAGTCCTCTGTCTATAGGCATGTTCCTGCATGTCCTGCTGACTCATAGGCCTTGCCTTGGCTTTTTTCAGTGGGTTCATTGTACAGCTGATTGCCCTTGATATACCATCAAGCAGACTGGCTAGTGCTGATGCTAATCTGTCTGGGGTATCACCCTGATGCACAGCACAAGTTTGAGATATCAGTATATCACACATATTTATAACTCACAATACAAAGATGATACATACATACAAACAAGCATATCATATTTAGCAAATCATAACTTTTCCATTGATACCCTACATGGCATATCTTGTATAAGATTCATTGCAATTTTGTAACATTGGTATTGATAATGTTATAAATGGTCACCCATATTCCATACAGCATCACAAGATGTACTCAAGTTGTCACAGTCTGATTAAATTTACCATAGGGTACTTAAGGAAGTAGCTGAAGCAATACTGGAACCATTAACAATTATCATGGAGGATGGATGAGGTCACAGAGGACTAGAGAAAGGCAAACATAGTACCAATCTTTAAAAAGGGGAACAAAGAGAACCTATGGAATTACAGACTCAGTCAGCCTAACTTCAATGCCTGGAAAGATACTGGAACAAATTATTAAACGATCTATGAGCATCTAGAGGATAACTGGGTATAAATAATAGCCAACATGGATTTGTCAAGAACAAGTCATGCCAACCTAATTCCTTTTGACAGGATTACTGGCCTTGTTGATGGGGGGGAAAGCAATAGATATACCTTGATTTTTAGTAAGGATTTTGACACTGTCCCACATGAAATTCTCATGAGCAAACTAGGGAAATGTGATCTAGAAATCACTATAAGGTGGTTGTATAACTGGGTTTAACAACCATACTAAAAGTAGTTATCATTGGTATGCTGTCTAACTGTGATGATGTACGTAGAGGGGTCCTTTGGGGTCAGTCCTGGGTGCGGTACTAGGACAATATTGTCCTTAATAACTTGGATAATGGAGTGGAGAGTATGTTTATAAAATTTGTAGATGACACCAAGCTGGAAGTATTGCAAACACTTGTTGGACATGAATAGAATTCAAAATCACCTTGAAAAATTAGAGAAACCCATTTTGATTTGCATTAGTTATATACCCTCCTTTAATTGTTTTTTATTTAAGTCCCTTATCACCTGCTCCAGTATTTTGCCAAGGATCAGTGTCAGGCTGACAGGCCCACAATTACTCAGTCAGCCCACTTATTTTTAAAATACAGGCAAAACATTAGGTTTCTTCTAGTCTTCTGTAACTTCCCCAATGTTCAAAGAGTTATTTAAAATCAATGGTAATGGGCCAGCAAGTTTCTCAGACAGCTCTTTTAATAATATCAGATGTAAGTTATCTGGATTTGCTGATTTTAAGACATCTGTCTTCCATAGCTACTGTTTAACATCCTCCTGAGTTACTATTGGACTAGAATGTGTATCATCATATGATATGAATATATCTGTTTTTTCCCCAAATACAGAACAGAAGTATTTATTGAACTTTGTTGCCTTTTCTGCATTACTGTTGACAATGCTACCATTTCCTAGTAATAGACCAATACCATTGTTAGGATTTTTTTTGTTTAAAAAAAAAAATCTGGTTATCTCTATCTTTGATGGCAATTAACAAAGGAAACAAAAAGGACACAAGCAGAAATCTGTTTTCTACAATTCCTAGTTTCTATTTATATTCATTCCTATTAACTTCCTTTTTCTTCCATTTGTGTATATTTATAGCTACCTTCACTTACCCTCTGAGCTGTTTTGTTTTTTAAACCAGTGCAGCCATCTTCCTTGATTCTAGATTATGGCTTTGGAACATCTAGTTCTTAAACCATTCCCAATGATCATTCACATTTTTATGATTAAAATCATTCCTCGCGGATGATTTGGCTCATAAACTGTTTTCATTTAAAGCACCACATATTACTGATTTGGACTTGATTCTGTTTGAACATAACAACTATGATCAAGTCATGTAAACGTGTCCATAAGTTATCACTAACTTTTAGTTTTGTGATCAATTTTTCTTATCTGTCAAGAAAAGGTCTAACATATAATTCTCCCATATTGGACGCAACACTTTTTGAATTAGAATTGAGAAACTTATCTATAATATTTAGTAATTCTGAGGATGTTTTAGTACTGGCAGTCTGAGACCTTTGTCCCTCAAACTGAATTCTCCCATGATCATTCAGCTCCCCGCCACATACACACACACACTGTAAATAGGTGCTTGAGGAGCTGGTCATATGGTTCCCTGTTGTGATTTGTAGCAGACACCAGCTAACACCTCATCTTGTGCTTAATCTGTTAGGACAATGATCCATAAAGTATTCAAGATGGTATTCTTCCAAGTTGTCAGTGACTCAGAAACAGGTAATGTCATTTTTGACATAGAGAGCCACTTCCCTCCCCTATTGCCCACTCAGTCCTTCCTAAATAATTCATAACTATTGATTTTAACATTCTAATCATGTGAACCATCCTAGCAGGTTTGAATAAGATGCACTAGATCAAATTTATGCTCATAAATGAGCAATTCCAATTCCTCTTGTAGGTTACCCAGGCTCCCAGCACTGGTATGAAAGCAAATAATTTATTCTTTGTGTCCTTATGTTGAGAACAAAAATAATGAAACCAATCTTGATTTTATGCTGAGTGCTCATTTCTTCTCTTTTTTCACCCTCCCCTTTTGTAATTAGTTTAATACCCTCCTGACTATCCTAGCTAGCCTCTCCCCAAGAAGATTGGATGGCCTTCAGTAAAAGGGGAACCAACAGTCCCACGTTTTCATGTCCAAATACAAAAGTTTTCTTCAATACCTAGCCATTTTATGCAATCTGGATTAATTAAACAAGTTCCAAGAAATAAACAAATACAGTGTGAAAAAGCTACAAAAAACAAATGTACATAATCAGAACTCTTATTTTTGATAACTTTTTATAAAGAAAAAATGAATCCTGGTGCAGTAAGAAAAAAAATAAGTACAAAAAAGAAACCCAAAAAATGCACTCATACTAAAAGGATAAAAGAAGTATATAATAAAATATAACTGTTAATACAATAGACAAAGGGATTACAAGCCACACAATGGACCCTGTGTGTTCCAGGCCAGCTGGTGCTGAGATTTGCTAGGTTACTGAGGATAGATTGTGACTTGTACCACACACCTGTGCAGGGGAGTATGAGCCACCCCCTTATGCCTCCACATGTGCTACCTGGACCAAGGGAGAAGAATAAATGGGTCCTGCTTCCTTGCTTACTTGGTCCCTGCAGAAGGTAAATGGAAAATGGCTAGAGATTTAGCTCCATCCCCTTCACCTGCTGGCCAGTGCAGGGATGTGTAACTGGGGGCTGGTAAGTTACCCCCAGAAAAAGGAGGAAGCGGGCAAGGAACTGAACTTCAAAAGGAGTGTCTTTATCAGAATGCCTACAGAAGCTACTTCTGGGGTGATGCAGCTTATATACTTGCCCTGGCCCAGGACTGTGCCTAAAGTCTAAAATGTAACCCTTAAAGAAGAAAGTGGTAAGAAAGAAAAAAAAAGAGGAGTGAGAAAAAAGGAGTGGCTAAGAAATAGAAAGACAGACCAGAAAATAGGAGTGGGGATAAATTGAAACATGTCGGGCTCAACGGGTAGTGATCAATGGCTCCATATCTAGTTGGCAGCCGGTATCAAGTGGAGTACCCCAAGGGTCGGTCCTGGGGACGGTTTTGTTCAATATCTTCATAAATGATCTGGAGGATGGTGTGGATTGCACTCTCAGCAAATTTGCGGATGATACTAAACTGGGAGGAGTGGTAGATACGCTGGAGGGGAGGGATAGGATACAGAAGGACCTAGACAAATTGGAGGATTGGGCCAAAAGAAATCTGATGAGGTTCAATAAGGATAAGTGCAGGGTCCTGCACTTAGGACGGAAGAACCCAATGCACAGCTACAGACTAGGGACCGAATGGCTAGGCAGCAGTTCTGCGGAAAAGGACCTAGGGGTGACAGTGGACGAGAAGCTGGATATGAGTCAGCAGTGTGCCCTTGTTGCCAAGAAGGCCAATGGCATTTTGGGATGTATAAGTAGGGGCATAGCGAGCAGATCGAGGGACGTGATCGTTCCCCTCTATTCGACATTGGTGAGGCCTCATCTGGAGTACTGTGTCCAGTTTTGGGCCCCACACTTCAAGAAGGATGTGGATAAATTGGAGAGAGTCCAGCAAAGGGCAACAAAAATGATTAGGGGACTGGAACACATGACTTATGAGGAGAGGCTGAGGGAGCTGGGATTGTTTAGCCTGCAGAAGAGAAGAATGAGGGGGGATTTGATAGCTGCTTTCAACTACCTGAAAGGGGGTTCCAAAGAGGATGGCTCTAGACTGTTCTCAATGGTAGCAGATGACAGAACGAGGAGTAATGGTCTCAAGTTGCAGTGGGGGAGGTTTAGATTGGATATTAGGAAAAACTTTTTCACTAAGAGGGTGGTGAAACACTGGAATGCGTTACCTAGGGAGGTGGTAGAATCTCCTTCCTTAGAGGTTTTTAAGGTCAGGCTTGACAAAGCCCTGGCTGGGATGATTTAACTGGGAATTGGTCCTGCTTTGAGCAGGGGGTTGGACTAGATGACCTTCTGGGGTCCCTTCCAACCCTGATATTCTATGATTCTATGATTCTATGAATGTCTGATAGAGGAGGTATGTAGATAGATACCTCATGGCTGGATGAGATTCTGGCTAAAATAAAACATTTTATAGGAACTCTGTGATTCTGTATGATTGATTGAAACATGACCATTTATATATCATTAATATTGCCACTAAGCAAATTGCAACAAATCTTGTACAAAGTGTATCATGTAATTTATCAATTGACATTTGATTTATCAAGTTTATCCTGTTTAAATGCATGAATCACTGTATCTGAAGTTTTTATAGATATAGATATACACACACGATATAAAGCGATCCAGTATAACATGAATTCGGATATAAAGCGGTAAAGCAAAAACGGTTCTCTGTCTTGTCTTCAACATTGGTTCTCAAACTGGGGGTTGCGATCCCTCGGGTAATTTACATCCAGTCTGGCCAGCACATTGAATGAACTATTCAAGTTGATGGCCCATTAAAGAATACTTAACTCTCACAATGGGCCATAGAAGAAGCTTGTTCCCACCCAGTAAGCCTTCCTGTGTACACTTTAGCCAGAATATCAGTAATGGCTGCTCCTATGAGTCCTCAAGGCGTGTAAGGGCATCTGACCTGCTCATGTGATCCTGGACTCCATCTTGTGCCTGTAATTTTCCACAAACTAAGGCCATGTCTACACTACGAAAGTACTCCGATTTTACAGAAGTTGATTTTTGGGAACAGATTGTACAAAGTCAAGTGCATGCATCCACAGTAAGCACATTAATTTGGCAGTGTGTGTCCACAGTACTGTGGCAAGCGGTGACATTCCGAGCGGTGCACTGTGAATAGCTATCCCACAGTTCCCGCAGTCCCCACTGCCCATTGGAATACTGGGCTGAGCTCCCAATGCTTGATGGGGCCAAAAATTTGTCGCGGGTGGTTATGGGTAAATGTCGTCAGTCAACCTTCCCTCCCTCCATGAAAGCAACAGCAGACAATCATTTCACACCCTTTTCCCTGGATTGCCTGAGCAGACAACATAGCACAGCAAGCATGGAGCCCGTTCAGCTCACCGCAGCAGTTATGACTATTGTAAACACCTCGCGCATTATCGTGCAGTTCATGCAGAACCAGCACCTGAAAAATCAAGCAAGGAGGCGACGGCAGCGCAGTGATGAGGACATGAACACAGATTTCTCTAAAACCACGGTCCCAGGCAATTAGGAGATCATGGCATTAGTGGGGCAGGCTCATGCCGTGGAATGCCGATTCTGGGCCTGGGAAACAAGCACAAAGTGGTGAGACTGCATAGTGTTGCAGGTTTGGGATGATTCCCAGTGGCTCCGAAACTTTTGCATGCATAAGGGCACTTTCATGGAACTTTGTGACTCGCTTTCCCCTGTCCTGAAGCACAAGAATACCAAGATGAAAGCAGCCCTCACATCTCACAAGCGAGTGGCAATAGCCCTGTGGAAGCTTGCAACGCCAGACAGCTACCGGTCAGTCGGTAATCAATTTGGAATGGGCAAATCTACTGTGGGGGTTGCTGTGATGCAAGTAGTCAACGCAATCAGTGAGCTGCTGCTATCAAAGGTAGTGACTCTGGGAAATGTGCAGGTCATAGTGAATGGCTTTGCTGCAACGGGATTCCCTAACTGTGGTGGGGCCATAGACGCAACCCATATCCCTATCTTGGCACCAGAGCACCAAGCCAGCAAGTACATAAACCACAAGGGGTACTTTTCAATAGTGCTGCAAGCACTGGTGGATCACAAGGGATATTTCACCAACATCAATGTGGGATGGCTGGGAAAGGTTCATGACACTCGCGTCTTCAGGAACTGTGGTCTGTTTAAACAGCTGCAGCAAGGGATTTACTTCCCAGACCAGAAAATAACTGTTGGGGATGTTGAAATGCCTATAATTATTCTTGGGGACCCAGCCTACCCCTTAATGCCCTGGCTCATGAAGCCGTATGCAGGCACCCTGGACAGTAGTCAGGAGCTGTTAAACTATAGCCTGAGCAAGTGCAGAATGATGGTAGAGTGTGCATTTGGACGTTTAAAGGATCACTGGCGCAGTTTACTGACTCGCTCAGACCTCAGCGAAACCAATATTCCCATTGTTATTGCTGCTTCCACAATCTCTGTGAGAGTAAGGGGGAGACGTTTATGGTGGGGTGGGAGGTTGAGACAAATCGCCTGGCTGCTGAATACGCGCAGCCAGACCAGGGTGGTTAGAAGAGCACAGCAGGAAGCGCTGCGCATCAGAGAATCTTTGAAACCTGTTTCATGACTGGCCAGGGTACTGTGTGACACTTCTGTTTGTTTCTCCTTGATGAAAACCCGCCCCCTTGGTTGCCTCTAAATTCCCTGTAAGCCACCCGCCCTCCTGCCTTTGATCACAACTTGCTTGCAAAGGAAATAAAGTCACTATCATCTAAAAAACATGTATTCTTTATTAATTGATTATAAAAATAGGGAGATAACTCAAAAGGTACCCCAGGTGGGGTGCGGGAGTAGGGAAGGAAAAGGCCACTTCAAAACGTCTTGAATGACAGCCATCTGTTGCTTGGTGGAGTGATTGGGTGCCCGGAGCCTCCTCCCGCCGCATTCTTGGGCATCTGGGTGAGGAGGCTATGGAACTTGGAGAGGAGGGAGGGCAGTTAAACAGGGGATGCAGTGGCAGTCTGTGATCCTGCTGCCATTCATGAACCTCCACCAGACGCCGGAGCATGTCCGTTTGATCCTGCAGTAGCCCCAGGGTTGCATCATGCCTCCTCTGATCTTCCTGCCGCCACCTCTCCTCACATTCATGGGCCATTTTTCTGTATTCTGTTATTGTGTCCCTCCACACATTCTGCTGAGCTCTGTCAGTGCCAGACGACTGATTGAGCTCAGAGAACATTTAATCTCACTTGCATTTTTTTCACCACTTTATCTGAGATAGCCTTTGGGACGGAGGAGGGAGGCTTGAAACATCTGCAGCTGCTGGAGGGGAAAAAAAAAGATACATTTTACAGAACAATGGCTATACTCTTTCACGGTGAACAACACTATTCACATTACATAGCACATGTGATTTTGGTACAAGGTCGCATTTTGGATCTTATATTGAGTGCCTGCGGCTTTGGTGTTAGAAATCACACACGCAGTGCCGGGCAACAGAATTCGGCTTGCAGGCAGCCATGGTAAGCCATAGTCTTTCGGCTTCCGCAACCTTCATAACAGCAGCGCCCTCCTCTCCCATACCAAGCAAAGCACATTAAGTTGGCCATTTAGTGCTGTGGTTTTCCTGTTAACATGCAGCAGCAGAAACCAAACTAACCCCCCCCCCCCCATCCAATTCTCTGGGATGATTGCTTTACGCCTCACCCCACTGTATGACTGGCATCAGGGAAGATCCCTGATAGCCAAACGCGAACAACTCAGTGCCAATGGCCCTGTGTGACTAACTGCAGGGAGGATTTCTTTTCAGCCACAGGTAAACAGGCCACTAGGAACGAGCACTTCTGAATGTCCCTTTAATTAAATTCCCCTATTTCAACCAGGTTACCATGAACGATATCACTCTGAGGATAACACAGAGAGATAAAGAACGGATGTTGCTTGAATGCCAGCAAACACCAGGACCATATGCTGCCAGGCTTTGTCATGCAATGATACCAGATTACTTGCTACTAGCATGGCATGGTAAAGTGTCCTACCATGGAGGACGGAATAAGGCTGCTCTCCCCAGGAACCTTCTGCAAAGGCTTTTAGAGTACCTCCATGAGAGCTTCATGGAGATGTCCCTGGAGGATTTCTGCTCTATCCCCAGACACATTAACAGACTTTTCCAGTAGCTGTACTAGCCATGAATGCATCCCAAATCCTCAGGGCTACTTAATCATTAAAAAACACTTGCTTTTATAACATGTATTATATTTTAAAAGGTACACTCACCAGAGGTCCCTTCTCCAGCTTCATTGGGTTGGGAGGGTATTTCAGATAGGGTGATAAAAAGATCCTGGCTGTGGGGGAGAATGGAGTGCTGTGTGCTCTCCTCAGGCTTGTTGTCCTCCTCCTCCTCCTCTTCCCCATCCGCAAAATCCTCAGGCAAGGAGGAGAGTACCCCATCATTGGAGTCCACGGACAGGGGTGGGGTAGTGGTGGCGGCCACCCCTAGAATTGCATGCAGCTCAGCGTAGAAGCTGCATGTCTGGGGCTCTGTCCCGGAGCATCCATTTGATTCTTTGGTTTTCTGGTACGCTCGTCTGAGCTCCTTAAGTTTCACGCGGCACTATGTTGCATCTCTGCTGTAGCCTCTGTCCCTCATGGCCTCAGAGATTTTTTTGAAATGTTTTGGCATTTCGTCTTTTGGAACATAGTTCTGATAGCACGGATTCCTCTCCCCATACAGTGATCAGATCCAGTACCTCCCATTCGGTCCATGCTGGAGCTCTTTTTCGATTCTGGGACTGCATGGTCACCTGTGCTGATGAGCTCGCCTGGCCAAACAGGAACTGAGATCAAAAGTTCCCAGGGCTTTTCCTGTACACCTGGCCAGTGCATCCGAGTTCAGAGTGCTGTCCAGAGCGGTCACAATGCTACACTGTGGGATAGCTCCCGGAGGTCAATACCTTCGAATTGCATCCACACTAACCCTAATTCGAAATGGCGATGTTGATTTCAGTGCTAATCCCCTCATTGGGGAGGAGTACAGAAATCGGTATTAAGAGTCCTTTATGTCGAAAAGAATGGCTTCGTTGTGTGGACGGATGCAGGGTTAATTCGACTTAACACTGCTAAATCTGACAAACTCTTAGTGTAGACCAGACCTAAGACTGAGCGCTTTGTTTAGGACAGTGAAAATCCCTCCACATGAGAGAAGGTATAAAAGGACAATGGAGATGTTTCCAGGGTCTCTCTCCTGCTCTGATCTCTGGATTATGGACTTACACTAAAAGGAGTATGGACTATGGAATGAGGACCTTCTGATCTTTTGGAAGTTACTAGAGACCTTTCAAGCCAGTAGTCTGTAACATCGCTGCTACAACCCTGATCCAAGAAGACTGAAATGATTGCATACATAGGATTTTTGTCCTTTTTAACTCTCCTTTTTCTTCTCTCATAAATAAACCTTTAGATATTAGATACTAAAGGATTATTTGGGTAAAATCTAAGTTATATATTGATCTGGGTATGTGGCTGATATTTTGAGATCAGCAGAAGCCTTTGTTTGATGAAATTCTGGGCATTTCTCAAATGGGTCTCAAATCATCTATTAAGAACCACTTGACTTCATTACAACTAACAGTATAATCTCCACTATTGTTACACTTTGGGTAGGTTTGGGTAAGTAAGATTATCTTTCCCTGTTTTATTTAATCTAGCACTGGTTGTCAGGGCCAGGTCATAGGCAGGCATACCTAATAGTTGGAGCCAGATTCCACAGTCATGAGATAGGAGTCAAGAGTTGATTGGGTCAGGATGCTGGGAGGTCAGAAGCAGGAAACAAACTGGAGATCAGAACCACAAGTCAGATGCCAGGAATCAAGCCTGGTAACCTGGTGAAGTAGAAGCAGAAAGCAGGTAGAAGGAGAAGGGAGCAGAAGGCACAGTCCAGAGCAGGATGGAGCCCAGTTGTTCAGATAGCTTTTTGTTCCTTTCAGCCATTCAGGGAGTCCACTAGTCCAACCACAGGGGCAGAGCTTCATACTGGGGCTGGGTTTCATGGGTCTCAGACAGGCCAATATCAGCAAGCTTACAGGTGGAGGGTTGGAGTGTAGCTGCTCCTATAAACTCTGCAGGTCTGGATTTGAGACCTATGGGTTCGTGACATTGGTACTCATTAGCAATGAAAATACAATTTCATCCATATCTCTCGAATATCAAATGGGTAACCTTGGAGTATCAAAATGGGTATTTTATTGACTTGTGCCAATCAATCAGAATCCCTCCCTAAGCTTTGGGAACAATTTTTTGACAGCTTCATGAGCTACAAAATCAACAGCAGAAGAAGTAAATTTATGCTCTTCTCATAATTTGAGACTATCCTCTGTGAACAATTCCTGGGTATTGAACAGGTTTCTGATCCTCCAAAATTTCTATCATCATCATCATCACCTACTCAATCTTTAAGAAAAAATTCTCTACCAGACTCAACGTTGGAAATCCTTGCAAATGTCCTTTATGGATAACATCACTCTCAAAATGAATATTCTCCTACTCTTACAAAGAGCATTCTAGCACTATAAATTTAACTCACTTTCCTCAGCATAAATAACCATTTAATTGAGGGTGGCAAGTAGTCAAGACTTTCACATAAAATGTGTCATGTCATAAATAAATGGACATCTGGGTTTACTTTATTATCTCTCAGCATGAGAGAGAGACTGGGATGGTTCAGAAATGCTCAAATCAATTACAAACCTCCCTGGTTATAATTTAAGATGACCTTTTCTACCCTCTCCTACCCATACTCTACTGAAGAAAAAAAATCTGTACCTCCCCGGTTGGCTACTTTAAAATAGTGTGACCAAACAAAAATTACCTCTCTACTTATTATCTCAGCTTCCCACTTTGGGATAACAGCCTTCTAAATCAGTAAGTTGAATATAACACTGTGGGAAATGTTTAGTATCCTTTGAGAAAATATATGCATAAAAATAAGCTTCTGAGCTTTCCCTAAAGGGAAGGAACATCAATTGAGGCAGGTTTTCTCTTTGACTACAAATTACAGCCATGTCACTGTGACACTACACCCCGGAGGAGCACTGTGTAACCCCCATATTCATCATTTGTATATTATTCATGTTACTGCAGATGAAGCATGCCATGTGAGGTATCAGGGGAAGGTTATGCTCTGCTGAAAGTCATTGTTCTATCTAAATATGTAGATCATTAGTGCATATGAAGTTATGAGATTGTGTTGTATGGTTGTCACCAAAATATGCTGTGAGTTGGGGAACTGCCCAGATACTAGCTCCCCAAAGACAATAACCAGGGGGATAAGCAACACCCAGGCAAGTGTCAAACAACCATCAACAGCTATTGTCTAGCAACGGAGTAACAATGCAATGACTCACTTGCACAAGGCCACACCAAGGGAATTGCTCAACTTTACCTGGTGACTCAGGAATACGCACCAGAGATGCCTGGACTCACCTCCTCCCCCCACTTACGCTGCAACTAGCAACAAGGACACTCAGAAGACTGGCCCAGGTTTCAAGGGTGAAACCTGTGTACGATGAACTGCAATATCCAGTGGGGTGAGAAAAACTGCTTAATTTAGATGTTGCCCAGTCTAATTTGAATGGGCATTTAGACTGCGTGCTTACATTTTATTTTATTTTATTTTGGTAACAACTCTGACTTTGCCTTTTACTCAATAAACTTGTTTGACTGTTTAACTTTACCAGTGAGTTTGCCTGAAGTGTTTGGTAAATCTGCTCAGGTTTACAAAAGCTGGTGTGCATCCACTTTCCACTGATGAAGTGGTAAACCAAACAACAAACTTGAACTGCTCATCTTGAATAGTGCAAGATGGTATATTCCTGAGGTACAGAGCTGGGAGGATTTGGCTCGTGCCTTTGTGCGTGTGATTCATGAGTGGCTCTGGGAGCATTCATGCAATCTAGCCTGGGGATGCCATCACAGTCACATTGAATAATGTTAGTTATTGGTGCTTAAATTGCAGTGAGGGGAGGTTATGCCAAGTCCCCAGTTCTCATTGCTGTCATTTGAAGATGGAAGCTGAGTTAAACATAGCATGACTTTAATTCTAAGTAATAGCATTCATAAAACATGTCTTCAGTCACAGAAATCAGCTCATCACTTTTACAAGGCCTCGTTTTCAACTATGTACCAAACGATTTTACTGGCAATTTCTACTGTTGGGTCAAATAGCTGCCCAGTAAGACTATTCAGAGAAAAACAGAATGAAGGCCTATCATAATTGCCCCTAGTTACAGAAGAAATTAGTGCACCAAACTGGTGGTAAAGGGAACATCAACTTGTTCAAAAATTACATTTTTCAAACTGGAGGTTCTCAGATTTGTAGTGAAGTTTAGTGGTTATATGGTGAATGGTCTATATTAACAATGTTAGACTACTGATAACATTACCTAAATATATTACTTTGTATCTGTGTACTTACAATGTAGTAAAAGAAGTACATAATATCATTGTACACATGATATAGCTATAAACAAAGGCAATTAGGTTAAATTATTATTTTTGCTAAAAGATGGTTTGTTGGGGTGTCCTGCACTAAAGGGCAGTAGTGCCCACACAACCTGTCATGGCCCCTTAAGGATTTAGAAATAAAGATACCACAATGACCTCAGGAGGGATAGGATAGAGAGGAAACAGTCCCAGGAATAATTAGTGTTTCAGAGAAAGACATGCATTGTTTCTTTAAAGGCCTGAGGCCAGGAGCCTTGTAGAGGAGGCAGGGCAAGGCTCCCCTTTAACTCATCCCATTGGGAAGGAGTTAGAAGAGAAACAGCATAAAGGGAAAGGGATGACTAGTTAGAGTGTTCAGCTGGAACGAGCCCAGCAAAAGCCTTGCAGTTGACTTTCAAGTCAAGGGGCCTGAGACAAACCCCAGCTGCAGGAAGAGGGCTGAGGAGGAACTCCTGCTTGAAGGAGTGAAGGACAGGCTATCCTAATACAAGAGGCCTGAGACACAAACCCAAGTCTCAGAGAGAGAGAGAGCGGAGGGGGAAGTCCTTTTTGAATTAGAGAAATATTGACTACGCTAAAGGTGAGAGACAAAGGAACTGCTTGCAATACAGCCCAGTGGCTGCAGAGAGGGGCTAGGAGCAGTCTTGGAGAAAGGACTTTCATAACAGGCTAAGAAGTCACTGTGAGCAACCATGGATGCAAGTAGCAAAAGCAGAGTCTGGAGACCTGGTGAAGGTGCTGATAACCAGGATGAAGGTAGAAGCAGTTCAGGAAAGTGGCAGAGAGGAGGAAGAAACAGTCCTCATCTCCCTAAAACAGAGTTCTTGGGCTTAAACCCAGAGGAGATGTTGGGCCTGGGTATCCTTGCTTCTCCCTCACATGGAGAGGGGCTGCATGGCTGTAAAAAAAAAAGTGGGGGGGGGGACCCAAGATATGTTGGGAGTTGGGCCTGAAGGCCATTAGATTTTGAGTTTCCTACTTTGGTACTTTTTTTGTTTATCCCAGAAGGGGAATGGACTGAGTATCTACCTGGCCAGAGGGGTAAGCCACAGAAAATGACAGATCACTGATTGACCAGAATGGCTAAAGAGGGCACTAAACTGGAGGAAAAAAAAAAACCTCTTCAATACCACACCTGTACATGTGAGGGCACCCTGGAGGTGAGAATTCTGGTGTAAAATGTTACATAGTTAGCTGAAGACGACACTTAGGAAGGCATTTGGGGTCATTGAACAAAAAGTTAAGCTCTGCATTTCCTGAAGAACACCAGCTCATTCAGAGGCCTTGACTGATATAAACTCTTCCTTGGAGACAGATGAATATCAAGATTTTTTTAATGGAATATATCAATCTTCTTTCATGTAAAATGTCCAGACTTTAAAATCAGTTGGCAAGGTGGGTAACGTGACACACTATTTAAGGTTGGTATCTTTATGAAATCCAGTCTTTCCATAAAAATGTATTAAACTTGGGCAACAAAAATGATTAGGGGACTGGAACACATGAGTTATGAGGAGAGGCTGAGGGAGCTGGGATTGTTTAGCCTGCAGAAGAGAAGAATGAGGGGGGATTTGATAGCTGCTTTCAACTACCTGAAAGGGGGTTCCAAAGAGGATGGCTCTAGACTGTTCTCAATGGTAGCAGATGACAGAACGAGGAGTAATGGTCTCAAGTTGCAGTGGGGGAGGTTTAGATTGGATATTAGGAAAAGCTTTTTCACTAAGAGGGTGGTGAAACACTGGAATGCGTTACCTAGGGAGGTGGTAGAATCTCCTTCCTTAGAGGTTTTTAAGGTCAGGCTTGACAAAGCCCTGGCTGGGATGATTTAACTGGGAATTGGTCCTGCTTTGAGCAGGGGGTTGGACTAGATGACCTTCTGGGGTCCCTTCCAACCCTGATATTCTATGATTCTATGATTCTATGATTCTTGTAATGGTTTTGGTATCCCTGTTTGGCACTTGTCCTGATCTGATAAGAAAGATACTTATGGTAGCAGATCCTTCTAGATACAGATGATGGAATAAATGGAAAACAGCAACTGAGCAGCCATGTTTTCTGACAAGTTCTGACTCTGCTGTTCTGTTAAGACTATATTGTTTGAGAGACTTTTTATTGACTTATTTTATAAAATACAGCTCACTATTCTCCTCTGAAAACACACTGACTCTTGGGTAGAAATACACTTGACATATTGCACTGACATGGGGTCTTGCTAGAGCTTTACTAGGAATAGATAAAGGAGATCCCGGATTTTTAATCTGACATGTCACCCTTTTCTTCCACAGAGGAATAGTCATTGTATCACTGAAATTGACATGGTTTTATATTCCCAAATGGATACAAATAACAATCCAAGATGAATAAGTGTGGAGCCATCATACTTAAGTGCAAAGGGAATCCCATTATGGTCAGGTGAGCAGTGACTTTAGTTGATGCACAGCTTTGTTAATTTCCTCTGAAGATGGTGGAGCTACTAGAGCTTGAATTGTTTCTGCCTGTAGTTTGCTGTCAATTGACCTCTGCAGAAGGTTAATAGGAGGTTTAGAATGCCAGGTTTTTTAGCTAGTGAGTCTCAGTTTCAGATTTGTCAGCTAATGATCTGAAAAAGCTGCTATTTTAGGAGGAATACTTACACTTCCCACACACACACACTCCACAGATCTACATACAACTGAAGTGTTAGCTGATCATTTTATTGTCTCCTGCAAGTCTTTGGGGTTTCAACAATTTTTCACGTAGCCAAGGTTTGGTTTTTGTTTTAATCTTGCATAACTTAACATTGTACATTTGATATAGCTCCCCTATATGCTTTCTGCACTCATCTCACAGCTGGTTGATGGAGTGGTGAATGGTATCCAACACAGAATTAAAATTTGTACATTTGGTGCTTGTTATAAATATGAAATTGCATCCTACCTCTCCCTCTCTATATATAAATATATTCTGTAAATAGATAAATTTAAGGAAACTTCAGAGTTAAAAATTTATTACATCTGTAATAACTTACAGACTGGTTAGTAAAACTGAACTTATTTTAAATCAAATTTTGTTTATCAGGTATGCAGTTTAATGTTTGCATTTTATTGAGTCTGGATAGTTTGTCACCACCTGTCAGCCCCACATGACCATCCCAGCAATCCACAGCTGCAGGTAGACAACAGGTCAGATTTTAAAAAGGTCTGCCCTGCTGCTGTAACAAAAGATGCTTTTCCCCTTATGAAGCCCCAGTGCTAGCTAAGACTCCCTTTGGCTTCTCTGCTCAATGCTGCACTCTGCACAGTTGGGAGTAAAGGAGCAAAATGGAGACTGAGTCATCTGAAGGATCTTCAGGAGGATTCATTGCCAATGGGAATTGGCGAAAAATCCCTCTCACTCTAGAGCAGGACAAGGAAAGGATTGGATACCACAGAACCCCATTACACCTCCCTGAATCTGCCTTCACAGTATATAAATTCCCTTGCTCTTCAGCTTTCTTCTATCCCCAGTCCACAGAGGGATCATACCCTCAACTTCTGTTGCAATGGCTGCATCTCTTCAAGACATTATGCTCGCTAGGAAGCCACAAAACTATGTTCTCTCTAATGGAAACTAGAGACTCAGAGGCAGGAATATCTCTTGTTGGTAATGCCATGAGGCGTATGGTTTCACTATGAATTTATGGTGAACCTACATAGTGTTGAAAAATTCCCATTGAAAACAGTTGGTTTAAAATAGGAATTTTTTTTTAAAGAAAGAGCATGATATAAATGATTATCTACAATCAGAACAGGAAAACCATGGGAAACCTGAGCTCTCAAACATAAAAAATACTGATGACCTATTTGTCATCCTCTTAATGACTATAGCAGCCAGGGGTGAAAGTAACTTAAAGGATTTACCAGTACTCCAGAGTCCTGAGAAGAGGGTGGGGCCTCAGCCGGAAGGCATGTGGCCTCAACCGGAAGAGGTGGGGCCTTTAGAGCCCTGGGCCCTTTAAATTGAGATTTAAAGGGTCCTGGGCTCCTGCTGTGGTAGTGGTGGCTGGGACCCCTGGGTCCTTTAAATCACTGCTGGAGCTACCAGCTGCCCCAGGGGCCATTTAAATGGCCCAGGGCTCCACCCACCACTACCATAGCAGAGCGCTGGGCCCTTTAAATCACTGCCCAAGCCCTCGGGTAGTGGTGGCAGGGCTCTGGCAGTGATCTAAAGGGGTAGGGGCTCCCAGCTGTGGCTACTGCACCGGAGCCCGGGGGGTCCCAGCCACCTCTGCTACCCGGGCGCTCTGGCAGCGGGGCTCTGGTGGCAATTTAAAGGGCCCAGGGCTCCAACCACTGCTGGGAGCCCCAGACCCTTTAAATCACTACCATAGCCCCACCACCGCTACCCCAGGGCTCCGGCAGCAGGGCTTGGGTAGTGATTTAAAGGGCCTGGGGCTTCGCTGTGGTAATGGCGGCTGGAGCCCTGGGCCATTTAAATGGCCCCCTGGGCTCCCAGCTGCCTCTGCAGCTGGTAGCTCCAGCAGTGATTTAAAGGGCCCTGGGCTCCCAGCCTGGGGAATCCAATCCAGTATGCCGTACCGGGGCATACGAGCTTACTTTCATCTCTACAAGCAGCACTTTACAACTTGCCTCCCGACCTTTTCGGTTTAGTACATCAACAAACAAGTGATGTCATGACATGAATGGTCAGACCCATCCAGTTCATATTCTGTTCCTCTTCCTACTCACCATGGATCATGAATCCTGCATTGGCAGGAATTAACTGAGGCCCACTTGTTGACAAATTTTGAGGTGCCTTCCAAAATGGGCCCAGATTCCAGGGAACATTGTTAAGAACTTCCAAATATATGGTAGCTGCCTTTGTAAATGGAAATTCTAGTTCTCCTGCAAAACGCTCTGTAAGTACAAAATTTTAAGTCATTAAAAAAAGTCAAGTAAAAACTTTTCTGGATCTGAAAAAAATGTATAGTTTAGGTTGATTCAAGGTTTGTGTTGATTCTTATTTTATAAAAATCAATTCACTCTTCACAATATGATCTCTCCAGCAGTTTATTACATATCCTAACAAATGGCATTATCTCTTCTCTAGCATCAACATCTTAGGATACTGAAGTATTAATTAATATTTGGCACACAAAATATTTTGCTAATTAAAAAAGAATGTTTACCCATAAGTATTACAGTAAAAAGAAAAGGAGGACTTGTGGCACCTTAGAGACTAACAAATTTATTTGAGCATAAGCTTTCATGAGCTACAGCTCACTTCATTGGATGCATTCAATGGAAAATACAGTGGGGAGATTTATATACACAGAGAACATGAAACAATGGGTGTTACCATACACACTGTAAGGAGAGTGATCAGGTAAGGTGAGCTATTATCAGCAGGAGAGCAGGGGGGAAAAAACCTTTTGTAGTGATAATTAAGGTGGGCCATTTCCAGCAGTTGACAAGAACGTCTGAGGAACAGTGGAGGATGGGGTGGGGGAAATAAACATGGGGAAATAGTTTTAGTTTATGTAATGACACATCCACTCCCAGTCTTTATTCAAGCCTAAGTTAAATGTATCCAGTTTGCAAATTAATTCCAATTCAGCAGTCTCTCCTTGGAGTCTGTTTTTGAAGTTTTTTGTTGAAGAATTGCCACTTTTAGGTCTGTAATCGAGTGACCAAAGAAATTGAAGTGTTCTCCGACTGGTTTTTGAATGTTATAATTCTTGACGTCTGATTTGTGTCGATTTATTCTTTTACATAGAAACTGTCCAGTTTGGCCAATGTACATGGCAGAGGGGCATTGCTGGCACATGATGGCATATATCACATTGGTAGATGTGCAGGTGAACAAGCCTCTGATAGTGTGGCTGATGTGATTAGGCCCTATGATGGTGTCCCCTGAATAGACACATGGACACAGTTGGCAATCGGCTTTGTTGCAAGGATAGGTTCCTGGGTTAGTGGTTCTGTTATGTGGTGTGTGCTTGCTGGTGAGTATTTGCTTCAGGTTGGGGGGCTGTCTGTAAGCAAGGACTGGCCTGTCTCCCAAGATCTATGAGACTAATGGGTCATCCTTCAGGATAGGTTGTAGATCCTTGATAATGCGTTGGAGAGGTTTTAGTTGGGGGCTGAAGGTGATGGCTAGTGGCATTCTGTTATTTTCTTTGTTGGGCCTGTCCTGTAGTAGGTAACTTCTGGGTACTCTTCTGGCTCTGTCAATCTGTTTCTTCACTTCAGCAGGTGGGTATTGTAGTTGTAAGAACTCTTGATAGTCAGAGAGCACTTCAACCTCTTTGGTCTCTGGATTACAGACCTAAAAGTGGCAATTCTTCAACAAAAAAACTTCACAAAACAGACTCCAAGGAGAGACTGCTGAATTGGAATTAATTTGCAAACTGGATACATTTAATTTAGGCTTGAATAGAGACTGGGAGTGGATGGGTCATTACACAAAGTAAAACTATTTCCCCATGTTTATCCCCGCCCTCACCTCCCACCGTTCCTCAGTCGTTCTTGTTAACTGCTGGAAATGGCCCACCTTGATCATCACTACAAAAGATTCTCCCCCCTACTCTCCTGCTGGTAATAGCTCACCATACCTAATCACTCTCATTACAGCGTGTATGGTAACGCCCATTGTTTCATGTTCTCTTTGTATATAAATATCCCCACTGTATTTTCCACTGAATGCATCCAATGAAGTGAGCTGTAGCTCATGAAAGCTTATGCTCAAATAAATTTGTTAGTCTTTAAGGTGCCACAAGTTCTCCTTTTCTTTTTGCAGATACAGACTAATACAGCTGATACTCTGAAACCTGTCACCAAGTATTACAGTGTATCACAGTGTATATGATCTAGTTAATGGGATCATTACTGTATAACTATACACAGTTATTGGAATGTTTGCAGGTATGTTGGTTTAATTTAATAGCTGGGTTGTTAGGAAACTAGCAGGAAAGTAACACAATGACTCTCAATAAGTAACCTCCTTCGAAACATTTCAAGGAGGCTATGAAACAATGCCTGAGCTATTAAGCTATGAAAAGGCTACTTCCAAGTTCCAACCAACTTGCAAGACCTGCTTTGCCAAGGGTGGAAGCAAAAAGATCAAAAGGACACTAACATCAGCTAAAATGTCACTCCCTAGAGAGCGGGGGAAACAGCAGTCAGGGTCTCTTTACAAGGAACAGGTTGGCACAGACACAGGCCTTGCAGGGGTGTCTGAAGCAGCTGAGTTTATCTAGGCCTTAGGTAAGATAAACATCCTGTAACAGGGTGGCACTCACCTCTCACAAGTGTCCCCTTGGCCAAGTGTGTGTGTTTGCACCCTCTCTAAGTGTGGAGTCCCAGCAGTGCTTACCTGAGGCAGCTCCCAGGAAGCATCCAGCAGGTCCCTCTGGCTCCTAAGGGCGGGGAGCAGGGGAAGCGGCAGCTCCCCCCACTGATCACATCAAAAGTGGCACCTTAGGCACTGACTCCATGGGTGTTCCGGGGCTGGAGCATCCATGGAGAAAATTCGGTGGGTGCAGAGCACCCACCGGCAACTCCCTGCCCAGCGCCTGGCCCCAGCTCACCTCACCTCCGCTCCGCCTCCTCCCCTGAATGCGCCGCCCTGCTCTGCTTCTCCACCCCCCCTCCACCCCAGGCTTCCCAAGAATCAGCTGTTCATGCGGGAAGCCTGGGAGGGCTGAGAAGCAGGCAGCAGCTTCGTGCTCAGGCCCAGGGAGGCAGCGGTGAGCTGGGGCAGGGAGCAGTTCCCCTGCATGCCCCCCCTTCCCCGGGTTACCTGCTGTGGTGCAGGAGGCCCTCCTTGCACCACCACCCCCCGCCACCTCAGCTCACCTTCACTCTGCCTCCGCCTCCCTGGGCCTGAGCGCGAAGCCGCCATCTGCTTCTCGGCCCTCCCAGGCTTCCCGCATGAACAGCTTATTCGCGGGAAGCCAGGGGGTGGAGAAGCAGAACTGAGCGGCACATTCAGGGGAGGAGGCGGAGCGGAGGTGAGCTGGGGCCAGGCGCGGGGAGCTGCCGGTGGGTGCTCTGCACCCATCAAATTTTCCCCGTGGGTGCTCCAGCCCCAGAGCACTCACGGAGTCAGCGCCTAAGGCGCCACTTTTGGCTGGTTGTTAAATTTAGAAGCCCTTTTAGAACCAGTTGTCCCCCACAGGTCAACCGGTTCTAAAAGGGCTTCTAAATTTAACAACCAGTTCCAGCGAACCGGTGCAAACCAGCTCCAGCTCACCACTGCCTCTACCTGTGGCCAGTGAAGGGGTCCTGGGCCTGCTCACTACTCCAGGTCCCAGCCCATGGACCCCACCAATAGCAGCCACCTATTATGTCCCTTTGACTGAGTAGTGATGCTGCTACATTTCCCTGGGGCCACTTCACCTTCATAAATGATTCACCCTTACCTCAGGGGATTCAGCTACCAAGTCCTGGCACTCAGCCAGGAGTTTCTTCTTGCTCCCCAGTCCCTGCCAGCAACTGCTCTGTCAGAGGTACTGCAGTCCCTTCAGCCAGCCAAGAACACCACCCTCTCCTGGATTGGCTGCTTCCTGCCTAGCCTTTCTCAGCTGCCTGGAGGACTTAATTCCACTGCTCCTTTTGGGACAGGGTGTGGGAGGACTGGGAGGCCTCCAGTAGGGGACCTCTGGGCCCCATGCACCCTGTCAATCCATTTTATTGTTTTCAAATCCCTTTTTTTTTCCCCCTTATGCTTTCTGTATCTCTACTGTTAAAATTAAACAATATTTGGTTTAAGAAAGCTGTCTGGTCACCTGTATTACCCCAAAGAGCAGAACTGCAGGTGTCAAAGTCAATCAGGCCTGCTGAGCAATTACGGTTGGTACACAGAATACAGCAGCCCAGGGACCGGGTTTAAGAGTGGGAGAATTGCAGGATTCCAACTTAACACAGGTGACAGTAAGAGGAATAATACCTAAGATTGTTCTTGGAGAGATCAGAGGGGTCAAGAGTGCAGCTAGCCCTGAAACTGTGAAACACAGGTAATTGCTATGTGCAGACTAGAAATTAACTTATCCCAGATATCACTGTGTGTATCTCTGGGTAAATACTGTGGGCTTTTTAGTGGTGACGAAATGTTAATTTGGAAAACCTCACAAGAGCTGTGTAAGATAAGTACTATGATCAGAAGTGGGTCTAAAGAAAACCCAGGCATCTAAACATCTTCAAACTTGGAAACAGTTTGAAATTTAAACCAGTTCTGGGTCTGGATTTTCACTTTTCACTGAAGAGCTAAAATAAATTGTTATGTCATGGCCCCAACTCTGCAAATGACTGTATGGGTAGGTTCAGGGTTTTATTTTATATTTTAAAGGGTATATAAAAGGAAGCCACATACACCTTAGCTAACAAGTAGAGATTTTAAAAAATTCAGCTTCAACCTGGCCTCTAATTCTGCAAGCAAATTTCACAGGTGCACTTTAAAAAGGTTATCTTTGAAAGCCAGGCCTATATAATCATGGAACAAAGATCACAATATCTGAGTGGTAATAAGCAAGAATGAACTTCCAAAATCAGTAATATAGAGACAGGGGCAAAATCTCCACTTGCTAGGTCAGAACACTTTCTAACAGGCATTTTATCACCAACTCAAGTAAGCGAAGTTGCTAGTGACCTTAAATTAACATTCCCATAAGCTGTAATGTTTTATAAACTAGTGCTCCAAAAGGTGCTGAATTCTTGTGTTCTCTTATTTGATGCAAATGCTGAAGAAAATCACTTCTGAACTGATCCTTGCAAATGAAAGGTGTTATGTGAGTGAAGGTCAAACAGATCAGTACTCTGGACACTGGCTTTTAGAAGGTAGAATCCTTCCATCTAACAGAATGATCACTAATAACTAATGACCAGTAAAAAACCTATTCCACTGTAGTATGAAAAGGGACACATTCAAATACTCTTCTGGATTTTCATTTTTGCTTTTTCTTATCATTGTTTCTAATATTTTTGTCAAAGCTTGAAAACAATAATTTTCCATCTCAATTTAATCTTTTATGATTTTCAGACATTGATTTTTTTTTCTTATGAAGTACAAGCCCACACAGCTTTGCTGTAATTACACTTTAATACAATACAATTTAATTTTATAATGTATCTTATGTACAAATGTCTCACAACACACAGCAGTTATAACAATGACCGAGCAGGCCACTGCTGGGATTTTCTCTGAGTCCTTTTCCATTGGGCTTATCCAGAACACCTCATCCAGTCCTGGGAGAACTCATCATTCAGTTCCCTGGGATACAAAAACTCAGTTTGACTCCAACTCATCACTTATGTTATTTACTGTATTACTCATATAACATCTCTATGACAACACTGGCTAGGCCAAGATGCAGGGGGCTTTGGTACACAGTGATATCACAGTTTCCAAATCATGTCACTCAGTACAGTTTATATACATTTTTCCTAGCTATTAACGTCTATACTTCTTGAATCTAGCTGGTTTGGACATCATATGACTCATGTAAAGACCAATCGCTTTGCAGACTGTATGAGGACCAGTCGCTTGCAGATCACATATGGACTGATCGCTTATGTCCTCATCTTATTTACATTTCAATCTTAGCAATTCAGGGTGTTCTCATTTATCTCAAGTAGGCTGAGACCACCATCTCCAACACACAGCCTGTCACACCCTTGTTTACAGTTTAACCTTGCACTCAAATCAAACTATGTGCAAGTTTACTCATGCCAAACAAGGTCTATGCCTGCCACCATGATTGAAACACACTGGCAGGAGCCACTCTGACACTCCTTTGATAAGAGGCCACTACATCTTTTTAAGACTGCAATGTAAAGGGAGATCAAACAACTAAGTCTTATAAAACAGTAATAACAGGTGACTTCAACTACACACAGAAGAGACTGGTCAATGGTCACAATGGGAAAAGTTCAGAAAATACCTACTGTTGAACCATTAAGGCCCCAATTTTTCAAAAAATTATGCATGTGCTTTACTTTACTTTAAGCAGGTGATTTGTTCCAACTTGACCAATCAAGTACCTAAATATAAGCAGACACGCAAGTGTTTTCAGGAACAGGACCTATGTAACGGTGACCATAATACAATTAGGTTCAACATCCTCGGAGAAGGAATCATAGCATAAGCTAGCATGGGTACATTTACAAAGAGGGACCTTACGGTGCAGCAGGGGATATAGAGGGAGAGGAAACTAGTCTAAGAGATCTTTTAGTTAACAGTAAGCAAATTTAAAAAGTTATTGGACTTATTTCATCTGTACTGGGACCTGTGCTGTTCAACATACTCATAAATGATCTGGAAAAGGGGATGAATAATGACGGGGCAAAGTTTGCAGAGGATACGAAATTATTCAAGATAGTTACGTCCATGGCTGACTGCAAGGAGTTACAGAGGGAGCAAACAAAATTGTGTGGCTGGTCAACAAAATAGCAGATGAAATTAAACATTGATAAGTTCAAAATAATGCACTTTGGAAAAAATAATCCCAACTGTACATATAAAAGTATAGGTTCTAAATTAACTGTTACAACAACAAGATGATCTTGGAGTCACTGTGGATAGTTCTCTGAAAGCTACCACTCAATGTGCAGTAGCAGTCAAAAAGGCTAGCAGTATTTTAGGAACTACTGGGAAAAGGATAAAAGATAAAACAAAAAATATCATAATGTTACTATAACAATCCCACGCTTTGACTAGTGTGTCCAGTAATGATTGCCCCATCTCAAAAAGGATGTAGTAGAACTGGAAACTTTTCAAAAAATGGCTGTGAAGATGATCAAGGGTATGCAGTGGCTTTCATACTAGGAAAGACTAAGATTAGAAAAGAGATGTATTCTCTTTGTATTTGTATTCATCTTAGAAAAGAGATGCCTAAGTGGGGATATCATACAGGTTGATAAAATCAGGAATGGTGTGAAAAAAGTATAATTTATCTTTCACACAATACAAAAATTGCAAGGGTCATCCAATGTAATTAATAGGCAGCAGGTTTAATGCAAACAAGAGCAAGTACTTTTTCTTCACAAGACCCAACTAACCTGTGGAACCCATTTCTGTGGAATATTGTTATGGCCAAAAGTATAACGAGGAACAAAAATGAACTCGGTAAATTCATGGAGGATAGTCCATCAATGGCTATTAACCCTAAGGCCACGTCTACACTACCCGCCGCATCGGCGAGTAGTGATCGATCTATCAGGGATCAAGGCTATTCTCGTAGCTGAAATTGCATATCTTAGATCGATCCCCCCTAGTGTAGACCAAGCCATAGTCTCTGACTGTCAGAAGCCAAGTGTGAAAGACAGGGGTGGATTGCTCCATAATTGCCCTGTTCTGTACACTTTCCCTGAAGCTCTGGTACAAGGCTGCTGTCGAAGACAGGATAGTAGGCAAGATGGACCAGGTCTGACCCAGTATGGCAGCTCTTATGTTCTTATGATTCCAGATGAAATTATTTAAGCATGCTACAGCACAGCCTCTGAAGGCATGCATAACCCTAAATAAAAGGAAGCAGAAAGGCCAAAAAAAATGCAGTATGATTAAATGATAGGTTACATACATGTGGCATGTAACCTATCATTTAAATCAGTTTCTGTACCAGATGACTAGAGGATAGCTATTGTGACACCAATTTTTTAAAAAGGCTGCAGAGGCTATCCTGGCAATTACAGGCCAGTAAGCCTAACTTCAGTACCAGGCAAACTGGTTGAAATTATAGTAAAGAACAGAATTATCAGACACATAGATGTACATGATTTGTTGGGGAAGTGTCAACATGGCTTTTGTAAAGGGAAATCATGCCTCACCAATCTATTAGAATTCTTTGAGGGAGTCAACAAACATGGGCACCAGGGGGATCCAGTGGATATAATGTACTTAGACTTTCAGAAAGTTTTTAACAAGGTGTGTGATGGGGCATACTTGCCCCGCACAGACAGGAAGGGTTTAACCATATACTGTCCTGACTCTAAGGAGAGCCCTGCTGACTCTGGCCATTGTGCCATACTGCCCTGAGTTACAGGGCCCCCTCATAGACCTAGGCCACTTAACCAGGCTGCCCCAGGGACTTGGACCATTAGGTCATACTGCCCTGAGAAGAAGAGCAGTTATTTGGACTTGGCTGCAGGGCCATAATGTCCCCAAAGGGGTGACAGTGTATATTCGCCCACAACATCCCCCAACACCACCAAGTCTTATGCTTGAATTATTTACTTAGTTTTTTTTTTTTAAAAGCCTCATCTACCTCTTCTTCCTGGTGAGGTGGTCTATAGTAGACCCCCTACCTTGAAGAGGTACAGAGAAAGGCAATTGGAAAAGATACAGAAAGGGGCACAAAAAATGATTAGGGGTATGGAACAGCTTCCATATGAGCAGAGATCAAAAAGACTGTGATGGTTCAGTCTAGAAAAGAGACAACTAAGGAGGGATATGATAGAGGTCTATAAAATCATGAATGGTGTGGAGAAGGTGAATAAGGAAATGTTATTTACTCCTTCTTATAACACAAGAACCAGAGGTCTGCCAATGAAAATAATAGGCAGCAGGTTTAAAATAAGCAGAAGGAAGTACTTCTTCACACAACGCGGTCAATCTGCTGAACTCATTGCCGGGGGATGTTGTGAAGGCCAAAACTATAACAGGGCTCAAAAAAGAACTAGATAAATTCATGGAGGATAGGTCCATAAATAGCTATTAATCAAGAAGATCAGGGAATCACCCCATGCTCTGAGTGTCCTTGGCCGCGGTTTGCCAGAAATTGGGAGTGGATGACAGGGGGTGAATCACTTGACAGTTGCCTATTCTGTTCATTCCCTCTGAACCACCTGGCATTGACCACTGTCAGAAGACAGGATAGTGGGCTAGACAGATCATTGGTTTGGCCCAGCATGGTCGTTTTTATGTTCTTAAATGACAAGGTTCAAGAAGTTATTCTAGCCAAACAGAGATCCTTCACAACATGGAAATCTAACTAAAGTGAAGGCAACAGAAAGGACTATAAACTACAAAAAGAAAAAGCAACATACAAATTAGAAGGGCTCAGGTGGATTTTGAGGAGCAAGTAGTCAAACATATAAAAACTATTATGAAATTTTTCAACTATGTCTCAAGCTGGAAGCCCGAGAGGGAATTGAAGCACAGGAAAGGATTTTGGCCAAAGACCATTAGGGATCCTCAAGAAGACCATAGCAGAATGACTTGCACCAAAGTTAGTGCTGCTGGTTTCATGGGGGAACAGATATGAGGAAACTCATACTGCTGGGAACCTCACGTGGGTGAGGTGTCACAGTGCTGTGGAGCAAAGGGATTTTGATTTCAAAGACAAAAGTATCCTACTGCATACAGCTACTGAGAGAAATCAGAGTGTTAGATTTCCTAGTGTTATTTTACAATATAAATTAAATTTCATACTCAAAGGGATATGTTGTCATTTAGCTGCACAAGGACTGGAGATGGCATATGTTCCTACAAGTGGACAATGAGGCTATATTACAATATTCCTCCATACTGCGAGGACTTTGCTTTTCACTTTGTCCCATAAGATATCTCCTGAGAATATATGACATATATGACACCCACATACAGAGTAAGCAGTTGCTTCCTTTTGAAAAGAAATTGTGCAGGTTTACACCATGTGGTGCTGATGGACATGTTAATTACATCTCAGTACCTCCCAATAACAACTCCATTAATGTAACTCACTGCTGTAGAGTACTAACCACTCACAACACTATAGAAAAATTAATCAATTTGTGATGTTTAGGGTTTCAAGAAAATGTTAGCGTCGTTTTTAAGGTACCTTGAGGCATAGGGTGGTAAATGGTAACTTGCTAAAGATTTGCTGAAGCCGTAACAACAACATAAGCACAGATGCCTCTCAAAAAGAAAATTAAGTATAAAATAAAAAGCATGCATCGTGCTTTATCTAAGCAACGATACCCCAGTGCATCTGACAAAATACATGGAAGGTGCTTCTAAGATGCAAGTAGTTCATAGCCAAATATATGAAGAAAATATATTGTCTCTGCTATTTGTATACAAAGTGAAGTCACTTTCATTAGGATAGTCTAATATAGTGCACCTATTGACCTCAAGTATTACCTTAAATTTATCTTCTGTATCTTGAGCTAATTTCAGCTTTTCTGTGCAAGTGTGCTGTGAGGGAGGAGGTGTCCGGATGGCAGCTAAAAGACACAACAAGCTTCTTACAGTGTCCCAACTTTTTCAGGATGCAGGCAAAATGCTGAGACTAATGTTTTCAGGACACTGATCCTGCAAGTCTGGACCTGGCAAAGCACTTAAGCAAGTATTTGGCCTAAGTATGTTAGTGGTACTCATGTGCTTAAAGATAAACATATGTTTAAGCACTTTACTGAATTGACGTGGCCAATCCTTTCTCCTTCAGCGCTTATTTAGTATTTGGCATTTTTCTGTACATGCTCAGAGAGCTGAGATTGCACATTTTACCACCAGGAATCAGGAGTGGTACACAATGTACAACAATGCCCCCATCCCAACCTGAGGCATTCTGCCTACGTTTGCCAAAAGTTGGCAGAATGCCTCAGAGCACCCTATTTCGGCCACTACAGCTCTGTGCATCCAGATGGATCAGTGTTCATGTCAGTACCCAGCCCAAGCTGGGGAAGCTAATGATCCAACCAGCGGACCAAATCTGGTGATTAATCCTGGTCATGTGCCTCCTGAGGCCTGTTGCGCATATGCTAAGACAACTGCTGCTTTTGAAGTGAGTATGGACTACGCACACACACACATGACTATAAATCCAACTGTAGTATTTTGTTACCACATATGCAAAACAATGCCACGGTGATAAGTACCTGAGATTAAATGAGTAATATCAACCCTATTATCTCCTCTGTTTAACAGAAATAGGAAAACATTGCCTTAATTGTATTTTACTAGATAACAACCCAGAATACAATGTTTTTAGCATGGGGCAGGGGGGCATAATCTGAACACAGCATATTTCTGATGTGAACGCCTTCAATTTTTTGGTGAGTAAGGGAGAATGAAAATACAGGCATGTCACCCTTCACAGCTTCAATTAGCATTTAAATAATTTCTCAATACAGTTTGGGGCTAAATACAGACTAACAACATGAAAGAGGAGAGAAATAAGAAAAAACAAGCACGCAATAAGAGGAGTTCTGTCTATGGGTGGCTGCCATGCTATTTCTCTCTTCACACCTTTTCTTCTCCTCTTCATTTTGGCTATCCATCTAGAGAACAGCTCTTACAGATAACAAGTCAAGTTAACTCTTCAGGTGATTTTATTTCTACTCTTTCTTCAGCAATGCTAGATGGTAATGAATAACAGTGACATTTTTAATCCATAAAACCATCCAAGAACAACAACTAAATATGGTCTTTCAGTTTAAATTTGGTACAAACTCTCAAGCACATTTTCCAAATCTCTGGTTACAGAGGAATATTAAAAAAGAAGTCTTTACCAACAAGAAAATGGGAAAATTAAAAAGGCAATCAAGAAAGCAGTTAGGAAGCAGTTAGGTAGACAAAGCAAAAGAAGGAAAAAGATAGAAGGCACAAAAGTGGAAAAAGCAATTTTCTATAAACATTCTGGCTCTTTTCTAAGGTAAACACAGTATAAGCTACAGTGTAAACTTTGGCCCGTTTCACAAATACTCACCACATGCTTAACTTTACTACAAGGAGTAGTCTTGTTGATTTCAATGGGACTACTCCTGGTAGCAGAGTTAAACATCTGTGTAAGTCACCCGCAGCATTGTGTTCTCAGCATTGGGGCCTTTCTTACAATAAAATGAAAAAAAGTACCAGTATAGTTAAATTAAAGGCAGGGTTCAACAATTTATGTTTTAAAATGTTAACTTTGTACCTTAGCAACAGTTGGGGTATAAATCTTTTCCCATAGAATCTCTCTTCAATTACTTAGCATAAATTTAACACTGTTAGCATCACCTTTTCATCACAGCAACAAAGCAAGTAGTTTACCTTTAATCTCTGACTTTAAAAACTTATTGACTAGGTTACAAGTAAAACTGAATTACAAAGAACTAGTTCATAAATGAATGCACCTGTGATAAAAATCCATACAACAAACAACTGACGCTGACAAAATTCAGGAAAGAAAGATCTCAAATCTATAGGGAATAGGAATCATTGACATGGCAAGTTATCTGACAGAGCCTTTGAGTGGTTTAAAAGTCAATGATAACATTTACAATGAATGTGAAATCAAATATAAAATGTAAAACCAGCAAGGGATCTGAAGAAAGGAAGTACTCTGGTTTAGTAATTCAGAATAAATTAGTGACTCTTGCAGAAGCATTTGGATTAAGTTTAATCCCAACATCAGCAAAAATTTATGTTAGCCAACTCTTAGTCTAGACTTGCATTAACCCAGTCAGTGACTAGAACAGCATCACTTTGAGTATGGGATAAAAATGGTTTCACTCCAGCAGTGCTCTTTAAGTGATAAAAACCATCTCTAGTCTGAAATATGTTATTTAGCCTTTAAAATCAAAATATAGATCCAAAATAATAACTCGATCCTTAAGTGCAGAAGAAGAGAAAATGCAAGTTTATTAAATTATATAGTAGCAGAAAGGTTTGTTGAAAGCATGTGCCACAAGATAATTAGCTTTATTTCTATCTTGTTAAAATTCACTTTAAAATTGAGGTGTTCAGCCCTGAATCTCTGCCAGACACTGCGACAAAACATAGGCTGCAGCTGAAGCATCACGAGAGAGGGAGCTGAGTATCATCAGCATAGCAATAGACCATCATATTGTGATGGTGAAAAATGAAGCAAGAGGCAGTATATACAATAAGAAAATATAATGGTTCTTATGCAGAGCCCTGGGGCACAGCCATCCTAAATTAGGCAGAATAGAAAGTAGAAAAAACGGGGACCAAATCTGGTTCACAGTCTAACAATGATCTCAATAATAATGTCTGAACCTTCTTAAAGCTATGATGGATTCTCCAAAGTGTTCCAGCAGGACCTAGCAAATCACAGCAGCAAAGGATGGTGACTGGTTCAAAAATATGGGCTGATTCAAAGCTGCTATGTTTTTCCACTGTCAAAATAGAGCCCTATAATCAGTGTGATTTACCTTTGTTTGTTTAAAATCAACAAGACGGTAAAGAACAAAATTGAGACCTTCATGTGTGTCTTTTGAGTAACAGACTGCATTGGAACACAAAATGACAGCTTCCTCAGCAGCAGGAAAGTAGACTCTATCCCATTTACCGGAAACATACCAGGAAATAAATTATATTAAATAGAAAGTACATTACACCTTAAAATCTAGTCCAAATTGGCAGTAACTAAAACATGTTACTATCTGACATTCAATACCCATTGGTATATGAAATGTGGTGATGGTAACAAACTTGGTCTTAATTAACTGAATCCCAAAGCCATTACCAGGAATTTCCACTAAGTGGTTCTGTGTGCTCATAGACACAATCAACAGAGAGCAAGGACTAGGCATTGGAAACTGAACTACCCTCTCATTCTTGGAGACAGTGCATCTAAATGAGGATTGTAGCACATTGGCACAGCACTGTGAGGAAGCTTGCACTGCTACTGTCTGTACTGGTATGTAATGTCAGAGTACAGGGCTGTCAATCAGGCACCATTAACAAGCACTACATTCATTTTAAAAGTTCTTTACAAAGATTTAAAAGTACTTATAACAGGATGGCAGACTCTGAGATCCTGACTGCATCGGATGAGGGATGAGCTCCTCTATTGTGTCATCCAATTATCGAGTACTTGAACATGCAATATAATGATTGCTGAGTCTTACCTGCAGGTGAAAGGAGTTGGGGGTAGAGAAAATTAGGATCTGGGACAGATGGGGCCTATAGGGAAATCCTTAGAAATAGCCATTTTGAAAGGGGAAAAGTGTAAGCTGAAATCTATTTTGCCTAGAGGGAGTAAATCTGGAATTTCTATAGAGAGGGCCTGATTCACTGTTGACCAGTATATGTGGTTATTTACACTTGTGCAAAGTGAGTGCAGTTGATGTACAATGCAACCAAATGAGACTAGTATGGTAGTGTTTTTCACCTGTTCTACACTGGCTGCACTACAGTATATGATTACACAAGGTGCAAGGTAAAGGTGAATCAGACTCAGGATGTATAATTTGTAAAAAACACAATGGGTACTACCTCTTCTTACAGGACTACAAAGACACTGCAGGCCTTTAACCAGAATAGTTTCTGAACTGTAGCATTACAGAAACCCTCAACTGAAACTTGGCTTCTTCCTTTTGTTATAAATGAACTATAACTGTTTAGCAAACCCTTTTCAAAAAGAGTAGGCACAAATAACAAATTAGAAATTGGATTAAAATTAAACAAAATCTTCAGGCAAAAGTGTTGACTTTTTATGCAAAAGAGGAAGTCTCTCCTTTAAAGGAAACTGGAAAAACAAATCAAAAGCAATTTTTATGATTGGACTAACAACTGATCCCACAGAGCGAGTTCATAGACTCATAGACTTGATGTTCAGAAGGGAACATCACGATCATCTAGACTGACCTCTCCTGCACATTGCAGGCCACAGAACCTCACCTACCCACTCCTGTAATAGACCCTTAACTTCTCTGGCTGAGTTACTGAAGTCCCTCAAATCATGCTTTTATAAGCCATATATTGTAAGGCATAGGTACAAGAAGCAGCTTGTGAAAAATATCTGCTGGAATGCTTTCACTAGCTCAGGTGAAGAAACATAACGAAAACTATCAAAACTATTTTTATGTGAGTCAGACAATATCAGTACTTTAGCATCCAAAGCAACAGGCATCAGAACTCCGAGTCAGTTGTTTCCTGAAATAAATACTTGCATGTAGCCACAGATGTGACTACCACTAACAAATGAAAGTTAAGGATTTCATAAACTGGTAGGAAAAAGAATCACAAATTTGGGTTTTTTGGAGGAAATGGTTTGTTTTTGTTTTTAAATAGGAAGACTTTCAGGTTGGCATATCTAAGTCAGATTTCGGTCTCATTTACATTGGTACAAATGAGAATAGATTCTGGCTTAATATCTCTAACTGAAAAGTAAACTTAATAAAAACGTATTTAGCCTTTACAAGCTGTATGTTTTTCAAGGCCAAATCCTTCCATCCTTATTCAATTCTTACTCAGGCCGTTGACCGCTGACCTCAGTACTAATTTACTAAATCAAAATCTCAGGATTTGGGCTGACAGTATTTCTATAATCCTGCTGTAAACCACTGGTTGGGAAATTGGAGCAAAAAGCCTGAATAAAAGGGAATTAACATCTGTCATATCAGTATTGCATGAATCAACAGCACCATGCATTCTAGAAGCAGTTGCTGTAGTCTGTCTTGAAACAGTGTGTGACAGACTGACAATATCCAGAATGAACCTTACCTCATTAAATTAACCTTATTGAATTAGGGTTAATACCTTTGGGGTACATTGTATTAGAAATGGGAATGTTTATGTACTATTGTAAGATTATATGGAATTTGTTTAGCAGGAAGACAAGATTAATGTAATCTCTGGAAGATGTGAGGAAGTTCAAAGCTCATTTTGTAACAACATGTGTGAAGTGGAAATAACTTAATTTCCTTAGGAAATAACTTGAGATGAAGGAAATGCAGGTTCTCTCCCTCCAAAGCCAACTTTCTGAAGATATACTGTGAGGAGAGAGACCCATTGTACACTAATTACCAGCTTCTGGAAACTCCAAATCAAAGTCCCTGATCTATATAAAAGGGTGGATTAAATATGCTTTTTCTGAGCTGAACATGATGAACAGGTTGGAGGGACTGAAAGATTTATCCTGACAGAATCCATGTTAGGGCTTGGGATGAACTTTTGTAAGCTTATTAGCATGCATGTAGATTCTTTAATGGTTTTTCATTTGTTTTTCTGTAATGCTTTTTACCTTAAGAATAAAGTAGGCTTGCTTAGGAAGACCTGTGTGGTACTTATATCTGTTGACAATCATTCTGTTGGCAAGTTCACTCCCTGTCTTTGTCTAACTCATGAGGTGGTGTCCACAAAAAGGACTCTTGAAAACCAACAGTCTGTTCCATCCCCACAGCATTAAATATATCCTTGGTGTAAATCAGTGGAATTGTACCCAGTCACAGCAGGATTTACATTGGCCCAAAGACTCTTTACAACATCCTGGTTGCCTTCATTTCTGCCATTCTACAAAAGGTTCTTCATTCAACATTTTTCAGTTCTTGTTCCATACCTATCTCACCACAACAATCCTCATTTTGCAAGAATGGTCCTGATCAGCATTCTCCATTCTATTTCTTTCTCTTCTTCTTTCAGATGTATCTCCCATGATCTCTTCCTTGCAGGGCTACCTGTAAAGCAGCAGTGAAATGCAGTGACAAAACTCAACATCCAAATAAAATACAGCATTCCATGTACTCAAGAGGTAAATATGCAGCACAAGCTAAATAGCCATCTAAAACTAAAAAGTCAATTGCTAACAGGGAATATAACACCAGTCTTAAAAATGCACTAAAAATGTGTCAGGAACTTATGCCAGAGGAGTCACATATTGCCTCATAAACAGCACGAATAGTTCATAAAAATGCACACAACTGTGTATATTTAATTTTGGAATCCAGGATTAATGAAACGTAATTATTTTCTCTTTGAAAACTTGGCTTTATGGAGTAAGTAACAATACTGGATGATAGCAATGAAATCTAAGTACATTTCTGACTACACACTATCAATTTTTTTTAATGGAAACAACAGCAAAAACTGTCTCATGCTTTGCTTTTGATAATTTCATGGAACACGAATTAATGCTAAAACAAGTATGTCAGAAAACTCCGTTAACCCACAAAAGGGAAGTTGTTTATCGTCAGAGCAGTGATTATTTTCTTACAGAAGCGTCCCCATGTTTGCCAGTCTGATGAAATGTTTAAATGCCCATTAAGAAATAATTTCAGTTTACCTTGAGTTCATTCATCATTGATGCTAATTAAAGTGTTTACACTGCTAAATGCTTTATACTGAGACTGTTATTTTTAACTCAGTTAAAAAGCTGTCATAGGGCCCAATTCTGATCAAACACCAATTTTACACTAGGGTAACTCCACTGACTTTGATGGTGTTACTCATGATTTACATCAGCCAAATTCTGCTGTTAATTACACCGAAAATCCAGAATAATCCCACTGAAGTCAAGTGGTTTAAAATTTACACCAGTCTAACTATCAGCAGAATTTTGGCCACTTTTCTAAGTTTACTGAGGATACAATAACTGAAGTGGGTGAAAGATGACATGTTAATATAGTTTATTGTATGCATAGGAACCTATGTTTTTTAGATAGCCCTGCCACTAGTTATTATCTCATTGCAAAGAGAACATAGGGGGAGCAAAAGGAACAACACAGTTTTTAACAGATGTCTGGTTTATATACATAGTACTTTTAAACTGACAAAAAGAAGATTCATAACAAGGCAGAAGGATGTACTTATTCTGCTTCACCATGTGTTACATGACATCATAATCACCACAATAGTACTGAAATCAACAAATATGCAGTTTCTCCAGGTGTTGAGTAAATGTGGTTCAGTGATGTGTGCAAGACAATTGATAGTCTTAAGCATGTGTCTCAAAAGGGGTTATTTTAGGGGTTTTACTGATGGAAGAATGAATGGTTTGTCAGATGAACTCACAACTGATGAAGTGAGCTGTAGCTCACGAAAGCTTATGCTCAAATGAATGTGTTAGTCTCTAAGGTGCCACAAGTACTCCTTTTCTTTTCACAACCAGTTTGTAAATAGTTTACATTAATGGGATATATAATGCAGTGGTTTAAAGCAAGAGACTTTTGCCACTGGAGATCCGCATTCAAATCTTGGTTTAAATAAGTGGAAATTAATTTTGTGCGTATTCCTAGTCCCTCGTGGACATTGGACTACATAATGAAACTACCAGAAAGTTTATCATAATTGAATATTGACAATCTGATTAAGGGAGGCCTAGCCCTGGAAGAACAGGTGTGCTACAAGTCAGGATTGAGGTACAGTAAGACAGAATTGCTTGCTCATCCTAGAGACTGCATTCTGCCATTACAGACAATATGCATTTGATGTGATTCACAGCAACCTCCAGTTTAAAATGTTTACTAACTGGCATATAATTCTGTGATCCTTCCTAATAATACACAGATCTCCAGATGTATATAATTTCTATATTTATGATAATAGATTTCTAAACCATTATGTAATTTGGACAAAAAAGGTTTTAACAAACCATATACATTCATTTTGAGTTACTACATCAAACAGGTACACACTGGAGCCAATCTTAGCATAAATTACTATTGGTTTTAGATGAAATTATCTACATACTTGCTCTTCAGCTATGTTGCCAATTGAGATGTGTCTGATGACATGCGATATTAAAAATCTTTCAGCTATATCAGAGATCCAGTCCTAAATTCTGATATTCAGACACATCATATTGTGTATTTGTGATAATCCTTGGACCACTCTGGGTTCATAAATCAATGAATAGATTAGGGCATTTCCATGTGTGAAAGATACCCAAAAAATATTGGAGGAAGATTGTAATTTGAAGATATCAAGGAGGGGAGGGGAGGGCAGGGAATCACTTCTTGGAATGAAAGAAACTGAAAAATATTAGGAAGTATGAATACCATTTGTCCAGGGTGGTTCAACCACACTATTTCTATGGATCTTATTACAGCTGTCCCTGCCTATAAAATCATTCATGGCCCTCTCCACCACCATAATTTACTACTAAAATACTATGTATACAGGAACAAAAACATGATGGCTTCAAAAGTCTCCCTATGTTCCCATATAGACTAGTCTGGGTATGAGGAGAAGGGGCTCAAGGAGATGGGAACACAAACAGGCAAGATCGGAGGGTGGAAGAAGAGGCACCAGGAGGAGGGTGATATAGGGGCAACAAGTGGCACTCAGAAGTTGCTCCTGAGAAGGTGAGGGAGAGGAAGACCTGCTCTCTCTGAGGCAAGACTAGCTCTTAAGAAGAGGGATGGGAGCAAAGGAGCTCAGGGCAGGAGCAGTACCTGAGGCCACATGAGGGATTTTTTTGGAAGAAGGAGCAACTGTGGGTATGTAAAGGGGTGAAGAAAGAAAACCCTTGGTTGGGCAAGTATGCAGCCCATGTTACATTGATACACTGTATATGATCCTGCAGGCATTACAGAGAACTCCCTTTGAAGTTAGAATAACGTTAGTTAACATAAAATATATAAATAGTTGATGTTCATTTGAAAAATATGTAACCAAAGATCATCTTTTCATTATGTGCCCAGCATAATGGGGCCCTGATCCTTAACTGAGGCCTCTATGTATTATTGTGATACAAATAATAATAATTGTAACTGTGATAGGGCCCTCAGTGGCTGGGGAGCTTAGTGGCTAGATCATTGGTTAGGGGGGCCTACAGGGGGACTTGACTTCTCCTTCTCCCTCAGGTGCTGGCCCAGGGTCCTGCGTCACTCAGCCCCTAAACAGGGAAGATGGATCTTTCTCCCAGCCGTGATGTGGGGGTGGTTCCGGGCTTGTTTTCCTGGCCTGCTCCCTCTGCATGTCCTTTTAGTTTGGGGCTAGTCCAGTTGCCCCATAGTTGGGGCTTATCTGTAGGTTTCCCTTGGCAGGGGAACATTTACTTGCCTCCAGTGGCTGCATTGACAGGCAGGTTGCTGGTCTGTGCCTTCAGGCAGGCATACAAAGAGCTCCTGTCTCTTCGCTGGTCAGCCCCTGACTGAGCCAGGCTCCCTTCTTTTCTCCCCATCCAGGTCTGGCATTGTCTGCAGGTATAATGGGGTGGGGCTAGCTGAACCCACAGGTATTCTTTAACCCCTGCTGTGCCTGGCTGCAGTCTCTCTGCTCCTTCACAGTAACCCTTCTGCCAGGTGGTATCAGCACCAACAAGGCCTGGATTCAATATCAAAGGGTTCTTCTTAATACAAAACAGAACCATCTCAAGCCCACACCAAGTAATCAGGGAAAATTAAGCACAACCCCTTGGTGCCTCCAAAAGGCAGTATTTCCCCACTCACAAGCACTGAGTCTGTGTATAACAAAAGAAGTGTAGTTGTAGCTGTGTTGGTCCCAGGATATTAGGGAGACAAGGTTGGTGAGGTAATGGCTTAAAAGCTTGTCTCTCTCATCAACAGAAGTTGGTCCAGTAAAAGACCTTATATCACCCACTGTCATGGGGTATACAAATCCCACACTGGGCCGGAAGGGGTTAAAGGAAAATACTGGGCCCAGGTAGCCCTGCCCTGCCAGCCCTGAAGAGAATGCTCCAACTGGAGACAGGGTTGAAAAGGGAGTGACTCAGCTCAGAAGAAGGAGGCTGGATGGAGGTCCACTGGGTTGCCAACTTTCTGATTGCAGAAAATCGAACACCCTTGACCCACTCTGAGGCCCTGCCCTGCCTCTTCTCCAAGGCCCCACCCCCGTTTACTCCATCTCCCTCCCTCTATTGCTCACTTTTCCCCACCCTTGCTCACTCACTCACTTTCACTGGGCTGGGTCAGGGGATTGGGGTGTAGGAGGGGGCTCTGGGCTTGAAGGTGGGGCTGAGGGGTTCAGAGTATGGGACGGGGCTGGGGCAGAGGGTTGGAGTGTGGGAGGGGGTGTTGATTGCAGACTCCAGGAGGGAATTTGGGTGCAGAAGGGGGCTCAGGGCTGGGGCAAGAGGTTGAGGTGTGGGAAGTAGGCTCCAGGTGGCGTTTACCACAGGCGGCTCCCAGAAGTGGCCGGCATGTCCCCCCTCCAGCTCTTAGGCGGGGTGCAGGGGCAGCCAGGCGGCTCTGCGTGCTGCCCTATCCACAGGCACCACCCCTGCAGCTCCCATTGGCTGCAGTTCCCAGCCAATGGGAGCTGTGGAGCCAGCTCTCAGGGCACGGGCAGCACATGGAGCACCCTGGCTGCCCCTGTGCCTAGGAGCTGGAGGGGAGCCTGCCTTAGCCCCACTGCACCACTGACCAGACTTTTAATGGCATGGTCAGTAGTGCTGACCAGAGCCACCAGAGTCACTTTTTGAACGGGCGTTCCAGTCGAAAACTGGATGTCTGGCAACCCTAGTGGAGGACAGACCTACCCTGAAGGGTCCTGACAAAGGTGCTCTAGACACTTCCCTGAGGGAACAGGACTATATGCTAAGCCCAGTTGGGGCTGATGATCTGGGCTTCTTTTTCATTTTTCTTTTTTCCTTATCGGGGATCAGAAGCTGAGGTGGGAAAGCAGCAGCAGGAAGTGATCCAGGGAGGGTAGTTCAGAGGACCCATTGGAGGCCAAACACTGCTGACCCTCCTAGGGCCCTCAATTGGAACCCAGTAGAGTGGGTGGGCCTGGGATCCCCCATGACTGGGGGTGGGGGTGTTAACCACTAGCCCATCCAGCCCACCAAGGACCCTGTTTCATCCACCTTTTCTCTCTCTAACAAAATAAAACATTTATTAACAGGGAAAGGGAACCCAGCATTAATTTGGGAAAATACCACAGCCACAATTCAGAAGCATGTAATCATAAGCAAACCCCCACCTCATAGTACGTTGGACAGTGTCCTTTGCCTTAGTTTCCCACTTTGTGGTGGGAAAGTCCAACGAATGAATGTCCCTTTAACATGCCACTCCCCTTTCCCTCCACTGCACCCTACTCACTGTTGGCTGTCCTTGGTCCGTAAAGACCAGGGTTCAGAGGTGTGTTCATCTCCCACCCCTGAAAAGGAGGGGTTGGCAATGCCTCTGCTGCTGTTGCCACCACCTTTCCCACCGACTCTGCTGCTGCTGCTGCCTTTCCCACCGCCTCTGCTGCTGCTGCTGCCTTTCCCACCGCCTCTGCTGCTGCTGCTGGCCGCTGCTGCTTCTCTTTTTGGTGCCACCACTAGCTGCGTGTTGCCACTGTTATCTCTGCCACTCAATGCCGCCTCTGCCACGGTTAACTCTGGGGCCGTTCAGTCAGTCTTGGCAGTTTCCTGGGAAAAACTAGTTTAGGACAGGATGCTGGTAAGTAACAGTTTAAACCTGGGTTAAACCAGGAAACTGGAAAAAATAATTGCACAAGTGTCCAGCAGGTTCAGCAAGCATAGAACAACTCTTTTCAAACTTTGGCTACATCTCTTCAAAATTGAGAAATAGGCTTGGTCTATCCGGTACGTCAAAGCTGCTACAGAATGCAGCACAGTTAAATGGACTTGGTAGTCTGCACTCTGCATGGTTAAAGCATACAGCCTACAACTCAGCATTATTATCATTTTCATATAATCCGATGTTTTCAACTTATTTATATAATGTTGAAACTGAAATAAGAGTCATGACATGTATAACTTCCTTGAGAAAATACCGAACCAAACTGTATACAGACATTCTGATGTTCAGTATTACAATTACATATATTAGTATTCTGCCCATTTCAGTAAAAACCCTAAATTAATCTACAAATATACTGCCTTACGTAACCACGATTTGAACATGTAACTAAAACTAACTGTAACGTGGTACGCATTTGTCAAGGTTCCTCCCCCACTCTGAACTCTAGGGTACAGATGTGGGGACCTGCATGAAAAACCTCCTAAGCTTATCTTTACCAGCTTAGGTCAAAACTTCCCCAAGGTACAAAATATTACGCCCGTTATCCTTGGACTGGCCGCTACCACCACCAAACTAATACTGGTTACTGGGGAAGAGCTGTTTGGACGCGTCCTTCCCCCCAAAAAACTTCCCAAAACCTTGCACCCCACTTCCTGGACAAGGTTTGGTAAAAAGCCTCACCAATTTGCCTAGGTGACTACAGACCCAGACCCTTGCATCTTAAGAACAATGAACAATCCTCCCAACACTTGCACCCCCCCTTTCCTGGGAAATGTTGGATAAAAAGCCTCACCCATTTGCATAGGTGACCACAGACCCAAACCCTTGCATCTGAGAACAATGAAAAAGCATTCAGTGTTTTACAAGAAGACTTTTAATAAAAAATAGAAGTAAATAGAAATAAAGAAATCCCCCCTGTAAAATCAGGATGGTAGATATCTTACAGGGTAATTAGATTCAAAAACATAGAGAACCCCTCTAGGCAAGACCTTAAGTTACAAAAAAGATACACAGACAGAAATAGTTATTCTATTCAGCACAATTCTTTTCTCAGCCATTTAAAGAAATCATAATCTAACACGTACCTAGCTAGATTACTTACTAAAAGTTCTAAGACTCCATTCCTGTTCTGTCCCTGGCCAAGACGACTACAGACAGACACAGACCCTTTGTTTCTCTCCCTCCTCCCAGCTTTTGAAAGTATCTTGTCTCCTCATTGGTCATTTTGGTCATGTGCCAGCGAGGTTACCTTTAGCTTCTTAACCCTTTACAGGTGAGAGGAGCTTTCCCCTGGCCAGGAGGGATTTCAAAGGGGTTTACCCTTCCCTTTATATTTATGACACGCCCCCCAAATCTCAGCTAGGGTGAAACACTGGCTGGGATTTCTTCCTGGAGCTCTAGGAAAAACAGAGTTAATAAGATACATGCATCTCTAAATATACTACCAAGTACATAAAGACTAACAATATTTTCCACATCTCAAGGACGATTTTAACCAGTTGATTCTGGGAAACTTTCACGGGAGAGTGCATCAACCACTTTGTTAGAAGCTCCTGAGATGTGTTGGATGTCGAAATCAAAATCTTGGAGAGCTAAACTCCACAGAAGAAGTTTTTTGTTAGTTTCCTTGACGGTGTGAAGCCACTTCAGTGCAGCATGGTCGGTTTGCAGGTGGAAACGCCGTCCCCAAACATATGGGCGTAGCTTTTCCAGAGCGTAGACAATGGCGTAACATTCTTTTTCAGTGACTGACCAGTTGCTTTCCCTCTCAGACAGTTTTTTGCTGAGAAACACTGTGTCAATGGAGTGGTATGCCCGTTCAGTCAGTCCTGGGGTGGCTGAGAACATTGGCACGTAGCTAGTGCACAGCTCCTGGATCTGCTGTCGCTGCATACGCCCAAGGGTCATGGAGAGGTTCACCTCTTCCACGCCACCAGCACATTTCCCTTCGTAGTAGACACCTTCAGGCCACTCAGCGTCGTCTCCTCCCTGGGCTGTAAACTGACAAACCTTTAATTCTCTGGAATAAAAAGGCTTTAGAGAATTAATATGGTACACCTTAGGCTTTCGGTTGGAGGTGGGGAATGCTATGAGATAATTAACAGCTCCCAGGCGCTCCTGGACCACGAATGGCCCTTCCCACGATGCTTCCATTTTATGGGCCTGGAGCGCCTTTGAGACCATGACCTGGTCCCCTACTTTGAAGGAACGCTCTCTGGTATGTTTATCATACCAGGCTTTTTGCTCTTTTTGAGCATCCTGTAAGTTTTCTTTAGCAAGGGCTAAAGAGGTTCGGAGGGTGTTTTGTAGGTTGGTTACAAAGTCCAGAATATTAGTTCCTGGAGAAGGTGTAAATCCCTCCCATTGCTGCTTCACCAACTGCAATGGCCCCTTAACCTCACGGCCATATACAAGTTCAAATGGGGAAAACCCTAAACTGGGATGTGGTACAGCTCTGTAGGCAAAGAGCAACTGCTGCAACACTAGGTCCCAATCATTGGAGTGCTCATTTACGAATTTACGCATCATGGCCCCCAAAGTTCCATTAAACTTCTCCACCATGCCATTTGTTTGATGATGGTAAGGAGTGGCAACCAAGTGATTTACCCCATGAGCTTCCCAAAGGTTTTTCATAGTTCCTGCCAGGAAATTAGTCCCTGCATCTGTGAGGATGTCGGAGGGCCAACCTACCCTGGCAAAAATGTCTGCTAGTGCCTGGCACACACTTTTAGCCCTGGTGTTGCTTAGAGCTACTGCTTCCGGCCATCGGGTGGCAAAATCCATGTAAGTCAGTATGTACTGCTTTCCTCTGGGTGTCTTTTTCGGAAAAGGACCCAGAATATCCACAGCTACTCGCTGAAATGGAACTTCAATGATGGGGAGTGGTTGTAGAGGGGCTTTGACCTGGTCTTGGGGTTTTCCCACTCTTTGGCACACCTCACAAGACTGGACATAGGTAGAAACATCCTTGCCCATTCCCTCCCAGTGGAATGACCCCCTGTCATAAATATAAAGGGAAGGGTAAACCCCTTTGAAATCCCTCCTGGCCAGGGGAAAGCTCCTCTCACCTGTAAAGGGTTAAGAAGCTAAAGGTAACCTCGCTGGCACCTGACCAAAATGACCAATGAGGAGACAAGATACTTTCAAAAGCTGGGAGGAGGGAGAGAAACAAAGGGTTTGTGTGTCTGTCTGTAGTCGTCTTGGCCAGGGACAGAACAGGAATGGAGCCTTAGAACTTTTAGTAAGTAATCTAGCTAGGTATGTGTTAGATTATGATTTCTTTAAATGGCTGAGAAAAGAATTGTGCTGAATAGAATAACTATTTCTGTCTGTGTATCTTTTTTGTAACTTAAGGTTTTGCCTAGAGGGGTTCTCTATGTTTTTGAATCTAATTACCCTGTAAGATATCTACCATCCTGATTTTACAGGGGGGATTTCTTTATTTCTATTTACTTCTATTTTTTATTAAAAGTCTTCTTGTAAAACACTGAATGCTTTTTCATTGTTCTCAGATCCAAGGGTTTGGGTCTGTGGTCACCTATGCAAATTGGTGAGGCTTTTTATCCAACATTTCCCAGGAAAGGGGGAGTGCAAGTGTTGGGAGGATTGTTCATTGTTCTTAAGATCCAAGGGTCTGGGTCTGTAGTCACCTAGGCGAATTGGTGAGGCTTTTTACCAAACCTTGTCCAGGAAGTAGGGTGCAAGGTTTTGGGAAGTATTTTGGGGGGAAGGACGCATCCAAACAGCTCTTCCCCAGTAACCAGTATTAGTTTGGTGGTGGTAGCGGCCATTCCAAGGATAACGGGGGTAATATTTTGTACCTTGGGGAAGTTTTGACCTAAGCTGGTAAAGATAAGCTTAGGAGGTTTTTCATGCAGGTCCCCACATCTGTACCCTAGAGTTCAGAGTGGGGGAGGAACCTTGACATGGTGGCGCAGCGGTGGGATTAACCTGAAATCATTTTGAGATCCAGTTGAGATTTTTTGAACTAGAAATACAGATTTTAAAAAGGAATTTTTAGGAAGTCCAGAAGGCAGCTTTGAAACTGAAAGCAGCTTGGTTTCTCTCTGCTTTGTGGCCAAGCAGAGACAAAAGGGGATTATCTTGTGAATTGCAGGTTTCATTTGCCTGGAGGCAGGGTACTTAACTCCTGCAGGGAAATTCACAGTCTTCCAACCCAGAGGTTTTTTTTTTTTTTTCTTTTCTTCCTAAAAGTAAATAGGGGGTGTGTGCTCTACCCATTTGCCTGGAGACAAAAGTGGCAGGGTTTTTTTTAGGATTTTGATTTTTTTTTTTTTGTTTTACAAGGAGCACAGGTTTGAAAAGAAATTTTTTTTTTTCTTCGTTGGGCTGGGTAAGCAGGTTTCCAAGTAGTTGGAGGTTTTTTGCTTTAATTTGGGCCCAGAGCAGAGACAAGGGAATTGTCTTTTTCTGTAGGCTGACAATCACTATCAGAGAATAGGTATTCTATTCCAGCACAGCAAAATTTTACAGCCAAGTTTTGTTTGTTTATTTCTAAACCTCAGGTGTAAAGTTAGTTAAAAACAGAGAGGTTAGAATGACCAAATCCTCAGCTCGACTACAGCTGGAATTAGCCAAATTTCAGGCTGAGGAAAAACAAAGGGAACATGAAAGACAGATAGAACTCATGCGGCTGGAGAAGGAGGTACAGGAGGCTGCCCACAAGAGGGAAATGGAGGCAAGGAAGCATGTGGAGGAGGAGAAGGAAAAAGAGAGGAAGCATGTGGAGGAGATGGAGAGGATAAAGGCCCAGCAGAATATACCAACAAACCCTAGCAATCCTTCTCCAGGTACCACTTCCCATCCCAGAAAGTTCCCCACCTACAAGGCAGGTGATGATACTGAGGCCTTCTTAGAAAACTTCGAAAGGGCCTGCCTTGGGTACAGCATCTCTACTGACCAATACATGGTAGAGCTGAGGCCGCAGCTCAGTGGACCCTTAGCTGAGGTGGCAGCTGAAATGCCTAAAGAACACATGAACAAGTATGAACTGTTTAAATCCAAGGCGAGAGTCAGAATGGGGATAACACCCGAGCAGTCTCGTCGGAGGTTCAGAGCCCTAAGGTGGAAACCAGACATGTCATTTACCCGACATGCCTACCACATTGTGAAACATTGGGATGCCTGGATATCAGGAGCAAGTGTTGAATCTCCAGTAAATTTGCCCTTCCTAATGCAAATGGAACAATTCTTAGAGGGTGTTCCTGAGGAAATAGAAAGATACATCCTAGATGGGAAACCCAAAACTGTAATCGAGGCAGGAGAGATTGGAGCCAGATGGGTGGAGGTGGCAGAGAAGAAGAAAACTGGTCGCAGTTGGAGCGGAGACCAGAAGGGACCACCCCAGACCACACCCTATTACCGGGGGCCGCCCAAAGCCCCACCTACCTCCCAAAGAACCCTCCAGACCCCTTATCGTCCCACCACCCCGTTCTCCAGCAACCCTCCTCGTCCCAGTGACCCGTCAGCTGGACGATGTTTTAAGTGTAACGAGCTGGGGCATGTAAAGGCCAACTGCCCCAAGAACCCCAACAGATTACAGTTCATTGCACCGGAATCACACCAGAGGTCCACAGGCCCAGATACCTCCCAGATACCCTTGGAGCGGAGGGAAACTGTGAGTGTGGGCGGGAAGAAGGTCACCGCGTGGAGGGACACCGGAGCACAAGTGTCAGCTATCCATGCTTCCTTAGTGGACCCCAATTTAATCAACCCAGAGATCCAAGTGACGATTCAACCCTTCAAGTCCAACTCTTTCAATTTGCCTACAGCCAAGTTGCCTGTCCAGTACAAGGGCTGGTCAGGAATGTGGACTTTTGCAGTCTATGATGATTATCCCATCCCCATGCTGTTGGGGGAAGACTTGGCCAATCATGTGAAGCAGGCCAAGAGGGTGGGAATGGTCACCCGCAACCAGGCTAAACAAGCCGTGAGGCCTAGCTCTGTTCCGGAAACTTCTATCAGGACCCAGTCAGAGGTGATGGACCCGGACCCCAGGCCAATGTCTGCAACAGCAGTAGTGGATCCAGTCCCAGAGACCCAGACGGAACCAGTCCCAGAACCGGAACCAGCCGAACAACCAACACCAGACCCCGTGTCAGCACTGAATCCAGTACTTGCAACCTCAACACCAGAGGGCCCCACCGAACCTGAACTGGCAGCAGCCGATAACCCTACACAAGAGGCTCAGCCGGAGCCTGAATCCCAACATAGTGCACCAGCGGAGAGCGGTTCACAGTCAACAGAAACAGCTCCATCCCCTATATCGCTTCCAGAGGGACCAAGCCTAGGTCCACAATCCCATGAGGAACTGATGTCTCCAGCATCAAGGGAACAGTTCCAGACCGAACAGGAAGCAGATGAAAGCCTCCAGAGAGCTTGGACGGCGGCACGGAGCAACCCACCGCCTCTCAGCTCTTCTAATCGATCCAGGTTTGTTGTAGAAAGAGGACTTTTATACAAGGAAACTCTTTCTGGGGGACACCAGGAAGACTGGCATCCTCAGAGACAGTTGGTAGTTCCAACTAAATACCGGGCCAAGCTCTTGAGCTTAGCCCATGATCACCCTAGTGGCCATGCTGGGGTGAACAGGACCAAAGACCGTTTGGGGGGGCCATTCCACTGGGAGGGAATGGGCAAGGATGTTTCTACCTATGTCCAGTCTTGTGAGGTGTGCCAAAGAGTGGGAAAACCCCAAGACCAGGTCAAAGCTCCTCTCCAGCCACTCCCCATCATTGAAGTTCCATTTCAGCGAGTAGCTGTGGATATTCTGGGTCCTTTTCCGAAAAAGACACCCAGAGGAAAGCAGTACATACTGACTTTCATGGATTTTGCCACCCGATGGCCGGAAGCAGTAGCTCTAAGCAACACCAGGGCTAAAAGTGTGTGCCAGGCACTAGCAGACATTTTTGCCAGGGTAGGTTGGCCCTCCGACATCCTCACAGATGCAGGGACTAATTTCCTGGCAGGAACTATGAAAAACCTTTGGGAAGCTCATGGGGTAAATCACTTGGTTGCCACTCCTTACCATCATCAAACAAATGGCACGGTGGAGAAGTTTAATGGAACTTTGGGGGCCATGATACGTAAATTCGTAAATGAGCACTCCAATGATTGGGACCTAGTATTGCAGCAGTTGCTCTTTGCCTACAGAGCTGTACCACATCCCAGTTTAGGGTTTTCCCCATTTGAACTTGTATATGGCCGTGAGGTTAAGGGGCCATTGCAGTTGGTGAAGCAGCAATGGGAGGGATTTACACCTTCTCCAGGAACTAACATTCTGGACTTTGTAACCAACCTACAAAACACCCTCCGAACCTCTTTAGCCCTTGCTAGAGAAAACTTACAGGATGCTCAAAAAGAGCAAAAAGCCTGGTATGATAAACATGCCAGAGAGCGTTCCTTCAAAGTAGGAGACCAGGTCATGGTCTTAAAGGCGCTCCAGGCCCATAAAATGGAAGCATCGTGGGAAGGGCCATTCGTGGTCCAGGAGCGCCTGGGAGCTGTTAATTATCTCATAGCATTCCCCACCTCCAACCGAAAGCCTAAGGTGTACCATATTAATTCTCTAAAGCCCTTTTATTCCAGAGAATTAAAGGTTTGTCAGTTTACAGCCCAGGGAGGAGACGACGCTGAGTGGCCTGAAGGTGTTTACTACGAAGGGAAATGTGCTGGTGGTGTGGAAGAGGTGAACCTCTCCATGACCCTTGGGCGTATGCAGCGACAGCAGATCCAGGAGCTGTGCACTAGCTACGCGCCAACGTTCTCAGCCACCCCAGGACTGACTGAACGGGCATACCACTCCATTGACACAGGTAATGCTCACCCAATTAGGGTCCACCCTTACCGGGTGTCTCCTCAAGCTAAAACTGCTATAGAACGGGAGATCCAGGATATGTTACAGATGGGTGTAATCCGCCCCTCTGAAAGTGCATGGGCATCTCCAGTGGTTCTAGTTCCCAAACCAGATGGGGAAATACGTTTTTGCGTGGACTACCGTAAGCTAAATGCTGTAACTCGCCCAGACAACTATCCCATGCCACGCACAGATGAACTATTAGAGAAACTGGGAAGGGCCCAGTTCATCTCTACCTTGGACTTAACCAAGGGGTACTGGCAGGTACCGCTAGATGAATCTGCCAAGGAAAGGTCAGCCTTCATCACACATCTCGGGCTGTATGAATTTAATGTACTCCCTTTCGGGCTGCGAAATGCACCCGCCACTTTCCAAAGACTTGCAGATGGTCTCCTAGCGGGATTAGGAGAATATGCAGTCGCCTACCTTGACGATGTGGCCATATTTTCGGATTCCTGGGCAGACCACCTGGAACATCTACAAAAAGTCCTTGAGCGCATAAGGGAGGCAGGACTAACTGTTAAGGCTAAGAAGTGTCAAATAGGCCTAAACAGAGTGACTTACCTTGGACACCAGGTGGGTCAAGGAACTATCAGCCCCCTACAGGCCAAAGTGGATGCTATCCAAAAGTGGCCTGTCCCAAAGTCAAAGAAACAGGTTCAATCCTTCTTAGGCTTGGCCGGTTATTACAGACGATTTGTACCGCACTACAGCCAAATCGCTGCCCCACTGACAGACCTAACCAAAAAGAAACAGCCAAATGCTGTTCAGTGGACCGGAAGGTGTCAGAAGGCCTTTAACAAGCTTAAAGCGACACTCATGTCTGACCCTGTACTAAGGGCCCCAGACTTTGACAAACCGTTCCTAGTAACCACAGATGCATCCGAGCGTGGTGTGGGAGCAGTTTTAATGCAGAAAGGACCTGATCAAGAATTCCACCCTGTAGTGTTTCTCAGCAAAAAACTGTCTGAGAGGGAAAGCAACTGGTCAGTCACTGAAAAAGAATGTTATGCCATTGTCTACGCTCTGGAAAAGCTACGCCCATATGTTTGGGGACGGCGTTTCCACCTGCAAACCGACCATGCTGCACTAAAGTGGCTTCACACCGTCAAAGAAACTAACAGAAAACTTCTTCGGTGGAGTTTAGCTCTCCAAGATTTTGATTTCGACATCCAACACATCTCAGGAGCTTCTAACAAAGTGGCTGATGCACTCTCCCGTGAAAGTTTCCCAGAATCAACTGGTTAAAATCGTCCTTGAGATGTGGAAAATATTGTTAGTCTTTATGTACTTGGTAGTATATTTAGAGATGCATGTGTCTTATTAACTCTGTTTTCCTAGAGCTCCAGGAAGAAATCCCAGCCAGTGTTTCACCCTAGCTGAGATTTGGGGGGCGTGTCATAAATATAAAGGGAAGGGTAAACCCCTTTGAAATCCCTCCTGGCCAGGGGAAAGCTCCTCTCACCTGTAAAGGGTTAAGAAGCTAAAGGTAACCTCGCTGGCACCTGACCAAAATGACCAATGAGGAGACAAGATACTTTCAAAAGCTGGGAGGAGGGAGAGAAACAAAGGGTTTGTGTGTCTGTCTGTAGTCGTCTTGGCCAGGGACAGAACAGGAATGGAGCCTTAGAACTTTTAGTAAGTAATCTAGCTAGGTATGTGTTAGATTATGATTTCTTTAAATGGCTGAGAAAAGAATTGTGCTGAATAGAATAACTATTTCTGTCTGTGTATCTTTTTTGTAACTTAAGGTTTTGCCTAGAGGGGTTCTCTATGTTTTTGAATCTAATTACCCTGTAAGATATCTACCATCCTGATTTTACAGGGGGGATTTCTTTATTTCTATTTACTTCTATTTTTTATTAAAAGTCTTCTTGTAAAACACTGAATGCTTTTTCATTGTTCTCAGATCCAAGGGTTTGGGTCTGTGGTCACCTATGCAAATTGGTGAGGCTTTTTATCCAACATTTCCCAGGAAAGGGGGAGTGCAAGTGTTGGGAGGATTGTTCATTGTTCTTAAGATCCAAGGGTCTGGGTCTGTAGTCACCTAGGCGAATTGGTGAGGCTTTTTACCAAACCTTGTCCAGGAAGTAGGGTGCAAGGTTTTGGGAAGTATTTTGGGGGGAAGGACGCGTCCAAACAGCTCTTCCCCAGTAACCAGTATTAGTTTGGTGGTGGTAGCGGCCATTCCAAGGATAACGGGGATAATATTTTGTACCTTGGGGAAGTTTTGACCTAAGCTGGTAAAGATAAGCTTAGGAGGTTTTTCATGCAGGTCCCCACATCTGTACCCTAGAGTTCAGAGTGGGGGAGGAACCTTGACACCCCCCCAAATGGTCTTTGGTCCTGTTCACCCCAGCATGGCCACTAGGGTGATCATGGGCTAAGCTCAAGAGCTTGGCCCGGTATTTAGTTGGAACTACCAACTGTCTCTGAGGATGCCAGTCTTCCTGGTGTCCACCAGAAAGAGTTTCCTTGTATAAAAGTCCTCTTTCTACAACAAACCTGGATCGATTAGAAGAGCTGAGAGGCGGTGGGTTGCTCCGTGCCGCCGTCCAAGCTCTCTGGAGGCTTTCATCTGCTTCCTGTTTGGTCTGGAACTGTTCCCTTGATGCTGGAGACATCAGTTCCTCATTGGATTGGGGACATAGGCTTGGTCCCTCTGGAAGCGATATAAGGGATGGAGCTGTTTCTGTTGACTGTGAACCGCTCTCCGCTGGTGCACTATGTTGGGATTCAGGCTCCGGCTGAGCCTCTTGTGTAGGGTTATCGGCTGCTGCCAGTTCAGGTTCAGTGGGGCCCTCTGGTGTTGAGGTTGCAAGTACTGGATTCAGTGCTGGCACGGGGTCTGGTGTTGGTTGTTCGGCTGGTTCCGGTTCTGGGACTGGTTCCGTCTGGGTCTCTGGGACTGGATCCACTACTGCTGTTGCAGACATTGGCCTGGGGTCCGGGTCCATCACCTCTGACTGGGTCCTGATAGAAGTTTCCGGAACAGAGCTAGGCCTCACGGCTTGTTTAGCCTGGCTGCGGGTGACCATTCCCACCCTCTTGGCCTGCTTCACATGATTGGCCAAGTCTTCCCCCAACAGCATGGGGATGGGATAATCATCATAGACTGCAAAAGTCCACATTCCTGACCAGCCCTTGTACTGGACAGGCAACTTGGCTGTAGGCAAATTGAAAGAGTTGGATTTGAAGGGTTGAATCGTCACTTGGATCTCTGGGTTGATTAAATTGGGGTCCACTAAGGAAGCATGGATAGCTGACACTAGTGCTCCGGTGTCCCACCACGCGGTGACCTTCTTCCCGCCCACACTCACAGTTTCCCTCCGCTCCAAGGGTATCTGGGAGGTATCTGGGCCTGTGGACTTCTGGTGTGATTCCGGTGCAATGAACTGTAATCTGTTGGGGTTCTTGGGGCAGTTGGCCTTTACATGCCCCAGCTCGTTACATTTAAAACATCGTCCAGCTGACGGGTCACTGGGGCGAGGTGGGTTGCTGGAGAACGGGGTGGTGGGACGATAAGGGGTCTGGAGGGTTCTTTGGGAGGTAGGTGGGGCTTTGGGCGGCCCCCGGTAATAGGGTGTGGTCTGGGGTGGTCCCTTCTGGTCTCCGCTCCAACTGCGACCAGTTTTCTTCTTCTCTGCCACCTCCACCCATCTGGCTCCAATCTCTCCTGCCTCAATTACAGTTTTGGGTTTCCCATCTAGGATGTATCTTTCTATTTCCTCAGGAACACCCTCTAAGAATTGTTCCATTTGCATTAGGAAGGGCAAATTTACTGGAGATTCAACACTTGCTCCTGATATCCAGGCATCCCAATGTTTCACAATGTGGTAGGCATGTCGGGTAAATGACATGTCTGGTTTCCACCTTAGGGCTCTGAACCTCCGACGAGACTGCTCGGGTGTTATCCCCATTCTGACTCTCGCCTTGGATTTAAACAGTTCATACTTGTTCATGTGTTCTTTAGGCATTTCAGCTGCCACCTCAGCTAAGGGTCCACTGAGCTGCGGCCTCAGCTCTACCATGTATTGGTCAGTAGAGATGTTGTACCCAAGGCAGGCCCTTTCGAAGTTTTCTAGGAAGGCCTCAGTATCATCGCCTGCCTTGTAGGTGGGGAACTTTCTGGGATGGGAAGTGGTACTTGGAGAAGGATTACTAGGGTTTGTTGGGATATTCTGCTGAGCCTTTATCCTCTCCACCTCCTCCACATGCTTCCTCTCTTTTTCCTTCTCCTCCTCCACATGCTTCCTTGCCTCCATTTCCCTCTTATGGGCAGCCTCCTGTACCTCCTTCTCCAGCCGCATGAGTTCTATCTGTCTTTCATGTTCCCTTTGTTTTTCCTCAGCCTGAAATTTGGCTAATTCCAGCTGTAGTCGAGCTGAGGATTTGGTCATTCTAACCTCTCTGTTTTTAACTAACTTTACACCCGAGGTTTAGAAATAAACAAACAAAACGTGGCTGTAAAATTTTGCTGTGCTGGAATAGAATACCTATTCTCTGATAGTGACTGTCAGCCTACAGAAAAAGACAATTCCCTTGTCTCTGCTCTGGGCCCAAATTAAAGCAAAAAACCTCCAACTACTTGGAAACCTGCTTACCCAGCCCAAAGAAAAAAAAAATGGGTAGAACACACACCCCCTATTTACTTTTAGGAAGAAAAGAAAAAAAAACCTCTGGGTTGGAAGACTGTGAATTTCCCTGCAGGAGTTAAGTACCCTGCCTCCAGGCAAAGAAAACCTGCAATTCACAAGATAATCCCCTTTTGTCTCTGCTTGGCCACAAAGCAGAGACAAACAAACTGCTTTCAGTTTCAACTGCTTTCTGGACTTCCTTTCCAAAGGAAAAAAAATTTCCTTTTTAAAATCTGTATTTCTAGTTCAGAAAATCTCAACTAGATCTCAAAATGATTTCAGGTTAATCCCACCACTATGCCACCATGTCAAGGTTCCTCCCCGACTCTGAACTCTAGGGTACAGATGTGGGGACCTGCATGAAAAACCTCCTAAGCTTATCTTTACCAGCTTAGGTCAAAACTTCCCCAAGGTACAAAATATTACGCCCGTTATCCTTGGACTGGCCACTACCACCACCAAACTAATACTGGTTACTGGGGAAGAGCTGTTTGGATGCGTCCTTCCCCCCAAAATACTTCCCAAAACCTTGCACCCCACTTCCTGGACAAGGTTTGGTAAAAAGCCTCACCAATTTGCCTAGGTGACTACAGACCCAGACCCTTGGATCTTAAGAACAATGAACAATCCTCCCAACACTTGCACCCCTCCTTTCCTGGGAAATGTTGGATAAAAAGCCTCACCCATTTGCATAGGTGACCACAGACCCAAACCCTTGCATCTGAGAACAATGAAAAAGCATTCAGTGTTTTACAAGAAGACTTTTAATAAAAAATAGAAGTAAATAGAAATAAAGAAATCCCCCCTGTAAAATCAGGATGGTAGATATCTTACAGGGTAATTAGATTCAAAAACATAGAGAACCCCTCTAGGCAAAACCTTAAGTTACAAAAAAGATACACAGACAGAAATAGTTATTCTATTCAGCACAGTTCTTTTCTCAGCCATTTAAAGAAATCATAATCTAACACGTACCTAGCTAGATTACTTACTAAAAGTTCTAAGACTCCATTCCTGTTCTGTCCCTGGCCAAGACGACTACAGACAGACACAGACCCTTTGTTTCTCTCCCTCCTCCCAGCTTTTGAAAGTATCTTGTCTCCTCATTGGTCATTTTGGTCAGGTGCCAGCAAGGTTACCTTTAGCTTCTTAACCCTTTACAGGTGAGAGGAGCTTTCCCCTGGCCAGGAGGGATTTCAAAGGGGTTTACCCTTCCCTTTATATTTATGACAGCATTAATTAAACTGTTTTTAAAATTTTAAAAATGCCATAAACTGGGTCTAGCTAGTTTTTCCCAAGGTGGGAAAAACCATGATTTTACCTTGTAAAAATAATCTCTGGTAATTACCTGCCATCCCTGTGCTCAGCTCTGCTGCACCACTCACTGCCGCTTTTGTGATGCCATGTTCTGAGCTCTGTCTGCTGCACACCTAAGTAGAGTGGGTGTATCTGTGCAAATACGGTCTGTACTCCTGAAGGCTTCTCCTCCAGTTCATCACTAGATCTCAGGGGAAAGCTCATTCAGACCCTGCTTACATAATTAATAATAACCCTAAAAACATGACTGTAATTAAGAAGTGGGTATGCTCATCACCTTTATTGTAGCTGTTGTGCAGGGATTTGCACTGTGATGTTCTATGTGTTCATGATTTATAAACTCTAATAAGATTAAAAATATAAATGATAGAAAGCTATATGATAGGTCATAAATTTACATTATTTACTCCACAGAAAAAAAATGGAATATAACCGGTAAGCCAATTAGCACATAAATTAATCACTATCAGTACATCAACTACACAATGCTCTGCAATTTTTCCACATGCAGAACTCCCACTGACGTTGAAATTGCATATTGACAAGGGGAGAATAGGGTCTAAAAATCTGGACTATTATGACTATGTCATTTCTAAAATGGTTATGCCCCCACTGCTGTTAACCAGTTGCCACGATGCACACTGCCTGACCCCACCAGGGGATACTAGCTCAGCATGTTGCATGCAGCTCACTTGAACTGAACTGGTGAGAACAACTGAGTAATTAATTATTCCGGAATTGAATCTATTGAAGACTTATTAACACTAATTTACAAGAAAGGGGGTTGTTTGAGTCCCGGCAGGGGTGGGCAAACTGAATTTGACTATAATTAAAATGCACCACGTACTAAGGCAGTGCTTCCCAAAGTGAGGCAATTTAAAAAGTACATTAGTAGGATTGTTTGACGTGTATTTGACTCATATTTACATATTACTATTGTATGACTGCAATTACAGTACATGCCATCACAAATGCTCTATAAAGATTTAATTTTAATAACGCTTATAGCACCAAAATGTTTTTGGATTGATTCATGTCTGAGGGCTAAAACTAGATGCCATGATTTAAACAACTTAGGGCTTGTGTACACTGGCAAGTATTTTCGATGAAACTAATGTCGCCAAGGAAAAATCGACAAAAACAAAGTCACCAAAGTGTATCTACATTTGCTCCCTGTGTCAAAAGATCGTGTCCACATTCAGGGTACCTTTGTCAACAGCGAGAGCAATGGACTGTAGGTATGTATCCCAAAGTGCCTGGTGACACCATCCATCGCTAAGTGTTGTGAGAATGCGGAAACAGAGCGCAGCGAATCCTGGGATGTGCAAAATGTACCGCTGTGCACCGCTTTGTGTCCCACCCCTCCAAAGGTCTCTGGCTTCCTTTCATGCCATTTTTCCAATTGTCATTCTTTTGTAGTGCATGCCAGCATCTGCAGTGAGAGAGGATGGATCCTGCACTTCTCTCCTATGTGCTGTTAGCTGTCATGAGGACATCATGCATGGCAGCACAGTTACTTGCAAAGTTAGCAGAGAATGAATCGCAGGCACCTGAGTGTGGTATGGATGGCAGCAACTTATCAGTGCTTTGTACATTCACAGAGCAGCTGCATATGGTAGACCGTCGTTTTTGGGCTAGAGAAACAAGCACTGATTGGTGGGATTGCATTGTCATGCAGGTGTGGGATGATAATCAGTGGGTCCAGAACTTTAGGATGTGTAAAGAAACGTTCATGGAACTATGTACTGAGCTGTCCCCCGACCTGCGGCGCGAGGACACCAAATTGAGAGCTGTCCTTTCGGTAGAGAAGCGTGTTGCAATCGCTGTGTGGAAGCTGGCGAATCCAGACTGCTACCAGTCAATCGCAAAGCAATTTGGAGTAGGAAAGTCCACTCTTGGGGCTGTATTACTTCAAGTGTGCAGGGCAATAAATTGCATCCTGCTGCATAGGACCATGACTCTGGGAAATATGCATGAAATAGTGGATTGGCTTTGCAGAGATGGGTTTCCTTAACTGTAGCGGTGCGATTGATGGTACACACATTCCGATTTTAGCGCTAGACCACCTTGCCTCTGAATGCATCAGTAGGAAGGATACGTCTCCATGGTGTTGCAAGCGCTTGTGGGTCTCTGGGGGTGTTTCACGGACATCAGTGCAGGCTGGTCTGGAAAGGTGCATGACGCATGCATCTTCAGGAACAGTGGCCTGTACAGAAAGCTGCAGGTGGGGACTTTCTTTCCAGACCATAAGTTCACAGTGCGGGATGTAGAAATGCTCACAGTAATCCTGGGAGACCCAGCTTACCCCTTACAGCCCTGGCTCATGAAACCTTACACAGGGCACCTGAAGAGCAGCAAGGAGCATTTTAACAACAGGCTAAGCAGGTGCTGCATGATAGTTGAATGTGCCTTTGGCTGTTTGAAAGCTCGCCTGAGGTGTTTAAATGGCAGGCTAGACCTTACCAAGGATAATATTCCCGTGGTCATAGCCGCGTGCTGCACTTTGCATAATCTGTGTGAATCTAAGGGTGAAATGTTTGCTCATGTGTGGAACACTGAAGCAGAGCGTTTGGCTGCCAGAATGATCAGCCAGAAGGCTAGGGCTGTCAGAGGAGTCCAGAGGGCTGCTATTAACATCAGAAAGGCTTTGAGGAACCACTTCGACAATGAGGGGCAGTAACACATGTCTGCTTTGGAGTTGCTTCCCAGTTGCATCCATGTACAATTCTGGGACACAAGACCCATGCAACACAATGCTTTAGAATCCTGTTCCCGAGAGTGAATTGATTGCTATATGCTTTTGTAGAACACAGAATGTAAACACTGTACTATTAAATACCTTAGCCTTTATTTATTGTTAAAAAAGGTAAAACCTCACAACTGTGTGTAGCTCCAGCTATCATTGTGAGGGGGGTGGAGTGATGGGGAAACTCAGGAGTGCTGTGGAGTGAAAAGGAATGTGTGGCCATAGAGGGGGGTGGGGTTGGCAAAGAATTGTGCATCTGCTGCAGTGGCGCTCAACCATGGATCTGCTCAGTCCGCAGCTGTATCAAGGACTTGAGCATCTCTGTCTGATCCTCCATAACTTTTATCATCCTCTCTGTGGCTTGCCTAGCAAAAGCAGCATTCTCTTTTCTGTCCTGCCTTTCGGCTTCCCAGCACTATTTCTGTTCCCTGGTCTGTCTCTCATCACACTGCAGCACCTCGTGGAACATGTCTTCTTTGCTGGGCCTAGGTTTTTTTCTTATCTGCCGAAGCCAGTCTGCAGGGTTGTGTGATGTGTTCTTCAAGGTCTGTGCTGAAAAGAAGAGGGATTTTTACATTCCAGTAAATGATTTAAACATTTTAGTAAAGAGGGCATTTTGCTAGTAGAAATCACTTTCTCTCTGAGACTCTAGGCAGGCACACAGCTCCGCGAGCACCTCAGTCATGGTGAGTTTCAGGAGTGGGGGGAAAGCGGTTGTGCATACAGAGAAAAAAAGTCATGGCTTGCAGGGCAGCTTTGCAGGGAACTCATTCTAAAATTATCCCACACTTTTTCACAGGCGGCCAACCTGCTGGCTGACATCTCGCCACTGTGGGTGACCAGAGAAACCAGGGCTCAGCTGCTGAACGCTTGCAGATTTCACCCCGGTCTATAAGCAGCTCAGCTATGTGCTGCTTTAGTCCCAGCTCCAGTGATTGCTAAATGGCATGGTACAGTTTCCTACAATGGGGGAACTAACAAGGCTGCAATCCTTTGGAATCTGTGGCAGAGGATTAACAAGTACCAATTTGAAACTTTCCAGAGCCTCTCTCTGGAAGATTCCCTGCAGGTCTCAATATCCATCGACACCCGGCTTGGCCATGCAGATTAGCTACACAGAGTAATGTCCAGCTCACAGAAAACAATACCTGCCTCCCCCTTTTCGATTCCCTACACAAGCCACAGCAACTTACTCGGAGTCTCATCTACTTCCTGCTCCCCGTTGAGAACTTCTAGAGTGGAGAAAAGTTCCTGGCTGCCTGCCCCACCGGGCGACCCTTCTGGGAGCACCACATCCTCTTCTAGCTTGACTTCTTCATCCACAATTTCAGCCTTTGGGTTACCCCCTCTTTCTGCTGCATGCGAAGTATCCACAAGGCAATCGGCGATGGAGGTGGGATCATCACTGAGGATAGCATTCAGCTCCTTATAGAAGCAGCAGGTCTTAGGTGCATCACCAGGGTGATGGTTCACCTCCCGCACCTTATGATACGCCTGCCTCAGCTCCTTTATCTTCACTCTGCACTGCTGCATGTCCCGATCATAGCCCTTTTCGTACAAGCCTCAAGAAATTTGCCCATATGTGTCCCGATTCTTACAGATCACTCACAGCTGCGACTGAACAGACTCCTCTCCCCATATATTGATCAGATCGATCAACTCAGGGGTGGTTCAAGCAGGAGCACGTTTGATGTGATAGCCAGCCATGCTTGCCTGGAAAGCCACCTGGGAAACTCATCTGGGAAGCCACCAAGCAGGAAATGAGATTTAAAATTCCCAGGGCTTTCAAGGGGGAGGGGTGGGTTGGCTGCAGGGGAGTTCAAACCTCTGACCAGAACAGCAGCATGGGAATTGTGGGATACTTTCTGAAGGCCAATAAAATTGGGAAAAAATCTGTGGTGTCTACACTGGCTGTTTGTCAACAATAAAGGGAGGGGAAAAGACAAAAGTCTCTTGCGGGGTGGAAGTTTTTTGTTGCCAAAACGAGGCGGGTTTTTTTGGAAAAAAGTCACATTGCAGTGTGTACGCTATTTCTGTTTTGCCACCAAAAGCCTGGTTTTTGGTGGCAAAACTTGCCAGTGTAGACAAGCCCCTATTCTAGGAATTCAAACTAAGTAATATACAAATCTATGGAGCTGTAGCTCACGAAAGCTTATGCTCAAATAAATTTGTTAGTCTCTAAGGTGCCACAAGTCCTCCTTTTCTTTTTGCAGATACAGACTAACACGGCCGCTACTGTAAACCATACAAATATATGTATCCGTCCTCATCCTGAAAGGAAACCTGCACAACGCTTTCAAAAGACGAGCCTGGGAGCTTAAATTCATAACTCAGAGAGACAGTAAAAATCAATGACTGAGCCAAGACACTGGATTTATGGTTTATTACAAGAATCTGTAACCCACTAACCCCCTCTTTTTGTCCTATGACTGCAGAGGTATTAATGGGCCACTCGACCTTGAATGGTCCCTTAGAATATGTGCTAACTACTTAAGCTAAACAATTGGTTCCACCTTGCATGTAGCTGTGACACTCCAAGTACCTTTCCCCTGAAGAAGAGCTCTGTGTGGCTCTGAAAACTTGTCTCTCTCACCAACAGAAGTTAGTCCAATAAAAGATATCACCTCACCCACATTGTCTCTCAACAAAGCCCGTTGCCAACTGTGCCCACATATCTATTCAGGGGACACCATCACAGGGCCTAATAACATCAGCCACACTATCAGAGGCTCGTTCACCTGCACATCCACCAATGTGATATATGCCATCATGTGCCAGCAATGCCCCTCTGCCATGTACATTGGTCAAACTGGACAGTCTCTACGTAAAAGAATAAATGGACACAAATCAGATGTCAAGAATTATAACATTCATAAACCAGTCGGAGAACACTTCAATCTCTCTGGTCACGCGATCACAGACATGAAGGTCGCTATCTTAAAACAAAAAAACTTCAAATCCAGACTCCAGCGAGAAACTGCTGAATTGGAATTCATTTGCAAATTGGATACTATTAATTTAGGCTTAAATAGAGACGTGGAGTGGCTAAGTCATTATGCAAGGTAGCCTGTTTCCTCTTGTTTTTTCCTACCCCCCCCCCCCCAGATGTTCTGGTTTAACTTGGATTTTAACTTGAAGAGTGGTCAGTTTGGATGAGCTATTACCAGCAGGAGAGTGAGTTTGTGTGTGTATGGGGGTGGGGGGGATGTGAGAACCTGGATTTATGCAGGAAATAGCCCAGCTTGATTGTCATGCACATTGTGTAAAGAGTTGTCACTTTGGATGGGCTATCACCAGCAGGAGAGTGAATTTGTGTGGGGGGGTGGAGGGTGAGAAAACCTGGATTTGTGCTGGAAATCACTTTAGATAAGCTATTACCAGCAGGACAGTGGGGTGGGAATAGGTATTGTTTCATATTCTCTGTGTATATATAAAGCCTGCTGCAGTTTCCACGATATGCATCTGAGGAAGTGAGCTGTAGCTCACGAAAGCTTATGCTCTAATAAATTGGTTAGTCTCTAAGGTGCCACAAGTCCTCCTTTTCTTTTTGCGAATACAGACTAACACGGCTGTTACTCTGAAACCTCTTCTAATACAGTGGCTCTCAAACTTTCCAGACTACTGTACCCCATTCACACTTGTATCAGAGTAACTACATCACTTTAAGTCTATTTCTGTGCAAGTCAGTGAGTAGACATTCTTATTTTGGAATAAAAGTTTCCTTTTTCTGATTTTTTTAAAGTATTTAAAAAATGAATCATCAAAACGAATGCCACCCACATAGCTCAAAGGGTCCAAACTTTAATGGGACCAGGAGTGATTGGGACAGCCTCAGAAGAAAGGGGGTTGGGGGGATGCAACTGTGGCCCCTCCTCTTCTAGAGTCTCTATTCATCCATTGGCCTGCCAGAGGAGGAGGAGAGCTGATTGGCCTCTCTCACATTCTCCTTTCATTGACTTAAACCCTAGCCCAGATCCTTCAGACCGTCAGTTCAGAGGCCCCCCAAGATTGCTCGGCCACACAGTGCAGCCAGGCCCCCTCCCTGCTTAGCAGCTGAGCTGGCAAGCTGTGCAGGGCAGGGAAAGGCAGAGGCAGGAGCAGAGGAACAGCTGGGAGCTGCATGCGGGGGTTGCTGCTTTCCAGGGAGGGTGCTGCTTTCCAGGTGGGGGAGGGCTGCAGTGGGGGGTGTGACGCGAACTGTTCTGGGTTGTGCCCTCCCACACACCTCTGTCAGTAGGCACAGGTTGTCTATTCCTCAGTTAATTGCAACTTTGCTAAGTTTCCAGTTTAGTGAAGTACAAGTTTGTGTGTAGATCAGTCCTAAGTAATATATGTGGCCCTGACAGATCAGGTGCCAGCTCATGCCAAGGCCTCAAGTGAATACTGACAAATGCATAGCTGGAAACCAGTCTGTCTCTTCTGCATGTTGGTACTGTTAATATAAGTTTTGGATTTATAAAATTGTGTTTAGTGTTTAGATTTTATGAAACACTTGTAAATTGCTGCATGCATTAAGCTATATAATATCTATATCCCATGTTGTAAGGTAATATTTAAGTGTTTGGACTGTAACTGTAAACCAACTGTCAGGAGAGAGAGATCACCAAGTGTGAAATACTAGTTTGCCACAGGAGATGTTTTCTCCTGCCAAACAAAAGAAGGCCCATAGATATCAGACAAACCATTGTGGAACATCAGAGGACAAAAGACTTTCCTGATTGGTCCCCCAAACTCATGAAGACGAGCCGTGCATGTCAATTCGTCCCATCAGTCTGAACTCTGGGGGAAGGGAATAAAAATCTCTGACAAGAAGAAACTGTATCTCTGTGCTGCTTGCACTTTGAAAGGGCAAGATTTCTAAGCATAAGCAAGGGAGCCCCAGTTGCCTAGCCTGGGTTAGCCCTAAAGGACATATAGATCTTGCATATTACAGCAGCTTCTATCAACTTTTGAAACTTAAAACTCTAACTTGTTTGTGTGAGTATGATTACTGCATTAGCCTTGTAAGTAACTCTATTTCCATTTCCTAGTTAATCAATATTTAGATCGTAAATAGGATTGGTTACAAGCATTGTCTTTGGTGTAAGATCTAAGATGCAACTGACCAGTGGTAAGTGACCAGTCCTTTAGGAGTAATGTGAATAGTGCTATGATTTTGGTGTAAGGGATCATCTAACACAAAGAAAGGTTTACCTGGGTGGCAAGATAGTTTGGAGTACCCAAGAGGACTGTCTGTTCCTCCAGGTTAAGTCTCTTATAGTGCTTGAGGAGTTCACACCTGATAATTGGTTGGTGAAATCTAAGTGTAGAACTTGGCAACCAGTTTGGGATTTGTGCCCTGCTTTTCAACAGTCTGTCCTGCGACTAGTACCACAGGGGCTAACTTTGCAATGTACCAGAGGGTGCTCAATCCCTGGCTCTACCCCAGGTCCCGCTCCCACTCCACCTCTTTCCCCAAGTCCCCACCCTCACCCCGCCTCCAAATCGTCCCACCCCATTCCACCCCCTCTACTGAGCACCAGGTCCTTGCTTTCCCCCCTGTCCCCCAGAGCCTCCTGCACACCGCGAAACAGCTGATCACAGCTGGTGAGAAGCACAGGGAGGGAGGGGGAGACACTGATCGGCAGGATCCACCAGCATGCGGGAGGTGCTGGGGGATGGAAGGGGGGCTGATAGGGGGCTGCCAGTGGATGCTCAGTACCCATCATTTTTCCTCATAGGTGCTCCAACCCCAGAGTGCCCACAGAATCAGCACCTATGGTTGGTACTCACTCTCTTGAGCTACTCCAGACAGTCTGAACATATCAAACATTAGTTTGCTCTTCTATTGCTTAAAGCAGTGCTTCTCAGCCAGGGGTACTTGTACCCTGGGGATACCCAGAGGTCTTCTAGGGGTACATCAACTCATCTAGATATTTGCTTAGTTTTTAACAGGCTACATAAAAAGCCCTAGTGAATTCAATACAAACTAAAGTTTCATACAGACACTGACTTTTTTATACTGCTTTATATACTATACACTGAAATGTAAGTACAGTATTTATATTCCAATTGATTTATTTTATAATTATATGGTAAAACTCAGAAAGTAAGCAACTTTTTAGTAAGTGTGCTGTGACACTTCTGTATTTTGATATCTGATTTTGAGTGCTATACTAAGGAAGTAGTTTTTAAGTGAGGTGAAACTTGGGGGTACTGAGACAAATCACACCCTTGAAAGGGTACAATAGTCTGGAAAGGTTGAGAGCCACTGGCTTAAAGTGACCTCATGCTGTAACATGAAATTTTCCCTGCTATGATTCCGTAATATGCCCATGTGTTTGATGGGGAACAAGATTATTGTACAATGAAATAATTTAATAATTTAAATCACAATTTCCTGCTCATACAGATGTAAGAGATTTCATAAAGATTTTTATCACATAGAAAGACATGTACACATACTATATCTGGCAGCTGGTTTGACACAATGCTACATTATGACAGGTTTCAGAGTAACAGCCGTGTTAGTCTGTATTCGCAAAAAGAAAAGGAGTACTTGTGGCACCTTAGAGACTAACCAATTTATTTGAGCATAAGCTTTCGTGAGCTACAGCTCACTTCATCGGATGCATACTGTAGAAAGTGTAGAAGATGTTTGTTTTTATACACACAAATCATGAAAAAATGGGTGTTTATCACTACAAAAGGTTTTCTCTCCCCCCACCCCACTCTCCTGCTGGTAATAGCTTATGTAAAGTGATCACTCTCCTTACAATGTGTATGATAATCAAGGTGGGCCATTTCCAGCACAAATCCAGGTTTTCTCCCCCCCCTCCACCCCCACCCACACAGCCCCCAAACAAACCTACTCTCCTGTTGGTAATAGCTTATCTAAAGTAATCACTCTCCTTACAATGTGTATGATAATCAAGGTGGGCCATTTCCAGCACAAATCCAGGGTTTAACAAGAACGTCTGAGGAAGGGGGGGAGGGAGGTTAGGAAAACAAGGGGAAATAGGTTACCTTGCATAATGACTTAGCCACTCCCAGTCTCTATTCAAGCCTAAGTTAATTGTATCCAATTTGCAAATGAATTCCAATTCAGCAGTCTCCCGCTGGAGTCTGGATTTGAAGTTTTTCTATTGTAATATCGCAACTTTCATGTCTGTAATCGCGTGACCAGAGAGATTGAAGTGTTCTCCGACTGGTTTATGAATGTTATAATTCTTGACATCTGATTTGTGTCCATTTATTCTTTTACGTAGAGACTGTCCAGTTTGACCAATGTACATGGCAGAGGGGCATTGCTGGTACATGATGGCATATATCACATTGGTAGATGTGCAGGTGAACGAGCCTCTGATAGTGTGGCTGATGTGATTAGGCCCTATGATGGTGTCCCCTGAATAGATATGTGGACACAGTTGGCAACGGGCTTTGTTGCAAGGATAGGTTCCTGGGTTAGTGGTTCTGTTGTGTGGTATGTGGTTGCTGGTGAGTATTCGCTTCAAGTTGGGGGGCTGTCTGTAGGCAAGGACTGGCCTGTCTCCCAAGATTTGTGAGAGTGTTGGGTCATCCTTCAGGATAGGTTGAAGATCCTTGATAATGTGTTGGAGGCGTTTTAGTTGGGGGCTGAAGGTGACGGCTAGTGGCGTTCTGTTATTTTCTTTGTTAGGCCTGTCCTGTAGTAGGTGACTTCTGGGAACTCTTCTGGCTCTATCAATCTGTTTCTTCACTTCTGCAGGTGGGTATTGTAGTTGTAAGAATGCTTGATAGAGATCTTGTAGGTGTTTGTCTCTGTCTGAGGGGTTGGAGCAAATGCGGTTGTATCGCAGAGCTTGGCTGTAGACAATGGATCGTGTGGTGTGGTCAGGGTGAAAGCTGGAGGCATGTAGGTAGGAATAGCGGTCAGTAGGTTTCCAGTATAGGGTGGTGTTTACATGACCATCGTTTATTAGCACTGTAGTGTCCAGGAAGTGGATCTCTTGTGTGGACTGGACCAGGCTGAGGTTGGTGGTGGGATGGAAATTGTTGAAATCATGGTGGAATTCCTCAAGAGCTTCTTTTTCATGGGTCCAGATGATGAAGATGTCATCAATATAGCGCAAGTAGAGTAGGGGCATTAGGGGACGAGAGCTGAGGAAGCGTTGTTCTCAGTCAGCCATACAAATGTTGGCATACTGTGGGGCCATGCAGGTACCCATAACAGTGCCGCTGATTTGAAGGTATACATTGTCCCCAAATGTAAAATAGTTATGGGTAAGGACAAAGTCACAAAGTTCAGCCACCAGGTTAGCTGTGACATTATCGGGGATAGTGTTCTTGATGGCTTGTAGTCCATCTTTGTGTGGAATGTTGTGTAGAGGGCTTCTACATCCATAGTGGCCAGGATGGTGTTATCAGGAAGATCACCGATGGATTGTCGTTTCCACAGGAAGTCAGTGGTGTCTCGAAGGTAGCTGGGAGTGCTGGTAGCATAGGGCCTGAGGAGGGAGTCTACACAGCCAGAGAATCCTGCTGTCAGGGTGCCAATGCCTGAAATGATGGGGCGCCCAGGATTTCCAGGTTTATGGATCTTGGGTAGTAGATAGAATATCCCAGGTCGGAGTTCCAGGGGTGTGTCTGTGCGGATTTGATCTTGTGCTTTTTCAGGGAGTTTCTTGAGCAAATGCTGTAGTTTCTTTTGGTAACTCTCAGTGGGATCAGAGGGTAATGGCTTGTAGAAAGTGGTGTTGGAGAGCTGCCGAGCAGCCGCTTGTTCATATTCCGACCTATTCATGATGACGACAGCACCTCCTTTGTCAGCCTTTTTGATTATGATGTCAGAGTTGTTTCTGAGGCTGTGGATGGCATTGTGTTCTGCACGGCTGAGGTTGTGGGGCAAGTGATGCTGCTTTTCCAGAATTTTAGCCCGTGCACATCGGCGGAAGCACTCTATGTAGAAGTCCAGTCTGCTGTCTCGACCTTCAGGAGGAGTCCACCTAGAATCTTTCTTTTTGTAGTGTTGGTAGGGAGGTCTCTGTGGATTAGTATGTTGTTCAGAGGTGTGTTGGAAATATTCCTTGAGTCGGAGACATTGAAAATAGGATTCTAGGTCACCACAGAACTGTATCATGTTCGTGGGGGTGGAGGGGCAGAAGGAGAGGCCCCGAGATAGGACAGCTGCTTCTGCTGGGCTAAGAGTATAGTTGGGTAGGTTAACAATATTGCTGGATGGGTTGAGCGAATCATTGCTGTGGCCCCTTGTGGTGTGTAGTAATTTAGAAAGTTTAGTGTCCTTTTTCTTTTGTAGAGAAGCAAAGTGTGTGTTGTAAATGGCTTGTCTAGTTTTAGTAAAGTCCAGCCACAAGGAAGTTTGTGTGGAAGGTTGGTTTTTTATGAGAGTATCCATTTTTGAGAGCTCATTCTTTATCTTTCCCTGTTTGCTGTAGAGGATGTTGATCAGGTGGTTCCGCAGTTTCTTTGAGAGCGTGTGGCACAAGCTGTCAGCATAGTCTGTGTGGTATGGATTGTAATGAATTTTTTACCTTCAGTCCTTTTGGTACGATGTCCATCTGTTTGCATTTGGAAAGGAAGATGATGTCTGTCTATATCTGTCCGACTCAAGGAATATTTCCAGCACATCTCTGAAGCCATTACCCTCTGCTCTGCGATACAACCGCATTTGCTCCAACCCTTCAGACAGAGACAAACACTACAAGATCTCCATCAAGCATTCTTACAACTACAATACCCACCTGCAGAAGTGAAGAAACAGATTGATAGAGCCAGAAGAGTTCCCAGAAGTCACCTACTACAGGACAGGCCTAACAAAGAAAATAACAGAACGCCACTAGCCATCACCTTCAGGCCCCAACTAAAACCCCTCCAACGCATTATCAAGGATCTTCAACCTATCCTGAAGGATGACCCAACACGCTCACAAATCTTGGGAGACAGGCCAGTCCTTGCCTACAGACAGCCCCCCAACCTGAAGCGAATACTCACCAGCAACCACATACCACACAACAGAACCACTAACCCAGGAACCTATCCTTGCAACAAAGCCCGTTGCCAACTGTGCCCACATATCTATTCAGGGGACACCATCACAGGGCCTAATAACATCAGCCACACTATCAGAGGCTCGTTCACCTGCACATCTACCAATGTGATATATGCCATCATGTACCAGCAATGCCCCTCTGCCATGTACATTGGTCAAACTGGACAGTCTCTACATAAAAGAATAAATGGACACAAATCAGATGTCAAGAATTATAACATTCATAAACCAGTCGGAGAACACTTCAATCTCTCTGGTCACGTGATTACAGACATGAAAGTTGCGATATTACAACAGAAAAACCTCAAATCCAGACTCCAGCGAGAGACTGCTGAATTGGAATTCATTTGCAAATTGGATACAATTAACTTAGGCTTGAATAGAGACTGGGAGTGGCTAAGTCATTATGCAAGGTAACCTATTTCCCCTTGTTTTCCTAACCTCCCTCCCCCCCTTCCTCAGACGTTCTTGTTAAACCCTGGATTTGTGCTGAAAATGGCCCACCTTGATTATCATACACATTGTAAGGAGAGTGATCACTTTAGATAAGCTATTACTAGCAGGAGAGTGGGGTGGGGGGAGAGAAAACCTTTTATAGTGATAAACACCCATTTTTTCATGATTTGTGTGTATAAAAACAAACATCTTCTGTATTTTCCACAGTATGCATCCGATGAAGTGAGCTGTAGCTCACGAAAGCTTATGCTCAAATAAACTGGTTAGTCTCTAAGGTGCCACAAGTACTCCTTTTCTTTTTGCTACATTATGGTGTATAGAGTCAATACTTAGCAGCACTCAAAGCAGTACTTATACAATGGAAAGCAGCAGTTCTTCAAGAGCCATTATGATTTAGTATGTGACACATCTACACTGAAAACATGCCTAACTATCCAAAAGACTGTAAAGCTTCCTCTGAGCTATTAGTGATTCATTGTGAAAAAATGTTTATCTATCTGGTTGCCCATTTAAAAAAACCAAACCTTTTGCTACTGAACCACTGTTATTGCACCATATATTAGTTGAAAATCCATGATCAGCTGGTGTCTTTAAAGTGACTTAAGTTTTTATAAGGGTTCCATCCTGCAAGGTGCTGGGAGGTTTTTTAAGGTGTGAGTGGCCGAAACTCCTGAGACTTGAGGCCTCTCATCACCTCTTGGGAGCACTCAGTACCCTGCAGACCTGAACCCTAAGAAGCCTAAGTCTCATTGAAAGTGTTGGGGACACTGGGCATGGCCACTAGGTAACTCGAGGGGATGGAAGACCACGAGTGTCGATGAAGCCCCCTCGCACTAGGCCCAAGTGTCCTGGCCCCACCCGCCTGGAGGCACTCGCAGCAGTTATGCTGAGGATCTGCAACAATATGTTGCAGAGTCAGACTGCCTGAAACTAAACAAGGCCAAACAGGGCAGATATGGAAGAACAATGCTGAATAAAGCAGCTTTATGTATAGTTTAACAAATGATACAGAGAACAAGGGAACTAGCTGGTAACTGGATTGGCTGGCTATATGGATACTTAGGGCAGCTTGCTATTGGATCAGTATGCTGAAGAAAGGATGTATAAAAGCCTGTGTAACTTCCTGCTCTGTGTACAGGATTTGAGATTCTAATCTCCCTGTACTTTTTTGAAGCTTCAAATAAACTTTTCTGCTTCTCCACCCCGTTGTGATTATTGAGTGAAGCACACCGGATAATGAACCCCTGCTGTTGTTTTGCCTCTCGGCACTGGGTGCCGGATCTCTCTAAGCCGTTTCAGTTGTATGTACATGAACGAAAGGGGGTGGCCCTAGGAGTGCTCACACAGCTGTTAGGAGCATGGAGACGTCTTGTGGCTTATTTTTCTAAGCAACTGGATCAGGTTGCAAAGGGTTGGCCGGCATGTTTACGGGTGGTCGCAGCTACTGCCCTAGTGCTTGAGGAAGCCGAGAACCTAACACTGGGAGGGGTTATGCAAATATATACTCCCCATATGGTCCGAGCCTTATTGGATGCAAAAGGAGGGCTTTGGCTCACCCAGCCTCAGATTGCTCGGTATCAGGCTAAGCTGTTAGAGAACTCTGAAGTCACCTTACAGCCTTGCCCCTCCCTTAACCCAGCCACCCTCTTGCCAGAAACAGAGTAACAGAAACATGACTGTTTAGAGATCATAGATGCCCAGTACTCCAGCCGTCCGGATTTAAAGGATGTACCCCTCCCAAATGCAGATTATGAGTGGTACACCGATGGTAGCAGTACTGTAATAGATGGACAAAGGAGGGCGGGTTATGCTGTTGTGACCCTCCATGACACTGTGGAAGCTGAAGGTTTGCCTGCTGGGACCTCTGCCCAGCTTGCCGAACTAATAGCCCTGACCCGTGCACTTGAACTTTCGAAATGAAAGCGGGACAACATTTTTACTGATTCAAAGTATGCTTTTGGTGTGCTGCATGCTCATTCTGGCCTATGGAAGCAAAGGGGAATGCTGACAACCCAAGGCTCCCCAGTCAAGTACGGGCCACAAATCCTCCGGCTTCTAGATGCCGTACAACTTCCCTTGGAAGTGGCGGTGGTACACTGTAAAGCCCATCAAACGGAAGATCAAGATGTGGCCAGAGGTAACGCCCGGGCAGATAGAGAGGCTAAGCATGCTGCCACCCTGCCATCCCCTCAGACTGAGAACGCCCATATGCATGCCCTTATCCCATCAATAGGGGGGCTTCCAACCCCTCAGTACTCTGGGGAGGAGAGACAGCTAACTGACAAACTTGGTCTCCAGGAAAAGGAGGGATGGCTCCATTCCCCGGAAGGGAATGTCCTCTTACCAAAGGGCCTGATCCAGCCGGTGCTGCAGAAACTACATCAAACCACTCATGCTGGCAGGGAAGCACTTATCCAACTAATGGGAAAATACTTTATCACTTCCGGACTCCGACCCTGGCTGCCCAGGTACAAGCGGACTGCTTAGTCTGCCAAAAGAATAACCCCCGACTGGGACATCCTGTGCCACCAGCTGCCCTAGAACCCACTCCGGGCCCTGGACAAGTGTGGCAAATAGACTTCACTGAGTTTCCCCGGACCCAAGGGTTCAAATATCTCCTTGTCATAGTGGATCGGTTCAGCGGATGGCCAGAAGCCTTCCCATGCTGTAATTGCACTGCCAGAACAGTGGCCCTTAAGTTTGTTAAGGAGATCATTCCTCGCTTTGGACTCCCCCTGTGGATGGAATCTGACAACAGGACACACTTCACGTCAAAAATTATTCAAAGCATCTCACATGCCTTACAGATCCCCTGGAAACTCCATACGCCTTGGCGACCGCAAGCCAGTGGTGTAGTGGAGCGTACCAATCAGACCCTTAAACGGCATCTCTCAAAAGTGTGCCAAGAAGCCTCACTGTGATGGCCTGATGCTTTGCCCCTCGTCCTACTCCGTATCCATGTTCTCCCAAAGGGTAGATTAGGGCTTAGTCCCTTTGAAATTATGTTTGGAAGGGCATGGCCTATGAATGGCACCCCGGATCTGTCAGGGGAATGGGAGTTGGGTAATGGTTTTTTGTCACAGTATATGTGTTCCCTGTCTGCTGTTCTCTTGTCTCTTCACAGGTATACCAAGAATTCCCAGCCTCTCCCCTTGGACTCTCCCGTCCACTCCTTACAGCCCGGTGACTCCGTGCTTGTTCGTACCTGGAAAGACGAGCCTCTCCAGGAAAAGTGGAAAGGACCCTATACCGTCCTGCTGATCTCCCATACAGCGGCAAAGATCGAGGGACACAAGAACTGGATCCATCACTCTCGTCTAAAGGCAGTACCCGCCCCCTCGTCAGCAGAATAGTGGACCGTCCAACCTGCTGACTCCTCATCAGAGAAGTGCCTATTCGCCTGTGGGGCCTGAGCAGATAGGAATGCTCTAAGTGTAACCCATGTGCCTAATAGGGAGATATGTCTTTAAGAGACCCATTGAGGGAAGGTAGGAGTCAGTTGTGTCTGGTCATTGTTACTAGGCAGATTTAGCACTCCACAACCAGAAGCTTCTGGAACTGGGTGTGGTAGTTTTGAGTATGATCCAATAGGTTCCCTGTTGCTGGGGTCAGACTTCATGATGGCAGTTGCTATACAAAGGGCCATGTGTCCTGTGTGAGTTGGGAAAGCAGGCTGTTGTCCCTAACTCTGAAGCATTTTGCAGCAGGTTAGTGATATTGTACCCTCTAACAGGAAAGCATGGGTAATGCTAATTATAGCAAGGGGACACTGGGAGCAGAATATAACTTCTTCTACTTTAATTGTATGCTTTGAATGTTGTTTTGATTTTAGCCAAACTCTTCTAGTTAAATTGTCTCTTCTAGTATGATTCACCAACTTTTATTTAAATGTAGTAATGGAGAAAGAATCATTTATATTTTGCTATTCTCAATTTTGTATTTTCTTGTAACAGGATTTTCTTTAAATTTATACACTTAACTGAGTGTTTGGTTAATCAGTTAGCTGACTGGCTAGCAGTGATTTCATGAGAGGAAGAGTGTGCATGGATTCCAGCTGAAGATTCCTACAAGCAAGTGGAGGTCAGATGTTGTTTTAGACTCAGCAGAATGTATAGATTGGTGATCAAAGACACTAACTCAGACTTACGTGAACAAAACCTAAGCTTTTGGGAACTCTCAGATTCTTCTTGCTGTGTTTCTGTGGGGACTGAACTGTTCAGATTTTAATTTGTTTTCTTTATTTATGGTTATGTATAACTGTGAAGGTACTGTCTGTGATTATAAAATAGCCATGTTATGCTGCAAAATCAGATTCTTATTTGTTTCTTTATCATAAGATTTTATAAAGTTATTTAATTAAATTCATTTCTTTAGTTCCTTTTGGGACTTGAATGTGGGGAGACTGAATCCTGTGCAATCCTTGCTGAAAATCTTTAAGAGACTGAACTCTGGGTCTCCAGCTACTTTCTGTGGGAGTTGGGTTTTTTAAGGCACTGGAGAAGGGCAATAAAGTGAACTCTAACCCAGTGTTTTTCAAACTGTGGGTTGCGACCCACTTCTGGGTCACAGCATGTAAGGTGTTGGGTCGCCTTGCTCTGGTCAGCACCACCAACCGGAATGTTAAAAGTCCCATCAGCAGTGCTGCCCAACTAAGGCAGGCTAGTGCCCTGGAAGCAGCCAGCAGCAGGTCCGGCTTCTAGGCAGGGGGCCCACAGGGCTCTGCCTAGCAGCCAGACCTGCTGCTGGCCACTTCCGGAGTGCCGCGTGGTCTGCAGTGCACCCCGGCTGCGCCACTGACCGGGAACCGCCAAAGGTAAGTCCACGCCCCAATCCCCTGCCCCGGCCCTGAGTCCTGACCCCCTCCCACACCCAAAGCCCCTGTCCCAGCCATGAGCCCCCGCCAAACCCAGAGCCCCTTCCTGCACCCCAAATTCCTGAGCCCTGACCCCCTCCAGCACCCCAACCCAGAGCCCTCTCCCACCCCCTGAACCCCTCATTCCCGGCCCCACCCCACAGCCCTCACCCCTGCACCGCAACCCTCTGCCCCAGCTCTGAGCCCCTCCCACACTCCAAACCCCTTATCCCCAGCTCCACCGGATCATGGACATCAACAATTTTCTTCAAGTGGGTCCCCAGAAAAAAAAGAGTTTTAAAACCACTGCTCTAGCCCACCACCCAAAGGTTACATAAGGATGCCAACTGGCTTGGGCCCTTTTCAGAAGCGAGGTAGAGGTGGTGGTAGTGCTGCCTCCTTTATAACTTTTAGCCCAGTCTTTGTCTACGCTACACAGCTTTTAGCAACATGGCGCCACAGCTGTGCCGCTGAAAGTCGTACAATGTAGCTGCTATTTGTCGGCTGTCCTGCCCACAGAAAAACTTCCACCCCCAATGAGTGGCGTTTGCGTTCTCGGCAGGACAGTGCTCCTGACAACAACATAATGTTCACACCGGCACTTGTTGCGGCAAAACTTTTGTCTTTCAGAGGGTGGGGGGTTAACACCTCTGAAAGACAAAAGTTTTGTCATTCAATTGCCTGTGTAGACATAGCCCCAGTAGTTAGAGCACTCATGTGGGACATGGGTTCAAGTCTCCACTCTGCCTAAACCACAGACTTTAGGTTTCTTGCACAGTCATTCATCACAGTGCCACATAGAAGAACAACTGTTCTCTTCTGCCTTCTTGACCCATCCCTCCTTTTCCTTCATTGCTTCTTCCAGAATTTACTTTGGGACTTCCCTTCTAACAAGAAGGTGACATCTGACTGTCACCTCATCTTCCTAGCCATCTACTATGCAGCAGATTTCAAACCATGTTATATAGTCTGCAACATCACCTGAGTCAATGGGTGCAGCAAGGCAACCCTGGAACTTGTAGCTGTATTCTCTACTGTCAGAGCACCACTTCATAAGGAGCAGCTAATCCCTTCAACATGAACAGGACTGGTTTAACTCTGAACTGGAAACAAGAACAAAAAGGGGAAAAGTAGTACTACTCTGTGTGATTATTGTCTGCTAAGTAACATCTCCTCCTACTGGTGAAAGTTTTCATTTTGAACTCTTGTAAGAAACTGTTGTTAGATATGGAGACAGTTACTCAGTACAAAGGGCTGATTGATTGGCTTATAAGAATATGTAATAATGTTCATAAGTTTGAAGATTCAATACATTTGTTGATGTTACACCTCCAAAGGCTTCCTGATTGTGTAACAGGTTAGGGCAGGGAAGTTGAGGCAATATTCTGTATAGCTCTAATACTCCTCCCCTCCTTCCTACACCTCAATTTAACTCTGCTGAAGCACAGGGCGGAGCTGTCTTTTCAGCACTTTTAAGAAATAGTTATAAGTTAAACTTCAGGGCGATGGTATGTAAAAAGTGTTCATAGTGCCCAGTCAAGGTCAAAGAAAGAGTACCATATAGTTTCTTTGAAAACAAGTGTTTAATGCATACAAAACACACTGTAAATAGTACAAAATATTGTAAAGAGTTTTTAGAATATCATGAATAAGAAAAAGCTGTTAGTAAATATACGGGTATTCTTCAGACAGATACCCCCGCCTTTGTTGCTGTTACATATATTCAAATATACGGTTCTAACATAACATTTATACTTCTATACTTTAGCGCACACACAAACATATTTCCCTCTGATATTCTTTCAGGGATGATTTCTTAGTCTTCACAGAGTAACCATAATTTATAGCATGTGTCCCCTACAGTCTTCAGACTTTGAGGCAATTGGCAGCCTCATATTTGTTTTCCAAACACTTCAGAGCCTTGCCAGCAAACATTTGATCTCCACAGCTAGTAATGTGCCAGTCCTTGTGTTGACTGGTCCTTAGTTGCTGATGAAACTGAAATCTGTAGCTTGTATCCAGAGCAGTCCAGGTATTGAGACTCAGCCCTCAGAGCAGACACATCTCTTGGTCCAGATCAATCAGCTTTTGGGTCTATCTTTAATTCTTATCTTTATAACCTCTCCACCACATGTTCCGATTCACTCAGTTCTCAGAGGTAGCTGGGGGTGACCTGTTAGGTGGCTTGCCCACAATGAAAACTAACTTCTTATATAGCTTCAGAAACAGCTACTGAGCATGTCCAATGACTGCCACACATCAGTTCCAGATGTTTCTGGGCCCTTCTCACTGGGTTGCGGTGTCTTATCCTCTGCATGTGTGCAGAAACAGAGTATTGCATCTAAAATACATTTCTTTCTCCTCCCTGCTGCTTCTCTCCCTTTCTCTGGGAGAGACCAAGTCAAATGTTGCAGTATAAAGTATGTAGATTACAACTGCACTCAGCAATGTATATGCTCCACTGTTATAGCACTGCATTGTTAGTCATAGAGTCCCACAAAACCTAGGGCCAGCCTTATCACTGTGTAGCAAACATCCTCAACCATCACTGGAAATGGCCCACCTTGATTATCATACACAATGTAAGGAGAGTGGTCACTTTGGATAAGCTATTACCAGCAGGAGAGTGAGTTTGTGTGGGGGGGGGGTGAGAAAACCTGGATTTGTGTTGGAAATGGCCCACCTTGATTATCATACACATTGTAAGGAGAGTGGTCACTTTAGATAAGCTATTACCAGCAGGAGAGTGGGGTAGGGGGAGGTATTTTTTTCATGCTTTGTGTGTATATAATAAGATCTTCTAAACTTTCCACAGTATTCATCCGATGAAGTGAGCTGTAGCTCACGAAAGCTTATGCTCAAATAAATTGGTTAGTCTCTAAGGTGCCACAAGTACTCCTTTTCTTTTTGCGAATACAGACTAACACAGCTGTTACTCTGAAATCCTCAACCATATCTTTCTGTGGACTGTGACCATTGAGGGGACCTGCACATGAATTAGAAGCACAAAATGGAGCTAAAAGATAGGAAACCCAAGTTCAAATCTCTTCCCCTAATCAGGTAGAGGGGGGAACTGAACTGGTATTTCCCACATCCTAGGTGAATTCCCTAATTACTACACTAAATGTTGTAAGGGGAGCCAGCTTTTCTCCTAATAATAGAATAACCATCAGTTTGGGGTAAGTCTTCTCTATTTCTCAGCAGTTTGTCCTGAATCTGCCATACTCAGCTGTGACCCACTGAGGTATGGTGACAGGGCTCCAATACCTATAAAAACCACCATGTATAATAACAATGGAATCATAGGTGCAAAAGGGGTAACAGTGTGGGAATCTGATCAACTTCTTAGATGTCTATACCCAAAGGAGTATGGGGAAAAACCAGAAAGAACTGGAAGTATTGTAGTGAAACCTCAGAGTTACAAACACAAGAGTTATAAAAACTGACCAGTCATCCACACACCCCATTTGGAACCAGAAGTACACAATCAGGCAGGAGCAGAGACAAAAAAAAAGGCAAATACAGTACAGTACTGTGTTAAATGTAAACTACTAAAAAAGGGAAAATTCTAAAAAAAGATTTGACAAGGTAAGAAAACTGTTTCTGTGCTTATTTCATTCCAATTAAGATGGTTAAAAGCAGCATTTTTCTTCTGCATAATAAAATTTCAAAGCTGTATTAAGTTAATGTTCAGTTGTAAACTTTTGAAAGAACAACCATAATGTTTTGTTCGGAGTTACGAACATTTCAGAGTTGTGAACAACATCCATTCCAAAGTTGTTTGTAACTCTGAGGTTATACTGTAGTATAAAAGCTAAATTATGACTTAAATGGCATCACAGTTTCAGATGAGGAGGTTGGTGTTCATGCCTAACAGTACCACCAAGTGGCGAGAGTCTGTGGCCACATCGCCCAGTGGTGAGAGTCAATGGCTGGGGGTAGGCGAAGCCAGACCTGCCTTGGTCCACTGAGTTCCAACTCAGAGCCCAATAAAACAATAATTCAAAATATGTGACCTCAGGGGCAGGTGCCCCTACACCTGCTCTCTAGGCCACTTCCTACCCTGGCTTCAGTTCCTCTGCTTGTGTCACTGGTTCACTTCCGAGTTCCTCCTGGAGTCGTCTCTGGTTGAAGTCTGGAGAGTCTTCCTCTCTCAGTCAGGGCTCATTGTTGCCATCCTCTGTGATTGAAGGGCCTGCACCAGCTTGGTGGTTGGCCCTGGCCCTGGCCACCTACAGCCCTAGCAGCTTCTCAGCAGGAACCTGCACCACACAACTGCTCTCTTGTTTGGTCCACCTAGACTGAGTTGAGCTGCTCCCTTTTGAGCTCAACCTCCATTGTGAACAGGCCCAGCAGGGGCAGCTGGGCATGGTTTACTGGGCCCAGAGCTGCTCCTTAACCCTTCCCTCACCAGCATCGGGCTTGTATACCCGAACACAATCACATAGACTTTGTGGGAATATTAGTATAGAGGGGTATATTTTGTTCAGGAAGGACAGGTCGGGGGGGAGGGAGGAAAGGAAGATGTGTTGCATGAAACATCAAGAACATATACTTATTCAGAAGTCCAGAAAGAGTTAAGAGGCAGACCTGTTGAAAGTCTCTGGGTGAAGATAAAAGGGGGGAAAACAGTGGCGATGTCATGGCAGGGGTCTACAATAGACCACCAAATTAGGAGGAAGAGGTGGATGAGGCATTTCTAGAACAAAAAAAACTAGAAATATCCAAAACACAAGACCCGGTACTAATGGAGGAGTCAAGCTGTCCTGCAGTGACTTACGAGCGTGAGTACCAACCCCAGGGCAGACTGTTAAGAAACAGGACACAAATGCCAAATTGGCTGTGATTTCTATATTTAAATTTCGCCAACCAATTATCAAGTGAAAACTCCTCAGGCACTATAACAGCCTTAACATGGAGTCACAGACGTCTCTGTTGGGTACTCCAGTGTGTCTTGTCATGCAGATAAGCCTACCTTTGTGACAGATGGTCCTTTACACCAAAGGTTCTCAAACTGGGGGGAGGGTAGGCCCTCCTGGGGGGGGCACAGAATGTATTCTGTGGGGGTGTGCGAAGCTTTAGGGAAAAAAATTAACTGCACACATTTTACTCACAGCAATGAATAACAAGCAAAGCTGATTCCTCCAGACATATCAGGTCATCAAATGGTGCTGTGCAATTTCATGCATTTCTGTTACACTTGCATAGTATTATACAAAGTTGTTGTCATCTGTATATTAATCCATTTGGTATGACGTGCTGTGCACATTTAATTATAAGCATCAATTACACTTTTGCTTTTATTACAATGGATCATTGGCTCTGTTTGAACCAAAGCCTTACTGTTTTTAATATTTAGTGAGAGTTTCATGAAGATTTTTTTTTATCAGTATATGTACTTGTGTGGTGGGAGCGGGAGGACACAAAGGGGGAGGAGACCAAATAGGTTTGAGAACCACTGCTTTACACTAGAAATCACAGCAATATTCAGGTTACTGTAAGTACCAAAGGACCAGTTACTTGCCCCAGGTCAATTGCCCCTTAGAAAACTCTTGTAGCCAATCCTTTAATAACTATCTAAAGTTTATCAACAGGATAAAGGAGGCAATTACTTTGGAACTGTTCAGCAAATGTACAATATCTTCAACAGCAGTTGAAAAAGGTGGGAAATTCTGAAGCAATATCTTCCTGTTTCACTGCATGGGATGTCCAAAACTAGATGGTCTGCACAGATTGATGGTGTTCAACCAGTTGCGCAGCATTTGAATTCAGTGAGAAAGGCTTTAAATGAGCTTGAATCTCTCAATCTCACTGCACAGGCTCAAACTGAACTTCAGTCTATTCAGAAGCACATGTCCAAATTTGAATGCATTCTGATGTCCTCTTTGTGGATGAAGCTACTTACAATGATCCACCAAACTAATCTGGTAATTGAAGCACGCAATGCTACACTTGATGCTTCCTAGAGCTTCCTAGAGCTTCCTATGTGGCTCTAGGAAGAAGAATAAAGGAGTTGGAGGCGCAAGTGGTGTTCTCGTCCATCCTCCCCGTGGAAGGAAAAGGCCTAGGTAGGGAGCGTCGAATCGTGGAAGTCAACGAATGGCTACGCAGATGGTGTCGGAGAGAAGGCTTTGGTTTCTTTGACCATGGGATGGTGTTCCATGAAGGAGGAGTGCTGGGTAGAGACGGGCTCCATCTTACGAAGAGAGGGAAGAGCATCTTTGCCAGCAGGCTGGCTAACCTAGTGAGGAGGGCTTTAAACTAGGTTCACCGGGGGAAGGAGACCAAAGCCCTGAGGTAAGTGGGAAAGCGGGATACCGGGAGGAAGCACAGGCAGGAATGTCTGTGAGGGGAGGGCTCCTGCCTCATACTGGCAATGAGGGGCGATCAACAGGTTATCTCAAGTGCTTATATACAAATGCACAAAGCCTTGGAAACAAGCAGGGAGAACTGGAGGTCCTGGTGATGTCAAGGAACTATGACGTGATCGGAATAACAGAGACTTGGTGGGATAACTCATATGACTGGAGTACTGTCATGGATGGTTATAAACTGTTCAGGAAGGACAGGCAGGGCAGAAAAGGTGGGGGAGTAGCACTGTATGTAAGGGAGCAGTATGACTGCTCAGAGCTCCGGTACGAAACTGCAGAAAAACCTGAGTGTCTCTGGATTAAGTTTAGAAGTGTGTGCAACAAGAGTGATGTAGTGGTGGGAGTCTGCTATAGACCACCGGACCAGGGGGATGAGGTGGATGAGGCTTTCTTCCGGCAGCTCACGGAAGCTACTAGATCACATGCCCTGATTCTCATGGGTGACTTTAATTTTCCTGATATCTGCTGGGAGAGCAATACAGCGGTGCATAGACAATCCAGGAAGTTTTTGGAAAGCGTAGGGGACAATTTCCTGGCGCAAGTGCTAGAGGAGCCAACTAGGGGGGGTGCTTTTCTTGACCTGCTGCTCACAAACCGGGTAGAATTAGTGGGGGAAGCAAAAGTGGATGGGAATCTGGGAGGCAGTGACCATGAGTTGGTTGAGTTCAGGATCCTGACGCAGGGAACAAAGGTAAGCAGCAGGATACGGACCCTGGACTTCAGGAAAGCAGACTTCGACTCCCTCAGGGAACGGATGGCCAGGATCCCCTGGGGGACTAACTTGAAGGGGAAAGGAGTCCAGGAGAGCTGGCTGTATTTCAAGGAATCCCTGTTGAGGTTACAGGGACAAACCATCCCGATGAGTCGAAAGAATAGTAAATATGGCAGGCGACCAACTTGGCTTAATGGTGAAATCCTAGCGGATCTTAAACATAAAAAAGAAACTTACAAGAAGTGGAAGGTTGGACATATGACCAGGGAAGAGTATAAAAATATTGCTCGGGCATGTAGGAATGTTATCAGGAGGGCCAAATCGCACCTGGAGCTGCAGCTAGCCAGAGATGTCAAGAGTAACAAGAAGGGTTTCTTCAGGTATGTTGGCAACAAGAAGAAAGCCAAGGAATGTGTGGGCCCCTTACTGAATGAGGGAGGCAACCTAGTGACAGAGGATGTGGAAAAAGCTAATGTACTCAATGCTTTTTTTGCCTCTGTTTTCACTAACAAGGTCAGCTCCCAGACTGCTGCGCTGGGCATCACAAAATGCGGAAGAGATGGCCAGCCCTCTGTGGAGATAGAGGCGGTTAGGGACTATTTAGAAAAGCTGGACGTGCACAAGTCCATGGGGCCGGACGAGTTGCATCCGAGAGTGCTGAAGGAATTGGCGGCTGTGATTGCAGAGCCACTGGCCATTATCTTTGAAAACTCGTGGCGAACCGGGGAAGTCCCGGATGACTGGAAAAAGGCTAATGTAGTGCCAATCTTTAAAAAAGGGAAGAAGGAAGATCCTGGGAACTACAGGCCAGTCAGCCTCACCTCAGTCCCTGGAAAAATCATGGAACAGGTCCTCAAAGAATCAATCCTGAAGCACTTGCATGAGAGGAAAGTGATCAGGAACAGCCAGCATGGATTCACCAAGGGAAGGTCATGCCTGACTAATCTAATCGCCTTTTATGATGAGATTACTGGTTCTGTGGATGAAGGGAAAGCAGTGGATGTATTGTTTCTTGACTTTAGCAAAGCTTTTGACACGGTCTCCCATAGTATTCTTGTCAGCAAGTTAAGGAAGTATGGGCTGGATGAATGCACTATAAGGTGGGTAGAAAGCTGGCTAAATTGTCGGGCTCAACGGGTAGTGATCAATGGCTCCATGTCTAGTTGGCAGCCGGTATCAAGTGGAGTGCCCCAAGGGTCGGTCCTGGGGCCGGTTTTATTCAATATCTTCATAAATGATCTGGAAGATGGTGTGGATTGCACTCTCAGCAAATTTGCGGATGATACTAAACTGGGAGGAGTGGTAGATACGCTGGAGGGGAGGGATAGGATACAGAAGGACCTAGACCAATTGGAAGATTGGGCCAAAAGGAATCTGATGAGGTTCAATAAGGATAAGTGCAGGGTCCTGCACTTAGGACGGAAGAACCCAATGCACAGCTACAGACTAGGGACTGAATGGCTAGGCAGCAGTTCTGCAGAAAAGGACCTAGGGGTGACAGTGGACGAGAAGCTGGATATGAGTCAGCAGTGTGCCCTTGTTGCCAAGAAGGCCAATGGCATTTTGGGATGTATAAGTAGGGGCATAGCGAGCAGATCGAGGGACGTGATCGTTCCCCTCTATTCGACATTGGTGAGGCCTCATCTGGAGTACTGTGTCCAGTTTTGGGCCCCACACTTCAAGAAGGATGTGGATAAATTGGAGAGAGTCCAGCGAAGGGCAACAAAAATGATTAGGGGACTGGAACGCATGACTTATGAGGAGAGGCTGAGGGAGCTGGGATTGTTTAGCCTGCAGAAGAGAAGAATGAGGGGGGATTTGATAGCTGCTTTCAACTACCTGAAAGGGGGTTCCAAAGAGGATGGCTCTAGACTGTTCTCAATGGTAGCAGATGACAGAACGAGGAGTAATGGTCTCAAGTTGCAGTGGGGGAGGTTTAGATTGGATATTAGGAAAAACTTTTTCACTAAGAGGGTGGTGAAACACTGGAATGCGTTACCTAGGGAGGTGGTAGAATCTCCTTCCTTAGAGGTTTTTAAGGTCAGGCTTGACAAAGCCCTGGCTGGGATGATTTAACTGGGAATTGGTCCTGCTTTGAGCAGGGGGTTGGACTAGATGACCTTCTGGGGTCCCTTCCAACCCTGATATTCTATGATTCTATGTTGAGAGGGATAACACTGAACGTCTTATCAATGACATTCAACAGATTCGTGCACAATGGAATGCTATCCTGACGGAGTCCAAATTAGTAGCACAGAATACTGGCATTTCATCTGAGTTCTCCACCAATCGCAACTTACCTATTGAATCCAATGCCGAGCATCATTTTAGGGTCAATGTCTTTCTCGTCATCATTGACTCTATTCAATCAGGCCTTACATGTAGATTTAAGTCACTGCAACTAATTTGTACCCTTTTGGGGTTTCTTTGGCAGTTCAACACACTGAGTAATGAAGATCTACTTTCTGCAGCTGAACAATGTCACCAACAGTACAACAAAGAAATCTCAAGATCTCAGTGACGAGGTCATCTTCCTCAAACGAATATATTCCACAAACTTTAAATTGGATTGCAAGCCAAGGGAATTGGTTCAAGAAATACTCAAACTTGGACTCTCTGGGGTGTTTCCTAATATCACAATTGCATCATGTATTTTTGTCAGTTTGACTGCATCAGTGGCTTCAGGTGAATGCACCTTCAATGTGTTGAAGCAGGTAAAGAACTATCACCATTCAATTATGGGACAAGAGTGATTGAATGGTTAATGCTTAATCACCATGCTTAATATCAACTGTGATATTGCAAGAAAGCTAAATTTTTCCTCAATAATTAGTGTGTTTGCACAGAAAAAGGCTAGAAAAGCATTTGTTAAATAAAAAATGTTCAAATTATGTCTCACTCTTTTTGGTGCCGTATTTTGTTTTCATGTTTTTTTAATTTTTATTATGGCTTGGGGCCTCAAAAGCTGGAAGTGGCCCGAGCCTCTCCAGACCTCTGAGAGGGCCTGATCACTGCTATGTAACATATCACAAGGACAGCACTGTGAAACAAGAGGTGTATGAATGTAATTCTTGTTATTTGTAAGTTTTTATTAATGTTTCTTCACATATAAAACATAAAAACATTCATGGAAAATAAGGCGAATTATAAAAATCAGACTGTATGCATTATCTATTTACCTAAATACAATTTTAAGTTGGCCTTCATATCAGACATGTCCATCTAGGTCTGAACAGAGATAAATTCCAAAAGTTTACACTTATGGAAAAATACAGCATAACTTTATAGGTTTCAGAGTAGCAGCCGTGTTAGTCTGTATCCGCAAAAAGAAAAGGAGTACTTGTGGCACCTTAGAGACTAACAAATTTATTTGAGCAAGTAAGCTGTAGCTCACGAAAGCTTATGCTCAAATAAATTTGTTAGTCTCTAAGGTGCCACAAGTACTCCTTTTCTTTTTATATTTATAGGCTTCATTTATATTTTTAAAACTATATTTGATCAAAGCAATTCTCTCTTATTGTTATTTATTATTTATACAGTGACCAAAAGTGTGTGAGGTATTCTTCATTTTTTGGTTAATGTGTTTAGGGTTTTTTTTAAATCAGTCATCTCACTATTTACTTTAATGACTACAACAAGATTTTGTACATTCAATATTTCAATTTTACCATTGCTTATATATTTCTCAGCAAAACAACATAGTACTGCATTAACCATTTTAGGGTTACATTCATAAAAAGTATTTTTAATAAACAGATTTTAATAAACACAGTGGTTTGAATGACAGTTCAGTGAGTGGTCTGTCAGGAGGTAGCTAGAATACACAAATTTTGATTTGTGCAGCTATAAACACAATAAAGATCTTTGTGCTAAAAGCCAGGATAGTGATGGAAAAGACAAATAAAGTTTAAAAATTAACTGCTGTTTTTTTCAAGGGTAGAGTTCCATGATTTAGGCATCAAATGTGTTTTATCATCCAAACTAGTCTTACTCCTGCCTTCATCTTCACCTGCAAAAATCATGAAGACACCTCCCTGAAAGAACTCTAGAGGAAATCAGAAGAAAGACTGACAGAAAAATCTAATAGCCTAACTAAACAAAGGCTGAGGGGAAATCTAATAGCTCTTTATAAATATATCAGAGGGATAAATGCCAAAAGGGGAGGAGTTATTTAAATTAAGCACCAATGTTGGCACAAGAAGAAATGGATATAAACTGGCCATGAACAATTTTAGGCTTGAAATTAGATGAAGATTTCTAACCATCAGAGGAGCTAAATTCTGGAACAGCCTTCCAAGCAGAGCAATGGCAGCAAAAACCTAACTTGTTTCAAGATTCAGCTGTTAAATTTACGGAGGGGATGCATGATGAGATTGCCTACAAGGCCACATGGCCCATCTGCAACTGCTAGTAGCAAATATCTACAATGGCCATAGATGGGACACTAGATTGGGGGGTCGGAGGTTGTGTTATTACAGTAAAAAGAAAAGGAGTACTTGTGGCACCTTAGAGACTAACCAATTTATTTGAGCATAAGCATCCGATGAAGTGAGCTGTAGCTCACGAAAGCTTATGCTCAAATAAATTGGTTAGTCTAAGGTGCCACAAGTACTCCTTTTCTTTTTGCGAATACAGACTAACACGGCTGTTACTCTGAAACGTGTTATTACAGTGAATTCTTTCCCAGGTGTCTGGCTAATGGGTCTTGCCGATATGCTCAGAGTGTAATTGATTGCCATATTTGGGGTTGGGAGAGAATTTTCCCCCAGGTCAGATTGGCAGAGACTCTGGAAGAGTTTTGTCTTCCTCTGCTGCATGAGGCAAGGGTCACTTGCTGGCTTGAACTAGAGTAAATAGTGGATTCTCTGTAAACTTAAGTTTTTAAATCATGATTTGAGGACTTCAGTAACTCAGCCAGAGGTTATGGGTCTACTATAGGAGTGGGTGGGTGAAGTTCTGTGGCCTGCTATGTGCAGGAGGTCAGACTAGATGATCATGATGGTCCCTTCTGGCCTATGAGTCTATGAGACTTTTACAGTCTTAGATAAATTTGAGACTGAGTTCCCAAACAAGAGTTGCACGTTATAAAGGAGAATAGACAGCCTTGATCAAGCAGAGACTCAAGCTGATGTAGCAGTAAACAAACAGAAAGGAAAAGCTGACAAATGTAAAACAGTGGAAATTCATGAAGGAAAATAGCATGTTCAACTCTCAGGAAGTGGAGGTCAGTGCTTAGATAAAAAGATACAAATATCAGGAATACCAGAGATAGATAGACCTACATGATTTAAATAAAGCCATAAAACAGTACATAGTGAAAAGTCTCAGAAGCAAAAATATTCTTAGTAAATGTGAGACGTACTTCTGGAACTGAAGATAGAAGAACCAAGCTTTGAAGTTTAATACAGGCAGTCTTCGGACTTACAATACAATTGGTTCCTGAAAATCATGTCTAAAGTCGAAATGTTGTAACTTGGAACTAAATTTTCCCATAGGAACGATGTTATAATGCGGGATTGGTTCCTGAATCAAGGCCCATTACACTATTTTACACTACACCATAACCCAGATTTTTGTAATCAATCAATTATAGATGAATAATATAGCTACATTAATGTACTTATATTGTAAATAGAAATCATATTGACATAAAAAAATCACATGTTAAGCAAAAAATCATAAATATAGTACTGTACATTGTATATTACCCCTACCTACAAATGATCTAAAAAGCATAGACAAATTTTAAAGCCTTAAAACATTTTTTACATACCTTGTCTTCATCATTCATGGGCATTGGGTCTAACTGGGTGGGGTTTTCAGGGGTTTTTGGGGTGATTTGGAAGGAGTTCTTGGAGGGACTTTGCTGGACTTTTTGAAGAGCTCTTGGTTGGACTTTTTTAAGGGTCCTTGACTGGAGTCTTCTTAGGAGACTTGCCTGCTTTCTTAAAGAAAATGTCCAAGGAAGTTTGGACAGTTGTTCTCATCTTTTCCTTGTACATTTCTCTGTAGCAGCTGTCCATGTTGGATATGCCCCTATTCACAGATGAACTGTGTTCAATGTTGGGGTCATGTTACTCAAACAGGGACATGGCAGCTTCCAAATATTGAAATGCCTCAGCCAACACTTTTGTTGTCAAGACTTTATGAGGAGGAGCCTCTTCAACAATGGGTGCATCTTCTTCTTCTGCCAGTTGTTGCTGTTCCAGTTCAATGAGGTCCTCATTAGTAAATTCTTCAGAACATGAAGCCAGTAACTTATCAACATCCCCTGGTGCAAGGTCTAAGTTGAGTTCTTTGCCCATTTCAACAATATTTTTGTTCACGTCTTCAACAGTGTCTGTAAAGCCTTGGAAGCCATTCAGGACACAATTTTCTCCAAACACCATTCAAATTTGATTGTTTGACTTCATTCCATGTGTCACCAATGTTCTTTACTGCATGGATTAACAATGTTTTAAATACAAGACTGTTTTTGCTGCAATAATTAATCCCTGACACTTGGCACAAAATGATGAATAAACAATGTTCTTATTGACCCACACCTTAGGATTGGATTTCCATATCACTGGGAGAAATGCCTTAGAATATCCTTTGAAAGCCCTTGGGTTTTCCGAATGATACACAAGCAAAGGTTTAAGTTTAAAGTCACCTGCAGCATTTGCACTGAGCAAAAGAGTGAGCCTATTTTTAGCAGCTTTTTACCCTGGCATGGATTTCTCCTCTTTGGCAATGTAGGTTCTCGACAGCATTTTTTTCCAAAGGAGCCCATTTTTGTCAACATTAAAAACTTGCCAAGCACAATACCCACCCTCTTCAATTATTTCAGCCTATGTCTCAGGAAAAGCATGAGCTGCCTCCTCATCAGCATTGGCAGCTTCACCTGAGACCTTGCTGTTATGCAAATTGGCCCTGGCTTTAAAATGCATAAACCTCCCCCCTACTTGCATTAAAAGGTTCAGCAATAGAACTCTTCCCCTGTTGTTTCTTTAGAGCATCATAAAGACTCCTAGCCTTCTCCTGAATTATGCCTAAACTCACAGAAGCACGGCATTGATTTTGATCCTCCAGCCAAACGATTAACAGTTTCTCAACCTGAGCAATAAGTCCAACACGCTGTTTAGTTATCACAGTTGATTGCATAGGAGCCGAGCCCTTAACATGTTCCTGAATTCTTACCTTGTCTTTCAGGATGGTCACAATAGTCATTCAGGGGATATCCAAAGCTCTCCCGATTTCAGTTGGTGTTTCACCCTTTTTGGATCTTTTAATTATTTCCATTTTTGTTTCCAAAGTAATTGTTCTACGTTTCTTAGAAGAAGAAGCATCACTTGCACCAGACTTACGTTTTTTCTGCCATTATTATGGGCAAAGAAACACTAAATTTTAAGAAAAAGTTTGGATTCATCATATAAAAATGGCCTTGGAACAGCAACTGAGCGTCTTGAGTCAGGGAGATGGGCAGCGCAGAACGTCGATGCGCACATATGAGTGTATGAATTTTTTCAGTGGCATGGCATTGTGTCAGATTGAGCATCAAAAAGTTGAAACCAACGTCAGAATGTCAAAACAGGGTATCAATTTATAAATGGCATGAGTGCCATGCATCCTAACTTGAACATCGTAAGGTCAAGGACTGCCTGTATACCATTTATATGTTTAAGCAAATGCTGTTTCTGTTAATTCTGCTCCTAAAATACTTCAGTGAGTAATTTCACAGAATTTTGAAGGACTATAAGGTAAAATTATAATGGATTACTACTACTGGTTGCTGGGCCAGCGTGGGTACATATGCCCCAAGAGTTAATACAGGCACTGCTGGTCCCTGCTGATTGGAAGCCTCACGGCAACTGGGAGGACAAAAAGGCTGGGAAGCAGAAGTGTGGGGATACTACCAGAGTAGTGAGCAGGCTAGTGAGCTCCTGCCAGCAAACTACTAAAGAACTGCCCAGAAACAATAGCCCAGGAGGGGATGAACTGTTTGACAGGCAGGACAGCCTGCAGAGATCCAGGGAAATGTAGGAATAAGCTCAGGGTACTGTCAGTGTCAAAGAACCTTGACCTTGGTGACCTAGCTCAAGGTCCTTGAGCTGGCAACCAGTGGAATGGGTGGGCCTGGGTTCCCCTGCCAACCCCTTTGCTGGACTTGGAACTGGAGAAAGGCTTTTCAGACCCTTGGGCAACAGGATTAGACTCTCAGCCCTGCTAGACTAAGTGAGCCTAGGGGCTGTGCCACCCTTGGCCTGAGGGGGCACTATTGCTCTGACACGCTGCCTCACAATCACTCAGGCAAGTTTTGCAGCGAGCATGAGAAAGATACCTAAAAATCAAATAAAAAATTGGTCTAACATAAATTATCTATGTTGTGAATAGTGGGAGACATGGAACCTTCATCTCTGAAAATCAGGCCAACAATTTAGGTTTGGATAGAGATTTAGCTGCCTAACTTAAGCCACTAACGTTTGAAAATGTTGGCCTTTGTCTTTAATACCATGTAGTGTCAAAAGCATTATGATGGTGCTGCAAAAATATATGCTGAACACTAGCATTTCTACATTACTTCACTACCCAAAGTGGCACAAAACATGGACGTTTCTGCTGAATAATTATCTTTACTTTTGTCAACTTTATATCCAGAGCTGTCTGGGAAACAGGATTTCCATCCTTCAAAAAATTCTGAGCTTGAGGGTTTTTTCCAGCCCATATCAAAACAAAAAGTCTAAAACTTGGAATTTTTTTGCAGGACTGGAAATTCCAAAATATTTTGTTTCAGAAGCACTGAAATGTTTCTGCTGCCTGGGCAGCAGGATCATTTTGGTGTTTCCATAACAATATGTGCTTCCAGGCTCTCCAACTTCTAGGCTGCCCAAGTTGCTGGCCAGCCATCCAGCTCCCCAGCAATCCAGGTAGCCATTTGATCTGGTCACCTTGAGATATCATGTGCTTATCCCAGGTAGCCAACCACATGACCATGTGAAAAGCCAGGCAGCCTGCCAGCCAATGAGCCACCACCCAACTCCCCAAGGAGCTTGGGAGCCCACCCATTGGCCCACCAGTCAGCCTGGTGAAATGGCCAGTCAGGGAGCAAGCCGCATGCCTTTCCTGGTAGACAGCTACCCCACACCTGGGTAACTGGGAAGTCTGTCTACCCGGTGAGGTGCCTGGGGAGCCTGGAGCCCAGCAGCTTGCCAATAGATAACCAGGAGAGCCCAGAGAGTTCCAGCTTCCCACCCAGGTAGGCTGCCAAGGAGCTTGAGGACTGGGCTGGCAGGAAATCAGGCACACAGAATAGCCAGCTTTCTAGTTTCTATCTGAAGTTTGGACAGCATCAACACATTCCCATAAAACATGTCAGTTCTGTCAAAACAGCATTTCCCCTCTCTTTCAGAGAGTCCTGCAGGAGCTTTCACTATCCTTGCAATTCCTTTCTGCAGCCCACCCTGAGCTCCTGTCAGAGCCTTTCCACCCTCTAGCAGTTTTCCCTCATTTCCTCTCCACTGAGCTTCCCTACTGAGTTTATAAAGGCCAACAGGATGGTAGCTAATTAGTTACAGATGGATTGGACCTTTCCCCCATTACAGTGTGCACAACCAAAAAAATCAGATTCAAGTTGAGAAAGGGGTTAGAACAGACAAGGTGAATAGCAAAAATATGCAGCAGCCACATTTACTCATACAGAAAGAGGTGGTCTGCTGTATATTTCCTGGAGGTACAGACAGTCTAATCAGTGGTTCTCAACCCACGGCCCACTTGCGGCCCAATCAGCATACAGCTGCAGCCAGTGATGAGCTCCCAAAATCTTAACAACCAGTTCCCTCCTCACCCCACGAGGGGGTCGTGGCCCACCCCCACCCCCTGGGACTCCTGCCCCATCCAACCCCCACCCCGTGTTCCTTGACACACACCCCCCCGGACCCCTGCCCCATCCACCCCCCTCCCCTGTCCCCTGACTGCCCCCAGAACTGGGCAGGAGGGTCTCGTGGGCCACTGTAGTGGGTGCCTACCCCGCCCCTAAGAGCCAGAGGGACCTGCCGGGGGAAGAGGTGGGGAATCCCAGCAGTGCTTACCTGGGGCAGCTCCAAGGAAGCATCCGGCAGGTCCCACTGGCTCCTAGGGGTGGGGTAGCGTAGATAGGGGGGAGCAGGGGGTGTGGCCACTCCCCCCACTGATCACATCAAAAGTGGCGCTTTAGGCACTGTCTCCGTGGGTGCTCCGGGTCTGGAGCACCCATGGGGAAAATTTGGTGGGGGCTCAGCAGCTCCCCGCCCCGCGCCATGCTGCAGCTCACCTTCACTCCGCCTCCTCCCCTGAATGTGCCGCCCCATTCTGCTTCTCCACCACCACCCCCCACCTGGTTTCCCGCGAATCAGCTGTTCATGCGGGAAGCCTGGGAGGGCTGAGAAGCAAGCAGCGGCTTTGTGCTCAGGCCCAGGGAGGTGGAGGTGAGCTGGGACAGGGAACGGTTCCCCTGCACGCCCCCCGGGTTACCTGCTGTGGTGCGGGTGGCCCTCCTCACGTGCCCCCCAATTTTCCCCATGGGTGCTCCAGCCTCGGAGCACCCATGGAGTCGGTGCCTAAGGCACCACGTTTGGCCAGTTGTTAAATTTAGAAGCCCTTTTAGAACCAGTTGTCCAGACAACCGGTTCTAAAGGGGCTTCTAAATTTAACAACCGGTTCCAGCAAACCGGCTCCAGCTCACCACTGGCTGCAGCACATGCGACATCCTCAGGGGTATACATATTGTGTAGGTAGTATACAGATTGTATGATTGCCTTCCACATAAAACAGAGGCAATGTGCATGTGCAGCCCACAATGATAAATATGTTGAGAACCACTGGTCTAAGTTACAATTTCTATGACTAATGAGGAACTGCCCTAACCAATCCACCTAAGGATGTATTGTTTATAGATTTACTCACATATTGAATTCAAGAACAGTCAAAAGAAATTAAATAAAGATTATATATTGTGACAAAGCTCTGTCCTTGCCTCCATTGGTCCTGCGTTTCCTGGCGGATTTTGCTCGCCTCAGAGGCTCACTGGGACCCTCCACGTAACCCTTCTCTCTCTAGAGACAAGGATCTCAGTCTACTGAGCCATTTTCATCATAAGCTAGCGAGGGAGGTGAGGAGAAGTTATCCTTCCTTGCAGTCTCTGTTGTCTCCCAGTCTCAGTGATTAATCAGGGGGCAAAGGTTGGGGGGGGGAAGCCCAGACCCACCCTCTACTGTGGGCTCCAGCCCAGGGACCCTAATAGTATCAGCTATGGTAGCTGTCCTTTTAGAAACATAACATGTACAATTCCCTGGGCTACTTCTCCCACAGCAGCCCTCACTTCCTCAAGCTTCACTTCACCCTTACCTCAGGGCCTCCTTCCTTGTGCCTGATATGGTGTGTACTACTCAGCCTTTCCAACAGCCCAACTTCCTCCCACAACTCCTGACGTGCACACCCACCTGACTGACTGGGAGGCTTTTATCTAGTTTCAGCCAGCCCCTGATTGGCTTCAGGTGTCCCAATCAACCTAGCCTTCTCCCTGCCTTCTGGAAAGTTCTTAATTGGCCCCAGGTGTCTTAACTGACCTGGAACAGCTGCCATTTCACTTATCCTGATACCTGGGATTTGTTTAGCCTGGAGCTAATATATCTATCTCCCACTACTTTTCCATAGCCATCTGGCCTTGCCCCGTCACAATATGTAGCAAAAAAATGCATAGCAACATCAGCTAATTACATAGATGAGGCAGAAGACATTAATTACAATTAGTGGTGAGCCAGCTAGTAATTCATATTATTGGGTACAGAGCAATCATCAACCTGGTGGTCTTTTACTACCTATAATATATGACATTTCTGATGAAACACAAAAGATTGCTTTGAACAATGCAACAGAACATAAATAGATATGTCTGTTTATTTAACTTACAGCTGTGATGTGCAACATCACTATGAAGACATTCTGTTTCTTTTGGAAGTAATTATTATCTTCAAAGGTAAAGTATTTCTTCCACTAAACTTCAGAAAAATAATGGGTATTTCTAAGATGGGAAATCTCTGCTTACAACTAACTGGCAGTTTGTTTCTCGGTTTAATATTTGCAAATCTATCTGACTCCAGGCTGGACCTGGGGTCAGAGGCAGAGTGCAAATTTTGTGCCAGTAAAAATTTAAATCTAAGAGTGTCAACAGCAAGACATCTGTTTCAAAGGAATAAGTTGGAAGACGTCCACTGAGAAATATTATTTCTGAGGCTGGCAATTTACCATTCTTATGAGCTTCAGACTGATTAATTTTGAGGGACTGACTTAGGAGAGGTCACCTGACCATTGTGGTAGCAGCCCCATATCCTAAGGTACTACCTACCATCTGAGAGAATACGAAGAAGCCTTTATAAACAGGTCACCTGCACAGAAAAGGGTGTGCTGAGAGAGGTTGGTTATTTACAAGTTGGGGTGTTTGTAACTTTGCTAACTGTATTAATAAAATTATTGAAAATTCAAAAGGCTTTTTCCTTAGCTTGAGTGTTGCAACTGTGCACATTGGGGTTTCCAACTAAACAGTAATTCTAATAATACTGGGCCTGAAATTGGGACTAGAACATACCAAACTTTGGAGTGTTAATTGGAAATTCTTAAGTAATCAATATAATTAACACACAATCACTAGTTTAGGCAACACAGACTATCACCCTGTCTGTAATCTCTGGGCAAGGTTATCAGGAAGGTAGTGTTGAGGCAACTCCCAGAGAATCTGGAGTCTACAGATTTCCTTGACAGTCTGATTTCAAATTGTTTTGTTCTCACTGGTTGAGGATTTCTTTCTAACCATGGATCAACATCAGTTTGTAAAGTGCTCCTTTTATATGAAGGGTATTAAATACACTCAAATTATGTTCTCAAGAAAAGATAACTGATACAGGTTCCAGGCTTGCAATGGGACCTATTAGATGATGGGATCCACAGTTTGCTTTATATGTAATTTTAATTTTAAATAAAATGACACCACCAAATGAAAGTAAATTATTTTACTTATATGTTTCCAGAGTGCTTTGTAATTCTTTTAATTCTATTTTAATTAATATTAATCCTTTTCCCCAGCCACCTGTCACCTATCTTTCTAAGTCCAAAGCCTACCAGTTAATGCACTAATGAAAACTATAGACAGATACTTATGAATAACTTTATGCATGTGAGAACTACTCACACATTGTTACTCATGCACAAAAAGGTTTGCACAGTCAGGATCTTAGACTGTAAACTCCTTGGTGAGTGGGGTGTGTTTGTACACCACCTATAACAGTGGGAGCCTGATTCTGACTGAGCTTTCTGAACACCACTGTAATATTTTTATTATTACTTATCTGTAATAGTTTAGCCAATGTAATTAGATAACCAGATTTACAGAAAACATGTCTAGATCTGTGAGCAAGTCTTTCAAAATGTTTGCCATGCATTTTGAAAACTTATTTTAAAGAAAAACTACACTTCAATTCATGGAATTTATAAATACAGTTCATTCATGCAGCATCAATAGAATAGCTAGTGCTATACTCTGTCAAACTGCTCAAACATACTTTTTGTTCTGTGTTTGTCCAGCGCCTAGGACAATGGGGTCCTGCTCCATGACTGGGGCTTTTAGAAGCTATGATTATACAAATAAATACTATTAATAATAATAAATAATAGTTTGCAAAGGGTACTCAGCTACATTTTGTATATAACCCCCTCCCCCTTCTCCCCGCTTTCTTTCCCGAGTTAGTCAGGAGCAGGTAACACTCACCAGTGTGCCCAGGCACCTGATGTTGTTGACAGTAAAGGAGATCCTGAGTATCTCTGTGGTGATGTTGTATACCTGGGAATCCTCTATCCACCCCTCTGCTGTAGTTCTTTTACTAATAAGGAAATTAATCTTGGAGGTGCCTCCACCAGCCTGGGCGCTGTACACAAGGACTGTCATGCCTTGCGGTAAACCTGAGCTAATCTATGCAATAGGTGTAACTCAGAAGTCAGTTACCCCTTTAAGTCAGTTGGAAGCACTTCAATAAATCAATTAATAAATGCAGTCTATGCTAGTAAATAAACCTTAGCCACCTTACATGTATACTGCCTCTGGTTATCCCATGTTGAGTATGCAGTCCTCTGAATTTCAGAGTTCTAGACACTTGCGTGATAGCCCTTGAAGCCAGGGACAGCACTCTGATGGTCAAGTAAAGTAGTCCAGCCAAGGTAACAAGGGGAAGAACAATTCTAACCTGGGATCAATCCAAGCTGCATAACCCCTCTGAAGATGGAAGTTGTTATAACCAGAGTTCAGTAACCCTGGATCCAGGTTAGATAATAAGACCACTTCCCTTCTCAGACTCAAGGAAACCACTTATGGTATGTCTACACTACGAAATTAGGTCAATTTTATAGAAGTCAATCTTTAGAAAGCGATTTTATACAGTTGATTGTGTATGTCCCCACTAAGCACATTAAGTCAGCAGAGTGCATCCTCAGTACCGTGGCTAGCATCGACTCATGGAGCGGTGCACTGTGGGTATCTATCCCATAGTCCCCGCAGCCTCTGTTGCTTATTGGAATTCTGGGTTAAGCTCCCAATGCCTGATGCGGCAAAAACATTGTTGTGCGTGGTTTTGGGTACATGTTGTCAGTCTCCCCTCCCTCCCTCCCTCCCTCCCTCTGTGAAAGCAATGGCAGACAATCGTTTTGCACCTTTTTTCCTGGGTTACCCGGGCAAACGCCATAGCATGTCAAGCATGGAACCCACTCAGCTCATCGCTGCTGTTGTGAGCATTGTAAACACCTTGCACAATATCCTGCAGTATGTGCAGAAGCTGGTTAGGAGACACCAGCATGAGGATGATATGAGGAGGACATGGACACAGACATTCCTGAAAGCACGGGATGTGGCAGTTGGGACATCATGGCGGCATTGGGGCAGGTTGATAGATTGGAACGCCGATTCTGGGCCCGGCAAACAAGCACAGACTGGTGGGACCGCATAGTATTGCAGGTATGGGATGATTCCCAGTGGCTGCGAAACTTTCACATGTGTAAGGCCACTTTCCTGGAACTTTGTGAGTTGCTTTCCCCCACCCTGAAGCACAGAAATACCAAGATGAGAGCTTCCCTGACAGTTGAGAAGTGAGTGGTGATAGCCCTGTGGAAGCTTGCAACACCTGACTGCTACCAGTCAGTCGGGAATCAATTTGGAGTGGGCAAATCTACTGTGGGGGCTGCTGTGATCCAAGTAGCCAATGCAATCACTGACCTTCTGCTAACAAGGGTAGTGACTCTGGGAAATGTGCAGGTCATAGTGGATGGCTTTGCTGCAATGGGGTTCCCTAACTGTGGTGGGGCAATAAATGGAATGCATATCCCTATCTTAGCACCGGACCATCTTGGCAACCAGTACATAAACCGCAATGGGTGCTTCTCAATGGTGCTGCAAGCACTGGTGGATAACAAGGGACTTTCACCGACATCAACGTGGGATGGCCGGGAAAGGTGCATGACTCTCGCATCTTTAGGAACTCTGGGCTGTTCGAACAGCTGCAAGAAGGGACTTACTTCCCAGACCAGAAAATTACCATTGGGGATGTTGAAGTGCCAATAGTTATCCCTTGGGGACCCAGCCTACCCCTTGATTCCCAGGCTCATGAAGCCGTACACAGGCGGGCTGGACAGTAGTAAGGAGCAGTTCAACTATAGGCTGAGCAAGTGCAGAATGGTGGTAGAATGTGCCTTTGGATGTTTAAAAGCTCTCTGGTGCTGTTTGCTGACTAGGTTAGACCTCAGCACAACCAACATTCCCATTGTTATTGTTGCTTGCTGTGTGCTCCATAATATCTGTGAGAGTAAGGGGGAGACATTTATGGCCGGGTGGGAGGTTGAGGCAAATCACCTGGCGGCCAATTTTGAGCAGCCAGACACCAGGGCAATTAGAAGAGCACAGCTTAGAAGAGCACAGCTAGGTGCACTGTGCATCAGAGAGGCTTTGAAAACCAGTTTCATGACTGGCCAGGCTATGGTGTGACAGTTGTGTGTGTTTCTCCTTGATGCAAACCCGCCCCCTTTGTTGATTTTAATTCCCTGTAAGCTAACCACCTTCCCCCCCTTCAATCACAGCTGGCAATGGAAATAAAGTCACTACTGTTTTGAAACCATGCATTCTTTCTTTATTAATGAAAAAAATGTGAGATAATTGACAAGGTAGCCCGGGTAGGGTGAAGGAGGAGGGGAGGAGGGAAGGACAAGGCCACATTGCTTATTGTAGCCACACTACAAATCAAAGCTGTTTGAATGACAGCTTTCTGTTGCTTGGGCCATCCTCTGGAGTGGAGTGGCTGGGTGCTCGGAGCCTCCCCCACATTCTTGGGCATCTGGGTGAGGAGGATCATGGAATTTGGGGAGGAGGGCAGGCAGTTATACAGTGGATGCAGTGGCGGTCTGTGCTCTTGTTGCCCTTCCTGAAGCTCCACCAGATGCCTGAGCATGTCAGTTTGCTCCCTCATTAGCCTCAGCGTTGTCTCCTGCCTCTTCTCATCGTGCTCACCTAATGCTTTCCTGGCTCTTACACTGAATGCCTCCATGCATTCAGCTGTGCCCTATCAGTGCAGGAGACTGCATGAGCTCGGAAAACATGTAATCGCGAGTGTGTTTTTTTCCCCTTCTAATCTGTGATAACCTCATGGTCGGAGATGATGGGGGAGCATAGAAACATTTGCACCTGCGGAGGAATAAAAAGGGAGAGTAAAATTTAAGATGATACATTTCTGAGAACAAAAGGGAGACTCTTTCACAGTGAATCAAGCAATGCACAGCAGACAGCACATGTGCTTTAGGTACCAGGTCGCATTTTGCCTTTTATATTGAGCGCCTGCCGGTATGGTGACACATCACACACAGCTGGGCAACAGAACTCGGTTTCCAGGCAGCCATGGTAAGCCAAAAGGTACGCGGGTTAGGCTTCTAATGCCCCTGTAACATGTGGGAATGGTTTCAAACTGCAGCGTCCTCCTTTTCCATAGCAAGCAATGCTGGTTGGGTTTGCCATTTAAAAGGAGGGGCTGCAGTTTTCGGGTGGATGTGCAGCACACCCCTCCCCCTACCCACCACATGGTTATTCTCTGGGATGATCCCTTCACCCCTCCCGCCACTGCATGGCTATTCTCAGGTATGATCCCTTTTAGCCAAGCACAAACAGCCCAGCATGAACGGGGTCCTTTTACTGTTCCCTTACAAAATTCCCCTATTTCAACCAGGTGACCATGAATAATATCACTCTGCTGAGGCTAACACAGAAATATAAAGACCAAATCTTGCTTGAATGCAACCAAAACCCAGGACCATTCGCTGCCATGCTTTTTGCTGCAATGATTCCAGACTACTTGCCACTGGCTTGGCGTGGTAAAGTGTCCTACCATGAAGGATGAAATAAGGCAGCCCTCCCCAGAAACCTTCAGCAAAGGCTTTCAGAGTACCTCCAGGAGAGCTTTCTGGAGATGTCCATGGAGGATTCCCACTCCATCCCCAGACACGTTAATAGAATTTTCCAGTAGCTGTACTGGCTGCGAATGCATCCCAATTCTTCAGGGCAAATCAAACATCAAACACTCTTGCTTTTAAACCCTGTACTGTAGTTACAAATGTGCATTCACCAGAGGTGCCTTCTCCGGCTTCAGGGTCGGGGAACCCACCTTGGGAGGGTATTGGCTCCAGAGTGATGAAAAGGTCCTGGCTGCCAGGGAGAATGGATTCTCTGCTTGTCTGCTGCGCATGCACATTCTCCTCCTCCTCCTCTTCCTCATCCACAAAATCCTTCTCCCTGTTGTGTGCAACTCCCCCCTTGCAGGTATCCACGGACAGTGGTGGGGTAGTGGTAGGGTCCCGCCTTGGAATGCCATGCAGCTGATCATAGAAGCGGCATGTCTGGGGCTCTGACCCGGAGCAACAGTTTGCCTCCTTTGTCTTTTAGTAGGCTTGCCTGAGTTCCTTAACTTTCACGCGGCACTGCTATGTGTCCCTGTGGTAGCCTTTGTCCACCATGCCCTGTGCAATTTTGGCATATATATTAGCATTTCTTCTTTTTGATCGGAGTTCGGCCTGCACAGATTCTTCTCCCTGTACAGCAATCAGATCCAGTGTCTCCCGTTCGCTCCATGCTGGAGCTCGTTTGTGATTCTGGGACTGCATGGTCACCTGTGCTGCTGAGCTCGCCATGCTGACCAAACAGGAAATGAAATTCAAAATTTCCCAGGCCTTTTCCTGTGTACCTGGCTAGTGCATCAGAGTTGAAAGTGCTGTCCAGAGCAGTCACATTGGAGCATCTGGGATAGCTCCCGGAGGCCAATACTGTCAAATTGCATCTGCACTACCCCAAATTCGACCCAGCACAGTTGATTTTAGCGCTACTCCCCTCACCGGGGAGGAGTACAGCAGTCGATTTTAAGAGCCTTTTAGGTCGACGGAACAGGGTTGGTTGCGTAGACAAATTGCTTATAAAATCAACCTAACACAGCTAAATTCGACCTAACCTCATAGTGTAGAAGAGCTCATAGTCTCTTTTCTAGCCCCCTTCCCCAAAAAACACTTTCCCAAACAAAATATGTTGTGGTTACTCATGCTGCCTTCACTGCATGCCAGCCTCAGTAAGCTCTGGTTACAGCAATAGTCTCTGCCCTGGCTCTGATGAAACCCAGCAATTGCCCCCTTGGCTCCCTGCTTGGTCAAAACCCCAGCAGTTTCTCAGCAGCAGCTCCTGTATAGGACAGAACCCCACAAAGCAATCTTCCATCCCCTAGGACTGGTAACAAAGTCTCAGCTCGCCACAAAATGGAGCCCCCCTGCTGCCTCTTTATTCAAACCGAGGCTCCCTTCAACCCTGGAAATGGAAGTTTCTCTCTTCCCCAAGGAATCATGTGAGTTTTACTCTCCAAGGCTGGACTGCAGCACTCAGGATCTTCCCAACTGGCACACTGCCAGTTAAGTCCAGAGGCCCGTCTAATCACAGGTGGCAACATGTAGAACACTCACAAACATCCATGAACATTAAGGATGATCTGCAAAGGTGATTACCAAGTTCCAGTAGCATTACCAATACATGCTACCAGTAGTCAGGCTAAGAGGCAAGCTAAAATATTATTGTTCTTCTTTCAGGTCCAGAAACATCCATCTTTACCATGACCTAAATCCAACATAATGTTCCAGCATGCACCATACTCTGACATTGTAGCTAACACACAATAAATCTTGGAGCAGGCCTATTAGGGATCAGTATTATTGCAGATTTTGTTTATTTGTGCACTGTTTGGCTTAGCTTGGATTTGCAAGGACTCGTCTTTTATACTAATATTAGTTATTTGAGGTATAAATCACTTTTCAGAAAGAATGTTCATTTTTAATATGTAACATTCTGGATGCTATATGAGCCAACTCTGTACTCCAGCAGGGATCCAAGATAGCTGTAACATCAAAACACTATGCATGTAGGAGCTTCAGCTGAGTGTGGTAAGGATGTATGTGATGGTGTATGGGGAGACTTTGGTAAAGTGCCTGAAACCACTATGGCTTATTGCTAAAAGCAGCCAAGTCAGCAGGCTGTAAATTGGCCAACTCAGCAGGCTTAGCTTAACCAAGGCAGGAGGGGAGGGGGTCTTTTGGTGCCACAGAGAGGGCGGCTTGACCCCACGTCCTTCTTGATAAGAATTGTGTTGAAGTGGCTGATACATGCATTTTCGAAGAGCAGGATGTGCCCCAGGAATGTCTATTGGGGGCCTCAAGGCTGCAAACTCTGGAAAAACCCACCTGGGTAATCAGTAATCAGAAGGAACCTTTTGCTGGACCACTGAAACTGCTTGTAACAAGTTTTCTTTAAGGGACATGTCTAATGTATATATAAGGGGGGAAAGTTTGAGGTAGTTGGACTGTTTTTGGACTCTCCCTCTGGATACATCTTGCAGTCCCCACCAGCAGACGGAAGATTTGGCCACCGGAAGCCTGCCGCTGTGCCATGTGAGAGCCACACTCAGCTTTGGTAATTATCAACAGTTGGAGGTGTTTTACTAACTTTTCGCAGATGTGTGTAAGTGCTTGAGACTAAGTAAAGTTTAGCTTTAAGTGAAAGCACTTTTGCGTTGTACTGTTTGTGCCAGCCATCTATTGGTCAGATGGCCATGTCTCCCCTGATTTATTTCCTGACACCACCTCGCACAGAGTAAACGTTACCAAGAGCTTTGGGTTGAAAGAACCCCAGGTAACAATGGGACACCAGAGAAGAAAAATAAAGCTTTTAGATAATGTGCCAAATGCTCTTCTTAGCCTATTTGGATATTCAGCAGATATTTGTAAAATTGGTAGGTGCCTTTCCAGAATGCATATGTGGAAGATTCAAATCAAGTTCAATATAAATATAAAATAAGAAAAGATCATACCATAGTGATTGGGAAAACATTAGAAGCTGAGTATTGACTACCTGAATCAACAGATATGTGCTTTTCTAAAACAGGCAGGTACGAAGAAAAGAAAAATCAAGACTGGATGAGGACCTGTATAAATATTAAACAGACCATGCAGAACAAGCTCCCTGTCTACCTAAAAAAAAGGTTTATGACACTTTGAAACCTGGTCATGACATACAGAACACAAACTAGGCAGAGGGAGTAGAAGCTAAAATCTGGATGGGAAAAGGTGCAGTTAATTTCACATGGAAAGTCAGGAAAGCAAACAAGTTGATAAAAGAGCAAACCAAGGTGAAGTACGTCTGAAAGATTGTAAAGAGACTAAAGTGACAACGGCCTGATCATATGACAACAAAACGGGATTGAAAGTGAATTTCTCTAAGGCTGGTTTTAAAATTGTGTTCCTTTACCTCAACCCAGCTTTAAAAGAAGAATCTGGACTAGATATTCAGGTTCAGATTATTGGATTTTTGTTGTTGAAAATTAAGATTGCACAGAGCCCATAAAACTTTGCCTGTGTTATCTTTTCACCTGCTTTTGGAAAGTGGTATTGTTTTGAATTTTTGAAAGTATATTACTGCATTTCCACACTTATTTAGATGCATTAAAACTACTTAACTAAGTCAGTGTTGTAGGGGCTAGTGGCCATCCATGCTTCTTGGGCATCAAAATTGTATTTGTGCCAGCACAAGGAAACAGAAATGTCATTTAGTTTAAACTCTTTCGCACCTGTGATCACTGCAGGTCCAGTCACTGTCAGAAACAGAAGCAATAGAAAAACCTGACATTCATCATTGCATCCATTTTTGCTTTCACTGTTTATTAAAACTGAATTAGAAGCATTAAAACTGACCTAATAAAACATTATCAAATTTGGTTAAAAACTTTCCTCCGGACACAGATCACACATGCAAAATTGTAGGTGGGAAGAACAGTTTGAGTATTTTTAATGTGTTGAGGTAAGACATGGAAGACAAATTTATAATAGAAAGTGAAGAGAAGCTATTGACTCTCTACAATGAGTAAAAGGTGAGTGTGACTTAGTCAGAGTTAAAGCATGATTAAAAACCATATTTGTGTTATGAGAGGAAGCTACAGAAATAAAAGTTGATGGGAATTACAGCCAGGCTAGCTTGTGAAGAATCGGGTTCCAAAATATTAAAAGTAAAAGTTAAAAGTGGCTACAGTAAAAGCCATGCTGATGATGTGGATAGGGTTAGCGGAAAAGATAGGTCAAATAACCTATGTAGTAATATTTCCTGAGATTTACCATTCTACTTTACTCCTTCTGATGGTATCAAGTTCTGCATTTTAATAATCCTTCATAAATGCATACCCCTGTGTGATGGGGTGTCCACCCCACACAAGGCATGAAGAGGTTAAGGCAGCTGCACGTGGAGGAGGAATCAGGGAGCAAGGAGGAATAATTAGAGAGGAAGCTCAGCTGGAAAGAAACAGGAGGTATCTGTATAAATACCAGTAGCTGAGACTAGAAGTGGGTGCAAATAGAGGCTACAGTCAGTCGCAGGGTGATAGAAGGCAAGATGGAAAGTAGCCCAGTGATATAGCAGAGAGGTTTGGGTGTGTGCAGACCTTGACTGCTTGTTGTAGGGTCCCTGCGCTGAAACCCAGCATTCCCCTAACAGCCTGAGTTCCCCTAACAGCCACTTGGGAAGTGACACTGTTAAAGAGCAGTGAAAGGGAAGACTTCCTGGAACAGTGGGTCCAAGAGACTTAGACACCCATTCTGGAATGGGAAAACTACAATGACCTGGCTGGAAGGCCAAGCCACAAAGCAAGAGCCAGTGCGTCCTGAGATAATGAGACTGAGACTGAGAGAGAGGGAGGTGGAGTGCAACCAGAGGAAGGGCCATCAGACTGGCAGAACTAAGCCCCAGACACAACCAAAAGAAGGAATTCCAGTGGTGATTAGAGCACCCCATGAAACCCTGTCACTGGACCTCAAAGGGCTAGAGTGAACTAGTAGGCTCAGTCCAGAATAAAACATGGAGTGAAAGCTTCTCCTCCCAAGCAGTCTCTTTATTTCCTCTTGCTGCCAGGGGAAAGTAAATTAGATCTGTCCCTGGCCATTACCAGTAGCAGATTACTAAACCCCAATACGGTGGCTGAACTGTAGTGGGTGATGTGTTGAAGGAGCAGAGCTAAGACTCCACCCAATCCCCACTCTGCTATATCTACTCTCCCCACCGTGCCTACAAGAGAGATGCAAGGGGCCACTGAGGCCTGGCCCACATTCTAGCTCAGTTGAGGAAAATTTTTCAAATTTTGAACTTTAGATTAAATTTTTCTTAGAAAATTCCAGTTTGGACAAAAATGTCTATCACATTTTGGGGTGAATTCCAGACCAGTGAGGGCTTGTGTAACCACCTGCCCTGCAAACTTTGCTGTTGTAGCTCCCAACCTGGGCCTCTCACAAACAGCATGTAGGTCCCATCCTGAGTGTCTGTGTATAGCTCACCCTAGTCCAGCAACTCTGACACCAGCAGCCTGTCAGCTACACTCCAGTCACATTGTGGCTTCCACCAGCCTTGGTTACTACCTGCACCCCAACACACTCCCAGTCCCTAATTTTCCCCAAACCATGTGTTCTGCTCTGTCCAGCCTCTCCTGGACAGTTCAGATATTACAAGAGATCAATATCCAGTAGCCTGCTGCTTTAAATTGAGTTACCAAACAGCTCAGTTTAAACACAAAAATAGATTTTTTTTATTAAAAAATAAAACAAGTTTATTTACCTACAAAGAGAGAGGTTTTAAGTGAGTATAAGTATAAGCTATTAAAGTCAGAAATGGTTACAAGAGAAATAAAGATAAAATGCTTTCTAGTAGCTAATCATAACAAACTAGACTTGGTTCAAAGTAAAATCTCTACCAAGGGTTCCCAGCAACATAGCTGATCAAATTCTCAAGTCAGGTTTCCGCCTTCCACCCCAAATTCAAAGGGCTGGTTCCTTTGTCGTCCCCAGTGAAAGAGAGTGAGAGAGAGACAGAAAGAAAGAGAGATCCTTGGGTTTTTTTCCCCTCGGCTTTTACAGTCCAGTCACCCTTTGAAGTGGATTCATCTGAGGATTACCCCTCAAAGCAAAGTTTATTCAAACTGTAAAGAAGGCAACTTGGAGTCTGGTGGTTAAGACTCTTCTCCTCTGTATATGCTGAAATGCAGATTTGCCTTGTCTCCTTCTTGCTGTCTCAAGGATCCTGTTTATTTGAGGTAAACACATCTTCCTTTGCTGAAGGATGTCTAACCACTCCTGCCTAGTCAGGGCTGCATGGGTTTGAACATATGCTGCCAACATCGTATGAGGAATTCATAATTTTACATATAAAGTTGCTACATTTCACCTTGGTATTATTGACCAATGAGTTATTAGTTTTCAAATATCTCACAAGGCATATTTTGTACAAAGATTATTACACAGGCTGTAGGGTGTGAATAAAGGGATGCATTCAGTCACAACCTTCAGAAAGTATTAGTGAATATTTTCATCAGTTTTGTTTTGTTTTTTGACCAGCTGGTTCAAATGTTTTGTTTTACGGGGAAAAAATAGAAAATAAAAAAAATAAATCAAAAGAATCACAAATCTTTTGTAACTTCTCTTCCTGGTGTTTTGACCAAATGTACTGCTCTGTGATTGTCCCCAGACTCCTCTCACACACGTTGAGGAGGAAGAGTGACAGAATGGAATCCTGTGGGACTCCTAACACCACACTCTAGGACTTCTACAAGAGGAAGGAGCAGAACTATTGAAGATAGATTAATTTAATTTGTACTTACATTATGATGGGAGGAAGGAATTAAGGGCCTGATTCAGCAAAGCACTTAAAAGTGCATGCTTAACTTTAAGCATGAGCATCAGACTAACACAATCACTTAAAGTTAAGCACACACTTAAATGCTTTGACGATTCAGGGCTTATGTTTTTATTTCTGGAAATTAAAGCATTTTTGAGAGAGATAATTTTATATATTGGACAATAGCTGCCACTAGGCATCACAGAACAACAAAGAGTACTGGTAATAAAGGTCAGTAATGAGCCAAGCAACGTTCTCAAAATGCTTTTGGAAACAAAAAGCATTAATTAAATTCCCCTTTTTCAACTCAAAGAAGACAAAGCTGTATCTACAAAGATGAAAACCTATGTTTACTGGCCCTTATTAGTTTTCTCCAGTCACCTGAAGCATACAAAGTTTAATGGCCTCTGAAACATTATCAGGAAGTAAGGAAAATTAAATGAAGAAATCCATATTGCTCCCTATTTTCCCCCATTCCTTTCAAGATAGCATGCACATTTCATTTAATATAATAGATAATGACTTCTATCTCCAAGGGTCCAAATGACAGAAAGAGAAAAGGCTTGCCATTGTCAGGTTTTATGCTGCTATAAGTAACTGTTCAATCAATAAGCAACTCCAAAAGTGGCCTGCAACAAGAAACTGCTTCTAGCCGTTAGGTGTACATATTATGCATAACTTCTGCTTCAGCTTGGAATTCTATGAATCAGATATGAGGCTAAAGGATGCTTTTTCTAAATTGAAAGCATGCAACAACCAAAGTCACTGGAGGCAATCTGTAATGTCTTAGTCCTATCACAGAGAGTACTTTCAAAATGATCTGTTCAGAAAGCTAATGTTCCCCATAGTACAGGAAACAGAAAATATAATGAACCGCTACCTTCATAAAACATTGTGATAAATACCTAGTTTAATAAGCCACTTCACCAGGATTAATCTTATCAGAAACCAGTCTGCTTTCAAATTGGCTGGTACTATCACTAAGTGGTCTCCAAATGGTGAGAAATAGTCCACGTTTTGTTAAGCATGAAAAATGTCTATCTTCTCTGTATTCACTACAAAGAGGAATCCAGCTTTCCACAGATGGCAGGGCTTGAACCATTGTTTTACTGAAAGAATGGCAGACAGAAGATGTCTCATACGACTGATTACTGAAGCAATTGTGACTTTGCTCATGGCTTGATCTCTCACACATGACAGGAAGCTCTTTATTATAGTGGCAATACCTCCAAACTATGTTTTAGGGTTGATTTTTCTGCCTGAGAGTAACGTCAAAAGAAAGTTAACGGATAGGATTTGTAAACACTGGGCATAGGCACACCATCTAGCATGCCTGTATCTACAGCTTTCTTATAATAATGATGGATTTATTCATGTTGTCATAAACAACCACAGCTGCCAACACAGAGGGTGTGTCTATGTCTAAACAGAAGCTGGGAGGTCTGAGTCCCAGTTCAGGCAAACATACACCCACACTTGCTCTGCTCGCACTAGCATGCTAAAAATAGCAGCATGGCCATGGGCAAGCCATCCCAAGTATGTATCTCATGGGTCCTGAAACAATTTGTATAGTAGGGGTGCTGAGAGCCATTGAACCAAACTGGAAACCCGGTATAAGATGGAAACCACTTCAAGCCAGGGGGTGCACCAGTACCCCCAGCACCCCTAGTTCCAGCATAGAATCATAGAATATCAGGGTTGGAAGGGACCTCAGGAGGACATTGAGACCAACCCCCTGCTCAAAGCAGGACCAATCCCCAATTTTTGCCCCAGATCCCTAAATGGCCCCCTCAAGGATTGAACTGGGTTTAGCAGGCCAGTGCTCAAACCACTGAGCTATCCCTCCCCCCTGGGGCCATTTAGGGATTAGGGCAAAAATTGGGGATTGGCCCTGGTTTGAGCAGGGGGTTGGACTAGATGACCTCCTGAGGTCCTTTCCAACCCTGATATTCTATGATTCCATACAAGCATCTATGATGTACTTAGTATCTCAGACAGAGTTGTACTTGGGCACCTAGCCCAAGCTACCACCCATGATGCTATGGTCGCACAGCTATTTTTAGCACCCTAGCCTGAGCAGAGCTAATGTGTGCACATCTGCCAGAGCTGGTAGTCACACCTTCCAGCTGTATATACATACTCAGAGACTCAGTGTTGGTTTCCTTATTTTCTAGATTTAATGCATCATGCAAAATGCAGAATCTGCCTTTCAATGAATAAACCCTTTATTTGCAGGGCAAAAATGACACTGAATCAAGGAAATAATTGAATATAGATAATAAAAGCTGTGCATGTGTGTGTGTGTGTGTGTGTGTGTGTGTGTGTGTAATTCTTTATGCTTTAAATTGCACAGCAACTATCACTAATGTTAACAGAAGTCACACAATAATATTTCTGCACATGACTTTGAAAGTGTATATTTACATAGGAATGATAATGTAATTCTCTCTTGAAGACATATTTTCTATTCACTAAAATGATCTCCATGACTATTATTTAATGCAATGCACTGTAGTGATCTTTGAGGGAACAAATACGTAAAAAGTAAAATCAAAGCAAGGAATGTTATATAAACGTAATAGTACTCTATTCTGACTCTCAAATGCAATGTTTGACCACAGTTTAAAAAAAAACACCTAAATTCTTTGAGTGAATCATAAAATAACTTGTCTGTCAAGAACAAATTTATGAAGGAGTTCTATATTTCTTTCATACTTCTCAGTTAAGGCAGTGGTATGGACTGTTATTTCAACAGCATTGTAAAAAGCCACCGTCGTTTTAAACTCTGATTTCTAAGAACCTGAATCCTACACTTTGTGACATGCTGAGATTTATGTTACCAAAAAAAGTAGAACATAGCAAATTAACCCAAAACAAAATGCTTAGGACCAAAAAACAGTTAAGATTGCTAATTCTGCATACCTATCTGCATACCTATCATTTTCAAAACCCAAGTACTTAAAAACAAGGAAATTAATAGGTAAGGATGTCATAAATTGTACAATGCCCACATAATAAAGAAGTCAAGTATAAAAAAATGCATATATTCTCACTGATTTTTTTTCTACATTGGATTATTCAGCAAAGAATCATTCATAGTTTTTAAATACGACAATCTCTTACTGCTCTAAAGTTCCATATTTCATGCCCACACACAAAAGACCAAATTAGCACTTGCACCAGCCTGAATTTAACAGCTGTATTCAGCTTCTTTTACATGTTCTTTTAGTTGACAAGAATTTGTAACAATGTACTTATCTTTATTAGATATTCATAGTCAGGAGTAATCTTTACATCTCTTCGAACCAATACTGAATTCTGTCAACATCTTGGCTTCAGCTGTTGTTTCACTAACATCATCTGTCTTGTGAAAACATCTAGAGTATGCTGCCCAAAAACAATGGCAGTTTCATTGTGTGAACTGGTCTTCAAAAAGGTCTTGAGTTGATTCTTCAGACTCCATAATAAAGACATCATCAAGAGAACTTCTCTTTCCTCTTGTCCAAATTCCTCTCTTGTAGCTATGAAGAGCAATGTGCATTACCATTTCAACCAACATGACTGCCAACCATACACAAGACCGCTCAGCAGATTTACTGACTGAAGAGATTGTAATAGCATTGCTGTATTCACTAAAACTGCCATTTTACCATAAAATGATAGTGAGACATATCTGCCTGTACTTTTAAATGAACAGCAGCAAAGTTACTCCCAAAGTATTCCTGATTATCCTGGCATTGTTTATAAATACTAAAATCATTCCTACGTAACAGAAATCAATCTCAGATTTTACAATATGATTTCTAACATTGTATTGCCTGAAAGTTGAATTGATTTGTACTCTTTGCTCATAGTTACCTTAGTACTATGTAAGCTTTGAAGCACATATAAATGCCGGTTCTGGTATTCTGGTCCTGTTGGGAAATAAACTAGCTGAAACTATTCACTTCCATAAGAAACAGTAAAGAGGAGGGGGGAATTTAGTCACCTACATTCAGTAACATTTCAAAACTGATACAATGCATGAATATTAAAAATCCATAGACACAAGGAAAAACACAGTTAACTTTTCGACATATTTTAAAAATACTGTGGATATTTTATTAAAAGCCTGGTATGGTATAAAGTCTTCATTTAATCATGGCAGTAATTATATTATCTTTGGTAATCAATTAATGAAATTAATTTTCACATAGCTGATATAAAATCATTAATATGTTTTGGCACTACTATGCGTCAGCAACTAATTCGTTTTATTATAACAGGAGAGTCAATAATGTCATTGGTATAACTAACAGATGATAATATCTCTCCTCTGCTCTTGATTTTGGATCCTGCCCTCCAATGTACTGAATGCTCCCTGCAAGGTGATGAATGCCCTGAACTTCCACTGAGATTAATTAGGAGGTCAGAGTGTTCAGCACTAGAGATGGGAAAATAGTGAGAAAATTTAGTCAGTCACACACATATCAGTGACTTCTAAATAGAATTTTGCTTCAGATGTGTTCACACTGCTTTTTTGTGACTATTTGAGTAAGGAAAAATTGTACAAGTAACCATGGAAAGCAAATTTGGGGACCACAGCTATTATTTATTTTATTTTGTGACAAAACAAAAAGAATTTTAGTGGAAGCAGAAGTACTGTATAAAGTTAGGACAATCAGCAATCAGAAATACCAGCATGGGTTTTACGTGACCAATCATGACGTCCAAATATCAGATTGTGACTACTGAATCCTTGAAGGAATGCTAGCAGTGAACAGCTTACAAGTGACACACAAGCTGAAATTTGTTCACACAAATAGTTCTTTGAACATTTTGGAATAGTGACCAAATTTGTAAATATCACAGTCACAACAGATAATTCACTAAGAGGAAAAAACAAAATTGCCCTGCCAGTAAATTCAACAAATAAATTGTTAATCCATGTCTGCTCCATAGGACCAGGACTACCTGGTAGAATACAACACAGCTATTTTTAGCATAATGACTTTGGGCTAGTTCTCTCCCCTAATCAACTCCCAGGTGTCTGAAACCGATACTAGTATAGGACAGAATCCAGACATTCTACATATACACACATACAGAATACTGCACATGAATCCCCCCATGCCCACTCCACACACCCATTCATTTTCCACCTATCCATTTTGCACACATATTCCCACTCATTCCTCACACACATCCCCTGCATATGCTCTACACCCATTCATTCCTTGCACACATCCGATCACCTCAAAGGGCAATTCAGCAGTTCTCTCTAGTGGGCCAAACCCCAAGCTACATTAGGGAAGGAAAAGTACAACCATAAGGCTTACCATTTATAGCTAGGCTTGACAGAATTCAATAGACAGCAAAAGCTGTATTATCCAGCACTTTAACAACAGGAAAGCTCAACAAAAACTGGCATTTCTGATCTTCATTGAAAATCTGTTTTATAGTCCGGTTGGCACAGCACCAGCAGGTTCCCTACCTGGCTCCACGTAGCTCCCCGGAAGCTCCCAGGCGACATGTCCCTCTGTTCCTAGGCGGAGGAACACCCACGAGGGGTTCAGAGTGTGGGAGGGGGTGCAGGCTCTGGGAGGGAGTTTGGGTGTGGGGGGGGCTCAGGGAAGGGGGTTGGCACGCAGGGTGCTGGATCTGAACAGCGCACACCCATATATATATATATATATATATGAATTCTGCCATGCCTATATAATATATAGATATAGATAATTTGGATTGCTAATATCAATATTTATTTTAAACATTTTTTTCAGTTTTTATCTATTTAAATTTTCATTAAATATCTGGGAAATTATGCGGGGGGGGGGGTCAGACAATAATTTAATAATAGTAGATGTTGAGATTCAAAAAGTTAAAGCTTTATAATGGTTAAACCACAAAATGTCAACATCACATACAAAATATACAAAGTAAATATCCTTAAATCGAACTCTAATAAAGTCTCAAGTAGCATTTTTCTCACTTTGCCTTTCTATAAATCTAAATTTGTTATCAATGGAAATATTTGTCATTGGCTTGTTTGTGTATGGTGAAATTGACATTTATTGACATTTATCAATAATACAATCCTTCCAGACCTATTCATAGCTCAGAGGAAGGATTCAGCTTCTGTCTATTCAGTGGAAGTCCCATCCCTTCTAGTAAATATCCAGATCCATGATGCACCACTCCTAGCTCTCTCTCTTTCTCTCCCCTTTCCCTGGGCAAGAAACTGCCACAAACCTAATCCGAATGCCACTGGCTCTACCTAATATGTGGTCTCCCAATTCTAATGCTTGGATCTCCTGCAGCCATAAAATAAGCCCCACAAACCTTCAGCTCTTCCCTATGCCCCCAACCAACAGGGTTGTTCCAAATCTGCAAAATCTATACCCTTGCCCATCTCTAGTCAACTTTTAGCAGCTTCCTGCTACACCCCCACTGCCCTAGACTTTGACAGTTAGGCCCATGTTCAGGGAGTAAGGCCTCCAGAGTCTTCAACCACAAACCCTCAGATGACTGCTGCCTAGGATTGGCAACTTTGGTTGGATGAATTCCTGGAGATTTCATCACATGACATACTCTTTAATTAAAGATTAAGCTTTAATTCCTGGAGACTCCAGAACAACTCTGGAGGGTTGGCAACCCTACTGCTACCAGGAAGGCCCCCAATCCTCATGTGCCTATGACCGTCTGACCCTCAGGTTCTGGCTCCTCACCCTCAGCCCCCTGTTAACTTATGAGTCCTCTGTAAGGAACCTGAATGGCCTCCCATCCTTTCTTCAAGGTTTGGCTCGTAGCACCCCTCATCTCCAGACTTAGGGGCAATTTATAGGAGCCACTGCCCCCCCGTCATGGAGCACCAGGATCTAAAAGGAAAGGGATAAAAGATGTCTACACATGGCAGGGCAGGGCCTGCAGCAGGATGAGCTCTGCTCCATCCCTTTTGTCACAGGCTCTCCCCTGAAATAGGCTACCCGAGCAGGCAGTTCTCAGTCTGCCTTCCCATAGGGCTGCGCTTTGCTAGGTGCAAGAAGCCTGGGTACACTCCCCTGAAGATCCCAGTGCTCTTTGTCATGGGAGGGGGAGGGGCAATGCTTCTGCCCTTGGTTTTCTCCCAAGACTGCACATGAAGGGAGACAACCAGCAAATGCTTAAAGATGGGCTGGAAGACGGAGTGGGAGGGCCCGCCCCACCCTGTTCCCAGAAGATACCTAAGGTCAGAGGGGGAGGCAGGGCCTGGGGTTTGGAATCAGGGAATTGGTGGGGGCAGAGGTACATAGGGGAGTCAGGGAAGGAGGGAAATGGGGGTAGGAGAGGAACACAAAGGATCAGATAAAGGGAAAATATGAGTTGGAGCTCTCTCAAACTCTTTTGTTGCAGGTGTTCCACATGGAATGAAATACATAAATCGTCATTGGGGGCAGTGACTCGCCGAGGAGAGTGCACTAACCACTAGGCTATAGAGTCAGTCTCTCTCTCTCTCTCTCAGGCCCAATGACTATTTAATCATTTTATAAAAAGTGGAACAGCTTCAACAGGAGAGATTTAGTGAGACCCACCCCAGAATACCCTACAGTAGCCAGGGCACTCACCTGGGAGGTGGAAGACCTATGTTCAAGTCCCTAGTGCAAGTCAGACAGAGTGGTAATGCTCTAACCACTGGGGTATAGCATATAAGGGCATTACCATCATCTTCTCCTCTTACTTTTGCTGTGCTTTAGGAAGGGCCTGATCCATTACATGAGCTTTTAAGCAGCCTCTGAGCAGGCCTACTGGATCAAGCTCCACGGGCAAGATAGGTAGGGTAATGCCCAGTTTAAGAATCCTGTCAAGTCTCAATGTCTAGCTCAGGCCCAAGACCTAGGTGGCTGTGTCCAGGCTCACTAGTAGGTACCACCGGGACTTTACCAGTGAAAACTTAGGTGCTAGGGGAAGTTAGGTACCACCAGGGTTAGGCAGCTGAGCAGGGGTTTTGAGAATCTACATTTTGGATTTAGGCATTTAAAGTGGCAATTAGGTTCCTAAATCCCTTTGTGACTCTAGCCTAATGTGATTTTATTGCTGAGTACATAAACTTTCATAAACATCCTATACAATCATCAGTTCCTTGATGAGTAAATTTTTCTAATGGTCCATTATTTAAATTCTAAGCCCGTCATAGCAGGGACCATGCCCGCTTTCCTGTCTGTAAAACCTGTGGAAAACTAATATATATATTAACACAATAGTCCTTAATGGATCTAGTCTCATTAGCCCAGCTAGTAATCTTTATAGATTCTTTGAAGAATCAGCTACAGTTGTAGCTGTAGGACAAAATCCTGACTTGTGTTATATGAGTATGCTGGGGTGGTAAGGGAGAAAGTGCAAGGAACAGAATAAAGATTTAGCACTCCTTTGAGCACTTGGAAGGGAGCTAATGTTCCTGACAATACTCCACAGCCCCTAAGATTTGAGAGAGTAGTCAGACCCATGGCCCCATATGCTGGGGATACACGTTGCTCTTTTCTGAACCAGCATTAAGAAGAACATCAGGTGGCTAACAGGATGGCTAACTGCCCCTGTTAGCCATCCTCTCCTATGCAAGCAGGGTGGCCCAGGGTAGGAACCCTTTGCTTGGCTGCTTCCCTTTATAGCATTTCATACTATTCAGTGGCAGAATGTGTTCCATGCCCCATTAGTGTATTTCTATTTATAATTGCACTGTTACAGGTAGAGTGGCAGTGAAATATTTTTTTCTTTATAAAATAATTCTGTCAGTGGAAGAGCCAGTGATTTACTGTTATAATAGCCAGTTCTGTGACTGCTTCTCAGCTCCATTTGAGGAAAATTAAATCCGTGTTTTATCTCCCTTTTTAGGCTTACTATAATAGCAGTTATATCAAAAAATGAGTATAGCTGGGACTTAGGGCTCTAACTTTATACTCTAGATAACTGAATCCTATAGACATGTTTTCAAATAAATATAAATATTTATTTTTAAGCGCTCATCCCAGGGACCCTACCTACATGGATTAGTTTTGCCATCTTAGGTACTAGAATTTGTTTTCAAAAAAGCTTGCAACTCCCATATTTTAGTAATTCCCTCCATTTCTGGAGCTCTGTTGTAACAAATGCAAATTACGATGAATCTCAAGATCCACATATAAGTCCCAGTCCAGCAAAGCACTTGATCACATACTTAATTTTAAAACAATAAGAGTACTCTTGTGCTTATTCACATTATAACAGGGATTACTCACATGTTTAAAGTAAAACATGTTTTAAAGTATTTTCCTGAACTAGGGTCATAGTTTGGCAGATGGAAGAATCTGAACAGGTTAGGAGATGAAAATGCCAGTGATCCTGCACATGTATATAAACCTTTGCTACAGATGGTTGCCAGACCAGTTACAAACTGATTTACAAATACAGTTTGACTGCAGAAAAGAAAATTACTTCTGAGGTGCAACACTACAAATACTAAACAAGGTAGCAACTTCATACACATATTTAGTGTAAAAAGTGAAAAATACTGAATTCAGCTGAAATTACAGGGCAAATTTATAGTAAGCAGGCAAAAGGTAATACCTAAATTGGAATTTGGCCAGGAAACCAGGTGTCATAAATATAAAGGGAAGGCTAACCACCTTTAAATCCCTCCTGGCCAGAGGAAAAAACCCTTTCACCTGTAAACGGTTAAGAAGCTAAAGGTAACCTCGCTGGCACCTGACCAAAATGACCTTCTCCAGGAACTAACATTCTGGACTTTGTAACCAACCTACAAAACACCCTCTGAACCTCTTTAGCCCTTGCTAAAGAAAACCGAAAGGGTGCTCAAAAAGAGCAAAAAGCCTGGTATGATAAACATGCCAGAAAGCGTTCCTTCAAAGTAGGGGACCAGGTCATGGTCTTAAAGGTGCTTCAGGCCTATAAAATGGAAGCATCGTGGGAAGGGCCATTCACGGTCCAGGAGCACCTGGGAGCTGTTAATTATCTCATAGCCTTCCCCACCTCCAACCAAAAGCCTAAGGTGTACCATATTAATTCTCTAAAGCCCTTTTATTCCAGAGAATTAAAGGTTTGTCAGTTTACAGCCCAAGGAGGAGATGATGCTGAGTGGCCTGAACGTATCTACTACGAAGGGAAAAGTGCTGGTGGTGTGGAAGAGGTGAACCTCTCCCTGACCCTGGGGCGTATGCAGCGACAGCAGATCCAGGAGCTGTGCACTAGCTACGCGCCAACGTTCTCAGCCACCCCAGGACTGACTGAACGGACATACCACTCCATTGACACAAGTAATGCTCACCCAATTAAAGTCCAACCTTACCAGGTGTCTCTTCAAGCTAAAACTGCTATAGAATGGGAGATCCAGGATATGCTACAGATGGGTGTAATTCGCCCCTCCGGCAGTGCATGGGCATCTCCAGTGGTTCTAGTTCCCAAACCAGATGAGGAGATACGTTTTTGCGTGGACTGCCGTAAGTTAAATGCTGTAACTCACCCAGACAACTATCCGATGTCATGCACAGATAAACTATTAGAGAAACTGGGACAGGCCCAGTTCATCTCTACCCTGGACTTAACCAAGGGGTACTGGCAGGTACCGCTAGATGAATCCGCCAAGGAAAGGTCAGCCTTCACCACACGTCGGGCTGTATGAATTTAATGTGCTCCCTTTCGGGCTGCAGAATGCACCCGCCACCTTCCAAAGACTTGTAGATGGTCTCCTAGCGGGACTGGGAGAATATGCAGTCAGCTACCTTGACGATGTGGCCATATTTTCGGATTCCTGGGCAGAACACCTGGAACATCTACAAAAAATCTTCGCGCTCATAAGGGAGGCAGGACTAACTGTTAAGGCTAAGAAGTGTCAAATAGGCCTAAACAGAGTGACTTACCTTGGACACCAGGTGGGTCAAGGAACTATCAACCCCCTGCAGGCCAAAGTGGATGCTATCCAAAAGTGGCCTGTCCCAAAGTCAAAGAAACAGGTCGAATCCTTCTTAGGCTTGGCAGGATATTACAGGCGATTTGTACTGCAATACAGCCAAATCACCACCGCACTGACAGACCTAACCAAAAAGAAACAGCCAAATGCTGTTCAGTGGTCCGAAGAGTGTCAGAAGGCCTTTAAGCAGCTTAAAGCGACACTCATGTCTGACTCTGTGCTAAGGGCCCCAGACTTTGACAAACAGTTCCTAGTAACCACAGATGTGACTGAGCATGGTGTGGGAGCAGTTTTAATGCAAGAAGGACCGGATCAAGAATTCCACCCTGTAGTGTTTCTCAGCAAGAAGCTGTCTGAGAAGGAAAGCAACTGGTCAGTCAGTGAAAAAGAATGTTACACTATTATCTATGCTCTGGAAAAGCTAAGCCCATACATTTGGGGACGGCGTTTCTACCTGGAAACCGACAATGCTGCGCTACAGTGGCTTCATACCACCACTGGATATAACAAATAACAAAAAACTTATTTGGTGCAGTTTAGCTTTCCAAGATTTTGATTTCGACATCCAACACATCTCAGGAGCTTCTAACAAAGTGGCTGATGCACTCTCCCGTGAAAGTTTCCCAGAATCAACTGGTTAAAATCGTCCTTGAGATGTGGAAAATATTGTTAGTCTTTATATACTTGGTAGTATATTTAGAGGTGCATGTGTCTTATTAACTCTGTTTTCTCCTGGAGCTCCAGGAAGAAATCACAGCCAGCGTTTCACCCTATCTGTGATTTGGGGGGCGTGTCATAAATATAAAGGGAAGGGGAAACACCTTTAAATCCCTCCTGGCCAGAGGAAAAAACCCTTTCACCTGTAAAGGGTTAAGAAGCTAGGATAACTTCGCTGGCACCTGACCAAAATGACCAATGAGGAGACAAGATACTTTCAAAGCTGGAGGGGGGGGAAACAAAGGGTTCTCTCTGTCTGTGTTTTTTTTCTTTTTCCGGATCAGAGCAGGAATGCAGGTCAGAACTCCTGTAAAGGGTTAATAAGTAATCTAGTTAGATATGCATTAGATTCTGTTTTGTTTAAATGGCTGATAAAATAAGTTGTGCTGAATGGAATGTACATTCCTGTTTGTGTGTCTTTTTGTAACTTAAGGTTTTGCCCAGAGGGATTCTCTAGGTTTTGAATCTGATTACCCTGTAAGGTATTTACCATCCTGATTTTTCAGAGGTGATTCTTATACTTTTTCTTCAATTAAAATTCTTCTTTTAAGAACCTGGTTGCTTTTTCCTTTTTCTTAAGATCCAAGGGTTTGGGTCTGTGTTCACCTATGCAAATTGGTGAGGATTTTTATCAAGCCTTCCCCAGGAAAGGGGATGTAGGGCTTGGGGGGATCTTGGGGGGAAAGACGTTTCCAAGTGGGCTCTTTCCCGGTTATATTTTGTTAGATGCTTGGTGGTGGCAGCAATAAAGTCCAGGGACAAAAGGTAAAATAGTTTGTACCTTGGGGAAGTTTTAACCTAAGCTGGTAAAAATAAGCGTAGGGGGTTTTTCATACAGGTCCCCTCATCTGTACCCTAGAGTTCAGAGTGGGGAAGGAACCTTGACACCAAAGTAGTACAGTTAGTGTTACAAAAAGGGCCAAATGGTCAGAGCCTCAATTTTATATCTGATCAAAAAGACAGGCCCCTTCAGAAGCACAGTGTCCTATCATCCTACATTGGAGAAGCAGTTCAGTATTGATTTAGGAGGAACAGTGACATCTACTAAACTATCAACACTACTGAATCATCAATATCACCAAGTCTCCTTTCCATGTAATTATCTGATCCAACTGTGATTAGCATATGAAATCTGAGAAACTCCAAGCTCAAGATGGTAGGATGCAAGAAATAAGTAAGGAGGTTACTTTTAAGTTTCTTTTAAGTGACACAAAAATTCAGAGATATGCCATCTGGTTTTGAATTATGCCAGAGTCATCATTAATTAATTCATATAGAATGACTTGGAACAAAAAGAGCTTGCTTAATGCAGACATCTTTCCTGTCCATAGTGTGAACATTTTTTGAATGAGATGGCATAAATCCAATGGCTCAGTTTCTTGCTAAATATTCTTCTCTAAAAACACTATCCCACACCCGTGGATGTGAAAGTAATACATATGATGGGGGAAAAACTGAGCACAAATTTACATCAAAATGATATATAGAATAATGGCTAAACATTAATTATATGTCTAAAGCTGAATGCAAGGAAATGTTGCAATTAAATAGCTGCACAGTATTTTTAAAGTAATAAATTAGGTAATAAGAAAAGGAGTATTAGGTAATTAGGTAATGTTAGTCAAATTAAAACAGTGGTGTACAACATCTGGAGCAGCAAGGGCCAACTGTCTACTTCCCTACTTCCCTAATTTGCATATATATTTACAGATTTTTAATCAGGAATAATTTTATATATTTATTATTTTTATGAATGGAGCACTGTAAATGTAAATGTAAACAATGTATATAAAAAAAGACAACATACTTTTTGAGGGCTGCAAGAGAACAGAGTATCAATGTGAAGAATCTATTATTAACCACATTTATTGTGGTAGCACCTAGAGTCCCAGTAATAGACTAGGATCCCATTGGCCAGGAATGGTGAACTGCGGGCCACTGAGAGCTGAGGGTGGCCGTGTCTGAGGACAGTCGATGTAAACAAACTGTCTCCCGGCTCGCCAGCAGATTACCCTGACCGGCCACAGTTTGCCCACCACTGTGCTATGGGCTTTGCAAATACAGAGCAAAAAATTAAAAATAATAATAATGCTTCTCTAATACCATATTCTTCATGATTGATTTTAGTTTTGAGATGTCAACGTGCATTATAGAATGGAAGGCTGAGACCGTTAGTTAGCTGAAGTGTTTTGCTTTATTCAGACTATACTAGGAAAGGTCTGCTTACAAATACAAATACTTCCAAAGAGGCTTACACAAATAGCATACCTCTTATGTTACCCACAGTACCTTTCACCCAGCAAGATGGAAAATTAGTAAGTTTCCTTCCTAAAACTGTAAGCAGCACACCATCCTAAAGCAATCCAGTGGATTAAACAACCTGTAAAATTTGTGTCTTTTGAAGTCTCTGAAATGCTCAAGTAAATCTTGAATCTTCATGATCTGTTCCACACAGGAACAATTTATTCTTTTTTCTATAATCCAGAGGGAGTATGTAACCCACACTAACTCAGTGAAAAAGGTGATGTATAGCACCCACCCATGTGTATTGGTGATTAAAGTTAGTGACAACACACAAAACCTGGTACTTGTGATTAAAACTGTGTTCTGTAAGATAGCAAGACAATTCAAAGTAAATTAGAAGAGGTGTATAAACCCTGGAGACAGGTTAATCATTCTGTCAAGTGAGAAAAATCCTCATGAAGCTGCACCAGAAAAACTATTTGCTAAAACATCTGCTGAAGTGAGATGTTCCAGCTCATTGGAACGTCACTTAGTCTATGCTTGAATGCCCCCCAGAAAAACAAAAATCTGTGTGCATCACTAGCTATGAAAGTGGAAAATATGTAAGGCAGTTTTATTGACTTCCACTCACTAAAATTTAATAGCCTGTTTAGTTGGCCTTCTTCACATGCTGAGGACAGATTTATTGTAAGTTCTCCCCTATTTTGTATGTCAACGAAGGGGAACTGTTACTGTAACTCCAGCATATAACTTACCACCAATAAGATGTGACTCAACATTTTAGCACAATACAATATTGAAATCATACATCTGGTTCCATCACCTACACTAACCTGAGTCAGACAAATTGCAATGTAAGCATTAAAAGTGCAATGCCAACTTTATGGCATATTTATTTTATAAAAGGTAGAATCACCCTGTCAGAAATATTAAAATATATACAGCAGTAAGTTTCCCTGTTGTTTGTGACCATGAAAAATTACACACTTGAAGCTTGTCATCTGTAAAATGTTGTGCAAGGTAAGAGAGCTAATAGAAAAACATGTATTTAAAATAATCTCACAAATTTCTCTGATTATACAACTCATCTTTCAATAATAATGGTAATGATGATAATAAATAAAAATAGCTTGAAAGATTGTATAAAGTGTAAGAGTTACAATACCCAAACGTTGCTACTTCTGAGGTACCTGATTCCATAAGTAGTATTTGTTATGCATGACACTTCGGTAACATCTCCTTAAGGGTTAGAAGAACTAATTATTTCTCAGTCAAATCAACCAGTCAAGTCTGCAAACAGAAAAATCTTTCTTCCTTTCTGCTGGTCTCCCTTGTCACCTTATCTTGGCACATTTCCCTTTTCCTTCCCAGCAGCTATTTGAATAGCAAACCAAATGTCAGCGACTGTTGTTTTAAACTTTTGCGAAGACATTTCTAATTTTTCTTCTACTGGTTAAGTACGTTAATTTGTGAAATTATAGTACAGATTTCCTAGGTGGGTTTTCATAATTATCAGGAGATGCAAGGCTTCCACAATTAAACCTCAGGCAAAAGCCTATCTCAGACTGTGTTGCTGCAATGAATCATACATGTGCTTAACTTTACAAACTTCAAATAGTACTATTGATTTCAAGCATGGGGGCAAACAACTTAGTTTTAAGAGAGAGAGGATTGAATTTAGGAGTGGGATAGTATGATGGGGTTCCTTATGATGGGGCAGGGCTTGAGAGCCCTGAGGGCATAGGTGCTGACTCCATGGGTGCTCTGAGGCTCAAGCACCCATGGAAAAAAATGTGGGAGTGCTCAGCACACACTGACCACAGTGGTTCTGGCCCCAGGCTGGCCACCGATCAGCTGTTTGGCTGGTGGGAGATGCTCGGGGGAGGCAGAGAGGAGCCAGCAGCAGACACATGGAAGGGGCTTTAGGGGAGGAGGCAGAGCAAGGGTGGGGTCTCAGGTGAGAGAACAGAGCAGGGGTGGGATGAGGCAGAGTGAGAGTAGGGCCTTGCGGGGGCAGAGCAGGGCAAGGAGAGGCAGAGCAAGGGCGTGGCCTGGGGGCACAGTGAGGTCTAGGAGAAGGGCCAGAGTGGGGGTGGGACCTCAGGGCAGAGGAGGGGTGGAGCACCCACCAGGGAAAAAAAGTCAGCACCTGTATCTGAGGGTCTGTTAGAAGCGTTATTTTAGGCTAATTTAACAAAAGGGTAACAAGGTTGTGGCCTGCCCTAAAGGAATTGCCGGAGGGTTAAAAGGGGCTGTCTCCAACCCACAGAGGGCTCCCCAGAGCAAGCTAACCCCTGAAAGGACACAGATACAGCCTTCTGCTCAATGACTGACACACACAAGCAGAAATTTTTTGAAAACAAAATAATTATTTATTTAACAGAAATAAAAGTTAGAGAGTTTAATAAAGCAAGAAAAAAGGATTTAATAGAATTACACTGAAAAGCTATACAATAAAGAGGTACAGCAAAATAAAAGCCACAGACTGCATTAAATATCTACCACACACAAAGAATACAGTAGTTTCAATGTAATATGCATATAAAGACCCCACATACAGAAAGGCTTTTTAGTCTTAGTGTTGTTATAATCTAACCCCCTACTTAGTGCAATTTAGTATATGTGGCCTCTATATACACATATGAGAAACCATCATCATATTCACAGATGAAAAAGAAAGCATTTTACTTAACATTTAGCATCTAACACTTAATATTTAACGTCCTGTGAGTGGTGATCAGCCAGTCACAGGCTGGGGAGGGGAGAGCTCATTCAGAACCAGGCATCCAACTTTATGAACAGACACACCCAGGCACTCTTAAATAATAGGTAGAAGATCAGGCTTACACTTGTACTAAAATCCCTCTGATTCATCTAAAGAGCCTGATGCTCTGTCTGACGGAGAGGCTGGCACCAGAGATGGTGGCTGGTGTCGTCTTCTTGGAGCCGAGGTGGTCGCTCCATCTCGGGGAAGCTGCTGCTGCGGCAGCAGTTATTTACCTCAGGCTGTCTGCCTTGGAGGTTTAGAACGCTGAGGCTTCTGGAAGCTTCGAACTGTTTCTAAAGGTAGTTGCTGTTGGTTGTTACTGCAGGCAGGTAGCTGCGCTGAAGGCCATTGTCAAGGCAACCTCAGAGTTCTGCTGCTGTTTTTCTGGAATCTTCTTAAGATGCTGCTCCTTGAGGCTTCTGATGCACATGCACACACAGTCAGTCAGTCTGCTTGCTTGCTTGCTTGCTAGCACATACACACACACACACACCACTCAGCCTGCTGTCAGCCTTATATACTTGTTGCTTTCTCAAGGTCAGCTTCTCTTAGCCAATCAGCTTCCAGCTTTTCTAGCTCCTCCCTGATATCATTCCTATTTTTGATGGCAAAGCTCCTCTCCGACTCCATCTTGGATTCTAGACCTTTCTAAGCTCCTCCCCCTGATGCCGTCTTGCTTGCTAGACCTTTCCACTCCTAAATTTAGACTATCATCCCTGTCTCTGCCATTTTAATCCACTATATTGGATTTTCTAAATTTAAACTATCATTAATCTCTACTCATTCAAAGACTTAATCTTAAACTGCTTGCTGTTTTATGCAAATCAAAGTGTCCTGATACTGTTACCACCCTTGCTATGTCCTCTTGTAGGAGATGATTTAGCCTCATAGAAAAATCAAAGGCATGTTTTCCCAATTACTAGGTTGTTTAGTGGATACATGTTCTACTAAATGATATTTCAGGAACACGACCTTCTTGAATGTATGTTCCTTAATTGAGCTTTCAAGATCAAAGAATAGGTGTTTAAACATTGTAAAAATATTACTTCCATGTTTGGGAAAGCACTGATTTATACATATTGTAGATGTCAACAAAAAATTCTGGATAGATTCTAATATTTCAAAGACATTTTTAATTCATAGCTACAGGAATCACAGCTTTTCCTAGCACAGTTTGCTCTAAGACACAAATGGTATCATGTAGCCAAAATCTACTGTGATAGCATACATAAAAACTGCATTAACTATCACTCTCACCTTCCATCATTCCCCTATACTTTATGGATTTAGAAAGAAAGGTGTGTTAGTGAGCAGAGAGGTATACATGTTTCTCTCTGGCTCATGTCAGGAGTGGAATGCCAGGCATTCAGTGATAAGCATTAGAGAGACTTTGGCTGAAAATAATATTTTTGAAAGTAGGAAATTAAAAATCTGCTATTGAAGATATGCAGCCTTTGAGTGGATATGAGGAATCTGACCACACCACCTAACTAGTACTTTATTTTGTTCCTTCAGAAAACATGCTGTTCAGCCCATCCTCCTATGCACAATCACACAAAAAACTTAATCAAGCACAAGAACAGAGTAAATCCTGTGGCTAAAAAATTCTATGTGCAGCTGTGAGTAAATGATAAAACTACCTGTGGGCTCAGCCATAAAGACATACAGAGCTCAATAGTATGAGGGTTTTTTTTCTCCCTGTGGAATAATGAGACTAAGGCTTTGGTTGTCATGTTTGCAGTTTTGCCCTGTGGAGCCAAATAGTGGCATCAGGATGCGATATAACATTGGCATGTCATGGTGCTGCATCACATGACAATGTTTCATCACCATGTAGTGACACTGCTGTGTAGTGGGATGATGTTAAGAAATAAGATGCCATTGTCTGTTTTCCCCTTCTGAATTGAGGGCTCAAAAGCTGCAAAAGCTCTGTATCAGGAATTGCCATTGACTTCAACAGGAGTTCCATACACACGATAATTGTAGGATCAAGCTGTAAATGTGGAAATTTTTGCATCTCTCAGACTAATCTTGCAGGCACTGGACTGTCCTGCAATAATGATGAACTCTTAGAGACCCTACATTTGGACCATCTATATAATAAGATTCCAGGGATGTCATTCTGTGTGTCACTCTGAAGCCTAAAATGACTGGTGAGTCAGTGTGATGTGATGGAAGCAGCTACAAACATGGCTAAGGGCTCTTTTTCTTCAAAATATCACCAGGATGAGTCATCTCTGGATTTTGTGGTCTTTACTATTCAATTTTTAAGTTTTCAGCCATTTTGACTTTACATATTATACCTATGTGATGTACATGCTACAGTAAGGCATGTATCTATGCCATGCCAGGGGTCTTAGACCATTGTGATATTAGAGGTAACTCAATTAGTCACCACCCTTACTTTGTAGCTAATTTGCATGCAACAATTTCATTGGTTGTGTTAGGGAGCCTGCGTAGATAGTGGACTATTAGGCCCAACTGCCACTCCCATGTGCTCCAAGTGCCACCCACACAAACGAACACAAATCTCCCAGCACAACCCACACACAATACAAACAGCACACAAAATAACCCCAAGCATACATAGCCCCGCCCCATGGCACACACCCTTCGTTCATCACCTTCACAAATCCACACAAATCTCCCAGCACAATGCACACATTCATCCACTCTCACTCATATGTATCATAAACTTGAGTGGCAAAGCTGTGGGTCCGTTGATAGTATCAAAATACAGTGCCAAAGAAAATTAATTGATTTTGACTAGTTAGCTTTACAGAATATATCAACCTTATACAGAACCATTATTCTTATAAGACTTCTGAAGCCTTGTATTGTCTTAAAAGCCATGTATAATTGCTGAAGATTATAAATGGAAGTAAGACTATGGACCAGATCCTGCAAACAGTTACTCTATGTATATGGCTACTCACTGATTTCAATGGGACTCCATATAAGAGTAAACTAACAAGTGGGATTTTCAAAAGTGCTCAGCATTGGTCTAACTTTGCTTCTACTGAAGTCAATTGGAACTTTACCACTGATTTCAATGGGAGAAAATTTAGGCCAATTTTAAGCACTTTTGAAAATACAACCCTATCTGTGTGATTATCTGTTAACAGGAGTCAGATATGAGAGTAAAAGAGTCAATAGGTTGGGACCTATATTATAAGGTAAAGAATTTACAGAAATGTAAATTTAAGATGATTAAAAAAGTCACACTAATAATATTTCTTAAAACTCACAATAGTATTTCTAAAATGTTTTTTTCTGTAAAATATGCTGCATGCACAGAATGCATGATGGGGTACTATAGAGATTGTATTGCCATTCATTCGGTATTCATAGCTTCTGGATAGAAGGAACCATTAGATCATCTAGTCTGACTACCTAATAATCATAGGCCATGAAATGTCACCCAGTTAATCCTGCATTGAGCCCAATAACTTGTTTTTGACTAAATCATAACTTGTGTTTCACTAAAGCCTATCTTCCAGAAAGGCATCCAGTCTTGATCTGAAGACATCAAGAGATGAAGAATTCACCACTTTGCTTGGTAGTTTGTTCCAATGATTAATTACCCTCACTGTTAAAATTTTTTGTCTTGTTCTTAATTTGAATTTGTCTGGCTTCAGCTTCCAGCCATTGATTCTTGTGCTGCCTTTCTCTGCTATATTAAAGAACCCTTGAGGTAATTAGGCAGTGTAATAGAGTCACCTCTCAATCTTTTTGATAAATTAAACAGATTGGGCTCTTTGTCAATCACTGAAAGGCATTTTCTCCAGTCGGTGAATCATTTATGGCTCTTTTCTGAACCCTCTCCAATTTTTCAATATTATTTTAAATATGTGGACACCAGAACTGAACTCAGTATTCCAGTACTGGTCTCATCAATGCCATGCACTGAGGTAAAATCACCTCCCTGCTCCTACTCACTTCTCCCCTGGTTAACATCCAAGGACTGCATTTGACTTTTTTGCTGCAGCACTGTACTGGGAGCTTATGTTGAATTGTTTATCCACTATGACCCCTAAATATTTTTCAGAGCAACTGAGTCTCCCATTTTGTAGGTATGGCCTGCATTCCTTGTTCCTAGATGTGTACCTTTCCATTTGGCTGTATTAAAACACATTTTGTGTGAATTAATCCAGTTTACCAAGTGATCCAGATTGCTCTGTATGATTGCCCTGTCCTCATCACTATCTTTGTGTCATCCACAAATTTTAGCAGCAGCAATTTTATATTTACTTCCAGATCACTGATATAAATGTTAAATAGTGTCAGGCCTAATACAGAATCCTGCAGAACCCCACTAAAAACACCCCCATTCAATGATGTTTCCCTGTTGACAACTACTTTTTAAGATGTGTCAGTTAGGTAGTCCTTATTCCTTTTAATGTTTGCTCTATTGCATAGCATTAATTTGTTAATCATAATATCATATAGTACTAAGTCAAACACCTTCCAAAAGTCTATTTCAGCTATGAAGTTAATTTTATCAAACAAATGTGTAGTCTCAAAGAATTAAATTAGGTTTATTTGAAAAGACCTATTTTCCATAAAACCATGTTGACTGGCATTAATTATTTCCCCATCTTTTAATTCTTTATCAGTTAAATTCTGTATAAACTTTTCTATTATTTTTTTGGGGTTTGATATCAGGCTAACCAGTCTATAGTTACCCATGTCATCCCACTTCACTTTTTTGAATATTGGCATAACATAAGCACTCTTTCATTCTTCTGTAATTTTCTTGGTATGCTGAGATTTATTTTTTATTATAAAAAAAGTAACATCAGTGGGCCACGGATCTCCTCAGTCAACTCTTTTAGGACTCCCGGATGCAAGTTTCTGGGTCTGCTGATTTAAAAATGTTTCTTTCTAGTTGATGTAGTGTAACATCCTCCTCAGTTTCCAATGGACTGGATGGTACATCACACTCACATGATATCAGTACATCATCCTGCTTCCTTCCAAATACATATCAGAGATTTTATCAATCACTTCTGCCTTCTCTGCATCATTATTAACAATATATCATCTCCATATAGTAATGGGACCATTTGATTACTAGAATTAGTTTTGTTCCCAGCATACTTTAAAAACTCCTTCTTATTGTCATTAGACCTAACAGCTATGAAGTTTTCTCTAAAAAGAAAAGGAGTACTTGTGGCACCTTAGAGACTAACCAATTTATTTGAGCATGAGCTTTCATGAGCTACAGCTCACTTCATCGGATGAGTACTCCTTTTCTTTTTGCGAATACAGACTAACACGGCTGTTACTCTGAAATCTGAAGTTTTCTCTGATATCTTTAGCTTCCCTTATCAATTTTGTACACTTCATGACTTCTAATTATACTGAGTGCTACCTATTGCCCCCCCCTTGCCCCATTTATTATATATTACTTTTTTATCTCTAACTGCTGCCTTCACTTCTCTACTGAAACAGGATGGGTTTTAGCCAAAGTTATCCTCTTTCTTAATTGTGGACTTGTGGATTTTGGGCCATTTAATGAACTCTTCATAAAGAACTCCACTGTCTAACATTTTCCTCTTAATCTATTTCACAAAGAATTTTCTTCAGCTTTGGAAAATTAGCCCTTTTGAAACACCAAGTATATTACCATGTAATCTGCCAGTCTGTTTCCCTATCCCACAAAGGATTAAATGATTCTAGATCTCTTTTATGCTCTTCCCTCAGGGCATGAATTAATTATAAAAACAACAAAAACAACTCACAAACTGAAACAAAATGAAGCTACCACCACAGGATGCAGGAGCCTAGAGATCTTTCACTCAACACCAGTAAATTTTATGTCAGTATGAGTATACCTGTCTAGACCTATGATAAATTATAACTAATACATTCTCAGAGAAATTATAATTAATGTTTTTAGAAACTGAATACTTACATAAAATTGCCTTTTTTGAACATATCACTGATGTAAGGTCTAATATTTCAGGATCTACCATGACTAATAGTAAGCGCTGTACACATGCCATTGCTGTTCCAAGTCTATACACCTCCCATTTCTAGCCTGATGAGTTGAAAAATATTGGCTCTTAATCCTGTCACTGGGACAATTCTGAATATTGCCCATCCTGGGCTTGAGGTAATTCTAAATTGGGCTGGGGATAGCGCCAGAGGTAGCAGGTTGGGTTTATTTCCTTTTTTTAGGAAAAAAAGTGGCTGTCTGAAGCATGAGTTTATAACATTACAAATAATCCAGCAGAGATTAGTAGGCAAAGTTCAGTGGAATCAATCAATGATGCATGATAAATAAGATATGTATCACATGGCTTTCAATGTATCATACAGATATTGTCACATCATATGTCGGGTATCTCAAAATATAAAATAGCATATATTTAGGCTTTGATATAAACCTAGTAGTAACATTCAAACTCTATTAGGATCATTTGTTTACGATTTTAAAAAATTCCATTGCTACTGTGGGAGGATTTATGCCACATATAGTATGGATATTCATACAATTTGATTTGAAAAAAGGCAGAACGTGACTATCCCATCTACTTCAGAAAAAATCAGCATTTTTAATACAAATAATTCGGACAAAGTCCCTGTGTTAAGGCAAAACCAACTTGCAGTTTAGGATAAATATGGATTCATTTGTACAGAATCAACAAGTTTATTGAAGTACTCATTGTACTGGTCATTTAGCCAATAGATGCTGACAGATCAGTTCCACTATTATTATTTTATTTCTTTTAATAAAACAACAGAAGCAAATGATAAAATATTCATTTAAAGAATACGTTTTGTTCCCACTGCAAACAAAAGCACTTCAAATGTATTTACTGTGTTTTAAAAAGATTGGCACAAATCAGCTAACGATGTCGCTCCAAAGAGAGCTGAGAGAAGCATGTTCATATTCTGATGTCTTAACAGCAGGGCCGGCTCCAAGCACCAGTGTTCCAAGCAGGTGCTTGGGGCGGCAGTCAGAAAGGAGCGGCAGAGTTTCCACGGCAGCAATTCAGCTGCAGCTTCTCTCCCTCCTGGCATCCATGGCAGCAATTTGGTGGCGACAGATTTTTTCACTGCTTGGGGCAGCAAAAACGGTAAAGCCGGCACTGCTTAACAGCAGGAATGGAATTCTCACCCCTACTCCAGCCCCTTTATGCCAGATAAAAGGGCCAACATAGTGTAAAGGGGCCCTAAAAGCAGGCACTGTACTAAGGCTGCTTTCAAGGACTCCCTCATAAGCCTGGTGTACGAGATATCCCAGAGGCCAGGCTGGAGGTGGAAGAGGCATGTCAGGGACAGAGGGCCCCAGGATTCTATCTGACCCAGCTCTGCAGTAATTAAAAATTATTGCCATAGAAATGATGGTTTTTCAATGGCCTATGTGGAGTGAATCAGTAGCCTCATTCCATTTCTTAGTGAGCAAGTGTCCACAAAACCACCACTAACTTGGCAGTCTCAGCAGAAGCCGAGGACTGAATGGGCATGAAAATTACCTTCTTGTTCCTAAAGGTGATCCTTTCTAAAGGCTCACTGTCACTATGGTTATACTTGTACTGTGAATAAAAAGAGACCAGTACCAGTACTGTCATTCCAGCACCTTTCCTGGGCATCTAAAATCCATTTGAAGCAAACCCCCTGCCAAGTTTCTTCCAGAAAAGAAGAACCTGTCTTAGCATCCTGTGAAGAAGAGACCCCTGAACTGGGGGAACTACACATGTAAAGGAGAACCTTAGATTTCTTTTAAATAAGTTTCTAGATCTTTTTCCTTGCAAAGATAAGCTAATATAAACCAATCTCCAAGGGCTCAATTCTTCCAGTCTTATGCTGAGTAGTCCCTCCCTTTATTTCAATGGGACAGCATACGGTGTAAGGAACTACTCAACATGAAGAAAGGGTAGGAAAATCAGGCCCTAACAATGGAAAAAGCAGCTGAGCTCCACTTCCTGGCAGGAGACTGATAGGGGAAGGGTTGGGGATAGGGGAACAAACATAGAGATTACACACACATGATTTTAATGTGAAATGGGTCACATCAATATATGGGTATATCTCATGAGTGAAAGTAAGGGGATACGGGCCCGTACGGCATAGCCGCCAGTACCAGCCTGTACCGCTGACTTTAAAGCGCTGCCGCAGCAGTGCTTTAACGTCGCTGCCCCTTTTGCGCCCCCGGTTGGCGGCCCTGCCGGGTTCCTACCAGCAGGGCCACCAATGGGGGGCGCAAAAGGGGCAGCACTTTAATGTTGCTGCCCCTTTTGCCCCCCGGCCGCCAACAGTGGGGGAGGAGGGAAGAAGTAGCTGCCTCGGGGCTGCAATTTAAAAGGACACGGAGCTCCAGCCGCTGCTGCCGCTACTGCAGCAGTGTCGGCCGGAGCCCCAGGCCCTTTAAATTGCAGCTGGAGCCCTGGGTGGCATGGACCACGGAAAACTGATGGACTGGCTGGGGGTTGCTGACCTCCAGCCCTGCCCCTTCCACCCGAGGCCCTGCCTCTTTCAGGGGAGGCGGGCAGAGTGGCCCCGTACCGGTAAGAGCTCCATTTTACTTTCACCCCTGGTATATCTCCAAGAATTATCTCACAGATCCTTCCCCAGAATCCTCCAGTCAACCCTCTGCAGAGTGCTGTGATCATGGAATTCTGGACTTGGTTATGTTGGAGAGGAAGGTGTAAAAAATTTTACTTTGCAAGGTCACTCAAAACGTCTAAGGCCAGCCCTGGAAAGTGAATCTCATTGGTGAGGATCTCTGGGACTCATGTTCAAAGGACTGATTCTGATAAAATATTAATATATTTGCAATGAACATATGTGCCTGGAATATATATTGGAACTGAATAAAATACCTAGTCCCTACTATTTGACATTCATAGCAGTCTGTTAGAGTTTTATCAAAAAAAAAAAGAAAAGGAGTACCTGTGGCACCTTAGAGACTAACAAATTTATTTGAGCATAAGCTTTCATGAGCTACAGCTCACTTCATCAGCTGCATACCACTGTATGCATCCGATGAAGTGAGCTGTGGCTCACGAAAGCTTATGCTCAAATAAATTTGTTAGTCTCTAAGGTGCCACAAGTACTCCTTTTCTTTTTGCGGATACAGACTAACATGGCTGCTACTCTGAAATCTTAGAGTTTTATGTTTCTCATGAAAATTTCCCTCTGATGAAATGCATAACAATGGGCAAATGAAAGGTTATTTGTCTCTTTTCTCAAATTAAAGTTTTGGCAGATACATGTTAACATAAATCGAGAAATTATCTCCATGATAGGCAGGAGCAACAAAGTTTGAACTCAGGAAAATTCTTGCTTTTATCAATTAATTCAGCAGCTCAAATCATTCGAAAAAATGTGTCTTTTCATTTGGCTTCTCAGGTGCTAATCAATTGTTAATTATCTTTAACTATATCGACCTGCCCCCACTGTTTGTGCCATATAGATTAATGAATGGCATTATAAGGAACACAGCATCACACTCAGAGAGGAATAGATTCATGTATTATTCACTCCACATAAACTCAACTTTTACTGGGACTCCAAAAGGTCTCAGAAGGAACTGTTAGGGAGAGATCAGTCAATCATGCAGACAGAGGGGGTAAGAGGACAGAAAAACAGGAAAAATAACAAACACCTGCAGAAATCAGAGGGGAGAAAGACAGAGAAGTGCAGAGACAAAACAGACAGGAATTAATTTTTGCACTTACTCACATCTATAAGCCTTCCATTCCCACACATAACTCAGGTTTGACCTTTCCCTCTCTAGTGCACAAACACGTGGCCATCTGCATACTCACATATAAGTTTCTGGAAAACAGACCCTATCAGCTCATTATATTAGATTTCTTAACTTTGTCCGTAATATTGAGGAAAGGGGGAAGGATAGATAGAAGGAATTGTGGACCTCCTAAACACCACAGGATTAATCTTCAGCTCTACTGAGTTTACACTCAGTTCACCTTTCTGCTCTCCTAAACCTGGGACAGCCTAAGTCATCCTGATCCAGGCTGTCACCCTGTCACATCAGGGCTGCTCTAAATTATCTCAGCTGCAGCCAAATGCTTTGCCAGCCAAGAATCTGTCCCACATCTCACGTCTTCATATGCTGCCACCCTGGGGCGGGGCGGGGGGGCAAGGCTGGTGGCATTGAGATGTTTTTGCTGGCTTTGTGACACTCAAGGATTCCTCTATGTCAGGGGAAATCTTTGGTTACCCTTCTAGGCCACCTCTCCAGTTGCTTTGCATTGCCTCAGCATCATAAAGCAGATAGAAGAGGGGCCAAGCTCAAATTCTCTCTATGGCTTCATTGGTCTAATACCAAGGATGAATCTGCCTCCAACTTTTGATGGATAAGTTGAGTATGTGATGTTTCGGTCTGGACAGGATGCTGACTTTGACATTTTTTGAGGTAATGTCTATGGAACTAGATATTAGGGGCAGTGCCCTTGCTGATATAAATTAGCCTCATTTAATTTACTTCAGTGGAACCAGGTCAATTACACAAGCTGAGGATCTGGCCCTTCTACCAGAAATGGGACACAGGATGAAATTAACCCCTGTACAGAGAGCCCCCACAAAGCCTATATATCACTGAATTCTCACTTAAGACCTTTTACGAGGGTTTAAGCAGGATTTGAAGGGCACTTAGACTTTATGCACGCCCTCTGCACAGGGATGAGTTTTACTCTGAAAATGCAGTTATGATACGTCTTCCTTCCAGAATAAACCAGTAGATCTTGATTTTCAAAGAGCGTCAGGTAAAATGATTTCAATCAGATGAGTCACAAAATGAACATTGGTGTCTTGAAAAGGTAATTTTAGTGACTTAGTATATCAGGTACATATTACTTTTTAAAGGTCTGATCTAGTGCTCCGTAAATTTTCAGAGCTTATTACCGTGAGCACGAAAAACCCCACTCGTCATCATCAGTCTTGACCTTCCTCAATATCCTGGATTTTTGAAAGTCCAGATACATGTCAAAGTGTATGGTTGTCTGAACAGCATTAGGTTACTTTACACATCCCTCTGCTAGACAGAAATATTACCTACAGTATATTTTCTAGTACTTTATCTAGTGTAGTTTTGAATGTTCTAAGAAAAGGAATTACTGCTTTTCCTGGGAGTCCAAAAGATTTCACTGTCAGGATATTCTTCCTATTTTTCTTTGTCCTTTGATATAATTGTACTTCATTGGCCCGGTGTACACAGCAAATGTGCCAAGCATTTATACTGTGATGACCAGACTGAGGTCTTGATCCAGATAAGCACTTAAGGACAGAAGCTTATTTTTAAGTACAGAAGTAATCCTTTCAAAGTCTTTGGAACTATACATGACCCTGATTCAGCAACATACTTAAGCATGTGAGTAACTTTGTTTGTGACTAATCCCATTGACAAATGGGACTGCTTCTGTGCTTAAAGTTACACATGTGCTTAAGTAAAACTTGCTCAGTCAGGGCCCATATGCTTAAAGTTAAGCATATGATAACATGCTTTGCTGGATTGGGGCCTGAGTGTGCTATTTTAGTTCCATTCTCTCTGCTTCTATCTAACACACATGCACAGTCTCTCTTGCTCTCTTTCTCTCTCTCTCTCTCACCTCCTTGTCCATGACTAGATGTCTCTGATTACGCAACTGAAGACTTTGACTGGCACTGCTGTCATCACTGCGTTGTATTGCAAGCACACAGAAAGTTTTCTGTCTATTATTACCAGTAGGTCATTTCTGGCATTATTACTTTCCATGCATTTCTCTCTCAGTGGATATCTGTGTTTTAGATTATTTTTCCCAAATGTCTTAGTTTGCATTTTTCAAGGTTGGATCTTATATTATCTTCTATTCATGTGTCTAATCTTCTACATCCATTTATATTATTTCTCTATGCTCTCTGGTGTTCACAAGTTAGTGTCATCTGTGAATTAATTCATGTGTGCTTTTACTGTTTCTTGCAGATCATTAATAAAGATGTGAGATACGACCAAACCTAACATTAATTCACATGGCACATCATTGGGCACCCCCACACAACTTAGTTTCATTACACTTTGTTGTCGTCCTTTCCCCCTTTTCATTCTTTGGGACACTGTTCATATCCAGCTGTACTGTCATTTGTCTAATGACACAAGGGCTGACTAACCTCTCTTTCTGTCTCCAGAGGGAGACCTAGGTGTCCTAGCAGGATCTCTGTATAACATTATTTTTTAATGTGACAGCTGGAATGTTGTGCTAGATAAAATTTAGAATACACAGAGTGATTAATATTTCATGTATCTCCAAATAATAGAAATCTATCCAAGCAGTGCTGCTCAGTGACCTCTGGAGTTGGTCTTGCAGTGGGAGACAAAAAGCAATAGATGTCCCTGTCATTCAAGAAGCTCTGAACACATGAACCAGAGAAGCTCTGGTTAAAAAGAAAAATCTCAAAGCAGCAGAACGTCAGAACAGTTTTACTCAATGACTGATTCTGGGTGAGTTTTCAATGACTAGCTAGTGGTGTGGGGGAAAAAAAACTGCACATTGCACTATATGAAATTATTTTTCAGGGCTGCTCTAACCTTTTTCAGCAATAACGGTCCAATTCTTCCAGTCCAGGATCATCAGAATATGAGGCGTGCCTCAGCCATGCCCCTGACCAGTCCACGGAACCTACCTAATCTGGGGAAGAGGTGCAGGCTGGTTATGCAGACCTGGCCATGCTGAGTTTATGATACTTGGAGATTCCCCTTTGCAAGGGTAACCCCAGCTTTCCATATCTTTTCTTCTGCCGCAGCATCACAGAGGAGAAGGAATGAGGCTAATGGTCTGGCCTACTATTTCTCAAATACAGTATATTAAGTTAGCCTTGTAAGCCACACACGTTAGAAGCTCAACACTTCTTTTTAAAACCTGTTGCATATACTCAGTGTGATTTTTTTTTATATAAATGCTCATACTTTGAAAATAAGCCAGAATCAGTTCATGGGAACATTCAAAGGCATGCTTCCTCAATGAGATTTATTTTCATGCCAAATATTAACATTCTAGCCTAGTTGTTTTGACCCTAGAACTGTGAGAAAAAGTCACAGGAGTATGATATTTTATTCTATATAATGGGGGAAGTTTATTTTTTCATTCTCCTTGGACTCAAACAAGTGGAACTATTTTGGTTCAAACTTGCACACACACACACACCAATCACTTTTGCACAGAGACTTGCACTGGAAAATTTCAGTCCAGAAGGTGTAAACTTTGGAAAGTTATGAGCAAATGAAAGCAGCAGTTAAACTAGAAGACTTTATGCAACTTTAAATATAGTCATGGCTAACATTGCCAAGCTAATACATGTTAGGGATGGGACGATATTAATCAACCTACATCCAAACATTCCCAGCATTTAAAGGTTGGAATTAGAACTCAAGCCAAGACCTGGGCCTGAATTTTGTGACTTCATCCCATCTCTAATATATAAAGGCAACATTTTTATATCAGGGTGCCACAGATTTAGACTCCCAAATCTGTATTTAGCCATCTACATAAAAGTGACCTGCTTTTCAGAAGCGCTGTACCTCTACAGATCCCATGGAAATCAAGGAGACTGCAGGTATTCAACACTTGAAAATCAAGCCACATTTATTAGGTGCCTAAATATAGTTTTAGGAGCCTAACTTGAGCCACCCAGGCTGGAACATTTTGGACAGAATTCCTAGCTTTATATTAAAAACAATGAGGAGTTCTTGTGGCACCTTAGAGACTAACAAATTTATTTGGGCATAAGCTTTGCCCAGGAAAGCTTATGCCCAAATAAATTTGTTAGTCTCTAAAATGCCACAAGGACTCCTCATTGTTTTTGCTGACACAGACGAACACGGTTACCACTCTGAAACCTAGCTTTATATTGTTTCTTTAAAAGGAGATCAAACAATAGGGCTGGGACAAAATTATGGAAAATGTACTTGTACAGATGAGGAAGGCTTCTTTGATGTAGATTTGAATTTTGAGATTCAGAGAGATGCATTATGATATTAAAGCAAATTGGAAGGAAGAATCCCTATGGTTGATAAGAAGCAGTAGATAAAAAGAGAGCATGGTTTTATTCTACCTGTATTTGTCTCTGTTTGACCAATAGCTGAGCCAGTTTTTTCCTAGTTTGATTCCTAGGCTGATTAATAAAAATAAATCTAATTTTAGCACTCAAATTGTGGTTTTCTTTCTTTGAAGAAATCTGGGGCTTTTATCTATCGTATGTCATATCCTATTGTATTGTATCCTTAGAGGTTTTTAAGGCCTGGCTTGACAAAGCCCTGGCTGGAATGATTTAGTTGCTGTTGGTCCTGCTTTGAGCAGGGGGTTGGACTAGATGACCTCATGAGGTCTCTTCCAAACCTAATCTTCTATGATTCTATATCATATAACCATTCTAATTCTGTAAGTCACATTTTAGATCCTGTTTCTAGGGTACTTATCCAGGGAAAAAGGACACTGAAATTTTGCCTGGGAAAGAACTACAGGATTTCATCCTCTATAAGGCAGAAATGCAAACCAAAAAAAAAAAAAAAAGAACGTATACTCATCTGTAAAGCCATTTGAAAGATTAGCATAGATTTGAGGGCAGGTTTTTTCAGAAGTTGGACAACAGTTGTATAAAACTTGTTTGTACACCAATATAATAAAAAGTATAGACATTATAAATGTACATCCAAAGCACATCACATCAGCCAGTCTGAATAATTTTATATATTTTTAAAAGTCTTTTAGACAATGATTTAAAACTTTTTTTTTGCTTACTTAAGTCTTTTTTCTCTATTTACATGCCTTGAATATGTTCCAGGTTAAATTTGAGACAGGGAATATGTTCCCTTTATACTCTCCGTACTGGGGAAAGTATTTTGGATATAGCCTTGTTTAAAAGGGATTTCACAGACACATTATTTCACACTTCTCTTTGTGATCAAAAGAAAAAAAAAGCCTTGATAGCAATGATCAAAAGAAATTTTAAAAACCCACTAAAATAATTCACTTTAGCAAAACTAAATAAATAAATGTAAATCAGATAAAACCAAACAGACAGATGGTAAATAAAATCTTGCATAAATTAAATAACAATAAATTTATGACTTTGCATAAGATCTTTTATTCAGTACACAGAATCTACAAAGACAAAATCAGTAACAAATAGCTTTTTTTAATCTTGCTGTGTAAAATAAAATTTTCTGCTTAGAACTGAAAGACTATGTTTAGTAAAGATGGCTTTTTTCCTATCTTTGGCTGGACATTTTTGTCACATTACTGCTAGATATTTATAGTGATTCTCACATAATCCCTTGGGAATAACAATAATCTACATCAAAGGAATGTCCTGGGGTTCACAAAAGGAAGTCAAATATCAAGCTGTTAAAATGCCAATATACATGCTTCAAAATGTACACGACACTACTGAAATGAAAATATTAGTAAGTTTTTAGCTTTATCATTTGACTCAATATTAAGTAGTAATGTTTGGGCTGGGTCTTTATGCTTGGAAAGTGCTTAGCACATTTTGGTCATTAGTACAGTGCCAGGCTTCTTACTGGAAAGATTTAGAGTAACTTTACTTAAGAGAGTAGTCCCATTAGTCTTGATAGTAAAGTTACTTGTACACATATACCTGTGCTCTAAAAGAATAGTGTTAATAATAACTGAGTGAATCATCATTGTATGCCACTATATAATTCAATATTAACACAAGATGACTGATTCACTATCAAATATCTACTTACTGTTTTTAAACCATCTTTGATGTCTTCTTGACAACCATAAGGTTATGCCATGAGAAGCCAGCCAAGACCAAGCAAGAATCAGACTGTGGCCATGGGCTGACAAATGGATAGAGCAACTTTGGGTAGAAAAATATTTAAGTACTGTAGTGATAATTAGTGTTGAAAAGCAGCAACAACAAAAAAGATTATGCCCCAATTGACTTCAGTAGGAGCACTGAGTAGACATGCACACTTCTGAGTGGTAATAAGCTGTAAGTCAATGATCAGGGAAAGAATTGCGTGGGATCTTTTGGACTAATTTTGCAATTATACTATTATTATTCAATAATAATATTGCTATAGCACCGAAAGGCCACACTCAGGACTGAGGCCTCATTGTGCTAGACACCGTACAAATGAATATAAAAACAGTTTCCTGCCCATGAAGCTTAAAATCTAAGAAGGCAAGTTGCATACTAATGTTCAGGGAAGAGAGAGACGTGGTCACCCCATCTCAAAAAAGATATATTGGAATTGGAAAAGGTTCAGAAAAGCGCAACAAATATGATTAGGGGTATGGAATGTCTGCTGTATGAGGAGAGATTAATAAGACTGGAAAAGAGAAGAATCATAGAATCATAGAATCATAGAATATCAGGGTTGGAAGGGACCCCAGAAGGTCATCTAGTCCAACCCCCTGCTCAAAGCAGGACCAATTCCCAGTTAAATCATCCCAGCCAGGGCTTTGTCAAGCCTGACCTTAAAAAACTCTAAGGAAGGAGATTCTACCACCTCCCTAGGTAACGCATTCCAGTGTTTCACCACCCTCTTAGTGAAAAAGTTTTTCCTAATATCCAATCTAAACCTCCCCCACTGCAACTTGAGACCATTACTCCTCGTTCTGTCATCTGCTACCATTGAGAACAGTCTAGAGCCATCCTCTTTGGAACCCCCTTTCAGGTAGTTGAAAGCAGCTATCAAATCCCCCCTCATTCTTCTCTTCTGCAGGCTAAACAATCCCAGCTCCCTCAGCCTCTCCTCATAACTCATGTGTTCCAGTCCCCTAATCATTTTTGTTGCCCTTCGCTGGACTCTCTCCAATTTATCCACATCCTTCTTGAAGTGTGGGGCCCAAAACTGGACACAGTACTCCAGATGAGGCCTCACCAATGTCGAATAGAGGGGAACGATCACGTCCCTCGATCTGCTCGCTATGCCCCTACTTATACAAGATGACTAAAGGGGGATATGATAGAGGTCTATAAAATCATGACTGGTGTGGAGAAAGTAAATAAGGAAGTGTTATTTACTCCTTCTCATAACACAAGAACTAGGGGTCACCAAATTAAATTAATCGGCAGCAGATTTTAAACAAACAAAAGGAAGTATTTTTTCATACAATGCACAGTCAACCTGTGGAACTCCTTGCCAGATGATATTGTGAAGGCCAAGACTATAACAGGATTCAAAAACCAATTAGATAAGTTCTTGGAAGATAGGTCCATCAATGGCTATTAGCCAGAATGGACAGGGATGTTGTCCCTAGCCTCTGTTTGCCAGAAGCTGGGAATGGGCGACGGGATGAATCACTTGATGATTCCCTGTTCTGTTCATTCCCTCTTGGCACCTGGCATTGGCCACTGTTGGAAGACAGGATACTGGGCTAGATGGACCTTTGGTCTGACCCAGTATGGCCTTCTTACGTTCTTATGAATACAGTCAAATATATAAATTTTTATAGACATATTTACAGTTGGGTTTTTTTTAACTGGTAGCTCTGCCTATGATTAAGGTTGCCTAACATTTCCCATTATAAGACCCTGTTTTCAGTTGCTTGTAACTTTGCCAAACTTCAGCCATTTGGGCTGAAATTTTCCATGCCTTGTGTCTGCCTTAGGTTGAATGTTTTGGAATAACTCAAATAAAATGGTTCAGACATCTCTGAGAATGAGTTTAGGGAAAATACATTGTTATGCCCTGGTAAAAAAAATTCTTGTGACTTATTCTTTGAAAAACTCTAGCACCCGTGTTGGATCATATTAAAGAAGTTCTGTATTAAAATCACAAATGAGTTTGATTCCCCATAGTTTAAATTCCAGGGTATTACTAATTAAGAGGTCTCTTGGTTTTTGGTACTGTTTCTCTCCCTCTATGTGTGAAACTTGCAAGCTGCTAATTGTGTTAGTACATTCTAAGACAGAGTCTGTTCTCAAAGCAATTCACAGAAAGAGAGACTCAAAGCAATACTCTAACAACAGAAACAGCACCCAGAGACTCCCCACCCTTTTGTTGTATTAACAATTGTGATTAAAATAGAGATAGAGGATGTATGTGGATGGATGCTTGGTGTGGATAATAACTGAAATGATCAGGGAGGTGCCAGCCTAAGAATCCAGTGTCCATCGGCTGAAGAAGGCATCAAGTGGAAATAACTAGAGGACCCCCGGAGGGCAGACTGGAATTCACCCAACAGCCTCAAGAATGGTAGAACCAAAGAACAAGATAACATCTAGCAGCAAGGAGCCGTCAGGAATGTCCTATCTGCTGATTGATTCAGCAACAGCATGATGAAGCAATTCCCATAGACTGGCATAGGAAGAAATTCCTATAAAAAGAGACTCTAAAAAGTGAGAACTTTGGGGTCTGATTCTGCAAACCAACTTCCAGGAGCATCAGATGAGCATCTGACAAGGCCCTGCTCCCTCCTCATGTCCAGGCCACCTGGCCAGCGGCTTGGCATGAGCAACTCTAAGGCTGGTAACTATGATAACAACCTTGCAGAACCTGTGTGTGTGTGTTTGTATGAATGAATGTGTGAATAAATATGAGATTGAATGGAATGTTATAACTATAACTAACTGCTTACTATGATTCTTTCTGTATTCACAATAAATGTGGTATTTTGCCTTTTTCCCTTTAATAAGATCCTGCTGGTTTTTATTTTATTGGTATAACACCCGCCTGCTTTGGCGCAGGGATTTGACATTTGGCAGGGGAGTGACCTTTGTGCAAGGGATGTGCCTTTTGCCATTCTCATGAAAATCTGCCCAAATTTAGCCAATTTGAAAAGACTTTGCCAAATTGCAGGTCACACATGCTCAATAAAGATGTATTTGATTTTAGCAGCCAATTCCTGAAAGATTCCATCTGCACTGGGCATGTTCTAACCCAGGGCTGAACCAGACTTTCACAGCAATTGCAGCTCTGGGCTGCTGCAGGCCAGGTCAGGTACAGAAACCTGAATGGAGAGCAGGGAGCCTGTCTCTCCTGTGCTCCCAATGGCCTCCCTCCTGCCCCCCGCTGAGTCCAAATAACATGGAGAGGAAGCTCTCTGATTTGAATGCAGAGGGGAAACAAGCTGGGACTGTGGGGAGAAGGCAGGGGAGTAGACTGGAACAAGGAGCCTGGTGGCGATGGGGAACAGAAACTTGGACTAGAGGCTGACAGGCATATGGGGTGTGGGTGAGAGCAGGACAGGTTTGCAAGGAGACTGGGACCTGGAGCAGGAGCTGGGATTGACTGGGTCAAGAGACAGGAGATGGGAGCCAAGTGGGAGGACTGTGACTGGCTGGGCAAGGAAACTGGGAGATGGACAGTGAGACGGGGGCAGAAGACTGGGATGCAGTAGCTGGGAGTGGGTGAAGGGGGACTGGGAGTGGCTTGACAAGGGTCCTGAGGGTGGGGTGGGGATACTGGAAGTCTGGAGAAATGAAACTCAGACTTTCTGGGTAAAAAGACTGTGATGAAAAGCCTGAGGAGTCGAGCCTAGGACTAGCTACGTAAGGAGAATAGAGACTGGGCTAAGGAGCTAGAGGTAGGGAAGTGACAGTACTGGGACAGGGACAGGTTGGAAGAGGTTACACTTTGGGAGAAATGCGCTGAAGAGTCTGTCCCACTAGAGCACACTCCGCTCCAGAGTCTGGAATGTAAACTCAGATTTCTGTGTCTGACTACTCCTCTGCTATCAGCAAATATCTGTGAAACCCACTGGCAGAGTGTGAGTCTCATTCCCCTCTAGTACAGGTCCACATATAGATTGATAACATACTACTCCTATCTGTTACTCCATTAGCTCAAGAGACTAGGGGCTGCACAGTAGATTTCAAGGTGCCAAACCTGCTGATGACCCATGTAGGCGTCAGTATGATGCCACATGATGGAATATCTGTTTTTTCAATTTGTGTTAAAAAAAAAAAACTAAAAAACTGCATGCGAAAAAAATCTGTTAAAAGTACATTCTTAAAGTTGCAAAGTCAAGACCTCAAAAGTTAGGTCAGAATAAAGGGGTTTTTTTCTGTTTTGGGCTAAAATCTCACAAGAACAACTTTGCTTGATCAAACGTAAACCCTACTCTAACCTAATTCAGATACAGATTAGAACATCTGCTCTTTGCTCCATCTTTAATAATACCTGACCTGAGCGTTTTGAGACATCTGTGATGTGTTGCTGATAACACAGTTGTCAGGACTTTTGCATTAAGGAGAACACACTAACTTTCTATACTTAGCACCCAAAAATAGCATAGTTGAATTAAAAAAACTAGATTCCTGCCCAAAAAGAGCTTATGATCAAATTTTAGAGGTGACATACAAGAGGATAACAGACAATAGGGGAAAAGTGTAAAGAAGGACAAGGCTCCCAAGATTAACAATTATGTCATAACTCAGTTTTCCCTACACAAAGTTTGATGGTTACATTGCTTTTCATTTTATTTATTTACTTTTTTAAAACTTTATTTGCCTCAGCTCCACACATAATCAAGACACACATAAAATCAAAACTATAATTGGTCATGAACGTGTGCAAAGAATCTTTTTTGCCTATGCATCATATCAAAGAGAAATGAACACCAGTAGGGTTTATGTGATTTGGGCAGATTTCCAAAGCAAGTACACAATTTATACTGTAAGCTTTATCACATTCTCACTTTTCTAGTTGAGCATGCTTCCTATTGTTATTTTCCGTAAAGACTTTGACTTTTTAAAAGTGCCTGTGGGCTGGGTTGTTGTTTAACTCTATATATGTGTAAGCAGAGTCAGGATGAGCTCCACCCTGACATCTGGTGGTGAGTTGTGGCAAGCTGTGGAAAAGAACTTCAAGGGCTGATCTCATTTGAATAGGCACACCCACCCCGCCTAGCATGGTCACTTTGGCTGCTGTGGGGTCCCCAGTTTCTCTGTTATTGAGGCAGGAAGAATAAATTGTTATTATCCTGATTATGTGAATCAAGGACAGTGGAACTGTACTTGGCCTTTTGTTATGATGGAGGGACTCGCCATCACCCAAATAGCACTCGCTAGGCAAGGGACATGGGTTCCAAAACTCAGCAAACTGAGAGAGGTTGAGGATAGATAGTAATACTTGGTGGTATAGTCCCTCTGGGTGAAGGCTTTACATGCTAATTGTACTGTCTCATTTCTCTATGGGAATATCAGAGCTAATTTTGATTCCCTTAGGAGTCTAGTTACAGGCTGCTGAGCTGAATTCACTTTAGGCTAATGGTGCACCAGCACTGAGGCTCCTCTACTACAAGCTGAAATCACTGAGTGGTGTATTAAGTAGTGGGGGAGCCTGAAGATATATTGTGGAGCAGTTTGTGGGATGGCTGGCAGAGCAGAGCGGCTCTTGGAGGAGAGCGGTTCGTGGGGCGGCTGGCAGAGCGGAGCAATTCGCAGGACGGCTGGTGGAATGGAGCAGAGCCCCATGGAGAGGTTGGGGCAATTGGCTTTGGACCATGTAAGTTGCCCCTTAACCCACCCCCATCTCCACCCAGGTTGGGAGGTAAAACTCTGCAGATAAACTTTTGAACTCTGGTGTTGCACTGACCAGGGACAGAGACTTTTGGGACTTTGGGTGACTTTGGGTTGCTGGACTCAAGAACCAAAAGGAAAGGTCATGCCCCAATTTGCTTGGGGTGGGTTTTTTTGCTCATGTGTTATGAATCCTGTTGGTGGTGTTTCCCCAACATAATGCCACATTGTTTCTCTCTGTTATTAACAGGCTTTTGCTACACTCAGACTCTGTGCTTGCGAGAGGGGAAGTATTGCCTCTTGGAGGTGCCCAGCGGGGGTGGTATATATTTGTCACTGGGTGGGGGCTCGAGCCGGTTTTGCATTGTGTTATTGGAATGAAACCCCTAGATACTGAACCCGGCCCTTGTTGCTGCCAACTCTGACGGGCAGAAGGGCTACATATGGATGGGCAAACCTGGAGAAGTTTGGCCTTATATTTGGGTTCACCTGAAATTCAAATAGCTCAGAAAAATATCAGCTTGCCAGACCCCTAGTGAACCCTTCTGAAGATCCACTACAAACAGATTTCCATATGGACTCGTAAAAGTGACATCATGGGTTCCATCTTTATTGTTTAAAAGTGTTTAGTTACCAATCAGCCATGCAAACTCAATTCTGAAATTCAAGAGATCTGAAAAGTCAAGCATTCTCATTCATCATCATCAATAATATGATTTGGTCTATGGTCCAAATTCTGCCTTAAATTACTGCACAGCCTTCTAATTATGCCCTGTAAATCCCATTGTTTTCAAGTTATGCCCTCAATTAACCTGTGCAACTAAGAGCAGAATTTGGCTCTGCGTGTACAATATAGTTATTATGTTGATGAAGTGTGAAAAAGAATAGAATGCATCTGTGTGGGTTCTGTAGGACTTTTGTCCTTGAAGTGGGCAGATAGACCCAGGGATCAGATCTGTTGAGTAAGAAGATGCCATTTTTACACAGTTGGTCTTTAGAGTGAAACCAGACTAACTTCAGATCTGTCCAAACTAAAATATATCTCCATCAGTTCCTGTCGTGAGAGAATGCAACATCTCCCATTACAGCAAAATAGGCATAAATGGAGTTATCTTGCTGAGAAAGTCAGAATCCCAAGGATATCTGGAGGACACAGATGGTCAAGAGAAATCCTGGATACACCCAATTCCCAGTAAATTAAGAGGGTCAAATGCAGGGCTGAATAGCTATTGAATATTTTTTAAATATTTTATAGATGAGAAAGAAGCAGTGGAATTTGGGAATGGACACTACTGTTGCACTCAAGAGTGGTAAAAATGATCAGATGAAATCCAGCAAGGGCTGAATAATATTCTATTTGTGTACATTGTTTATGGTAATAATTGGGCTTGAGTTTGGAAGTAGAGTGGACAATTCAGAATGGAAATTCACTGGACTAGTATTTGATACATCCCCAATTCCTAGCTCACTATAGAGAGACTGAGTTGGTCAATCCCAATCTCTTAGCTTATATCAAGTCACATAACATTCCAATTATTTAAATCTCTGATTGGCGACCAGTCTGGAATTATTTTTCACACTGTTTATCCACCTTTACTGATTTCCCAGGTGTTATTAATGAATATCCCAACCATCCAATATGACACAGCCTATCTTGCCAGCCACATGGGGCTCAAAAGCTCTTTCTACCTCCTTCCTCCACTGTTCAAGTATCCTTCTTGATTACATGATTGTCAAGTCTGACCAAGTATAAAAAAGCATTTGTCATTATTATACAATCCGATTTATTCTTTAGCAATAGTATTATCTGCATCATAGTAGCCCTCAGAGGCCTAGTCACTATCAATATCGTCGTGCTAGTTGCTATACTATGCATAGGAGAACATGGTCCCTACTCTTAAGAGACTGCAATTTAACTTAAGACAAAATGCAATGAGTAAATGTAGTGAACAGGAGGGAATGGAGGGTGAAGAAAGCATGAGTTCAACAGTAATTTGAACATGATCTTCAAGAGGCTTGATGGCTTTCTAAAGAAGAGATGGCATTGTCTGGAGAATCACATACAAGTGTACGCATGGGAGCCATGATTTACCTGTGGCAATTTCAGTTACCATTGACCAGGAGGGCCTGGCAATGGGCATCTGCCATAGCACCATAGAGATCAGAAGACACTTTGCTGCTGTCACCTTCGTAGGATGACTTCTGAGTGCTGCAGTCATACCATTTATCTGGTATCAGGCAGAACGACATGCATGGCATTGGTGTCACTGCGAAGTTGCTTGGCTCGTAGACCTGCTTCAGAGTGACTCACTGTCACTGGAATCACACTCTCACATGTCCATCTGCTTTCTTCAAGGAAATGCAAGTGTTGAATAGAGAAATGGAGCCTGAGGTTGCAGAGAAACCCAGGAAAGCTCTTGTTAAAGTCACGAGTGCAGGCTATAAGAATGGACCAACAGCATAAACAATAAAATAGCAAGATTGAAAAACAAGTGGTTTACTACCCAGAGTTCTGACATTCTGGTAGTTTGGCCCCATCTCAGCATGTAACAGAACTCCACACAAAAAACTGTGAGGGAGGCACACCAGTCTAAGGTTCAGGTGAAACAAGGATCTGCCCTTCCTCCAACATATGTCCTCCCATCCAGCATCAGAAGCATGATGATGAATTGCTTCTACAACACATATTAGTGCCTTCTATCTCTGGAGAGAATTATTTTTTTGGACTATACCACCATAGCTAGGGCATCAGTCCTGAGTGCAAGCCATTCCTCTTGTCTTGCTCACCCGATAGCGTTGTCTATGGAAAACCACTCTTCAGTAAACCAGGACCATCAACATGGACTTGATATAAAGACCCATGGTGACCTTACTGAGAGAGTGTTGTGATAGCAAAAACAGCAAAAATATAGAGAATAAAAATACAATGACTGGGGCAGGAACTTCCATACAAGGAGAACTCAGAAAGAATAACAGCATACACCTTTTGGGGGTGAAAAGTTTGCTGAAAAGCATTCCATGAGTTAGAACTGGTTAGCTTTCAATTCTACCCTCAGGACTGCAGCCATGAGGAGAGTAAAATGGGTGGCTTGCAAGCCATCCTCTGTATGATTCTTCTTGCCCTTTCTTCCCGGACTTCCTCTTTCCTGTGCCAGACTCATTTAGTGCAGTTACACAAGACAAAAATTATTAGAGGCTATCAGTCCCCATAGTTTATGGGCATAACATGGACACCAGCAAACATCAAGAAAAATATTCCTTCTTTGCAATAATGCACCAGGGCATTATGGTCATTTTACACCTTCCTCTGAAGCAGGTGACATTGACCTCTCTCCAGGACAGCCTTAAATAGCCACTAGCCTGTACTAGTACTTGATGTGGCATCCTGTTTTTCCATGCGGAAGGAATACACATTATTTCTGCAGAATAGAAACCTGGGCTAAGTTGTACTTTATTATATTTGTACATTGTTTAAAAACATGGAAGATAACAGCCAACAGATTCATTTCTGTTGTGTGTATTTCTCAAACACTGTCTGCTTTTTCATCTAAAATTTTAATTTCAATTCAACTAAAAAAAATCTGTATTTCTTTATATTTTTTTTCTTCTCCCCACCCTTTCTTTCCCATTTTCCCCTCTTTTCCAGGGAGAAATGGGTAGAGAAAAAAGGGGAGGGGGAAGAAAGTACTGTTAGGGGGCTTATTCCTTCACCCACTTATTTCCCTGGTCCTTCTCGCATGAATAGAGAGCAACAATACCCGAAGTCCAAAGGTGCAAATAATTCGATGTTTATTGGGGTGAACTTCCAGCAAGCATGATTCCAGTTTCCTTCCTTAGTGTCCCCCTTCCCAGCTCTGACACCACAGAGCCTTACCTGTGTCCTTGTTCCCATTTCCCCCCTTAGCAAAACATGATTCCAATTTCCTTACCCCCATTCCCTGTTCCCATTTCCCCCTTCACACACACACCCACTCACTTCCTGATTGACTGCAGACTATATAGTAAAACTTGAGTTCTGCTTAGCTATACCTTAACCAATCATTTTCCTGAAATTTAACTAACCAATCCTAACATATTGTAACATGATTATGTAACCAATTATATCTCACCACCTTAATTAGTTTACACCCAGCAAAATTAATTATACAGCATACAGGAACAATCACAGAACTAGACAAAGATTATACAGACACAATAGCAAAGTGGGAACTATAATGACAAAACAGGTTTCAGAGTAACAGCCGTGTTAGTCTGTATTCACAAAAAGAAAAGGCGTACTTGTGGCACCTTAGAGACCAAATAAATTGGTTAGTCTCTAAGGTGCCATAAGTACTCCTTTTTCTTTTTGCGAATGACAAAACAATACAGAAGTGAGGATTTCACATCCTAGCTATTGATAAGTGAGTTCTTGTCAGACAGGATGCTATCCGACTAAGTTTCCTTTTACATTTTCTAGGCACTTCCCTTTCCCTGGAGGTGATAGGCACTATCAGGACAGGATTGTATTCCTAACAGCCCAATAGCACTTTATTTCAATGTGACTAGTTTGGAATGTGAGGATGTGACCGGTCGCTTCCCAGCATATGGCTGCCTCTGCTGCTTAGCCAAAGGCCTTAGCCTAAGAACAGGGCCTCAGACTGTCACAGTAACAGACCGTCAGTCAGTGATTTTGATTCTTTCTTTTATACCTCTATAACTAGCCAAGTGATAAGAATACACCTAAATTCTTAGAGTACAGGTCTTTACAGACAGGCCTAAATAAAAAATGAGTACCACAAATATATTTTTATTTCAATAAATTTGAATGAAATAAAAACTGTTATTTCAAATCAAATGATATTTTTCCAATCAAAACGAAGTAATTTTTTTCTATTTGACAATTAACAATAATGGGACAGTCTCACAGACTTTATTTTTTAAACAATGGCTTCGTCTTGGTGCAAAAACAACTACCAAAAAACCCTTAATTCTGCAAAATTTGAATGCTACTCACTGCTAAATGCACGTGGATTTAAGTGAAGAAGCAAATTTAACCATCAACTTGAAAAATCATATTTCCTTCTTAAAATTCAGTATTGGCAAGTAACACCTAAGATTACTAGACCAATTGGAAGAAGTGAGAGGAAAATTGGGACCCCTCTCTCTCTGTTCTTTTCTCTGCTTCATTACTGTGTATTGACAGTCATTTGCATCACTGTCATGCTGTCACTGCCATACATTACTGCAGGAAAGCTTGCATGCACACTCTTCTCTTGGTGGGGTACTTGGGTGACTATCTAGCATACATTGTGCACTGCGTGCTGATTATACATTTATTTTTACAGACTACATTTCTCTTCTATGATTCATCTGTCTTGCAGCCTTCACAAATTTCAAAGCAGAATAGCACCACCTAGTTGTTCACATACCAAAGCTAATGCCCTTTTTAGAAAAATGTGAGTCGGCTTTTGGCAACATTCTTGAGGATCAAACAGTAGACCTGCAACCCAGTTACTCTTTCCCAGAAGACAATAAGATTTTCAATTCTCTATTACAGATATTAAAATGCTAAACAATTATGATAACCCTGGGTATAATAACAAAGCATACTCTTTGCATTGTTTAAAGTTTGTTGCTGTATGAGTGTAAAGGGGGGAATTGAACTGCTGAAGCCCTTGAACACAATAGAACTGATATGGTTCTATTGTGTGGTGGGGGAGGGGGGGAGTGTGTGTGTGTGAGAGAGAGAGCAGGATTCAAAGAACTCATGTAGGGCATCTGCACTCCATGCATCTGCAGAGCTGCTCTCAGTGAAAACTCTTTTTGTCTTCCCCCAGAGGGGTCTTCTGGGTGGGAGCTGAGTAGCCCACAAAAGTCCTGCTCTGCCCTGTGAAGGGGAGAGCAGTAGATGTGGGGGCTACAGCTTGTTAATGTAGGATTCAATCCTTCACAGCCCTTGTGGCCCTTCCCAAAGCACAGTCCAGTTACTCAGGATTTATCCTTTGTTTCTTGAATTTATCTAAATTTTTTGCAGAGTATTCTTGTCAACATATGCTTGCTATTTATTTTCTTACTTATGTTCCTCTCTGAACACCACTGTAGATATTTTATGTACACTGCAGATCAGTATTGTCCACAATGAGGATCTTTGTTTTACTCAGTCAAATCCACTGACAGATCATAAAGATGAGTTTTACACTTTGACTTGCTCTTAGTCTGTTGCGTCTTTTACCAGTGCTCTTCTGTGTCAAATTAAAACTTTGCAAATATGGAACAAATGAAGCCCCCTGAAGGATATGGACTGTAAAAGAATGTGGCAGAGAGCTGGCAAAGGGATTGTAGCCACTGGAAGAAAGTGGTAGTGTGTGTGTACATATATCAGAAAGACCGAAATCCTCCATACATCTTCATGTTCAGAGATCTAACATTACTTTCCAGAGGAAGCATGAAGGAGACTGCAAACTGTTAAACTTTCATTAAACAAAGTCAAGACCACTGTGATCCTTGCAAGAATGTCCTCTGTAAACTTCTTTACAAGAAATGAGTTGCCAAGTGAGATTACTGTAAAGGAAAAACCTCTCAATGGACAGGAACAAATGCCAGATCAGGTCAAAAGATTCTAGAAATGGGAGGAGATTTTTATAGTTAAAATCATTAAAATGTGCTGTAACTGGTTAATGTTTGTGGGATGAGGCTACCATCCCTTCCTATACTTTGTTTATCTGAGGGTCACTAATAGATAGCAAGGGAAAACATGGATTGGAAGGAGTGAGCTTTACCATCATGGTTGCCACCTTCATTGTCTCTTGGGAACCTAGACTACCATGACACTGTTGGGTCTTCATTAGTCTGATCCTGAAGGAATCCTGATCGCATAGGGCCAGAGAGAGAGGGAGCCAATGACTTCACCGCCTCCACCTGACCTCTATCCTGACAAAAACGTGGAATGTGAGACTTGGGTTCCTCCCTTGTGTGTCATTTTCCTTCTCCACTTTATTTATTCTCTTTCCTATCTCTCCCCTTTTAGTATTCTGTCTTTTTAAAAAACGGAACAAAACAAAAGAGCAAAGAAGTTTTGCTCGCCAAGTCAACTCAATCTTTTGCAACACATCTTTTGCAAACCTGTGACAGAGAGGTAGCTGAAAGCTGACACTGACTGACACTGGTACAAGTTTGCCCGGTCTTGGAGGGCATGTCTGCATTGCAACTGGAATGTGTGATTGCCAGCGTCAGTAGATAGACTCGCACTAGCTCAGCTCAAGCAATGTAATAACACATTGGAAATAGAAATGTGGTCACCATGGGATGCCAAATGAGTAATAACCCACAATTCTTGTGGGTCTCATGTCAGCAAGTCTCTTTTTGATATTTCAGTTCAAACACACCATGTCAAAGTACTGACTTCTGCATAGTCAAGTGGGTTAGCACAAAAGTCAGTAAAGTCAGTACAAGCAGCTACATATAAAATCTCTGGTAAATTTCATACTTACCATTGTTCAAATATTGCAACACACTTCACAATGCTTTATTAGGATCACTAACTCATGGGCAGGAGGATAGAAACCATCATGCTAACTTCTGTTAAGCTTCTTGAACCAAAAACCTTTAACCCTGAAATAGTTACAGAAGAGTCAGGAAAATAAAATAGAGGAAATACTTCAACAAAAATGCCAGACCCCCAATGGTAGTGGCAGAATGCGTCTGATTTGAAACAAAGTGATTTGGCAACTTTCAAGATAACAATTGTGCCATACCCAGCAAGGTCATACATAAAAACACCTCAGGAGGAACACAGGATACCTAAATAAAACCAAAGAAGACATTGGCTCTCTACTTCTTCAGGATATCTGGTGTTATTGACCAGATCTCTCCACTAGACTGCATTTTGTAGTACAGTTGGCTTTGGACCCATTTGAGGCTCCCTGTTCTATCATACTGCCAGTGCTGGTAGTGTCCCACAGATGGCAAGGCAGTTTTAAGAGGCCAGGGTTACAGTCAGAAGCAAATGCTGGGTGGTGGGAACAGAAGGAGGAGGAGGCCATGCCTCTAAATGGTATACTGCCTGCATGTGCGTGGTGGTGACATCATTACGCACAGGGTGCAGGCAGTGCGGGATTAAGTTATAGAAACCATGTAGGTTGCCTAAGGATATCAGCCCATGCATAGGGCCCCAGCTGTGAAGTCATGTGATGAAGGCAGAATCTGAGCTTTCATTTAAATTGTCTTTTTCTCTATCCCTTGTGATTACAAAGAAACATTTAAAAGCATGAGTCACCTGAATCTGCAGACAGAATGGAACAGTACTAGCTCCGAGACGAGAAATGTCCCATGCATCTCTGTGGAATGTTAACTCCAAGATCCACTATTCCTTCTGAGATGATCTACCAATACCCTAGTTGCAGAAGAAGGTGCAATAACCTATGTGTGACAGGGAGCTATTTGTCTGTATGGTATGTATTATGTTTTGTTTGATTTAGGAAGAAACAAGCCAGACATAACAGTAGTCACTGTAGTTCACTGACCTCGTTCATGTGACAAGGGAATTTGATTCCGCTGGTGAGCAGAAAGTATCCAGGATGTTATTGGTGTTACACAATGTTAAACTGTCTGATCCAAGTACTTTTACCATTTAATATGCAGCGTGCATACATACAGTGTTTTATACTTTTCATTTCTGGCATACAGATCTTGTCTGGATCTCAGCCATGCTCCTTCCCTGCTACTCTCCCATTCTTCTGTAACCATCTCCTTCTCCACTTCCTCTTCCCCTGACGCAAATTGTGTTGATAAGAGAGCTAAGCTCAGCCCCCTTAAAAAATATGTACAACTCCATCCTGTTTACTCCAGTTAGGGTTGACCTCTTGGTCAAAACTGTAGAGCTGCACCATTGTTTCGCACTAAATTACAGTATTATGAAACAATGGAACTTCAAGGTAAATGTTTCTCTGCATGAAAGGACTTAATGGCACCCTAACAAAAAGAGTCTGCAAACATTAATTAATAAATCCTCACAACACTCCTGTAAGTTAGGGAAGTAAAAAATTACTAAAGTGAACTGAGAAAAAGCAGCTGTATCTCCTTACATTTTGAAAACGTACCATTTAGTTTAACTCAGTTTACAGTAATAAAGGTTAAGAAAATTGAAGTTTATGTCCCCTCATCCTTCTTTGCACCTGTTTATATTCAGAAATGAAAACCTTCCATCATTATCTGTGAATCATTTTGGCTACCCCTGAATTTACTAGACAAGATCTTTATCTCTGTTGGTCATAGCCTACTTTCAGAACCTGAGAGCAGCAACAATGTCCCTCAGTGTAAAAGAAAACTATTGGAAAAATTGCTAGCTGTGTTTTCTTTTAAGTTTCTAGTTGACTTTCTAAACTCAGTCTAAACCAAAAAGTTATGTAAGTATGGTGAAACAAATGAAGAAACTGCTTTCCCTGAAGCATTTTGTAGTTTCTCTGACTCTGACATTAATGACACTCCTCATTTTCTCCTTGTAGCCAGAAGTATTGATCAGTTTTGATTTATGTAAAGATGAGCTTTTGGGTTGTTTCTTTTTGTGATGTTGTGGGTTTAATTTAATATGCTAAAACTTAATTTATTGTTTAAGCTTACTAGGAGAGTGTGATATTTCTGGATGTTATCCAGACCACTGAGGGGCTGTGTCATCACTTGCCCTGTAACTGGGGTGCCTTGCAATACCTTGCTGCTGTAGCTCCCAACCTGGATTGCTCACAAACAGCCACCAGCATGCATTATGTCCCTGGGTGTCTCTGTATAACTCAGCCTGCCAGCCACATTCTGGTCACACTCTGGCTCTCACTAGCCTTGGTTGTATTGCAGGGTGATCCCCCAACCCGCTCCCAGTCCCAGATTTCCCCCCAAAAATGTATGTTTTATACTGTCCAGCCCTCTCCTAGACAGTCCAGAGATATTAGGTCTGTTGTCCCTTTAAGGGAACAATATACAACAACTTGCCACCTTAAATGGATTTATCCAGACAATTTAACTTAAATACACTGGACTAATTTCAATTAAAGAATAAAACAATCTTTTTAACTACAAAGAGATTTGAAGTGAGTACAAGTAATGAGGCATAAAGGTTAGAATGGTATAGGACAAATAAGGATAACGCATTTCCTAGTGCCTAACTTAACAAACTATACTTGATTCAAAGTAAAGTCCTTACCATATCCTTCTAACAACACTTCTGACCAAACTTTTCAGGTCAGGACTCTTTCCTCAAAGTTCAACAGCTGTTTCTTTTGTCTTTGTAGGTGAAAAAAAGAGATGGACAGGGAGAGAGACAATCTGGGGTGGTTTTGCGCCTTACTTCTATAGTTCAGTCACACTTTGAAATGTATCTTGCTGAGAGTGTCCCTTATATAAAGTTCTTTCCAGCTGAAAGCACGGATGCATGGAGTCTGGTGTGGGGGAGGTTTGCTAAGTTGTTTGCTAGCATCCAGATCTTATTGTTCCTGCCCCCTTTCCTTGCCAAAGAATGGCCTAGTGATAGCTGATGATCCGTCAGCTTTGATGACACCTGACTGGGCATCAGCTTGTCCTTTGTCTTTGAGAAACAGGTTTACCCACTCCAGAGACCTATCATGACACACTTCATTCATTTCAACTAATGTTCATAACTTCACATATAATGTTGTTACATACATTTTACCATGATATTATTGATCAGTGAGCATTTGTTTTCAAATAATACCTTAAAAGGCATATATTGTACAAAGATTATTACAATAGTATGTTGGGTGCGAATACAGGAGTGCATTCGGTCACAGAAAGTTATTCTGATTATTTCATTTTTAATATTGATTTTTTTTGTTGGGGATCAAACTGTGCCTGTTTCCTGTCTTTGCTAATCAGATAAAATCTTTTGCAGCAATGTGCAGAATATTCTCTACATTTTGGGTTCACAGTCTGGGAGTTGTTATCCCTACGGGTGGATCACAACAGGTCGGGAGAGGGAGCTTGTCATGATTCTCCTCCCTTTCTTTGTGTCTAGAAGAGAGGGAAGTCCTGAAACTTTTTTGTATTGTAACACAGGTTCATAATGTGGAAAAGGCTGAGAACCATCATAATGTGATGAAATGGCTAGGGTGTTTATGTATAGGGCCCTACCAAATTCACAGTCCATTTTGGTCAATTTCACAGTCATTGGATTTTTAAAATTGTAAATGTCATTATTTCAGCTATTTAAATCTGAAATTTCATGGTGGTGTAATTTTTGGGGTCCTGACCCATAGAAGAGTTGGGAGGGGTGGGGGTCACAAGGTTATTGTAGAGGAGATTGTGGTACTGCTACCATTATTTCTGTGCTGCTGGTGGCGGTACTGCCCTCAGAGCTGGGCAGCTAGAGAGCAGTGGCTGCTGACCCGGAGTTCAGCTCTGAAGGCAGAGCAGCTGACAGGAGCAGCACAGAAGTAAGGATGGCATGGTACAGTATTGCAACCCTTAGTTCTGCACTGCTGCCTCCAGAGCTGGGCCTTCAGTCAGCAGATGCTACTCTCCAGCTGCCCAGATCTGAAGGCAGCAGCACAGAAGTAAGGGTGGCATGGTATGGTATTGCAACCCTTACTTCTGCGCTGCTGCTGGCGGGGCGCTGCCTTCAGAGAAGGATACCCGGCTAACAGCTGCTGCTCTCCAGCCGCCCGGATCTGAAAGCAGCGCAGAAGCAAGAGTGGCAATACTACAACCCCCCTAAAATAACTTTGTGACCCTCCTTTTTGGGTCAGGACCCACAATTTGAGTAACGCTGATCTCCCCTTGTGAAATCTGTAGTAAAGGGTAAAAGCACATACAAGACCAGATTTCATGGGGGGACCCCAGATTTCATGGTCCATAACATGGCCATGAATTTGGTAGGGCCCTATTTACGTACCACTACCATCTACTGAACAGAATGAGAATTGTGTGCCATCTGTCCTATGCTGCTAACAGCAAATTGAGGTTGTCCTTTAGTCCAAATAATAGAGGTCTGTAATTTTTGAAGCAGAAAAATGCAAGTTCTACCTCAGATGTTGCCAAGAAATATCAAGGGGTCATCGTGTTCATCATACTAGATTTATAATGATCCTACTTGGCAATGGATTTGTTAAAATATTGGACAGTTTATATCATCCCTGTAAGCTCGCAATTCTCTCACCCTGCTCTTAACACAGCACATACAGATCCAAACGGTTCATCTTTACTGCAGAAAAGGATCTGTTAAAGGCTGTAGAGGACAGTGATCAATTGTTCTCCATGTCCACCAAAGGTAGGGCAATTAATAATAGGCTTATTGCAGCAAGGGAGATTTAGTTTAGATATTAGGAAAAACTTTCTAACTATAAGGGTAGTTAAGTACTGGAAGAGGTTACCAATGGACCTTGTGGAATCCCCATCATTGGAGGTTTAGATGAACACCTGTCAGGGATGGGCTAGGTATATTTGGTCCTGCTACACCTCAGGGGGCTGGACTTAATGACTTCTCAAGCTCCCTTTCAGCCCTACATTTCCGTGATTTAATGATTGTCAATATAAAAAAATCAAAAGCTCATCTTTACATAAATCAAAACTGATCAATGCTTCTGGTTACAAAGAGAAAATGAGGAGTGTCATTAATCTCAGAGTCAGATAAACTACACAATACTTCAGGAAAAGCAGTTGCTTCGTTTGTTTCACCGTCGTAGGACATTCAAGTGGACCAAATTTATTTCAGTTGTGACCTATTGACAGACAAATTGGAGTGCAAGTCTCAAAAGATGCAAAGGAAATGGGTTATCGTTTCGGATCACCAAATCTCACAGCCGCCATCTATATTCCTTCTTTATAATCCAGTTGGGCTCATCCTTTCACATGTCATCTGATACTAGATGGACCAAATTCATTATTGACTTCAAGGAATTCACACCAAGGGTAAATTTGGCCCCTGACAACTAAGAGTATATTATAAACCACTTTAAAATGAACAAAATGTGTTTGTTCTTGCTGACAGTAACTACATGTTTACCTAACATTCGTAATTTCTATGGGAGGAACAACGTTTGCTGCTAGTCTATAATCTGTTTGCACATGTTACAGCACTGAGAGCTATACTTAGTTCTGTCACATCTGTTCTATCCACTTACCTTGCTGATGAATGTAACTAACTAAACAGGAGCTAAGGAAATGCAAAAACATTTTGCAGCCATATTATACTGTATGCTGTTTAGATGTATTCATGGAGGAAGGGAGAAATAGAGAAGGCCGATGGAAGAGGAAGTAATATTGTGTTCATTTCATAGGCTATTCACTTCCAAAATGTACAGCATAAAGAAGATATTCCCTAAAGTACTAGAACATCTAATCAAATCTATTATATGCATTTACAGAATGCCTGTTGCTGTGGCATATGAGTGGCACAAGGCTTCAAAGGCAGTGGTCTCAATTTGGAGCTGTACCTCTCAGAAGGTTCTGCTTGGGGAGCGGGGAAAGGTGTATTTTAAACCACCTTTTTGCAACCTGTGATTTGGGAGCCTGGTCCCCCATGTAAATTAGTGAACCACAGGGATTGCTCTAAATTATAAGGGCTTTAAATTGCCTCCTGGAGCCAGCCAAGACTAGCTGGAGCATGAAGCACTGACCACACGCCTCCTTCTCTTGATACTCTCCTTCTTGGCTTAAGCTTGCCTCTAGCATGTCCCTCCACAAAAGACTAAACAGGGAGTGGGATAAAGCCACTATTTCAGCTCTACACTGCTGGGGGAACCACACAAACACTCACACCAGGGGTATTGCACAGAGGTCAGTTAAACTGGCTATACAGTCTCTTTACAGCTGCTGTCCAAAATTGCAGCCAGCTAGAGCTGTCTGGAGAGCAGTTAGTTAAGTTCACTAAACCACAGTACACCACTCCATGAGCAATTAGGTCTCCTGTTTATTAGCATGGTGTTGAGTCCTGCTCTCAGTTCTGTGATGGGCCATTATTTTTAAGCACGGCACTATGTTTTCCTCTATTCTGGCTCTTTGGGGAATGCTATGCCAAAGAGATGTGTTTTAATAGTATGACTAAAAAATCACAAGGGTAGGACTCTCTCCCATTATCAGCATTCCACAAACTCAAAAGTAAACCTGGTGCTGTGTCAGCAAATTAACTGCAGGTCCAAAAGCGGTCATTTTTAAAATTATAGGATGGAAAGAGAAAATAAAATTGGAGTCTCTGCTTCAGTTGAAGAACAAATATTTTTGCATTGATTTTTCTTTTTCTACAGCCTGAAGAAAGTTTTATACTTAGTACATATCACTTCCTTGACTGTGATAATCTGCACTAGAAAATTAGAAAACAAAGCCCTCACCTTGCTGAAAACATTTAAAAATTCTGCAAGACTCCAAGATATTATATTTTCTTTGTGACCAGAAACTGATGTTCCTCACAAGGTTTACCACATGCTGTTAGCAGGTTGGGAACATGTGTAATTCCGTGCGAAAGTTAACGATAGAATCAAATGACACTTCTCTTACCTTTCTATCACTAACTTGTCATGGAATGAGATTTTATTACATTATCCTCCCAGACTGTAAATACAAATAAAGAGCAAGGCTATCAGTAAAGGTTTCTGAGAATAATATATACATATCCATTTGACAGGTTTACATAACACTCTCCTTTTGAAAACGCTTACTAAAATACTTAGATTATCTTAAAAACAACTCTAAGTTTTTTTTTTTTTTTAACATCTTACAAAATAGAAGAAAGGGGAAGAGCTAAGAGGTAAGAAATGCCCTATGTCTATTTAGGTTTTATTGCTTTGTCAAAGAAAGATTTTTACTCTTTTGCGAAATAGAAGTGCAGAGCTATATTGTGGGGTTTTAACCAACAGTCACGTAAGAGGAGATCCAGGAGAAGGGGATCAACATGCTATTGGCACTCTAGGGAGGGATTTTGTCCGTGGAGAAATTAGGCATGCAAAATACCTCTAGGGCCACTGACCGGTGACTCCTACATCGCTTTTTTAGAGGTGCAGTGTACTGTAAACTACTCCTAGTGCTGGTGTCAGACTGCTATTTGGTATGGAAGGTGGCAGGCTAACAGCATCCTCCCACATTGAATTTAATAGCACTAAGGTTCGGACAATGAGCTGGGTTCTCTGGTTTGCTAACGCCACTGGGCACTGTGTAATGTTGCCTCAAAGCAGCCGGATACAGCCAGCAGAGAATAACCCTGGCGCACCAACTACTCGCTGTTGGCATAAATTGGGCTGGGTGGTTCTGCTGCCTCCTACACAAACCCCTCCCCCCCCCATACAAGTACTGAAGTGCAATCTCTTTATCTTGAAAGTGTAACTTAAAATTACATTTTTTTTTGTGGTCACATAGCTGCACTCAAAAACAAAACAGTGTAAAACTTTAGCGCCCACAAGTCCACTCAGTCCTACTCCTTATTCTGCCAATCGCTAACACAAGCAAGTTTGTTTACATTGTTTACATTGACAGGAGATAATGCTACCTGCTTCTTATTTACAATGTCACCTGAAAGTGAGAACAGGCATTCACATGGCACTTTTGTAGCCGCATTGCAAGGTATTTACATACCAGATATGCTAAACATTCATATTCCCTTTCCATGCTTTGGCCACCATTCCAGAGGACATGCTTCCATGCTGATGATGTTCGTTAAAAAATAATGCGTCAATTAAGTTTGTGACTGTACTCCTTGGGGGGAGAATTGTATGTTTCCTGTTCTGTTTACCTTCATGCTGCATATATTTCATATTATAGCAGTCTTGGATGATGACCTAGCACATGTTCGCTTTAAGAACACTTTCACAGCAGATCTGACAAAACACAAAGAAGGTTCACATGTGAGATTTCTAAAAATAGCTACAGCATTCGACCCAAGGTTTAAGAATCTGAAGTTCCTTCCAAATTCTGAGAGGGACGAGGTGTGAGCATGCTTTTAGAAGTCTTAAAAGAGCAACGCTTTGATGAGGAAACTACAGAACCCAAACCACCAAAAAAGAAAATCAACCTTTTGCTGATGGCATCAGACTCAGGGCTTGTCTACAGTGGCAATTTACATTGCTGCAACTTTCTTGCTCAGGGGTGTGAAAAACACCCCCCCACCCCCGCAGCGCAGCAAGTTTCAGCGCAGTAAAGCACCAGTGTAAACAGTGCACCAGCGCTGGGAGCCATGTGCTGAGCACACTGTTAGTTTATATAAGTTATATAATCAGTGTATACAAAGTATACACTGAGGGCTGAGAGAGCTCTCTCCTAGCACTGTGCCGTGACTACACAAGCCATGTTAAAGTGCTTTAGCTTAGCCAGTGTAGACTAGCCCACAGATGATGAAAATGAACACGTGTCAGTCCACACTGCTTTGGATTGTTATCAAGTAGAACCCATCATCAGCATGGAAGCATGTCCTCTGGAATGGTGGTTGAAGCATGAAGGGACATATGAATCTTTAGCGCATCTGGCATGTAAATATATTGCAACGGTAGCTACAACAGTGCCATGCAAATGCCTGCTCTCACATTCAGAGGACATTGTAAACAAGAAACAGGCAGCATTATTTCCAGCAAATTGTAACCAACCTTGTTTGTCTGAGTGATTGGCTGACCAAGAAGTAGGACTGAGTGGACTTGTAGACTCTAAAGTTTTCCATTGTTTTATTTTTAATGCAGGTTTTTTTTGTACATAATTCTACATTTTGTAAGATCAATTTTCATGATAAAGAGATTGCACTACAGTACTTGTATGAGGTCAATTGAAGAATACAATTATTTTGTTTACAGTGCAAATATTTGTAATAAAAATAAATGTGAAGTGAGCACTGTACACTTTGCACGCCGTGTTGTAATTTAAATTAATGTATTTGAAAAGGTAGTAAACATTCAAAAATATTTAAAATAAATGGTATTCTATTGTCGTTTAACAGTGCAATTAATCATGCGATTAATCACAAATTTTTTTAATTGCTTGACAGCCCTAGTTTTGGGGGGGTTTGTTTTTTTTGTTTTTTTTTTACATTGTAGAATGGGATCATCTTTTTTTCTCACCTGAATGATAACGTAGTAAATATTTAATAGAGTTCATTGCTTATATTCTCTTGGGTTTTGGAATTGTACTTTGTATACACTGATTATATAACTTGCATATATCAAAATTAATTCACCACTCATTTCTTGGTGGCTCTAATAAATTGTATATTTTAGAGAGGCCCAAAATGGAGGCACCTTGGTATGACACAGGAATCATCCAAATTTTGGTATTGCAAAAGTCAATGGCAAAATTCTCAATAATTTCAGGTTTCAGAGTAGCAGCTGAGTTAGTCTGTATCCGCAAAAAGAAAAGGAGGACTTGTGGCACATTAGAGTCTAACAAATTTATTTGAGCATAAGCTTTCGTGAGCTACAGCTCACTTCATCGGATGCATTCAGTGGAAAATCTTATGCTCAAATAAATTTGTTAGTCTCTAAGGTGCCACAAGTCCTCCTTTTCTTTTTTCAATAATTTCAGTGACAGCAGAACTGGGCCCAAATTCTCTGAATAAGGTCTAGACTTGACCTTAGGACTTGAGCTTTGATCAAATATTCTTAACAAAATGCAAAATCATGGAGTTCAAGTAGTTTTCTTTTTGTAATGTTACCTACTTGAAAATGAACCGTTTCTTCCAAAATTATGGCCTAGGTACACATTTTATCTAACCACTCCCATATTGCTATGAAAATAGCCTGTTTGTTGAGTGAAGGTAGCTTTGCATCAAAAAACATGCAAGACTAACATTTTTATGTGAAACAGCTATTTAACCGAAACCTGCACTTATTGCCCTACCTAGTTGGATGGTAGAATTTCGCAAAATTTCATTTTGCAGGTTTTCACCTCTGCCTGTCACAAAAAGTCCAGAGTGATGATGTTGTTGGATGGAGGGATAGATATCACTAGATCAAATGTCAAAAAATTTCATGATAAAGTTTGTGAATGTGTGTGTGTCCCCCCCCCATAACACTGGCCTCAGTGGGGAATGTGTGTGTGTGTATTCATAACACTGCATGCAGTAGGGAATATGTGTGCGTTTGTGTGTTAGTCCCCACAACACTGCACGCAGGGGGCGAATGTGTGTTCTCATAATATTGCACTCAGTAGGGAATAAGAAAAGGAGTACTTGTGGCACCTTAGAGACTAACCGATTTATTTGAGCATGAGCTTTCGTGAGCTACAGCTCACTTCATCGGATGCATACCGTGGAAACTGCAGCAGACTTTATATACACACAGAGAATATGAAACAATACCTCCTCCCAGCCCACTGTCCTGCTGGTAATAGCTTATCGAAAGTGATCATCAGGTTGGGCCATTTCCAGCACAAATCCAGGTTTTCTCACCCTCCACCCCCCCACACACAAACGCGCTATCTCAGAGTAGATAGCCCATCCAAAGTGACAACTCTTTACACAATGTGCATGATAATCAAGTTGGGCCATTTCCTGCACAAATCCAGGTTCTCTCACCCCCCTCCCAAAAACCACACACACAAACTCACTCTCCTGCTGGTAATAGCTCATCCAAACTGACCACTCTCCAAGTTTAAATCCAAGTTAAACCAGAACATCTGGGGGGGGGGGGGTAGGAAAAAACAAGGGGAAATAGGTGTAAAGAGTGTAAAGTGTAAAGAGTTGTCACTTTGGATGGGCTATCACCAGCAGGAGAGTGAATTTGTGTGGGGGGGTGGAGGGTGAGAAAACCTGGATTTGTGCTGGAAATGGCCCACCTGATGATCACTTTAGATAAGCTATTACCAGCAGGACAGGGGGGTGGGAGGAGGTATTGGTTCATATTCTCTGTGTGTATATAAAGTCTGCTGCAGTTTCCACGACATGCATCCGATGAAGTGAGCTGTAGCTCACGAAAGCTCATGCTCAAATAAATGGGTTAGTCTCTAAGGTGCCCCAAGTCCTCCTTTTCTTTTTGCGAAGACAGACGAACAGGGCTGCTACTCTGAAACCTGTCAGTAGGGAATGCATGTGTGTGGCCCGAGATAGGTGGGGTGCTGAGAAACGTGCCGGGGGCGGCAGTGGTGAGGCCAGCTCCGCGCACGGGGGCAGGCAGGGCTCCCGGGGGCAGAGACGGCCGCCAACCCTGCGTGGAGGGGGGCTTGGGCCAGCGGCTTGGGCCAGCTCTGCAGGGGGAAGGGGGGCCGCTATCACCCTATCACAGCGCTGCATTCACTGGGGAATGCCTGCGCGCGTCCCCAAAACGGGACACTCCGTGGGGAACGTGTGTGTGTGTGTCCGTCCCCGTGTCCCCGTCACGCTGCGTACTCCGCGCTGTGTGTGTGTTTCCCCAGCACGCCGCACGCGGTGATGGCTCTGGGAGACGATCGTGCAAGGGCCGTTTTCAGTATTTTGCATCACCCCCCTGGGGCGACACAGCTACAAACGCAGCGCTGACCACGCCCTCCCCCCAGGTCATCACGCGGCTCTGAACAACCCGCCGCCCTTTTCCGCCAGCCGCAAGAGCAGGTCTCTCTGGGGCCGGGGCCGGGGCCGGGAGGGGAGGGGCGGGGCGGGGCGAGGCGAGCGCAGTGCGCAGGCGCTGTCGGCTGGGCCGGGGCGGAAGCGGTTTGAACTGCGGCGGGAGCCGGCCGAGCTGATCCGGTCGTCGCGTAGCACAGAGCGCGACCGGCCCTGAGCGGGCAACATGGAGCCTGTCCTGGAAGGTACCGAGCCGCCCCTCGGGGCCCGTCCGCCAGCGTGTGCGGGGAGGTAGCAGCTGCTCCACGAGGGGGTGTAGCTGGAGGAGGAGGGGGGAGTCAGCAGCTCCAGGAGGAGGAAGAAGAGGAGGGGGGTAGCTGGAGGGGGGGGAGTCAGCAGCTCCAGGAGGACGAGGAGGAGGGGGGGTAGCTGGAGGGGGGGGAGTCAGCAGCTCCAGGAGGAGGAGGAGGAGGAGGGGGGGTAGCTGGAGGGGGGGGGAAGTCAGCAGCTCCAGGAGGAGGAAGAAGAGGAGGGGGGTAGCTGGATGGGGGGGGGAGTCAGCAGCTCCAGGAGGAGGAAGAGGAGGAGGGGGTAGCTGGAGGGGGGGAGTCAGCAGCTCCAGGAGGAGGAGGGGGGGTAGCTGGAGGGGGGGGAGTCAGCAGCTCCAGGAGGAGGAGGGTGGTAGCTGGGGGGGGGGAGTCAGCAGCTCCAGGAGGAGGAGGGGGGGGTAGCTGGAGGGGGGGGGAAGTCAGCAGCTCGAGGAGGAGGGGGGGGTAGCTGGAGGGGGGGGGGAGTCAGCAGCTCGAGGAGGAGGAGGGGGTAGCTGGAGGGGGGGGGAGTCAGCAGCTCCAGGAGGAGGAGGGGGTAGCTGGAGGGGGGGGGAGTCAGCAGCTCCAGGAGGAGGAGGAGGAGGGGGTAGCTGGAGGGGGGGGAGTCAGCAGCTCCAGGAGGAGGAGGAGGGGGGGTAGCTGGAGGGGGGGGAGTCAGCAGCTCCTGGAGGAGGAGGAGGGGGGGGGTAGCTGGAGGAGGAGGGGGGGGTAGCTGGAGGGGGTGGGGGAGTCAGCAGCTCCAGGAGGAGGGGGGGTAGCTGGAGGGGGTGGGGGAGTCAGCAGCTCCAGGAGGAGGGGGGTAGCTGGAGGGGGGGGGGAGTCAGCAGCTCCAGGAGGAGGGGGGGTAGCTGGAGGGGGGGGGAGTCAGCAGCTCCAGGAGGAGGGGGGGTAGCTGGAGGGGGGGGGGAGTCAGCAGCTCCAGGAGGAGGGGGGGTAGCTGGAGGGGGGGGGGGGGAGTCAGCAGCTCCAGGAGGAGGGTGGGTAGCTGGAGGGGGGGGGGAGTCAGCAGCTCCAGGAGGAGGGTGGGTAGCTGGAGGGGGGGGGGAGTCAGCAGCTCCAGGAGGAGGGTGGGTAGCTGGAGGGGGGGGGGAGTCAGCAGCTCCAGGAGGAGGGGGGGTAGCTGGATGGGGGGGGGAGTCAGCAGCTCCAGGAGGAGGGGGGGGTAGCTGGAGGGGGGGGGAGTCAGCAGCTCCAGGAGGAGGGGGGGGGAGTCAGCAGCTCCAGGAGGAGGGGGGGTAGCTGGAGGGGGGGGGGAGTCAGCAGCTCCAGGAGGAGGGGGGGGGGAGTCAGCAGCTCCAGGAGGAGGGGGGTAGCTGAGGAGGGGGGGGGGAGTCAGCAGCTCCAGGAGGAGGGTGGGTAGCTGGAGGGGGGGGAGTCAGCAGCTCCAGGAGGAGGAGGGTGGTAGCTGGGGGGGGGGAGTCAGCAGCTCCAGGAGGAGGAGGGGGGGGTAGCTGGAGGGGGGGGGAAGTCAGCAGCTCGAGGAGGAGGGGGGGGGTAGCTGGAGGGGGGGGGAAGTCAGCAGCTCGAGGAGGAGGAGGGGGTAGCTGGAGGGGGGGGGAGTCAGCAGCTCCAGGAGGAGGAGGGGGTAGCTGGAGGGGGGGGGAGTCAGCAGCTCCAGGAGGAGGAGGAGGAGGGGGTAGCTGGAGGGGGGGGAGTCAGCAGCTCCAGGAGGAGGAGGAGGGGGGGTAGCTGGAGGGGGGGGAGTCAGCAGCTCCTGGAGGAGGAGGAGGGGGGGGTAGCTGGAGGAGGAGGGGGGGGTAGCTGGAGGGGGTGGGGGAGTCAGCAGCTCCAGGAGGAGGGGGGGTAGCTGGAGGGGGTGGGGGAGTCAGCAGCTCCAGGAGGAGGGGGGGTAGCTGGAGGGGGGGGGGAGTCAGCAGCTCCAGGAGGAGGGGGGGTAGCTGGAGGGGGGGGGAGTCAGCAGCTCCAGGAGGAGGGGGGGTAGCTGGAGGGGGGGGGGAGTCAGCAGCTCCAGGAGGAGGGGGGGGAGTCAGCAGCTCCAGGAGGAGGGGGGGTAGCTGGAGGGGGGGGGGGGAGTCAGCAGCTCCAGGAGGAGGGTGGGTAGCTGGAGGGGGGGGGGAGTCAGCAGCTCCAGGAGGAGGGTGGGTAGCTGGAGGGGGGGGGGAGTCAGCAGCTCCAGGAGGAGGGGGGGTAGCTGGATGGGGGGGGGAGTCAGCAGCTCCAGGAGGAGGGGGGGTAGCTGGAGGGGGGGGGGGAGTCAGCAGCTCCAGGAGGAGGGGGGGGGAGTCAGCAGCTCCAGGAGGAGGGGGGGTAGCTGGAGGGGGGGGGGAGTCAGCAGCTCCAGGAGGAGGGGGGGGGGGAGTCAGCAGCTCCAGGAGGAGGGGGGGTAGCTGGAGGGGGGGGGGGGAGTCAGCAGCTCCAGGAGGAGGGTGGGTAGCTGGAGGGGGGGGGGGGGGAGTCAGCAGCTCCAGGAGGAGGGTGGGTAGCTGGAGGGGGGGGGAGTCAGCAGCTCCAGGAGGAGGGTGGGTAGCTGGAGGGGGGGGGAGTCAGCAGCTCCAGGAGGAGGGGGGGTAGCTGGAGGGTGGGGGGGAGTCAGCAGCTCCAGGAGGAGGGGGGGTAGCTGGATGGGGGGGGGGGAGTCAGCAGCTCCAGGAGGAGGGGGGGTAGCTCGATGGGGGGGGGGAGTCAGCAGCTCCAGGAGGAGGGGGGGTAGCTGGAGGGGGGGGGGGAGTCAGCAGCTCCAGGAGGAGGGGGGGTAGCTGGAGGGGGGGGGGGAGTCAGCAGCTCCAGGAGGAGGAGGAGGAGGGGGGTAGTTGGAGGGGGGGGAGTCAGCAGCTCCAGGAGGAGGAGGAGGGGGGTAGCTGGAGGGGGGGGGAGTCAGCAGCTCCAGGAGGGGGGGGGGGAAGAGGTTATTGGTTCCCTTTATATTCCCCATTTTCTGTCCGTATTTTCAGGGCTTGTTGTTTAGCTTTTTGGTCTCTGTCATCAACAGAAGTTGGTCTATTAAAATATTACCTCACCCACCTTGTCTTAGCTAGGACTTTACTTGGATTTAGGTAACTTAAGAACACACTTTTTCTCCTAGTGAAGATGCATCCTCTGTGGCACTCATTTGAATTGTTTCTTTCGTCCTACCAGTTTCCCTGTCATTTTCAGTTTCTTCTTGTCCTGGCCAACAAGACAGTTGGGCCTTGTTAACATCTGAAAATCTTGTAACCATTCTCTATCAGCAGTGTAGCTGTGATTGCCTGAAGCAGTAGTGTAGATGGGATGGGGGTGTTTTTACCATCAGATTATGAAAACCTGTTAGGGTTGCTAATTTTCTAATCACACAAAACCGAATACCCTAGCCCCGCCCCTTCCCTGAGGCCACACACCCTGTTCACTCCATTCTGTCTCTATCGCCCTCACTCACTTTTACTGGGCTGGGGAAGGGTGTTGTGCCTCGGAAGCGACCAGTTAGTCTGCCTCCTAGCTGGAGGCACGGTAGGTGGCTCTGCAAGTGGCTCTCACCGACAGGCACTGCCCCCACAGCTCCCACTGGCCGTGGTTCCTGGCCAATGGGAGTGCGGAGCCAGTGTTTGGGGCAGGGTCAGTGTGTGGAGACCTTTGGGGCCCCCCGCCTAGGAGCTAGACCTGCTGGCTGCTTCTGGGGTGCAACGCAGAGCAAGGACGGGTAGAGACTAGCCACAGCACCGCTGACTAGACTTTTAACAGCCCGCTCGACAGTGCTGACTGGAGCCGCCAGGGTCCCTTTTCGACTGGGTGTTCCAGTCGTAAACTGGACACCTGGTCACCCTAAAAGCTGCTGTACCGTTTTCATGATTTGGAGAAAATCCCTGAGTTGTGCTACATTAACACACCATTGCAGGTACTGGTGCAACTGTACTGTTGTTGGAAAATTGATACATTTTGATACAGTAAGTTCAGGGTGGGAGTTGTTACTCCTGCAACTGCTCTCTGAGCTGTGTTTGTGGTGACTGGAAGGCACTTCTGGCCTGGTGTAGGTAGGGGAAGGGAAACTGCTACAGTGCTGTGAGCACCACATCCCATGTAAGAGTCCCTTAGGCCTTATTTACATGAGCAAAAATAAAAACTCAATTTCAGGAGCTGCCTGCAATGGTGAAGCTACACTGTTAGTAGCGGTAAAACAATAAGCACTAGTATAAAAACACTAGAACATTGTCTAACAATGAACATTGTCTACTGAGTAAGTCTTCATTAAATAGTAATAAAAATTCTAAAACCCTGTCTATACTAGCAGCGGCACCACTTCTAAATACATGTGCTAAATTTGCTTGTATAGACATGCTCAGAGATAGTGCCATGACAGTAGAAGCTGAAGTACGCCTGGAAGCATAAGGAATAAAAGTATATGGGATTTGTTGTCACCTCCCTAAAATAGAACGTTCACTTGCCAGTTGGGGGCCAATTAGCCTGAGTTTCCAATCCTGACAGCATCTGGCCCATAATGGATGCCACATGTGACAAACATGTCCTTGCTGGATGCCACTGTTGTGGCAGATGATGCAACCACTTCCTTTTCTTCAGTATTAGCAAGTGGCTGGTTATATTTCAGAATAATTCTTGAGTTTAGTTTGGAACAATTTAGATAAAACGTGTTGCTTATCATTATGCTCAACTTGTGGAGCAAGCCTGAGAAAAGGAGGCCAAGGAGAAACTCTTGATGTTATACCAATAAAATAAAAACCAGCAGGATCTTCTTAAAGGGGAAAAGGCAAAATGCCACATTTATTGTGAATACAGAAAGAATCATAGTAAGCAGTTAGTTATAGCTATAACATTCCATTCAATTTCATATTTATTCACACATACACACACAGGTTCTGCAAGGTTGTTATCATAGTTACCAGCCTTAGAGTTGCTCATGCCAAGCCCCTGGCCAGGTGGCCTGGACATGAGGAGGGAGCAGGGCCTTGTCAGATGCTCATCTGATGCTCCTGGAAGTTGGTTTGCAGAATCAGACCCCAAAGTTCTCACTTTTTAGAGTCTCTTTTTATAGGAATTTCTTCCTATGCCAGTCTATGGGAATTGCTTCATCATGCTGTTGCTGAATCAATCAGCAGATGGAACATTCCTGACGGCTCCGTGCTGCCAGATGTTATCTTGTTCTTTGGTTCTCCTATTCTTGAGGCTGTTGGGTGAATTCCAGTCTGCCCTCCGGGGGTCCTCTGATTATTTCCACTTGAGGCCTTCTTCAGCCGATGGACACTGGATTCTTAGGCTGGCACTTCCCTGATCGTTCAGTTATTATCCACACCAAGCATCCATCCACATACATCCTCTATCTCTATTTTAATCACAATTGATAACAAAGCGAGATGAATACAACAAAAGGGTAGGGAGTCTCTGGGTGCTGTTTCTGTTGTTACAGAGTATTGCTTTGAGTCTCTCTCTGTGTGAGTAGTTGTTGTTACAAAGAATTGCTTTGAGAACAGACTGTCTTAGAATGTACTAACACAATTAGCAGCTTGCAAGTTTCACACATAGAGGGAGAGAAACAGTACCAAAAACCAAGAGACCTCTTAATTAGTAATACCCTGGAATTTAAACTATGGGGAATCAAACTCATTTGTGATTTTAATACAGAACTACTTTAATATGATCCAACATTGACACCTTAATTTTTTGGAGACTAAGGATGGTCCCTTGGTAAGGGTGCTAGTCTGGGACCTGGATTCAGTTCGCTACTGCTCTGCAGACTACACGTGTAACATTGGGCAAGTCTCTCAAGTTCTCTGTGCCTCACCTTCCCATCAATAAAATGGATGTAATAGTATTTTCCTACCTCATAGGGATGCTGTGAGGATAAATACATTTTAAAAAAAAAGACACTGAGGTGCTCAGATACCATGTTATTGGGGGACCGTATATAAATACCTAAGAACATAAGTTTAAAAAAGAGAGAGGTTGTCAGGAAATAAATGCTGGATACCGTCCTGTTTTAAGCCGCATATTTAATATCCATTTGAACTTTGTGATTGTCTTTTTGGCAAGTCAGATAAAAGTATCTGGGTCATTTGGAAGGCCAGATTTAGTTGTACTTTCATGCTCTTACCAGGCTGAACTGGCCAACCATGGCAGTATATTCACCAATTTGTCAGTTTCAGTTTTACTAAAATTCTAGCAGCCCTTCTAAACAAGTCTTTTTAAAAAAACAAAACAAAAAAAACCCCTTCTGTTGCTGATGCATGGTGTTAAGTTTATTAAGCACATGTAATTGCTGGTGATAAGCTTACACACACTGACACTTCTTGCAGAGTAAGTTACTACTCAGTACAAGTAAGGGTGGCAGAATCTGGTCTTAAAAGAGACTTGAACAAGTTTTTTTTCAATATACAAACAGACAAAAGCACATGCTAATACACAGCTTTTGTTCCCCAGGTGTTTCAGCATATGTAGAAGTATGGTCATCCAACAGAACGGAGAATTATTCAAAAACATTTGCACAACAACTTCTGGATATGGGAGCAAAAGTAAGGAAATTATTTTCTTTCTTGCAAAGTTCCCTCTCAGACTGTTGCTTTCATATTCTACTTGTCTGTCTCCTTGTATGTATGGGTTAATCTAGGAGGGATATTGTAAGAGTTGATACTGCTACCATCACTCAAATTCAGAATGTGAATGGCAGATGGGAAATGTGTTAAACCCTATTATATAGTAGTATACCAAAAAACACTTTGTTGTGAAGCAGTTAGACTTGCTAAACACCACATACTTGACACAAACCCACAAAAGCAAGGAAAAGAAAAGCTAAGCTGCTTAGCAGGACATATCCAGTACTCTCACCCACCTTGTCATTGCTACAATTATCATAAATCCCAAACCATGCACCACAATCGTACCTTTCACCTTGTTAAATCACTATCCTGCCAACATCCCTACTAGTGTGGCTCTGCTCTGAAGAGTGACTGTAAAAATAGTATTGGGGGATTCTGTGTATGTGTTTCAGTGGTGAATATCTCTAATGTGCTTGGTTTTCAAGTGTAAAAATGTTTAACTCCATTTTTGAGCTATGCTGAGCTTGAGCTGGAGGCTAGACATCCATGAGGATGTGTCAGAGGGACAGGCTGAGATTTTAGTTTGAATGGAAAGAGACAGGCCTGGATTAGAAAGGGAAATCTACTGTTTATTCATTTTAGCCTAGCAAAGCCCAGATGTGTGGGCTCCGCATCAAAGAGAGTGCGCTCAGTACTATCTTTCATGTGAATCAGACAAATTGTTTATTAAATTACAATTAGACACCTGTGCAAGTCTATTAAAGGGGTTGGCATATGTGTCATTGACAGCATGGGCTATGGAATCTCTGTTAACTGGTGATGATGTGAAAGAAGGAAATATCCCAGCTTGACTCTAAGCTGATGGAACCTTACCTACGACTTCTCTGTTTCAGTAGGCCTACAAAAGGGAGTTCAGGAAAGCTGGCAGTTTCTCAGAGACAACATTAAAGGCACAATAGCAATCTGTCATGATGTGTATTGAGCTGTGACACTAAGGGCAAGTCTACACTGCAAAATTAAGTTGACTTAAGTTATGTTGATGTACAGCCATCACAGTAATTAAATTGCATTTTCATGTCCCCACTACTTTTGTTGGTGGTGCTCATCCTCACTAGGAGCACTTCCACCGATTTAACTGACTGTGTGGGGCACTGTGGAGCATTGGGGCTGACAGCCGGAACAGTCAATGCAGTGTCTATACTAACTCTGCGTTGACCTGACATTGTTGACCTAACTCAGTAGTGTAGACCAGACCTGAAGAAGAGCTTTGCGAAACCTTGTCTCTCTCACCAACAAAAGTTGGTCCAATAAAAGATATTACCTCATTTTGTTGACTCAGACAGTTTTCCAATTTGTCAGGGTTGGTTTGAATTCTAATTTTGTCCTCCAAAGCGCTGGCAGCCCCTCCCAGCTTGATGTCATCTGCATGGTGTTGTTCAGGTCATTAAAGAAAATAGTACAGGACCTAGGATAGACCACTGTTGTATTAATTTATATGGAATAAATGGGCCCAAAGAAGTTAACATCACCCTGAAACTGTCCAATGTTGAACAGTTTTTAAAAAAGTTCAGGGTTTAGTATACAGAGACTTCAGCCTGTTTAGCACCACGAGAAACACACTTTTTTAACTTTAGTTTAAAAAAAAAAACAGAAAAAGAAGGAAAAACAGTTCAAGAATTTGAAATATAAAGTGTTAAGGCTTTCATTTTACCCATATCCAGTGTTCCCTTTCGTTTAGCTATAGAGAATTTTTAAAATGCTGTCAAACAAGTTTTTCCTTTATAGGTGCCATTAAAGATTATAACTGTCCTTTTTGTGCAAAGGAGCAAAAGTTGGTTGAGGTGGCCTGAAACTGTTGTTGCTGTTGCAGCTTGATTCCGTTTTTTAGAAGACAAAACGACAAACGAAGGCAGAGGAAAGAACAGCAAAAATAGCAAATGCAGCTTGTGCCTCCGAAATCGGCTTTCACTTGCAATCTTGCCGCTGGAAAAACAGACACCACAGTGGTCTTATTAGCTCAGAGGCCTGGCAAACTTTTACCAGAATTAAGCTCTTTAGGGCACTGCATTTAACTTAGGCTGATGGTCTGTAATTGTCCGTGTCCTGTTTGTACCTCTCTCTAACCATAGGTTTTATGTTTGTCCTTCTCCAATCCTCTGGGACGTCACCCATAGTACATGGGTTTTTGAAGATAATAGCTAGTCGTTCTCAGATTGCTTCACCTAGTTCCTTAAATGTCCTCGAGTGAATTCCATCATGCTGATTTGAATACATCTGGTGATATGTTTATAATATAGAGACTATACCAGTATAGCTACATCGCCATAGCTATTCTGGAATTACTGTATATGTAGATGCAGTCTACACCAAAGGAAGAATTATTTTCCATTAGTAGAGGGACACTACCTTCCCGAATGATGGTAGTTACATCGACAGAAGCATTCTTCTGTTCACATGACTGCATTTACGCTGGGAGTTAGGCTGGCATAACTATATCAGTCAGGGGTGTAGATTTTTCACACTCATGGTCAATATAGTTACGTTGGTCTGCACTTAAAAGTCAGGTCAGGCCTAACTTGTCTAAATATTCTTTATCCTGTTCTTTCCTTATTCTGACTTGTGTTCCTTCCCCCTTGCGAATATTAATTGTGTTTTAAATATCTGGTCACAATTCACCGATTTAGTGAAGACTGAAGCAAAATAGGATTAAACACATCAGTCTTCTTGATGTCCATACATTATTAGCTCTCCTTCCGTACTAAGTAGTGGACCTACACTCACCTTTGTCTTTTTCTTGCTCCCGATGTATGTATGAAACCTCTTCTTATTTCCATTTGTATCCCCTTCTAGGAGTAACTCATTTTGTGTCTTAAGCTTTCTGATTTTGTCCTGACATGCTTGTGCTATCCTTTTTTCATTTGTCCTTAGCAATTTGTCCATATTTTCACTTTATGTAGGATTCCTTTTTGATTTTCAGATCTTTAAAGAGTTCCTGATGAAACCATATTGGGCTTGTTGTTCTTCCTAACTTTCCTTCACATCTTGATAGTTTGCTGTTGTGCCTTTCATATTGTCTCTCTGAGAAACTGCCACCTGTCCTGAGATTTTCCCTTACATTTTCTTCCCACCAAATCTTGCCTACCACTTCTATGAGTTTTAGTCTGCCTTTTTGAAGCCACCCCTGAGACCAATCAGTCAGAGCACATTGTGCCCCACTTTTTGCATCCCTCATAGAATCATAGAATATCAGGGTTGGAAGGGACCTCAGGAGGTCATCTAGTCCAACCACCTGCTTAAAGCAGGACCAGTCCCCAACTAAATCATCCCAGCTAGGGCTTTGTCAAGCCTGACCTTAAAAACTTCAAAGGACGGAGATTCCACCACCTCCCTACGTAACGTATTCCAGTGTTTCACCACCCTCTAGTGAAAAAGTTTTTCCTAATATCCAACCTAAACCTCCCCCACTGCAACTTGAGACCATTACTCCTTGTTCTGTCATCTGCTACCACTGAGAACAGTCTAGATCCATCCTCTTCGGAACCCCCTTTCAGGTAGTTGAAAGCAGCTATCAAATCCCCCCTCATTCTTCTCTTCTGCAGACTAAATAATCCCAGTTCCCTCAGCCTCTCCTCATAAGTCATGTGTTCCAGTCCCCTAATCATTTTTGTTGCCCTCCGCTGGACTCTTTCCAATTTTTCCACATCCTCCTTGTAGTGTGGGGCCCAAAACTGGACACAGTACTCCAGATGAGGCCTCACCAGTGTCGAATATAGGGGAACGATCACATCCCTCGATCTGCTCGCTATGCCCCTACTTATACATCCCAAAATGCCATTGGCCTTCTTGGCAACAACGGCACACTGCTGACTCATATCCAGCTTTTCGTCCACTGTCACCCCTAGGTCCTTTTCTGCAGAACTGCTGCCTAGCCATTCGGTCCCTAGTCTGTAGCAGTGCAGTGGATTCTTCTGTCCTAAGTGCAGGACTCTGTACTTGTCCTTGTTGAACCTCATCAGATTTCTTTTGGCCCAATCCTCTAATTTGTCTAGGTCCCTCTGTGTGCTATCCCTACCCTCCAGCGTATCTACCTCTCCTCCCAGTTTACGTCATCTGCAAACTTGCTGAGGGTGCAATCCACACCATCCTCCAGATCATTAATTAAGATCTTTAATAAAACCGGCCCGAGGACTGACCCTTGGGGCACTCCACTTGATACCGGCTGCCCACTAGACATGGAGCCATTGATCACTACCCGCTGAGCCCGACAATCTAGCCAGGTTTCTATCCACCTTATCGTCCATTCATCCAGCCCATACTTCTTTAACTTGCTGGCAAGAATACTGTGGGAGACCGTGTCAAAAGCTTTGCTAAAGTCAAGGAACAACACATCTACTGCTTTCCCCTCATCCACAGAGCCAGTTATCTCGTCATAGAAGGCAGTTAGATTAGTCAGGCATGACTTTCCCTTGGTGAATCCATGCTGACTCTTCCTGATCATGTTCCTCTAAGTGCTTCAGAATTGATTCCTCGAGGACCTGCTCCATGATTTTTCCAGGGAGTGAGGTGAGGCTGCCTGGCCTGTAGTTCCCCGGATCCTCCTCCTTCCCTTTTTTAAAGATGGGCACTATGTTAGCCTTTTTCCAGTCGTCCTGGACTTCCCCCGATCTCCATGAGTTTTCAAAGATAATGGCCAATGGGTCTGCAATCACATCCGCCAACTCCTTTAGCATTCTCGGATGCAATGCATCCGGCCCCATGGACTTGTGCTCGTCCACCTTCTCTGTTGCATCAAAGATAACTACTTGTCTTAACTTTCAAGGCCCTTCTTGACCTATGCCCACCTTACTTATCTTTCTTTTACTATGAAGATATTGGCACCACCTCTGTTTGACCCATGATGCCAGCCTCTCTTGCCCACTTGTTAAATTTTCGAACAAGCACCTTCATGCTTTCTACTATGCTGTCTCTCATGGTTGGGAGGAGTCCCAAAGTTACCTCCTTCAAATTCTTCTTTGCCATGATGCCTGTGAAAAAGTTGACAATGATTAGAGACCATTGGAGTGCTCAGACCACTTCCTATCATGCAGATCAATGTTGTCTCATTGTGCGGAGTACAAAGAAACCATCTGTATGTCTGTATCCATCAGTTGTCTCTAGTCTTATACTTAGATTGTAAGCTTTCGGGAGCAGGGACCATCTTTGTTCTGTTTGTACCATGCCTAGCACCGTGGGGATGTCGTCCATTATGAGTGCTCCTAGGTCTGTGGTAATATAATAATTTGTCACAAAAAAGCAAATATGACTCTCAATGAACTCGGAGTAGATCTGTTGAATAAATTGGTGTTGTTTCATGTGGAACAGGCTATAATTATACTGAGGTCTTGAAAATTCTGAGCTGCTGATTTTCAAGGTTCTCTGACAGTGGACGACAGCACAAGTAGCAAAATGCAGTTTGAAATTCTTCTGAACCCTTCTTTTTGATCCATCTATTAATGATACTTTGATATCGCTCACTCTGACAGCCAGGAGTAAATTTGCACATCAGATTTCTTAGTCATTTGTGGAGGTAACTTATATATAAAAAAAAATTTTAAACACCTGTATTCTTCATCATTTGCAAAACACATTCTTAACTTTTAGCAAAGTCTTTAATTGCGTTTTAGGATGAGTGTCCCTGGTGCACGGTGAAGTTGGTTGACAGATGCTCAATCTCTACACATCCCAAGAAGCTCTTTCAGTTTCAAGTCCAACACTATAATTTGTGCATAGGTCAGTTCAGCTTTCCCAATATGAGTTGTCTTTTGACAGACTGGTATCCGTTTGAACCCCACCAAAAGATTTCAAGATGCTAGTAATCTTCCAGCATCCTTTATTAGCGTGATTAATTGTGGTGCCACACATATGGATGGAACCTTAAACAGAGTACCTGCCTCAGAGAATTAAGTTGACAAGAACTATAAAAGATCAAAGAGGATGAGGTGAGGAGATCGTGCAACCTCTTGAGTAATGCATGTGCTTCGAGGGCTACATGGATATTTTTGGTTTGGTTAAGATAATATTTTACAAGCCTGTCAAAAGCAAATTTTAAATAACTTAGATGAAGGAAGGGTGGAACATTAGAATTCTGTTCAAATTGTTTCACCACTCACCATCTTTCTAAACACTGGGCTTGTATTCACTACAAAATTTTACCATGTTTATATGTTTATGAAGGTTTAGTTAGGTGAAACTATGATCATGATTTAGTGGTCAGTGTAATACAGTTCCTCAGGGCTTAATTGTGATTAGTCAATATGATGATGAAAGTGACTTGTGCTGTTACACACTGACCACATAGTTGTTCTCAGTATCTTGTCAGCTAACTTGATTCTTCCCAGCTGTGATTAGTTTTGTAGTGTAGACCAGCCACTGTGAGGGCCATTTCAAAAGTACAAATAAAGTATATATGGATGAAAATCAGTTAGAGAGAGGTAACATTAGAACCCTTCAGCCTTGTGCATACTTTAATATTATATGATGATGCACTTATTATCATTTTGGATGATGCTGACTAGTTTCTGGGTCTACCTCTTGTGATACCTGATGCACGAAGTCATATTTAGGGCTTCTTAAATGAGGCAACCTTTCCAAGGCATTTGGAGGGTTGAAAATAAAGGTACAGCAGGCAGCTAAAAAGTGATGGCCTAGAACAAACCTCTGTTTGAAATCATGAGTCCATTTTATCCTACCTTACATGGTGGAATTCTTGCTTTGAGGTGTTAAAAGCTCTTCTTTAGTAAAGTACTGGTTTGACTAACGAATTAGCTTGTTTTTGGGTGTTTCTTGCTGAGAAAGGAAAGATCAAAACAATCTTTGACAATACACACTTTAAAATTTGTACAGTAACTTTTATGAAGTCCCTGGATTACTACTTGCAATAAAAGTGGACTATTTTATGTAATTTCATGAGGATTTGCTGATCAGTGAACTGAAATTACTAATACTTCTCTTTGTATAATCCTGTAGGTTTCAAAAACTTTTAACAAGCAAGTGACTCATGTAGTCTTCAAAGAAGGACATTTGGCTACGTGGCGAAAGGCACAGAAGACTGGAGTAAAACTAGTTTCTGTACTCTGGGTGGAAAAGTGAGTAGTACTGGATATTAAAAATGTGACTTTTTCTAAGGGGAAGAGGGAATCTAAACAAGCACTATGTTTTTAAGAACTGCAAGAAAGTACAATATATGTTTTTTATATATTTAAAATAACCTTCACAACTATGGCTAACTGGCCATTTTGAGAGGTCATACTGTAGTGATGTACATTTGGTATTTCTATTTTAAGGCATGTTGGTTCCCTAAAGAGGATGAGCGTGGTTCTATTTTGAAAAGAGAAATGACTGTAAACCTGATTTTACAATATATTCTCTAATAGTCATACAACCCTCTCTTCTCAGAGATCTGTGCCAAAACTACTTTGGACAGATGGGCAACGGAGGTAATGCAGAATAAATGCACAGTAGAGTTTCTCCTTTTTCCTAGGAAACAGCTTCTAGTATGCTACCCCTTGCCCCCTCAAACAATCGGAGTAAATTGCCCAGCTTCTACAAATCAGCTCCATATAGAATGTGCCCGCATAGGAGAAAGAGTGAGGGCCATATTTAATCTGGTTCCTATGAGATCTGGCAGGGATAGATTGGTTCTGTGTTTGGAAGTTTCTCAGCAGCCACTTGAAAAAGTTCAAATTTGATGTTGACCCAGACAGCCATATCATAGGGAGGTTTTCTGTCATCCACAAGCCTCTGAGTGTCATAGACAATTTTGTCCAGCACAGAAGAAAATTATTTTATTTATGAATGCCAGCACTTAAATACAGAGCTTTGCCATTCCAGTTAGTCACAGCATCTTGAGGTTTTTGTCAAAATCCTTCTGGTGCATGTGATTACTTTCTAAACACACAATTCAAATATTTTCTCAAAAAATGTAATCCAGGGGCTATTGCTGTGGATGCAGTGTCTTAGGGTTGTTTACGTTATCCGCTGGATCTACGGGCAGCGATCAATCCAGCTGGGGGTCGATCGGCCGCCAAATGCTCTCCCGTCGACTCCGGTACTCCAGCAGGGTGAGCGGCACAGGCGAAGTCGACGGGAGAGTGTCAGCTGTCGACTTACCGCGGTAAGTAGATCTAAGTACATCAACTTCAGTTACGTTATTCACGTAGCTGAAGTTGCGTAACTTAAATCGATTTTGTGTTAGACCTAGTCAGAGGATCTTCTACATATGTTTCCACCTTTTGCTCTCTTCGAATAATCCAGAGAATGACGTGGGAGCAGAGCAACCATGGGGGTTCCAATGTTAAGAGCGTAAGTTCTGTTTTATATAGGTTCTTAAACTACACTCATCACTGTGGTATCTGAGCATCTTCCAGTTGTCCATTAAGCAATGTGATAAACCTCTGTCACATATTTATCCTTTCACCTCCCTAGGGGGAGGAGAGTATACAATGGAGTGTTTTGTTCTGGATTTTTTAAATAAATATTACTAAGGCTGCAGGTTCGTCACGGGTTCCGTGACTTTCTGGGACCTCCATGACTTTTGCAGTGGCCATTGCAGCTGGCCTGGGGGCTGCCTGAGCAGCTTGGGTGGACCCCAGGCCAGCCGCACTGGCTACTGCTGGGGCAGTCTTGGGCCACCTCAGTCCCCCGTCTCCTTGCATCAGCAGCAGGAGGTTGGGTGTAAGAGGGGGCTCAGGGCTGGGCATTGGAGAGTGGGAGGAGGTGAGGGCTCTGGGCAGCGCTTACCTTGGGCTCCCCAGAAGTGGCAACATTCCTAGGTGGAGGTGCGGGCAGGTGGCTCTCTGCACGCTGCCTCTGCCTGCAGGCACCGCCCCCGCAGCTCCCATTGGCCGTGGTTCACGGTGAACCAATGAACAGTCAACCATGAACCAATTTATTTGAGCATAAGCTTTCGTGAGCTACAGCTCACTTCATTGGATGCGATGAAGTGAGCTGTAGCTCATGAAAGCTTATGCTCAAATAAATTGGTTAGTCTGTAAGGTGCCATAAGTTCTTCTTTTCTTTTTGTGAATACAGACTAACACGGCTGTTACTCTGAAACCTGTTCATGACCTGTCCATGACTCTTACTAAAAATACCCGTGACTAAAACGTAGCCTCATAGATTACACATGCTGCTATTAGTTTGTTAGACAAGGCAGATCAAATAAATGAGCCTGATACTTGCAGAAGGTGGTGAGGTTTGTCATAGTCCTTATTTCCTGTGAGGGGTTCATTCGCAGACTTTAACCAACCCCCAATGAAGCTCCGTCCCCTCAGCCAGAGGGGAGCACTAAGTATTCCATACTTTTGGAACTCATGCATCTGAGTAAACCCCTTGTGGTTGCTCTGCTCAGACAGGGCTTTATATTATAAAGACCAGTCCATGGCCTAGAATAAAATACCATGTCATCTATAGCCAGGAAAATGGAATTAAGCTACCTGGTTGTTGAGAGGAAACAGCTAAAGAGCGAAGAGGCTATGGTGATTGATCACATTCCTGTCATTCAAAAGGAAAACAGCCAATTGTCTATTTAGTTAGGTGAATAAAGTTCAAACACTGATGCAGAATATATCTCCCAGGTCAATCGGAATTCCATAAATACTGGAAACCTAAGTACTGAGTATGGGAAAAACTCAATTATTTCTCAACCCTGACAGCAAGAGTTTCCTGAGAATAGCATCCCTACAGGTGCCTCAGACAATGTATAGAATACCTCCATGAGAACCTAATTTGGTATTAGAGGCTTTTTACAAAACCACAGTTTGAGCTCCAACCTCATGTGTCTCTAGGGCTCGTGTTGCATCAGTCTGAATTTTATTTGAAAAGCTTTTTGGGGCAAGGGTAATCTCTATTTGTATCTGAGCTCAATATAATGCCACCACTTTACTTACAAGTCTATTAGAGAAATACTGTTAAAATAATGTTAAATTTGCAAGGCTAAGCACTGAAAAGTCAGAAAATGCCAAAAAGTAAAGAGAACTCAAAAGCAGAAGAGCAGAAATTATTCTTTGTGGAATATGTAGATCTGAAAGGTGTTTTTGTTTCATGTGTTAAGCAGAAAAACACTTATTTTTGCTTTAGAAATCCAGGTCTTGTCTATCTGTAAACATTATCTCACCAGTTTTTATGGAATATTTCATCAGAGAGGCTATGCAATTCAACCTGATTGGTACTGATTTCTGCTTAGATTATTGAAAGTTGTGGGTGTGTTTAACACACACGTTCATCTTAGATCCCAAATTAAGTTTGGAGGAAAGGTGTTCAGATGTTACAGGGAACTGAAATTTCTAAATTCAATGTGTCTCTTTAAAAACTATACTGATGTAGCATTAAGGCTCCAGATTTCTACACAGAATGCTAGGAAATGCAAATCAATGTTCTCAGAAATGTGTAACTCGTTCACATTGCATATATTAAAAGGTGCTTTTATTAACAGTTTAACTGATCTTATGCAAATTGGACAAATGTTTTCATTTTCTGACTTCTGTTTAAATTTTCTCTGCCTCAGTGCTGTTAATATAACTTTTTTTCACATTTAAGATAGTCTAGTTATGTTCCATTGGTGGTAGCATCTGGGATTTAATAATAGCCAGTTGTTTAAAGCTCATTGATTATCATGTTTTTTGAAATCGCTTTTGCTTGATCTTTCAGAAAACCCCAGTAAATTCAGATTAATTTACTAAAATCTAACTATTTGAAACTGCACGTTTTGCATAAAACAGATCTGTGGCCGTGAAGAAATTTGTTCGTATATTTTCTACTCCAAAACTTAGAATTACTCAAATCATGCTGTATTGTAGTTCTGAAAATGTGTACTTTATAAATGTAAGATCACTAGGTGTCACTAGAATCACATATTTGAATTACTCTATCAGAAATTCCTAGTGCAGTGTTAATGATTCATAATTTTTTTTCCATAGTCAATTCTATTATTTATTGAGAGATTGTAGAGTAATGAAACTCTTTTACTGTTTCTGGTTAAAATTGTTTTTTTAGCTTTTTGTTTTATGTAGTGTATTCTATATTAGTACCCAAAATGGTGTCCCAACTTCCCTCAAATTATTCAAAACTACAGATGGATAGGACCCCAGCTAACAAAGATTTTAGTCCTAATATTCTCAGATCAAACTACCAGCAGGAAAAATGGAAGAAACATAGCTGACTGGCTTGAGGCAGCATGTTTGCCAAAGTCAGCTGGATGAGTAACAATGGACCTTGTCAGGGGCTTGTTCCTTCACAGAATTTCTTGTGTGGAGTGAGGAAACTGGGAGAAGACTGGTTGAGGAATGATTAAAAGTGAAAGTTAAGATGGGATAGGGCCTCTTTCTCATCTGCCTGATGGCAAACCCTTCCTTTTCAAACTATTGCTTACCCGTGAGATTTTTGTGGACCCTGATTTGAGAGAATAGACTCTCGGCAAGGAAATTAAGTCCTTAATTTATAGGCACTTCAAAAGAAGTTCACTGCCTGATCAAAGGAGACCTTTAGTTCCCAGATGCAGGTCAAGGCCACTGGCATGATGGAGAGCTAAGTCATGCCAGATGGACTTTGTAAGGAGCTCTCTGCCTGCTGGGCAAACTAAGGAGTCAGAGAAACAGTTTTTGGGTTTTCCACTTCCCCTCAGGTATTCTTTCTTGGTCTGTTCTTTGTTAATTTAGATATTTGTTGTGGCTAATCGGTATGGCCTTTTTACCATTTTTAAATTAAATTCTATTTCTAAACAAAGTAAATGTATTAACTACTTATTTATTATATTGTACAGATGCAGAGAAGCTGGTGCCCATGTTGATGAATCATTATTTCCTGCAATATATACTAATGAAGGGTTACCCCTTCTAATTAAAAAAGTGAGTGTGTAATTTTAAAATGCCACCCAAGTACAAGGCCACCCGACTCCCTGAGTCTGAGCTTGGACAGCTAGCATGAGCAGCTGCCTATGCTGTAACATACATGCACTGCTATTTCTAGCATTCTAACTCAAGCAGAGATAGTTTGCTTGCCTGCCTGCCTGCGCTGGGACTCTTATCTCCCAGATGCAGTGTAGACATATGCTTAGGCACTTTAGAAAATGTTAATCCAAGTCTAAAATATTCCATATTTTCAAATGCTTATTAAAATGTCCACAGTGGTTTTGTCTAATTTCTTATTGGTCATTCTGATAACTCGGAAATCATTTTTTCCTTAATCCATACTGAAACTCTCATTGAAATTTCCCCCTAAATTTTATAGTCTATCCATGGCTGGCTAAATGGGATTTACTCGGAGTCATAAATGATGTAGAATGATCATATAATACATATAGTATTACATGATAAAATTGAGAAATGTTAAGTACAAGTTAATTATGAGAGATTTATGCTGTGTTAATCTTGTAGCACAAATGCATGCAGCCCAAAGACTTCATTGAAAAAACACCAGAAAATGATAAAAGACTACAAAAAAAATTGGACCTGATGGCTAAAGAACTAGATATACAAAAAACAGCAACCGGTGAGTTAATACATAGTTCTGGTTAGATGGTAAAAATTAAACTCTGCGCCAAAAAGAAATGCCAAAATATCTTTGTTTTAAGTTTCAAGAGAACACATAAGATATAGCTTATTTTTCTTTTATCACTTTATAATTGAAGTTAACATAGTTATTTATAATATGAATTCTCATTAAGAAAAGCTACTATATGTATTTGCATGCTTTGATATTAAAGAATAATTTACTTTTTAGTAATTTAAAAAGTAGTATTGGACTTTTTTTTAAGGAGTTGTTTGGAATTCAGCATTATTAAACTTATGGTACTGACAGCATTATAGAAATGCAGTTTTTAAGTAACTTTGAATTTAAAAATACAACTTAGTACTTTTAAAATTTATGCTCTGTTCAAATAATGAAGCCTCATATTTGCAAATTACAATTACTTTTTTAGAAACCGATATACCTGTTTTATTATTTGAGGATGATGGTTCACTTGCATATAGCCCAACAAATAAGATTAAAGATCAATGCAGTGCAATGGAAAAGAGAATAAAGGACATGAAGGAAAAAAGGGAAAATCTCTCCCCTACCGGTAAGGAGTTAAGCCTTATGAATTAATTAAAAAGCATAAATGGTTGCATCTTTCTCGCTGAATTATGTTGATGCTACCCCTGGACACATTCCAGGACTGTGTAATTTTCTTTTGATTTGATAAATGATGTTGCTGTAAAACATCTGCTTATCCTGGCTTAAACTGAAAATGCATGATTAGAAATATATAAATATTTAAACCAAATAGAGGACTCTTGGTCCGACAACCAGTAGTCATGCGATTTTTATGTTGAAATCATTGAAGTCAAGCAGGGTTAAGTCATTGCTTGGATAAGGGATTTCCAAGGAACCCATAGGTGCTAGTAATCCATTAGAATGAGGGCTCTGCCCTCTGAGTGTTGAACTATTGACATAGCATAGTGTTGGGAGATGCTGTCTTTCAGAGAATATGTAAAACCAAATTCTTGACTGCTTGTAGTCTTTAAAGAACCTTTGACACCTCTTGCAAAAGTGGGGGTGCTGGTGAAATAATATCTTAATTACCTTCTTCCTGCAGTTAAAATTTGTTTACAATATTTCTTGTAATCTAAACTGTTGATTATTGCTTTGTGCTCCATTTCAACCCAGAATTAGTAATTCAGTGGTAGATGAAGTCATCCTAGTTTCTAGAGTAGCTTAAGTTTTTTTTTTTTTTCCCAAAAACTTTGGGTACTTCAAGATGATGATCATAAAGTAGAATTGAAGATGAGATGATATACCCCCTCCCCTCCTCCACCCCTCCACAAATGAACCTCCATTGTTTTTTACCCCTTACCCAGTGAAATCTGAAGTGAGCAACTGGTGGAACCCACAAATATCAGGATCGTTGCTCTCTGGAATTCCTTGCACCCTCTTTTGCCAGAGATAAAAATTGCATGGGCAGCATAGGTAACTCTGGATGGCAGCATGGATCTAAGCATGGTGGAGAGTAGTGGTACAATGCTCACAGTCCTATGGCCAGGTCTGCACTAAAAGGTTACGTCGACTCAGTTACGTCGCTACACCTAACCCCCGGTGTAGACAGCGCTAGGTCAATGGAAGAATTCTTTTATCGACTTAACAATCACCTCTCAGGGCTGGGGTGAGGGGTGGAGTCCTTACGGTGATGGGAGAATCCCTCCCATTGCTGTAGTGAGTGTCTACACTGAAGCGCTACAGTGGTATAGTGGAAGTGCTGTCACTGTGCTAGTGTAGGGGTTTAAATATAGACATAGACTAATACTCCAGTTTCATAAAATATCCCATGGTCAACCTCCTGGACTCTTCCTGTTTTGGGGGTTGAAAACAGATAGAAAATTGAGCTTTTTCCTTTGCACTCTGTCTTCAGAGTGTGTCGTTTAGGATCCGCAGATGTGTTAGTACGAATACCTGTCTACAGTTCACCAACAGAACTTTGTTGCTCCACCTGTTTAAAGAATTGTTTTCTGCACTCCTATTGCTACATGTTCCCTGGTCTAGTCCCCTTCTAGACAGTCACCAGTCTGTTGTAAGTGGACCCAAATGCTGGGTCCCATGTGTTTTTAAGCCACCTGGGTCTGGGCTGAGTCTAATCTGTTTCTAGTTTTGGACTCCAAGGTACACTCCTAGGGTGAGATCTTTTTGTCTGAGCCCATCCTTGGGACTCCACAGTCCAGCTACCCAAAACACTGGAACCAGTGTCTCAAACCGCGTGAGCTCCTATTTGCTTGCACACCCTCCTGCAGAGTTTGTCTTAAGGCTTAACTGTTAGCCACAGCTTTCAGGGTCATTGTGGCAGAAAGGCAAGGAACATAGGCTTAGCAATGAAAGTTTTTTAACCACAATCACTTTACTCTGAAAAAGCACTAGGGTTACAGATCTTTGCAAAATGACAGAATACCTGAGATGCACAACTCCTCCTGCCCAGTCTAATCTCAACCCGTCTGAGAGTGTGAGGTCTTGTCAGCATTTCAGGCTAGGTAGAGTCCCTCCTGCCTGACCGTTACTTTTGGCATGTGGCGATGAATGATCTACTTCAAAGAGAAACTCTTCTTAAATAGTCTTTACCACTTTGCCTTGTTCTCTCTCTGGGCTCCTGTGTAGAGAATCAGTTGTTCCATGGAGAACTGGTAGTTGAAAGACAACCGTTCAATGGCCCTAGATTTTTTATTTTTTTGTTTGGCTTGGGGGCTTCTCAGATTGTTCTCCAATGTGGTGTCTCACACCTTTATGGGCAGCCGATTGGAATATCTCATAATAGCCTGGCCTTGGACCAGGTTAGTCATGTGTTCAGCAAGTAATACCAAATGGATGTCCTAATACAACATGGAGCTTTTTGAAAACCTGACCTATGAGGAAAGGTTAAAAAACAAAAACTGGGCATGTTTAGTCTTGAGAAAAGAAGACTGAGGGGGGACCTGCTAAGTTAAGTGCTTCTATAAAGAGGATGGTGAACAAATGTTCTTCATGTCCACTGAAAGTAGGACAGGATGTAATAGACTTAATCTTCAGCACTAGAGGTTTAGGCTAAATAAGAAAAACTTTCTAACTATAAGGGCAGTTAAGCACTGGAATAGGCTTCCAGGGGAGGTTGTGGAATCCTGATCATTGGAGGTTTTTAAAAACAGATTAGACAAACATCTATCAGGCATGGATGGGCTGGATGAATGCACTATAAGGTGGGTAGAAAGTTGGCTAGACTGTCGGGCTCAACGGGTAGTGATCAATGGCTCCATGTCTAGTTGGCAGCCGGTGTCACGTGGAGTGCCCCAGGGGTCGGTCCTGGGGCCGGTTTTGTTCAATATCTTCATAAATGATCTGGAGGATGGTGTGGATTGCACTCTCAGCAAATTTGTGGATGATACTAAACTGGGAGGAGTGGTAGATACGTTGGAGGGCAGGGATAGGATACAGAGGGACCTAGACAAATTGGAGGATTGGGCCAAAAGAAATCTGATGAGGTTCAATAAGGATAAGTGCAGGGTCCTGCACTTAGGACGGAAGAACCCAATGCATAGCTACAGACTAGGGACCGAATGGCTAGGCAGCAGTTCTGCGGAAAAGGACCTAGGGGTGACAGTGGACGAGAAGCTGGATATGAGTCAGCAGTGTGCCCTTGTTGCCAAGAAGGCCAATGGCATTTTGGGATGTATAAGTAGGGGCATAGCGAGCAGATTGAGGGACGTGATCGTCCCCCTCTATTCGACATTGGTGAGGCCTCATCTGGAGTACTGTGTCCAGTTTTGGGCCCCACACTACAAGAAGGATGTGGATAAATTGGAGAGAGTCCAGCGAAGGGCAACAAAAATGATTAGGGGTCTGGAACACATGAGTTATGAGGAGAGGCTGAGGGAACTGGGATTGTTTAGTCTGCAGAAGAGAAGAATGAGGGGGGATTTGATAGCTGCTTTCAACTACCTGAGAGGTAGTTCCAGAGAGGATGGTTCTAGACTATTCTCAGTGGTAGAAAAGGACAGGACAAGGAGTAATGGTCTCAAGTTGCAGTGGGGGAGGTTTAGGTTGGATATTAGGAAAAACTTTTTCACTAGGAGAGTGGTGAAACACTGGAATGCGTTGCCTAGGGAGGTGGTGGAATCTCCTTCCTTAGAAGTTTTTAAGGTCAGGCTTGACAAAGCCCTGGCTGGGATGATTTAATTGGGGATGGGTCCTGCTTTTGAGCAGGGGGTTGGACTAGATGACCTCCTGAGATCCCTTCCAACCCTGATATTCTATGATTCTATGGTCCTGCCACAGTGCAGGGGCTGGACTTTAACTTCTCAAGGTCCCTTTCAGCCCTACGTTTCTATAATACTTCATAATAACCAGCCACATACCACTCTGTCACACTCCAGTCATGAGCAGCAACTTGGTAAATTTAACATTTTTGTTCCTGCTACTAAAAACATTCCCACTAACCACAGAAATACTGGAAATTCTTAAAGATTCTTCCCACTCCCTAGTGCTATTATTTTAATATTCCCTAATATGTCTATTTAAATACTATCTGACATTTCATACTATAACTGAAATCCGTGATTGTCAGATAACATAAACTGCAGTGGTTCTGTTGATATGCATAGTAGAATTATGCAAATAACGCTTTGTGAGAGTGAAATCTTATTTAATCACATTTCTTGACTCAAATGTTTTTTTAGATTTAAAAATATATATTTCATACCAGAAACATGCTATTTTGCGGTATCTGTTTTTGTTTTGAAGTATGTTTTATGGGAATAAATTTGTTTAAAACAAATTGAATATTAAAATATTGATTTTTGTAATAGTATAGTCCTGGTTTTGTACAAAATTTCACAAAAATGAACCTTTTTGAAAATTCAAACTAAACCAGCTTTTTCCTTTTTTTAAAAATTTTTATTCATATACTTAATGTCAGGTCACTGTAAAAGGGAGAGCTCATGATAGATAAAAATTATATGCAAACTAAATGTTACTAATTTACTATACAAAGTAGCATTGGGTGGTCTGATTTGAAATAACTGATTTAAATATTTTTTTTAAGAAACAGGTTTAAATTGGCTTGTGGCTATATTAAGCTGTGCAAATTTGTGCTATTTGTAATATTAAAATTTACAATGAACTGAAGTATAAACACTGTATTTGCAAATGGCACAACTGGTATTTGAATTTACAGAACTATCTGCAGAATTCAAAACAATGAAGATTAAGGCCTCGATCCAGCAAACATTTAAGCACATCCATAACTTTACTCACATAAATAGTCCTACTGATTTCAATGGGATCATTCAAGTGCTTGAAATTTTAGTAGGTGCACGAGTGTTTGCGGCGTTAAGGGCTAAAGTTGTATTTTCCCTTAGTGGCATAATTTCTCTTTTCACTTCAAATTAAATTCCCTTCACTGTTAACAATACAAAGCTATTTAGACTTTCAGTACTTTAACAAAGCACTTGTGAACTTGTTTATACCCACACGCCAAAATGTTCAGAAATAGGAGCCTAAAGTTAGGCTTCTAAACCCATACTTAGACACCTAAAGATATTTAGAGAGGGACTGAGATAGCCGGGTCGAAGCATTTTAGCTTTCTTGACTTATGGAAGTTCAATATATCAGAAAATGGTATTGGTTGCAAATATATCACAGGCCTGTTTGCTTATAATTTTGTATGTGCGTGTTTTGCCTCACAGTAAGGATGTTAATGATGTCTTGGATTTGTCTCTTAGCATAGATGAGCATTTTAAATTTGAAACTTTCCTAGGGGAAAAAAAGTGTAATAAAGTATTCATAAATTATATTTTAGCTTCACAAATGTCTACACTTAATTCAACACAACCTGGATATGGAGAGTCTCTTGGTGTCACCAGTTCTGCAAGTGCATTGCTGCCAGGTAAATAATGTAATTTTAAGTTCTGTGAAATATATTTTTTAAAATTTTAAATGTACTAAGTAAAAAAAATTATTCTAGATAATTTGTATTATAGTGTAGTGCGACATACTCAGGTTTTGACTTCAATGAGACAACCTTTCTTATATAGCACTTTTTATTAGCATATCTCAGTGTTTCACAATCCTTAATGTGTTGTGAGGATAAATATCCCTGCGAGATTTGGGAAAACATGCTTATATTTGAATACATGTGGTAAAAGTAAGCAAAAAGTTCTCCCCTTGATTTGAAAAGCATGTAAAGTGTAAGAACTGTAATGAAAGAGCATGAGGAACAACATGAGGTAAATACCCATCCTTGTTCTTGTGGCTTACTGTCTTGGTTCGCTATTGGTTATCTTTTCTTTTAGTAGTGCTATATAAACTTTTGTGTGTGTAGTTCAGACAGTCTGATGCTGGAAGCAAAAGGAGAACTTGAAGACAAGGCCGTTGTGGAGAAACTAAATGAATCCTTTGCATCAGTCTTCACTCAGAGAATGTGCAGAAGATTCCCACTGCTGAGACATTCTTTTTAGGTGACAAATGTGTGGAACTGTTCCAGATTTAGGTGTCTTAATTTTTTACAAGCTGATAAATTAAACAGTAATAAATCACTAAGCCCAAGGGTTCTGAAGAAACTCAAATATGAAATTGCAGAACTAGTAACTGTGGTATGTAACCTATCACTTAAATCAGCCTCTGTACCAGATGACTGGAGGATACCTAATATAATGCTGATTTAAAAAAAAAAAAAAAAAAAAGATTCTAGAGGCGAGCCTTTCAATTAGGGCTGTCAAACTGTTAAAAAAAATTGTGATTAATCACAAGATTAAAAAAATAATCACAATTAATTGCAGTTTTAATCGCACTGTTAAATGGTATTCTATTGTTTTTAAATATTTTTGGATTTTTTTTTACATTTTCAAATATTGATTTCAATCAAAATACAGAATACAAAGTGTACAGTGCAAATATTTGCAATGTAAAAAAGAAACAAGAAATAGTATTTTTCAGTTCACCTCATACAATACTCTAGTGCAATCTCTTTACATAAAAGTGCAACTTACAAATGTAGATTTTTTTTTTGTATTACATAACTGCACTCAAAAACAAAACAACGTATAACTTTAGAGCCTACAAGTCCACGCAGTCCTACTTCTTGGTCAGCCAACCGTTAAGACAAACAATTTTGGTTACGTTTACGGGAGATAATGCTGCCTGCTTCTTATTTACAATGTCACCTGAAAGTGAGAGCAGGGGTTCACATAACACTATTGTAGCTGGTGTTGCAAAGTATTTACGTGCCAGATATGCTAAACATTCATATGCGCCTTCGTGCTTCGGCCACCATTCCAGAGGACATGCTTCCATGCTGATGACTGGTTCTGCTCAATAACTGTCCAACATAGTATTGACTGACGCACATTCATTTTCATCATCTGAGTCTGACGCCACCAACAGGTGGTTCATTTTCTTTTTTGGTGGTTCAGGTTCTGTAGTTTCCAAATCAGAGTGTTGCTCTTTTAAGACTTCTGACATGTTCTATGCGTCATCCTTCTCACGTTTTGAAAGGCACTTCAGAGTCTTAAATGCTGGATTGAGTGCTATAGCTATCTTTAGAAATCTCATATTGGTACCTTCTTTGTGTTTTGTCAAATCTGCAGTGAAAATGTTCTTAAATCGAATAACATATGCTTAGTTGTCATCCGAGACTGCCATACCACAAAATATATGGCAGAATGCAAGTGAAACCATGGAGCAGGAGACATAAAATTCTCCCTCAAGGAGTTCTGTCACAAATTTAATTAACACGTTATTTTTTTAACGAGTGTCATCAGCATGTAGGCATATCTTCTGGAATGGTGGCTGAAGCATGAAGGCGCATATGAATGTTTAGCATATCTGGCACATAAATACCTTGCAACGCAGGGTACAAAAATGCCATGTAAACTTCTGTTCTTGCTTTCAGGTGACATTGTAAATAAGAAGCAGGCAACAGTATCTCCTGTAAATGTAAACAAACTTGTTTGTCTTAGCAATTGGCTGAACATGAAGTAGGACTGAGTGGACTTGCAGGTTCTAAAGTTTGACATTGTGGTGTTTTTGAGTGCAGTTATGTAACAAACAAAAAAATCTACATTTGTAACTTGCACTCATGTAAAGAGATTGCATTATAGTACTTGTATGAGGTGAATGGAAAAATACTAGTTTTGTTTTTTACAGTGCAAATATTTGTAATAAAATATAATATAAACTGAGCACTGTAGACTTTGTGATCTGTGTTGTAATTGAAATCAATATATTTGAAAAAGTAGAAAAACATCAAATTTTTTATTATAAACAATAATAAAAAGCAATTTAAATGTAAGTGTGATTAAAACTGTGATTAATCATGATTAATTTTTTACTCGAGTTTGTTTTGAGTTAATCGCTTGAGTCAACTGTGATGAATGGACAGCCCTATGGGCAATTATAGGCCAGTAAACATAACTTCATTACCATGCAAACTGGTTGAAACTATATAGTAAATAACAGAATTACCAGACACAGATGAACATGGTGTGTAGGGAAAAAGTCAATAGGGCTTTCTAAAAGGAAATCATGCCTTACCAATCTATTAGAATTCTTTGAGGTATTCACCAAGCATGTGGACAAGGGTGATTCAGTTGATATTGTGTACTTGGACTTTTTCTGAAAGCCTTTAACAAGGTCCCTCACCAAAGGCTCTTAAGCAAAGTTAAGTACTGCTGGGATAAGAGGGAAGGTCCTCTCATGGATCAGTAACTGGTTAAAAGACAGAAAACAAAGAGTAGGAATAAAGGGTCAGTTTTTTCAGAATTGAGAAAGGTAAATAAAGTGTGTGACTGGTTCCCCCTAGGATGCCACTTGAAACTAGGATACCACTAAGCCCCCCTGACCTAACAGCCTAGGTTCCCTTTACACTGTACTGCTGTGCCCAGCCTGCCAAGCCCTCTCTCAGCCTGCAATTTTACCAGCACACATGCAGGTAGGGACACACCCAGCTGCAGTTACACAGAGATGCTGTGATCAGCTGTGCGTGGGGAAGCTTCAGCTAAGGAACTTTCCAGATACTCCTCATTCCCCCTTTCCCCCCCGGGTGTAAACCCAAAATTTTACCTTCTTACGCTGCACAGAGGACTGTGCAGAGTAAGCTCATGAAATTCACCCCCTCCCTCAATGTGGAGAGGAAATATCCAACAGCTTTCTGCCCTGATTTATGATTTCCCCACACACACTGGTTTTAGACAAAGCAAAATCAAATTTATTAACTACAAAAGATAGATTTTAAGTGATTATAAGGGATAGCAATATTAAAACAGATTACCTAGCTAATAAACACAAACTAAGCTTAATATACTACATAGATCAGATATGAATAGCAAATTCTCACTCTAAATGAAGATACCAGCATGTTTCAGATTCTAAAGGGGCAAGCTGCACTAACTTACAGCTTGGAATCTCCAGATGTTTCATTCACAGGTTAAAAATCCCTTCAGCCTGCGTCCAGCACTTCCCTCAGTTCAGTCTTTCTGTTCCTTAGGTGTTTTCAAGAGTCTTCTGGGTTGGGGAGTCAGTAAAGAACCCCCATGATGTCACTCCCCTTCCTTATATAGCTTTTGCATATCACAGGAACCCTTTGTTTCAAAGCTTGGTTCCCACATCTGTCAGTTGAAAAACACTGGTATCCCAAGATGGAGTCCAGCACCAGGTGACTGGGCACATGGCCCTGTAGTGTTACAGTAGCCATAACTTGGAGTCTGTTTGTAGCGTCCCCAGGTTCAGGAAGATAAGCTTCTTCTAAGGCCTGTTGTTTTCCTAATGGCTCATTAACCTGAATGGGCCCTTCTTAACCAGCCATCTAGACTGAGAGTCTTTTGTCTAGTGGGCGTTACCCAGGTGTAGATATATTTGTAACACAGATACATAGTCAATATTTCTAACTTCAGATACAAAAATGACACGTGCATACAAATAGGATAATCATTCAGTAAATGATAACCTTTCCAGTGATATCTCTGTCATGGAGTCACTGGGCAATGCTCTGGAACTACTCCATACGAAGCCAGTCAGGACTCTGGGGAAGCCGCCTCTCTCTGAGCAGACTGTCTCCAGGGCAAGAAGCTTACACTACTTTGGCCTTCCTGGGACTGACCTTGGAGCATTTAGCATCCTCTCTTTACACAGTGTGTTTCCTGCAGTGAGTCCGCACCAGCGGGGCTCCTGGGGAAGCCAGAGGGCCCTGCACCCCAATTCCGCAGTCAGACATGACTTAGCCAGCCAGAAGGTTTATGAGAAGACAGGTGTACATGGTCTAAAACAGAGCTTGTAGGTACAGAGAACAGGACCCCTCAGTCAGGTCCATCTCGTGGGGTAGGGAGGCCATTTCCCCATCTGGGCCTCCCTCCATTTTCCCAGCCAGCTCCAAACTGAAACTCTCCAGCCCCTCCCCCAGCCTTTGTCTCTTTTCCGGGCCAGGAGGCCACCTGATCTTTGTTCTCCAATACCTTCAGTGGCACCTTGCAGAGGAGGGGGCCAGGCCATCAGTGGCCAGGAGACAGGGCGTCAGCCATTCTCTGTGCAGACAGCATCACACTGGCTCTGCAACAATCACCCAGGTTATCCCATCACCTAGATACTTAAGAACTGCATAGGGGAAACTGAGGCACTCGCACAGCATTCAGAGAAAACATTAAGAACATTCCCACTTCGTCACAACCTCACATGACCTATCTTGCATAAAATACATCATAATTATGCCAGTATCATATCATATATATATCTATATATATATATATATCTATATATATAAAATAATGTATCTCTGAGGAATATGGGGTTCAGTGTCACAAAACAATCTGTAGTAGGACTAGTGCTATTCAACATAGTCACAAATGATCTGGAAAAGTGGATGAATCGTGAGGTGACAACGTTTGCAGATAACAGTATTACTCAAGATAGTTAAATAGAAAGAGGACTGTGGGAAGGTACAAAGAGCTCTCGCTATACTAGGTCACTGGGCAACAAAATGGGAGATCAAATTCAATGTTGATAACTGGAAAGTAATGCACGTTTGAAAAAATAATCCCAAGTACACAGACAAAATGATGGGATTTGAATGAGCTGTTACCACTCAAGAAGGAAATCTTGGAGTTATCATGGATAGTTCTTGGAAAACATCTGCTCAGTGTGCAGTGGCAGTCAAAAGAGCTAACAATGTTAGGAACAATTAGGAAAGGGAGACAAAATAAGAAAATCATAATGTCACTCTGTAAATCCATGGTATGCCCACACCTTGAATATTATGTGCAGTTCTGGTCACCCCATCTCAAAAATATATGTAATAATTTGAAAAAGTACAGAGAAGAGCAACAAAAATGATTACGGGTCTCGAACAGCTTTTATAGGAGAGATTAAAAAGACTGGGATGGTTCAATTTAGAAAAAGACGACTATGGGGGGATATGATAGAGGTCTATGAAATCATGAATAGTGCGGAGAAAGTGAATAAGGAACTGATATTTACTAAACACAAAAAATAACAAGTGTTATTTACTCAGTAACACAATAACCAGGGTTCAGCCAGTGAAATTAATAGGCATCAGGTTTAAAACAAACATAAGGAAGTAATTCTTTACACAATGCACAACCTGTGGAGCTTGTTGCCAAGGAATGTTGTGAAGGGTATAATTTGGTTCAAAAAGGAAATAGATAAGTTCAAGAAGGATAGGTCCATCAATGGCTATTAGCCAGATGGTGAGGGACACAAGCCCATGCTCTGGGCGTCTCCAACCCTCCAACTGCCAGAAGCTGGAACTGTGACAGGGGACCATTCAATAATTGTCCTGTTCATTCCCTCTGAAACATCTGGCACTGGCCACTGTTGGAAGACAGGATACTGGGCTAAATGAACAATTGATCTGACCAGTGTGGCCATTCTTATGTTCTTACAAAACTTCCACACATACTGTAATGAACATATGGAATATTTTACTGAAGGCCATATAAACCAAAGTATGCAGCAATCTATTGCAGTAATAAAATGACAATATGTTTTTACATTTTCTTGCTCATGTTTTATGGTTACAGGTTAATCAGCGGCAGTATCGTAATCAGGGCTGCTGCTTAAGAAGCTAGATGCTTGCTTTGTATGATGTGCAGTATAGGGGATGACTTGCTGAGAGCTGCTCAGCTTTCTTTCATGCTCATCTGCCTATTAATCTTGTTGCTGGCACATGTAACTATGGCCTCATGCTTATTTTTTGTATTTGATGCAGCTTCTATGTTGGAGGCAAGAGCAAAGAACTAGATTTAGGTTGTAGCAATTGATCAAAGTAGAAAGTAAGATCTGCATAGCCATAAGAATTGTCATAATGGTAGATAGTTCAGTTGCCTGTCTAGTGTCTTACTCCTGACACTAGGCTGTACCATATGCTTCTTGCAGATGTTGTGCCTGTCACTAATGTACCATGTGGGTATTCTATAATTAATAAGAAAGCAGAGTGTTATAGGTATGTAAGAGTGGATCTGCTCCTGCGAATACAGCATGTGTTGGATTATTGTCATGATATGTCCTTCTGTGGCTTTGCTTTCAGTTATAAACATAGCAGTGTCTGGAGAGCAGTATTGATATTCCCATAAAAGAAGAAGCTGCCCTCTCTCTTTCCCCCGTAGCCTATGATCACCATCTTTTTGTCTGTACTGTAGGTTCCTTCAGGAATCTGTTGCAACACTAAAGCCACAACCAGCACACTTTTGACAAAGTGTGGCAAAGAAAAAGGAGAGATTAATTATAGTGTAGAAAGACTGCCATAATCCCCTGAAAAATTCAGATTTCTATTTAGTTACATAACTGCAATAATAATTTCATCAGCACCTCCTTTAGAAAATGTTTAAAATTCAAATGCTTTAGTAGAATGAGCTGCAGTATGTAGATTTTTAGTTTGGTAGTGGTTAAAGTGATAATACAAATAATTTCCTCATTGTTTAAGGAAGAAGCTTCAGATGCTGTTTTAACTCAAATTAACTTAATGTGGCGGGTTGGCCCCGCCCCCCACCCTTCTGGGATGCCACCTCATGTACTGGGATTTCACTGAGCCTCTTCTGCTCAACCAGCCTGGGTTTGCTCTTCCTGATTTGCTGAATTAGGTTCTCTGGCCTCTTGCAGTGTGTGTGTGTGTGTGTGTGCGCGCACACACTCACACATGTAGGGTCACACCCTGCTGCAGACACAGACTGATGTCAGCTGTGCATGAGAGGGCTCCCCCAGCACTCACGTGCACACACCTTTTGGGAGATAAATGGTCTTGCACTGTAAAAAAAAAAAAATCTGCACAGCGCAAGCTCATGAAAATCCGCCCTCTTTCTCGCTGTGAAGAGAGATGTGCATGACTTCTTCCCCATTCCGGTTAGAAATTACATAATCTGGGTTTAATAATAAACAAAATAACTTTAACTACAAAAGGTAGATTTTAAGTGGTTAAAGGGATAGCAAACAGAACAAAGCAGATTACCGTAGTAAATAAACAAAAGCCACAAACTGAGTTTAACACACTAGATAGGTGAGATACAAATTAGCAAATTCTCACCCTGAGTGATAAACAGGCTAGCAGATTCTTAAAGCACAAGCTGCCTTGGCTTTCCCAGGTTTCCATACACCGGCTAAAGATCTTGGCCTGGGACCATCATTTCTCACAGCTCAGTCTTTGTTCTTCAGGTGTTTTCAGGTGTGGTATTTTTGGGAGAGTCAGGACCCCCATGTTGTCATTTGTCCCTCTTTTATACCTTCCCCCCCACTTGCTGGAAAGCTTTTTTGCTGTGACCTGGGTCAAACAGTTCTCCTTGTGTAGAGCTATCTCTGAGGGGTTTCTGTTGCACACAGTTGCTGGAGTAATCCTTTTGCTTGTGTGCATTTAAAGCCACTAACATTGTTTGGCCTCATTCAGTGTAGCACATTTGAAATATAGAGACATGATCAATATTCCCAGCTTCAGATACAAAAATGATACATGCATACAAATTGGATAAACATATTGGGTAAATTATAACCTTTCTAATATCTTACAAGACCTTTCTTGCATAAAGTATATCTTAATTATACCATATACATATCAATAACATATTTCTATGAAGAATATGGAAGTGTAACATCACACTTAATTTTAGACATGAACTGAAGTCCTCTCTTTTATCTAGTATGTGCCCTTTTGTTAATGTCGGTTAAGCACAAATATGGATTTCACTTTCAGTTGCTGTCTTAGGTGTCTGATATGTTATGTGAAGTTTCAGCTCTTGTCTCCTCCAACTCAGTTAATCAGGATAATAGCCATATCATACTTAAATCAAGACAGCTAATAGACTTGTGCAATACCTATAAAACTTACTGTAATTCTTGTAGGAGAGCATTTCATTATAAACATAACTATTGCAATAAATGAGTATGTGTTTCAAAAAATGTAAGTATTGATATAGGGGCCTCAGGTTTCTCAGAGCTGTTCTAGAATAATCAAAACTCTTCTAGTCTGTATCTGAGCATTGGTTTGCTAGAGTTCTGAAAAGGTTCTTTAAAATTATCACATTCTTCCATCAAACACTTTATAAAGTGAATATTGTAAGAGGAAAAGTACAGAAATGCATTTTTTCAATATTTAAGTGAAAATCTTAGCTGTGTGAATGTTAAGTGGCTAAATCTTTGGACAATTATTTTAGTAACTTCCCACATACTTCACTAACTTTTCTACTGTTCCATTTTGTTAGTGTTTATACTGCTGTTGTTAATGTCTTGCAGAAGAACACATCAGTGATTCTTTAAACTTGAGTTTTGATGACATTTGGGGAAACTGTAAATACAAAAATCAGAAACCAGCATCAGCTGAAAGTGATATTTACGTTTCAACACCTGCATCAGAGCATTCTCTGTTTTCAAGCAGTGACCAAGGGAATTTAACTCCAAAATCATCTAACAGAAAACATTTAAGCAAAAAACTAATTTTGCAACGCCCTCTTGAAGATAAACTGTTTGCTAAAAGGAGAAAATCTAAAGTCTCCCCTGACCTAAATCAGTGTGGTGAAGATACTCTGACTTCTGCATCGGTTTCAACCAAAAGTTCTTTTCTCCAGGAAAAAGACTTGAGTCACATCACTCTTTCCCAAAAAATTGTCCAATTGGAAGCTGCTGCAGTTACCACAGGTAATCAGTCTGATTCATTAGTGAGCAATGAAGATTCTATTAATATGCATTTGGGTGACATAAATATTCCTGTTGACACAAGGGATTGTAGTCTCCGATATAAAATAAGGGGAAAACCAAAAAGAGAAAAATATAATATGAAATTGACCACATTGGCGTTATGTAAGAGAGGGTCTGAAAATGAGTTTCTTCTAGCGATGACCACACGTAACAAGTCATCAGACATGGAGGAAGCTTCATATGAAGACTTTTTTTCACCTTCTAATTTGAAGAAAAGTGAAATGCACGTAAGACACTTTCCTTTGCAAGTTCAGCAGAATTCGCCAAGTGCTCCTGAAGTGAGTTGCAAAAGAGACTTTTTAAGCCACAAACAGGATAGATTGTTTGAAGGGTCAGATAAACAGTGCATTGCTCTTTCCAATAAAAGGAAAAGAACTGTTGAGACAAGTGGTGTTTCAACAGAGAGTGACTGCAAGCTAACTGAATGTTCAGAAAGTACAGTAAATGTGACCTTAAACTGCATGTCAGGTGGAGTAAACACTGAGACTGCAGAAGCCCTGGGTTCTAGCCCTCTGAATCAACTGCATCAAAATGTTCAGAAAATAACCTGCAGAACTAGCGTGAATAGCTGCCCTCAAGCTACTGGTAAGTTGCTCTATTCAAGTGAAAATTCAAAGATGCAGCATGATGATGCATTAAAAATGCTTGTGCAACTAAATTCTGAAATGGACTACCATGTTGAGGGAAAACAATGGCTTTCAGAAACTGGACTACCAGAAGAAAATACTGTATTGATGACATCAGATTCTTTAAAAAGTGACAAAATGGGTGCAGTGAAGCCAAAAGAACACCCACTTACTTTTCCAGACTCTGCAAATACAGAAAAGTCAACAGGAGAAAAGAAGGAAATCCTGCTCAAAAAATGCAGTCCAAGTATGTGAACTTCTTTTTCCTGGTATTTGGCACACTATAAAAACCCTGTGCCATTTTTCTTGTGTATCCTAAGAAACAGTATTATCACGGTTAATTATACTGTGATTTTACAAATTGTCCATATTATATAGTACTTAATTTGGAGTGTATATACCTTTTAATCCACCAGTGGAAAAACTCCCTTTAAATAAAATTGTGGTAAAAATCAGCAGGGGGAGATGTCCGTAAAAATATAAGTTGAAAACTTGCATTCCAGTAACTCATGCCATCGGTGTGGATGGAAGTGAAGGAGCGAGTCCAAGAGATATGGATGGATGGATTCAACTTAGAATTTGTTTTTCAGTATGTTGCAATCTTAATTTTTAAGTCATCAGATTTTTTAATTATTGGATAATTTAAGCTGGTTTAAAAATTACTAGAATCATTCTGGTATTAGAATATACTAGTATGATACAATACCATAGGAATTTCCCTGCAAAAAATTACTGCCTGTTGTGGGTACACTATTTTTAAAATTTGATATTTTTGACTTTTGAATATGGGGAAAACTTTTTCATATAAGGTTAATTTCATTTTGTAAAAGAGTGCTAGAATGTCTAAATTTTATTATTAAAAACTTCATGCAAAGTTTTAGTGCATAGCAAACATAGCTGATTATGAATCATGGAATAAAAGCCCAAGTTGACAGAGAACCTTAAATATAGCTGTATGTATGGTATCTCTACACCTCAGGCTACTGGTTTGGCTTAATTAATAAAATAAGTACCAATATTTTTAGGTCTGAAGTACCCCACAATTGTATAGCTTAAAAAAAATAGCTTTTGTCGCAAGTTTAAACCTAAATGATTATGGAGATCTATTTTTTGTGCCAGGTACCCAAGCTTAGAAAATGGTCATCAAATTAATACCTTTCCTTTGTTCTTTTTACAAGATAAGCATAAGGACATCAAAGGTGCTTCTTCCAATTGTGTGGTTTTAAAGTTAGATATCTACATCAATTGCTTTGATTAACTTATAAATTCTAGCTCCAGATACAAAAATGAGCATGTCTTTGGGGGCACTCTGCTTTAATTCCCAAAGAAGAACTTTCAAACTTTGGCAAACTTGAAAATACAATCAATTTACTGAGCCTTTATATTTTTCTGCCTCCTGCTGCTGTTTGAAAATCTGTTTTTTGGTTAAGAACTTTCATTACTCAAGTTCTGCTTGATCTAATGATGTTATCTGACATTTACAATTGTTACTGTTTTCTTTGGTGGTGCTTCTGATGTCACATGTTCAGCCTTGTGACTTCACTGCAGGATCAAATAGAGCCTGAGTTTGGGGAGCCCTTGTTTAAAATCATTTGAAAGGGAAGGAGCAATAATAAAAAGAATAAGATTTGAATTTGTTTAAATATAAAGTTATGTGAAACACAAGTCCCACTTAAACTTTTAGAGTAGTTAATGTGGTGAATTTTCAGACTGAATCAGCGTGGTTATTAAATATTGATGTCTTGTAAATAAAGCCTTCATTTTTATTTTGGATTGATTGTGAATTCCCTTCTAATGCAAGAGAATTTATTTGTTACTGTTTGTTGAAATAGTAAAAAATTTGTTTTTGTTCCTATGTTCCAGGTAATTGTTTGAAAGTGTTACATGCAAATGTTAATTAGAGCTAGCAGAGAGGAAACTGCTGTGTTTTTTAAAATGCTGAAAAAAATCTCTGATAAAATAAATCTTTGACCTTTCTCCTGAAACATGTAGACAAAAAGTAATCCAATATCCATGATGACAGAACTGATCTCCTTTCTGCATAAAAGATTTGTCCCTTGAAAAAAATTTTTTTTGCTCTGGATACACTTATGCTAGAGTTTGAAACTTGGAGGAAAAAAAGATTTGAAATATTTTTCTTTCCTTTGGTTATTGGCAAAATTCCCATTGACCTCAATGAGAGAATACTTATTTGCAATGGATCCTCAATTCTGCCTTTGCCTGAGCATGTTGTTTTCCACCATCAAGACTTGTGTGAGCAGTTGATAAAATTTTTATGTGCAAACCATTTGTGAGTGCACAGGCAAGTGAAATCTGGGGTCTGACAATTCAAGTCCCCTGATCTGACTTTGCAAACTGTGCACAATTTCCTAAGCAGTTCACTTTTATAAGGCGCTGTTCCCACTGTTGTCTGTGTCTCTTCCTGAGCTGTGCAGGAATAAGAAAAGCTACGGTTAACATCTTACAGTGCTTTGTGATCAGTGACATTTGCACTGAACACAAGGGAGAGAATCGGTGGTTTCCTCATCTGTGAATAAGAGTTAATGGAGATGCAGCAGTGTACACTATTTTCAGTGACCATTAATATACCATGAGATAAGGGAAGCCTAATGGATTTGCTAATTATCGAATTATGTAAAACTTACTTAATTAAACTATACATTTTATAGTAATACAATTTCCATCAGTCTGGTTGTGATTTATTTTTTGATAGGGATAGTGATTAGATAATTTGGTGTTGTACTGTGGTCTAGAATGATCTATTTAATTCCTATAGCTACTTACCTAAAAACCCCAGCAATAAATGATAGGTGAGGCAAGGAATAGAACATTAATAGATTTTAAGAAAGATTAAACATTCTTCAATTGTTCAGATGACACTTGAACATAGGATTCTTTCATATTCTTTTTAGTCTTTCTGAATTAAAACTTGGGACTTGAGTGATTTTTTTTTTTTTAAGATGCTTTATAGTGAATATAGAAACAGTACATTCTCTTACGTGGCAAAAACTGTAATTTGCTCTGGTCCCCTATAGTCTTGTGGATGGAGCACAAGGCTGAAGAATCAGGAGTCCTGAAATCTCTTCATCGCTGCTATTTGCTTGTGGTGACAATGGGCAACTTTAGTTCCATTTTTTTGGATGGGAGCTCTGGGGGCAGGTGAGGGGGGTGTGATGGGAGCTCTGGGGGCGGGTGAGGGGACTGACTTGAAGTCAACAGGAGTTTTGCCACAGATTTCAGTTGGGCCAGGCTTTCATCCTGGGTGTTCAGCACTGCTGATATTTGAGACATACAAATTTGAAAATGCTAGCCTTAATTTCTTTACTTCATTTTTCCACCTCTGTAAAGACACAGACACTTTAAGGCTGGGAGTGCGTGTGTGTGGTTATATTACAGCTTGTCACGGGGTGTCAGATTGAGGCAGACAATTTAAGAGTAGCTATGGCTCAAATGGCAAGAGTAACTAGGGTGTTCTCTGTCTTTAGGGCAGCTTGGCCTAGTGGCCAGAGTCCATAGGGCCACCATTGCTCCCAGGGCAGTGTGGTTTAGTGCCCAGAGTCCTTGGAGCTGCCCTTGGGCAGTCATGTCCACCCTACACGTGCCTGCACCCAGCGGTAAATGTGGGGCAGGATAGGGGGTTCCCGGCTCACCCTACCCCACCAGATCCCGACCCAGGACCTTATGAAACCCAGTCAGGCTTGTTTCCCATTTCAATCTTCGTATTCCCTGGGCTGCCTCCTACCCTTGATTCCGGCTCCATCAGGTCCTTTGGAGGTAGTGACCTCCTGTCGCTCTGTTCCTCTCTAGCTGAGGGGAGTTCCAGCTCAGATGCCGTGTCTTCAGCCTTGGCAGTCTGGAGCTCCAGCAGTTCTCTGGCAGGAGCCTGTAGCATACGTCCACACTTGTCCTCAGTCAGTCCAGCCTGGGCAGGGCTGCTACCTTTTATATCCTGCTTCCAGCTAGAGCATGCCCAGGAGGGGAAAGGGGCATGGCCTCTTCAGCCCACAATGTGTTGTCAATCCCAGGTGGGCCAGTGCGAGGTAGAGATACCCCGTCCCACAGCTACATATTATATTTCTTAAGGTTTTTAATCTTCTACTTTTAAATAAATATTTTATATAGGCCTGTCAAGCAATTAAAAAATTAATCGCTATTAATCTCTCAAAAAAATTAATCACGCGATTAAACAATTATAGAATACCATTTATTTCAATATTTTTGATGTTTTCTACATTTTCAAATCTATTGATTTCAATTACAACACAGAATACAAAATGTACACTGCTCACTTTATATTCTTATTACAAATATTTTCACAGTAAAAAACAAAAGAAATAGTATTTTTCAGTTCATCTAATACACATATTGTAGTGCAATCTCTTTATCATGAAAGTTGAATTTACATATGTAGAATTATGTACAAAAAAGCCTGTATTCAAAAATAAAACAATGTAAAACTTTAGAGCCTACAAGTCCACTCAGTCCTACTTCAGCTAATTGCTCAGACAAATGTTTGGTTACAATTTGCAGGAGATAATGTTGCCCGCTTTTTGTTTACAGTGTCACCTGAAAGTGAGAACAGGAGATTGCATGGCACTGTTGTAGCCGGTATCACAAGATATTTACATGCCAGGTGCGCTAATGATTCATATGTTCCTTCATGCTTTGGCTACCATTCCAGAGGACATGTGTCCATGTTGATGATGAGTTTTGCTTGGTAACGATCCAAAGTAGAACAGACCGACATATGTTCATTTTCATCATCTGAGTTAGATGCCACCAGCAGGTTGATTTTTCTTTTTTTTTTTTTTTTTTTTGGTGGTTTGGGTTCTGTAGTTTCCTCATCGTAGTGTTACTCTTTTAAGACTTCTGAAAGCATGCTCCACACCCCATCCCTCTCAGATTTTGGAAGGCACTTCAGATTCTTAAACCTTGGCTTGAGTGCTGTAGCTATTTTTAGAAATCTCACATTGGTACCTTCTTTGTATGTTGTCAAATCTGCTGTGAAAATGTTCTTAAAATGAACAATATGTACTGGGTCATCATCCGAGACGGCTATAACAGGAAATATATGGTAGCGTGCGGGTAAAACAGAACAGGAGACATACAATTCTCCCCTCAAGGAGTTCAGTCAAAAATTTTATTGCACTATTTTTTTTAACGAGCATTGTCGGCATGGATGCATATCCCCTGGAATGGTGGCCGAAGCATGAAGGGGCGTACGAATGTTTAGCATATCTGGCACGTAAATACCTTGCAACGCCAGCTACAAAAGTGCCATGCAAATGCCTGTTCTCATTCTCAAGTGATGTAAATAAAAAGCAGGCAGCAGTATCTCCTGTAAATGTAAACAAGCTTGTTTGTCTTCGCGAGTGGCTGAACAAGAAGTAGGACTGAGTGGACTTTTGTAGGCTCTAAAGTTTTACATTGTTTTGTTTTTGAGTGCAGTTATGTAACAAACAAAATTTACATTTGTAAGTTACACTTTCACAATAAAGAGATTTCACTACAGTACTTATATGAGGTGAATTGAAAAATACTGTTTCTTCTGTTTATCATTTTACAGTCCAAATATTTTTAATAAAAAATTAATAAGTGAGAACTGTACACTTTGTGTTCTGTGTTGTAGTAGGTTTCAGAGTAGCAAACATGTTAGTCTGTATTTGCAAAAAGAAAAGGAGTACTAGTGGCACCTTAGAGACTAATAAATTAACCAATTTATTAGTCTCTAAGGTGCCACTAGTACTCCTTTTCTTTTTGTGTTGTAATAGAAATCCATACATTTGAAAATGTAGAAAAACATCCACAAATATTTAATAAATTTCAATCGGTATTCTATTGTTTCACAGGGCGATTAATCGCGATTAATTTTTTAAATGGTGATTTAATTTTTTTGAGTTAATCGTGTGAGTTAAGTGCAACTAATCAACAGCACTAGTTTTATAGTTTTCTATACATAGAATCATGAATATCAGGGTTGGAAGGGACCTCAGGAGGTCATCTAGTCCAACCCCCTGCTTATCCCAGCCAGGGCTTTGTCAAGCCTGATCTTAAAAATATCTAAGGAAAGAGATTCCACCACCTCCCTAGATAACGCATTCCAGTATTTCACCACCCTCCTAGTGAAAAAGTTTTTCCTAATATCTACCCTAAACCTCCCCCACTGCAACTTGAGACCATTACTCCTTGTTCTGTCATCAGCTACCACTGAGAACGGTCTAGATCCATCCTCTTTGGAACCCCCTTTCAGGTAGTTGAAAGCAGCTATCAAATCCCCCCTCATTCTTCTCTTCTGCAGACTAAACAATCCCAGTTCCCTCAGCCTCTCCTCATAAGTCATGTGTTCCAGTTCCCTAATCATTTTTGTTGCCCTCCGCTGAACTCTTTCCAATTTTTCCACATCCTTCTTGTAGTGTGGGGCCCAAAACTGGACACAATACTCCAGATGAGGCCTCACCAATGTCAAATACAGGGGAACGATCACGTCTCTCAATCTGCTGGAAATGCCCCTACTTATGCCATTGGCCTTGTTGGCAACAAGGGCACACTGTTGACTCATATCCAGCTTCTCGTCCACTGTAACCCCAAGGTCCTTTTCTGCAGAACTGCTGCCTAGCCATTCGGTCCCTAGTCTGTAGCGGTGTATGGGATTCTTCCGTCCTAAGTGCAGGACTCTGCACTTGTCCTTGTTGAACCTCATCAGATTTCTTTTGGCCCAGTCCTCTTATTTGTCTAGGGCCCTCTGTATCCTATCCCTACCCTCCAGTGTATCTACCTCTCCTCCCAGTGGAGTGTCATCTGCAAACTTGCTGAGGGTGCAATCCACACCATCCTCCAGATCATTAATGAAGATACTGAACAAAACCGGCCCGAGGACCGACTTTTGGGGCACTCCACTTGATACCGGCTGCCAACTAGATATGGAGCCATTGATCACTACCCGTTGAGCCCGACAATCTAGCCAGGTTTCTATGCACCTTATCGTCCATTCATCCAGCCCATACTTCTATAACTTGCTGGCAAGAATACTGTGGGAAACTGTGTCAAAAGCTTTGCTAAAGTCAAGGAACAACACGTCCACTGCTTTCCCCTCATCCACAGAGCCAGTTATCTTGTCATAGAAGGCAGTTAGATTAGTCAGGCATGACTTTCCCTTGGTGAATCCATGCTGACTCTTCCTGATCACATTCCTCTCCTCTAAGTGCTTCAGAATTGATTCCTTGAGGACCTGCTCCATGATTTTTCCAGGGAGTGAGGTGAGGCTGAGTGGCCTGTAGTTCCCCGGATCCTCCTCCTTCCCTTTTTTAAAGATGGGCACTACATTAGCCTTTTTCCAGTCGTCCGGGACTTCCCCTGATCGCCATGAGTTTTCAAAGATAATGGCCAATGGCTTTGCAATCATATCCGCCAACTCCTTTAGCACTCTCAGATGCAGCGCATCCGGCCCCATGGACTTGTGCTCGTCCAGCTTTTCTAAATAGTCCCGAACTACTTCTTTCTTCACAGAGGGCTGGTCACCTCCTCCCCATGCTCTGCTGTCCAGTGCAGCAGCCTGGGAGCTGACCTTGTTCCTTGCCTGAATCCTGGTCTATGATTGGGGCCCATAGGCACAAATGTAATTCAAATAAAATATATATATAATAAACCAATAATGCTAAAGCTATGTAATGCTACTCTGCATTTAAAAGGACACTTTAATTTAAATTAAATCCCAATTTTAGCTTTTCCATATGAAAGGATTTTACCTGAAATGTAATATTAAGGTATATGCCTTCATGAATTAGTGAGAAATTTTATTATGTAAATATTACTCTGCAGTGCTGGAATTAAAATTTATCAGCTTTTTTCTGTTCTATGAGAACCAGAATGTGACACTCTAAAACCAAGTGAAACTTACTCATAACTTAGATGATAAAATTAAAATAGTAAGGCACAGACATTAAATAGAAGAAATGGTAGAACACTTAACTAGATTAAAACTGAAAAAATTTAAACACTAATAATGGATAAATGACACTTTTTTTGTTCTTAAATTACTTGCCATATTTTTGTCCTTTTAAGAAGTCATTTTTTAAAATGCTTGATAGAGAATTTGAAAGTTTTAGATTTTACTAATGAAGATTTTTTAAAAAAAAATCATTTGTACGATTCATTTTGCTTGGTCAAGTTTTAAATGCAGTTATATTCATGAATATTGATTTAGTACACTTTTGTATTTTATCCCCTAAAACAAATAGAAAATCAGCTTATTTTGGGGGAGTTGAATTTCGAATACCTGGGGCACTAAACTTTCTTTAACAAGACATTAACATTTTGAAATGAAAAATTGTGCAATGGCCTAGACTAGACTCTAGAAAATTAAATTGGCAATAATGACCTAGTTAAATCTTCAGTAATTAAACCTGCATTTATGAAAAGATTGATCAAAGAGTAAATATCTTAATCAGGCAAATTATCTTCTCAAAAGTGGTTTTGACAGCCCTGGAGACTGAAAGTTATTAAATCACAGAACAGATACAGCACAGGCAATGACAGTGCATGGTTCCTTTTGGCAGCCTCCCTATCAATGTGCTGTCTTCTTCTGGAGGGCCATATTTAGAGTAGTAGCTAGGCTCCATGCCCATTTAGTCCTCTTCCTGATGACAAGGCGCCAATTGCGTTTGGGGGTATGATTTGAAAATAGGTCTGAGACCGCCAATTTATTTTAAGTAGGCTAATGTACATTGACATATAAGGCAAAATTCAAACATCTGTGCTTTATAATCCCCAAATTTAGGTTTTGTGTGGATACAAAGAAATTCTGAATACTTTTCTAAATAAAAATGCCTTTGTGTGTTTTGAAAATCCAGATACTGTATCATTGTACCACTGTGCATGAGACTAGAAATTGAGAGGCTAAACCAGAGACATAGGAGGGTAAATGCACTGTCATAGTTCGAGTGAAATAGAAAAGTAAACACGACAAATGTTAATATGCAAATTATATTTTGAAAAGATTTCAATCATATTTGGTGGTACTTGGGTGAAAAGCTTTCCAAAACCTTTTTTTAGAATTTTTTTTTACCAGATTGCACCTTGCTTTCCCTGCTAGGTTCTAAACTTGTAATGCACTTGGTTTTTAGGTATTGAAAATAAAACTTCAGTATGTGAGGCTACAGATGGCTCTTGTGAAGTTTTTAATGAAAAGAGTAAGCCCAGTGGGGAATCAAAGAAAACTGGGAGAATCAAAAAGGTCAGTCTTCGTAGACACAATGGCAAGACCATTTTTTATATGTAATATATAATTTTAACATCTTTAAAAGATAACTGTCCTCAGTATGCAATGCAAAATGATCTATTGAATTTTGTCATTTTTTTGTTTATATTTTGGGTGAATATTGAATAGGAAGGCCTAGACGGCCTACTCTAGTGAGGCTTGACTATGTATGAACTACATCATGTGATTGTCAGTGTATTAGAATATGACTTGGAAACATGCCTTAAGTTTTTCTTTATTAGAGAACTACTAATTGTGATATTTTTAGCAGTTGTATTGTGAAGCATCCATTTAAACAAAGTGGGTTTCACTTCTATGTGATGTATAGTACTAAACAATTTATGGTTCAAGCAGGACTTGAATGTAAAACTTGGAAGATGAAGCATCACTATAGAACTACTGTCACTTAATCCTTCTAGTTTTTCACTTTTTAAAAACCTTGTTCTTGGTAAATGTAAAATTGATTAGCAGCAAATATAACTGGTAAAAGTAAATTAACACACTATGTACCAAATGGAAGAATGAAGATAAAGATGGCTGAAGTTTCTTGCAGACAAAATCACCCAGAGAGAATGCAGAGAGATGAAGTATAAATCAGCTAAAGTAGGATAGAAAGCTAGCTCATGTGTTTCAATGAATGTCTGTCTAAAGAATTTCAGAGATCTGCTGATCAAAAGATCTGTTTTCCTTCTACATTGAAATATTAAGTAGGTGCAATTATTAGAGAGCTTCCAAATTAAATGCCACTCTTGGTAGCAACTTGCTGGACTAGATAGACCAATGGTTGCTTTGGGTTGAAATTATGACTTTATGCTACTTGATTCTTTTAACTGTTCACATACAGATTCTCTTTAAAAAGAAAGAACAGACTTGCTGAAATCGCAGCTGTTGCTATATTTGAAGATTTCTGGTCCACTATTTTGAAGAATTTAGTCAGAACCATCTCATGATTTGCCACAAAAATATGACACTGTATTGCACCCCCAGAAAATATCACCATTCAATCTTTGTTAGGACTACTTACAATAGCAGTGATTGAGATTTTGTATCAGATTTGTTGTTACTGATTCATTCATCTTTAGTCTGTGTAAATTATTTACTACCACAAGTGTATACAATAGTTCCAATTTTATCTCATTGCTCTTATCTATTTTGGGAACCTTGTTTATCTTAACTTTTTTTTTGCTTGCTTAGTATTAAGCATATTACATAATGCAATATACAAGCAGTATAGCAGAATCCATCTCATCACAATACAAATTCAAAGGTTCTTTCAAAAGTTCATAAATTGCTATTGCTTCCAGTCTAATTGAACCCAAGAGTGGTTCTGCAGAATTCCAGTTGTATAAGGCTGTGTTTGATCTTGCTATTGTAGTTACAGGTACTCATTTTGAAATGTGATCTGCTCAAGTTATTATTTAACCTGTAAAAAACAGTCTGGGAAACAATATAATCTATAGTTAATTTTCCTTCAAAAGTTTTGTTTAGAATCAGGACTCCCATAAGAAGTATTTTGAATGATAATTGATTTTAATACATTCTCACAAGTGAAAAGGTTGTCATTATATTAACTGGGATTGAAGAATTGTGTCTCCAGCCCTTGCTCCTTCTCCATTAGTGTTGAACATCAATGATGCCTGTACTGTCTAGGTGAGATGTAGATCTCTGCAAAGTGCAGTATCTGTTGCTCCTTCCCACCCAGAACTCGAGAAGCCTGGGAGCTTCACCTATGAAAGCACCTGATGGAGAAGGCTATGAGGCCCCTCTCTGATCCGGGTCAGGAAGACCTCCCTATACATCAGCCTCAACTGACCAACAGCGCCCACCAAGTATGTGCCAACATCTAAGCCCCAAGACTCTTCTAGAGCTCCCCATGAGACTAGAGGGCACTCTCATGGGCATAAGGACAGATCCTCTTTGAGGACTGTCCATAAGAAACATGCTTCCCCCCCCACCCCCAAGCCACTTCAGGTCGGGTGGGACGTTACATTTTGACCTTAAAGAATTGGCTCCAGTGAAAACTCCCAGATTAGAAGGTAAAGCACGTAAAAAGAAAGATCAATCAGTCACCTTGGTATGAAAGCAAGAGGATAGGCGTTGGCTCATTCAGTCTGAGTGCTGGTCTGGACCCATCATCAGTAAAGCTTTGATCATCTAAAGACGGTCCAGCTGCCACAGGTGCACCAGGTTCTTCAGACTTGACTGCTGCACTCCCTATACTCCTGGAGAAATTCTATGCCAATAAATCTTAAAATTCTGCACACAATATTTCAAAGTTCTGCGTATTTTATTTGTCAAAATAACAATATAATCATGCCTCCCCCATGCAGATCCTGGCAGCAGTCTTCCCTTGCCGCTTCAGAGAAGCAACCATGGTACCGGGATCGGTGAGCGGAGCAGACTCTGACACTGGGGGAGAGCAGCAGGTGTCCACTGCAAAGAAGGCAGTCCCAGCCTCTTCCCCAATGGTACAATTGTTGCCAGATGAGGCAGTTGCAGGGCCTGGGCGGGCTAGCTCACCCGATGACTTCAAGGAGCACCAAGCAATGCTGTGAAGGATGGCCTTGAATTTGGGCTTGGAGGTGGAGGAAATGGTGGAGCAATTGGACAACCTATTCAATGTGTTTACGTCATCAACCCCCTCACAGATCGCATATCCTGTGCACAAAGGGGTTCTAAAGATAGCCAAGGCCTCTGGCAAACCCCATCCTCTATCCCCCCAACTTCCAAGTGGGCCTAAAAGAAATATTTTGTGCCTGCTAAAGGGTTTGAATATTTGTATACCTACCTGCCCCTGAGATCGCTGGTTCTGTGGCCAATGAAAGGAGCAGGCGAGTTCCACTCCCAAAAATAAAGATGGCAAGAGGTTGGACCTTTTCAGAAGGAAAGTTTATTCGATGGTCAGCCTTCAATTTAGTGTGTCTAACCATCAAGCCCCACTGGGCAGATACAACTTTAATTTTGTTAGACTCCCTAAACAAGTTTAAAGACTCCCTGCCTGAGGACCTGGGCCAGAGGTTTGCCACCATTTTGGAGGAGGATACCACTGTGGCGAGGAGCTCCCTCCGGATGGCCTGGGATGCAGCCAATTTGGCAGCATTTCAAAAATGGGTCTTTGGCCCCCTTTCATTTCTGAATTAAGAAATAGCAGGAGTAGAACCCTTTTCCCCTCATGTCCCGAGGGACCTCCTCCGCTTCCAGCCATAGGTGGTTTTCCACTTCTTGAATGAGGAGTTGCTCGTGGGAAGTGTCCCTGAAGAGGACACTGGGAAAGGAGGGAAGGCCGAAAATTACAGGGTGTTGCCCAGAGATATTATGTCAAGCACCCAGCAGTTTGAGGTTACTCGCAACCAAGCAGACCGGAAGGTGGCTGAGGAATGACTAGGGTGCTGGATCCTGAGGCATGCTTGGGCGCCATCCTTGAGCGCACCCTCAAAACTAGTGCTCTGATCCCCTTGGTCTTTTGAGGAGCTCAGCTGGACAGGTGAACGGGAAGTAGGGGGCAACGGTGACAGCTGAATGCCATGACTTCATCTCTTTTCTTAGAGGAGCCCTGCCGGGGAGGCCAAGGCCTAGAAGATGGGGGTGGCCTGAACTGTCTCCTCGCTGATTGCAGTGTATGCAAACCTAGTGAGTGGAGGGTAGCTTGAGTGTCCTTGAGTCCATGCAGCCTCGCAGCCATTTGCTCCAAGAAGAGCCCACTCCCATCAAAGGGAAGATCCTGGATGGAGGACTGCATTTCCTGGGACAGACCCGAAGATTGAAGCCAGGAACTCAGCCCCATCACCCTTTGTGGCCCTGTCGCTGATTGTGGTTTCCAGTGCCTTGGACCTTGGCTGGGGGGCCCACCAGAGCAATCTCAGCACTCAAGGCTGTTGGTCCCAAGACAATCGTTTGGCCTGCCAGGCTTTTCTGCCTTACCTGAAGGGCAAGGTGGTGCAGGTCCTGATGGACAAGGCCAGAATGTTTTACATTAGCAGGTAAGGCAGAGTCCGGTCGTCAGCTCTTCGTCAAGAAGCTCTCTGTCTGAGATTTCTGTATGCAGCATGCCATTCATCTCATGGCTGCACGCTTCCCCGGAGCCAGGAACATGGTGGCAGATTGCCACAGCACGACTTTCTCATTTTGCCACGAGTGATCTCTCCAACCGGAGGTGGTCAGCGTGATCTTCCGAAGGTGGGGGACTCCCTGGATGGACTTGTTCACTTCTTGGCAGAACAGAAAGTGCTACATATTCTTCTTGATTTGGGGGATTGATGGGGCTTCCTATCAGACGCCTTTTTGCTCCCATAGTTGTGGGCTCTAATGTACGCCTTCCCAAGGGTGCCATTAATCCATAAGTTCCTTGTGAAGGTCAAACAGGACAAGGCGAAGGTTGTCCTAATAACCCCGGTTTGGCCTCATCAATGCTGGTTCGGCATGCTGCTGGACCTCTCTGTGGCCACCCCACTGCGACTGCCACTCTGGATGGATCTACTGTTTCGGAACCACAGCACTCCTTTGCACCCGAACTTGGCAGTGCTGCACCTGATGGCTTGGCTGCTGCATGGCTAAACGCACAAGAGTAGCCCCAATCCCAGATCCTGTAGGGCTGGGTGGGGCCCTGGACTCTGTGGGGCCGGCTTAGCCAGCAGTCCCAATCCCAGACCCCCACCGGGCTGGGCAGCCTGGACCCCGCTGTGCAGGGCAGCCAGGAACCCAGTCCCCACCGTGCAGCCCGGCGGTCTTTAGCACACAGTTGGGCCGTAGCTGTGTGTTAATTGGGCCATGGGTTGAGAACCGCGGGACTAGATGATCTCAGTGGATCCTTCTGGCCTTATCTGTGAATCTATAAATTTCAGAAATACTATAGGTATAGTATATAGCAGGGGCTCTCAACCTTTTTCTTTTTGAGTCCACCCCCCCACTCTCCAACATGCTATAAAAACTCCCCGGCCCACCTGTGCCACAGTAACTGGTTTTCTGCATATAAAAGCCAAGGCCAGCGTTAAAGGGTAGCAAGCAGGGCAGTTGCTTGGGGCTGTGTGTGCCAGAGGCGCCCCTGCTAAACTACATTGCTCAGGCTTTGGCTGCAGCCCTGGGTGGTGGGCCTCCGGGCCCTGGACTTCAGCCCCGTGCGGTGGGCTTTCAGCTTTCTGCCTGGGCCCCAGGGAGTTTAATGCTGGCCCTGCTTGATGGCCTCCCTCAAACCTGCTTGTGGCCCCCTACGGGGCCCCGGAGCCCTGGTTGAGAATCACTGGTCTTTAGAGTATCCCATTCCCAGCAAATTTCCTGTATACAATCGTCTTACCGCTGTTTACCACTTTCAGATATTAATACACTTGTTTGCTTTTTTACCATCTATCCCAGGGTGTCTTACACCTTTTACAGAGGGGGCAAATTCCTTACTTTGTCTCCTGGACCATAAATATAAACTTACAGGCTACATTAGTATCCTTAATTTACAGTAGAACTCACACTGATAATCAATCAGTGGAGGCTTGCACAAAGGTAAAATATAGCTTCTATGGCAAACAACTGAAAGTTTAGTTACTGTTGTTGGGTACCTAATTGTTATTTTGAGGTTGTCATTATCATGCCAGAAAACCAAAGCAATTCAGTGGGCTGCAGCTGCCTTGTTGATGAGTCAGTATAAAACTGAATCTGTTCCCCTTTTGGCATGAAAATCACCAAGAGGAAAAGCCACTGCTGATGAGATCCTCCCATTTGGGATATTTAACTTTTGGAAAATGACTTTTGCAAGCTAACTGATATCTGGCATAATTCTGTATGTCGGAAACAGTCTAGTTTACGGAACTGCATTTTAAATTATATCCATACAGCTCTTGAAGATCGTTGTAAATCTCTCTGAACAACAGATTTCCTTTTTCCATTTCATTAGCAATTGACATAATTTTTTGTATTAGTAATATAACTCTTTTATTAAGTGAATTAGTTTGTATGTTTGTCTTTATACGTTTAAATTAACCACTTCTTTATGGATGCATACTGTAGGTTGAAGAGAATCTGTTAAGATTTATTTTACCTCTTTTGTATATTAGACTTATTTAAATAGTTGTGCCTTTCTTCATTACAGAAAACATAAAACGTGCTTGAAGCTGCAGATTCATTAGCTTTGAAATCAGTGGCAGTTTTGCCTCAGTGCAAACTGCAACATTTGACTGATAGCTTTTTAACACAAGGTGTGCTGCCATCGTTGGGGATGGGTGAAGAAATATTAATATTCATGGGGGTGCAAACGCCAACAAAGACAGAAACTGACTTTTAAAGCTGAAACTGTTGACACGCACAAACTGTGGCTTTAAGTAACTTCATTGGCACTTATGTCAGCTTTTAAATTTTATTTTTTATATTTAAAAAGCAAATTCCTATAGTGGTGGTGGTGTATTAACTGAAAACCAACAAACTATCAAGTTAAACAACAAGCCAGTTGGGGAGGCAAGCAGATTCATCTGTCAAGGGACCAGGAAACTAAACCTCCTACATTTACAATTAGAGTAATGGATGCAGGTGGTTTTTTTCTGTATGTGTCCAGTCATAGTTGTGCTAACTTTTTAATTGAAATTGTTGCTGTAGGAGATAAAACTTCTGTGACAGGTTTGGTCACAGAGACCCCCTTGGGACTGTCACCTGACGTGCTGGAATAGCCTCTGAGCTCATTTTCCCTGCCTGCTTGGGACTCCAGAACCCTGCCCTGTTGAGCCAGACACGCTATCTCCAGCACCCAGACACCCAGTTCCCAATGGGATCCAAACCCCAAATAAATCCATTTTACTCTGTATAAAGCTTATACAGGGTAAACTCATAAATTGTCCGCCCTCTATAACCTTGTTAGAGAGATATGCACAGCTGTTTGCTCCCCCAGGTATTAATCACTTATTCTGGGTTAATTAATAAACAAAAGTAATTTTATTAAGTATAAAAAGTAGGATTTAAGTGGTTTCATGTAATAACAGACAGAACAAAGTCAGTCACCAAGGAAAATAAAGCAAAAACACGCAAGTCTAAGCCTAATACATTAAGAAACTGAATACAGGTAAATCTCGCCCTCAGAGATGTTCCAATAAGCTTCTTTCACAGACTAGACTCCTTCCTAGTCTGGACCCAATCCTTTCCCTGGTACAGTCCTTGTTAGTTCCAGCTCAATGGTAACTAGGGGATTTCTCATGACTGCAGCCCCCTTTGTTCTGTTCCACCCCCTTTTATAGCTTTGGCACAAGGGGGGAATCTTTAGTCTCCCTGGGTCCTCACCCCTCCTTCTAAATGGAAAAGCACCAGGTTTAAGATGGATTCCAGCATCAGGTGACATGTTCACATGTCCTGTGAGACTCCAGCTCCCATTCTTCCAAGGCTGGCTCACACTACCCAGGAAGGTTTGCAAGTAAACAGAGGTCATTTACAGGTCATTGATTCTGAAGCACCCTTCATGACTTCCACTTAATGGATTTACATCAGTAATACAAGTTTATATCTTATTTTCCTAACTTCAGACATAGATATAATACATGCAAGCAAATAGGATAAACACACTCAGTAGATCATAAGCTTTGTAATGATACCTTACAAGAGACCTTTTGCATAAAGCATATTCCAGTTAAATTATATTCACACTCATAAGCATATTTCCATAAAACATTATGGATTGCAATGTCACAACTGCTCCGAATTAACTTTGAAAAAACTTTTTTCACATTGCTCAATGTTTTAATAAAAAGTAAAGTGTGCAAGATCTGCCTCCAGATCATTTGGAGAGATGAGCATACATTAGTCAGTATTTGGTATTTTTACAGGATTAAAATTAGATTCAGAGCAGTTTTAAAAATGTTTGACCTCTACTGTGTCTCTTTTCCAAACTTTCTCTTTTTTTATTTCATCCTCTTTTTCTCCTTTTTTCCAATAGTAGTCCATGGTGTATATTTTTCCAAATTGTCATCTTTGTGTGTTTCTTGTTTTCTACTCTCTCCCTTCGCCTGTTATCTTTGGCATTCTCTGTTGTCTTCTTTCTTCTGCCTCTAAAATCTCCCTTTCCTGAACTTCTTTTCTGACTTAAACAATTTAATCTCTCCCTGTCTAACTCTTCTTACATAAGAACAGCCATACTAGGTCAGACCAAAGGTCCATCTAGCCCAGTATACTGGGGGGACGGCGGGGGTGTTGAAGGTGGGATATTGGGATTCCTACCAGAATGCTGACTCTAGGGTCTGCAGGGGGTTTCCTCTTTCTTGTTCATCTCATGTCTTTAATTTGAAGCCATTCTCCCTGCCTTTGTAAAAGTATCTGGCTGTTGGAAAGGAGAGAAGATTTTCTCCTTCCCACTCCAAATTTCCCTGGCTTTTATGAGGGTGTGGAGCCTCTGTCGCTACTCGAGTCTCCTAGGTACTGTGATGGGAATTTTATGGTGCTGGTCTACCTTTCCATCTTTCTAGGAGGGAGGGATGCTACTCTGCTCTCACCCTTCTTTGTTTGTGGGTTGGCTGTCTAAGGGAATAACTCCAGTGCCTGTATTTGCTGTTAATCATAGCCAGGCAATTGTGTATTCTGAAACTGCAGAACTTGCCATGGAATTCTCCCCTTGCTGTAGAATTGTGCTCCGGGATTTGTTTTCATTTTAAAAGAACAGTTGTTTTTAGTCGTCGTTGTTGCAAAGGGAACACGGAAAATCTGAGCAGACTGTAAACTATTGCAGTGATGCCACCCACAGTGTGAAGACAGTCTGAAATAATAGCTCTTTGGCACTCCCTCAATCACAGGGAGGCCCCTTGGACTTTGCTGTTCTGTGGCCATGGAATTTCATTCTTCCAAAGTGCAACAGAATCAATATTTTTGCAGTGAAATTTGCCATTTTGTTGCAGCCAACACATGACATTTAGTTTTGTCTCCCTGTCTTGTCAGCACCTGTCTGTCACTTCCACTGATCTCTAGTGTCCCATGAGGAGTTAATTAAATTACAGTGCATATACCTTTAACTGCTGCATGGAGCTAGGAAGAAGAGCCAAGAATCTAAGTCTGGTATTCAGTTTGTAGGCAGGGGACAGAAAACCCAGAAATGTAGGCTGGCAAGCTGGGCAATTTTAGAGGTCCAGCAAGTAGAGCAGGGTTGTCTGGAGAGTATAGCAACAACAATTCCTTAACTTTAAAAACCACTGTGAATAACTGATGAATGTTGTCAGTGGGTGTTATCAATTGTGAGACAGTCATGCATTTATGTGTGGGAAGGTGAGGGATTGGGAATGAAAGGTGTTTCATGGTGATGCAATAAATGCCCTGGATTTTGATGTCCTTGTGCTCTGAAATATGGGACCCTGATCATAGTTTTCCTAAGCTACACAGAGTGAAATTGACCTGATTCTTGCCCGTTTCATTGCAATCCACATGGTTCTGTGTTATGGACCTGGTTATTGAAGTACCTGATTTCTAAAATGCAACAGTGAACACTGAAAGTATGTCCCTTAGTTCTGAGCCACTGGCAGAGGCCTGGGAGCTGGTAAGGCAAGCACATGACCTAGAAGAGATGGAGTAGGGCATCCCTAAACAAATGGAATATTGTTCTTTCACTCTGTTTTGCTTTTAACTGGACTTGACAAATCCAAACTAGTTATCTAGTGTGTGATCACCACTAGGAATGATTCCCCGGCCAAACCCTTGGCAGGATGAATATCTGAGTAACCTGTCTGAGCACCAAATATGGAAAGTTCAGTTTTTACCTGGCTTTCTCATCTGGTTGAGTAGATGAAAAGCACTTGTGGTCCTATTTCCTTTGTCACTGAAATAATTCCACTCTCTGTTATGGTTTTCTCCAGGTTTAGTGGTACAGCCAGTAGGGGAATATTTGGACAAAGTAGTGCATATTAAATAGGTGGCATATGTTGCTTGGACAAATTCTACTTGGCCTGTGAGGATGAGACACCTAACTTCCTCAGACCTTACGTCCAGAACTTAGCCAGGAACAAATGTAAAATATTATTGTTCCAAGTAAATTTTTATCATGGATGCATTTTGTTTAGCAGTAAGAGAACAAATTTGGAGGTTGGGTGTGTCTCTCTGCAGAATAGGTCAGTTAACATACAGGAAATATCACATTGTTTTTAAGTATTGGCAGGATTTATAAATGCTGTTTCCTTTGAGAGGTATTGAAATACATGTTTTATATTTCATGTGACTTGGAAAAAAATATGCTTGTTGGCAGACTCTAAAATGAAATATTTAATGCAACTGTATTTATGAGAAAGACTTAAAGAAAAAGCAGAAATCATGTAAAGGTCCTATAGGTGTCTAATTTATAACACAGCATGCCTTCCAGACTTTGTGTCATTTGGGAAAAATGTGTTCTGTTTTAGAATACAAATGTGAAGGTCTTTAGGCATCACAGATGAATGATAAATAAAAAGGGTCGGTTTGCCTACTGCCACCTTTTCCAGTGTTTTATTAACAATAATTCTGGTATAAAAGTGCATTAGAAACTCAGTGATGCTCCCCAGATGGTTTTTTTTACCATTTAGAAAAGAAACTGCTAATTCAGAACATGTTTTATGATAAAAGCACAATGTAAAATAAACCAGACACAAATAGTGTAGATAGTGTATATAAAGGGGGAAAAGGGAGTAAAAGCAATTAATTTAAAAAATGTAGAACTAAAAATTAAAACACATAGTTTGGCTCAGTTTTCTACTGGCCAGCCATATTAAAACACATTGATTGTCCTATTGAAGCAATAGGACACATCTGCTTAATAGATGACACCTAGCTTACAGAAATGTGCACTTCTGAATGAAGAGGGAATAACTGTTCATTGGGAGTGAAATTCACCCCAGTTCGTAGTTTGCATATGGACTTCTGGGTGAATTTGGTGTTTCTTAAGCCTCATGGTAGACATTTTAAAAGAGAAGCTACTGACGGAGCATTCACACAGGCTAGTCGCTGTATCCATTTTGCGTGCTCCAGAGGCTCTCTGATGGCCCCACAAGGCTGTCTTTAAAGGGAGTGGTGTCAGGACAGGCTGAAGGATCCACAGTTGTGTGGACCCAGCAGTTTTTACACCCTGAGAATGTGCTCTGTAGGCTGCATCCAATATCTCAGTTTATAGGCTTGAGAAGCAGCTGCATGAGGGCTGTACTAGAACTCTGTGTATTGACCTTCAGTTAAGCAGCTTTTGTGGTAGATTTGAGGTAACATATCTTTGAATGCAAGTTCAGGAAAGTTGGGAACCTGACTGTTAATACTAGTATATTCCAAAGTATTGAGTTCGTGCTGAGGCAACCCACAGTAATATAAGTACATAGGATGAGATTTGCCACCCAGGCGGAGGGAATTGGATGGGAAACTGTAGTCTTTTAAAGCCATCTTTGTGGTCTCCCAGACCATGGCTTCTGGGGGCTGGAGAGGCCTCAGTGTAACTTAGCCCCTAAGTTACAGCAGCCTCTCTGAAAAAAGAAAAGGAGTACTTGTGGCACCTTAGAGACTAACCAATTTATTAGAGCATAAGCTTTCGTGAGCTACAGCTCACTTCCTCAGATGCATATCATGGAAACTGCAGCAGGCTTTATATATACACAGAGAATATGAAACAATACCTATTCCCACCCCACTGTCCTGCTGGTAATAGCTTATCTAAAGTGATCATCAGGTGGGCCATTTCCAGCACAAATCCAGGTTTTCTCACCCTCCACCCCCCCTGTGCTATGTGCCACAGTGCTGCCTGGGATCTCTGCAGTGTGGCATGCTGGGGCCTTACCCTCCATAAGCCTCTGTTACCCTAACCCCTGCCCCAATACACCCACTATGGCTACCTTTTGCAGTGCCTGTGCTGGGGCAATCCTTTCATAGCTAGATATGGGGCTTTTTGGGACTTCTTTACATGGCTCTAGCCCTTGCCCTGGGTGTAGAGTGGCCACAGTGGATCTGACTCTTAGTGTTTTACAGATATATAATCTAACTATTGATTGCACCAGTATTTTTGCTATCCACCATATTCTCCTAATGCCTTCCGTGACATTGCCCACAGGAAATATGCCCCATGCTGGTAGTAAACAGGACCATATCACCTGGATCCAGGTTGATATGGACTTTATTGGAGGGATGTATTTGAGTGCCTAATATGAAAATGAAAAGTCCAGAAGCTGGATTTATTTTTTTAGGAAATTGTATTAAGCTGATGAAGTTTCCAAGAGCTATTGACACTAACAGCTTATGTGAATTTGGCAAAAATAAAATGGAAAATCTTTTGGCTAAAAAAAAATGAAATTTAATTATCTTAGATATGAACATTAAAAATCTTCTTTCCAGTCATTAGGATAGCAATAAGTACAGACATAATCAGCAGGTGCTACCATTAGCAAGTTAAGTGTTTGGTACGATGCATTGTACGTTTCTAGTTAAGGTGCAGCAGGACTGAGTTAATAGCTTTTCACATTGGCTAATCTTCAGCTATCACTCATATTTATCACCACCATTTCAGCACACCACCTCACTCTTTACACTGTTTTTTTTTGTTTACTTTGTTATTCCTCTATGCTTGACTGTTTAATTTCTTTTGTATTCTATAATTGTTTACTTTTGAACTATTATATGCCTGTGTAATTTACAGCAGTGTTTCCTAAATCTCAGGTATAATAAATATAAATCTTTTCAAAAATATTTTTCATAACTGTGGCTAGCGCTTGTCTGTTTTCAACACAAATATTTTTTTTGGTCCTGTTTCTGTATATGTGTAGAATCATAGAAGCATAAAGTCAGATGCAAGGGTCAATCTAGTCTAATCTCTTTCCAAGTTGCAGGTTTTGTTGAATCTAAACCATCCAAGATGGATGGCTATTCAGCCTCTTTTTGAAAACCTGCAATGAAAGAGCTTCCATGACTTCCCTAGGCAGTGTGTTTCATTGTCTTACTTTTCTTACAGTTAGAATTTTTTTTTATGTACTCTAAATCTCCTATGTTGTAGTTTGAACCCATTGCCTCTTGTTCTGTGCTCTGTGGCAAGAGAACAACTTTTCTTCATCTTTTTAATGGCAGCCTCTCGAGTATTTGAAGACCACTATCATGTCCTCCCTTAATCTCCTCTTTCCAAAGTAAACATACCTAGTTCCTTCAACCTTTGCTCATTTGGCTTGCATTCCATCCCTTTTATCAATTTTGTTGCTTGCCTCTGGATCTTTTCTAGTTTCTCTAAATTGGTGACCGAAATTGGACACAGTACCTTAGCTGAAGCCTAACCAGCATCATGTAGAGCGACACTATCCCCTCCCGTGACTTGTATGCTATGCCTCTGTTAATGCAACCCAAAATTGCATTTTTTTTTAAATTTTGTTTTGCATCAGCATCGTGTTGTTGACTCATGCTGAGGTTGTGATCCTCTACAACTCCCAGATCCTTCTCAGCAGTTATCCCCCATTCTGTATTTGTGCATTTGGTTTTTCTTCCCTAAGTGTAACACCTTACATTTGTCTTTGTTGAATTTCATTTTGTCATCTGTAGCCCAGTTCTCCAATTTATCAAGATCCCTCTGAATTTTAGCTCTATCCTCCAAAGTGTTTGCAGCGCCTCCCTCTCCAGTTTTGTCTCATCTGCAGATTTGATCAGTATGCTCTCTATTCCTACATCCAGATAATTAATAAAAATGTTAAATAACACCAGATCCAGAACTGATCCCTGTGGAACCCCACTTGAGACCTCCTTCCAAATTGCCATCATTTACTCCTAAGGGCATTCTGTGCCAAAAAATTAAAAATTCTGCAAGTTTTATTTGTCAATAAATAAATGCAGAGGCTCCAGCATGGCAGTGGGGAGCACAGGCCACTGGCTGTAGGAAGGTGGGAGATTACCCTGCGGCAACCCCACCCTGGGGACACAGACTCAGTGTGAGGCTGCACCCGACCCTGACACAGCACAAGGCCTAGGCCTGTCCCAGAAACACCCTGAGGCCCTGCCCCTCTACACCAGGTGTGGGGCAGGCAGACTCAACCAGGCAGGATCCAAGTGTGGAAGGGGCTCAGTGTGGTGGGATCCAAGTGCAGGGCGAGAGGATTCTGTGTGGGACAGTTTGGGTGTAGGCAGTTCAGTGGGGGGGATCTGGATGCACAGAGGCTCGTTGCGGGGGTTCCATGTGCAGGGGCAATGGGACTCTGCAGGGGCTTGCAGGTGAAAGTGGTTCGGGCTTCCGCGGAGGGGTCTGGGTGCTGGGGGAGTGGGGCTTGTTGGAATGGTGGTCTGGGTGCATCTATTTGGGGGTCTGGCTGGGGGTCTGCATGTGGGGGCACAGGGTGGTGTAGGGGGCTGGGGCTCATCAGGGTGGGGGTTTGAGTGCAGGGAGCTCAGTGGGGGGTGGTCTGGGTACAGGGGTTGGGGTCTGAAGGCAGGAAGTCTGAGTGAAGGGGGGCTCCAGATGCAGGGTTGAGGTTCAGTGGGGTGAGGTTCAGGTATGGAGGGCTAGGAGAGTTCTGTGTGTATGGGGTGAGCCCATCTGGGTATGGGAGGTCCAGATGCACGGGGCTCGGGTGGATGCGGGAGCAGCTCCCCGCACAGTGACCCCTCTCCCCACAGCTGAGGAGCGATGGGGGCAGGAAGCAGGGGAGATGCTGAGCTTCCTGCAGCTGGAGGAGGTTTCTGGAGGTGGGTCTGATACAGCCCCAGCCACTCTTTGCAGGGGAAGAGGAAGTCCCATCCTCTCCTGCCTCCAGCTGAGCCAATCCCAGCTCAGGGTAGGAGCCACCTCTCTGCCAGCTGCCTGAAATGGTGTAACTGCGCTGCTAGGGTGTGGTGCGTGACTGCTCTTGCAACTTCCCTTTGCATCCCTGTCAGTGGTGCAGAATTCCCCCAGGAGTAATCGTTCCATGAACAGTGACTCTTTGTTTGAGGTTGTGTAACAAATTATGTGGCCATTCAATGGTAGTTCCATCAAGCCCATGTTTCTCCAGCTTGTTTATCAGAATGTCATGTAGGACTGTATCAAAAGCATTGCTGAAGTCCAAATATATTATGTCCACCACATTCCTCCTATCTACCAAAACAATTACATTGTCAAAGAAGGAAATCAAGCTGGTTTGGCGTGATTTGTTCTTGGTAAATCCATGCTGGCTGCTAGTGATCGCCCCTTCAGTTATTGGCAAATTGAATGTACCGATATATACATTTCTAAAAATTCTATTTCTGTGTTAGTGTATTTATTTCTCAAAAGCTGAACTGTGGTTAGTCTCTCTTCTTTGGAATTTCCTTTAAGTTTTTATTGTCTATTTCAAACTCTGAAAACTGTCTTTTAATGGCTTTTCTGTGTCCTTGTCGCATTTCTTTTAAAAATAATATATTTAATTAACGCAGGATAGGAACAAAGCATTTAAGCAAAAGGAAAAATGTGAATGTATTTACAACATTGATAGTTATAACTCACTGTATAATCTGAAGCCAAATTGTTTATTTAAAGCCCATTCACATCAAAGAATGAAAATGCATTCTTGCTGCAAAGTAAAAGCCATTAGTCTAGTAAAATAATTCCAAGGAACTCTCCTCTTCTTATAGTGGATGAATTACTTAACTATACAATGGAGAACTATTCTGCACTGGTAGGGGAATTTATACTGTGGGTCTGTTCTTTCTCTAATTGTGATTCATTAATAAGTAAGATGCAGCGAGGCTTTCAGTCACCTCTTGAGCCTGTGCTACAAGCCTTAAGCTGATTTACAGTATCTTAAGCATTCTCAACTATGTACATGATTCAAAGGAAAGTAGTTGTGGGGAGGGGTCAGCAAACTTGGGGTTGTGGAATGGCATGGGGAAATATTAGAGGAGACACTGTTGGTCTCCTGTGGATCAATAGATTTGCAGGAAAAATTCTAGAACACAGATTTATTTAAAACAATATGAATCAGACAAATATTTTCAAACAGACCTTACAAACTGTTTTGTTACTGTGGGTAGTATATGTAATATAGTACTAAGCAGATCTGCTTGCCTTCAGTTTTTGGAAAACTTATTTTAGGTATATCTGTTTCTTGGGTAGACAGGTTGATGCTATATGCTTCAGAAAGATGAATAAGTACTTTGCCACAATTTTCTATGTTAAATAAAAGCATAGACTTGCTAAGAGAATGAATATATTCTGTATCTTGGTAATATACCTAATTTTCTTCTAATGATTGGTTACCAGCTTGAAGGTATAACTCAAAGTATGGTAGCTGTACAATGGCATTGGACTGAAGTTTTTATAAACCAATTTGAAGTATTAATCATTATCACCAGCTGAAACTAGTATTACAGAACCATCTTGTTTGCACCGTCTCTTGCCCAGGCACCACATTGGTGGTTTTACTCTTGTATCTTAACAAATGGTTGTCACAAGGGGGTTCCAAGGATCTGTCCCTCCTTTTATAATAGATTCTACGTTTTCCCCCAAGAAATAATTTTTTGTCCATATAAGTGATTGTTAACATATTTGGATGGGCCCATTGGAGCATTTGTTTATGCTTCAGAGAAGGGCAGATGGCAGAAAGTTTTTGTGCAGTTTTTAGCGGTTGCCTTCCCTGATGCCGAAGTGCATCACTTGTGATATGCCTGAACATCACTGTCCTTGGAATCATGTGACATGTAATCTGTTCAGAGCTCTTATTTCCAGCAACATGCAGCAGGCCTGCGAACTAGTGTCTTAATCCTGATTTACTTTGTGTCTTTAGTGGAATCTCTTACAACTTAGTTTCTGTGGGAAAAAGTTTTTTTCATATTTTTGACTGTTTTCTTGTTCTTCCTTTTCAAAATCTCTAGCCAACAAGAACATTAGTCATGACAAGCATGTCCTCTGAGTAAGTACTAGATATTTTTGTGATTTTCTATTCTGTGTAAATTTTGAACTTGTTTTCAGCCTTGGCTTTCACATACTGTATTAAATTTATTTGTAGGTTATCCATGAAATATATTTCCTTCTGTTGACTGGCATGCATATGCTTAAATACATGGTGTTAATCTGTAGACTAGAGCATGGGTTCTCAACCTGGGATACGCGTACTCTTGGGGTACGCAGAGGTCTTCCAAGGGGTACATCAGCTCATCTGTATATTTGCCTAGTTTTACAGCAGGCAACATAAAAAGTACTAGCGAGGCCAGTACAAACTAAAGTGTCACACAGACAGTGGCTTGTTTATGCTGTTCTATATAATATACTATACACTCAAATGTAAGTACAGTATTTATATTCCAGTTGATATATATTAGAATTATATGGTAAAAATGAGAAAATAAGCAATTTTTCAGTAGTGTGTTGTGACGCTTTTGTATTTTTAGGTGTGATTTTGTAAGCAAGTAATTTTTAAGTGAGGTGAAACTTGGGGTACAATAGGCAAATCAGACTCCTGAACGGGGTACAATACTCTGGAAAGGTTGCGAGCCACTGAACTAGAGCACATGTTATACTTGTGCTACTCAGCACTTAACGGTAATAAAACTACAGTGAAAACTTCAATTTGAAATAAATTGGGAGTTTTGGGAAGGAAATGGAGGATTATACAGTAAATAGCATGGACTATTTACCTGTGTCTTTGGTTTTGTCATTATATATTTGAATTGTTTTTGTAAAGAACATCATAACTGCCTGAAACATCAATTTAAATGTTTTATTTTACATAAATAGCTGCTAAAGTAGTATTTCTTTTAGGGTTTTTTAGACACTTGGTTACAAAGGTTGGATATTAGGAAAAACTTTTTCACTAGGAGGGTGGTGAAACACTGGAATACGTTACCTAGGGAGGTGGTAGAATCTCCTTCCTTAGAGGTTTTTAAGGTCAGGCTTGACAGAGCTCTGGCTGGGATGATTTAGTTGGGGATTGGTCCTGCTTTAAGCAGGGGGTTGGACTAGATGACCTCCTGAGGTCCCTTCCAACCCTGATATTCTATGATAAAGCATTAAAAGCCAGATGCCACTGCATATTTGTGGAAGAGTTAGTATTTTTCTGGCATACTCTTTTTATTCTCCTTAAACTCCTACAAAATAAAGATCATCCGACAAAAACAAAGTCCTATATCTTATGCTAAATTCCTTTAGGAAAAAAAGAAGAGTTATTTGTACCACCCGCATGTCTGTTTCAGGTTTGAAAACATTTGATAATCCATGATGGTTATATAAAGATGAATACTTTAAAAATGCACTTTTCTAAAGCATTTCTTTAAAGATAGCTTCTAACCGTGTTTCTGTCAATTTTTCCACTTTCATTATAAAATAATAGTTCAGGAAGCAGAAAAACTTAAAATATATTTTTAGTTTTATCTTCTTAATGCTTCATGAAACTCGACACATAACACCCATCCATTTTAGATCATCAGTGCACTTCACAAGCCTTATATTTAATTGCACAACGTGACATCCCCTATAAGGTTGGTAAATATGATCACCGTGTTACAGATGAGACAAATGAAGCACAGGGAGGTTGTGATTTGTCCAAAAACACAGAAAAAGTCTTGGCAGAGCTGGAAAAATAACGCAGGTCTCGTGGCCATATTGCAAAACCATCCTTTCTCACATTAAATGTAATCTTCTTGCACGGATCCTCCTTTTATATATATTACTAAATCTGCTTAATATTTGAGTATTATTGCGCTCACTTAGTTTATGTTATGGTATGTTATATGGCTAATGGTAACCAACTTTGTCCCTCAAAAGTCTGCTTTCTACTTTGAGCTGACTGCATTCAGAGTATAGAGAGCACATTATAGGTTGTGTTCCCCAGTATATGGGTGGGGCAGACTACCTCTGGAAAGAGAAGGAAATGCATCCCTCTAGAGAGAGAGAGAGAAACCATTGGCCAAGAACCTGTTCTGTCTGAGTAGGAGCCAGGGCTACAGAAATGGGTCAGTGGAATTTAAGTAAATATAGGGTGTGAGATGAGTGGTGTCTTGACATTGTTTTCCTCTTATAAGAGCATAGCATCACCCGCTGGCCGGCAGCAATACCTAGCCATATTGTGCTTCATGGAATTGCAAACCCATAAATCTGCATGTAGTAGGTTTGTAGTTTATTGAAATGCGAATTGGCTAGTTTCTATTTAAACTATGATCTTAGAGCTATTTCAGTTCAGATTCATATTGTAAGACCTTTCCTCTCATTCCAGAGCATATCTCATATAGCTACCAAAAAGAGCCAAGATAAACTGCGTGTGTAAAACCTACTCCCTGAGCATATAGTCCAGGTAGGGTCAGCATCCCTGTGGGTTCAAAGTTGCCATGCCCATCAAACACAATATCTGTCTAAAACACTCTTTGCAGGATAAAGGAAGCATAAATATATCCAGTGAAAAATAAGACTAAGATGATCACAAATGAGGGGCTAAACTTAGGCTCCTAAGTATATATTCAGGCAGTTAAATAAGTTAAAAACAGTTCTGCGCTTGGCATCTCCTTCAGTGGGAAGTCAATTTGCTAAGCTATTTGTTTTCTTTAAATCTCATTTTAAAAGCTTTTGCTGTCTCTCTGAAGAATCCTTTTAGGATCTTCTTAGAGTTCTGTGCACTCTTTGTTTTAGCCAGTTTATTTTGGGAGCTTTTTTTATTGAGTTACTTTCTGCAGAGAGAAATGTGGATGGAATGAAAAAAATGCCCCACAAGCTATAAGAGATGTCCTGAACATGCTTTCAAGATGGCATTGATTGACTCATGAGCTCTGCCTATTTTTCCTGAGAAGATCAGTATTGCACTAGATGGGTAAATCTGCTCCAGGCTGTTTCTTAATTACTTGATCTTGAGTAGAGGTGTTTCTGAGCTTCCTCTCAAGCTCCCAGAAGTCAGGTGTGTGGGCAGAAAAGACATTGGAATCAAGCTTTTTGTTACAGCACTGCAGCAGTAAATAGTTCTCATACATCATCTTTCCTCAAGGGATACCAAGATCTCAGTGGTCACATGATGATGTATTTGTGTACTTCAATGTTCATATCATAGATAATATACTTAGAACTCTAGTTACAGGTGGACATTCAGTATTTTACATGGGAATTGTATCTGGTGGCAACAATTTGTAGTACTAGTGAGCTTCATGCTCTGGTGATTGAACCAACATACAGTAATTTTTCTGATGGTTTTGAGGTGTCTACACAGTAGGGACAAAACTTTAAAATTAGGTATTTGAGTTTGAGACACCTAGTTTAATATTTAGGCTAAATGTTGCCTGATGTTTGGAGGTGGTTGACAACTGGAATTTCCCAGTGAAATCTGTTAAGCAAAAGTTTTGTCTGAATTTTTACATTACTTTTTATACAGTAACTATTAAGGTGTATACATAAAACATTTAATATTGAGTTCTATTGATTGTGGATTCCCCGCCCCCCCCCCCTTCTGTGTTTTGGCAGGAAGCAGTGTGCAATAATTCAGGTGGTGAATAAACTGGGAGGCTTTTTGTTTTCGGATGATGTATGTGAAACGACTACTCATGTGGTTACAGGGAGTCCTCGTCGCACCTTGAATGTAATGCTGGGAATTGCCCGGGGCTGCTGGATTGTGTGTTACGAATGGGTAAGAGAGAGATCTGAATTTCACAATAAAGTAAATCAAGTTTGTTTGTTCAGCATTAGCTAAGATATAACATCCCTATAAAAAACTTGCCATAAGCAATAGCATCTTCATTATTCTTTTGCATTAAATAGAATACTGTTCTGAAACATGTACAGTCAAACCTCGCAATAATACGATAACGCGAATTCGGATATAACACAATCATAAGTTGGCTCCCCTTTAAGGCCGTAATACTGTTCGCGTTTTGCTGGAATACTTTTTTTATGACATTTATAAATAAACTGTGTTCTTCCATTATGGATATTCCAGTTTGCAAACACAAGTCATTTTCTGCCCAAGAGGAATTGTATGCCTTGGATCAACTAAAGAAGGGCAAACAATAAACTCAGCTTGCTAGAGATCTAGGAATTAGCAAGTCCACTCTGCGAGGGTGGAAAAAAGAAGAAAAGCTCCGTAGCCTACCCTGCATTCTTGAAGAGGAAACTGGTTTACAGCGTAAAAAGGTCAAGTTTGCTAGTGATGAAAGCCTAGATTCAGCCTTGTACCAATGGTTTGTCCAGGCTCACTCAGAAGGAGTTCCCATTTCTGGCTCTATTCTGAAAGCTCAAGCAGAGAAATTTTGATCGCCTTATCAATGGAAATGAATCCAAATTTAAGGTGAGTAACGGCTGGCTGGACAGATTCAAGAAAAGGCACACTATAAGCCAAGTTCTTGTTTCTGGGGAAATCTGCTCAGCTGTTAAAGAGGCTGCTGATTCCTACCCAACTGAGCTTAAAAAGTTGCTGGAGGAAGGTTGCTACACAGCCGATCAAGTTTACAACTGTGACAAGACTGGTTTATGCTTTAAGATGTTACTCGATCGCACCCTCGCAACCAGGACTAATAGTCACAAATGAGAAGGCTTTAAGCAGAGGAAGGACCGAGTCACTCTCTTGTTTTGCGTCAACAAGTCTGGCAGCCACAAAGTCAGACCTCTGATGATCGGAAAAGCTGGGTCTCCCAGATTTTTCATCATGTTAATATGAAGGCCCTTCCCTTTGAATACACCAACAGCAAGAATACATGGATAAATAGCTCCATATTTCAAGACTGGTTCCATAAAACTTTCGTGCCAGCAGTTTGGGCTCATTTGCAAAAACTCAAGCAGGAGCCAAAAAGCTCTCCTTCTGCTGGATAATTGCCCTGCCCACCCCCCAGCGGAAAATCTTGTAAGTCGTGACGGCAAGATTAAAGTCTCTTATCTCCCGAAGAACACTACATCAGAAATCCAGCCACTGGACCAAGGCATCATATCGGTATTTAAGCAAAACTATCGTTGCACAATGATCAAGCGGATGGTAGCAGATAACTCCTCCATTGACACGTCACTGGCATCACACAACTTGAAAGAAGTCTGTCACCTTGGCGGGAAAGCCAGAGTTGCTATCTCTGCACGTTGGATTGAACGATGCTGGATAAAGGGTCTTGGTCCAGCTTTTCTGTCATCTACACACAATGATGGTAATGATGACGAGCCTGAATTTACAAGGTTCATTGAAGACGACATTTAGCCGAAGAAGCACTCGGAGAATATGAGCACAGTCGTCATGATATCCTCAACTCGTTTTCAGAAGATGACATCTGCCCCATATATGAACACATCTCAGATGGCAAAATTGTTGCAAATGTCAGTGGGAAGAATGAAGCTGCACCACCAGAGCCTGAAACCAGTGGCGCTAATGATGACTACGATGACCATGATGGCACCTCAACTTCCCCACCAAAAGTGTCAGAGGCAGTAAAGCACCTAGAAGCTAGTTTGAGGTCGCTGGAAATTCAAGACTTGGACAGCGTCACAATCCTCCAACTCAGAAGCATTCTTGACTTTGCTAGAAGCCAACGGTCCACGGCAAATAAGCAGACCGCACTAGATAGCTTTTTTAAGAAGTGATGAAATTTAAAATTATGGACTCATGCAAGCAGATTGACTTTGCACTCTGTGCAATGATTAGTTTAGTAGATTTCACAGGTTTCTTTCATGTACATGTAATTAAATTACTACTTTTGTGTTTAAAACACGCTAGGATAACCGTTGTTTTTTTTACAAGACTTTAAATGACGGGCTTGAAATGGTAAATTTTTGTGACCCTGCTATGAAGCGACCCCACATTTATCGTGATCGAATTTTTTGTACCCCAATTATTGCATTATAGCAGGGTTTCACTGTAGCTCTATTTTTGCAAATATTGAATACACAAGGATTATCATAAGGTTTTTTTTAGTATTTCTAAAGTGTTATTGAAACATCTGTTAAGGGAATCTATTTTTAGATAAAACAGTTTCTTCCTTTTTATGATCTACAAAAAGGAAGACGAAGATTGGAAAATGTGCTTTATGAAAACCTTGTATACAAACAACTATGTAGTCTAAGGGTGTGCATAATGATTGCTTTGAATATGCGCTCTTGGTCAATTTCTTGTATTCTTATATATATTTAAAATGTAATAGTTTTTATTGTTTCAAGTATATCAATCATGTTGTTGCCTTATAACCAAGAACAGAGGACCAATGTCATAGGGCCAGATTTCTAAAGGTAATTAGGCACCTAAAGCAGCAGATATGTACCCAGGCACCTTTGAAAATCCCAATAAGTTCCTAACTTCCATGAAATCAATGGGAGTTAGGTGCGTAGGTGTTTGAAAATCCTACTAGGCCAGTGGCTCTCAACGTTTCCAGACTACTGTACCCCATTCAGGAATCTGATTTGTCTTGCATACCCCAAGTTTCACCTCGCTTGAAAACTACTTGCTTACAAAATCAGACCTAAAAATACAGAAGTGTCTCAGCACTCTTACTAAAAAATTACTTACTTTCTCATTTTTACCATATAATTCTAAAATAAATCAATTGGAATATAAATATTGTACACCTCTACCCCGATATAACGCGTTCCTCGGGAGCCAAAAAAATCTTACTGTCTTATAGGTGAGACTGGGTTATATCTGGGTAGGGAGAGGAACCACTCTCTGCCCTGGCTCACCTCCACTCCACCTCTACCTCCTCCCCTGAGCACGCCACCACCACTCCGCTTCTCTCCCCCTCCCTCCCTCCCTCCCAGGCTTGCTGCGCCAATCAGCTGATTGGCATGGCAAGCCTGAGAGGGAGAAGAAGCCAAGCTGTGGCTCTCTCATGGGAGGAGGTGGAGGTGGAACGGAGGCAAGCTGGGGGGAGGCGGGCAGCAAGTAAGGGGTTGGGGTGCAGAGGAACTGCTTGGGGTAACCTGAATTCGGATATAATGAGGTAAAGCAGCCCTGCTCCCCGGAGCGCTGCTTTACCATGTTATATCCAAATTTGCGTTATATTGGACCGCATTATATCGGGGTAGAGGTGTACCTACATTTAGTGTATAGTATATAGAGCGATATAAACAAGTCCATTGTCTGTTTGAAATTTTAATTTGTTCTGACTTTACTAGTGCTTTTTATGTAGCCTATTGTAAAACTAGGCAAATATCTATATGAGTTGATGTACCCCGTGGAAGACTTCTGTGTACCCCCCGGGTACGTGTACCCCGGGTTGAGAACCACTGCACTAGGCAACTAGCTGATATTTTAAGTGCCTAATACTTTAAAAAATCTGGCCCATAATCATAGGTGCTGGAACTTGGGGTGCTGCCACATGACTGATTTGAAGTTGTTTCCATTACCTACTGGGTTTACAGTTTTGGTTCTGCGGGGTGTAAGCATCACCCACTATAAAAAATTGTTCCAGCACCCCTACCCATAGTCTTGTATAATTTAATACATAAAGATATCTTAACAGTATATCTCTATAGGGTGCAGTTTTCATGAAAGGATGCAATGAACATGAAAATTATATATTTCCATCTGAAAATTGCTTCAAATAACTAAGATTATAAACAAATCTTAGTGATTTTTCCTGTTCTTTGTGTAGTTGACAATATTTACGTAGAATCAATTTCTCTGTTTTGTCGAATGTCAGTTGCACATCTCATGTAATATTCTATGTCGAGCTCCAACAGAGCATTAACTAGGAACAAAGCCAAAAGTATTGCTTGATTAGGAATAATCCACATAGGATCATATTAAGCTCAACACTTTTACCCTTTGGGCCAACTTTATCCATACTATAATGCCAGTGAAGTGAATGGAATAGATTAGGGATTAATTTGTTCATTTAAGTATTATTGGACCAAATCTTTAAGCTGTCTTCACTCACTTTTTTTTTTACTGAGTTGATGTGTGGGCAACACGCTCACTGAAGTAAGTAGGAGTTGTGGATGAGTAGGATATAGGCAAGTGCGATAGATGCTATGGAGTCATGGAATATATATGCAAAGACTATTGTATTAAGTTTGTTATATGTATCTTTGTGGGCTTGCTTGTGATTGTATTCCTGACTAATGGGTCAGATAACATATGCTTCCTGCAGGAACTAATCTCCAGTACTTAAACAATGCAGGTAACAAGTCTTTTTGAAGTTTTGCCCCTTTGGGAAAATAGCACACAGATGGGTTTGACGCTTAGTTCAAAGGCTTTGGCAGACAAAGGACTTGAAAATAGATCTGGAGAGAGCGTCATGGACACAATCTGAAAACTGACATGCATAAAACTCAGTGCAGCAGAACTAGACCTTGACGGAGGATCTGAATTATTTTAGAACCTGTTAGTGTCTGCAGGTGGTAGGTGAGTGACCACCGTGTAAGCTAGCCTGTGTATGAGCTGTTTGTTGTTTTTAAGATACATTTACTCTAATATTTTTGTTCTGAATAAATAGTACTTTGTTTCTGAAAGCTGCCAGGACACTGGTTAACTCTGCCATTGCCCTAGAGAGAATAATGAACAGAGTTCAACAGAGCTCAACTGAGTTCACATCTGCTGAGGTGAACACAATGAATTGCAGGAGTCTGCAGCCTGAGACTGTGGTCTGAAGTGAGAGAATCATGGGATTCTATCCTGAGAAAGGTGTCAGGCCTTCAGCTGCCCCCTAGCTTGGGTGGCTTCCAGGAAGCCACAAGAGGGTCAGAGGTACAGGTAACTCAGGAATTTAAACTGCAAGGATAACAGGCATTAGTTTAATATTAATCACTAATTTATTTAATATTTAGATTCCTTTAACTGTGAATATTATAATATCATTTTGCTTTAACTGTCATCCAATCACTAAAAAAAGATTTTGGAGTCTGCAGAACTGCAGACGTTAAGTGCCAGTGGTCACTAGGAACTCTCCATATCAAAGGGTTCATAAACACTGTTTTCTAATGGATCTGAATAAAGTATTCCATCTGTCACTAAGACCCTGAAATGAATTATTTCAAAAAAGGAAAAGCCTAATTAAGGGCACCTGTTATCTGACAGGTCCTTTGTCTCATTTCTAATTTTGTCATCAACATCAATTTACCATTATTTCACCCAAATTATTCATGACTCAACACCCTTATCAGAGGAGAGGAGATAGTTGAAGCCATACATATTTATATGAAAGTTCATCTGTCTTCCATGACCACAAGGAATACTGTAGAAAATTAGTTAGAGGAAATTCAGTAATGCAGAACATAGTCTGTCTTTTCCAATAATGCTAAAATAATGAATCCATAAAATGCTTTAACTTAAATCTTAATATTACTACTCTCAGTGGTAGAACATTTCAGATTGGACACTGGAAATAATTTATCATTTAGTTTTAGTATATAGAGTTGCTTTAAAAAGAGAATTAATTATAGAGACTTAGTAGTGATATTTAGGTTGCCTAATACTTTGCATTAAAAGGTTCTTTTGACCTTTTTGAGAAGCTTTAACATCTCCATTGTTTGCCACAGGCCTTTGAAAATCAGCAATGGAATTGAGGTTCAGCAAAGGAAGTGCCTTTTCTTTGGGAATTCCATACAAAAAATCTAGGTTAAAAAAACATTATTTAGGTTTCAAAATCAAACACACAAATGTTGGGGAATGCCAGATTTACAGTTGGCGAAGCAACCTTAATTCAATCCCCTTGTGCACATGTATTGAGATACGTTCTTTGATTACATGAGGGCATACTATTTTTCCCCTACAGGTGGATTTTTTTTTTGGTATGTAATTTAGAGAATAGATGCAGCATGGTACATTTTCCATATTATCCCACCAAAGTGCTTCAACCAGGTTTTGGAGGTTCAATTGATAGTCTAGACTCACTAACTTACTTAATCATTGATTACTAGTAAAAATGCCAATGATACTGATGCTTTGTGTGATATGGATTGTTCCCCAATAGGAACTGAAACCACAAACTTACTTTACATAGATCAGTGTTGTTTTGTTTCAAATTCTAGAATATAATTATAGAATATAATTCTCTTTGCCAGAAGCTGAGAATGGGGATGGATCACTTGATGATTATCTGTTCTGTTCATTCCCTCTCGAGCACCTGGCATTGGCCACTGTCGGAAGACAGGATACTGGGCTAGATGGACCTTTGGTCTGACCCAGTATGGTCATTCTTAAATTCTTAGGTTCAGTAAATGACTTCTGGTCATTTAAGTATGTTCCATAACGACAGATGCTTAGACAACATCATCATTTCCTCATACATCACTCTGAACGCAAGACATGTCATTAATCAGCATGACCATGTGGGCTTTTGTGTGTTACTGTTTAACAATGCTATAATACAACATGACAGTAATAAAGGAGTAAATATTAAGTAATAAATGAAGCTGTACAAACTAATGAATGGCATAACTAGTGCTTAAGCAGTGAATTTTTTTCTGGGGCAAAACTCTTTTGACATGAAAAACATGCACTAAAATCCCTTCCATGCTAGGTTGGGAAGATTTCAGGAACAAGAAGTACTGAAGTGCCAAAGGTTTTATGCAACAGATGGATTATATTTGCTGTAATCATAATCAAAGAAATTATCTCAGGCCAGATACTCAGATACAGGAAACACACTTGAAATAAGTGTTGCTTTAACATACTTTGTAAGTTAAATCTTCTACTATACTTGAAAATATTATGAACTTTTCTCTTTTAGTATAATTTAAACACTTCAAATATATTCTGTAATTCTGCAACTTTCTTTAGCTTCTTATACATAAAAACATAAATTATTGTACAACGAATTTTGCGTTATTGCTCGCAGGTCAAAAGAAACTAGTTAACTCAAAGATGCTAATATATTTAATTGTTCCTTTTCATTTTGTACTGTCAAAGTTACTTGGACTAATGTCCCTACGTCAGTTGTCTTTACAGAAAATATTTGGAAGTAGCTTATTTTGTTGTATTTTCTGAGTGCTGTTTTGAAAACTTATTGGATGAAATCCTGGTTCTGTTAAAGTTAGTGGCAAAACTCCCATTGACTTAGTAGAGACAGGATCTTGCCCACTGTGTTTATGAAAACTCTGAACGTTTCAGTGACAGAGAAGTTATTTACCTCTGTGACCTGTTCATGGACTCTGTATCTAGTTTCCTACTTTAACAGAAAATTAGATACTGTGACTTTGCACTCCAGTCCAAAACCATGATAGACAGATGAGCTATAATCCATTTTATATTCAGATGAACAAAATTAGTGTCTAAACTAAATTGTGTAACTACTGTAAGGATGGATTTAGGGTTTAACTGTAAAATTGGATTTCATTTTGAAAACCAATTACCCAAACCTAACTAATCTTTTAGATTTATCTATTAATCTAGTTGATTGGTTGGTGTTTACTCTTGGTCAAAATATCTTTGTGGTTACAGCATTGACATGCTGCACACGTTGTAGTTCATGGTACATCTGTTCCTGCTGTTCCTATCTGTAGAGGAACCAATTCTCATTTAATATATCTGAAATGTCTAAGGAAGTGCTGTGTGAAATACTACAATTTTCTCAGCTCAGCTGAATTTGAATTGCCAAACATTTTTCAAGCGATATATCTCAGACTAATGATGTCAAATGAAGCTGTAAATCTAAAGCTAACTGATATCTTAATGTTTATGTTTTAAGTGATATTAAATAAGAATGGCTTCCTTATTAGATGTTATCCTTTGTTCTACTTTGAGACATTACAATCTCTTGTCTGAAAAAAAATTACAGCATATGTTGAGGCTAAATACAATACTGCATTATTACATATTTGGCATGATTTTTAAAAGAATAGACCATGCAAATTATACGACACAGTAATGACTTCTTTATTTTGGCATTTAACACATTAACTTTGGGTGCTACAGATCATAATTGCTAACTGTACTAAAAAAACAGTGTTGCAGTATCCAACGTCCAAATATTTTTTTTAAAAGGTAAACATTATTTCTTTGGATTTCTGTAATAACAGACAAGTGTTCTAGGCTCCCTTCCCACTTACCAACAAGAATAAAATATAATTAAATAGCAGTTTATCCTCTCCAACATGCAGAAAAATTGACTTGCCCAACAATATATAATTTTCCTCTTGCATTGCAGGTCTCATCCCACCCTCTGTAGCAATCCGTGCAAACAGTTGTGGCATGTTCCGAAAGTCAGCAGCTCCTTCAGACTGAGAACTGCACATATTATACTTGATGATTAAGAGCCTGCAAAAGTTCATTTAAAAAACACAAAAGCTATTTTTAGTAACAGAAAATGGGCAAAAGAGCTCCTAAAACTGCCTTACTATAAAAAGTATTGCTGTTCTTTGAGTGGTAGTTTGTATTGTGTTCCACGGAGGGTTTTTGCAGAGAATTTGAAAATCATGTCCATTGGTCCGCTCATGCGCCTGACTCTCTTCCGAGGCAATAAAGCACAGGGCAGACTGACCACATCTCCAGTTACTTCTAACCGCTGCATGGTCCAGGTTGGAGCCTTCTGTGTCCTCATCTGACACAGTTCTAAAAAGCACAGTTGTAAATAGTTTTTGCAGTTTTAACTGTAGTTTTACTAGTTTTATTTCTTTCCTAGTTTTACTAGTTAGTAGTTTTAATGTCACTTTCAAGTAGACTTCAGGGATTTTCGTCCCCTCGCCTAGCCCTCGTGTCAGTACTGGACTATGCCCAGAACTTCAGGCTCAACATTTGCTGCTCCTGCCCCTATACCAATGCTGCCTCTACTGCCTGGGAGAAGCTCACATCACGGCCAGGTGCAGTATTTCCCAGCCATGCCTGAGAAGGCCAGGCACTTTGTCTCCAGAAGTATCTTATGGAAGTGGCCATGAAACTGCATTCAGTCTCAGGACAGGGAACCCTCCATGTATATTGGACTGATTCAGCGAGGAGTGTGCCTCCCCCTACTGCATCTGATTCTGGTGTTGGTAGAACCAACCCCACTGACCCCATGGTGGGGCCTAGTCAGGAGATTAGGAAGAACTCTCATAAGCATGATACTTAGTCTTCCTCAAAGTCGAGCAAAATGAATGTTCCCTCCACCAGCATGACCCAAGGGGATGGAACACATTCCAAGTCCCACAGGCACAAGAAGATCCATAAACAATGGGATCCAGCACTTTCAGGGGATTAACCATTAACATTATTGGCTAAATACAATTTCCTGAATTACACTGTCACAATGGGATCATGTCTGTTTCTAGGCCCATGTCGAAGAAGGGAAACTCATAGTGAGAATTACCCTCCAGTCTGCAGTAGATGCAGCTGATACCTTTTCCAGACCCATGGCTACAACTATTATGGTGTGGAGGGCATCTTGGCTTCAAGTTTATAGTTTTCCTAGGGAGGATTAGAACACCATCAAGTACCTCCCCTTTGATGAATCCCATCTCTTCAACCAGAAGACAGCTGAATCGTTACATACCCTGAAAGACTGCAGGGCTACTCTTGGTTCATTCCTGCCCCGAAATGAAAGTTTCACCACCTGTTGTCCATCCACTGGTACAGGTCTCCCTAATTTTACCAACAGAGACCTTACAAACCCCCTTGCAAACATCAAAAGGTGCAGAGGTCTCGCTTCCTGACCCTCCCTTCACAGGCCTTCGTGTCTCAAACCTAACCCCAAGAGGTATTTTTGATGCAGTTCAAGAGCCACCAACCACTGAGCCTAACACCTTATGACCTTCCCACTCCCTTTGGGGGTTGTTTAGCATTCTCTTTCCATGCTTGGAGTGCAAAAACAAAGGAAAAATGGGTGTGAATGTCCTCTCTCATGGCTATACCATTGAATTTGTAATGCTACATCCTCAAAAATAAATAAATAAATCACTCTCCGTCCCCCTTCAGGGACCACTCTTGGGCAAGAATACTGTCATGAAAGGTGAACACTTTATTACAATGAGGAGCAATAGAATGCATTCCTCTAGAATATCAAGGAACTGAGTTCTAGTCAATTTACTTCCTCAGACCCAAGTAAAAGGGAGATTGGAGAGCAATCCTCGATCTCTGCCACCTCGGTCACTTAATCTGCAAATTCAGGTTTCACATAGTCATCCTTGCAGAGATAACTCTAGCCTTAGAAAAAGGCATGTGGTTCATGGCTCTCGATATGAAGGATGCTTACTTCCATGTTGATATTCACCCCGCTGATAGATGTTTTCTCAGGTTTATTGTGGGTGCTAACCATTTCCAATACAGGGTACTTTCCTTCAGGATAGCTACCGCTGCCAGTGTCTTCATCAAAGTATTTTCAGTAGTAGCAGCTCGTGTCGGATGTTAGTCTCCTTGTTTTCCTACCCTTGATGAGTCGCTCCTAACTGCCAGGTCCCATCAGGAAGCTCACGTGTCAATCTCTCTGTTACTTAGCCTCCTTTCTTCACTGGGAGTCAGCTTCAACATCGAGAATCATGAACAACCCCTATGTACCAGCCAGGCCTTGCTTGTCTCTTCTGGGCCACATGGCTTCGTGCACTTAGGTGACCCCCTTCCCGAGGCTTCACCTCCGCTGCCTTCAGACATGGCTTCGTTCCATGTACTTTTCGAATTGTCATCTGTGATAGACCCAGGCCAGTTGGGTACAACAAAGTAGTAGAAGGCAGATATACTGGCCACTGGATTAGCAGTTTTCTGTTCTCTGACTGACCAGAGCAGGGGCTGCTCCAAGCTAATGAGACCACCTGACTCCAATTAACCTGCAAAGAGTCAGGTGAGGCCATTAAGGTAATGTGAACACCTAATTAAGTCCCTTCTGTTACTATAAAAGGGCTCACTCCAGTCAGGCTGAAGAGAGCCAGGGAGCCAGAGGAGAGGAAGTGCGGCTAAAGGGCTGGTTAATGAAGACACCCTTAAGCTATCAGTAAGGGAGCCCTAAGGTAAGGGTGAAGAAGAGAGAAGCGGAAGAGCTGTGGGGAAGTGGCCCAGGGAAATGTAGCAACTCTGGCAGTGAAAGGTTGGCTGCCAACAGCTGCTACCATTAGGGTGCCTCGGCCAGAACCTAGGGTAGACGGAGGGCCTGGGTTCCCCCAACCTGCCACCTCAGACACATCTCCTGGGAGGGGAAGACAGGCCTCTGTCAGGACAGTGGGCTAAACTGTTCTGAAATAAGCCCCTAGGGACAACAGACTGTGGGAGTTCTCTCACCAACTTCCTTGCTGGCTTATGATGAAAAGGGTTCAGTAGACTGTAACCTTGGCCCTAGAGAGAGAAGGGCTACATGGAGGGTCGCAGTGAGCCATTGAGGCTAGCATAAACAGCCTAGAAGCACGGGAGTCACGGTGACAAGTTCAGAGCTCTGCCACAGCTGGTGTAAGGTGTGGGATAGACTTTGTTCAGAGCGTGGCGGAACAAAGAGGTTTTTTTATTTTAAAAAAAAAAGTGCACTGGGGTTTTGCGGTTTTGTTTGTACCACAATGGAGGAGGTGGTGAGAGCGCTGGTGCAAGCCACAGCGGCCCAGCAGGAGGTAACCTGGGCTCAGGCAATGGCGCCACAGGAGTCCATGAGGTTACAGTAGGAAACCAAACAATTATTCAGTGGACCAGGTGAAGATCCTCACCATCCAGGCCCGGGGGTCCAATGGGACGCAAACCCTGAGGGCCACTGGTTGTCTGCCAAAGATGGTGGCAGACGATGATGTAGAGGCGTATCTCCTTTCATTTGAAAGTACTGCTCAGTGTGAGGCGTGGATCCAGGAGCAGTGGGCTAGAATTCTCACCCCTTTTTTATGTGGAGAGGCCCAGAAGGCCTACTTTGATCTGCCCTCTGAGGATGCTGCTGACTATTCCCGACTGAGGGCAGAGATCCTAGCATGATCAGGGTAACGGCAGCGGTACAGGCCCAGAGGTTCCAGGAGTGGAAATACGGGGAGAACAAACCTCCGAGGTCCCAACTATTAGACCTCCTACACCTCGCTCGGAAGTGGTTACAGCCCGAGGCATACAGCCCAGAGGAGAGTTTAGAGACTTTGGTCATGGACCATTACATGCGGGGACTGCTGCCAAATCTCCGCAAATGGGTATGCCAGAACGATCTGTCCACCTACGACGAAACGATCACATTGGTGGAAAGACGGATAACAGCTAGGGACTTAACCCAACTACCCAAGGAAGGCCCCTCATGAATCAAACACTCGACCCTGACTGTGGAGGGTCGGGCGGCCAAACCCCTGGAAGTCCTAGGTGGAAGAAGAGGGAGGCCGAAAACCAGTCGGAAACCCAGAAGGAAGGGGAAGGCCTGAGTGGGGGGGGACCCTGGGACTAAATCCCCTAACCCACTTGATAGGGTGTGACTAGAAGCAATTATTGGTGTTACGGGTGCGCGGAGTTGGGGCACATAGCTGCCCAGTGCCCCAGTGTTGTAGAACCAATGCAGCGTAACCTGGGGGATGTAACAGACCCATGCAGCCTACTCAATCTTGTATGGGTCGCAGTCACCCCACATAAATATACAAGGCAGGTAAAGTTGAATGGAGTAGAAACCATGGCACTCGTAGACTCGGGGAGTGCTATCACCCTAATTTTGGGTAAATTAGTGAAGTGCAGACAGTTAATGGAGGCTAAGCGTACGGGGGTAACCTGTGTCCATGGGACTGTTAGTTATTACCCCATCATACCAGTGAAAATTGAAATTCAGGGAAATGTCACCAGAGTGAAAGCAGGGGTAGTCCCAAACCTCCCGTACCCCATGCTCATAGGTAGAGATTTCCCCGGGTTTGGAAACTTGCTCCCACCAGAAGGATTGGAGAGAGGGGAGCTCCCTGAGGAGACTTCCACGGCAGAAGGTCACCTCCCATTTTTCGCAGAAATGTCTCAGGAACTATTCCCTGTCCCAGGGAAAGGCAGGTGTTGGATCATATTAAAGAAGTTCTGTATTAAAATCACAAATGAGTTTGATTCCCCAGAGTTTAAATTCCAGGGTATTACTAATTAAGAGGTCTCTTGGTTTTTGGTACTGTTTCTCTCCCTCTATGTGTGAAACTTGCAAGCTGCTAATTGTGTTAGTACATTCTAAGACAGAGTCTGTTCTCAAAGCAATTCACAGAGAGAGAGACTCAAAGCAATACTCTAACAACAGAAACAGCACCCAGAGACTCCCCGCCCTTTTGTTGTATTAACAATTGTGATTAAAATAGAGATAGAGGATGTATGTGGATGGATGCTTGGTGTGGATAATAACTGAATGATCAGGGAGGTGCCAGCCTAAGAATCCAGTGTCCATCGGCTGAAGAAGGCGTCAAGGGGAAATAATCAGAGGACCCCCCGGAGGGCAGACTGGAATCCACCCAACAGCCTCAAGAATGGGAGAACCAAAGAACAAGATAACATCTTGGAGCCGTCAGGAATGTGCTATCTGCTGATTGATTCAGCAATAGCATGATGAAGCAATTCCCATAGACTGGCATAGGAAGAAATTCCTATAAAAATAGACTCTAAAAAGTGAGAACTTTGGGATCTGATTCTGCAAACCAACTTCCAGGAGCATCAGATAAGCATCTGACAAGGCCCTGCTCCCTCCTCATGTCCAGGCCACCTGGCCAGGGGCTTGGCATGAGCAACTCTAAGGCTGGTAACTATGATAACAACCTTGCAGAACCTGTGTGTGTGGGTGTGTATGTGTGTGTGTGTGTGTTTGTATGAATGAATGTGTGAATAAATATGAGATTGAATGGAATGTTATAGCTATAACTAACTGGTTACTATGATTCTTTCTGTATTCACAATAAATGTGGTATTTTGCCTTTTTCCCTTTAATAAGATCCTGCTGGTTTTTATTTTATTGGTACAACACAGGAAGACCAAAAGAGAAAGAAGGGTGGCTAAGGCTTTGGGTACCCGAATCCTGATGCAAGGACAGAGAGCTGCCTGTGTAGGCAGACGTACACAACCAACTGAAGGGAAGGGCCCCGAGACGGAGGAGGGGTCAGAGACCAGTTCCAACCCCAATCTCACAGAGCTGGCTGAGAGGGCAGGGACAGATCCCTCAGAGTTCGGGCTGATAAGCCCTGGGAGAGAGACTTTTGGATGGGACCAGGTGGAAGACCCAAGGTACGAGAACACCTGGAAGGAGGTGGCTGAGATAGATGGGGTACCTATAGAGGGAAAGGCCCGGCGGCCAGGGCCTTATTTTGTGGTCAAGAGGAATCTCCTATACCGGGTCATGCAAATGCGAGAGCAAGAGATACACCAGCTCCTAGTACCCCGGAAACACCAGAAGGCAATATTAAGCCTCACTCACAGTCACCTTTTTGGAGGGCACCTGGGAGTGGAGAAAACCCAGGTGCGAATCTTACGCAGGTTCTTTTGGCCGGGGGTACATGAAGATGTCCAGCGGTACTGTGCCTCCTGCCCTGAATGTCAACTGCACAGCCCTCGCACACATCTAAAAGCTCCTTTGGTACTCCTGCTGATCATCAAAGTTCCGTTCAAGTGGATTACTTTGGATCTTGTGGGGCCGCTAAAGAAAACGACCCAAGGCCACCAGTATGTGCTTGTCATCCTTGACTATGCAACCAGGTACTCAGAAGCTGTCCCCTTACAAAACACAGCCTCCAAGAGCATTGCCAAAGAATTAGTGTCAATCTTCGCCTGGGTAGGGCTACCACAAGAAATCCTCACAGATCAGGGAACAGCATTCATGTCCAAGGACCTTTGTTCCCTGCTCCATGTCCAGACCCTGTGGACCTCGGTTTACCATCCACAAACCGATGGTCTGGTGGAAAGATTTAACCGGACCCTCAAGGCCATGATAAGAAAGGTGGTAAGCAAGGATGGGAAAGATTGGGACAATCTACTACCGTACCTCATGTTTGCCATCTGTGAGGTCCCACAAGTTTCTACTGGATGTTCCCCCTTTGAGCTGCTGTATGGACACAGCCCCTGAGGCATCCCGGACATAGCCAAGGAAATTTGGGAGGAGAAGAACGTAATAGAGTATGTGCTACGGATGAGGGACCAGATAGCCTGGGTCACTCCGATAGTGAGGGAGCACCTAGAGAAGGCCCAGAGAACCTACTACAACCGTCAAGCCAAGGTTCGTCAGTTTCAACCCAGTGACCGATAATGGTACTGGTACCCACCGCCAAAAGTAAGCTGATGCCCCAGTGGCAAGGGCCCTATGAAATAGTCGAACCCGTAGGGGAAGTAAATTACAAGGTGCGACAACCGGGACTTTGAAAACTACAGCAGATATACCACGTCAACCTTCTGAAACACTGGCATGCCCGAGAGGCGTGCACAGTGGTGCGAGAAGACCTGCACCCAGGGAACAAAAACCTTGAACACGTGAGGGTGTCTCCTGATCGGAAGACAGCCCAGAAGAAAGAGGTAACTGAGATGATCGCCCAATATCAAGATGTATTCTCAACAAAGCCGGGTCGCACAACTGGGAGATATCACCACATCGTCATGAACCCTGGGGCCAGAGTAACTATGAGGCCCTACTGAATGCCAGCAGCCAAAAGGAAGGAAATAAAAGCGGAAGTCAGGAAAATGCTGGAGATGGGGATCATTGAAGAATCCCACAGTCAGTGGTCCAGCCCAGTAGTGTTGGTGCCCAAACCTGATGATACCACGAGGTTCTGCAACAATTTCCGTCAACTAAATGAGAGATCCCAGTTTGATGCCTACCCTATACCCCGCATAAACGAACTAGTGGACCGTCAGCGGAATGCCCGGTACTTGAGAACCCTAGATTTGACATAGGGGTACTGGCAGATTCCCCTAGCTGAAGATGCAAAGGAAAAGACGGCGTTTTCTACACCAGAGGGTCTTTTCCAATATACGGTTCTCCCTTTTGAACTACATGGGGGCCCTGCTACCTTTCAGCGCTTCATGAACAAGTTATTACGCCCCCATGCCAGTTATGCTGCGGCCTACTTGGATGACATGGTGATTCATACCCCAGACTGGGAAACCCACTTGAAGAAAGTGGGGGCGGTCCTTGATACCTTCAGGTGAGAAGGCCTTATAGCGAACCCTGTTACGTGCGCTGTGGGGTTCACAAGAGGCCAAATATCTTGGCTATGTGGTAGGAAAAGGTCTGGTAAAACCCCAACTGAATAAGCTAGAGACCATCCAGAATTGGCCACAGCCGACTCATAAGAAGCAGGTCCGAGCATTCCTAGGGTGGTGGGGTATTACTGGCGTTTCATCCCCCATTTTGCCACAAGGGCAAGTCCATAGCAGACTTAGTGAAGGCCCATAGTCCTGATCCAGTCAGGTGATCCGACGCAGCAGAGCGAGCATTCGTGGACCTATGGACTGCCCTCTGCAGTAATCCCGTATTGATAGCCCCGGATTTCACCAAGGAATTCATCCTACAGACAGATGCATTTGAGGTGGGGCTAGGGGCCGTCCTGGGGTGCAGATTTGTCCTTGTGACCGACCATGCCCCTTTTCAATGGATGCAACGGAACAAGGAAAAGAGCACAAGGGTAAGCAGGTGGTTCTTATCCCTCCAACCTTTCCAGTTCGGCATACAGCAGAGCAGGGAGTCGCCATGGCAACGCCGATGGCTTATCACGCTTACACTGTCTGGTGTCCCAAGCTGCCCAACCCCTTGGTGTTGAGCAGGGGGGAGGGATATGTGATAGACCGAGGCCAGTTGGGTACAACAAAGTAGTAGAAGGCAGATATACTGGCCACTGGATTAGCAGTTTTCTGTTCTCTGACTGACCAGAGCAGGGGCTGCTCCAAGCTAATGAGACCACCTGACTCCAATTAACCTGCAAAGAGTCAGGTGAGGCCATTAAGGTAATGTGAACACCTAATTAAGTCCCTTCTGATACTATAAAAGGGCTCACTCCAGTCAGGCTGAAGAGAGCCAGGGAGCCAGAGGAGAGGAAGTGCGGCTAAAGGGCTGGTTAATGAAGACACCCTTAAGCCATCAGTAAGGGAGCCCTAAGGTAAGGGTGAAGAAGAGAGAAGCAGGAGAGCTGTGGGGAAGTGGCCCAGGGAAATGTAGCAACTCTGGCAGTGAAAGGTTGGCTGCCAACAGCTGCTACCATTAGGGTGCCTGGGCCGGAACCTGGGGTGGAGGGAGGGCATGGGTTCCCCCCAACCTGCCACCTCAGACACATCTCCTGGGAGGGGAAGACAGGTCTCTGTCAGGACAGTGGGCTAAACTGTTCTGAAATAAGCTCCCACGGACAACAGAGATCGTGGGAGTTCTCTCACCAACCTCCTTGCTGGCTTATGGTGAAAAGGGTTCAGTAGACTGTAACCCTGGCCCTAGAGAGAAGGGCTACATGGAGGGTCGCAGTGAGCCACTGAGGCTAGCATAAACCGTCTAGAAGTATGGGAGCCATGGGGACAAGGTTGGAGCTCTGCCACACATCCTATGGACAGCATGCTGACAGTTCTAGCCAGGGTACAATACTCCTATGGTTCACAGACCCATATTATGTACTTGTGGAAGTCCTCTTTCTTTCCTCATGCCCCGACAAAACGGGTATAATAGACACATCCATGTTAGGCTGGGTTGACCACACAACGCAAGGAAGTGGATGCTTTGGGAATCCAGGATGAATGTCAATATGCTAGAATATCTAGCAGCAAGAAAGACATGAGTCCTTTCTTCTCTTCTTTGGCTCCCATCATGTCTTGATCATGTTGGACAACACTAACACTGTATTCTATGTCAACAAACAAGGGGGAAGGAGATCTGCCACTCTATGTGCAGAGGCAGTCAATCTCTGGAACTGGTTTATCAGCCATCGGATCATTCTCTCTGCAGTCTATTTTCTGAGGGCACAAAATGTAATCGTGGACTTGCTCAGGACATGCTTTGCAATAGACCATGAGTGGGAACTTCATGATACAGTGCTACACGACAGCTTCATGTGATTGGGGAGCCCAACCAAGGACCTGTTCGCCTCTCAGGTGAACAGCAAGTGGCCACATACTGTTCCAGGGAGCCCTCGACTACCACTCTCAGGGTGATGCTCTCCTCTTCTGGGCAGGCCAATTCAGCTACGTCTTTCCCTCACTACCACCACTCCTTCAAATGCTTCACAAGATCTAATAAGACGGGTCATTCTGATCACCCCTTCTGGCCCAGATAATTCTGGTTCCCCAGTCTCCTGTTCATATCCTCCTGCCCACTGATTTCCATCCTGAGCTTTGTCAGTCTTCTGACCCAGTATAATGGCAGGATCAAGCATCCCAATACACATAAGCTCCACCTCAGGGTGTGGTATTTGGATGGGCATCTGCGCTAGAACAGATATGCTCCTCAGCTGTGCAAGATGTTGTCTCTGACGGTAGGAAGGGTTCCACTAGACAGTGTTACTGGGCTAAGTGGAAACATTTTTTATCTTGGACATAACACAAGGGGGTTTTACCAGAAGCAGCAGCAATTCCTCTCATTCTGGACTATATTCTATCCTTCCAGTCATCGGACCTCACCCTCTGCACTTTGAAAGTTCACCTGGTAGTGATCTGTGCTTTCCATCCTTCTGTAAAAGGTCACTCTCCCTTTATTCCTGCTAACTTCTAGATTTTGGAAAGGCTTCCTCTGCACTTCCCACCCCTCCAAACAATTGCACCTTGATGGGACCTGAATCTGGTACACTCGGTATTAAAAAAGCTCCCATTTGAACCACTGGCACTTTTTTTCATATTCCTCCTTTTGATGAAAGTTGCCTTCCTGGTTGCTGTCACCTGAGTGAGATACGTCGGTGAACTCAGAGTTATGATGGAAGATCTGCCGTCTACAGTATTTCATAAGGATAGGGTCTACATCTAAAATTTTTACCAAAGGTAGTTTCCCAGTTTCACATTAAGCAATCCATTCACCCACCTGTTTTCTTCCCGAAACTGCACACATCTGCAGAAGAAGTTGACTCCATTCCCTCAACATCCGACAGGTTTTTGCCTTCTACCTGCAGAGGACAAAACTATTCAGAAAATCCCTTAGGCTGTTCCTTCCAGTAGCAAATAGACTTAGGGTACAGGCCATCTCCACCCAGAGAATTTCCAAATGGATTTCTGGCTGTATTAAACTCTGCTACCATCTGTCGAGCCTACCTCCCCCCTATAGGGGTATGGACTCACTCCACTAGAGTTCAAGCTATGACCATTGCATCCTTTAGGACATATGTGGAGCATATCTCATAGACATATGTAGAGCAGCCACATGGAGTTCTGTACGTACCATCTCCACACACTACACCTTGGAGCAGGACTCTGTGGTGGATGCTTCTGCAAGACCCTTTTGTCTTCTCACCCTCCTTCTGACTTCGGTACTGCTTGTCGTGAAGTTAGTGAAATAACTCGAAGTCATAACTCAGTGGAATACAATAGGGACCATCACTAGAAGAAGAGTAGGTTGCTTACCTGTAAATGGAGGTTCTTCAAGATGTGTGGTCCCTATCTGTATTCCACTTCCATGATTCTTTCCCCTCTGCTTTGGATCTGTCAGATTCATGGTGGAGAAGGAACTGGAGATGTAGTTGGTCTGCTCTGCCCTTCAACGCCTTGGACAGAAGCACAAGGCTGGTCAGGGCATATGCGCAGACCAACGGATGCTGCTTTCTAATTTTTCGACTCTGTGCATGGTGCGCATGCATAAACCTTCAGTGGAATAACCATAGGGGCCACACATCTTGAAGAACATCCATTTACAGGTAAGTAACTTCAGTGACATTCCTCAGGGTACAAGATGGACTTTTGAACAGCAGTGTCCCCTTAATTTTCCAGACCAGGGTGTCTCTTACACTGTTAGGCTAGTAAAAAGCAGCCTCTCCAGGCTCTGATCACACTGCCATGTCAAGGCACACGAAGGAAAGTTACTTGAATGCTTTCCTAGCCACTCATAAACTAACGCAGGGCAACACCCGCATATCCCTCAGTCCCAGCCTTGCTCCCCAGAATTGTGCATCTTACACTGCTCAAGACCTCTTGGATCAGAGTAAGCTCATTAATTAGTTTGTCATTTTATCAATGGAAATGATCATGCAACAGCCTTTGTTTACTTGAGTAGAGATTCCCCCAGATACTTCAGTCAAAACGCACTGGTTTAGATAAAATATTAAAACAAGTTTATTAACTAGAGAGAGAGATTTTAAGTGATTATAAGTGATAAAAGCATAAAAGTCAGAATTGGTTACAAAAGAAAGAAAATATAGAATCACAATCTAATTCCTAAATTTAGAAAGCTAACCAAGACTTGAAGCAAGCAACTTGCTCACTCCATCAGATGCTACAGGTAGTTCACAGTTCATTTTTCTTAGTTCACAGGCTGGGTCTCCTTACAGCCTGGGAGGACTACTCCAGTTCAAAGGTTTTTCTTTGTTTTTTCTAAAGGATCTTTCTCTGTGGGTGCAGGGCAGAGGAGAAGAAGCCATTGTCTCTTATTTTATACCTTCCTTGTTGAGGAGCACATCCTTCCCCCTGCCCCCACTGGGGTGTAGATAAAGCAATCTCTTGTGTACGTGAGATTCAAAGTGTCTCTCCGGTGAATTGTAAATTTCTGGCTCATACCTTCTGTATACGTGACATTTGCGATACATGCAAGGCCTTTGTTTACAGTCCTCTGTTATTTCTGTAGAGGTGGTCTGTGGGCGTTCTCCAGACTCACAACTTGTTTCAGTAACAAACCTAAAGCAAAATTGAGTAACTATGTGTACAATGATGGTGTACACATGTTAACAGAACAACAATGTTCAGTAGATCATGAGTTTTCAAATGATACCTCACAAGGCATGCTTTGTACAAAATGTATCATAACCATACAAAAGTGGTGAACATGAGGTACAGGGTGCCACAACCTCCTCTTTAGAAACATAGGCGTTGCCATACTCGATCAGACCCATAGTCCATCTAGTCTAATACCCTGTCGGGCAGTAGCCAGTACCATTTTGAAGAATCAACATATCAGATGTGAGATCTGTTATGGCATCTTTCAGTGTAGTGTGTTTTATAGTTTATAGTATGGTTAATATCTTGGATTAGGTAGAACCTCTTTTTTACAGGATCCCAGAAATTTTGTAAATTTAAATCTAAAATATATAAAACTATCCACTGGAATAACTTCATGCACCAATAAAATTCAACTTGTTCTGGGATGAATTTTGGGAGTACTTTAACTGTGCATAGAAATGATAACAGAAAGAAATGGACCCCATTTGCCTGAAATGGCAGGAAGACTATGTAGGCATTTGCCAGAATGAGAATTGGGCTGGGACACAGGGATTTACCTTCTACATTCAGACGGCCCTTTTTTGTACATATATACTTTTCCATTCAGGTTTTATTCTTATTGCTATGGAAACTGCCGAAAGCACTTAAAATTAATTGAATTAAATAATGCATGAACTATACTGTAATCCTTGTGGATGGGTGCCCATTTGGTCCACATTCAAGCCTTGCTAAATGGGAAGTACTGGAGGGATATTGTGGAACTTAAACGTTCTGAAAAGAGAGTGAGATGATTGAATTGTGGCAAGAGTGCATTAATTTATAAATAAATTATGCAAACAGCTTGTCAGCCATTCAGTGCTAGAGTGGGGACATTCATGACTCAGGATGAGGTAATAGGATGGAGCACGGTGGTCCTTCCTTTCAACAGAATGTGTATCTGTGCTTCAGAATTCTCAGACACCTACAATACAAAGGCTAATATGAAAAATTGCAGGGGTTGGGGCTAGAACCCTGGTAGGAATTTCATTATTCTCTCCCTATCATGTAGATGGGATGGGCTTCCTCTCCAAGACATTGTTCCTGAACACTATTAGTAAGGCTTCTCAACCGTATGTCTTATTAGCCACAGGTAAATAGGCTTAACGGTAAACTGTTTTCAAAGAACTGATTATAATTTGTCTAGTGTTTCCTGATTTTTTTCTAAAGTCTTATGAAACTGATGTAATCCAGAAAATATAACATTTTCAAGAATCTGTAAAAATGAGTAAGTTTCTAGAGATGTGGCAAAGTATACTGCCCATTTATTTACCATATTAGGAGTAGACTATTTCTGCGACAGGTAGCGGAAGTGTCTCTGTTGAAACATGGACTGTCTCTGCAGGGAAAATGTCACTGAGCGATGTTAAAATACAATATTTTTTTAATTCCTTATCTAATCATTTTGTAATGGCCCTACTAGGAACAGAAAGCTGAAGTAACTGCTGAAAGTGTCACAGCTGCTCTGAAACTCTACCTCTGAAATGCTGAATGGCCAAGATCCTTGAATATAAATGATGTTGTTTTGGTCTATTTTATGCAGCTAGCCATTACGCTGTACCATTATTAGCCTTTTTTTTTTAGTGCTACAGTAAATACAATTCCCAAAGGATGATAGGGGAGGGAATTAATGAAATGGAGCCTTTCCTCTTTGCATATACACCTTGTGTAGTATGGGTTATGTATGATAGTTTTAAATTACAAGATCATATTATGTTTCCCCCACATGACCTCAATCTCATTTTACTCTGTAGGCTGAATTGTGAATGAAGCAGTTTTGTATAGGAAAGAAGCCTAACCTTATTTGTGTAGTAAATGAAGTAAGTCCTCAGGACACCTGCCTTATACAATGCAAGAGTCAGATGGTGTGTGAAGCCGGAAGCTTGCATTTGACAATGCTGATAAAAATAAACATTAAGCAGCTGCTTCATGCACTGAGCACCATCCATTTTGCACGCTGAATGAGTTCGGGGCCTGCAGGGAAAAGTAGTATGTCGTTGTGCCACTTAAGACTGTATCATAGTGCGCCAGCATCTGGAAGAGAGTTAAGGTTGCAGGGAAACTCTTTATTTTATGAGTCTCAGTGTTTCACTTTGCAAACTTTGGTCTTCTAATTTGTTTTTATATGGGGTGATATATAATTTATGATCTTTCTAAACTCAAGATATGGACAGAGCATTGACACATTTTACCCATGTAAATAGGATTTCAGTGTTTTTAGGGTATGTATAAATTAAGGGAATAAGATATGTTGTCATTACATAGTGCACGTTGGTTAAACCCTATTAATATAATTAGTTGCATATGACATTTGCGTAAATTTCAATATGATATAGAATTGTAATAATTTATTGGGAAAAATCTTTAAATTTACAATTTTGCATTATTAAACTGAAGAGCTAGATTTTTATTTTGGAGAAGTATATTGTCCTTAGGACTGTTTCCTAATACTACCTAATGAAGAACTGAATTGATTTGTTCACGCTTAAAGCGTTAGAGAAATATTTACTATAATAATGATAGGGACCTCACCAGAGCACTCAGAAGGGTGTTCATTAGAATAAAAATAAATATAATAAAAACGTAAAAATACAAAACCTCTTAAAATATTAACACAAAAACAAATGAAAAGTGTCTAATTTTTTAATGGGAAAGACTGAAAAGGAAGGTAATATATTATAGGGTCAGTTGTCATTCTAGATTCACACTTTGTAAGAAGCACTTTAAAAACTTCCTTCCAAGTGAGGAGGTATGAAATCAGATAGTTTCAAGGTGGGGAGGAGTTGTGCGTGTTCAATATTGTAGTGTCAATCACAACATGGTGTGCTCCTGACTTCAAGCACAGCAATGGGATCCTTAAAAAAATGGTAGCCTGTGGGCACAGAAACCCACTACATGGCCCCATCAGTGTTATTTTCAGGTAATATCCCACATTATGCATCAATTTCAGTCTCTTAATGATCCTTTTTCAGTTACTTGTCTTGTGTCATAACCGTTATTCAGTAGCATTTAAATCATTAATGCAGACTTGCAGTTCTCTCTCAGGGCTAGATCCACAGATCCTCAGTGTGGGTTGTCTTCTGTCTGTAACTGTAGGAGGCAGAATCAAAGCTGATTGGACAGCTGACAAGGGACAAGCCCCCACCTTCTGAAGACCCCCTGAGTTTTGTTCTGTCTCCACTGGCAGGCAGTGGAATCCAGCACCAACTGAGAGAGAATGGTGGGGAAAAAAGCCTGAAGAGGTGCTTTGTCTCTAGCCAGAATTATGACATCTTGCACTCCTGTACCCCCCACGACTGCTCAGGTGATAAGAGGTTGGCCAAGAATGGTCCAAATAGGAGACCAAGGATGTGTTCCTCCTGCTTTTTATCTCTGCCAGAGCGTGCAGAAGGAGAGGCTTGTGCATTGTGCACTACAGCCGGTTGGTCAGACAGGTTTCACTTTGGCCACCTTAGCCAGACTTAGGAGGCTGATTCCCCAGGAGTCTTGACAACCAGGCCACAAATGTCTCAGGGGATGATGGGAAAAATTGAGAGCCTTTCAGGTGGTTGCATGAAAAGGCAGCAGCCCTGCATGGGGAAACCATAGGTGAGACTGGCTGAATCCATCACAGGCGGAGCAAGGAGTGGTTGGTGAGACGATTTTGGGTGTGCATCTTCCTGCAGTGCAGGTTTCGTTACTCCTCACCCCTTCCTTCCCTTTTCAAGCAATTAAATCTCTTTCCCCATGGGAAGTCAGGAATTCTGCACAGAGGGGAGAAGGGACTCTCCCCCCAAGAAGAAATTACTTCTTGGGCTAGAGAGCCCCTGGATTTAGCACAAAAAGCTCCTTTACCTCAGATACCCAGGCAGCAGCTACAGTGTCCCATCACAGGCATTCTATTCTCTCTCCAAAGGACAAAGATAAAGAGGTACCTATTAGCAGAAGAGGTTCACAGGACTCCTCATCTGACCCAGGTTCCAAATCCCCACCTCCCTTAAGGAGAAAATTTTTTAAAAAGGGCAAACAAGGTTCAAGAAATTACCTCAGAAACTGAGAAAACTGGCCTGTCCTCCAGTTGACAGCAGTTCTTCTGACTTATCCCCAGAGGATGCCAGAGCTAAAGGCTCTTCACACAGGGTTTTCATACTCAGAAAGAAAAATCATAATAAAAGGAGTAGAATTTGTTGTCTGGTCCTTCATCATCATTTAATTCATTTTCATCCTTATCTTCATGGGTATCAACAAGGAAAAAAAAGAAGGCTAGGAAATCTGTTGAATCTAAATCGAAGGGAAGAAAAAAGAAGTCAAGGAGAAAGTCGGGACGTTCTTCACAGGAGTGTGGTGAACTCTCAGTCTCAGAATCTGAATCGCAGGATGAAGCGAATCAATAGGATTTTTTTCCAGCTGAATGATTTGAGAAAGATTTATTAGATACTTAGGTATTCTATCCGATGAGCCTGCTAGAAAAAATTCTAAGGAGGAAGAAGAGAGGATTGATACAGAAATTACAAAAAAGTATATTCCAACAGGTTAAGCTGAACCACACATTCCCCCTTCATGTCTTTTTGGAAAGAGGAATTAAGGCTGAATGGGAAACCTTGGCAAAAGTCTGACATTGTCCAGGTGTGAGAGAAAATTCTACAACATGCACCATAGCAAAGCAGATTTTGTCTTTTCCCAAAGTGGATGGGGCAGTTTCATCATTAGTCAAAGAGACTGCTATCCAAATGGAAAGGGACTTTTTCCTTAAAGAATCCAATGCCTGCAGAGTTGAAATATCACTGCATCATACATTTTGAGGCTGTTTCTTTCTCTCCGAGGGCTTCTGCTGTGGCAACATGTTGGGCAAGAACAGTATTGGCCTGGACAGACAATTTGGTAGTCAGACTGTCAAAAGGCCAAGCAATCATTGTGATTAGGTTCAGAGTTAAAGAAAATCTCAGTGGCTTCAGCATTCATAGCTGATGCAACCAGAGATGCTTTGAGGTTTTCAGCACTAAGCATGGTCTCCAATGAGGTGACCAGACAGCACCTCTGTTTACATTCCTGGAAGGGCTATATAGAGGCAAAAATCACATTAGTGGTTTATTTGATTTTTTTTAAATAGTCAAGAGCTTGGTTATTTGGGGATCCATTAGACAAAAGTTCCTCAGATAAATCAAAGATCTTGCAGAACCTTCCTAAGTCCAAATCCCAGTCTAAAGATTTTTACAGGTCTAAATATCCTTTTTGTGGCTTCTCTAAGTATAGAAGTCAACACAACGACAAAAGCAAACATAACGAGTCTAAGCCCGGAAAGGAGAGAGACTAGTCTTTCCACAATGCAAATTCCAACTCTAGGAACAATGTACTATGGTCAGGAGAATTCTGACAAGCAACACCTATGGGAGAGACTATTAAAGTTCAAGGACCCAGTGGCCTCTCTCCACATCAGACAGGTGGATCCCAGATGTGGTTTAACAATGGTACAGCACAGAATTTTAAAAGATTATGAATTGTCGTTTTCCCTTTCACTAGTATCATCAAATCTGCAAAAGAGGTAAGATATGCTAAAGGCCATAGATCATCTTTTGTGAATCGGTGCAGTATAGTTCCTGAGATGGAGATGTTCTCTGGTCACTACTCAATCTCTTGTTCTGGTACCCAGGAGATCGGAGGAGGACAAAGCTGTGTTGGACTTAAAACACCAGAACAAGTTCATAAGGATCATGTTCATGAAGTCCATATCAGTGGCGATCTGCCAGGGGATTACTTTGTTAATTGATTTGAAGAAAGCCTATATTCACCAGGCACACAGGAGATTTCAGCAGTTTGCCCATAGGACTGATCATTTTGCAGTGCAAAATGCTCTATTTTAGACTGTCATCTATACCTATGAGTGTTCTCAAAAATTCTCATTGTTCTGGTGGCTTTTTCTTAGGCAGAAGGGGATACGGGTATACCCTTTCCTATTCTAGGCAGGTCCCCGTCCAAGGAGGGGGTCTACTTGAGTGACTCAGTTAATGATCCAAACATTGGCAGCAAACCATTGATAACTACTCTGAGTGGTCTGTGAGGCTGAGGAAAGGTCTCTTCCAATCCTACGTTTCTATGAATCTATACTCAGCACCATGTAACGAAAGTCTCTCATGTTCTGGAATTTTTACAAGATGGTTTTGATATCAGGTTGCAGCTCCTGTAAGTTAAGTTTTTGAGTGCTTGCTCATGTTGATTCCAATGAGGTGTGTGCGTGCTGTGTGCACAGTAGCCGGAAGGTTTTTCCCCTAGCAGTACCTGTCGGGTTGGATCAGGTGTCCCCTAGAGTTGCGCCTCCATGGCATCTATATAGGGCCCTGCCACCACTTCAGTTCCTTCTTACTGCCTATGATGGATAGCTGGAATGCTCATTTGCTCTTGCTTCGGCAAGCCTTCTTCCTAGTAGTCTTCAGACTGTCTTTCTGTAAATAGTTTGATCAGTTAGTTAATAGTTGTAGTTAGTCATTATATAGTTGGATTCCAGTAGGGAATTGTTCTGGGGGTATCTCCTGCATCCCTACCCCCTCCCCATTCCTTAGTGCCGGGGCATGTATTGGTCCCGGGGGTTTAAACCCTGCGCAGCTTGTAACAAGCCTATGACCAGGAGTGACCCCCACACTTCTTGTTTGAAGTGCCGGGGGAATCACATCAGAAGGACCATTGCAAAATCTGTAGGGGGTTTTGCCCCAGGACTCAAAAAGAAAGAGACCAACGGTTGAAGATCCTTCTGATGGAGGCTGCCCTCTGCCCCCACTCGGAGCCGAGTTCAGCCAAATTGATACCTAATTCCTCAGCGTTGGTGCGCAGTGCTCCAACATTGACAAAGGAAACTTCATCCCTGAGAAAAGACTCTGATACAGACGCACGGCACTGTTCCCCAGTCCCTGGGGCCCTGCAAGAAGAGGAAGCTGGACAGAGGGCGCTCATCCACACCGAGGCCGGGATGGAAGGACTGTGGTGCAATGAGACCCATTTTGGGCCAAGTAAGTGTGGCACCACCTAGCCCGGCACTGCTGACTCCTGCACTGACAAGGGGTCAGTCGAGTCCAGCTCCTCAGGACTCCCCTCCTTGGGAGAGTCGTGGAGAGGCTTTGGAGCTGCCCTTCACACCGGAGACCTTTGAGGCGGCGAGAGAGCTCATCGCCTTCATGGCACTACCTTCCCCGTCCAGGCGAGACAGCCTAGATCTCCATCTTGGAATTTGAACGTTGTACTCAGTGCCATAATGCAGGTGTCCTTTTTACTTGATTATCAAAACGACTCTTCTGACTGCTATCACTTCTTCAGCAAGAAAGATGTTAGAGTTGGGAGCTTTATCCATCCTGCTGCATCTTTTACAAAGATAAGGTGGTTGAGAATGGATCCCACCTTTATTCCAAAAGTGAATTTGATTTTTCATTAAGCACAAGGGATCTCATTGTCTTCTTTTTGTCCACATCCTTCTCACCCAAAGGAGAAACTATGGCATTTGTTGAATGTAAGATAAGCCTTAAAGTTTAATGTGAAAAGGACTGAACATAAGAAAAACAGACTGACTGGTCTTATTTCATCCAAGAAAAAGGTGCTAAGGCATCTAAATCATCAATCTGAGTAGATATGCTGATGCATTGCTGAGGCATGTAGAGCAAAAGGATTCAATTCTCCAATGGGCATCAGAGTTCACTGTTCATCTATTTAAAGTACAAGTGGTGGTGGCATCGTGGGTGAGAAAGGACAGGCTGGTTGCAATGAAATCTGTAAAACTGCAGCTTGGTCCTCCCTGTGTATATTTACCTTGTTTTACAAGATAGATATTCAGTTTTCAGGTGACGCAGCCTTTGTCATGTGGCTTCTGCACACTGGTGATTCCTTAGGGTAAGGAAATCCTTTCTTTCAGTGACATTATTTTGTTCTCTCCCTAGGAATTTTGTCACTGCTGAAAAAATCCCACGCAGAGATCTGTGGACCTAGCCCTGAGAGACAATGGGAGAAATTGTGGTTGCTTACCTGAAAATTTTCCCTTTTTGAAGGAATAGGCCCACAGATCTGTTCCTCCCTAAAAAGGGAGATCTGTTTGAAGTTCTTTGCAGTAGTTAAATTTTTCTTCGAGTATTATTTTTGCAAGGTGCTGATGCAGGATGAGATTCATTTTTTGTTTCACAATCCAGAGAGGCTAGCTTTGGAAGCATCTCAAAACTGAGGGGGTCTCCAGAAGATAAGGGCTAGTCTCTTATCAGCCATCCAATCAGCTTTTATTCTAAACCTACAGACAGGTGATTATCCACACTGAAGTTATGTGGACGTATTCCTTTGAAGAAAAGAGACTACAAGTAAGCAACCACAAATTCTTATTTTTAAACCTCTTATTAATCTGCAGGAAAACATTTGATTTAGGTTTAAAAAAAAGTGTAACCAACTATTCTAATTTCATTGTTAATTTTTAGTTATGTTTTCAAAGTGGCTGCTGTTTTATTGCCTCTTGAAAAGTACAATGTAATTTTAAGTGTCTACTTACTACTTAACTTTATTTTAGGTACTGTGGTCTTTGGAATGTGGACATTGGATTTCAGAGGAACCATACGAACTGTCAGCCAATTTCCCTGCAGCTCCTGTAAGTTAAATGTTCCTCTGTTTGTGAACTTACATTCATTTCTCCGTTAAATGAACAGTTATAGAAGTTGGGGGTAATAATGGTGACTGGCTCTCGTGAATAAGTGTCTTTATTAGAAAAAATATAGATACACATATTCACTCTCTCTCCCCACTCTTGTCCAATCTTCCTTCCGGAACAGTATGCAAAACCTGTGGTACATGTAAACATTTAGAAAGAGATTCACTTGTTGAATAACTTCTGAGTAAATAAGGGCAGGTCTACATGTAAAAAGCTGCAGTGGCGCAGCTTTAGTGAAGACGTTACTTTGCTGACAGGAGAGCTTCTCCCATCAGCATAGTTAATCTACCTCTGGGAGAGGCAGTAGCTATGTCGACAGGAGAAACTCTCCTGTTGACATAACACTATCTTCAGTGGCGGTTAGGACGCTATAACTGCCTCGCTCAGGAGTGAGGATTTTTCACACAGCTGAGCAATGTTATACTGTTACACTAATGTAAGTTTGTAGTCTAGACCTGGGATAAGTTTCATGTTTAAATATGCACGTTCTTGAGTTTTGTAGTATCATGTCTTATTTCTTGCTGTGCTCGTGTCTCAGTTGGAGACTATCATAAGGTGGGAAAAGGCAACAGGCCACATCTTTAATACTTCTGTTCCAGATGCTGCTTACATTACTGTTTTTTCCACTGAATGGATTTCAGGAACTTAAAGTCGCTATGGGCTTCACAACCCAGTAAGTGAGTAATACAGAGCAGTTCTTCTTAAATGCTAGCTTCTCAGCAATGACTTGAGCATTTGTGCAGAAAGTTTTATTACCTGTATATACTGGGCTATCTCCAGGTATACCCCCACTTCATGTTGTCTGAAGTTATTAAGCAGTAAATTCGTTTTGGGCTTTAATACAAGCAGGATTGTACCAACCTGATGGTTGATCGCATCACAAAAGGGTTTACAATTTGTCTTAGCTGTGTAAGAGAGATTTTCTTCAGCTACTTGTTTCATATAGTGTTTCAAACATTTTGATGAGAGAACATATAACTGATGATTGAACTTTCCTAACTACAATTTTTTGAACTTGGGATTTTTAAATCCATTTTACATTCGTAATCGTTTTACCCAAACATTTCCAAGATAAGGGTTTCTCTTTGGTTTTAAATAACATGCTATTATAGTGTAGATAAAATACAACAGTTATTCTAAAATGACTGTGTGACTGTGAAAAGAAACTAGTGATGCATTTATAGATTTGTTTAATGTAAGAGTCCTTTCAGAGAGAGGTAGAGGGATGTTTTGTGGGGCAGCAAATAACTAGCATGTTGTTTTCTATCCTGGTAGGTGTGCTGCTTCTGTTGTGTCAATCATTGTTCATAGAGTATGTTGAAGAGAGAAGCGGGAGAAAGCCAGATGATTTTAGCTTAAGGCTGTAGGGTTTTCTGTTTCTTTTAAACCCTTTTTCATGTTAATAACTTGGCATGTTATCAATAGTTTTGCACAACATTCTGTAAAACCCCTTGAGAGTGATTTCTGCCTTTTATTAACTTCCTCACTTCTGTCTAATATCTGCTTATCACCTTCATTCTTTCAGTAAAAATGGGAAGGCTTGGGGAACATTGAAAAGGCAGGTTGAGGCACATCAGGGCTGTGCAGAGAGTTAGTTTTGTTTTTGTCTGTGTTGTACTTTATCTGTGAATAAGTGAATCTATCATCTTTTCAAACATTCCCATCTCAAGGTGTTTTAATTTTTCTTGTTGTAATTAGTTGCGCTCAAAAGGGTTCCCTCCCTTTTCTTATTATATCTCATAAGAAGCATTTAGGAATGGAGAAATATAGAATGCTTATGCTTTTGAAGGTTGTTGGGGAAGGAGGCAGGAAAAGGCACTCTTACTACTTTGTAGTCGCTTCTTGCAGTCACTGCAGGCTGTGGTAAAAGTCACTGAATGGTTGACATTGCCTCATCCGACACCTGTATAGTCTTTTTAGATAGCGTTTGTGTGATGTTATTGATATAATCTGTAACTGAATAGATCATTGTTGCAACCACTGTTATATATTTGCAGCAAATATTGTATAAAGGTTATCATGTAAGGGGTCTATGGAGAGGTTATGGTTTGCTGGTTATGATTATGCTGTCTATATGTGTGTATCATTTTTGTAGTTGAAGTTATGAATATTGGCTCTATACTGTCTGTATTTCAAACTTATGCTATGCTTCTGACCCCAGACAAGTTGGTGTCAGCTCTGCCTAGCCTGCTTGATGGCACATTAAGACCATCAACTATACAATTGACCCATTGAGAGAAGGCAGATAGGCCTTGTGACTCAGCAAAGTATGCAGGGACTTGCCCATGTGACTCCAAACTCCATTTTGCTGTAATTTTCCACAGTAAGAACAAAGAGGTGTTTTTACACCTGGAAAAGACTATAAAAGGCTTATGCCTCATCTTCATCTTGTCTTCAGACCTGCTTCTTACCTCTGGAGGGATTTTGCTACAAACTGAAGCTCTAAACAAAGGAATGAATGACCCATCCCAGCTGTGGATGTACTCCAGAGACTTGATTCGAACCTAGAGTTTATTCCATCACTGCTACAAGCCTGAACCAAGAACTTTGCCATTACTGTATGTAATTGATTCCATTTAACCAATTCTTGCGCTCATCTACATCTTTTTCCTTTTATGAATAAACCTTTAGATTTTAGATTCTAAAGGATTGGCAACAGCGTGATTTGTGGGTAAGATCTATTTGTACCTTGACCTGGGTCTGGGGCTTGGTCCTTTTGGGATCGAGAGAACCTTTTTTCTTTTACTGGGGTATTGGTTTTCATAACCATTTGTCCCCATAACAAGTGGCACTGGTGGTGATACCGGGAAACTAAGGGAATTGTGTCTAAGGGAATTGCTTGTGTGACTTGTGGTTAGCCAGTGGGGTAAAACCAAAGTCTTCTCTGTTTGGCTGATTTGGTTTGCCTTGGTGTGCACAGAAACCCCAGCCTTGGGCTGTAACTGCCCTACTTTAAGCAATTTGTCCTGAATTGGCACTCTCAGTTGGATCCTGCCAGAACCAGCATTGTTACAGTTTGCACCTTAAATAAGCCATGAAATCTTATTTAGTTAGAAAGGCATCTAAAATTGATTAATTGAATTCTAAACACAGGGCTGGCCTTACCATGAGGCAAACTGAGGCGGCCGCCTCAGGTGTCAGACTGTGGAGGGGAGCACCACTAGGACCCAGAGTATAGAAAATTGTGTCTGCTGCTGGTGCATATGTATTCTCTCTGCTCTAGATGCACAGAGATGGTGGACTGCTGTGCTGGAGGAAGGAGGGCACAAGAGACATAACAGGCAGGCAGGAGAAAAGGTGAGAGGGAATAACAGAAAGCAGCAGGAGCTGCAGGGAGAGAGAGGAGGAGGATCCTCTTATGTACCTCTCTAGCACCCCCTGGACTGATTAACACCAGCTTCTATGGGAACTTCCTGTTTCCTGCTGCTTCCCTGAACCCACTTGAGGACAACAGGCAGTCAACTGAAGTAGCAGGAGCCAGTTAGCAGCGTCTTAAGGACCTATCTTCCCTCACTCAGGCCCTGCTACCAGCCTGCTTATTTGTCTCCTTCAACTGAGTGTTGAGAGCCACTATAGTTGGCACGGAACAGCAGTCATGAGTGAAAGAAGAAAACACCCTTCTGGGGCAGCATTCAGAAAAAGAAAGAAAGCAAAGGAATCTTTTCCATCTAAGCAGGAAGGATCTCTCCTGAGATACATAAACACAAATGTTCACAGTGAGCCTTCCGGCCCCAGTGAGGATGAGAGTGGTGAGGAGATGCCTGATCTTCCAGTTAGTCAGAGTGCAGGTGACCTGGCAGCTACTGCAGGATCCATATCTCCATCTCAAATGGATGTAACCGTGCACATTCCTGAAGAAAAGTGTAGATCAGAGAAGAGTGTGGTGGCGGCGCAAGAAACGGCTGCTGCTGAGTTTAGTTCTTAAGTCTCGATGATCCAGGACTGTGGACACACTTGAGCAGTAGCCTGAGGGACTTCCTTCTAATGCATGGGCCACAGCAAGTGAAAAACTTCATGTTCTCTAAAGACAATGAAAATAGAAGTTTCCATCCAACACATTACTGACGTGAAATCCCCAATGGTGACAAAGTGGAGAGTCCATGGCCTATGTACTCAAAAACACAGAATGCTGCATACCGTTTTTGTTGCAAACTCTTCCAGTCTAATGTTCCAGCCACATTGGGTTCTACAGGAACAAAGGACTGGAAAAATCTGGCTAGAAATCTTGCATGCCATGAGAAGGCAGCAAATCACCAGAGAGCATTCCATAGGTGGAAAGAGCTTGAGATGAGACTAAGGTTAAAGACCACCATAGATGATCAGCATCAAGAGAAGATTGCATCAGAGTCTCTTTACTGGCAAAATGTTCTGAAAAGGCTCATTGTGCTCATTGTGAGCGTGCTCGTTATCCAAAACCTAGCACTGCATGGCACTTCATGCCAAACAATGGAAACTTCCTTAAAATTGTGGAGATGATGGCTGAGCTTGATGCTGTACTCCAGGAGCATCTAAGAGGAGTCACCACCCAAGAAATGTACACACACCACTACCTTGGAAAAAGAATTCAAAATGAGATCATACAGTTACTGGCAACAAAAGTCAAACAGAAGATTTGTGGCAGATCTGACGTCAGCAAGATATTACTCTGTTATTCTGGACTGCACATCTGACATCAGCCATATGGAACAAATGACTTGAATAGTGCGTTCTGTAACAACAACTGAACCTAGCGAAAATGTCCCTTCAATGGTGACTGTCAGAGAGCATTTTCTAGAATTCATTGACTTTGATGACAGCGAACAGCAGAGAGGCTAGCAGAGGGAGTTTGCCTGGGATCTGCCTGAGAGGAGGTACGCTAAGGGCTGCATTAAGGAGGCTGTGTTGGTGAGTGTCTGTTGTGGGGACAGTTTGACCATGTGCTTGACTGGTTGTTTGAAAAGTGTGAATTGGGAGTGCTTTGTTCCAGGTGAGCCTTGAGTGGGCCTGACTGTTATAAAAAGCCAGTCAGCTGCGAACCAGCTGAGCAGCGAACAGCAGAGAGGTTAACAGAGGGAGTTTGCCTGGGAGTTCGCCTGGGGAGAGCCCACTGAGGCTTACATCTTGCCGGCTTCTCTGAGTAGTTACTACAATTCCTGAGGAAGCTCGTAGAAGGAAAATAATATGGATGGGGAGTGTTCAGCTGTTGTGACCTGCACTGGATGTGCCATGTTTGTCTTTCTTCCACAGGACAGAAGCGACTTTCTCTGTACAAAGTGCAAGCTGGTCTCCATATTGGAAGAGAAGGTTCAAGGTCTGGAGCAACAGGTATCGACCCTGCGTTGCATAAAAGAAACTGAAGATTTCCTGGACAGACGTCAGGATGTGCTTCTACGGAGACAACGTTCTGAAGGTTCAGAGCAGGCTGCACTGCGGGGACAGGAGGATGGTGAAGAAATTTGGCATCATGTGACCTCCAGAAGAAGAAAGGGGAGCATCCATATACTAGCAATGCAGATACAGGTAAGTAACCGTTGTCATGTTCTCTCCACAGGTACTAATGCAGAGAGTGGACTAGATGATACATCTGAGGGAAGGGAACAGAAAGAGACTCTGCTGATTGGAAGGCATGAGATGCACTGTCCTAGGGTTGGGGGTTCCACGACCACTGCTCCCAAGAGAAGGAGGCGGGTGGTGGTGGTCGGGGACTCTCTCCTCAGGGGGACTGAGTCATCTATCTGCTGCCCTGACCGGGAAGACCGAGAAGCCTGCTGCTTGCCAGGAGCTAGGATTCACGATGTGACTGAGAGACTGCCGAGACTCATCAAGCCCTGGGATCACTACCCCTTCCTGCTTCTCCACGTGGACACCAATGATACTGCCAAGAATGACCTTGAGCGGATCACTGCAGACTATGTGGCTCTGGGAAGAAGGATAAAGGAGTTTGAGGCACAAGTGGTGGTCTCATTCATCCTCCCCGTGGAAGGAAAAGGCCTGGGTAGAGACTGTCGAATCGTGGAAGTCAACAAATGGCTACACAGCTGGTGTCGGAGGGAAGGTTTTGGATTCTTTGACCATGGGATGGTGTTCCAAGAAGGAGGAGTGCTAGGCAGAGACGGGCTCCACCTAACGAAGAGAGGGAAGAGTATCTTTCCAAGAAGGCTGGCTAACCTAGTGAGCAGAGCTTTAATCTAGGTTCACCGGGGGAAGGAGACCAAAGCCCTGAGTTAAGTGAGGAAGTGGGATACCGGGAGGAAGCATGAGCAGGAGCGCGCGAGAGAGGAGAGCTCCTGCCTCATAATGAGAAAGAGGGACTATCAGTAAGTTATCTCAAGTGCCTATACACAAATGCAAGAAGCCTGGGAAACAAGCAGGGAGAACTGGAAGTCCTGGCACAGTCAAGGAATTATGACGTGATTGGAATAACAGAGACTTGGTGGGATAACTCACATGACTGGAGTACTGTCATGGATGGATATAAACTGTTCAGGAAGGACAGGCAGGGCAGAAAAGGTGGGGGAGTTGCATTGTATGTAAGGGAGCAGTATGACTGCTCAGAGCTCAAGTATGAAACTGCAGAAAAACCTGAGAGTCTCTGGATTAAGTTTAGAAGTGTGAGGAACAAGGGTGATGTTGTGGTGGGAGTCTGCTATAGACCACCGGACCAGGGGGGATGAGGTGGACGAGGCTTTCTTCCGGCAACTCACAGAAGTTACTAGATCGCAGGCCCTGGTTCTCATGGGAGACTTCAATCACCTTGATATCTCCTGGGAGAGCACAGACAATCCAGGAAGTTTTTGGAAAATGTAGGGGACAATTTCCTGGTGCAAGTGCTGGAGGAACCAACTCGGGGCAGAGCTCTTCTTTACCTGCTGCTCACAAACCGGGAAGAATTAGCAGGGGAAGCAAAAGTGGATGGGAACCTGGGAGGCAGTGACCATGAGATGGTCGAGTTCAGGATCCTGACACAGGGAAGAAAGGAGAGGAGCAGAATACAGACCCTGGACTTCAGAAAACCAGACTTTGACTCCCTCAGGGAACTGATGGGCAGGATCCCCATAGAGAATAACATGAGGGGGAAAGGAGTCCAGGAGAGCTGGCTGTATTTTAAAGAATCCTTATTGAGGTTACAGGGACAAACCATCCCGATGTGTAGAAAGAATAGTAAATATGGCAGGTGACCAGCTTGCCTTAACAGTGAAATTCTTGCTGATCTTAAACACAAAAAAGAAGCTTACAAGAAGTGGAAGACTGGACAGATGACCAGGGAAGAATATAAAAATATTGCTCAGGCATGCAGGAGTGAAATCAGGAAGGCCAAATCACACCTGGAGTTGCAGCTAGCATAAGATGTTAAGAGTAACAAAAAGGGTTTCTTCAGGTATGTTAGCAACAAGAAGAAAGTCAGGGAAGGTGTGGGCCCCTTACTGAATGAGGGAGGCAACCTCGTGATAGAGGATGTGGAAAAAGCGAATGTACTCAATGCTTTTTTTGCCTCTGTCTTCACGAACAAGGTCAGCTCCCAGACTACTGCACTGGGCAGCACAGCATGGGGAGGAGGTGACCAGCCCTTCTGTGGAGAAAGAAGTGGTTCGGGACTATTTAGAAAAGCTGGACGAGCACAAGTCCATGGGGCCGGATGCGCTGCATCCGAGAGTGCTAAAGGAGTTGGTGGAGTTGCTAAAGGATTGTATCACAGAATCACAGGGTTGGAAGGGACCTCAGGAGATCATCTAGTCCAACCCCCTGCTCAAAGCAGGACCAATCCCCATTTTTTGCCCCTGATCAACTTAACAGCCCCCTCAAGGATTGAACTCACAACCTGGGTTTAGCAGGCCAATGAGCTATCCCCCATGTGATTGCAGAGCCATTGGCCATTATCTTTGAAAACTCATGGCGATCGGGGGAAGTCCCGGACAACTGGAAAAAGGCTAATGTAGTGCCCAGCTTTAAAAAAGGGAAGGAGGAGGATCCGGGGAACTACAGGCCACTCAGCCTCACCTCAGTCCCTGGAAAAATCATGGAGCAGGTCCTCAAGGAATCAATTCTGAAGCACTTAGAGGAGAGGAAAGTGATCAGGAACAGTCAGCATGGATTCACCAAAGGCAAGTCATGCCTGACTAATCTAAATCTCTTCTATGACGAGATAACCGGCTCTGTCGATGAGGGGAAATTGGTGGACGTGTTGTTCCTTGACTTTATCAAAGCTTTTGACACGGTCTCCGACAGTATTCTTGTCAGCAAGTTAAAGAAGTATGGGCGGGATGAATGGACTATAAGGTGTATAGAAAGTTGGCTAGATTGTCGGGCTCAAGGTAAAGTGATCAATGTCTCCATGTCTAGTTGGCAGCCGGTATCAAGTGGAGTGCCCCAAGGGTTGGTCCTGGGGCCGGTTTTGTTCAATATCTTCATAAATGATCTGGAGGATGGTGTGGATTGCACCCTCAGCAAGTTTGCAGATGACACTAAACTGGGAGGAGAGGTAAATAGGCTGGAGGGTAGGGATAGGATACAGAGGGCCCTAGACAAATTAGAGGATTGGGCCAAAAGAAATCTGATGAGGTTCAACAAGGACAAGTGCAGAGTCCTGCACTTAGGACGGAAGAATCCCATGCACTGTTACAGACTAGGGACTGAATGGCTCGGCAGCAGTTCTGCGGAAAAGGACCTAGGGGTTACAGTGGACAAGAATCTGGATATGAGTCAACAGTGTGCCCTTGTTGCCAAGAAGGCCAATGGCATTTTGGGATGTATAAATAGAGGCATTGCCAGCAGATCGAGGGACGCGATCGTTCCCCTCTATTTGACATTGGTGAGGCCTCATCTGGAGTACTGTGTCACGTTTTGGGCCCCACACTACAAGAAGGATGTGGAAAAATTGGAAAGAGTCCAGTGAGGGCAACAAAAATGATTAGGGGACTGGAACACATGATTTATGAGGAGAGGCTGAGGGAGCTGGGATTGTTTAGTCTGAAGAAGAGAAGAATGAGGGGGGATTTGATAGCTGCTTTCAACTACCTGAAAGGGGGTTCCAAAGAGGATGGCTCTAGACTGTTCTCAGTGGTAGCAGATGACAGAACAAGGAGTAATGGTCTCAAGTTGAAGTTGGGGAGGTTTAGGTTGGATATTAGGAAAAACTTTTTCACTAGGAGAGTGGTGAAACACTGGAATGCGTTACCTAGGGAGGTGATGGAATCTCCTTCCTTTGAAGTTTTTAAGGTCAGGCTTAACAAAGCCCTGGCTGGGATGATTTAGTTGGGGATTGGTCCTGCTTTGAGCAGGTGGTTGGACTAGATGACCTCCTGAGGTCCCTTCCAACCCTGATATTCTATGATTCTATGATACTACAGGAGCTGGTATGACAAATGTGCTTCTTAAAAAGCTGGAAGATACAGGAATTGCGATAGCTGACATGAGAGGTCAGGGCTACGATAATGGTGCCAACATGAGAGGAAAGAACAGAGGAGTGCAGACGTGGATCTGAGAGTTAAACCCTCGAGCTTTTTTGGTCCGATGCAGTTCTCATTCATTGAATTTGGTGGTCAGGGATGCAGCATCAGCTTCTACTGAGGCTGCTGAATTTTTTAATGTAATTCAAAGCATCTATATATTTTTCTCTGCATCAACTCATCAATGGTAAGTTTTGAAGCAACATGTGGAAACATCCTCTCTGACACTGAAACCACTGAGTGCCACACGATGGGAAAGTCAAGTGGAGGTGATAAAACACGAATTTGGAAAGATAGATGATGCCATAGTTGCCATTATGGAGGATAACGCTATGACAGGAACTGTTCATGGGATAACAGTGGCAGAGGGAAATGAAATCACTAGAAACATACATAACTTGAAATTTCTGTTTGGCTTAGTGTTGTGGCATGACATACTGTTTGAAATAACTGTTGTAAGCAAGAGACTCCAAGGTGTTGACCTTGATATATCTGGAGCAATGGAACAACCTGGCAAAACAAAGTCATACTACAGTCTTATCGGTCAGATGAGGGATTTCAAAACGTTCTGAAGAGTGCACAGAAGCTGGCACAGGAACTTCACACGGAAGCTATTTTCCCACCCATTCAAGAATACAAGAGTCACCGAAGAAGACGACATTTTGATTATGAGGCACGGGATAATCCCATAAGAGACCCCAAACAACAATTCAAAGTTGAATTCTTTAACCAGGTGCTGGATTATGTAATACAGCCAGTTGAAGAACTTTTCATGCAACTCAAGGAACATGCAGTATATTTGGGCTGTTGTATGATATTCCAAAACTCCTCGCTATACCTGACGAAGACCTACACCAGAATGCAGGGCACTAGAGACAGTGTTGACACATGATGACATGCACGATATTGATATGAGTGATTTAGGTGATGAACTGAAAGCCCTTTCAAGATACATTTCAGCAGGATCAACTCCAAAGGCTGTTCTGGAATATCTGTGCACAAATAAGATGACCACCCTCTTTCCAAATGCTTTTGTTGCTGTGCGCATACTTCTAACACTTCCTGTAACAGTTGCCGGTGGAGAACGCAGTTTCTCCAAGCTGAAGTTGTTAAAAACATATCTACGCTCCACGATGACACAGGAGAGGCTGGTCGGCCTTGCAACAATCTCAATAGAGCATGAGCTGGCCCAGACTGTGGACCTTCAGCAGGAAGCAGTTCAAATCTTTGCAACCAAGAAGGCATGGAAAGCACCACTTTGATTATTCAAACAGATAAAAATGCCAGTGTTTACTATGCAGACAAGAAAAGTTACATTTGCTGTTCAGGCATTTGAAAGTTAAGTGTTACTTAAAATTTTTGAACAAGGCGTTTTAAGTTGTTAGTTCTCCTTTATTGGGGTACTTTAGCAGAGCAGTACCATGAGAGGAGTAGAACAGGAAGAGGCAGAATTGAGACTTTCCAAGTTTTGTCCCAAGCGAGGGAGCATGGGGGTGTCATTTGAGCTCCCTGCCTCAAGTGCCAAAATATTGGGAGTTGGCCCTGTCTAAACATTAAGGTTTGATTTTAAAAAAACTACAGAGTTTTCAAATAAAATTAGAGATGGTAATTACAGAATGATGATTTTAAGACTTTGGTTGGGGTAATGATCAAGGTTAATACCCTGGTAATGATTGAGAGTATTGGAAAATCAAACTAGACCAGCAATGTCTGCTTGTTAGATGTGCTGAAAATTTTGAGCAACTCAACAGATAATTTTTAACAATATTATGAAACAAGAATTCATATTTTACAGATCTGACTCAAGCAACTCAATTCCTAATAGGAAAAAATAATTAAACCTTAAATCAGCATTAGTTTCATCATCTGATATTGTCCCTGTACTTTCCTTAGACAAACTGAAGATTATAGTTGAGGACAAGGAAGCATGGTTTTTATTTAATGACTGACCAGTCATTCATACTGTACCCATTGTTGTGCTGTCTGATACCAAGAGGTTCCTTAATGAGCACTTTTAAAGAATGGATTGTTGCTGTGGGTAATGACCTAAATCTTTCAGAAGTTGAGGATATCTTTTGTATTTCTTCATATGGATAAAAGTATGCGTATTTTGGTGATCTATTGAATTAAAAATGGGGAATAAAGTATCATTCCATTGTGAGACAGCTGTTTTATGGAAGTGATTTACAAAGTAATCTTTTGACTTAGAATGTTTGAAGAAGAATGTTATAAGCTTGATAGAAGTAATATTACATTTTTAAATAACGGTCTTAAGTATTTTACATAATAGGCAAAATATAATTGTTAGGGCAACTCAATTAACTTTTAATTCATGGGGTTCATATAAAACACTATGAAGTATTATTTTTATAAGTCTCATAATGTATATTTTGCCTCTATTCTCCTTGACTAATTCTGATACATTACTTGCTACCAGTACAGCAGTCTGTTTTTGCCACTGAAAGCAAGTAACTTGGGTAACTTTTTGAGAACAGTTGATTTACAACAATATGGTTATTCTTAACTCATTTCCCAACATCAGTCACAATTACTGATGTAATGTGCATATATAAAAGATAAAAATACTTTAACATGTTTTGTTATCTGAGCCTCAGAAAAATCTAGAAAAATTTTCTGTACCAGAAACATGCTTTTTTGTTTCACTTTTGGAACTCAAAGTTCAATAGCGGTCAATGAAAAATTTCTAAAATTGTCGTGTTGGGGCTGATACCAAGCATGAGAAATTTCGACCCAGAAGTTATTTTTTTGGTGTGACTTCTATAAAACATTGAAAGGGTTTAGAAGAGAAGTGTCTTCTGAACCTTAATTTTAGCATTTCTGTCAATACTCTATAATACATTCTTTTTCAGCATATTGTTACAATAAACATTGGGAAAAATCACCAAATAAAGCCATTTATTCACTTAAAGATCTACATTGAGGCCTAGATTATCACCACACTCAGAATTGTCTGAGTCTCATGCAGCTATTTCCCACACAGAAAAACTGTCTGACCATAGGATATTTTTAGGTTTCTCTTCTTTCTCTTTCTAAAATGTAATAACATTTATCTTAAGAAATAACATGACCTTTTTTCCATAAAAGAGCAGATTGGTTTTAAAGAAGTTATTAAAGTTAGCTTATTTTTCACAAAGGGTCTAAACAAACATCACCAGGTGATATTTAATTGCATGGAGAACAGCAGTTGTCTGATGTTTAAGTGAGGCAACAGCATTATGTAATACTTAATTCTCAGTTGTTATACATTAAACAACTAGAAAGGGGAAAAAGTGCAATCTTCATAGAAAATGTAATAAAACACACGATAGTATACTATAATTGGCAGGATTGTTTGTACTTTAAAATATCAATGGCAATAAGTACAACATCTGATAGTTTAAAAAAACCTTTAAAATAGTGATCAATTATACACAGTATTTTCCAAGAATAAATGCAAAGCACTTAAATGGAGATGCTATTTCTCCTAAGAGTGTTAAATAAACTAATGTGGACTGCAAGAAAAGCCCCAAATAAGTCTAAACGTTATTTAGAAACCTTTGCAAAGGAATGTATCCTTTAATTATGACAATGAGCTAATTACAAGGCACTATATAGTTCTATGTACATAAACTACAAACAAGGTATGGGATAGAAAAATAGTTCTAGATTTAGATTGCAAGTTAGGAGAGTTTTATATTAATGTTTTATTAAAGTTCAGTGATGAGCACAAAGGCGCATTTCTAAAACTAAGTTTTTAGATATTTTTCACAGTTCCAGTTATTTACTAACACACAGAACATAAACGATCAAGAAAACAAAGTCCTTAAATTGTCTGACAGTTTCTTGGACAGCCTTTAAACTCAGTCTTTCTGCCAAAATCATTGTTACACAGATTATTTCATGTTTTAGACTTTGCTGTGTCTAGTTGAGTAATGTGAGCTTGAACTGATGAAGACTATCACAATTCAAGAATTGGAACAAATTGATCCCTTCGGAATACTAGTGCATGTTTTCTGGGCTGGAAAACGACACATTGTAGCTGTGAGTTTAAATGTTTGGCAAATGTAGTCTTTGAAGACTATACAATACACAATTCATATACAATGCAAAGGGCATTTAGAAATCTGCTGGTCGGATCATCATAGTTGTGGCTTTGAGAGAGTAGCCTGATCCTTTCCAGTAATACCACTTAATACCATTAAATTTGTTGGTGTTCTGCCGCAATGGATAGTACATTCCATTCAAGTTGGAGGGACCACATGCATCAAACCACCAGCCTGTAAGAACAGAAAACAAACAAAGATCTGAAATAATGAAATTATCAGTGTAGTTTTCAAAATTGTATATACAAATACCTTACAGCGTCCTGGTCCTGAAACTAGAAAAAATATAGGAATATTAAAATACCTAGTTTTCAATTGTGTGCCTTCAGGTCTCTCCTCCTTGCTAACTTTAACCATGTTGAAATGTATATAGCAGAGTAACATACTTGAGGAATAGGCACTACAAAATTTGGCTGTAAGAGTTGTAGCATTTTATGGGATGTGGTTGTAAGTTAAGGGAGAGGGCTTCAATCAACTCCTCAAAAGCTTAACTTACGACATATTTCAGAGGTTGATGGTGACAGATCTAAGGGCAGAATCTGGCTTGAAGACGATAATCATGATATTGTATCTTTCTCTTTTTCCTTCTGCCTTCTCTCAAGACTATATAATTTTCCACTTTTAAATCCTACATTTCTACTTAAATGAAAATTGCTTCCCTTGCAGTGAATTCAGCTTGCTTCAGTGCTTAAAGTCTGTAAAGATGTGCATTATTTCTAAGCCCCTCAGTACTGAAACTCTGTATAAAGGAATGATGAGAAAAAAGTAGTTGAACTTATTCAGTTTCACATCTTTTTCTTCAAATTTCGCTTGTTGTCCTGAGTTGTTAGTAAGGAATAGGGAAACTTTATTTTTATTAATAAAAACAATATTTTTACACTTTTATTATACTGATGGTAATATGAGTGTTATGTTTTCCAAGGCAATAATCCAGTTCTCCCTTTGGATAAATTTAAACTGCCTTCAGACTTGCAATCTATACAGTCAGAAAGCAGATCACTGCTTTGTAAATTGAGTGTGACTCTCTTTATCTCTTAAGCAACATTTAAATTACAGAAAGTGTGACTGGATTGCAGAATTATAGAGGAAGTTAAACCTGCTTTCAGATACAGAAACAATCTAAAATGTAATGTCAATAAACCTGTGAACAAAATTGTTCCAGAATTTATCCACCTACATAATAATTTTGGTATGCTTTGAGTAAATGTATTCTCACTTCAAATTATATTTAAATATGGAAAAAAGTAATGTTTTATATTACTGAAATGTATTCTTGCATGACAACTACATTCTAATTGTCATGCTTTTAAAGAGCCTATAAAATGCTTAGTTCCCACAGGAACACTAGAGATTTCTTGTGCCTAATTAAACAATTAAAAACTATTTTGTTGATTTAAAAGATGATTTCTGATTTGTTTTGGGGGCATTTTGACCATTGGGCTACTTTCCCATGCTATTTGGAAGCGCACTGTGCTGTCTTCCACTCATACCAGTTTCACAATACCATGCCTTGTTGCACCAGTTGTGAGAGAATGATGGCCTATTTTCCCGCCCCTCCCCCCCCCCCCCCCCCCCCGATTTTAACTCCTCTCATTTTTACTTTAGCTGAGCTGTCTGAAACGGTAAAATAGTAAATTTGAACTCACTGAACTAGCATTTCCAATCGTGAGTTTTGGACTTTGTCACTAGTCAGGATTTAATACGTCAAAATTACCATCTATTTACCTCATGGACTGTTTTACTGCCAATAAAAATAGGAAGATTGAGAAACAGAAAACCATTCCTACCTCCTGTTAGCATTTGTGAACATTTGCAAATACATTTGTCATTGTCTGCATCCTTTGTGCTAAAATCATTTCCTGGTTGGCTGATGCTACTTATTTTGCCCGCCGTCCCAGTAAGTCCTTTAAGGTGGATCCTGTAGAAGTGCAGAACGGAAAAACAAATGTTAGATTGAAGCTAATGGTAGTTGATCTCCACAGTAATGAGGAAATTTTTTGTAATAAATATCCTGTTTAAACAGTTTGGTTCTCCTCTTGTTAATGTACGGCTATAAACTTTGTTTGAAGGGTATTGTGTTGGTATGAACAATAACACTGTCAGCATAAAATTATACTGAAGAGATAAAATCACCTCTGCTTTTATAGATGTTTGTTCCACCTGTGTGAAATTAACGGAGATTATATGGAGGTATATATTGATAATCCTTGAGAAATATACTCTATGTAATAACTACTAATACTATAGTAACTTGTAATATTAAAGTGCATTGAATGCAAGCAATACTATTAATGGATTTTTAAATCCTTTACCTAATTTTCTCCCTGCCTTATTCTTACACTGTTTACTCCTGGGGGAATACTGCCCCTGCACAGAATTCATGTCCCCTGCAGATTTCTTTGCTTCCCACAGAAAAATGACTTTCTGACAGGAACATAAAAGGACGCTGCAAGAGCAATCATGCACCACTCCCTAGCAGCACAGGTACAACGTTTTAGGCACCCAGAGCAGCTGGCAGAGAGGTAAATCACCATGGGGCTAGGGATACCCCAGCCAGATACTCCTACCCTGAGCTGGGAACAGCTGCTAGTCCTGACTGGGCTGGAGGCAGGAGAGAATAGGACTTCCTCTTCCCCTGCAAGGAGTGGCCAGGGCTGTGTCAGACCCACCCTCAGAAACCAGGAAGCTCAACATCCTCTCCTGCTTCCTGCCCCCATCACTCCTATGGGTGTGGGGGGTCACTGTGTGGGGAGCTGCTTCCTCCATCCACACAACCCCCATGCATCCAGACCTCCCATACCCAGACATCCCTGCCAAGCCTCACCTGGTACATCCAGAACCTCCTAGCCCTCCATACCGAAACCCCACCCTGCTAAACCTCAACCCCTGCATCTGGAGCCTCCCTGCACCCAGACCCCCTGCTTCCAGACCCTCACATCTGTACCCAGACCACCCTTACTGAGCTCCCTGCACTCAAACCCCCACCCTGATGCCCTACCCCCTGCACCACCCTGAGCTCCCACATCCAGACCCCCATGCCACTGACTGCCAACTAGCTGCACCCACACTCCCACCCTACCACGCCCCACTCCCCCAGCATGGAGACACCCCCCACCCCTGCTGAGACCCCCAAACCCAGACCCCTCGGCTGGGCCCCAACAACCTTCACCTGGAAGCCCCTGCAGAGTCCCATTACCCTGTACCTGGAAACTGCCCCAAGAGCCTCTGTGCATCCAGATCCCCCCACTAGACCTCCCACTGAGCTGCCTGCACCCAGATTGTCTCACACAGAATCCACTCACTCCATACCTGGATCCCCCACACTGAGCCCTTCCATACGTGGATTCTGCCTGGTTGAGCCTATCTGCCCTGCACCTGGTGCAGAGAGGCATGGCCCCAGGGTGTTTCTCGGGAAGGCACAGGCCTTGTGCTGTGTCAGGGTTGGGTGCAGCCTCACCACTGAGTCCGTGTCCTCGGGGTGGGGAGGCAGTAGGGTGATCTCCCACCTTCGTACAGCCAGTGGCCTGTGCTCCCTGCTGCCATGCTGGAGCCTCTGCATTTATTTATTGACAAATAAAACTTGCAGAATTTTAAAATATTGTGTGCAGAATTTTTAATTTTTTGGTGCAGAACGTCCTCAGGAATAACTGGTATTAATATGCTGTGGCAGTCTAATATGAAAACTGTGTATCAGTGATGGGTAAAATTTAATTGATAATAAGGATGATTTTCTCTGTCCTTTCCTTCCCACTTTCCAAAGAGACTCTTCCTTTGCAAATCTTTTAAGAATAAAAAAAAGTCAAATCAATTCATGGGCAACAGTGATGATTTTAATTTTCAAATATTGCAGCAAAGATACAGGCTATATAGCACTTCATAGTCATATGACAATTCTAACTTTCAAGTGAGGCTGCTACTATATTTTTAGAAACTGAAAGATTTATATCCTTTGCATATCAAGTAGTATAGAGCAGTGGTTCTCAAAGCCGGTCTGTCGCTTGTTCAGGGGCTTGTTTACCTGCCGCATCCGCAGGTTCGGCCGATCGTGGCTCCCACTGGCCGTGGTTCGCTGCTCCAGGCCAATGGGGGCTGTGGGAAGGGTGGCCGGCATCCGATGAAGTGAGCTGTAGCTCAGGAAAGCTTATGCTCAAATAAATTTGTTAGTCTCTAAGGTGCCACAAGTACCCCTTTTCTTTCTACATAATTATTGTAATAATCTTTGTGCAAAATGTGTCTTATTGAGGTATCATTTAAAATCTAAGAACACACTGATCGTCAATATTCTTGTGTTATATATGAAACATGTATTAAGAGTTATGAATATAAACTGAAATTGATTACAATGTGTTTACCAGCAAGTCTGGGGAGTGGGTAAACCAGTTTCTCAAATACACAGGATAAACTGGCTCCTCTAGCCAGGTGTCAAAGTTGATTGCCAATCATCTGTCAAGTGACTATTGTTTGGCAATGAAGGAGGGGCAGGAACAGATCAGTCTGAATTTTAGCAAACAACAACATGGAAATGTTTTCGTCATGAGACTCCATGTCTCCGTCCACACAGCTGGAATGAACTTTATTTAGGGGTAATCCTCAGGAAAATGCATTTCAACAGGTGACTGGACTATAAAAGCGAGGCGCAAAAAGCACCCCAAACTATATCAGTCTCTCATCTAAGAAGACCAAGGAACTAGCCCTTTGATTTCTGAGGCATACCTGACCTGAGAATTTAGTCAGTAATGTTGCTGGGAAACTGGTAAGGATTTTATCTTGAACCAAGTCTAGCTAGTTATGTTTAACTACTAAAAAGCTTTTTATCTTTATTTCTCTTTTAACCATTTGACTCAAATACCTTATACTTGTACTCACTTAAAATCACTTTGTTGTTAAACTTGTTTTATTTTTTAATAAAACTAATCCAATTTTGTGTTTAAATTGAACAGTTGAAGTAACAAACTGTTGCATATTGACCCCTTACAGAGGCAATAGACCTCTAATATCTGAACTGTACAGTAGAGGGCTGGAAAGTGAAGAACACACTTTTTTGGGAAAATTCAGGACTACGAGTGTGTTGGGGTCACCCTGCAGGTAGTAACCAAGGCTACGAAAGCCAGAATGTGACTAGAGTGTTGTTGACAGGCAGCTGATGTCACTGCTGCTGGGCCAGGTCTGTAGCTATACACAGACACTCAATGTGTGAGCTGCACGCTGTTAGGTTTAGAGTTGCCAGACGTCTGATTTTCGACTGGAACGCCCGGTCAAAAAGGAACCCTGGTGGCTCCAGTCAGCACTGCTGACCGGGCTGTTAAAGTTGGTGGTGTCGCCGGGCTAAGGCACGGTCCCTGCAATTCATAGAAGCAGCCAGCATGTCCCTGCGGCCCCTAGATGCAGGGGCAGCCAGGGAGGCTCTGCTCACTGCCCCGCTCCAAGTGCCATCTTTGCAGCTCCCATTGACCAAGGGGAACTGCGGGGGTGGCACCTGGGGACAGGGCAGCATACTGAGCTGCCTGGCTGCGCCTCTGCCTAGGAGACGGAGGGGGACATGCTGGCCGCTTCCAGGAGCCACCTGAGAGGTAAGCGCTGACTGGAGCCTGCACCTCAACCCCCAGCCCTCCTGCACCCAAATTTCCTCCCAGAGCCTGCAACCCACACCCCGTCCTACACCCCTGCCCCAGCCCTGAGCACCCTCCTGCACTTCAAACCCTTTGGCCCCAGCCTGGAACCCCCTCCCAAGCCCCTCATTTCCTGGCCGCACCCCCCAGCCGGAGCCCTCACCCCCTCCTGCACCCCAACCCTCTGCCACAACCCACTGAAAGTGAGTGAGGGTGGGGGAGAGCGAGTGACGAAGGGAGGGGAGATGGAGTGAGCAGGGACAGGGCCACTGAGAAAGAGTGATGCAGGGGGTAGGGCAAGGGTGTTAGGTTTTCTGCAATCAGAAAGTTGGCAACCCTGGTTAGGCTGTTTGTGAGAAGCCCAGTTTGGGAGCTACAACAGTAGAGCATTATGAGGCACCGAGGTTACAGGCGGTGACATAACCTCTCACTGGCCTGGATTGCACCCTGAAATGTGACAATGGCCTTATTTCCAAAAGTACCCAGCAACCAGCATCTCCCAGAGTAGACTATGTGAAATTAGAAACCTAAGTATAAATTATTGGCCAATGATGATAATTTGGATAGAAAGTGAGAGAGAGATTGTAAGTACAAAGGTCTCAAAGCACTTAATAGGCATTAAGTTAAGGTTAAGATTCACAGTCTCCTTTTCAGATAGATAGCTGTAGTTCTCCCAGTTATATAGATGGAGAAACTGAGACAATAAGTTGCCATGTCCAAAGTCACCCAGCAAGTCTGTCAGAGGTGGGAATAGAACTAGATCTCATGACTTAGTCTTGTCTTGTTCTGACCATATATGTTCCTGTGTTAAGTGGATCAGTATATCATTTTGTTTCCTGGAACAGCTTACATTGTTTCTTTGAAGCATTTAAAAAACTTACTGATGTAAAAGGAAATCATTGTTATACCATGAACATTACAGTGTGCTGAATATTTTCCAGATAATTTTAAAATGTATATCCTTTATATAATGTTAAATAAAATATACTTTAAACCACTGCATTTTATGGCATGTCAAATACTTGCTTGCATTTCAAGAGAAAATATCTATTTGCAGACAGCCATCTTAGTTTGCAGTAATTATTTTTTAATAATGTAAATGGACAAGGGTAATGACCCATTTTGCAAAGGTTGCCCTTATAAGTATTATAGTGCCTTAATTTAAAAATAAAATCTCTGCTATAGAGTCTAAATGTTTCCAGATGAGAAAATATTTGGTTTGGATTTGAAACAACCACATACTATTTAGGCATTAAGATCTAACTTTTGTTGGGGGAATGGGGGTAAGTTACTGATAGTTCAAGTGGCCCTGCACATTCCCACTGATGGGGTACCTAGCTGCCTTTGGTAGAACCTCCTACTAACAGTGTCACCTACAGCACCCTCACCCCCTCATGGATGGATGGATATGAACTTCAGTCTGTTTGTGAGCCAAAGCCTTTTTCTTCTTAAGGTAGTGGTAGCTTGTTAGTATATTTAATGTTTTCTGTCGTTTTGGGTTATAGTGGAATTGAAGCAGAGGACGTGACCACATGTGGAGGCTCAGCTGCCAGGGAGAAGGACACCCAGCTTCCAGATGTTTGATTTGCTGAACCTTTAGTCCCAGAGTCTGCAAGGACAGGGAGACTCACTTGAAGGTCCTTCTCCAGGAAGCTCTCAAGGCTAGACTCTCTGGATCTGATCAGTCCTCAGATCCAAGGTCTCAGAGGCCAGTCATGGCTCCTGTGAGTTCCAGTGACTGAAGGGTTCCAAGAAACTGAAACCCCTGTTGGGGCTGGATTCAATTCCTGTGGCTTCCTCAGTAAAGCTCCTGAGGCTACACATGTCCAAACCTGGGCTGCGTGGTCAGATCTGACTACCCTAGTTCCGGAAGAGAGGTCAAGCGACAGTTCGATCATCCTCACCAATACCATACCTCATGGCTTGCAACTTTCTGATCCTGATGGATCCCTCTCATCTGTAAGACCAAGGTCAATTCCTACTTCCACTTCTGGATCCAGGAAGATGGTTTCAATCAGTGTGTCAGAACTGGGGCCATCAGCACCTTCAATTCTGAGTGGTGTAGCACTGAAAAAAGCTACATCGGATCAAAGTAGCCACTGTTGGCTGTGCCACTTCCCATGCATCAGAATGATCTATTCTGTCCAACTCTGACAAGATTGATATGGTTCCAGAGCAGAGACCTGTTTCACCTCCAATTTCAGTAGCAATGGAGATGGATTTGTGTATAATGTTGGATCTGATGTTGTCCAAGTCTTTGGACTTGCTGTCAGTTCCTGCTTTGGTTCCAGTGTCAGTTCCAGCTACATCCATGGTTCTGGAAAGGTCTGTCACCGTGCAGCCCAAGTTCACTTTTTGGCTCCAGTTCATGCTTCAGATCAGAGGGTGAAATGCAAGATTTCTAAAAGGAGGCATGCTTCCCTGGTTCTAAGATCCATCATCATCTTTATCTATTGTTAAGAAGAAGAGGCCAGAAAGTGGCATGCTTCCTCTTTCTGAGACCCGTACAGGGTCTCCACAAAGAGCTGGATACTCAGACCTTCCTCTGGATTCATTGTCATCTCTGGTGCATTTTCTCTCTGATCCAGACGTGGATCAGTACCAGGGGGAAGATAGAGCAGCGGTTCTCATACTGTGGGTTTGGACCCCAAAGTGGATTGCAAGCCTGTTTTAATGGGGTCACCAGGGATGGCGTTAGACTTGCCAGGATGGAAGCTGAAACCTGAGCCCCACTGCCCAGGGTCAAAGCCGAAGCCCAAGGGCTTCAGCCCTGGGTGGTGGGGCTCAGGTTACAGTCTCCCCCGCCTGGGGCTGAAGCCCTTGGGCTTTGGCTTTGACCCCCAACCCGAGGTGGTGAGGTTTGGGCTTTGGATGGGCTCAGGAGGGCTCTGGCTTCAGTCCCCCCTTCTGGGGTCGTGTAGTAATTTTTGTTAGAAGGAGGTTGCGGAGCAATGAAGTTTGAGAATCCCTGAGACAGAGGAATGCAAAGACCTATAGCTTGCTTTGTATCACCCTTTGATCTATCTCCTGTAGACATGTTCTTGAATCCGAGTTGCTGGGGAGACTGGCGGTCCTGGGACTGATGGCTTTATTAAGGGCCACCTCAGGAATTCGTCAGTTATCCTCCATGTGGATGGAGAGGTAAAGTTTTGTCTACAAAGTATCCAACAGTTCAGAGATCTTCTGATCCAACTTCTCTGGGGCTGTTGACATTTCAGACCATGATGCCCGAAATGCTTTCTGAGGAAGAATGTGTGGGGATAGCTGCCCTCTTTGAGCAGGAACATATGAAAACAGACTGTGAACCTGATTTATCACCAGATGAACATGTGGGAGTGGCTTCAGCCTCCTTTTCTTTCGAAAACACTTTGCCCTTCCATGATTTGGTGTACTGTATGGCATCCACTTTGAATCTGCCTGCAGTGCCTGTGGAGGAGACTTCTCCCATGCTGTTTGATATCCTTGGTGCTACTTTTAGGAGTAGACTATCTCTACCCATTTTGGATGGTTTGCTACAGATGGCTAAATATGTGTGGTCTGCTACTGCCTCTTGTCAACCTGCCTCCAAAAAGGTTGACAAGTTGTGTCAGATACCATCTGAGGGGTTTTCCTGTTTTCATACAAATCCTATACCTAATTCACTGTGGTGGCTGCTGCCAGTAACAGGGCAGCATCTGGACAATCACACTCCACCCCATCTGATAAGGAGAGGGGAAAAGATTGATTCATAAGGGGAGGAAAGGCGAATTATCAGGTAGTCATGGCCCACTACAGTTCCATTTATGGGAAAAGATGACATTGTTTTAACAAGACTTACATGACACTTCGGACCCTGCTGCCAGAACATTATCATTTGCTCTATCAGGAGGCAAGCTTGGCTTTGTTCCTCCTCTCTAGCTCTGGACATTTGGCTTATGTTGAAGGAGCTCCCTTTTCAAGGAGGGGGGAGAGCCTTTTTAGTGAAAAGCAGACAAATTACTAGAAAAATTAAAGGACAAGAGATTGACAGCCCACTCTCTGGATTTAATTTTCTCTGCTTGGAAAAGGCCCTCTATTTTATTTCTAGTACCAAAGGCAGTCCTATCTCAGTCTTCATTATTTTATTTTTTGTCAAGTCAAAGACTTCAACAATACCAGCAACCTGTAGCCTTCCAGAATCAATGTAGAAAGAGGCCTTTCAAACCAAGGTCTAAATCTAAAAAGCCCACTTCCTTGTCATCACCTTCATTGTGGAACAATCAGCTTCAGTTTTGATGAGAAAATTAAGAATCAAGGAACACCCAATCAGTTTCGGTCTAGCTTCTTCTTTCAAAACAGACTAGCCCACTTTATCAATGCATGGAGGCAAATTACATCAGACCAATGGGTTTTAGAGATTGTAGAAAGGGCTATGCCATACCTTTTGAGACTCACCCTTCCCCCCAGTTTCTTCTACCTTTAAATCTTCAGGGACCCTTCCAATGAGGCTATTCTTCTTGCAGAAGTTGAAAAATTGCTTCTGATAGGAGTAGTAGAGGCGGTCATGCAAATACCAGAGGGATTTGGGTTTTTTATTCCTGTTACTTTCTGATGCAGAAGAAAGATGACAGAATTTGCTTAATACTAGACTGAATAGTCTTGAACAAGTACATCTGGAGGGTTTGGTTCTGTTTGTTGCTCTATAGCAGTGGTTCCCAAACTTGTTCTGCCGCTTGTTCAGGGAAAGCCCCTGCTGGGATTGGACGGTTTGTTTACCAGCCATGTCCGCAGGTTTGGCCGATCGTGGCTCCCATTGTCCACGGTTCTCTGCTCCAGGCCAGTGGGAGCCGCTGGAAGCAGCGTGGGCTGAGGGACATACTCACCGCCGCTTCCAGCAGCCCTCATTGGCCTGCAGCAGCGAACCGCGGTCAGTGAGAGCCGCGGTTGGCTGAACCGGCGGACACAGCAGGTAAACAAACCGGCCTGGCCCACCAGGAGCTTTCCCTGCCCAAGCAGCAGAACAAGTTTGGGAACCACTGCTTTATAGCATCCTGTACTTACATGACTCCATTTGCACATCTAGGAATGAAACCTATGTAGTACTGGATGTCTCGGCTCTACAGACCAGTTTGGGACAGCCTTTATAGATTGATCACCATGCCTCAGAACATCATAGTTTTCCTAGAATGGTGGTCAGTCAGAGAGAATGTGCTCAGAGGTGTACAGTTCTTTCCCCCAAGGCCATCCCTCAGGGTAATTTCAGATGCATCAAACAAGGTGTGGGGGGGACTCACGTGAATCATTTATGACAGTTCAAGGGCATGTGCAAGAGAGAGCACTGCACTGCACATCAATGTGTTGGAAGTGACAGCTGTTCATCTGGCCCTCAGACTTCCTCTCTCACCTACAAGGGAGGATTGTGACAGACAATGTATGGCTGATGTATTACAACAGCAAGCAAGAGAATGCTTACTCCACTCTCCTGTGTGCAGAGGCTTTAAGCCCATGGGATTGGTGTATCCATCACAACATTTTTACTGTGGCCCTATATCTGGCAGGGGGAAACAATGTAGTTGCAGATCATCTAATCAAAGACAGCTTTCATATGCACAAATGGTACCTAACAGATCAGTCAATTATCATATTCTCCAGCTGGAATTGACCAGATGTGAAGCTGTTTGCAACATGGTCCAACAAAAAGCGTGATCTCTTCTGTTCCAGAGTGGATAGGGACTATCTTGGTAAGATGCTTTCCTGCTTGCACTGGGGGGAAAGGGCTTGATGTATGCCTTCCCCCTGCTCCCCCCTCCAGTGATTCAGAAGGTGGTTAGATACACCAGGACAGGGTAAAGATAATTATCATTGCCCTGGCTTGGCTATGTCAACAGTGGTTTATTGATCTCCTCCTTCAATTCTCTGGTGGAGTCTTAATGTGTCTGACACTGTCTCCAGACCTGCTGTTTCAGCAGGAGGGCAGGAATCTTGCACACAGATCCATAATTTCTTCACCTGTCGGCATTGGCAATTGGACTTTGACTCTGTCTGCTCTTGAGCAGTGATGTTCTTTGTTTTTGCAGGACATGCTAAGTAACTCTAGAAAACAGTCTTGTAGAAGCCGTTATTCTTAAAGTAGACCCAGGTTTCAGGCATGGATGAGGGAAAATCTGATTCCCTTATGTCTGCTTCTGTTCCTTGTGTTCTGAATTCTTAATGTACTTCAAATCTCAGGAATTATCTAACTCATTGTTAAAAGTTCATTTGGCAGCCATCTGACGTTAGTTGATGTTAGATTGATTTTTTTTTTTCATAGTTCAGTTAGCCATGCTGGTGAAGTAGCCCTTTCAACCCTTGGCTCTGTGTTCTTTCTATTGTTTATTTATCAAAATGGCTTTCATTATTGCCATCACGTTGGCTTGGGGAGGGAGTGAACTGAATGTTCTTATAGCTTATACACCTTTTACTTCTCTTCATAAGGACAAAGGTAGTTTTCAGACTTGATCTCCAGTTCTTACCTAAAGTGGTGGTTGATGGTTTTTTTCACATCGGACAGTTAATTTGCCACCCCCTCTCCCCCACCATACTCTAATAAGGAGAAATTGGTCCTGCTACACTCTTTGGAAGCCAGAAGGTCCCTTGCTTGTTGTTTAGAAAAGAGTAAAATTTTCATATATCTTCTAGATTGTTAGTGTCTTATGCTAAAAACTACATAGATTATACAATTTCTTCTTCTCTCGATGGATAAAATGTATTGATGAAAGTTACACACTAGCAAAAGTTCCTATATTTGCTTCAATTCAACCACATTCCACTAGCTACTTCCTTTGTTTGTCTTAAGCAAGTGCCAGCTGCTGAAATTTGCAGAGCTGGAACCTGGACTTCAGTGCACACTATTACGAAGCATTATCCTTTGGATTTCGCCTATATGGCAGATGTTGGATTTGATAAAGTGGTGCTTCAGTCTCTATTCAGTTAGGACTTTGTTCCTGCCTCCAAGTTAGTTTTCACCACTGCTTCTCAATATGCAGAGCCACTCAAAGAAGAAATGAAGGTTACTTGCTCATAATTGGAGTTCTTTGAGAGGGCTCTGCATATTCACACTTCCCACCACCTTCCCCTCTCTGTCAGAGTCCTTGTTTGTTCTGTGTCTCTGGCTTTGCGGTGGATGCAACTAAGGTGGTGAGAGTGCTCCGCCTCCTACATAGCCTCGCCCACAGAACATCAGTGACCCTGAGGGAAATGGTGGGAGCATGAGAGCTCTAGCTGACGCTGCTAGAGGAGGTTCTACCACAAAGCACCACAAGGTGGCACAGTACACTGTAATTGTGACTATGCAGAGCCATCTAGAATAACTCCAATTACAGGTAAGAAACTTTCAGTTTTGGACTGCTTTGTATATGGGAGTTGAGGTGAAGTCAAAGTATATTTCAATTTACCTTTGGTAATCTCTTGATAGCGAAAGTTTTCTATTCTAATTTTATTTTCCTTGATGAAAAAAATGAGCTCGTTGATTAATGGTTTCTGAGCTCCTTGGATACAGTTTAGTTTTTGGGTGCAAAATTGTATTTTATAAAGGTTTTCATTTAGAAATATATGAATTTGGGTATCATGAAATGTGTCAAATTGACCTTCCTTGTAGTCTCCTAACTCGTCTACTGGACAAAGCGTGGACAGCAGTACTATAAGCCTCCTCATGCTATTCTGTCCAGTGGTTCTCAAAGAACGGTAAACCTCCTCATGCTACTCCCTCTCATGGGTCTCAACTCTTTTCTAGATAGTTCGCCTAAAGCAATGTTTCCCAAAGTGAAAGGCTCCTTATCGCATTACCAATCCCCTTTGTCATCCAGCCCCCAGGACCTTATTTATCCATAGGAATCATGGTTTCAGTGACTCCTTTCTTTCTTTTTTTAAAGTAGTTCCTGACCTTAGTCTGGTAACTTCTTTTGCCCTAAAGACAAGACCATTTAATTCCATTCAAGAATAGAATTTTAAAGATCCCCCTGAAGACTTCCTTTTTTAACATACGGGTAAGTGTAACTGTGGACAGAATATATACAGGCTAAAGTTACGAGAACACTCTGCTAGGTATAAAGTTTTATTAAAATAAGAGGAACAATGAAACTAGAAATTAAACCCTTGCCATTTGGATAAACCGAGGACCCACCATTCAGCTTGAGTAACTCAACTGGGAGCTGCATTGATTCTCAAAAATAAGAGAACAAATCAACCCTACTATGGTAGACTGTGGGTCTGCTTTGCAGCTGCTACTGCAACCTTGTGGTTGCAGTGTGCATGTCTATGGGTGTAGATTGTGGGGACTGTCACTAGATGTAATTCCTGATTTGCCTACTTCTGCCTCTTCATCTCCTGAATAGAACAAATGCACTCAGGAGGCCACCCCTTCACGGCCCCCTGAGAGCTATGTGCCAACATCCAATTCTGGGCTTGTTGGGTTCTCCCCCTACACACGCGAGCGATATCAGGTATATTGTGTGTTGGGCAGCCTATAAGGGGAAGGAGGGACCTGAAGGTATTATTTACCTACTGTATACTGGTGAAAGGTATATACTGTTCTATATTTTAAAAATCTACTAAGATTATGTAGGCTATAGGTGAAAATTAGTAGCAGACATACTTTAAATGCATTCAGAGCAACTGCTTTGTAATTAATATAAAAAGAAAGTTATGTAGCTGAACAATTTACAGGAATTAATAACTGGCTGACTGTTTTTTCAATTCAGTGCTTTGTTTGCTTACCTGTACTTTAGTTCTTCACTTGCTAGATAGAAATGTTCATACAATGAATATGCCTCATTTCCTTCCCAGTCTTTCAGGTGTATTTTAAGAACATAGCGTTTCTGATTAGTCAGTTGAGAAACTAACTCATTTCCCAGCCAGTACTCCCCAGCAGGATCACCAAATCCCTGTAATCCAAGTTGTATATTTAAATAACTTTAATTTGTTTTTCTTTGATTTTGAAATAATCAGTTCATCAATTTTTAAATGTAATTGCTTTGTCAACACAAAAAGTGTCCTACAAATATGAGGATCCTAGGTCTTTGGTATTTCAAATTTTGGATTTCAGCGGGGACCAATTTAGGAACTTTAAACAAAATGTATCACTATTAGACTTATTAGATTGGGGGAATATTTGCCAATAGAAACACAAATATAAATAACTTAATGAAAATTAAAGATGTGGACGCAACATGAAATAGCTGACTTAGGGGAAAAAATGCTATATTTCTTTGTAAAAACAAACATCACACTTGCAAGTCTCTGCTTAGGCAAACAGTTTATATTACTCTGACATTTCCCAAATGAAAGCACAATTTTTCATTTAAGAACTAAAATGCAACTTTAGAACCTGTTTAGGCAATACAACTTTAAGTAACTGATTAATATTCTTTTATGATTGTCTGTGTAGATTTCAGAGATTATCAGAAAAATAATAAATTAGATTTAAAGCTTCAAAAGAGTGTGGCTCTTACCATCTTGTACTCTTTCCATGTCCGGTGAAAGTCCACACTGCCATCTTTACGCTGCTGAATAACTGTCCACCCCCCTCCACTGCTTTCCATATCACAGTATGTCTGTCAATAAGAAGAGTGTGTGATTGCATAAATGCAGGTACTCACATGTCAATTGACACATATTGCATATATATTTTATATAGCACAGTATACAGTAAAACTACGGTTGTCTTTTGTTTGCCTAGCAGAGCATGCCAGGTTTGCTAACACCTATGAAGCTGAGCTGTTTTGAATAGCTTGTATTCTAATTAAAATTGTAATTAATGATATTGAAATGATATTGAATGTTTCTGAAATACTGTACTTACTGTATATTGGTTTTATGTTGTTGTAGTTTGGTGCATCAGAATTAAATCCTTCCCTGATGTGCCTTAGCTATAGTTACTGCTGTAAGTGTACAGTAGGCAGAGCCAGTTAAGATAATACTGCCAAATCTGCAGCGGCATGGGGCCCCAGAATATGGAATCCTCATTGGGAATGTCTACACTGCAAAAAAAAAAAAAAAAAAAAAAAAAAAGACCGACAGCAGCAAGTCTCAGAGCCTGGCTTGGTGTCACAGGGCTTGCACTACAGGGCTAAAAATAGCAAAAAAAGACTTCAACTCTTTAATTTACCCCACATGGCTGGACACCAGCTGAAGTCATTGGGGGCCTGCGTAGGTGCAGGGGACTGTCAAAATACCATTTTTACAAGAAATATGTACTAGTGTGCTAACAGTGGGAGAAAACTCCATGATCTTATCTAATTCTCTTTTGAACCCAGTTCTAGTTTTGGCCTTCATAACATCCCATGGCAACAAGTTCCACAAGTTGACTTTGCATTGCACCTAATTTATACAAATATATGTTTACATGGATTATTTTAAAATGTCAATATTTACTAAATATTAAACACTTTGTTGTGCAAGATACTGTAAGTACATATATTTCCTATTCCAAGTGTATGTAAGTATTTTTTAATGGCCACCACTGTGCACATGCTCATTTTATGACTTTGCTTTTTTACATCATTTATTGCACTTACATGTAAGTAAGAATTTCTATTTGGAAGTCTTGTTTGCTTCAATTTATAAACCGGCTTGTAAGGAATTGCTCTTGTGCAAAAATTGTTTAAGCAACTCTCAAACAAAATATTTGTTTTATTTTTATGGTTTCTCAGAAAAAAAAAAAAATTTAGTTAAAAGGACACATTGATTTTAAAACAATTTAGATTTTTAAAATGCCTTGCACAATGCAGAACATATAATTAATTCCATCAGTTTCTGCAATAATGGGATGAAAGACTGACTTCAAAAGCTGCGGCTAAACTAGTGGTTTAATAATATTGCTCTAAGCTAAGTTGTATATTAAAAACATAAAACAAAGTTAAGCCAGTATTTGTGACTTTTCTCAAAAGTTATCACAAAGCCTTGAGAATCTCTCAAGATGTCCACTTGAGCTAACCTTCACTTTAATATTGTTTTTAGATATAAGTATTATTTCAACATAGGGATTGTTACCAATGTCTGAGTATAAATACAACAACATTTGCAGTCATACACTAGAAATTTGGATGGGTCTGCACCATGCTCTTAACTAGTCAAGAGTGTGTTAATTTTTTCATTTGTTACATAAGAATGAGCTATGTGATAGAGTAATTTGTCTGAGTGGTATTCCTGTCTCTGCCACTGACCTGCTGGGTGACTCGCCTCCTGTGTGCCTCAATTTCTCCATCTGTAAAATGGAGATAATACTCCCTTCTTTTTGTAAAGCATTTTGCCATTGGCTAATGAAAAGTGCTATATCAGAGCTAATTGTTACTATCATATGTACAATATTATATGTAATATTACAGTACATTATATTATTTCCTAAAGCTTAGTAAACTTACTGTGACTTGGTCATTAAAGTATTACATGTAAAGAACTGCCTGTTACAGTTTAAGGGTCTCTGTGAACTACCTTTTAGTGTTCTGTCCTTTCCTGTTTCTTGTTATAAAAAATCCTTGGAGCAGCTTTACCAGTGTGAGAACACTGATAGAAACTAATTCATGTAACATACATTCTGGTTTAAAGAAGTGATAAAAATTAGATCACTTCAGTTTTAGAAATATTAGGCCATATTTAATTTGGTGGAGTTAGATTCACATTTGCCAGTGGCAATTTTGGTCCATTAACTACAGTAGTGTTTTGTTTTTCAGACCTTTTAATCTAATTTACCTTATAATATATAAGACTGAGGCTTCATACGTTCTTGGATATACCATTTATACTACTGTAGCTTAAACATGGAATAATTGTTCTATGTTAGTTTTAATGTGAACATAAATTGATGCTCAATATGAACTGTGTGTTGTAGGCTTAATTGCAACTCTTTAAATGTGAACGATGTATATATTAAATTAGACCCAAGCTTCCTAGTTCTGTGGGAAGGTGAACTGTGTTTCCACTGGATAAAGTAGCCACACGTCATGAAAAATGCCTGCAGCCAATCCTCTTTGGGCTGAGATTTCATCAGCTAAGCAGTGTTAGGTCTAGTTAATACTTAGATGGGAACCCTCTAAGGAAAATCTGAGCTAGAGGAAGTGGTTTGGTGAGTCAATTTGTAATCTTACAAAGAGATGCTAGAAAGACATTCTGCCGGAGACACAAAACGGAGGTTTGGACTACTTACGATCGATCATTAAAGATCCCTTTTCTTATTCTGCCTGTATTAAAATTACACTGGTTGGTTAAAAAGAAAAAAAAAAAGTGGTGCTGTGTGACATGTGACTCAAGGACATTCAGCCACTAGTTTACGTTTTGCATAATGTAAGCTAATGGCTAGTTCATTGAGAACCTTTCTTTTAATTTTGCAGAATGTAAATGAAGTCCTAAAGACAACTAATATAAAGTATTAAAGGGACAGTGTCAACTTCAAATGTAGTTTGCAGTGTTATTGTAGCCATGTTTTTTTTTAATCCTTTGTATTGAGTTCCTGAAATCCTGGTTAATTGAAGTCAATGGCAAAACGTCCATTAACGTCAGTGGAGCCATGATTTCATCCTTGAGTTCTCTTGCAGCCTTTGTATGTGGCAATAATGTGAAGGTCATCTTGGGATGACAAGTATGTCCCCTTAAGTATATGGGCACAGCAAGTGTGTATGACTATGCCTAATTATAAAGTAATCGGGGAAATGTGTACTGGTTCATTGTACCACTTTCCAAGGAGGAAGCTCTAAGAGTGTTAATATGAAATACAGGAAAGAGGTTTTATCAATTGATCTTAGGATGTAGGATATCCAAAGTAGAGAAGATACTAGTGATAGGTTGTACTTGGGGTGTGTGTTTAAGTTAGGATAGTCTTATGTCATGCTATTGAAACTTGTTGGGAAGGCTAAAGAGAGGAAGAAAATGAGTTGGACTAGGGACAAATTTGTGGCTATTAAATTGAAGGCAGCAACCTTACTATTTAACATTATTGGTAAATAAGGTTACATTCAGTTGAGCAGTTCTATTATACCCTATACCTGTTGTTTTTTATTCACTTCTATTTTATAGTTAATGATTTGGTACAGCATGCATATAAGATGTAGTAAAGACTAGGATTATTTATTTTGAAAAGGAAAAGTTGGAGCATTAAAAATGATGAAAGGTATGGTAAAAATGGATCAAATTTAAAATCAGTAAAAGTCGATTTATGTAATCGGTAATGCCTAGGTAAAATTCATTACCATGAGAGGCAATCGAGACAAATACCATGGCTGGATTTTAAAACGGGTGTAAATAAGTTTATTAAGCAGCTATCCAAGTTAAGATGTTGATATGGCAGAGTCATCAAGGCTTATTCATCAAACTGCATTAATCATTGAAGGGGTCAGGAAGAATTTGTACCTGTATGTAAAGCATTGTATAATTTACCTGGTACATTATAAAGAATTTGTTCACCTTCCTCTGAACCATCAAGTATAGCCAATGACAGAGGCAGGATATTAATTTAGATGGACCTAATTTTACAATTTCCTTATCGCCTGAGAGCTTGGGCTAAACTTCAGTTCCACTGGAGTTTGTTTTCAAGTTATAAATTCCTTAAAATAGGATAAACAAATAGTTCTAATAAGCTTACAATGTTCTCAAACCGTGGGATTTTACATCACATAAAATAGAATAATTTACTTAAATTCTGCAGATGTCTTCCCTAAAATATTTATATGCTCTAGCAAATATTCATCTACCCCCAGAGCAGTAAGAGTGTATGCTTCTTTTTTAGATTTTACAATCTTAGGGCTAAAGACTGAGTTTTCACTTTTCTTTGGAAAGTACCTTGCACGCTGTAGTGGCTACAGAAGTACAAAAAATAAAATCCTCAAAACTAATAGGAATGAACACATGAAGTGGTTCCGGGGATTGTGTGTGTGTGTGGGGGGGGGGGGTTAGTCTTATTTAATAGATTTTCTTAGCAGTACTGATTTTATAAATATAATCTTAAAACAAAGGCAGGATGAATATTTCCACATCAAAGATTTCTGAATCAGTTGGGTTTTTAATGTGTATTATGTTCTTTTGAAAGGTGCCACTTTTATAGCCATGGAGTTCAAAGTCAATTTTATTGGCAGAAAAGGTATTGCAAGGTAATGTGAATGTGCCAGTGTACCTCACCTACTATTCTGAAGATACCAGTTTTAAGGGGTGAGAAGGTAGATATCTACCTGAGATTTCAGTGTATGGACTCTGAAATCCATTTTGCATGTTGTTACTTTACAGACCTCTCCACAGGGAGATGGACTGGAGCAGAATCACACGCAGAGTACTAAATGGCCTTCAAACAGTGAAACTTTTTTTACTTACAATCTTGATTGGCAACCTAGGCCCCCAACCTGTAAACACTCATGTACTCAACTTTACTCATGTGAGTAAACCCCTTTGACTTCAAGATCAGTGCCCTCGAGGTGAAATTTAATATCCTGTTACTAACTACCTGACTGATGCAGGCTCCTATCTATATCTGCTAAATGTAATATATATTTAAATTACTATCTTTAAAATAAATATTTCAATAATTTTGTGTTTTAAAGATCAGTCCTTCAGGTTGGAGAATAACAAAGTAGAAAAAGAAAGATGAAGAGTAAAGAGAAGGAAAGGTTAAGTTAAAGAAACTAAATTGAGGGGAATAAGATACTTTAGAAGGAGTTATCAAAATGTTTAGAGATTACAGACAAAGATAGCTTGATTTTAAAAAAAAAATTAAAAAAAATCTTAAAAGCCTAAAGAAAGAGATGGGCCATGTGAGTAAGGGGAAGACACAGGGGCAACTGCTTAGTTTAAAATAAACACAGTAGATTTACTGTGTGAAAGTTTGCTTCCAAGGACACGGATTTCTTTTCATTTAGTAATTTATGTGAAAATTGAAAAATGAGAGATGGCTAATTGGTGGTGTATATAATTGGATCAAAATTCCTTTAAAAGGATAACAGTAAAATGAAAACATATCAGTATATAGGACTTTCTTTAGCACGCTTTACTCAGGTACAACTCCCCTGGACTTTAAAACCTCAAAGATACGAATGCCAGAGTTATGGACTTACCAGTCAACCAGACACCCTCTGGAACTGGAAATAGCGGAGGCCAAAAAAAAAGAGGCAAATGCTTAACTGCCTTGGGGCTTTTGGCGCAGGGAGGTTAGGGCTGCAGTTGCAGGGTGAAGGGGGGGATCGGTGGTTGGGTGTGTCAGGGCTTCTGATTCTCAGGGGCACAGGGCTTCAGCTCCACAGCTCCTTTCCCAGCTTCAGCCCTGTGGGGGCCACTGGGGCTTCAGCTATGCGGGAAGCACCGGTTTCAGCCCAGTGCTTCCCCCATAGCTAAAGCACCTGTGCTCTGGTGCTCCCCCTTCTCCCCCCCCCCCCGCTGAAACTGGGAGCGGAACCGTGAAGCCACCCCAAGCCCTGGCGCCCACCCTCCCCCCCTGCGGGGCAGAACCAGGAATGGAGATGCAGGGCTGAAGCCCTAAGTCCCGGCGCCTCTTGTAAGGCTGAAACTGGGCGCAGAGCCATGAGGCTGAAGCCCAGAGCCCTAGTGCCCCCCAGTCTAAAGCCCTGGTGATCCTGAGGGTCAGATGCCCTAACACCTACCCCCCCACACTCATGGCTGAAGCCTCAAACGCTCTCTCCCACCCCTCCAGGGGGCTGAAGTCCGTAAAGTCTTGTTCAGAGTTATCTCCATTTCCGAGGCGTCCGTAACTCTGAGGTTCTACTGTAATGTTGGTTGGAATCAGGAAAAACAGATATCAGGTTTAGACATGCAGCAGGCGTCTTCAGACAGATGCCACGCACAAATAAAGATATTAACCTCTCAGATTACAGCAAACTGGGCATGGGTGCGCATGCACGTGTGTACCTATTTGATGTATTTTGTGAACAAACTGCTTGATGGCTCAAGGACCTAGCAGCTGTGGCACTATGTGGAAACAAAACTTGATTAGTTATTTGTATTATGGTGACATTAGTGGACTGAGGATCAGGGCCATATTGTATGAGGTGCTGTATGAAGGTCCTTGTCCCAAAGAGCCTAACTTCATGCATTGTGAGAAGTCAATGGGACTACTCAATGTGTAAAGTTGAGCATGTGTGTAAATCTTTTTAAGGATCCAGCCCTAAAAATTGATACTATTGGATGATATGCAATTTGAGTTAAACTCTGTACCTTGCCTAACAGGTTATGATGAAATGATAAACTAAACAGCAACCATTTAAGTGTTTCCTACATGTACAAAACACTAACATACGTCAAATACTGAACAAAGTTTCCCATTCAGGGAAAAGGAGAGATTCTGGATATACTTGCCACAGCACCAAAATAAGACAACAAGGACTATTTAAATTCATAAATTGTAAGTGACGTGACTTTTCAAATCATATAATGTTGCCACTCTCACAACTTCATTGCACAATATTAGATTGTTTTCAGATACATTGATGCATGCAATTAGTTGAGAATCTCAGGTTTCCTTTTCTTAAAAAAAAAAAAAAAAAAAAGTTTCCAGTCTTCATGGCTGTGGGGAAAAACTTGAAAATGTGACTTCTAAAGGTTCAAACACCAGAAGGCAAATGCAAGGATACCATTTTTTTTAGTCTCATGATTTTTAAACCAATGTTATTGTTTTGGGGGACTTGACTCTCAATTTTTGGATGTTTGGCAACATTGAGTATAAAATGGAGTAACTTAAAACTTCAACAGGTCCCAGGAGTTTTATGCCAATGAAGAATGAGAACATTTTCAAAATCTCAAAAAAAAATTCCTGTCAGGAAAACCATTTCCCACCTCGCTCTATACTACATTTATTTAATTCTGTGTTATGATGAAATCTACTGATAATGCAGTAACATAGGTTTACACAGAAATTGTTTATAAGCAATGGGAGGTCAGAAGGTAGTATAAGAGGAACAGATGAAAACATAAACAGTAGTGCAGCACTTTGGCAAATAAAAAGAAGTCATTCTGTTTCCTGGTCTGTATGGCAATCCACATCATAAACAGTAGAAAATTGTGTTACCATGTTGATTATCTAGAATATATATATATACACACACCACTTCTCTTGACACTTCATTTTATGCATTGTCAATACAAAACTGACTCTGACTGAAAATGTAGGGGTAGTGTAAAATAAAATTTAATTTGATACCCTAAAAATAACAAAAATGTATTTTCTGTTCCCTTAATGTCTTCTTTTTTCCCCATCTGCAGTACACAAGGTGAATTTATTTTTCATTTTTAACATAGCTAATTACCCCATTCTCAGAATCTTCAGAGTATCTTAGGTCTTTCTGTTTAGACATTTATTGCAAAACTAAATATTCAAATATGAGCCCTACAAATATTTTACAGTCAGGTATATTTTGCATTCTAAAGAGTTTGATTGTAATTCATCAGAAGGATGATATATTTTGACTATTTTTACACACAATTTCAGAAGTTTGTTTTTTTTAAAGAAATAGGTGAATCATGCTATGAATACTTATACTGGAAACAATACAAAAGTTACTTAAAATGTTTTTGAATTTAAGCCATGTTATTAAACTCTCTAATAGTCATAAATCAGTTTTCTCTTGTACTGTTAACAGGCACATTAACTTGTTTTTACAAGCTACATAGTCATGATCCCATATATTATATTTGAAGGTGGAGTCAAGACCAAAGGCCAAAAAGTGGGACCACAACAGCTGTTCATAGAGCCTCCATAATTTTACTGTAATGTTTGACTGCTGTAGTCCAGTGCTTACATATTCAGTGGTTTGCATCTCTTCTAACATTTGGAGTTGTGAATGCAAACTTCCATTGCTTTTAGGTATCTCAAACACGCCAACCTACCCCTCATTTCATTACAGTAGTGGAATCTCATGTTACATAATTTTCCTTGTAAGATAGATATATCAATTCACATATTAGTGTCTCCAAACATCCCCTTTTTTAATCTTTCATTTTGTACAATTTTTCTGATAATCTTTTTGTAAGTTCCATATGCGCCACAGAAAAAAGCTATGAGAATTCATTAGATATTTTTTCTCTTTGTAAATATATGGCAGCAAGATTAAATCCTAAAGCACTCATTGTGCTGTTGCAACAAGTCTGAAAATTTAAACTTGTGCTGTCAGTCAAATGCTTTCAAATTGTCAGTTTGTCCACCAGTTGACCATGATGGTTTTCTTCCAAGACACTATTAAATTGTGGGTGTATAAAAATCAGATGAGGCTATAAAATATGTAAAGCTGCCAAGTTCCATCCAGAGGCTGAGGGAGATTTGAGAAGGAGTGTTGAAGTAATTAGTGCAATCGTTTAACACACAGCCATTGCCATTGTCTAAATATTTGCCAAAAATGGACTTAAGAGCACACCACACTAACTCCTAACATTGCCTTGGAAACTCAAAACACAAAAATATGCATTAATCCAGCATCACTCCTATGGATGCTCATTGAATTTTTGTTTTGTTTTGTTTTGTTTTGTAGGTTTTCTTTGGCTCTGCATCCAGGCATTATCTGTCTTCCTAATTCTGTTGTCCTTATAAGAACATAAGAATGGCCCTACTGGGTCAGACCAAAGGTCCATCTAGCCCAGTATCCTGTCTGACAGTGGCCTTAACTGACTCTGGTACCTCTCTCAAGTGTCCAGCGTTTCACACAGTTGCATTTTGCTCAGGTTTTGTAGGCTTTTTCCACCATACTGCTACATCTCTAGACCTGCTTGCACTGGTGGTTCTTGCCAGAACTGTATGCAAGCTGCAGAGCCCACATAGCTGGCAGGACTGGCAGAGAAGAAGCTATCCTTAGAGCCATCGTGGAACTCCTCCCTTAGGCCTTGTCTACATGGCGAAGTTACACTGATTTAAAATTGATTTTGGAAACTGATTTAAATTAAGGTGGTGCAAAACCCCAGATTCCTAAACTATTTAAAATAAACTGAAATAAACCTGGTTTAAACCAAAATAAATGTATCCACACAGGGGTTTGCACCAATTTAACTAACAGTATGTCTACACTACAAAAAGGTGTGTTCTTAACTTGCATGAGCTAATTTGGCAACTCAACTTTTAACTCTGGTTAGCATCTCAAATTTAAGGGGTGTTGCAATGTCTTCACTGCTATTTTAACCCAAATTAGCTCACGAGTTAGCTAATCTGAATTAAGAAAACATCTCTTTGTAGTGTAGACATAGCCTCAGTTTAAAGTCATATCTTTTAGTTAAACCAGTGCAATTTTCTTATGTAGATAAGGCCTCACTGACTGCATAGCTGGGCTGGCTGAGCCCCAGTGAGTGTGTTCACCCATGTTGGGCAGCTTCTGCCTGCCTACAGCATTCTGCCACCACTTACATTTACTCTCCCACATGCAGTTTCTTAGAGTAAGGTAGACTGCCAAAATGGCTTAACTGCTAGGCCTTTCTCCATATGAGAGGGCTGGGCTGGAGGGAACTGTGGTCTGTGTAAAGGGACAAAGACTGCAAGGCCTGCCTTTCCTCCTTTCCCATGCCCCACCTCACCCTCAACCACTGATGAGCATCAATGGTTTATTGGGCTTTCCTTTATTGGCAAAGGATTTATGGTCCTAAGATTGTGCTGGAGAATCCTGTTGGTGAACTGGCAGGTGCTGCTAAACTGAGGAGGTATTTACAGCAAGAATGCTCCAGTTGCTTACAGTGTTCCCTCTCATTTTTCCCACCCATGTGCGGAATGAATTTTATGTGCACCAATATCTTCATATAAAAATTCATGTGGGGGTGGGGCCGAGGGGTTTGGAGAGTGGGAGGGGACTCAAGGCTGGGACAGAGAAGTGGAGTGCAGGGGTGTGAGGGCTCTAGCTGGGGGTGTGGGCTCTGGGGTGGGGCCAGGAATGAAGGGCTCAGGGCTTGGGCAGAGGGTTGGGTGCAGGGGGTGAGGGCTCCGGCTGGGAGTACAGGCTCTGGGGTGGGGTTTGGAGTGCAGGAGGGTGCTCTGGGGCTACGGGGGGTGGAGAGAGGACTCCCCTCAGCGCTGTCTCCCCTCAGCAGCACCTGGGCTTGTGGGGGAAGAGGAACCTCTCCCCACTGCTGGGGGGGGGCTTGTGGAGCTGGGACTGCAGGATAGGCGCCCCTCCCCTGATCCCAGCAGGTCTGCATTGTGCAGGAGGTCAGACTAGATGATCATAATGGTCCCTTCTGACCTTAATATCTATGAGCCTATGAGGTCTGGGCCGGGGGAGCGCTACCCCGGCCACACCTGGGTCTGGGCTGCTTCAGCTACTGCTGGGTCTGGGCTGCTCCAGAGTTGGGCTGTGGCAGGTCCAGGCTGCAGGCTGAGATGGGCCCAGGGGAGGGGCGCCTCTCCTGTGGCAGGTTGGGGGCTGGGTTAGGTGGGGGCCGGAGGCGGGGCACCCCAGCTGCAGCAGGTCCCTGGGCGGGTTCCTTGAGTGACTGCATGGTGGCCGCACAGCTTACAGGGAACTTAAGTTGCTTATACTGTCCTGCTGTCCTTGTTCAGTCAGGGTACATTTGAAGAGGCAGCTAGCCCGGTAATGTGTTAAATACAGCAGTGTGCTGATACATACAGTGATTTTAACTGTTGCAGCACAGTTAGTGGAAGTAAAACATCAGGACAGTAGAACCTCAAAGATACGAACACCAGAGTTCACTCCAATGTCTACCAGACACCCTGTGAAACCAGAAGTTCTCAATCAGGCCTCAGCACGCATGCATGCGTACGCACACACACACCCACACACACTACTGCCTCGGGGCTTCAGCCACTGGGGGGTTGGGGCTGCAGCTGCAGGCGGGTGGGAGTCAGAGCTCTGGGCGGATGTGGGGGCTCAGGACTTCTGACCCTTGGGAGCACCGGTGCTCACGGCTTTAAACTGGGCGGAGCGCTGGGGCTCGTGGCTTCAGCCCTGTGGATCTGTTCCCAGTTTCAGCGGGGGAGGGGGAGCGCATCCGGGATCAGGGCTTGAGCCCTGTGGCTCCACTCCCAGTTTCAGCCCCACGGTGCATTCCGGGGCTCAGGGCTTTAGCTATGAGGGGAATCATAGAATATCAGGGTTGAAAGGGACCTCAGGAGGTCATCTCGTCCAACCCCCTGCTCAAAGCAGGACCAGTCCCCAATTAAATCATCCCAGCCAGGGCTTTGTCAAGCCCCAGCACTCCCCCCGTAACTAAAAGACCCGATATCCAGTGCCCCCACTACCCAGCTGAAGCCGGGAATGGAGCTGTGGGTCTAAAGCCCAGAGCCCTGGTGCTCCCAGGGGGCAGAAGCCCTGAGCCCCCAGTGGGAGCCCTGGTGGACCCCTAGGGTCAGAAGCCCTAACTGCGCCCTGTGCCCTGACCTCCCCCCAATCCCTGAGGCTGCAGCCCCAACTTCCCCTTGGTCCACCCTGGCTGAAGTCCGTAATGTCTTGTTCAGAGTTATGGACCATTTTGGAGTTATGGACAACCTCCATTCCCAAGGCGTCCATAACTCTGAGGTTCTACTGTAGTTTGTCTACACTAGCATTCCTTTGTTACCTCCTGTGTAGTCTCACCCATGTTATCAAGGGTACTTTTTTGGGGGGTTTTGTGTTTTGTTTCCAGAGAATAAAGGTTAGTGTAGACCAGGCCTTTTACTTTTTCCCAGGCAGTTATGCTGTGGCATGTGAGCTGTTGCACATATGCAGAGCTGTTGTGTTGTGTATGTAACAGAGATATGTTGAGGCAGAACCTTACGGTATCAGTAGCATTAGTTTAGTTCTGTACTGTTCATGTGGAAATGAGGGGTGAAATCCTGGCCCCGCTGAAGTCAATGGTAAAACTCCAATTGACTTCAGTGGGCCCAAGATTTCACTTGAAGTGCTTTTTTTCCCCCCACAGAGTTCAAACCAAGTAATTCAGCTGAAATAATTTCCACATGGACGAGTGATAAGCTGCCATTAGCAAACATGAAGAAAATATTAGTTTAAAAGACTGGTTACCCAATTTGGATTTAAAATATCTTATTTGCTAGATAAATTAGAGTTGCAGACTTTGGGGAACACGCTACCTTTTTTTCTTCTGCACTATTAGGAACTGTTAAGGTGTAGATTCCACTGGTTGTAAGTCCTGATTTGAAAGCTTCAGCACAGTCTTTGAAACGGATTTGTTCTTCTTTAGCCACAAAGTTGTTCTTGGCTGCTAAAAATGAAATAAAGACATTGAAGGGATATAAAAATAGATAAATAGCTCTGAGCTCAGGTTCTTTTCCGAGAGAAAGTTACCATGATGTAATAGTAATTAATGATGTAATGAAGTAACAGTATATTGACTTTGCAGTCCTGAAGTAGGTTTCTTGCCCTGCCCCTGCTGGTGGAAAGCACCAGAGGAAATTAGCTTAACGTGCTAGTGATATTTTGCTTCTTAATATTCAGATACAAACATACCTGCTTGACAAGTATCAATTCCTTTATACCTATTTGCATGCTTGAATAGAATAACATAGGCATATTTTTTCCTTCAGTTGCGCAGTTTCAACTCATTAGAGAATTTGATGCTATCTGTATTACAAACTGATTACTAACATGTACAAAGATATCTGTACAACTATATGCCTTTGTGATAATCTGATAAGTGAGCAAATGTCTTCAGATGAGCAAGATGTCTGAATCATAAACGAGCTTTTTCTTAAACTGAAATCAGTTAATACAGTAGCTTTTGATGGGGGCAAATGGAGCTGGTCTACACCAGAAACCATGTTCTTTTTGATGAATTAGAGTTCAAAAACATAGCCTCTTAGCCAGTACAGCAGTATGTCCTTTGCTTGCAGAGATGGGTCTCTCCATAGTATACACATATCTGGGGTTATCCGTAACTGTCGGTCAGAAGTTTCAGCTAGTGTGCAACGTACAGTCTCTGCACTCAGCATGAATGCTTCTGTGTGTTCAAGGGTGAAGCTGAGGGCATTCTCAGTGAGGGTTCCTCACTTCTGGAATTTGTTGATGTTAAAAAAAAAAATTACATCTGTGCCTATGCCTGGCCATGTTTTAAAGTGCAATCTAAAATGTATCTTCTTGTTTGTTGATAGAGGGTTTGGAATTTCCTGGCATTTAGTCGACTAGCTGATATCTATATTTGACCGTTTTGCAGTAGATACTGTGTTGGGGCAGTAGAATATATGTTCCCTATTTTTGATTCAAAGAGAGGAATGTGCCCACACACTACAATGATAAAAACCCTGTAAATGTGTGTAAATAATACTTGCATAATTTTTTATTATTTTCAGCTTGTTTATCAATTTACCTGCTTACATAGTTAGTTTACCTCAAATATAAAAAGAACACATTCAACTTTATAATTGCTTTTCCACACTCTATTGTTTGTAAGCTAGTTTAGAAGCTTTCCCTGTTGATTTTTTCTTGTTGGCAATCATTATTTTTTCCGCTCCAGGTTTAATGGTTCTGTAGCCAACATGAGTTTGACTTGTTTACTTATTTGTTCAGTAGCATAACAGATAACATCAGCAGGAATGTGCACAGCTTCAGGAATGATATTCAGTGAGATACTATCAGGTGCTATAGGGCTAAAGTTTGAGGGTTGTTTTCTTTTAAAAAATTGACAATCCTAGATATGTCTTCAAGATTTTTCAAAAAACAATGTTTTCTTATTTAAAAACTAATTGCTTGCATTTGCAATCAGACTTTGAAGCATTGTGCCTAGTCTTGAGAAATGCAAAGAGAAATTACTACAAATCAGCTAAACTAGACTGTTTTCATTACTTTCTATATTGCATTCATCTTAGATAGAGAAACAGAGTAAAATTTTAAAAATAAGTTAGATTTTTAAACTTTTACTTTCAATAATAAAAGATATTGGTAATTAAGGAAAAAATCTAAACATAATTTGAATGTCCTTTTTAATTGCTGTGGCAGAGCCAGCATTTAAATTTATATGTTCCTTGGTTTTTTGGTGGAGTCTACAAAGTTGGTGCCAATGTTTGTTTATTAAAGAAAATACTCTTAAACAGTTTTAATTTTAATTTAACAATAAATATTTAGAATACACTGGAAATTCTTTTTGAGCTGCAACTTTTCAGATAGGTAAAAGTGTAGGCCCAAACTATTTATGGTAGCTAAAATTTGGGTTCTGTGGAGATTGTTGAATTGAGAATACTGAAGTGATCCACACTTTCAATTGTACGGAAAACATTTGTTTTAAATTGTGCGTGTGGGGCGGGTAATTTCAGACATTATAAATTTAGAGGCTATGCATGCTGCACTGTATTCCCAGCCCCTGTCAACCTAAAGAACAAAGATTCTATAGTCTTACTTGGAAATAATTTGCATATAGCAATAAACTTCAGTATCTGGTCAATGCACCCTTTCCCAAGTACTGGTAAGGTAGGATGTGGAGTGCACAGATCTTGCCAGCTATGGTTAGCATAGGTGGGTGAAGCTGGGGAATATCAAGTGCTGAGGTGAGTGGGGTATGTGGGGAGGGGTTGGGAAGTCTGGGTGGAGTTGTCAGGACTGTAGATGTATGATGTCTGTGGGCTGGGGTCTTGCTTGAGGGAGCCTTGGCCTAATATTGAGCCCCTCTTCTTCAGCTGCCTATCCTGGCTGTTCCTTCCTTGCTCAAACCTGGAGAACTGAAAGGAGGAGACCGAGAGGTTGCTGGTGCCAACAAAGCTTGTGCCCACAGTGATCCTCAGGAAGAGAAACTACAACCCCTGGTGGCAGCCCAGCTGGATGTGCAAGGATCCAGCTTGGATGAGGGTTGTTTGACAAAGCTGCCAGATGTTTGTGCCATGTTGAGACTGTGTGCCACTTGGCATCCCTGTTGGGTTTGACTACTGGGAAACGAATATATGGGGTATTTGTTTTGTTTTTTGGCCGGGGGGGGGGAAGGGGTTGTGACTAATGGGCTTACCTCTTCAGGATATTAAATTGTATAGCGAGTCAAACGATTAACTGATGCAGGATTTTAAGACAATACAATACATAAAGGCATTTTTGAGATTCTAAGGTGGGGAGAAGATAGAACAACATGTAAGGATACATAAAGTTAGTGAGTGCTACTCAGCTGATATAGTAGTGTTTATACTTCACTTACAGTTTGGTGTAGCTATCATAGTAAGCAAGTTGTGAACAGTCTCCATCAGATCATGTTGCTGTTTTTGCAGAACTGAATTGTTTACCGTAGCCGTGACTAACTGTTTCTCTAGTTCTTCTATTATAGAATTTTGTCTGGATACTAGTACTTGAAGTTGATCTTTTTCATCCTTGATTGACTGAAGCTGAAATGTGTGCTTGTCTTCCATATCAAGGACTTTTTTTTCTAGAAAGCTAATAAAAAAAATATAATTAGGGTAAATTCAGCATTTCTGTGTTTTTAGCTGAAGACTATTAAGCCTGTTATAGAAGTTATTTTCCATTTTAACATATTTTTACTCTGACTTTTTTTCTAAGTGGATTCTGCAGAGAATGTTATACATGCAGTGTCATGCAGAACACTGTGAACTGTATTTAGTTTGACATCTGCTTTGTTTGATGCATTACATAACTATAATCTGTCCTAGTAGTCAAATAAATGAACAACCTATAGTTTTTTCGTTGTTGTTTTCGGACACTCTATAGTATGCTCCATATTGCCAGTTCATACACCATAACAACTCTTGTGTGTTCCACAATACTACAGTAGTATGAAGGGAAAGATATTTTTCTTTCTGGACTTGAAAGAAAAACAATCTCTCTTGAGGGTAGTAGGAGAATCAGACATGAAACTGATTTAAACCTAGAGTAACTATTCTTATGGTTATTCAAGTGTCGCGAATAATACTACTTTTCTCTTCAGTAATTTAAGGAAAAGCTAGCCTCGGAGACCTTTATCATTAGAATAAGTGACCCATTTAAAAATCAAATCTATTCAACTTTCTATTTTCTCTCCAGTTTTTAAATAAATACTTCTTTGGCCTCAACAAATATAAATTGGTTCTGACTGTTATGTTTGGGAAAGCTATGAATATACAGTTACCTAAAGTGTGCTTGCTACTTTTTCCAGAATTGGAGAGGTAGATGGTTAAAAGGATGTAACTCGTTCTGATGCTGGTCAAATCTTTAGTAGTGTTTGTTTAAAACATAAGAGTTTTGAGTTTGGTGGGTTTTGTTTTATTTTGTTTTTTTAAGCGATAAACTGAATGCTGGAAAATTAAGAAATAATACTTCCAATATTCAAATCATTCTTACATGTTTCAGTAATGATGTGGTGATCTCAGGTCTGGTAACTGTAGTCAAAAACTATAGTGACATTTTAAAATTTAATATTTACTTTATTCCCATTGGATAAATATTCTTGTTTGTAGAAAGCTGGTAGATAAAGTCTTCAGAAAGTATACACAAATATAACAGGGCAGTAAACACAAATATCAAACCATGTCTGTCCAACTTTCTTTCTGATTGAAAAATATGATTTTGACGTAGACTAAAGTATTCTTGTCAGCCAGTTAAGGAAGTATGGGCTGGATTAATGCACTACAAGGTGGGTAGAAAGCTGACTAGATTGTCGGGCTCAACGGGTAGTGATCAATGGCTCCATATCTAGTTGTCAGCCGGTATCAAGTGGAGTACCCCAAGGGTCGGTCCTGGGGCCGGTTTTGTTCAATATCTTCATAAATGATCTGGAGGATGGTGTGGATTGCACACTCAGCAAATTTACGGATGATACTAAACTGGGAGGAGTGGTAGATACGCTGGAGGGGAGGGATAGGATACAGAAAGACCTAGACAAATTGGAGGATTGGGCCAAAAGAAATCTGATGAGGTTCAATAAGGATAAGTGCAGGGTCCTGCACTTAGGACGGAAGAACCCAATGCACAGCTACAGACTAGGGACCGAATGGCTAGGCAGCAGTTCTGCGGAAAAGGACCTAGGGGTGACAGTGGACGAGAAGCTGGATATGAGTCAGCAGTGTGCCCTTGTTGCCAAGAAGGCCAATGGCATTTTGGGATGTATAAGTAGGGGCATAGCGAGCAGATCGAGGGACGTGATCGTTCCCCTCTATTCGACATTGGTGAGGCCTCATCTGGAGTACTGTGTCCAGTTTTGGGCCCCACACTTCAAGAAGGATGTGGATAAATTGGAGAGAGTCCAGCGAAGGGCAACAAAAATGATTAGGGGACTGGAACACATGAGTTATGAGGAGAGGCTGAGGGAGCTGGGATTGTTTAGCCTGCAGAAGAGAAGAATGAGGGGGGATTTGATAGCTGCTTTCAACTATCTGAAAGGGGGTTCCAAAGAGGATGGCTCTAGGCTGTTCTCAATGGTAGCAGATGACAGAATGAGGAGTAATGGTCTCAAGTTGCAGTGGGGGAGGTTTAGATTGGATATTAGGAAAAACTTTTTCACTAAGAGGGTGGTGAAACACTGGAATGCGTTACCTAGGGAGGTGGTAGAATCTCCTTCCTTAGAGGTTTTTAAGGTCAGGCTTGACAAAGCCCTGGCTGGGATGATTTAACTGGGAATTGGTCCTGCTTTGAGCAGGGGGTTGGACTAGATGACCTCCTGAGGTCCCTTCCAACCCTGATATTCTATGATTCTATGATTCTGCTATTGCTGCTTTTAGATTCATGTCCAAATTGTTTACTATTTGAAACAAAAAGAAACTTCTGAGGCTTAACAGTTATGCTTCATTCATATTAGAAACTAGTTTTGTCCCCCTTGTAACATCCTTCAGAGATGATTAATATGACAATGTGGTGAATGAAGGTGGTTAAGCAAAAGCTATTGCACCTTTGCTGGCCAACGATTGGATATGGAAGAGGGCAGGGATAATGGCTAGCTTTCAGCAAATTGAATGGTTGGGAGCCTGGGGCCTGAACAGGATCATCTCCTCCACAATATAATGGATTAGAAATGGCAGCAGTAATCTTTGGCAGTGATCTGGCTGTGCACCTGGATAGCCCTGTGCAAACGGACAACAACACAACTTTACTTTTAGCTGAGATGAGACAAGGTTTGATTGGGTTAGGCTGGATAGTAAGTAGCTGCAAGCCCCATTCCAGAGCCTGGCAGCTGCGACACAACATCATCCAAGATCGCCTGATCAGAACCATCCTGCCACCCGTAGGGAAGGTTGCCGTGAACTACACCATCCCCGGAACCAACAACCAACTGTAACCGGACATCATCATCACAAATGAGAACCGGAAAATGATCATCGTGGTGGATGTCACAGTGTCCTTCGAGAACAGGACCGCAGCCTTCCACAACGCTTGAGCTCGAAAGGTAGAGAAATACACCCCTCTGGCCGAAACCTTGAGCGCTAAGAGTTACCAGGTTCAGACACATGCTGATCATCAGAGCCTTGGGTACATGGGTCCCCAGTAGCCAGCGAGTGTTGAGAGAATGCGGAATCAGTCAACGCTATACTCGGCTGATGTGGCAACTCATGGTGTCTGACACCATCAGATGGTTGAGGGACATCTACATAAAACACATCACTGGACATCAGCAATACCAGGAGGGATGAGCTGGAGTTCCGATGAGAAATGCAGTCGGTAAAATATCTGAAATACTTCCCTGATAGACTGTACTTTCTAAATGGACAACCTACCCTAAATTCTCAATTATTGAGGGACAATCTTCACTCATCGATATATTTGCTTTCCACAACCAACTCTCTGTACAACTTCTCGCGAGTGATGTACCTGAATACTTGGATGTTAATATCTAAACTGTATTCTTAAATTTATTCATCTAAATTTGGGTTATTGCTGATTATGCACTATATGTATCTTATGACTTTTAAAACAAACTTTGTATTTGTGGATAAACTAAGCAATATATCCAGATTTACAGACACTCTTTTCTCAACCGATGTATTATATCATTTTTTAACACTAGCTCTAATAAATTTTTTTAAATCTGTCCTCTAATCCTGTGTCTAGCTCTGGTGGGCCTAGAGAAGAATTTATATCTTGGTTGCAGTTAGCAGGTTCAGAAAGTTTGTCAAGAAGTGTTCAATTCTGAGAAGTAATTTTGACTCTACCTGGAAAACGCTTCAGTGCCAACTGTTCTATAAAACTCAGGCCTGACAAACTCACTACTACTAATGCACCACTTTCATGGTACTGATTCATAAACGGTGTTTTGTAGGGTATCAAATGAAAGCTGGTGACATACTGGTCACTAATATCTGTGTAAAATATATGTACTGACACTATATGAAGAATTATGTATACATTCTGAAAATGTTTTAAAGTCTGTATCACAGCAGAGTTAGCATGCAGGTTTTCTGCCAGACCCATATTCGCCTATCCCTGTCTCTCATGTAAATTAAGCATAGTAAACAAAACACAATGGGAGCTGTGTTTGCATTCCATGTTAACAGAGACTTGTGAGGTCAACAGGAAAGGAGTAGACAGGAAAACAAGCAGTGGGGGGGCGCGGGAAAGAGAGAAAAGAGTTTTATCTGGTGGTGCACTGCGAAAGGATATACTTCAAAGGTTTACTGGACTATCACTGGTGGACAAGTAAGACATTTTGTTATGAGTCACTGAGGGAGAAAATGGAAAGGTGCTTTTTACATCCATGAATGGCCAATCCCAGCCACGTGGGTTGGTGACGCTGGGAAAGATTGCTTTAGGTGACAAATTACTTTAGACAGGGATTTTAGCCTGTTAAAGTTAAGTTTAGATGCTAATAACCATGTTATACTTTTGGTTTGTGTGTAACTATTTTGTTTCCAATACTCTTACTCACTACTCATTTGAATCTTTGAATTCCTGTGCTCTAATAAAATTATTCTCATTTTTATTATAAATATATTTCAGTGCTGTGGTATTAAGCAGAGTGTGAATCCTCAGTAGACTCAAACAAGCTGAAGTATGCCGTTCCCTTTGGGGACAGCAAACCTGATCATTTCTGTGAGTGTCCAGTGACAAGAATACTGTAGGGGATGATTTTAGAGGGGTTCAGATGCTGGGGTATATCTTTTGTTACCCACAAGGCAAAATAAGGCTAGCAGAGCCCTGAGGAGATTATTTTGGTGGGTAACAGACTTGTGTTGTCAGGGAGCTGATGAGCAGTTAAGCACAAGCAAGTCTCTCTCATACTGAGGCAGGGAGGGTGAGTAACAAGGTAACTCTGTCTTGGGCACCCCAAGGAAGTGTCACTGTGACTTAGGCACTTAGGAGCCTTTTGGTATGTCTACACTTAAACTGCTACAGCAGCACTAGTGCTGTCTATATCAGGGTTTAGTTCAGAATTTTTCATACCCCTGAGAGATACAGCTATGCTGCTATAAATTCCCAATGTAGACCATCCCAATGTCTCACTGCAAGTCAGTAGGACTTAGGCTGCTAAATGCCTAGTCATTTTTGATGATCGGACTTAGGAGTTTAAGTCACTTAGGGTAAACTTTTCAAAAGTGCCTAACTCAACAAGAACAATCTCTTTTCACATAAAGATATCACCTGTGACTTCCCAGGACTGTTTAACCAAGATGTGGTTTCCTGTACAACATAGATTAAAATCTTTTAAACCTAGACATCTTTACTTAGCTGTGCCCTTTATATTTAGGCTGGCTGGCGGAGAGAAGGTGCAGCCAAGCTTGTGTGTCCTGGCCCTGCAGTGAGCTCAGAACTGATGCTGGCCAGCTGGGGCTTTCGGACCCTGCTGGACCAATGGGCTCTGCAGACCATGCAGAAAACAAGGCTCGTAAGATGGCTCTCTGCCTGTCTTCTTATATGTATTGGATTGAATAAAGCTATGGCTTTTTTATCCAAACAAGTGTGCCAGTCCGTTTATTAGTTGGCTACTGTGTCTCCAAAGTAAGATACCATTCTAACAAAGGATCTATGTATTCATTATGAGAACTGTCATGACATGACAGTTGTTTGGTTTCCTCTTTAAATGCAACATTTCTCTTGCAAAACAATGGCATTAAAATGCATTGCTGAGCCCATTTCAGCTCCTTTCTAAATAACATTCAGAGAGGCAGAGGGAGAGGTATGACAGAAAGTGAGCAGGCAATAGATTGGGCATGTGTGGCAATGTTTTTATATGCAGTATTATCAGTCCTAGGATATTAGAGAGACCAGGTGGGTGAGGTAATATCTTTTATTGGACCAACTTCTGTTGGTAAGAGAGGCAAGGTTTTGAGCTACACAGAGCTCTTCCTGAGGTCTGGGAAAGATACTCAGTGTCGTAGCTAAATAGAAGGTCAAACATAGTTTAGCATAAATAGTGAGCATGTATTCTAAGGGACCATTGGAGATGAAGTGGCCAGTTACACCACTCTAATCATAAGACAAAGAGTGGGTTACAGATTGTTGTAAGACCATGATTTTTAGTAACTAGCAAAGTTATGAACATAAGCTCTCTGGCTCGTTATTTGAAGGTGTTGTGCGGGTTTCCTTTGAGGATGAGGACTGAAAGGTCAGATACAGAGTGATTGCTTTGTGAAAAATGTTCACCAGTAGATGATATGGTGCTTTTGTCTTTGATCATTTTCCTGTGTGAGTTCATTCGAGAGCTTAGTGATGATCTGGTTTTACCCATAGTTGTTGGGGCATTTAGTGCACTGGATGAGGTATGCCGCATATAATAGGCATGCGTACGATCCCTGGATTGTGAAAGGCTGTGTTGTGGGGGTATTGATCATTGTAGCAGTAGAGGAATAGCTGCAGGTTTTGCATTTGTTGTTCTGGCAGGGTCAGGTGCCACTTTCAGTTGGCGTGTCCTGGTCTGTTTTTATATTAGTCCTGGTAGTGCTTTTATTTGAGTCCTAAAGAAGATGTCTGAGCTTCTGCACATTTATGGCTTCATTGTACACAATGGTATTTCCTTTATTGGTCATGGGGAAAACCAAACCATCAAACTAAAAATGTTGAATTTAAGAACAATTTTGTAGTGCACAGAATGGAAATCACTACTGAAACAAATCAGTTATCCAACATTAATCCTTAACATTGCATAATAGAATGTGTAGCTAATATTAATAGTTGTGTACAAAGACAATGCAGAAGTGAGGGTTTGTATTTACAATAATACATTTACACTTTGAGGAGCCAGAATTCATGAACAAAGCTAATCATTTATAAAATTAGTGGGTTCTAAAAATTTCAGTTTTTACATAATTTTTCTTTTGAGAATGTTTTAGTAGATGTTTTTTAAAAATTACTATTTCAGTAGAAAAGTGGTAGAATAGTTAGGTTGAGACTTAATTTAGGCAATAATACCACCAATGACAATTTGTATAAATTGGAGAATACAGAGGTTCCAGTGGGGTTTTTTTGCTCTGCTCCTCTCATTCCAGCTTTATTATTTTATGCTTACCAAAATAAAGGATTTCCCCTTAGTATTTCTTAATTGAGTAAAGGTTCTGTAAGTTGGGCACAGCCACTGAGGTATCATTTTGGAAGAGAAATGTTTTCATGCAGGAAAAAAAATATTAAAAGGACAATTTAGTACGTTGGATAGGAAGAGCTATCTTACCTGTTTTTTTCTTGCAACTTAGTTATTTCATTGGTTTGATCTGAAATCTGCCTTTCTAATTTGTTGGTTGAAAGAGAATGTTCCAGAAGCTGAAGTTCAAGTCTCGTTGTCTGATTTAATACCTAAATAAAATAAATAAATAAATCAACTTTGAAAACCCAGACTAAGTTTTTTTGGCTAGTTATAATTTAATCCGATTCTAGAGTCACTAGTTATCACATGTAGAAAATAAAATAAAAATATGTAGTTTGTCATATAATCTGAAAGATGTACGTATGCATGCATACGTATACTGATTTGGGCATGAATACATTAATTAGGAGTATAATGGAAAATGCTCAGAATTACTGTAGTTTTTTGTTCGACCACTAAACAAATGCATCATAATTTATATTTCCACTTATCTTTATCCTGAGGAATGTTTCAGTGGTGGTTTTCTAAGCCACATTTGTGATTGTGTTTCAAAATTACTTTGTCCATTAGCTTTCTAATGAGGTAGCTGAGAATCAGTATTTGAAATGTATTTACTCTTGGGGGGATTCTGCATGACTGCGTGCCCTCAGAAAATGCCCCTCTCTCGCCTCTTCCCCCCCCCCCTCGCAGATTTCCTGTGTTTCCCTGAAGAAAGCAGCTTGCATGGGGGGAGAGCGGGAGGCGACCCTGGTCACAGTTCGGGGGGGATTGCTCCCCTCCAAACAGAAGCGAGGCATGAGGGGGGGCACAGGGGTTACATGCCACTGCCACTCCTCATTCTGCAAACGCAGAGCTGCCCCGATGAAGGAGGCTGTGTCTGTGCTCCACTGGCTCTACAGCTGAACACCACCTCTTGGGTCCTAGTGCCGATCGTGCTCCCCTTCTGTGTGCTGGGAACCTTCCTATTTTCTATTCTGTGCAACAGTGAGTGCCTGTGGCAGAAGTGGGGAAATGAGAGAAGCGAGGTGGGGGGAAGAGACAGTGGGGAAGGAAGGGGAGGTGGAATAGGGAAGGGGGGAGGGAAATATGGGAGTGAGATGGAGAAGAAAAGGGGATATGGGGAACTGCGGGGGGAAGCGGGAGCCAGGCATGCCGCATCCCCTCGGCAGCAACTGGGGCTCCCCCGTTAAACAGGCCCATCAAACCCTCACCGTGACAAACCCTACCCCCTACTCCTGGACCCCTCTGACGAGCCCCACCCCCCAACCAGCTGCACTTGGACCCCCACCCCATCAAGCCCCACTCCCCCACCACTCAGACCCCACACCCAGTCCCCCCCGCAGAGTCCCAACCACCTTCACCTAGATCCCCTGCAGAATTTTTAGGTGCAGATTTTTAAATTTTTTGGCGCAGAATTCCCTCGGGAATATTTATTGTATTTGCTCTTTAAGAATAATTTCCGATGTAAGATTCTTCCCATTCTGATGTGAATATATAAAGCATTTTCTTTTAATATGACTGGGTGAAATCCTGGCCATGCTGAAGTCGTTGGGAATATTGCCTTTGACTTCAATGGGACCAGAAAGTCACGGGTGTCTAGAAGTGAAAAACATAATTTGGATTGAACTGTTTACCATGTGACCAAATTTTTAAGAGACTCATTCCATGGTTTCAGTTTTAGTAAATTATTTCCTTATCTAAGTTCCTTTTTATTCAGTAATACATCTACTACTGAAAAAAACAATAGTATTGTGATGTGGCGTGGAAGATTGGTTTTGCTTTGTTACGTTACATTCTTGTGTGTTCTCTAGACAATGTCAGTTTTCTGTTTTAGAATAGCTTTTTTTAGTTCATCAGAATTTGGCTTTAGTTGACAGGAAGAATTGATTACTCACATCCTTCATGTTAAACAGTCATTCAGGACATGATTTCACACTTAAGTGTAATTGAGAATTATTGCCAAAGAATGAGTGTCCTTGAGAGAGCAATTGTTTGGTTAATCTCCATCTGTTATTAATTAAGCTTTTAACCTACTCAACAGTAATTTCAGAGAGAGAGAAAGAAAGTTGTAGTGACAGTCTTTTTCCTAGCTGGGTAATTTCTGTGAAGACTTTACTGTGAGTGAATACAAATATTTTCTCAGCAAGTGAAAAAACATGGGGATCCTTGAAAAATGGTGGTTCTTAGTGATAAAGCCATAAAGATGTATTTAACTTGTTTCTGAATGGAGCCATCAGTTTACCATACAGACTCAAACAAATATATATTGTAGGTGACAAATTACCTCTTCCAAGTAACCAGATAATATCTATAAATAGCAGTATGTGCTGTGAATATTTCTTAGTTAATATTTGTACAGTACTTTGAACATATGAAGCATAACATAAATGCTAAATACTTTATTTCTGTAGAAGATATTTACATATCTGAATTTGCTTACCGTGTTAAAAGAAGTTACAAAATACACAATGCCATTTTACTTCAATCCAGGATTTATCCTTATATATCTTAGCTCTGGTCTACACTACAGGGTTAGGTCGAATTTAGCCGCATTAGGTCGATTTTATAATGAATGCGTCTACACAAGCAACCCTGTTCCGTCAACCTAAAGGGCTCTTAAAATCGACTTCTGTATTTCTCCCTGGCGAGGGGAGTAGCACTAAAATCGACCTTGCTGGGTCGAATTTGGGGTAGTGCGGATGCAAATCAACGTTATTGGGCTCCGGGAGCTATCCCAGAGTGCTCTAATGTGACCCCTCTGGACAGCACTTTCAGCTCTGATGCACTAGCCCAGGTACACAGGAAAAGCCCTGGGAACTTTTGAATTTCATTTCCTGTTTGGTTTCAGAGTAGCAGCCGTGTTAGTCTGTATTCGCAAAAAGAAAAGGAGTACTAAGTGAGCTCTAGCTCATGAAAGCTTATGCTCAAATAAATTGGTTAGTCTCTAAGGTGCCACAAAAACTTATTTCCTGTTTGGTGGGTGTGGCAAGCTCAGCAGCACAGGTGAACATGCAGTCCCCCTATAATCGCAAATGAGCTCCAGCATGGAGCGAACAGGAGACACTGGATCTGATGCTGTATGGGGAGAAGAATCTGTGTAGGCTGAATTCCGATCAAAAAGAAGAAATGCTAATATATATGCCAAAATGGCACAGGGCGTGATGGACAGAGGTTACAACAGGGACACAGCAGTGCTGCATGAAAGTCAAGAAGCTCAGGCAAGCCTACCAAAAGACAAAGGAGACAAATAGTCACTCTGGGTCAGAGCCCCATACATGCCAATTCTATGATCAGCTGCATGGCATTCTGGGGGGGGGACCCTACCACTACCCCACCACTGTCCGTGGACACCTGCAAGGGGGGAGTCTCACACAACCGGGAGAAGGATTTTGTGGATGAAGAAGAGAAGGAGGAGTAGTAGGAGGAGAATGTACAGCAGGCAAGTGGTGAATCCGTTCTCCCCAGCAGCCAGGACCTTTTCATCACCCTGAAGCCAATACCCTCCCCAAGGCGGGCTCCCCGACCCTGAAGGCGGAGAAGGCAACTCTGGTGAGTGTACATTTGTAACTACAGTACAGGGTTTAAAAGCAATTGTGTTTAATGTTTGATTTGCCCTGAAGAATTGGGATGCATTCACAGCCAGTACAACAACTGGAAAATTCTGTTAACGTGTCTGGGGATGGAGCGGGAATCCTCCAGGGACATCTCCAGGAAGCTCTCCTGGAGGTACTCTGAAAGCCTTTGCTGAAGGTTTCTGGGGAGGGCTGCCTTATTTCATCCTCCATGGTAGGACACTTTACCACGCCAAGCCAGTAGCAAGTAGTCTGGAATCATTGCAGCACAAAGTGTGGCAGCGAATGGTCCTGGGTTTTGGTGGCATTCAAGCAAGATTCAGTCTTTATCTTTCTGTGTTAGCCTCAGGAGAGTGATATCATTCATGGTCACCTGGTTGAAATAGGGAAATTTTTGTAAGGGAACAGTAAAAGGAGTCCAGGAGAGCTGGCTGTATTTCAAGGAATCCCTGTGGAGGTTACAGGGACAAACCATCCCGATGTGTCGAAAGAATAGTAAATATGGCAGGCGACCAGCTTGGCTTAACAGTGAAATCCTAGCGGATCTTAAACATAAAAAAGATGCTTACAAGAAGTGGAAGGTTGGACATATGACCAGGGAAGAGTATAAAAATATTGCTCGGGCATGTAGGAATGAAATCAGGTGGGCCAAATTGCACCTGGAGCTGCAGCTAGCGAGAGATGTCAAGAGTAACAAGAAGGGTTTCTTCAGGTATGTTGGCAACAAGAAGAAAGCCAAGGAAAGTGTGGGCCCCTTACTGAATGAGGGAGGCAACCTAGTGACAGAGGATGTGGAAAAAGCTAATGTACTCAATGCTTTTTTTGCCTCTGTCTTCACGAACAAGGTCAGCTCCCAGACTGCTGCGCTGGGCATCACAACATGGGGAATAGATGGCCAGCCCTCTGTGGAGAAAGAGGTGGTTAGGGACTATTTAGAAAAGCTGGACGTGCACAAGTCCATGGGGCCGGACGAGTTGCATCCGAGAGTGCTGAAGGAATTGGCGGCTGTGATTGCAGAGCCATTGGCCATTATCTTTGAAAACTCGTGGCGAACGGGGAAAGTCCCAGATGACTGGAAAAAGGCTAATGTAGTGCCAATCTTTAAAAAAGGGAAGAAGGAGGATCCTGGGAACTATAGGCCAGTCAGCCTCACCTCAGTCCCCGGAAAAATCATGGAGCAGGTCTTCAAAGAATCAATCCTGAAGCACTTACATGAGAGGAAAGTGATCAGGAACAGTCAGCATGGATTCACCAAGGGAAGGTCATGCCTGACTAATCTAATCGCCTTCTATGATGAGATTACTGGTTCTGTGGATGAAGGGAAAGCAGTGGATGTATTGTTTCTTGACTTTAGCAAAGCTTTTGACACGGTCTCCCACAGTATTCTTATCAGCAAGTTAAAGTAGTATGGGCTGGATGAATGCACTATAAGGTGGGTAGAAAGTTGGCTAGATTGTCAGGCTCAACGGGTAGTGATCAATGGCTCCATGTCTAGTTGGCAGCCGGTGTCAAGTGGAGTGCCCCAAAGGTCGGTCCTGGGGCCGGTTTTATTCAATATCTTCATAAATGATCTGGAGGATGGTGTGGATTGCACTCTCAGCAAATTCGCGGATGATACTAAACTGGGAGGAGTGGTAGAAACGCTGGAGGGCAGGGATAGGATACAGAGGGACCTAGACAAATTGGAGGATTGGGCCAAAAGAAATCTGATGAGGTTCAACAAGGATAAGTGCAGGGTCCTGCACTTAGGACGGAAGAACCCAATGCACAGCTACAGACTAGGGACCGAATGGCTAGGCAGCAGTTCTGCGGAAAAGGACCAAGGGGTGACAGTGGACGAGAAGCTGGATATGAGTCAGCAGTGTGCCCTTGTTGCCAAGAAGGCCAATGGCATTTTGGGATGTATAAGTAGGGGCATAGCAAGCAGATCGAGGGATGTGATTGTCCCCCTCTATTCGACATTGGTGAGGCCTCATCTGGAGTACTGTGTCCAGTTTTGGGCCCCACACTACAAGAAGGATGTGGATAAATTGGAGAGAGTCCAGCGAAGGGCAACAAAAATGATTAGGGGTCTGGAACACATGAGTTATGAGGAGAGGCTGAGGGCACTGGGATTGTTTAGTCTGCAGAAGAGAAGAATGAGGAGGGATTTGATAGCTGCTTTCAACTACCTGAGAGGTGGTTCCAGAGAGGATGGTTCTAGACTATTCTCAGTGGTGGAAGAGGACAGGACAAGGAGTAATGGTCTCAAGTTGCAGTCGGGGAGGTTTAGGTTGGATATTAGGAAAAACTTTTTCACTACGAGGGTGGTGAAACACTGGAATGCGTTACCTAGGGAGGTGGTGGAATCTCCTTCCTTAGAAGTTTTTAAGGTCAGGCTTAACAAAGCCCTGGCTGGGATGATTTAATTGGGGATTGGTCCTGCTTTGAGCAGGGGGTTGGACTAGATGACCTCCTGAGGTCCCTTCCAACCCTGATATTCTATGATTCTATGACCTCGTTCATGCTGGGCTGTTTGCACTTGGCTAAAAGGGATCATCCCATAGCCATGCGGCAGGGGGAGAGGTGAAGGGATCATCCCAAATATCCACGCAGAAGGGTGGGGGCAGGTGTGTGCTGCACATCCTGAAAACCACAGCCCCTCCTTTTAAATGGCAAACCCAACCAGCATTGTTTGCTATGGGAAAGGAGGACGCTGCAGTTTGAAAACATTCCCACATGTTACGAAGGCATTGGAAGCCAAACCCGTGTACCCTTTGGCTTACCATGGCTGCCTGGAAATTGAATTCTGTTGCCCAGCCGTGTGTGATGTGTCACCATACCGGCAGGTGCTCAATATAAAAGGCAAAATGAGACCTTGTACCTAAAGCACATGTGCTATCTGCTGTGAATTGCTTGATTCACTGTGAAAGACTCTCCCTTTTATTCTCAGAAATGTATCATCTTAAATTTTACTCTCCCTTTTTATCCGCCTGCAGCTGCAAATGTTTCTATGCTCCTACTATCATCTCCGTCCCTGAGGTTATCACAGATCAGAAGGCGAAAAATATGCACTTGCAATTACATGTTTTCCAAGCTCATACAGTCCTCCCGCACTGATAGGGTACAGCTGAACGCATGGAGGCATTCAGTGGCAGAGACCAGGAAAGCAGTAAGTGAGCATGATGAGAAGAGGCAGGATGCAATGCTGAGGCTAATGGGGGAGCAAACGGATATGCTTAGGCATCTGGTGGAGCTGCAGGAAAGCCAAGAAGCGCACAGACCGCCACTGCATCCACTGTACAACTGCCTGCCCTCCTCCCCAAGTTCCATATCCTCCTCACCCAGACACCCAAGAACGCAGGCGGGTGGGGGAGGAGGGAAAGCGGGGAGGCTCCGGGCACCCAGCCACTCCACTCCAGAGGATGGCCCAAGCAACAGAAGGCTGTCATTCAAACAGTTTTGATTTGTAATGTGGCTACAATAAGCAATGTGTTCTTGTCCTTCCCTCCTCCCCCTCCCCACCCGGGCTACCTTATCAGTTATCTCCCTTTTTTTTAATTAATAAAGAAAGAATGCAAGGTTTCAAAACAATAGTGACTTTATTTTCATTGCCAGCTGTGATCGAAGGGGGGAGGGTGGTGGCTTACATGAAATTAAAATCAACAAAGGGGGTGGGTTTGCATCAAGGAGAAACACACATACAATTGTCAAACCGAAGCCTGGCCAGTCATGAAACTGGTTTTCAAAGCCTCTTTGATGCGCAGTGCGCCTACCTGTGTTCTTCTAATCACCCTGGTGTCTGGCTGTTCAAAATTGGCAGCCAGGCGATTTGCCTCAATCTCCCCCTTACTCTCACAGATATTATGGAGCACACAGCGAGCAGTAATAACAATGGGAATATTGGTTGCACTGAGGTCTAACCTAGTCAGCAAACAGCACCAGAGAGCTTTTAAACGTCCAAAGGCACATTTTACCATCATTCTGCACTTGCTCAGCCTATAGTTGAACTTCTCCTTACTACTGTCCAGCCTGCCTGTGTATGGCTTCATGAGCCATAGGAACAAGGGGTAGGCTGGGTCTCCAAGGATAACTATTGGCATTTCAACATCCCCAATGATAATTTTCTGGTCTGGGAAGCAAGTCTCTTCTTGCAGCTGCTCAAACAGCACGGAGTTCCTAAAGATGCGAGTGTCATGCACCTTTCCCAGCCATCCCACGTTGATGTCAGTGAAAAAGTCCCTTGTGATCCACTAGTGCTTGCAGCACCATTGAGAAGTACCCCTTGTAGTTTATGTACTGGTTGACAAGGTGATCCGTTGTCAAGATAGGGATATGCGTTCCGTCTATTGCCCCACCTCAGTTAGGGAAACCCATCCACTATGACTTGCACATTTCCCAGAGTCACTAACCTTGATAGCAGAACGTCAGTGATTGCATTGGCTACTTGAATCACAGCAGTCCCTACAGTAGATTTGCCCACTCCAAATTGATTCCCGACAGACCAGTAGCAGTCAGGTGTTGCAAGCTTCTACACTGCTATCACCACTCGCTTCTCAACTGTCAGGGCAGCTCTCATCTTGGTATTCTTGTGCTTCAGGGCCAGGGAAAGCAATTCACAGAGTTCCAGGAAAGTGGTCTTACGCATGCGAAAGTTTCACAGCCACTGGGAATCATCCCATACCCGCAAGATTATGTGGTCCCACCAGTCTGTGCCTGTTTGCCAGGCCCAGAATCGGCATTCCACTGTATCAACCAGCCTTACTGCAGCCATGATGTCTCAATTGCCATGTCCTGTGCTTTCAGGAATGTCTGTGTCCATGACCTCCTCACATGTCCTCATGCTGCCGTCTCTTAGCCAGGTTCCGCACATACTGCAGTATAGTGCACGAGGTGTTTACAATGCTCAGAACAGCAGTGGTGAGCTGAGCGGGCTCCATGCTTGCCGTGCTATGGCGTCTACACGTGTAACCCAGGAAAAAAGGTGCCAAATGATTGTCTGCCATTGCTTTCATGGAGGGAGGGGAGACTGACGACATGTACCCAACACCACCCGCGACAATGTTTTTGCCCCATCAGGCATTGGGAGCTTAACCCAGTATTCCAATGGGCAGAGGAGACTGCGGGAACTGAGGGATAGCTTCCCACAGTGCAATACTCCGTGAGTCAATGCTAGCCGTGGTAGTGAGGACGCACTCTGACGACTTAATGTGCTTAGTGGGGACATACACAATCGACTGTTTAAAATCGCTTTCTAAAGATCGACTTCTATAAAATTGACCTAATTTCATAGTGTAGACATACCCTTACTCTGCAATTTAGAACTGTTTGTTTGCTGAGGCATTTAGAAAAAATCAGTTTTTGATGATTTGTCTGCTAGCAGACTTTTCAATTAGAGCAATAATTAATGATACACCTTTAAATTCATTCATTTTGAAAACTGTGTGTCACTTATTGTGTGGTAATAATTGTTAAATTGTTTTTTTTGTTTGTTTTTTTAACTACAGCAATAAGATAAAAGAAGGTATGTGGTTATTCAGTAGTGACCATACTTGTGGATGCAATTGTCTTGAGCCTTAAACCAGTGCTGGAACTCTGTAAAGTTTTTCCACTTTTAGTATGGGAACTTCTCAGTTTCTTTTAAAGACCCACACTTGAATTGGGACTTCACACTGAAGTCAACTAGAAAAAAAATTGCCCTTTACTTTTTCTAGTAGCTTCCTCTAATTCCTCAGCCTTTCTTCCATGAATTTAATCTTCTTGTGGTTCATCCCACAGTGAAATCATAAAAATGTACTTATGACATTAGTGTCTTATGGTGGAAATGACTCTGATTATCCTAGATTCATTATGATATCATAACAGTGTTCACAAGGAGAGAATAAGCTATCATGGAGGACACTTATTGATTAGGAAAAAATAAAATAAAGAGCAGAAATAAGAATAATTTTTATTTTTACAGTACTCTGAAGCCTAGAAAGTCATTTAGCAGATCAGAAGCATAGTCCCTGTCCCAAAGAAAATAAAACTCCAGGTTAGCTGTGACTTGACAAATTGGACGTGAATAATCAGGAAGGGGAAGTAGTATGGGTTACAGCAGATCATATGATTATTCAATTTAGGCTGGGGCAGATCTTGGAGGTTTTAAATGTATTATTTATTAAAGAAATATGCAACTAACATTTTAAAATTTCCCTGTTATGACAATCCCTTGTATGGGTTGCTCCAAAGACCACTAAAGTCAATGAAAATCTGAAATGTATTACTTACTTGAGCTTCAACATCTGTCAACTTGCGGGTCTGTTCAGCTGTTTGATTCAGTAGGTTTGTGCCTATTTCAATCATTACTGCAGTCTGATTCTGCACTGCATTTTGCTGGATCTCTACCATTTCTTTCTTCATATTGTCTTGGATATAATTCTCAAGCTACAAGAGGAAAAGAAAGATAATTGCTTTCTTTACATTTTTGTTTAAGAATACAGTCAACATGCAGATTAGCTCCACCAGAAGGAGCAACAGCAGGAGTGCGTGCCGAGTTAAAGATCTTGTGGCCACCAGAGTTAATCACTATTACGTAGAACTATTCTGGGCAGGTGTAGAAATAGAATCATAGAATATCAGGATTGGAAGAGACCTCAGGAGGTCATCTAGTCCAACCCCCTGCTCAAAGCAGGACAAATCCCCAGTTTTTGCCCCAGATCCCTAAATGGCCCCCTCAAGGATTGAACTCACAACCCTGCGTTTAGCAGGCCAATGCTCAAACCACTAAGCTATCCTTCCCCCCTCAAATGCTCAGAACAGCAGCGGTGAGCTGCTATATTACAACTATATTTGTCACCCTAAGGAATCAATGAGATTCCTTTTATAATCCAACACATTTTGAAAGGTTCATTCTTTAGTCTGAAGCTGCCAGGCTGTGCCTATATCTTGTTTTATTCAAAACCATTCACAAAACCAAATCCATAGAGTCTGAGATGAAGGATCAAAATGGACTCTTTAAAATCATTTTATGGATTTCAGTACTATGGGAGTTTTTTTTAAAAAAAGGTATTCTTTCAAAATCTCAGGATTTTAGAGCTTATATGAGTAAAATAAATAAAAACTTTCTGTTTGAGGATCTGAGAGGTTTTGGTCTCTATGATGAAACCTGTTAAAGAAAGAAAAGGAAGCTGGCATCTCCGAATTACATTTCAGAATTTCTGAAGGTCTACAGGCTTATAAAGCATCGAGGCCTTTCAGAAGAATTAAGAATAAAAGAAAGAAACCCCTGTTTGCTGAAGGGCCAGGTGTTTTCCCAGTGCTTTGGAATTAGAATAGAGCATCTCTCTCAAAACCCAACATCTTTATGGGGTTAAATATAGCGCACAAACCCCCTTTTCTCTTTTTACTGCTGCTTGAAGAGAAAAAGTCTCTAACCATAGTCAATACATGAGACTTTAGTGAGTTTTAACTTTATGGGAATTCTGCATCTTCGTTATTACATTAAGATTTTTGGGGGGGAAATGTTCAAACTCCAGCTGCAAAATTTTTTAAATTACCTGTTTTTTTATATTTGTTTTAATTCAGAAACTGATTTACCTGTAAATTCCCAGAAAATCTGTGTACTCGAAAGTGCTGTAATTTTGGAGAGAATACACAGTATTTGTCCTGCATAGTAAAGTGGTTACATTCCTGTTTTTAAATGCAAAATTCAATTCAGCCTTAAAAAGAAGCACAGCTCACAGAACCACATAATAAACAGACTTCAAAGGTTCTGTTTTGAAGGATCGGGGAAAGGAGGTAGATTTCTGATAGAATTTGAAAGAAGGCACAATATGACAATATTCTAACTGCACCATGCAGTGATATTCTCCAAGGTTTTTTTGTCATGGAAGTTGGTACTGGATGAAATTTTTGTGTAAAAACCATATGTTTAATACATGTTAATGACACCTAATTAAAGAAAGTAACCCTGAGTGAATTCACAGAAAAGTAACCCTTTTAACACAGGTTTTGATCCCAAAGCTTTTAGAAGGAGTTAAAAAAAATACTTTAAAAATTAGTTTATTTCATAGTATAACGATGATAAAACATTTTTAGACACACATATAAAGCATGTGTCTGTTAATAGAAAATTATCTTTCAGCTGTTGGTTTGAGTATATTATTAATCACTTGCAGAAAGAATTGACTTGCCAATTCTTAGTTAAATGAAGAATCTTTGTGATCCATATTGTTTAGTTTGTGTTCATCTTACAGAACAACTTTGCTAATAGACTAACAAATGATTTGTGCTTTTCTGGAGACATTTTATTTTGTACTTTATCCATTTAAAATTATAAATGAGATTTTGGTTTTGTCGTCTTGAATGTTAAATGGTTTATCTAAACAAACTAAACATTCGTGTTCTTGGCAGCAATAATTCTTTTATTAATACACACATTAAAATCCCTACTTTGCCAAATGTCAACCCGCATGAATGGCACGAATAAGCATATAGTACATGATGCAGATCTCAGTCTCAAAGATCCCTGGGTGGAGTGAACAATCAAACATTTTAATCAAAGTAGGCTCATCCTGCTAACAGCCACATTTATGCCCCAGACAATGACAGAGATGTGCCATGAACCATGAGTCCCTAACCCACCCTTGTAACCCAACTAATGAAGCCTTGCCATAGTAAAAGGACTTGACGATGAAATTAACTAAAAACTAAAACAAAAGGGAAACAGATTAGCTCATTTATTGTGGGTGGATGTAAAGTATCATCAGAATATAATTAGTGAATTTAAATTAAACTCATTTTTATTAATATAACATTATTAATTATGAGTATTAATCTAATTTATAACACAGTTAACAACATCTGTATTTTAACATCTAATTTTAAGATGTTAGCATCTCTAAGGAGGGAGTGAAAATAATAGTAGGTGGAAATAAGTTATTCTGGTAACTATGATTAAAGCATGATGCTAACAAATTGGTTGAAGTAACTGATATCTGCTATTGAAATGAGCATGATCTTTTATTTAGTTTTCAGTCCAGAAAACATAAATCTAATACAAATTACCTCTCAGCAGGATGAGATGGGAGGAGAGAAGAGAACTCACAGCAATTACTAGTAACTGCTTGCTTATTCCCTTATAGCATTCTGATACTACTGTGCATGCAGTGTGATTATAATCTCGGACTACACTGAGGATTTCAGGGAAATCTCTCACAGATACTTTAGCACTGGCACAACTCCTCTGGTACTAGCAACAATGGTAAAAATGCCTCCAGCTGAACTACACTAGTGCCTCTACCATTGTTAACCTTGTGGGATCTGCATTTCTATTTGTGAAATGGTACACAATTTCCGTGAAATCCTCAATATAGACTTTGTCTACGCTACCACTTTTGTCCGTCAGAGGTGTGAAAAAAGTTTCACCGACAAAAGTGCTGGTGTGGAGAGGCTCTCCTGCCGACATAGCTAATGCTGCTGATTGGGGTGGTTTAATTATGCTGGCAGGAGAGCTGTCTCCTGCCAGCAAAGAGTGGCTACCGGTGAGACCTTACAGCAGTACAGCTGTAGCGGTATAGCTCTACTGCTGTAAGGTCCGTAGTGTAGACATAGCCTTAGCCATCAATAGAATATAAGGCTATCTGAGGTTGGGTCATCAGCACTAAAACAACCATTCAGGCTCCCGAAGAGATCTCCCAGGTTCTGCAATAAAGGAGATGCAGTTAAGAAGAGAAAGCTATAGCAAGTAGGTCACTGAGAGATTTCAGCTCTCTGGGAAAGTGCACACCCAACAGACAGAGGAAAATGGACAATCCATTGCTAAAGAGAGGAGAAATGTACTGTACCCACCCTCCTAAGAGAAAAATAGAGCAGAAGAATTCATTAAGCTTGGTACTTTGATTAGATGGCAGAGGAGGAAAGCCTGAACTGCCCACTCACTTGTGAAGAAGTATCTGAGGAGTAAACTCAGAGAAGAGAGATGTGAGGGGGAAAAAACAAGAAAAGGCTCCTAAGCCGCTTACCTCAGTTTGTTGGAGGGATCTAGAGAGGAGAATTTTTTGAGCATAGCAGAGGTTTTCTGAGAAACTAGAAACAGTTTCATTCCCATAAGGTGACAATTGGACACCTAACAGAATGGATTTAGGAATAGTCTGTAGTACAGTAGGTTTGCCAGGATAGCTATACCGGCAAACTCTCTTAATATAGCTTATCCTGGATCCCCAAATGAAATAAACTATACCATCAAAAACACTTTTTGGGTAGTATAACTGCATCTAGTATAGGGCCTCTGCCATTAAAGAAATAGTTTTTTTTTTTGTTTTTTGTTTTTAAACCCTCCTCTAACTACTATACCAGCAAAAATTTTAAGTGTAGACTTGGCTTAACACTTAGCGGTACATTGTGAGGGTAGCAGTAAGAGGAGGTGTCCTCACAAAGTCATCCTATCTCTGTGGTCAAGAGACCTGCAATGTCAGTTGATCATTTTCTTACAGTTTGTTTAAAGCCCTGCTCTCTCCCCTCTTGTTCTTTTCTCTGACAAACACTGAGAAATATGGTGAGACATGAAAGTAGGAGACATAGCAAACCTCCATATTTTCAGCAGAGGAGGCAAGAGTTTGAGAAGGCCATTTCTGACCCTCTTTTTATGTTAATCCTGTTTTTCAGCATTCCTATTAATCCCTTCCCCCAGAAATAGCTATAGTGGTTGTCTTTGCATATAGTGCTACAGTAGCGCAGCTATCGCATGTTAGTGAAGACACTATTCTGCCAACAGGAGAGTGTCTCCCCTTGGCATAGTTAATCCACCTTCCCAAAGAACTCTCCCATCAACATAGTGCTGTCTACATAGAGGGTTAGATAGGTATAACTGTTGCTCAGGGGTTTGGATTTTTCATACCCGTGAGTGACGTAGCTATACCAATATAGATCTGTAGTGTAGGCTTGGTCGTAGTTGTCCTCAGACTTTGATTATGTTCAGCAGTGTGCTCTGCAAATTATGTATTTTAAACTTTTGTAAAATACTAAACATTATTTGGCATTATGGAACACGAGTGAGTTAATATTCAAACTTACAAAGAGCTCTTCTTCAGGTCTGCGAAACATACTCAGAGTGTCACAGCTAAATACAAACAGTTGAACATATTTCAAGGGACCATTCATGGTAAAGTGGCCCATTAACAGCTCTCTAGTCATAGATGGGGAAGAGGGGGGAAAAGCTGGGGGTGAATTAAGTGGGTTATAGACTGTTGTAAGAAGACCTAAAGGTATAGAATCTAGCAAAGTTATGAATTAAAGCTCAAGGCTTGTCTTTTGAGGGTGTTGTGCAGGTTTCCTTTGAGAACGAGGATTGAGAGGTCAGATATAGAATGATTGCTTTGTGAAAAGTGTTCACCCACAGGTATATTTGTTTTTGTCATTTATTGTTTTTCTGTGTGAGTTCATTCAAGAGCTTAGTGATTGTCTGGTTTCATCCACATAGTTGTTGTTGGGGCATTTAGTGCACTGGATGAGGTACAGCACATGTTGTGATAGGCATGTGTAGGACGCATGGACTGTAAAAGGTGTGTTGTGGGGAGTGTTGATCATAGTAGCAGTGGAAATATGTGTACAGGATTTGCATATTTTATGGTAGGGTCAGTACTGCTTTGAGTTCGTGTGTCCTGATCTGTGGGGAGCATACTTCTGATGAGGAGGTTGGTGTGTGTGAAGGCCAGAAGATGGTGTTCAGGAACAATTTCTTTCAGGATGTGTTCCCCATGTGTATGGATATCCCAATGTGGGCTGGTAGGTGACAACTAGAGGTGTGTGCTCAGAGGGGGCTTTATTTTTGTATTGAAGCAGGTTCTTCTAGGGTATTTGGGATGGCCTGTTTCATAATGCAATCTGTTTCTCTGCAGTGTCCTTATTTCATGAAAGTGGTGGTAAGTGTGTTAAGGAATATATCTTGGACTTCCTGTCGTACCTGAGTTCCTGGCTGTAGATAACAGATTTCTTGGTGTTTGGCATGGTCAGTGGATCTGTGAAGATAGATCCATGGGTTTCTTGTATATAGTTGTCTCTAGGGTTCCATTGTTGAAGCTGATTGTGGTGCCCAAGAAGTGGATGTTAGTATGGGCGTGTTCTACAGAGAGTTTGATGGATGGGTGGTAGGGTTATTGAAGTTGTGGTGTAAATCCTGTGAGGGAGTTTAGGTTATCCCTCAAGAGGATGAAATATCATCAATGTAGCTCAAGTATATCATTGGTTTCATGCTGCATTCAACCAGAAATTCTTCTTCAAGGTGGCCCATGAAGAGGTTGGCATACTGGGTAACCATCCTACTATTCATGGCTGTCCTCATACTTTGTCCAAAGTGTTTTGTTCTTGAATGTAAAATTGTTATGTGTGAGGATGAAATGGATGAGTTTGACCATTTGATTGAGGTAGATATCTCAGGGTTTGAGATATCTGGTAAATATTTGAGGCAGACAGCGATGCCATCATTGAGTGATGTTGGTGTATAGGTAGGTGACATCCATGGAGGTAAGGTTGGTGTCTCTTTCACCAACAGAAGTTGGTCAAGTAAAAGATATTCCCTCAACCACCTTGTCTCAATAATGTCCTGAGACCAACATGGCTACAACAACACTGCATACATTATGGAACATAGCAATTATTTCGTGCAATTAATCTCCTAAATTGATTTAGAAAAAATCTGAGGTGAAAAAACTAAAATAAAACAAGGTCTGCATGATATTTAGTTAGGAAAATATGTATAATTGCTTTGTTTCTCTATACTGCATTCATTACGTTGTCTAAGTTTCCTGTTTCTAATTCTCTAGATTTTATTGGACAAAATGAGAGAGATTGAAAGAGTCACTGTAGTCACTTACAAAAAATAAACTATACCTCTAGCACAATTAGGGCCTTGGTCTCACTTTCTTGCCTGTTTCAGAGTGTCTGCTGTATGGCCCCATTCAGTTTCTCACTGGCTGACTGAGTCACATGAGGTAGCATCTGTCCCACAACCTGGAGCACCTTTTAAAGCACTTCCCCCAAATGTACAGATGTGGCAGTGGGAATTAGTTCAGGTGGCCCTGGTGGAACTCCTGGGAGTGCTAACCCACAGATGCATTCTTGCTCAGGCTGGAGATCATAGTGTATATAGACTTAAAATACAAGTCTCTGAAATCTATGTCATTTAAATGACTATGTTTTTTTAATTTAAAGCTAAGAGATTAAATATTACATTTTATGTTTTTATTCAAAATTAAAAGCTACACTAAGTGTTGCTTAAGGTGAAGTTGTTTTCCTGTATGTCAATGAACATGTATAACAGTAAAATATATTTCAGGCTTTATACGAAGGAAAAAGTATAGTTTGGTTAAACATACGAGCATACAAGTCTTCCATCATTCTTACAGGTACAGAAACATTAATATTTTTTCCAGAAATATCAAATTTGAGAAATCTTAAGCCAGTCTTTGACAGTGGGGTTCCTGAACTCAGATTTAGCTATCATGTATACTGTAATATAGAAAGAATGAAAAAAGATATTAATTGTTCTCACCATACTCTGCATTAATTTGCTCACATTTGTCTCTGCATGGCTGTAACTTCTCAGTAATATGAAGGCTAAACACTGTTAAGATTTCTATTTTGCAAACGTTCTAGTTTTCTTTATCTCCATATTTGTTTTCACTTTTTGACAATGTTAGCTATTAACTAAAATGGAAGCATAAATTGAAAATATTGCTAGCACTTTCATGTTCCATTTATATTACTGGACCTAAGGAAACAAATTTTAAAGTATTATCTTCATGTTTAAAAAGAAAAAAGCTAGCTTCATTTGCCTATTTGTGATCATGTTCTCTTTGTATAAAAATTCCCAATTAAAAGTATGTAACATGAGGTTTTTGTTGCAACAGTATTAGAAAAATAAAATAAATCTTATTCCATTTTACTAAAAGCCAAAACGGAATCAGGAATTTAGTGTTCTGCAACTTGAAGAAAAATGAATAGACTATAAAATAAGCACATGATTTCAGGCTGGAAGAAAGTCAGTTTAAAATTGTTTGCAGTGTTGTCAATTTAAAACTGGTTTATTGCTGTTGATGCTTAGGGCAGGAAGTCCCTTTAGACTTCTGTTTCACAAGGGAAAAATAATCCTCTTGAGAATGCATGTGGAAATGCTTGAGAAGCCTGCAGTGTTAGTTCTTTACATGCCCTACTGAGTGTATTTGTGCCAGACCAGGCCTCCTGCTAAGCTTTTGTCTCATCTCTCTTTTCTGTTGTCCCCCCACCATCCCCCCCCAAAACAAAGTGAAAGTAAAAGTAAAAACATAAATGAATAATATCTGGACATCCATTGGGATATATTGGAAAATGTTCACAATACAATTTTAGAATAAAATGCTAAAGGTTTAAGTGATAGTGTTTAGAATAGTAAATAAGCACATTAAAAACAAATTATATGCCTGATGTCCCCTTCAGGGAAATAAACTGTTAAGATAAAGATGAAAATCAAATCTCCATTAATGACATGAAACCTAATGAATATAAATATCTCCATTGTCTTCACAAGCATATATAAAACATGACAATGTCAAGAGAAATAGTCTCATCTGAAAGCACAGTGGTTTATGTGGAGCTTCTCAATACTAAAAGATTTTGTAGCATTATATGAATATTTTCCCTTACGTATTTTGAGCTAACTGCAAATATTGTGACCCAAATGACTATTGTGAAAAAGCACAAGAGTACATAGTAGGTAGAGAGGGATTTTCAGATCTCAAGATATCCAAAAGCTCTTCACAATTCCAAATATTGTAATTTGTAATCTCACATATGCAAATCATATTTTTTCCTAAATAGTTTGCCATTTAAAAGAGAGTGAAGGTATTTAATATCCTTGAAGATATTTAATATTGGGGTGGATGTATATTTTAGACTATCTGGACTATAAATGAAAATGACTCACATCTATTTTAATTTCTGTGCTTGAGGTTTCTTTAAATATTCTCGGCAAATAAATGCATGCTAGAAAACATTGTAATAGTTTTAATCACTTTCTGTATGAAACCCAATGTGTAAATATATCAGTAAAAAGCAAAAAAACCCAACCTATTATATAATCAGAAATAGATTAAATTACCTGAGCTTTTATTCTAAAACACTGTTTTTCAGGATCAAAGCTAAGTGGTATTTGCTCTTAGAAGGCAGGGAAGGAATTCATAAAGTTCCCATTAGTCTAAAAATAAAGGACAAATAAATAAATAAATGTCTGAGTCATTAATGGCATTTTGCCGAAGTTTAGTAGCAATGAAGCCAGGAAGACAGTGAGTCAGTGGTGCTCCTGCTATTCACTAGACTGTGTATAAAAAGTCTTGTGTGAACATAATGAATGGGTTCATCCAAACCACTTTAAGCTATTTAGAGTTAGGACTCCTCGTTTACAAAGAATATAAGTAACCTTGCCACACGTTACTTAATTTTTTATTCAAGATTCGTGTCAGGCCAGACTTTCATTATAACCAATTAAATATTCTCACTTTTTTGGAGAGGATGTGGGATATCTAAAGCCTTTGCATTGTCAGTATTAGTAATATTTGTACAGCACCAATAATGAGCGGGGACCTTTTGCAAACGGGTATAAAGACGTGTTCCTGCCCTGAAGAAAATACAGTCTGAATAAACTGTCAGTACTCGGGAAGTGAAGTAATCCTTAGCTACTTGCTTAGTCTGTTTTCAGCAGGACAGTGAACGGGATAGAACAAATAGACTATAAGTGACTTGCTTCATTAGTAGTACTTATCACCAGGGATGCTCTGGGATCTGTATGCATACAGGTATTGTCCAACAAATGTACTAACACCATGAAGTTTTTAGGAAGTTAGTGGAGCTACTTGGGATTAAGCTCTCTCGTTACCTTTTTATTGTACTTTAGTTCCCAGATCCACTGAAGTCTGTCATAAATTTCTCCTTTGAGAAGATACCCTGTTTTACAAATGTCTTATGACATGGGCTGACCTATAATAACTGAATTATTTTAGGAGGTAAAAAGTAAAAACTTCCTTTCAAAATTTGCTCGTAGTGGAAATGCTAGGCATTCACAATTTGCTCTAATATTTTATAGTAGTGCTTTTCAGGGAAGCAGTAATCTTACTTTGCACCCGCACCAGAAGAAAGAATGATTTGGAGTTCAGAGATCAAACTAGTTAGGAAACTGGAGAACACAATTAGTCCCTCGTTGGTTATAAAATTTGGGTGCGTCTCATTTCAAGAGTGTTCTCAGTGGACCTTTTAGCGTCAACCTGTTAGGTGCAGAATTATTGGCATTTTCCAGACTTACAGAGAGGGAGCACTGAAAACATTCACAATATTTCTTAAACCCTGGAACACTTTTGACTCCAAGTCAGTAACATTTTGTAAAATAAACCTCCTCTTTCTGAAGAAACTTCATGTGAAAAATCAGCCACTTCTTTTTTTAGGATGAAGACAGGCATGGTTTTGAACATGTAGTATTTTGAACCAGTGCATGCATTGTTGTTTGCTGATGTTCACTTTTAGTGGATTACATTTTATTGCTAACAATATGTGTTGTAATGTTCCTCCCAGTGTCACTTTTTTTTTAAAGTTATTATTTGCAGAGATTTTTCTTTACAGACTGTAGTAACTCTCTCTAGGTTGTTTCCCTTATTGATGTTTTTGAGTGGGTCCTGGGAGCCTCCTGTTAAAATTTCACCACCAAACAGAAGGAAAGGTGAAAAGGATTTCCCTGCCCCTTATGGCGTTAACCTCTCTGGATAGCACTAAAACAAACTTGTCAGAGATGACATCCCTGAGGCTCCTAACAGTACTTCTGAAGAGAAAATGTTTGACCTTTAAGTGGACCAGATTGCACTCAATGGCAGGTCTTTCAGAAAAAATTTAGCTGGGAAGGACCTTATAAGACCACCCTGCTACAAAGTACACAAGCTGAATACTTTGCAACTTAATACATTCGTTTGCCAAATGGTATTTTTTACTCCTTTTCTTTTATTGTTCCCTCTGCACAGTTAGAGCTTTCAAAGTATTCCAACCTGAAGAACAGCTAGGATGCTATTCTGCCTAAGAACTAAGAAATACAAATATGTGGTGGAAGATTGAAGTCCTCCTGTAGGTGACATGTAATATCTCTTAAACAAAACACGACACTGCAAATGCTAATGATGGGAGTAGTGCTTAGTTCTGTGTTTAACATTGACACTCGAGGAAAATTATTTATAAATGTTACCTTAATTAAAATGACTTCCCACCTCAATAGGCTTGTGCTTTGGGGTTAGTTCTCCTCATTTGTTTTGTTAAAAAGGCACCCACACTGCCTGGCTCACTGATGGTCAGAAAACTGGGCAGTCATGTTATAGTGTTGCCTCTTGTGTACAACTCCAGCCAGGACTCCTGAAAGCCAGGAGCCAGATCTTCCACTACTCTGTAAATGAAGCTGCCTCCTCCACACTTCCCAGAACCAAGAGCAGCCACTGTCTGGATAAAGCGGAACCCATTGCCACTGGCATCAGGCCAAGGGAAGCTCCTACCACATCTACTGAGAAATGAAGAGGGATGGAGAGATAAGAAAGTTTAAGTAGTAGGGACTGAGAAGAAATGAGTCTGGGTTGGGAGTCCTGAATAACAGGGGAAGTGGGGAAGGAGAAGGCTGGGCTGGGGAAGCTGGGCCCAGAATGAGTTAGAGGAGGAAATAAAGGGGTCCAAGCGCTAGAAAAAAAACTGGACATGAACTGGTCATGTAAGTGGCTGCATGTGGAAGGAGGCCAAAGAGTCTTCAGGAGTAATGAATTGCAGGGAAAAGGGCTGAGAACTGATTTTAAAAACGGGTGGAAGGAAGGGGTTATTTTTGTATTTGCTTGAGGCTAAAGAGAATTGATTGCAAAGTTGGTGGGGAAATTCATTTGGAAAAATTATTGTAAGTGAAAGGAGGATGGAGAATTAATTTTATATGAAAGGAAATGGATTGGATGGGGAACTGAGAAAGAGAGCTCTCTCATGTGCTAGAGGAAGGGAGGAAGGTGGGGTAGTCTGTGTGATTGTGATTGGCTGGATGAAAAAGGAAGTGTTTCATGAGATGGCCTCACTATTAACAGGTTTCAGAGTAACAGCCGTGTTAGTGTGTATTCGCAAAAAGAAAAGGAGTACTTGTGGCACCTTAGAGACTAACTAATTTATTTGAGCATCCGATGAAGTGAGCTGTAGCTCACGAAAACTTATGCTCAAATAAATTGGTTAGTCTCTAAGGTGCCACAAGTACTCCTTTTCTTTTCACTATTAACAGTTGCTCTACAATATGACAGTGCTTGGGACTCACTGCTCTAATGTACTATTCTATTGTCTTCCTGGGATATTTTTTTTAAAAAGCTTCAAAAGAAAAATGCAACAATCTAGTAACAAGACCCTTGCTGGAGCACAGTCCCCTTGTTTGGCAAACAGTATTTTTACATCTTTTGCTGTTTAATGGTCTCATAATCCTTGTATGTGCAATGGTTAGTACTTTCAAATGCGGCCATATTGTTTATATTGTGTTGTGGCTGACATGCCCTTCTAAGTATCTCTTTATTAACCTTAGATGTTGCCCTTTTGGAATTTGTACCATGTTTCATTATGTGTAAAGAATCTTTCAAAAAGCTTGGTTGTTAAAGGCTCCAGAGAGAGTCATGATGATATCCTTTTATTTAGTATTTATTTGTATCTGATTATAAAATAAAAGTTGAGGTGACAGGATAGAGGCTGAGGAGGTGTGTGAAACAGAAGTGCAAACGCAGGGATAGATACTATGGGCCAAAGTCAGCCCTCATGCAAGCAAGCTCTATTGAAGTCAACTGTGTCACTTTCATTCCGATATATGTGTCTCAAGTTTGGGTATATTGTAATTGACTGTTCATCTAAAACTCTGTGACCTTTTGCTTTATCCAGCTGTGAAAATTGGGTCTAAGGAGGGGAGCCTGGTGTTTATTGAGTTTGACTTGCTCTGTTTTTGGAAAGCCTTATAGATGTATTTAATTAGCTTACATTTCTGAAGGGATCAAGCAGAGACAAACAAGGGAATTGTTTCTTTAAACCCATGAAGCTGCACTGGGGGAGTTTTCTTGCACATTAAATTGAGACTGATTGCACAGGTTACCCCCTGTTACAATGTAGGGAAATGTAAAAATGTACTGCACAGCTAGGCCAATGTATCTCAGTCTTGATCTGTGCCATTCTTGGCATTCTAGCACTGACTTCTTCCAGGACAGATATTGCCAATTGTGCCACATTCTGTGTTGGTTTGTATTTTAAAAAAGCAAGAAATAGAGGATTACTGTTACTTGCCTGATTAGTGCCACTTAAGAGGATGCTTTATACTGTATTTGGTTACAAAACTGAACAAATTTGAACTAAGTGTCCAGAAGCTGACCAGTCCTTGTTGTGACTGAAATGAAGTGGGAGAAAAAATAGTTGTTTACCAAACAATTGATCTCAATTAACAAAATGTTGCTGTTGAAAGTAAAAATCTATGGGAAATATGTTCCATTATTCTTTAGCCTGAGCCCAATATATCAGTAAACTCTCTCAAGCAACTGATTCCTGATGGATTATACAGATGTCACTAACCTGGATGGTTCTTGTAATGGAAGATAAAACTCTGGAAATATTTAAGTGATGGCTTTCACATCTCTGTTTTGGACTGATGTGTTTATCTTTTGAGCACGGGATTTGAAGGTACTAATCCTCATTATAAAAAGCAACACTTTTTCCTATTCCAAATAATTGAAATTTTCTTCTCCTAAAAGTTCTAGCATATAGTCCTAAAAAGCCAAAGAAATTTACAAATTACAGAATATACATATAAATTTTTTTATTCTGGTATTATCTTAACTCGTATTCCATTTGCTAGAAACAATCCCATTCTATTTAACTAGAATTGGAAAATGAAGAGAATTGAGACATCATGTTTTATATGCTAACTTTGGGGTCAAATTTAATTATCCAGGTCATGAAAGTTTCATTTTTTTTTTTTTTTTTTTTTAGTATACTTGTCAGTTTTCATTATCACAATGAGTGCGCTAACATAAGATTTTTCAGAGTCTAAAAATATAAATAATAAAATAAATAGATATGCCTGTTCAAGAATTCCTGTTGCACTAGACACAGCTGTTGCAATGTGTTCTACAGGCTTTCCTCTCTAGAAAATTTAAGATGAATAAGGCTGCCTTTGCTGTTCCGCGGGACATTGTAAAATTTCAGTTGTTGTATAAAGTCAACGATATATAGTTGAGGTGATATGAGTGAAGGGTACTCTATAATCTCTAATTCTGTTCAGTACTCAAGCTGCACATGATACGAAACCTACAACTGTAAGGTATGATTTTCACTAGAGTATCAGATGGTGTCATAGGATATTGCACATTGCTTGGTTTCAGCAGGAATCTCTGAAGTCCATTGGTCTGGAAAGAAGTGGGCCAACTGCTGATTCACCAGCACCTTTTAGATGTTCTTCAAATGTCACCCATCCAGGGAAGGGATATCTCATTTCCAGGCCTCTTGTAAAGGAGAGAGCAAGTAAGAGAAAGTCAAGGTCGTTGGGGAAGAGGAAGATGACTGAGGATAGGGAGTCTTTGTTATAGCCCCAGTAGGGGTGGAAGTCCTTGGGATAAGCTAACAAACATTTTGAGGCTTTTTGGAGGAAGCAGTGTAGAGACAGAGTGCCTGTAGCTTCATAGACTTCCCAAATTAATACATAATAATTCCTTAGTAGTATACTAGAATCAACATTCTATAAATTATATGGGGGGAGGGGAGGAGTCTATTCACCATCAGAGAACTCTAGACTAATTCCTGTCCATGCTAGTTGCTGGATGCATTTTGACTCAAATCTTTCAGTATCCTAATTTGAGGTTTAGCCATGCTATACAGGCTGATGAAGACAAAAAGCATTTGCAGTAATATGTTTATGGTGTGATGCAGTGAAAATGCAGAAAGCAAGCTGTTAAAGAAGGGAGTTAATGCCATATGACATGCTTTCTTGGGCAACTTGAATTCTGACACTGAGTGTGTTTGCAGAACCATTTAGGTGTGGAATCTCTTGATACAAAATTTGGATCTGGATTTTGTAATCTGAAGTGTTCTTGAACATTGTGTGGTTTATTTGGAGTGTAAGGCACTTGAGATGCACCAAACAGAGCATTCCATCCTGTCTTAAAGAGCAAACGTGTATTTTCCCTTGTACTCTGGAGATACCTTCAGAGAGTGGGATAAGTCTGTTAAAAAGAAAGCCAAGTTGATCAATAATTTTTCCAGTTGACAAGCAATTTTGTAGGAAGGGACATTAGCTTAAATCATTCTACTGTAAAATTTAACGGTATAGGTTCCATACTGCTAAAGCAGATATTTGTAGGGATTAAAACAGACTTTTAAAAAGCAAAATTTCATTTGACATGATTACACTTTGTAGATTTTTTGTGACATTTTCTGTCAAATTCTCTGGTGCTGCTTTTATTCACTTTTTATTTCTGGTATTAATTAATTATCATGAGGGACTTATAGGTGTCATCTGATGCATTTGTATTGCAAAGTCACTCAGGAATCCCTAGTCACCAGGCATCCTTGTTAGGCATCTAACACAAGCGTAGGAAAGATGAAGGTAATACTCCATTCCCCATTTTGTCGGTCTTCTTGCCTCTCCCTCAAACCAATGGTTTTGGAATTGTTCTGCTGCTCTTGCATGCCAGGCCAGGGTGAAGCAGCAATGCCAACCACAATAATTTAATTAGCAATGCTGACAAATTAGCACCTCCTGTGAGGGGTTCTCTCTCTTTCCCTCAATTCCCCCTCCCCCCCTCCTTCCCCCCAGCCAGAAGGGACTGATCTGACTGCTTTGGTGCTGATTCAGATTCTATTTGAGTGAGCTGATGGGGCTATATGGCTTGTTATTCTGATGATCCCTTCTCTAGCAGTTAAGTTATTCACCAATGTTGCAGACCTTGACACTAATCCAGAGACTGTATTTTCTAAATCACGTTATCTCCTTGTATATGTCCAATTCTATAATGTGACTATGATGCAGAAAGTAGCATTTCATTGCACCCTGTACTGGCTTTCAGCCAAAGCTATTAAAAAATAAAGCAATAAATGTGGCATGAGGCTGTTGTATAAAAAGTGTGGTAAAACTTGTCAAATAAAATGCATGTATTCTGCGCTCTTCACTGAACAGACTTGATTTACTATGAGAAGTGGTTGTGAATCAAATAAGGAAAAATGCAGTGAACTTTTCAAAACCCCAAATACTGTAATACTAAATAATATATAATATGTATAGCTCTTGAGAGTATTAATGTTTAGAATTGTGAATGGACCCTGTTGTCTGTCTTATACAGAGCTCAATGCTGACAAAATACTTGTTTATAGTTGGGGCAAAGGAGTTTTCAGTGAGAGTAGTAATCACATCAGTGCTGCTGATTGTTTTGCTTGGTACGTTTTATAAAGAACTAGATACTGATGCACCTGTTGCATAGTTGCATACATATTTTTAAAAAACAAATGCAAAAGGAGGACCAGTGGTAAGATAATTGTACCCATAAAAAAGAAACCCAGTTTTTAAAGGTAACTGTCTCTGCATGTAAGGCTATGGGAACTTTATGGAGATTATGCTCTCAGACTCCAAGGGCAGGCTCTGGCTGGAATGTGTGAAATGGGGATGCAAGCAGGCATCTTAGTCGGACTTTAGTCCTGGAAACTGTCTGCTCAGTCATCTCCAGGTTTGGCTGCTACATGTACAAGAAGAAGAGCAGTTTAAAGGGGAAAATGTCAGTCAGGAATGAATTGGGAAAGCCCCCAACTGCTGCTCCAACTATCCATATGCCTAAATTGCGATCCTAGTTGATGCCCAACATGAGCCAGATGGTAAATCCTCAGTCTCATTTTTGTATTGTAGAATTGCACAAGAAACATTCTGCTACTGTTTGGCTGGTTTCATCTTGCCATAGAGTTTCATATTGAAAATTGGAATTTTGCAATTTAGAATAATGACATTAGCCTTTCCTTTAAGCTTGTGCGGGAATGCAATTTCAAAACATTTTTCTGGGATTTATCTACATGACTTACATTAATAAATTGAATAGTTGCTTGGAAAATTTGCCCCAAAACATAACACTGATACTGTCTCAAAGTGGGGAAAAAAAGGTATTTTCTTTTTGTGTCCTGCCAGTACTCTTCTGCTTAACAAATATGTAACTGGTAGATGGAAACATGTAAGTGAAAACAGATGTGTTATGTAGGAAAGGAATGTAGTTCTTAGATTTGAGAGTTAGAATCATCTGTTGGATACTGCAAAATATAAAACATTAACTGACTTTTTAATAACATGTATTTTTGTCCCTATGCATTGCATAAAAGTTTGGTTTATGGAATATTTAATATATTTCCTTTTATATTCACGGCGCTGAAAAAGGTTTCATAATAATTTAATTAAGTAGTGATGCAGTAGTTGTGTAGGCAAATGAGCATTTGCTGGTAGTATTCTCATGTAGTCTAAGATTTTCGAACTTCTTTTGATTGAGAAGAAACATTGGTCAATTGAGGTAATTTCAAAGTGTCAGAGGATTTTTAATCTCAAACTGAACAGAGAAAGGAAAATGAATTTGTTTAATATTACCGAAAAGAGTGAAACTCTACCAATACACCTGCACCCCATAATAATCCACTTTAAGGTCAGTAGTGGATACGAACCAAGTTCTGCTGTTGGATTAGACCTGGACTGTCCTGGTGCAGACTACTACCAGCTGGTCTGTCTTGTCCCAGTCAGCAGATACCCAATTTATTTTGTACAGTTTAAGTTCAGTACTCCATGGTCAATATGTTGTCTTTAACTGTTGCTAATAACATAGCCTAGGACTGCGCAGCAAATTTGTTAAATAGGGTCACTCTTTACAGAGAGCCATCCCTCTTGTTTTAAAGTTGCTAGGTACAAAGATGTGAATACAATGATCTTAGCATCTGTTCTCAAGCTGATATACATGGAGCTTTGGCTGTGAAATTGCCATTATTCAAATGAGTGATATCTGCTGCTAATTTTAATAGGATTTGGTTTATTCATAAACCTTAGGGACAGGAGTTGTATACCTTGCAGCAGCAATGTTTCAAGATCTGCTATTGCTGCATAACAAAAATTCACAATAGGAATAGTAACTACTGCATAAGCCTGGAAAATTAAAATGTTAGTGGTGTATCTTAATTGTCCCCTCCTCCTTCCCCTGAACTGGTTTAAAGTTGAAATGTACGCAGGGTTATTTGGCACTCCCCCACCCCCATTTCAAAACAAATAGGATAAACAAATACCATGTTACAATAGGTAAACTGATCCTTTGGGATGGGGGATGTCCAGAAGGATTGCTCCCTTTGGGTATGTCTATACAGCAAACAAAATCCTGTGGCTGGCCCTTGCCAGCCAATTCTGGCTCCCAGTGTCAGGCTGTGGGGCTGTTTCATTGCTCTGGGACCCTACAGGGTCCTAGAGCCGAGGCTGCATAGAGCCGAGGCTGCATAGAGCCGAGGCTGCAGCCTGAGCCCAGAAGTCTACGCAGTAATGAAACAGCCTTGCAGCCTGAACCCTGTGAATCCAAGTCAGCTGGCACAGGCCAGTCGCTGGTTTTTCTTTGCTGTGTAGACATACCATTAATGTGCAGGATTGCACAATTGCGTTAGGTGCATTATGGCTTTTTTGCCTTCCACTGTAGCAGCTATTGCTAGATGCTTGATGGTATCTGATGGCTTATTCCCAGTTTCCTTCAAATTTAATGATCAACATCAGTTATCAGAAAGGTATCTCTGTTTATAAATCACTAAAAATGGTCGCAGTATAGATTTAGGTACTGTATTTACAGTGATAACATCCGTTATTAGCATGGTTCTCAGCAACGAATATGGTACCATGAAATAAGATACAATGCGTGGCAATTATAGGCCAAATTCTCCTCTTATTTACACAAAAGCAAAAACAGTCCTGTGCAACTAATTGTCTTCCCATTGTGTTTGTCTGTTAACCAGATACAGTGTACGTTTCTCAGGCTGTTCCATTCATATAGTCCAGTGTTCATTCAGAAACATAACATTTCCTTTGGTTGATAGATTAAAGGGGGAAATGTGAAATTGTTTTGGGATGTGCAATACACTTGGAACAAAGCCTGTAAAGTTAATTTACGTTAGAAGCTTGTGAGACAATTTTAGATCATTTTAATTTCACTTCAAAATAAAAAGATGCCACGTCTCAACTGTGCTTTCCTGAATAAATAATTTTTTAGAAGAACAAAAGACATGATACTTCTCAAGTTCAATGTAATCACTAAAGAAGAAATTGCAGTGAATGTTACAATTTTCTGTCAGTGTTCTAGTAAATTTGATACAATTTAAATTATGAGTTGATTAAAGAGTTTTCATTAATAATCTGAAATATTAATGAAGTAGCATGTAGTATGGTATGTGATAGAATGAAAAAACAGCAAGTAGGGTAGATTAAGCACTTTAAGGCTTTCTATTTGCTTTTCACATCCCCTTAGACCAGGTGTGACTAACAAAGTGAGTCTCCACAGAAGTTGACTTTCTGAGGTGCTCTTTGCAGATATAACAGAAAACAAAGAACCAGGTGTTAAAGCAATGAAAAGGTAAACAGTAAGTCATTCTACAGGATGTTTAGCTGCTAAAACAGTTCAAAATCAGCTCTGTGCTACTATGGAAACATTTGCAGAACTCAAAGAAATACTTCAATTTATTTGAGTCCTCTTTGGGGAAAAAAACCCCTTACCTTTTGAATTCTCAGTGTTGGATTTGCTTATCTATTCTTTTTTAAAAGGATTTCCCAGAGATTGACAGGAAAAAGAGTATTTTGACTAATAGTGGTGGAATTATCCTACAGGTTTTTGCTTTACCTGATGTCTGTTAATTAAGCAAATGCAACATTGTAATAACTGGCATTTAGCACAGAATTCTTCTGTTTGCCTTTAATATTTATTTTATGAAATGGCTTATCAACTGAATAGATTAGACCGGTTTACTTTGTATATTTTCATCTTACATTGCACATCTGTTAGTGTTGGTCTTTAACACTGCAATGGGAAATATTGCTAAATAAATATGAATGTACATGTGTGGAGGGAAATATTTTTTTCTTATGAAATGGGAAGTTAAAGCAAAAGAGTAGTTAATGGCTAGATATTTAAGCTGTAATTTGCAAACTGAGATGCCTAAAATATTAAACACCTTAAACCCCTAAAAGAAGGCTTGTTGTTTAGGGGCCTGCATAGAATCATCCAAGTTTCCAGATTATGGACAGAGTCCAAGGCCTACTTTTACATATGAAAGTACACATTGCTTTATATCTTGAAAATAGGGCTGTTGTGTTTTACACATGCAAATACACTTAGCTGGTTTCACAGGATACATCATACTGTGTATCTGTGTACCTGCTGGGAGGAAGTAAATCCTAATGAGAAAATAATATTTTATAATGATGATTCATTACAAATGTTAAAATAAAGAATAAAGTTTATATTTAAGAAAGTCACTAACATACTGGACTAGTAATGAGCTACTTGCTACTTTTGTTTACAATTCAGAACCATTTTTATGCTGTCATTGAAGCATATGAAGAGGAGTATTTGCAGCATTATATTTTGGTGATTATGTTAAAGCATCATAATACTTTTTGCTTAGAATATAGGCATAATAGTGTGAAACAGATTCAGGATTAGAGCTATACTGTGCAACTAAACTATTCTTCCTGTACTAAGATTAAAATGATACAGCTGCTGGTGTAACTCAAGCTTAAGTCAAAATTTAACATACTGTTTAATGTTTTGGAAATGTCTGAATTAGTTTCTGTAAAAATGTAACTTGTTTGTGTGGAATTGTATGTAATTGTATCCTCTGTTAACATGAACTTTTATCAGTGAATTATTTAATTGCCTTTCCATTATTCATGTAGAAATATATAAATATTGCCTTGTTTGGGGTATGTGTGTACATGTGCATCTGTGTGTGTGCACACTTATGTATTCCCTCAATTTATAACAGGTTGTTTTGTAGGAATTTTGAGGACAGACATACTTTCTGTACTAATGGAAACAATGTTTTGTTTCTGATTTTTCCTTTGTAAACTCTGTAGTTGAGTGGAAGAATTACAGGATTCAAAGGACTTCAGTTAGTGGAGCTTTCTTGAAATTGTCATTTCCCTAGGTTAATTTCACTACAAATCAGTCCCTGGAGATAATCAAAGAAGCATTTGTAGATTGCTAATCTTGAGTCTCATACTTAAATCTCTGTACAATGTGCTGAAAATGACTCCATGTAAATAAACTGTAGGCACTTTTAAATAGAGATAAGCTAGCCACTGTGAGTTGTTTGTAAATAACTAGCTGATCAAGTTTTTCCTATTACTGTTTCATGTTTCAGAGTAGCAGCCCTGTTAGTCTGTATTTGCAAAAAGAAAAGGAGGACTTGTGGCACATTAGGTGCTCAGATAAATTTGTTAGTCTCTAAGGTGCCACAAGTATTCCTTTTCTTTTTACTGTTTCATGTGTGACTTTTCACATGTATGCCCGAAGCCAGCATATATAACTGCTAGTAACTGTTGTCATTAAATTTGAGTTGCTTACAAGCTAAACAGCATACGTGTTCTGCAGAATAATGCAGCTCTCGCTCCCCTTCTACTTATTATATAATGATCCCGGACTTCAAAATGAGCTTTTGATTGAACCTCTTAATTCACAAATGTAGCCTAGGAAAGAAAGTTTGGTGACAATTTTGTGAAATTAGAGATTTACAGAAGTAGAAAAAGCAGCATTAGTAAAAGTATAGAAACATATTACTGTAAGTCATACCCTGTGTTTAGAATAGAAATGATATTGTCTTACCTTCATTAGCCACTGAGTGTTGTTTTCCATGAGGTTTTCAAGTAGTTGCAGTCTTTGTACTGAATCATCATAATCTAGTGGTGCATCCCTCTGCACTGCATTAGACACATAAGAGCTAGAAGAAGAGCGGCAGTTGTCCATCTCAGGCAATAGAAAGGTATAGCTGCATGACCCATGCTGAACCTGATATTGCTTCTTGCCGATAGTCTCCATGCTTTTACGAAAGGAGCTATACCCTGAAGCTAAAACAAGATTACAGCTCAAAATAAAGTAAACAGCCAGCCACATTTTAATTGCTATGATAACCCAGCAAATCTAAAATACTGAAGTATTTTATTTTCAGTATGCTTAACAAGAGTCCAGATTATCAAGTTGACCTGCCCTGAAATTCAGTGCTTTACTGTCATGTGTAAAGTACTCTGAATGAGGGCTTTTTTTTTTTTTTTTTTTACTTTCCCGTTGCAAACTTGGTAAAAAAAAAAAAAAAAGTGCTGTCTTCTCTCCGGCTGTGCCCTAAACTGTCAGATGCAATAGAGAAACAGTCCTGTCTCAGCTGCAAGTTCTGTGTTAGTTTTAAAACTAAGCTTTAATGTTTTCTTCTGCTGGTCTTTTGGCAAGATTTTACAGCTTCGGTATCTGAATCAATCACTTTCCTTTCCTTATATGATAAGTTGATAAGAGTAGCCAGACATGTGTAGCTAAACTGCTCCTCCCTCCTGGCTTATCCGTTATCTTCCTGTAGGGGGGGTCACTTGCAAGGCAGCACAAAGATCAGAGCACACTGCTGAATGCTGTATGGTATGCTGCACTAAATCTCTTGAAAAACTGATCAATTACAGGACCCCTGTGAATTTCTTAAGCACAACTCTAATTACGAATTTCCTAGACATCAGTTCTTATAGCCTCCAAGTATGTTTTCAGTGTGAGCTTGTAAATTTTTTCTTGTGATCATTTTAAAATATGCACACAAAAGTTCCTTTGTTTGTTTGGTCCTCTTAAAGAAAAATTCTTTTGAACTAGGAGTACTTGTGGCACCTTAAAGACTAATCAATTTATTTGAGCATAAGCTTTCGTGAGTTACAGCTCACTTCATGGGATGCATGTGAGTTGTAACTCACGAAAGCTTATGCTCAAATAAATTGGTTAGTCCCTAAGGTGCCACAAGTACTCCTTTTCTTTTTGCGAATACAGACTAACACGGCTGTTACTCTGAAACCGTTCTTTTGAACTGTTTCTCGGCCCAGCATTGCTTGGCTTATGTTTAATAGTTTGTATAAATAAGGAGGAAGACACTTTTCTAATCAGACAAAGGTAGGCTTCAGCTTATCCTTTCAGAAAGAAATCATGCTCTTTTTTAAGAATTGAACCTTCAACTGAACATATTGTCCATAAATACATTCTACTGTGATTAGAATAGAATGATCTTTTATATGAATCATGTAAAAAGTGAATAGGAAAGCTTGAAAACCGTTTTTTAAATGTTAGTCATGTTATTAACTGGCTATTTTAAATTATGTTCATTTTAAAAATATTCATCAATTAAAAGTCTCGCAGCTGGGCAAAAGGGGAAAATGTTTCAAACAGAGTGGCAGCAGGAATTCCTCAATAAATGCAGGACTGGCTCTAGGCACCAGCAAAGCAAGCACGTGCTTGGGGTGGCACATTTCCAGGGGCGGCGCTCCGGCCACCCTTTTTTTTCGGGGCAGTTGTGCTCTCAGAGCTGCGCCCCTTAGATGAGGCAAGGAAGGGGAAGCCCCAGCCCCGGGATGCTGACCTGCCAGGGCCCAGCCGCTACCTGAGGAGGATCGGGCGAGTCCTGCCGGGGAGCCAGGGCTGTGCTACCTCATCTGCGAGCTGGCTGCTGCGCTGCCTTGTGCCACCCCTTATATCAGGGCTTCTCTGCACGGCCGGGCAGGGGAGGGAGTAAAGCCCCTGCAGGCGCTGGGAGAAGGTGACATCACTGCCTCCGCTTCCAGCACCGCCTGCGAGCCCCAGCCCCACCTGAGCTTGAGGTGGCAAATTTTTTGTTTGGGGCGGCAATAAACCTAGAGCCGGCTCTGAATAAATGACATGGGAGTATAGGATTTGCTATATTAATCATACTGGCCTAATATCATGCCTCCGGTTGTGGTCAATAGCGGTGGTGGAAGATGAAGAAAAATACATCATGGAGCAATATTTAATAGTGCAGGGCTGTACATGGGGAGGACAGGGATTACTCTGTGTCCTGCAATGATCAGCTAACTTCAGAAAGCATGAGACTACTAAACAGCTAAGAAAGACCAGGAAAGAGTTTGCTTCCAATAAAATCTTGGGAAAATAAATTGTCTGCTGTAGAAAATATGCTCTGGAAACCATCATGCTGGGGAACTGATTCTTGAGGAGAAATTGACCTATAATTCCTTGGATCTGGACACACAAACTGGACTTCTCTTATTAAATATTGCTTTTAATTTTAAGTGAATGTTGTGCTAAAGAAGGTTCCAAAATAATACGCACTGGAGACCAAAGTCCCCTATTTATCCATAGGACAAGCACTATATCATAAGAAGCGTCATTACAGGTTTCCCTATATATCTTTCTCTGCTAAAACACGTTAACACTGTTTTACTTTCTATGATGTGGAAACTGTATAAAGGCTGTGAAAGCCAGTTGTAGGAATTAGGATCTCTACTTTGTTGCTCATTGGATGGTTGAGATGTCTTACTCCACCTTATGTTTTCATGACTGCCTTATCTAAAGACAACCCAAAAAGTTTACTTCTGGAGAACTCCAAAGGGGACAAAATGTGCTTGATTTACATTTATCTGCATGAGATATAAAACAAATATGTCAGATTTGCTTTCTGGGGAGTATTTGTTTGCCAACGACCATGCTTTGGATCTCAGTACATTGAGGTGTTTGTCTGAGGCTTAAGACATGGTGAGGATATTTCCTGTAAAATAAATGTAATAGTGAAACATTTGTTTTTGGCAAACAGAGAGAATGCATAGCCTGGTGTTGCTCTACCAAAACTAATAAATGTGACAGATACCCTGAAAGCTTGTTGATGTAGCCACAAAACTTTTTTGAAGAGAAAAGTTTCTACTTTTCAGTCTATTGGTTTCTTTGAACAAAAATATCCTTCTGTTTGTATAACTGTTTCTTTCTCAAGGAATGAGACTACTTGTGGCAACCTTCAGGGAGTCTGCACAATCACATTTGTTCTCTTAAATTTTTTTTTAAATTTTTTGATGTCTAACCAGACAAAATTAGATTTATCGGGTCATTCGCATTATTAAAGTTGAGTTAAGTTGGATGCAGATCTTCCTTTACATTTTTAAGGGATTTTTGCTTCACATTTTTACTTAGATGCTGTCAGACTGGCTTCTCCCCTGGAAGTATATCCAAAGCACTTACGAACCTTGATAACTTAGTTTAAAAATACTGAAGAGGAAAATATCTTGCATGAGGTTCTGCCTCTGTTTCATGCTCCAGTGCTGAAAGTTTCCTTTTTCTTAGTGAGGAATACTTGGAAGATTTGTTTTACTTTTCTTACACTTTTTGGTGAGACCTGTGTGTGTTTTCATTCTTCAGTTTGACAGTGAAGTGGAGGATAACATTTACCAGTGTGATCTGTTAAGGGTTTTCTTCTCAATTGTTAGAGCTGTGCTACCACCTTTATCTCAAGGAGACCAGGAGTTTGAGAAGTTGTCAGACAAGGAAGGGCCAAGAACCCTTTCCTGAGAGGATTTATAAAGTAGCTCTTGATCTGGAAAAACTCTTATGAGATGGCAGCTCTGATTTACTAAGGATGATGCATTCATCCCTCCACAACTGGACGACTAAGTCACGGAGAACATATTTGCACTTCAGTTCATCTGGGTTTTTGAGGAGGGATCAAAGGGACTGGATGTGATCCAGCAGCCTCTCAATGCCAACTGGCAAGAGGGTTACAAGAATATTCTGATTCTGGTTCACCAAAGAATGTCATATGAGGTCTTAAACAACTGAAAGCCAGCATCACACTGGTCATTAATATTGTTATGAAATGTACATACTGTGACAAAGCTCCAAGCCTGTATTGGTGGGTCCCGCACTTCCAGGCAGATTCAGTGGCCTCAGAAGCTCACTAACACCCTCAATATGACATCCCTTTCCCAGCATAGCAGCAAAGGTCACAGCTTATTGAGCTACTTTCATCACAGGCCAGTATGGAAGGTAGAATACCCACAGCCTCTGTTGCTCCTTAGAGCTCAGTAGGCTGAGTTTGGCCTCCTGCCTGGACCAAGTCTGCTTGCCCTCTCAAGGGGATCTCTGTAGAGCATGGGGGAAGGGGGGGAACCCAGACCCACCCTCCACTCTGGGTTCCAGCCCAGGGACCCTAATGGTAGCAGCTGTTCACAGTTTTTCCCTTCACCAATGACGCTGCTTCAATTCCCTGGGCCACTTCCCCGTGGTCCCCTTTTCCTAAGCTTAGCACTTACCTCAGGATTCAGCAATGCTCCACTCCACTGGGCTTCTCAAGAGAGAGCTGGAAAGGAGAGCTTTAAAGCAGTATGAGTAGGACCTTAATTGGTTCCAGCTGTCTCCATTAGCTTAAGGGCCTTAACTGACCTGTTGCCAGTTAATTGAGGTCAGGTGCCAGCATTCACCTAACGACCTTAACTGGTTAAATTGGCATCAGGTGTCTTGATTGGCCTGGAGTAGCTTTGTTTGGCTATCTAGGGAACCTGTTCATTCTGAGGCTGATGTACCAGCCTTCCACTACTCTCTTATATCCTTGTGGTCTGAGTCCGTCACAGTACAGATACTATCTGTATATTGTTCAAATATTCAAAAATATTGCTCGGGCATGTAGGAATGTTATCAGGAGGGCCAAATCGCACCTGGAGCTGCAGCTAGCCAGAGATGTCAAGAGTAACAAGAAGGGTTTCTTCAGGTATGTTGGCAACAAGAAGAAAGCCAAGGAATGTGTGGGCCCCTTACTGAATGAGGGAGGCAACCTAGTGACAGAGGATGTGGAAAAAGCTAATGTACTCAATGCTTTTTTTGCCTCTGTTTTCACTAACAAGGTCAGCTCCCAGACTGCTGCGCTGGGCATCACAAAATGCGGAAGAGATGGCCAGCCCTCTGTGGAGATAGAGGCGGTTAGGGACTATTTAGAAAAGCTGGACGTGCACAAGTCCATGGGGCCGGACGAGTTGCATCCGAGAGTGCTGAAGGAATTGGCGGCTGTGATTGCAGAGCCACTGGCCATTATCTTTGAAAACTCGTGGCGAACCGGGGAAGTCCCGGATGACTGGAAAAAGGCTAATGTAGTGCCAATCTTTAAAAAAGGGAAGAAGGAAGATCCTGGGAACTACAGGCCAGTCAGCCTCACCTCAGTCCCTGGAAAAATCATGGAGCAGGTCCTCAAAGAATCAATCCTGAAGCACTTGCATGAGAGGAAAGTGATCAGGAACAGCCAGCATGGATTCACCAAGGGAAGGTCATGCCTGACTAATCTAATCGCCTTTTATGATGAGATTACTGGTTCTGTGGATGAAGGGAAAGCAGTGGATGTATTGTTTCTTGACTTTAGCAAAGCTTTTGACACGGTCTCCCATAGTATTCTTCTCAGCAAGTTAAGGAAGTATGGGCTGGATGAATGCACTATAAGGTGGGTAGAAAGCTGGCTAAATTGTCGGGCTCAACGGGTAGTGATCAATGGCTCCATGTCTAGTTGGCAGCCGGTATCAAGTGGAGTGCCCCAAGGGTCGGTCCTGGGGACGGTTTTATTCAATATCTTCATAAATGATCTGGAGGATGGTGTGGATTGCACTCTCAGCAAATTTGTGGATGATACTAAACTGGGAGGAGTGGAAGCTGGAGGGGAGGGATAGGATACAGAAGGACCTAGACCAATTGGAAGATTGGGCCAAAAGGAATCTGATGAGGTTCAATAAGGATAAGTGCAGGGTCCTGCACTTAGGACGGAAGAACCCAATGCACAGCTACAGACTAGGGACCGAATGGCTAGGCAGCAGTTCTGCAGAAAAGGACCTAGGGGTGACAGTGGACGAGAAGCTGGATATGAGTCAGCAGTGTGCCCTTGTTGCCAAGAAGGCCAACGGCATTTTGGGATGTATAAGTAGGGGCATAGCGAGCAGATCGAGGGACGTGATCGTTCCCCTCTATTCGACATTGGTGAGGCCTCATCTGGAGTACTGTGTCCAGTTTTGGGCCCCACACTTCAAGAAGGATGTGGATAAATTGGAGAGAGTCCAGCGAAGGGCAACAAAAATGATTAGGGGACTGGAACACATGAGTTATGAGGAGAGGCTGAGGGAGCTGGGTTTGTTTAGCCTGCAGAAGAGAAGAATGAGGGGGGATTTGATAGCTGCTTTCAACTACCTGAAAGGGGGTTCCAAAGAGGATGGCTCTAGACTGTTCTCAATGGTAGCAGATGACAGAACGAGGAGTAATGGTCTCAAGTTGCAGTGGGGGAGGTTTAGATTGGATATTAGGAAAAACTTTTTCACTAAGAGGGTGGTGAAACACTGGAATGCGTTACCTAGGGAGGTGGTAGAATCTCCTTCCTTAGAGGTTTTTAAGGTCAGGCTTGACAAAGCCCTGGCTGGGATGATTTAACTGGGAATTGGTCCTGCTTCGAGCAGGGGGTTGGACTAGATGACCTTCTGGGGTCCCTTCCAACCCTGATATTCTATGATTCTATGATTCTATCTAGGAGTTATGTATATATGTTGAAAATGAAGTTTTAAATTCTGTATTATGGCAGAGATAACAGAGCTTTTCTGTTAGACAAAAAATGTTTATTCACCCCTCTCTCTGTCAGCATATAAATTAAGTATTACAAAGTCAGCAGATAGGTGTAGAGTCAACAGGGAACAGCACAGAGGAAAAACAAGCAACGGGGTTGTACTGTCTCAGTACAGACTGAACTTGTTGGATGCAAGTATAAAGTAAAGAAGACACTGATCCTGCACCTTAGAAAGTAAACAGGCAGTGCATTTACATTCATGAAAATGGGATCACAACCAGCCTTGGTTGAAGATGCTGCAAAAGGCGTTGGTGAGATAAACATCTTTAGACATGAGATTAGCCTGTTAGTCTCTAGAAAATGTACTATGAGTTTGTTTTAAATGGTAACACAATATCTTGAATCATGAATCTTTTGGTAATAAACTTATCCTTGTTTTCACTATAAATATATCTCAGAGTTGTGATATTAGGAAAGATGCTGCTGAGCCTGAGTTAAATCATACAAGCTGGTATGTATACTGTTCCCTTGGGGACAGCAGACCTGGTATTTCTGTGAGTGTTCAGGGGATAAAGGGCTAGACACAAGAGGGGAATGCTTCAAATGAGCTCAAGGACTGGGGTTACACCTATTCTTAACTTTCAAGGCAAAGTTAGGGCTGGCACAGTCCAGTTGAGAGTGGTTGGATGGCTAACAGGCTGGTGATATTAGGGTGCTGACAGTTAAACACAAGCAAATCTCTCTCTGTCACTGAAGTCAAGGAAGTAACAAGATGAATCATAGTCATGGGTATCCTGAGAACCATCACACTGGAGCCCTGGCTTTTGAGGGTTGAACCTGCTTCTGTGTTGGGACTGCAGGAGTCTGAGAGGCTGTTTGAGTGTAGAGGGTCAAAAGCAAGGTTGGAGTAGAAGACCCTTGATATATCTTGGACCTCCACAGGAAAGAACTCTAGTGGTTTGAATGTTGGAAAGATCAACCAATTTAGCATTTCTGTTGAATGTGTGGCTCCTAATTGCTGCAGTGGCATTCAGGAGTAGTGTGGAGAGTACAGAAATCTTTCTCCAGGAATGCTGGCTGGAACTCATGTGGAAGCAGTGGGCAAGTCAATAGCTTCCGAGCACAGCAGCCTCTTCTGAGATCTGTGGCTGGGTGCACTGCTGTGACTAACCTTCTGTTTGTGGAGGATTAGTTTAGTGCTCCTGCACAAGGAGAGACTGCTCTTCTTTCCTGTCTGATACATGCTGTCCGGTGGTGAAGTAGATTGAATGTCCCCCTCAGATACATCAGTGAGGACTTTGCTGTCTCGACATCTGTCTCAACTTACTCTCTACTTTGCTGCAAGCTTCTTAGCCTTTCCCACCATGTTTAGGAAGCTGAAAGTGAGGCACCTTGCCAACAAAATGAGCATAACCTCTCTTTAACCCTATGTTGGAAAAAGTTGCTGCATTTGGCGCGTCTTTTTGAACATTGGTTGCTCCTGTCATCCATTTGGGAGCAACTTTCCCAGCAGAGGAGGGAAAGTTGTGCCTCGAAAGTAATTCCCTCCTGCAAAGCCAAACTAGCCATAGCTCAAGGGAATGGAAATAGGAAGAAGCTGAATTTGGAAAATTAAGTGTGAAATGTTAGGAAAGTTTAAATAAATTTTTGTCCTCAAAAGTTCCGGTGAGGAGGAGAAATTCTGAATGCTGCGTTGTTACTGTATCTCTGAGGAGTTAGAACATGTCTGGCTTCTCGCTTGGAGGGCAGGGCTTATTCCACAACTGCTGAATGACAGGCTGATCTGCATCCTATCAACAGTGAGTGGGAACATCGTATTGTAAGATTGTAAGACATCTTAAAGTAGGAGGATTCTGAATAACTTGGCACAGGGTTTTTTATATTTCAGTACAAAATTCAATAAAAAGTTTATTATATTTCATATTAGTTGTAGTTGCCTTTCAATACTTTTGTTATGTTACTCATTTTGGTCATCTCCTTTTGGTGGTGCTTTATAGATGGAGGGGCCTGTTTGAATGTATAGTACAATGTATTATTCAAACTGAAATTGTGATGCTTAGTCTGCAGTTTCCTGATTGCCTTTTAGTTAAGTGAATAGAGTGTTTGACATAAAATAGCAAATACTGCCCAGTATATTTAAAGTAAAAATTAGATATTTCCCCCTTTAAAAAAAAAAGCCATTCACTTTAGAGAACTCACCTTATAAAAAGGAGTGAAATGTATATTTTGCCATAATTAAGCATTTAAACCTTTTTGCCAGATGTGCTTCAGGCAATTTCCTTTCTTGGGAAACAGTAATTCCCTTACTCAACCAGTTCTGTTTTTATTTCTTACAGTATATGAGTATGCTGCATTAAAAGCAAGACCACTAATATTATCTTTCCAGTTATCATTTTACATACAGCTGCACAGCTTCTGTTTGTCAGGCAAGTAGAGAGGCACTTCTCTGAGATCTTTGATACTAAAGGAAGCATAAAAGTTTGTGAAGTAATATAAGAAAATGTTGACTCGGTCTTAGTCTCTATTTGTAGATTTTTTTCCTCCATCTCATTTTAAGGTTGTTAATTTTGTAGGAGAGTGAATTGTCATTTTAATGCTTTTTTTATTCACATTTTTTGCAGTGAGACTAAATCTGAGGGATAGAATAAGAAGCCAGGCTATGATAATGAGGCACAAGTGCTATTTGATTCACTATTATAGTAATATTTAACACTCCTGAATAATTTAAAGAATTGTTGTAATATGAGAGAATTAAACTTCAAAATAAAGTACTAGATGCAAATAAGAGATCTGAAATCTTGTCATAAATTTTAAAATCATAAAAACCTTTTTGTAGATTGCTGGTACCTGAATTTTTGCCATTTTGATACTTTTCTGCTCATCTTTGATTCTTGGGTCCTTTTAATATTATTAGTCTATAATAATTTCATTTGATGACTCCAAAATATTTTCTTTCCTTCATTTTTTGGAATGTTTCTCAGAAACAAATGAAAACAAGGACAAGACTAATAAAATCACAAAATTATAAACAGTAAAAGGGTTTTGAATACTAACTACTAATCATGCTATCTAGTCTGCAATCTTATTTTTTTTCCCCCAGGAGAAAGGAATGACAAATATTTTGTTGCAATGAGCTGAAATTAATGAACGTATTTTCTTCGTGACCCATAGTTAAATCAAGCCAACTCTAAATCCGTTCTGAAGTAAGTAGTAACTTCCTATCAGTTTATCTTATACCATGCCCATCACCTTATTATCCGAGCTTATCAATGTAGGATGTACTTGTATGTGTATTTCCTATGGAATTTGCTAAACTTATTGTGCAAAACAATGAGCTTATTTGAAAAAGCCAAGACATTCTGAATAACTTTAAGTTTACTGCAACCTGTCTGTTTTTAAGCATATAAATAAGAAGTAATTTTTTTCAAATAAGTTTATTCTGGAAAATTATTTAGAAATGTATATTGTGCCAGTCTCAAATTGGTCGTATTGTATTGATGTAATGCCATGGAGAATTAGTTACAAAAGAGAGTAACAAAATCACTCTTTGTTCTTGACTCATCTGAGTGACTCACATGTCCTCAGTACCTGACATCTATTTGTTGCCACATTTTACTCTACCTCTTCAGACAGAATCTTACCGAGTTTTTCGAAGACCTTCTTCCTTCATAAAATCATAGTGCTGGAGGGGACCTTGAGAGGTCATCAATTCCAGCCCTCTGCAGTGAGGCAGGACCAAGTAAATCTAGACCGTCCCTGAAAGTGTTTGTGCAATTGGTTCTTAAAAACCTCCAATTATGGGGATTCCACAACCTCCTCTGAAAGCCTATTCCAGAATGTAACTAACCTTTATAGTAGAAAGGATTTTTCTAACATCTAACCCAAAATCTCCTTTACTGCAGATTAAGCTCTTTACTGCTTGCCCAACTGTGATGGTTCTCAGGGACCTAGGACTGAGAGTCACCTTATACCAATGCCTCCAGCATGTGAGAGACTTGTTTGTGTTTAACTGGGTGTCAGACCGCTGACACCACTAGCCTGTTAGCCTTCCAAGCACTCTCTTCTGGGTACTGTCAGCCCTAACTTTGCCATGCAAGTTAACAATAGGTGCACCCCAATCCCTGAGTCCCTTTGAAGCATTCCTCTGCTTCAAAGTATCTTCTCCACTGAACACTCACAGAAATACCACGTCTGCTATCCCCCAGGGAATAGTATACACACCAACCTGTGTGATGTCACTGAAACCATGTACAAATAAGTGGTAATAGGTAGCCAAGCCTATGAAAGATTTGCCTTGCTTTTTAGTTTTGCAGGAAAGGCCAGTTAACAATAGATTTGTACTCTCAAGGGATCAGGAGAAATTTGGCCACCACCTACCTACCTAAAAAAGACCTTTTGGCTCCTTCTAGTTTACATTTTGACACTTTTCCAGTGAGACCCGCATCTTTGAGTCTTGTCAGCACTGTTCCCAAGTGGTTTTTATGATCTGACCAAGAATTGCTAAATATTGCAATGTCGTCAATATAAGCCTGTGCAAAGTCTTGTAACTTTATAACACTTGATTAAAGATCCTTTGAAAGGTGGCTCCTGCATTAATCAAAAGGTAACAGATTCAACTCATAAAATCCCAAATCAGTAATGAACGTGGATTATTTTTCTGTACTGTCTAAAAGGATTTTCTAGTATCCCTTCATGAGGTTTAAAGTAATTAGATATTTCCCCTAGCCTAAAGTATCTAACATGCCATCAGTTCTGAGCATCGGATATGCATCAGGTACTGTGACAGTATTAAGTTTTCTGTAATCAACACACAACCTTATATTCCTATCCTTCTTAGGAACCATAACAACTGGTGAGACCCAAGGCCTGTCTGACTCTTTAACTATCTCCATTCCAGCATTCTTTGTATTTCCTTATTAAATTTATTCACATCTTTCCCAAAGTGTGGCACCCAGAATTGGACACAGTACTCCAGCTGCAGTCTCAACAGTGCTGAGTAGAGTGGGACAGTTACCTCTCATGTCTTAAATACAACATTCCTATTAATATACCCCAGAATGATATTAGCCTTTTGTGCAACTGTATCACATTAACTCATTTGTGTGATACACTACAGCCCCCAGATCCTTTTCAGCATGACTGTCACTTAGCTAATTATTCCTTATTTTGTAGCTGTACATTTAATTTTTCCTTCTCAAGAATAGTACTTTTCACTTGTATTTATTAAATTTCATATTGTTTTTAAACCAATTCTCTAATTTGTCAGTTCTAATCCTGTCTTCCAAAGTGCTTGCCACCCCTCCCAGCATGGTGTCATCTGCAAATTTTACAAGCATACTCTCCAGTCAAGTTGAAATAACATTAAATAGCATAAACAACTCATTAATGAAAATACTGAATAGTACCAGACCCAGGACTGACCCCTGGAGACCTCACTAGATATGCCCTCCAAATTTGACAGCAAACCATTGATAACTTTGAGTACGGCCTTTCATTCAGCTGTGCATCCATTTTATAGTAATTTCATCTAGACTACATTTCCCTAAATTGACTATTAGAATGTCATGTGGTATCTTGTCATGTGGGATGTGTCAAGTGGAGTGACCCAGGGGTCGGTCCTGGAGCCGGTTTTGTTCAATATCTTCATAAATGATCTGGAGGATGGTGTGGATTGCACTCTCAGCAAATTTGCGGATGATACTAAACTGGGAGAAGTGGTAGATACGCTGGAGGGCAGGGATAGGATACAGAGGGACCTAGACAAATTGGAGGATTGGGCCAAAAGAAATCTGATGAGGTTCAATAAGGATAAGTGCAGGGTCCTGCACTTAGGACTGAGGAACCCAATGCACAGCTACAGACTAGGGACCGAATGGCTAGGCAGCAGTTCTGCGGAAAAGGACCTAGGGGTGACAGTGGACAAGAAGCTGGATATGAGTCAGCAGTGTGCCCTTGTTGCCAAGAAGGCCAATGGCATTTTGGGATGTATAAGTAGGGGCATAGCGAGCAGATCGAGGTACGTGATCGTCCCCCTCTATTTGACATTGATGAGGCCTCATCTGGAGTACTGTGTCCAGTTTTGGGCCCCACACTACAAGAATGATGTGGAAAAATTGGAGAGAGTCCAGCGAAGGGCAACAAAAATTATTAGGGGTCTGGAACACATGAGTTATGAGGAGAGGCTGAGGGCACTGGGATTGTTTAGTCTGCAGAAGAGAAGAATGAGGGGGGATTTGATAGCTGCTTTCAACTACCTGAGAACGGTTCCAGAGAGGATGGTTCTAGACTATTCTCAGTGGCAGAAGAGGACAGGACAAGGAGTAATGGTCTCAAGTTGCAGTGGGGGAGGTTTAGGTTGGATATTAGGAAAAACTTTTTCACTAGGAGGGTGGTGAAACACTGGAATGCGTTACCTAGGGAGGTGGTAGAATCTCCTTCCTTAGAAGTTTTTAAGGTCAGGCTTGACAAAGCCCTGGCTGGGATGATTTAATTGGGGATTGGTCCTGCTTTGAGCAGGGGGTTGGACTAGATGACCTCCTGAGGTCCCTTCCAGCCCTGATATTCTATGATTCTATGATCTTCAAATTCCTTACTAATATCAAAATATATCGGGTCTACTGCTCTCCTCTCTTCCCCCATCCACCAGGCCAATAATACTGTCAAAGAAGGAAACTGGATTATTTTGGCATGGTTTTTTCTTGATAGATCCATGCTGGCTATTCCTTATAACCCTGGTATCATCTAGGTGCTTAAAAATTTATTGTGTAATAATTTGTTCCAGTATTTTTCCAGGTATTGAACTTAGGCTGACTGGTCTATAATACCACAGGTCCTCTTTGTTCCCTTTTTTAAAGATAGGTACTATACTTACCCTTCTCTAGTCCCCTGGGACCTCGCCCATCCTCCTTGAGTTCTCGAAGATAATTGCTAATGGTTCCAAGATTGCTTCAGCTAGTTCCTTAGGTTCCCTAGACTGAAGCAGAATAGGCGTTAAACACCTCAGCTTCTTGATGTCATCAGTTATTAGCTCTCCTTCCCCGCTAAGTAGAGGGCCTCCACTTTCTTTCATCTTTTTCTTGCTTCTAATGTATTTAAAGAATCTCCTCTTATTGCCTTTTATGTCCTTTGCTAGGTGTAACTCATTTTGTGTCTCAGCCTTTCTAATTTTGTACCTACATGCTTGTGATATTCTTTTGTACTCCTCCATTGCAAGTCATCCATGTTATCAGAGGAGTGCTTTTTGATTTTCAGGTCATTAAATTCTTCCTGATGGATATTAGACACTTCCCTCCTTCCTTCTTTGCATTGGGATAGTTTGCAATTGTGCCTTTAATATTGTCTCCTTGAGAAACTGTTAATCCTCCTGAATTCCTTTATACCTTAGATTTTCTTCCCATGGGACCTCATCTACCAGTTCTCTCTAATGTCCTCCTAACTTTGTTCTCTGCATCTAAAACTGGAGCCTCTCACCTGCTTTCTTCTCTTAATCTCTTCAAATGCATTGTGACCCCATTCCTTCCTGAATTAACCTTTGACTGGTTGCTTCCTCTCTACATAGAATATGCTCTGATCTCCCCCATCCTCAAAGAAAAATGTCCCTTGATTCCCAGTTGCCTCTCCTGTGGGATTTTGTCTTTTTTATTTTTTTTTTTATTTTTGGCGGGGGAATCAAGCGTAAAATTAGTTGAATATGAAAGAGTCCTGAATGCTGTTGGAAAATAGGAAAACAGCTATGCTCAAAGAAGAAAGTTTATTATGCTTAATAACTTGTTTAAAGCAATGCCTTTTAAAAAATGTTTTAGGCATTAGACAGTAATCCAGCCTTCCAAACACCCTTAGCCCTTCTGATTTAAGCCTCTCCTCTGCTCCACAGCCATTCATATGTTAGTGATAGACTCTCTGATCTAATAATGGTATACTTATTAATAGCATGTCTTACTTCCCAAGAACATGTTATTTCAACTTAAGATTCAGAACTCAAAGAAAAATTTATGTCAAAGAGAGAATGAAAAGGAAGTGAGAAATTGTGCAAGAGGAATAAACAAAGGTTTCAGGGAGAGGACATTTATGGCACCAGTAAGGTACCGAGTTCCTGACATCTGTTTCCCTCAAGAAAAAAGTACAGTACATGTGTTAACCTTTTTTTAAGAGTGCAAGCAGAATATTTGCAGAGAGAGGTTTTCATGTCTTCATACTTGTTGCGGTATATTTGGCTACACATTTGTAATGAGCAGAGCTACTGTAAACTAGACTTGTCTTCACTAAAGATGATTCTTTGTCTTCCTCTCTACTAAAGAACATGGTCAGGTGACTCATAAACAAAAAAACCAAACAAACCAAAAACCTGAGCTCTTGCATGTGCCCTTCTAGCTCGAAAGCAGCAGCTAATGATTACCATCCTCATTATTATTGGCTTACAAACAAGGAAATAAACAAATATGTTACAAAGACTTCCAAATAAGGTTAGGGCCAAAATGTAAGATTTTATGCTTATTTTTTTAAAGGTAAGAGTGTTAGGAATGAGAGGCTTTCCCAGTTCTAATGTAAATAGAAACATTGACTTTTTTTTTCAGTATTTCTCTTAAGATTGGCTGTGAGCATTTCCCTGGGGTATGGTGAACTGAAACAAAATAACAGCAATGTGTTAGTAACTAGGAGGAGAGGAGGTGAGACATTGTGTTAAGGCTAAGGAATCCCTTGCCTGGGGAGAAGAAACGGTAATAGTGGTATTTCTTCTCCATTATTATGTCCTAGTGATTTATCTGTTCCTATAATACAAGTACAAGAAGGCACCTGATGACAATAAAATGGAGCACATTATAAATAGTTAAAGGGAAATCCTTTTTTTATGCAACACAAATTTTCGATGGTCAAAACCACGTTTTTCCATGATCCTTTCGGATCTCATATCTAAGCAGCATCAGGTGAAGTGCTGGATGAAGTGATAGTGATTTTGGAAGCTGGCACAATTTTCTCTGAAACAGTATTGAAGCAATGCCTCAGCGAATTTGTACACACCAGCATGGCTGGAGTTGAGATGTCATGTTTCAGATGAGGTACAAAATTGAAATTTTACTATTTCTGGTATTAAAGCTACCATGGCAATTTAATTTAAGAAATTATATTCTGGAGATAGAAAAAACTATATAAATGCAGCAGTTAAACACACAAATCAGGAAATGAAAAGTTAAAGTTGAATACACACCCCAACTCTGCTCCATACATACATTGGCAATTCTGTCTTTAGTTATGATAACATGCTACTTCTCGGTTAATACTGTATGGTCTTTTTCTATAATGTGAGAAACACATTATGTAGCTAATAACCTGTGATTGTGTAATTATATGGTACTGCAGTGCAAACAGGACAGAGACGTAGTTGTGTATTCCATCGTAACTTTTGTCAGTTCCTGAGTTGCATGTGCCATAACTGTGCATCCTTAATATTGCATTAATGTAGGGTTTTGTATCTAATTTTTGGTCACTTTCAGTTTTGTCCTTAATCCACATGAGAAAAAGAAGAAAAGTTCTCTGTCTTTTATAACTAGCAGACACTGTCCTGCAAAGTGACCTGTTAATTGATGTTAATCAGCATTTCTAGAAAACTACATGTCCGTCAATCATACTGCCAGTCACTGACTACAGATGAGCACCTTGCCTACCTGTGCGTAGACAGAGTAATAGATGCATTGTTTTGTTCACTAAAGTGGCTTCCTTTGAATATATCCCATTAAATTGAATTGGAGGCTCTTGGAAACTTCTTTTACAACATTCATATTAGAGTTATAATATCTTTTCCAGTAATTTCCAAAAAGAACCAAAGAGAGATTTAAGAAAAGAGAACAAAAAAATGTTCTCCAACCTATATATCAAAAACTCTCAGAACACTAGGTGGTGCTTTTTAAAACGATATAAGTAGTAGTATCAGAGTCTGCTTTACAGTCTGTTCTTTATTCATCTTGCTGAACAAATTATCTGCTAGAAAGATAATCATCCATCTATAATAGATTGTGTACAGCTAATAGCTGACCAAATCTTTTAGCAGCATCATGATCCATAAAATGGTATCTTTTCTTCTCAACATGAATCACCAGTTTATCAGGCTATAAACCAATCAATCTGCTCATTTGCTTTTTAATTGTATAAATCTGCATCTATCAGTGAAAAGTAGATCTTGAAACATTACTATTGTATTCTACTACAAATTAAATGCAATCTTTTTTTAAATGGAATCCAAAAACACTTTTCATATCTGCCTTGACAGGAGAAAAATCACTAGTTAGCTTAGCCACAGCCAAATCTTGCTTCATATGAACATTAGAAGTAGAAATCTTATCTAATGCATCTATCTTAAGTTCCATTCCTGATTTTACTTATAAAAAAAACTTATGTAATTATATATTCTCACATGATTTTGAGTCAGTTCCTTCCGTTAAAGGAGGCAATCAGAGAACTGTCAAATATCTATTTTAAAATATTCTCCCAAGGATTCACCTTTAAAATCAAGTGATACATTATCATTAGTTACTGCATTAACCATATCCTGTAGGATGTTGACTTAATGGTCAGTGACTGGCATTGTTCCTCAACATTAGTAACTTTAGATCTAATTCATCAAATTCCTGATCAGCTGACTGTTTTACTAGTTTATATCCTTTTCCAAATTCCCCACTCAAATATCATTTTTTCTTTTTCCATGATTATACTGCTAACAAAATTTCAATATTACTCTTATTAATCTCAGTAAATCGTTTAAACTGTTAAGGTGACATGGTGTCTGGAGGGAAAAAAGCCTGAAGCAGCGTGCTTAGAAAAATTTCCATGTCAAGCAATTTAAGTTTCATTTCCTGGAACAAGGCCCTAGGGTTTGGCCCACTAGTCCTTACAAATGTCTGTTTGCTGAATCCATTTTAAAGTAAAATGCTTTCTGTAGTCATGTGGATGAGGTAAAAGCCTTTTAGAAACCAGTTTTCTAGACTAGATGTAGTTCTGTTTATCTATTTTGTCTTCATCATCAAACATATCATGCATTCTGGCACAATACCACTTTCTAGACTGGAAGGTCAGAATGGTCTGGAATTGGGGCTAGAGAAAATATTCTGATTACATGTATGCAGACAGCTAAGAATTCAAAGTAGATTCCCTAGAAAGAAAATGTGGTTGTCCTCGTTTTCGGCTGAGGTTCATTGTCTCAAATAAATTTAAATGAAATACTTTTGATGGTATGGTCTAATAACATTTCTTTGTGTTCTACTTCTGCTTTTTTTGGACTGTTGTGCTAGGTTTTCTCATTTTATTCTCTTGTTTTTAACCTTTCTGACTCTGATTCTCACTTGGTCTATGAGTTGGTTAGAATTCAAAGGTGAGCAAGACCGATAATTGAGATGGAAGGTATTGATCTATGAGGAACGATGAAAGAGACTTCTTGCTGCTAAATGATTATTTAAGTGGAGATATATCTGAATGTAGGTATTCAAAGGGCATAAACATCATAAGGGAACAGAGTCTTAGCTGAAATTTTCACCCTTCTTCAGGCCCCTTTGTTCCATGTAAAAAGACTATAGCGGCATAAAGGGGGTCTTAAATCTCTGTTAGTGGCTGTAGAAGTATTCCCCCAGTGCAGGTAGACAGCCAAGGAGTCCATTGTAAGCCCTTGTATTAGAGGGTGGGGCAGGTGTGAGGCCACATTAAGCAGCAATAGAGAAATTACAAGCAGCACTGTGATACAAGGTCTCTCCTGCCATAATTTAGAAAGGCCTCAAGGCTATCTAAATTATGTTGGGGACCTCTCCAGCCCCCAGAGTAGCCCAGGATCATAAGGGTGCAAAGATGGCTGAAAGCTACCTTGGCTCCCCCACACCCTGAGGAGCAAGATCTGTGCTGTGCCCCTTAGAGTTGTGGCACAGAAGCCCCTCCCTTGCGTAGAACAAGGGGAACTAGCTCGGAATCATGGCCTAAATTTTATTTTTTTTAATTTCATGCCAAGTATCAAGAAATAGCTCTTAGTACTGAGACCTATTAGACCTGGGGGTCGGAACACCTCAGGGGGTTGCGAGGTTATTACATGGGGGGTCGTGAGCTGTCAGCAACCACCCCAAACCCCACTTTGCCTCCAGCATTTATAATGGTGTTAAATAAGTGTTTTTAATTTATAAGCGGGGTGGGGGGAAGGTCACACTCAGAGTCTTGCTAAGTGAAAGGGGTTACCAGTAGAATAGTTTGAGAAACACTGTATTAGACTGTGGAATGGCCTCTCATGAGAAGTGGTAGAATCCCTATTGCTTGTATAATTTAAAACTGCATGGACAAAACAGTAGAAAATGTACTGTAAGGAAAAATCCTGAATTGGCAGGAGTATGCACTAGATGATCTAATAGGCAGTTTTCATCTCTGATTAAATCCCACCACTTGCCTTTAGAAAAATATTTATCTTGGACCTTCATGTGAAAAGCACTTAAAGCAAAGATTTCTATACCCATAACATATAAATATAATTAATATATTTAGATAAATCATGCATTTTCTCACAGCCGTGAAATTAGAACCTTCACAAGTACATGAAAGTGTTAATGACTGCAAACTGCTAAACACAATATCTGAGATTATATTACAACATTAGCAACAATTTGCCTCTCAACATCAGACATCCCAACATCATTGAATTACATACCAATAGTGGAGTGACTGTATTATATTCAGACAGATTCCATCGGTGTTATATGTTCAGTAACATTCTAAGAGCTACAATATCACCTTGTTACTTTTGGTAACAGGATAAAGACTATTCTTCTACAATTTGGCCTGTTTTGCTAATCAAACACTCACAACCAGGCAAGTTATTCTAATTTATTAACACCTCAATTACTACTTTTGTCTTTAAATAAGAATTTTTTTAAAAAATGTAACTCTTTAACAATATTAAAAAAGATACAAAATGCACCTCATAATAAGTAATACATATATAATAACCCTTCTTAATGGTAATTTATGTAAAATCAGAATGGAACTTATATCCCCATTTAATTTATCAGTTTAAGGGTGGTTATTTTCTCACTGGCCAGATAAATCCATTATTTGAAAGCATTTTTTCCTCAGAGATTACTTTTTATATTCATATATTTTATGACCTGCGCTGGCCAGAGTCTCCTGGAATATGATGGGGAAATACACTCCTTTCTAAATCTGCTGGGCCAGTATCTCTTCATTGCCAGAGCATCATAATAAGATCTAGCTCTTATAAAGTGCTTTTCGTGAACTGACAAATAGCTTGGATCATGAAAACTTTACTCTCCATAGCATACTACTACACCATTGTGATGCCATATAGAGGGCCTATGTCTTTTCTTGAGGCATCCAGCATTGGCCAAAGTCAGAAAGACTGACTCCTGAACTAGATGGAATGGTCTGTTCTTCATTATAACAATTCTCATGTCCCCTGTCTCCACTGCTAACAAGCAGAAGATGGCCCAGGGCACCTGTATGTTGTTATTAATATGAACAAGGGGAGTATATACAATTTTAAAAAAACAAGACAAAAGTAAATTTGAAAAATAGTCCTTGAGCGGAATCTGCAACCAGTTGCAGTTTGCATAATGATTGATGAAATTTTAAATGTCTCAACTTCTTACCCAATTTTAACTGCATTAATTTAACTATTAAAAAGAAACCAACAATAACACGTTTCTACAAGAGGTGTCACCATGGGCTAAAAGGCTGACCTTTCACACCTGGCAGCTTGGATTCAAACATGGACCAGGCTTCAAAGAAACTAATCTTCATGCAGTTTGACAAAATTCCAGTCAGTGTCAGTTCTTTCTTACAAGAAAAAGGCATCTATTTCTGGAAAATAAGAGGGCAACTAACTTATTCAACTTGGAGGAGGGACAAAGCTAAGAGATGAATAGCAAACTGGAGGAAAGTGAAGCAGCGAGAGAGAACTGGGAAAGAAGTAGGAGAAAAATGAGAGAATGCAGGGGGAAGAATGCCAGGGTGAAAAAGAATAGGAATAGGGAACAAAAAAGGAGGTGGTCATCTGATCTTTTTTTATTATTATTATTTTCTTTCACTGAAAGAAAAGGCAAGATAGTGAAGAGAGGATAAAATGGGAGAGAAGCAAATGAATGTCAAATCCTAATTCAGTCTCTAATGTTTCTTACAAGATTCAAATCTCATCTAATCTTTTCTGCTTGTAAACAGTGCCTTTAAGTGAAACATGTGAATTCATATAGCATATCTAGAATAGTCAGCCCTACAATTAAACACACTGAGGGTAAAAAATTCAAAAGTGTCTAAGTCCTATTTTCAAAAGTGATATAGGGTCAGGTTTTTAAAGTAAGGTATTTAGGTACGTACTGGGATTTTAAAAAGCACCTAACCTGCTTGGGCACCAGGGTCCCATTGCAATTAAGCATTTGAGCTGCTTCAGTGCTTTTTGAAAATCCTACTAGGCACCAGTCTACCTCTTTAGATGCCCAAATATCTTTGAAAATCTGGTCTTTAAGCACTAACAGGACTTTCAATGTGAGTTAAGCTCCTGAGTACCTCAATCTCAAACAAGTCTTGTAGCACTGGGGAAATGCCAGAAGACTGGAAGAAAGCTAATGGTGTGTCAATTTTTAAAAAGGCTTTATGGGGTGACCTGTGTAATTATAAGCCTGTCAGTCTGATAAAGGCAAGATAAAGGAGCAGCTGATATGGGACTTAATGAATAAGAAAGAAGAGTAATGTAATTAAATCAACATGGGTTTATGGAAAATAGATCCTGTCAAACTAACTTGATGTATGCAGTGTCGTTGTAGCCATGTCGGTCTGAGGTTGTTAGAGAAACAAGGTGGGTGAGGTAATAGGTTTTATTGGACCAACTTCTGTTTGTGAGAGAGACAAGCTTTCGAGCTTACGCATAGCTGTGACACTCTATATACATTTCCCAGACCTGAAGAAGAGATCTATATAACCTCGAAAGTTTCTCTCTCTCTCTCCAACAGAAGTTGATCCAATAAAAGGTATTACTTCATCAACCTTGTCTCTCTAAACTAACTTGCTATATTTTCTTATGAAATTACATGTTTGGCTGATAAAGGTAATAGTATTGACATAAAGAAAAGGAGTACATGTGGCACCTTAGAGACTAACACATTTATTTGAGCATAAGCTTTCATGAGCTACAGCCCACTTCATCAGATGCATTTAGTGGAAAATACATTTGACTTGGTACCCCAGGACATTCTGATTAAAAAAAAAAAAAAAAACCTAGAATGATACAAATTAACATGACATACATTAAATGTAGTAAAAACTGGCTAACTGATAGATCTCAAACGGTAAATGGGGGATCATCATCAAGTAGGTCTGTTTCCAGTCAAGTCCCACAGGGATCGGTTCTTGATCCTATGCTGTGTAACATTTTTATCCATGATCTGGAAGAAAACATAAAATCATTACTGAAGTTTTCAGGTGACAAAAATTGGGGGAATGGTAAATAATGAAGAGGACAGGTCTTAGATTCAGAGTGATTTGGGCACAAGCAAACAATATGTATTTTAATACAGTTAAATGTATACATCTAGGAACAAAGAATGTATTTTATGCTTACACGGTGGGGGACCCTATTCTGAGAAGCAGTGACCCTGAAAAAGATTTGGCGGTCATGATGGGTAATCAGTTGAACATGAGTTCCCAGTGTTATGCTGTGGCCGAAAGAGCTAATGCAATACAGGGATGCATAAACCGGGGAATCTTGACACAGGATTAGAGAGGTTATTTTACTTCTGTATTTGGCATATGTGCAACCACTGCTGGAATTCTGTGTCCAGTTCTGGTGCTCACAATTGAAGAAGGATGTTGATAAATTGGAGAGGGTTCAGAGAGGAGTCACAAGAATGCTTAGAGGATTAGAAAGCATGCCTTATAGTGGTAGACTCAAGGAGCTCAGTCTAGTTAGTTTAACAAAGAGAAGGTTAAGGGGTGGCTTGACTACAGTCTATAAGTAGCTACATGGGGAACAAATATTCAGTCTAGAAGAGAAAGGTATAACAATCCAGTGGCTGGAAGTTGAAACAAGACAAATTCTGTCTGGAAATAGGGAATAATTTTTTGACAGTAAGGGTAATTAACCATTAAACAATGTACCATGGGTCACTGTGGATTCTCCATCACTGACCATTTTTAGGTCAAGATTGGATGTTTATTTAAAAAAAAAATCTGCTCTAGGAATTATATTGAGGAAGTTTTATGGCCTGTGCTATACAGGAGGTCAGAGTGACCTTGGGATCTATGAATTTGAGTCAGTTTTGAAAATTGGACATATGTTCCTAAATCAGTGGGTGCTTTTGAAAATTTTGCATACAGTTATAACAATGTTCCCAGTTCTTTTATGGTGCAAAATGACATTTTACTATACTCACAAAGTATATTTCCCACTGCAAACCTGATGACGACAAAACCAGCAAAAAACTTTTTTTCAAATTTTCAGATTTGCTGATGTGGAAACAAACAAGGTTCTATGGTTTTGTTGTAAACCACTTGGCAAACAACTGGGTCTACTTCACCAGCTAGGATGGAGACATGACATGTCTGTTAGACAAGTTACAAAACAGAAACATTCATCATCAAGTTAAATTCTACACAATAGATACTTGCCCAGTAGAGGGCAGAGGTAAAAAGCCAGAAATGATGAGTGGAACCGAACAAATATGTGCAACAGCACCCTAATGTCTAGATTTTATACTCATGACTATTCCTTGTTGAATCTAAAACACTAGTTAAATCTGCTCTAAAGCAGGGCTAAATTAAACTCCAGATGTAACCCAAGTTTTCAGTGTAATTGCAGTATTGCAGGGGTAGTATTTTCTTAGGATTTAACTGTTGAACATGTTAGCCAAATTACTCTTGATGACAGAAGTTTGTTTTCCTTAGATGTTAGATAAACATCTTATCTTTTTCAATTTTTTTCTGGGGCAAAGATATTTACTGTAGCTAATGAAAAGCAAGTGCCTCTTGCTAAAAGCTGCATCCAATTGTGTTGAGCTATGGAGTTCAGCATCCTCCAAAACTTCAGATATATTTAGAGTCCTGCTAGCAGGAGTATAGAACAGTGCGATCCCACAATTATGTACACTGCAACTGTCCCACAAGTTTCCTGTTTAAATGGGATCGTTTGGGTGAACACCACAGGGTAGCTGAAACATACTATGGTGGCCACAGCAAGAAATGTCATGGCATGTGACCCAGTGCAAATGCAGCTGTTTTTGAACCTTTCAACTCACGGTCACCCATCCAACAGAAACCCTGGAAAACTTACAGCTCTTCTTCATTTACTGCCTGTTAATGGTAACTTAACAGTTACTCAAAGTCCAAAGCCTGAGACAGAGATGACAGGGCCATATGTCAGCCATTTTCTTAGTCTGTCTGTTGGGACAGAGACTGAGCTATAGGATACCACGCTGGCAAATCCTGCAAGCCACATATTGTCTTTCCATGCATCATTCCACAGCTTATGCTGATGTCTGTTTTATGTTGGTGCATGGAATAGTCCATATTCCAATTCCCACAGACAAGAAAAAGATTCTTCAAATAGCCATCATGAACAATGCAAAAGTATACTATTACTATTTTTTATTAAATAAAGATACATGGTTGAAAGCTGGCACTAACTTTAAAGTTTATTACCAATTAAGACATGAGAACTTGAAGCCAAGTCATTAAAACAATATATCCGGCTTCCACACTAGGAAAGTTGGCTCAAGGTTGAAAAAGAAAGAGGTATTATAGTTTTTGTCTTTTAAATGTTAGTTTGCAAAGGTATCCAGAAATCAAGGGCCACTTTCACCATACAGATACTTCTAAATCTTCTTAAGATGGATATAATTTACCCAGACAGCAAACCAATCAGGACAAATCACAATTTTTGAAACCTCAGACTTTATGTATGCTTTGTGTTATTCCTCAGAAAGTTTAGTTTGCTGAGGACACCCAAGCTCCTGTATGATTTCCTTCTTTGTTGCATTGGATTTGTGTATGAGTAAGTGTGTGATGATGTCCTCTGGTGCTGGCTTACAGATAACATATGTGATCTCTCACTACTAGTTGCTAAGGGGGACTCATTGAGCTAGATTAGGGAGGTTGGTGACAAAGGTCCAGGGTTCTAATTCCACTCTGTGTGTTTTGTGTAATTCATATAGTGATTGTTTGCTGCACATGCATTTGTTACAGCTCCCAGCATCCTCCTTGCTGTCCGTCTTTTTCGTAATGGACTCCTATTGCCTCAGCAAACCTTGGCCCTCCCTTTCCCACAGACAACCCCTCATCCCAAAGTGTTCCTTTCCTTGCAGGAGCTGCCTTTCTGGTAAGCTTTCACATTTTGAATGTTGTGGCGTCCTCAGCATATCCTGTAAGGAAAAGTTAAAGTGAAGTTGTAGTCCCCATACATTATAATGCTCCCTGGTAGGCACACACTAATCTCTGAGATTTCTTTATTTAGCAGTTTAATTTAGGATAATTTTTTTAAAGATTTTTCCCTTTCAGTCCTTTGATTCTGATTCTATGAACACAAGACTTAAAATCAGAGGGTCAGATTTCTATTTTCAGTTATACCACTGGAGTTATTCTAGATTTACAAGTGTTACTGACACCAGATTTTGGACCAATATCACTGCTGTCAATTTTTTTCCCCCCCAAAAAAATTTTTAGTTACACATCATCATGTTGGTGATAGCTTTTGAAATGTTCTGACCCGCTCTAGTGATAACACATTGTACACTTACATTTATCTCTCCAGACTGAAATTGGAACCTTACACTTCCACAGGGCTTGGGGAAGTTAAGATTTTCATGTAAAAATACAAGTAAAATTTTATGTTGGTCTTTGTCCTCCCTAATGAAGGAGATAGTTGAAGTTATGTGCCTTTGGCTTTTTGCCAACTTTGTAAGGATGACACTGATGGTATTTTGAGTTCCCTCATGCTTGAACTTGGCTCTGATGCTATGCTTTGCTCTAGGCTTGCCATCACACACACTGTCTGCAGACAGTCACCTGTATTTTGTGATAATTCCTGGTAACTAGTTAATGTCTAGCTTTATAGAATCCTTTCACCTGGGGTGAATGGATGAGACTTCATTCTTCATTAATATCTGGTAAATCATCCTGAAAGTGTATCTGAAAGATATCTGCTTCTTACCATCCATTAAACAGCAGTACTGAATACTGATATATCTAGGCATGACCAGCATGATGAGCCAGAACCTCTGTGCCAGTTAGTACATCACAGGATGGGATAAGAAATAGACATTTTCTCCACTGGTAATTAGCTGCAAAGATAGTGTCTGTCACTTCACATCTAAATACCCTTTTACCCTTTACAGTATAACTGGCTGTTTACTCTCTGAGCATGCTCAGTGGTTTATAAGTAGTGACTATATTCCATATATGGGTCATGGTAAAGCATGAATTCTTGCTCCATCTTACTGGGATGTTGAAGGCTAAATTTTTCATGAGAGCAATCTAGGGTAGAAAACCTCTTGGTTCCTGTATACTTTGTGGAAGTTAAACCTTTGGAGCCCCACAGCAGCTGTAGAAATCTGTAAAATCACAGAAATCCTACTTTGTCTCATTTGATCCCTGCATTTGTTATAATAGAAGGGCATTGTTTATGTATATTTTATTTCATAATAGTAAATTTGGCTTTTATGCAGCATTTATCTATCTTTCATTAAATGTTAGTTGTCCACAATATGGTCCATACATTTAAACTGCAGAAATGCAGGGGCTTTCTATTACAGTAAAATTAGTGCTATCAAGCAACTTTGTTATAAAGGAGAAGAAATGTGTGAAATATGTGATCTTATCACTATAACATGTCAAAGGCAGTCTTCATGGTTCTTTTAATACCCGTGGTTACAAATATTTAACAGTAGTTTTAGATGGAACAGCTGAAGAATCAACAATATGGTGAAGCTTTGTGGGGGGACTATTTATAGCTATCTTAAATCTCAGAAGGGAAAAATCCTAATTCCACAGTTTTAGTGAAGACAGCTGTTGAGGAGCCTTTGTTGGCTTTTGTTTATCAAGAACGTAGTACACTATATCCAGGCTATAAAAATTAGTTATAAATCTACTGCACTTATAACACTGACACATAGTGGTTCCAAAAAAAGTGAATCCATGTATTTTTATTTAAAGGTGTCTTGTTTTTCTTTGTTATATAATTCCTGATTCATTTTCCACTTTCTTTTTAAAATAACATCAAAGGGCTATGTGGTTCAGTGTAGACATACCTACGCTGATGGGAGAAGTTCTTTCATTGGCATATATAATCCACTTCCCTGACAGGCAGCAGCTAGGTCAATGGAAGAATATACAGGGACCCCTGACCAACGTAGTTAACCGAGCTAATTTTCTAGTGTAGGTGAGGCCTTGGTTATATTCTTGCAGCCCCACAACATGTAGACTACATAGGTCTATGCTAGGGGTTTCCAGAGCAGGATCAGGGTCTATCTTCATTAAAGATTACATACTTTGGTCCAGTTTCTGTCCTCAGTTATTCCTGTGCACGAGTCCCCTTGACTTCAGTGGGGCATCATAGGGTACACACTAGCAGACCACAATGCAGGTCCTTTTTTAGAGCTGCTTCAAGACTGTGACTGAGATGAGGTCTTTCCTTGCTGTTCTGTTCTGCTCTTCCAGCGTAGACTTAGAGCCCAGTTCAAAGAAGATACCATGCACTATGATCTGCTAGTGTGGACACCTGTAAGTCGCATTGAAATTCGGGGACTCTGTATGGGTGCATGTTGCTGATTCCAGGATCAGGATCTGTTTTTTAAAATAAAATAGATGCTCTTTTGTCCAAATTCTGCCCTGAGAAGGTCCATTTCCTCTGATGTTAAGCAAATGCTGTGAATAGCACCTTGGATTCCTGACTCCCAAACCCCTTCTCCAACCTCTGGAAAACACTCCCTCCCTCGTTTGAAAATGTTTTCATAAGATAGCTGCAAACCAGAGCTCCAGTTTGAATGTATTTGTTTTGGATTTTATTTGACTTATTGTATATATAAAAGTTTCTATTCTTGTCCATAACACATTTGATTTATTATGTGATGAGGAGATTCTGTTGTAGACCTTGCAAGCTTTTCCAAAGACAAGAACTTGTTCAATTATCAAGTTCTTATGATGATTTATGTGCTCTATACTGAAGCTATTTATCATCAGAACTATTTACCAGAGCATCTAAATTAGCAACGTTTGACAATATTATTTTTAATATTTATATTTAAAAAGCTCCCAGAGTCTCTAAGCAAGTGCCAGGCTCCATTGTTCTAGTTTATATACAAACATATTGTCATCATTATATATTTGTATTACTCTATCACTAGGTTGCGCTAGTCATCTTAGCATATGCGCAACGTGCCTCAGGTTGATTGTGACCAGGACTCTATTGTGCTGGGCACTGTACAAACACAGAACAAAGAGACCGTCTTTGTCCCAAGGAGCTTACAAGGTAATGAAGACAAAAACATAATTCCACTTTATTTCTAATAGAGTGCATCTAACCTAAATGTCTCGGTATCTTCTTGCCTGAAGAACCCATTCTTGCCCTCTTCCCTTGTCCTACTGACACAAATGCAATCAGAGGAAACACTCAAACTGGATCCCACTCAGTTTAAAAAGAGAGTGGATTGGCAGTACAACATTTTCTATGAGGGACCATTAACTGTGGACCTAGTTCCTTCCTCCCCACTGATCAGAAATACACAGTTATATTGACTTTCAGTGCTTCATCCTGCAAGGCATGTCTGTTCTCTCAGGCTATTCCAGAGGGAGAAGTTTAGTGGGAATTATGTTTGCCTGGGAGGGGAACTTTGTGGGCACTCTGAAAGAGATGTTGTTATTGTTTTGTTGTGGGGTTAGCTACTAAGTTAGTTTCTTTTGTTTTTGTAACTTATTTTGGGGCATCTAGGCCGTAGGGTAAATGGCCCTTTTTATTTTTATGTTAGAAAACTCAAAAGGAAGAAGCATTAAGAAATCACCATAGAGATTGAAAATTGAAATGGTGCTGAACTTTTATACTGCAACCCCAAAACAAGCAGTTTCTTTACCAACCTAAAATTTGGGATAGCTGTACCAAAAGGTTTTCTTGATTAACTTGGATAAGTTTTATGTGATGGGGTTGGGATTTCTGGTTTAGAATCAGGTTAAACTCTCCCACTTCTTGCTGAGTGTTAGTCTTTGAGATTCTGGGTCTACTCTAACATGAAATTCAAGAGATGAAAACCCATGTGGATAAAAAACCCACAAAAGTTTGCACAAAACCATGTCAGCTGATGGTCACATAACTCAACTGAAAAGCAACTAAACATTGTTGATAATACAGATCATTTATGTATATATTTATTTTACAAGGGTGACAGTGTATGATGAAATACTGTTCATGCACTTCAAAAAAGCAAAATTGTGTTTGTATCTGCATAGCTTTTATAGCTGAGTTAGTTCTAGCTGGTGAGAATCATAAAATAACAAAACTGTATACTACTGATAGGTAGTTTTGTTTGTTTGCTACTCGGTTCTATTGAATTTTCATCAGACAGTAATTAGTAAATAAATGTGACATTGTTATAGTTTCCTGCAGCTGTATCAACATGTGCTGTGATTCTGACTGATCTCTCTATGTAGATTGGACTGGGTCAGTTGTCCGTCAGTACTTGGATAGGAGACCTTTGAGCAACACCTTCGGAGTCCACAGAGGTGGTACTAGTGGTGTAGAAGTTCTTCTCTCTTGGTCAGTATTAAATCAGTATCCCAGCAAATTGCTAGGGGAGGTGCCATTATTTGAGGCATGATATCATAGTCAATTTGCTACCACTTTCTTAACAGTTTGAGACTGAGGAGAAGTGAGATCATTTATGGCAAGTTTTGGATTCTTCATGACAGAACAGACTATCACATGTTTCAAGGTATGACAAATGTCCCCCTAAGAGAGGTAGTGTTGGCTATTTCTCTCAGCATTCTCTATTGGCCTTGACCAGCCAACAGTGGCATACCACAGTGGTACAGAGCTCTTTGAAAGTATCTAATACTTCCACCTACAGAACTGAACACAATTCTGACAAGGTTGGTAGTGATTCTATCTACATTTGACTGACAAATTATCCCAGATTTTTCAGAAAAATAGGATCAATGTCTCTCACGATGGTATATAAAATGCACAAACAAACACCTTTAACTTAGGCATTCCATTTTGGATAAGTAAATTATATGATGTTATTTTTTTAAGCTTCTGTATAATTTAATTTTTGACCTTAGTTTTAGTACAGGTAAATCAGCTATTTAAAAGAGCAACCAATGTAGGTTACTAACACATTTCCAGTTTTATCACTGAGGTAGATTCTAAAACAAGGATGTTTGCACATTTTTCCTCAGCTTTGTTTTCAGGTGGTTTCTAAACAGAAGCTAGTTGACAGAAGTGACTATCATTCTGTGCAATGTATTGATTCTAGGAAAGAAAATGAAAGAAATGTTGCTCGGACAAAGGGCTTCGTCCTGTGCTTATTATAACTAAGTGATACCAATGACATTAAGGAAAGAAACTAATGCATAGGGCTTGTATTGTACTTAACCAGACCATTATGCTGTAGTCATGTATTTGCAGCTCTGCGATTTAACTCTACTTGGGAGGTTGCCTTTCTCATAATAGCTCTAAATCAAGCAGAAAGAGCTTTTTTATTTGGATTCTTGATGTTTATGTAGACTGTTAATATGGAAGAAAGGGTAAGAACAATAAAAAGATACTTATTACTTTGATCAACTAGAACATGTTGAGACAAAAACAGTGATCACTTCTAATTAGGATGGGAATTATAATTTTCAAATTATATTTAATTGTGTTAAATGGTTTAATTGGGTGAGAGAGATAAAATTACCTACACAGAACAGTATGATATTTTAAAATACAATGCCATTTTCCCAGAAATACCTTTGATCCATTTCACACAGAAAGCATTCTGTTTTGAATGCCATTAGAATTTTAGTAAGAGAATTGTTAATCACTTTCCATTTTTATACTAATAGGACCTCATCAAAAGATATTACCTGTGTTTGATTTAGGACTAGCATATGCCAAAATGAAATCAAGCTCTTTAAAGCCAACTTAAAGTGAATGAAAGAATTAGCCAGTAAAGATGATCTTTCAAACATTTGCTCTGTGATGAATGATGCTTGTTTTTCTCCACTCTTTAATTAGAATGTTTCTGCATTTGCCAAAAAAAATGTTGGAATGCAGACAAAAACTGAAAATATAGGAACAGGACTTGATGTAAGAGCATATTTGTAAAGGAAACACAACTTGTTTGGTATTTTATTGAAACAGGAAGTTCAGAACCCCAGTACATACAAGCACAACAAATTCTCAGGTGCTAGTTGAGTCATCTGTTGTTGGAAGTAGTCTCATAGTAGGTTTCCCCTTGATTTGCTTTGAATCTTCAGTTAAAAAGGGGAAGGAAATTACGTACAGATTCAATTTTAGATTATGTATAAAATTCTCTTGTCTGCTAGCAAGCCTGATTAAACAACTCAATAAAACAGGTGTCTGTCTATGTCATCCTGATATACATATGTTTGTGAGTATATCATGTTGGCACAATAGCATTGTTTATGAATGAATATGTTCAGCTTTTAATGGATGTAAGTGATCTGTTACATTCTACCTTTAAAAGTAATATTTAAAAGGCAGTTAATACAAATTTTCTGTTTTTTTCTCCCTTTATTCACTCTACCTGAATTATAATATACAGCTGTTCTTAATTTATATACCAATCAGGCATAATTTTCAGATCTTGCATGGTAGTAATAGACAAAATAGCCACTTTCATTTAATTTGGGGCATATTTATTTTTAATATAAAATTATTTGGTCTACAATAGCAGACCTCAGTGGAAGATTTTACTTTTCCCCTTCCCTCAAAGTTCCATATAACACTGGTATTCTGTGAGTAAGAAGGGCTTTGAGCTCCCTTTAAATCCCATCAATACAACTACTTTGCTTAGCCACAGAGGTATATGCAGAGTGATCTCTCCTTCCCTCAACCCACAGGCTGAGTATGCTGCCTCTGCGGCACAAAAGTGAGCATGGGTGTTGGACAGTGGACAGCAGTGACCAAAGGGCCACCACTTCGTTCAGTAGTTGAGTTTTAAAAAGAACTTCCTTTTATGCTTCTGGAACTGTTATTTCAGCACTAATTAGTTACAAAAGGAAATGCCTCTTTTCAGTCCTCTAACCAGCTTGGGCATTTTAATATAGATCCTCTCAGCCTACATATGAAGACAGAACAGCTACGTCTTGTAATGATGTAATTCCCCAACATATATAGAATTCACAATGTCTTCACAGTCGTCCAACAACTCTGAAATGCCACCAACACTATCATATAAGGACTACTCAATTCTCCATATTTAGCCATGTCATATCAGCTTCCCTTTTAAAAAAAAAAAAAAAAGCTTTGCAGCTTTATTTCAAATGCAAAGCAACTTTTCCAATATACAGAAAAATCTTAAATTACATTTACAGTAAATAGAATATCTTGATCTGTGCCTTCTCCGTGTCCTTATATGTTAGAGTCATGCACAATGATAGTCTTATCTACAAGCCAAGCCTTTTTTTTACCTGCAGCAAATCCTGCAAGGGTGAACATAGACATCATGTAACTTAAATGAACATTGCTCCACTTTTTGTTTAAAACTATAGGGAAACTCTTAGTTAAGCAGAAAATAAGTAATATCAATAGTACTGTCTCAGAATGCACAATATGCTCCAATATCTTTTAAAGGTGAATGAAAACACTTAAAAAAAATTAAAAATGTTTGAGATCCCAAAACAGAAGTTATGTTATATTCTAAAATGACAGTATATTTGCAAAGAAAACATTTTGAAAATTTTCCTTCTTTTACTCCAAATACCTGCCAAGACCACTTCAAACTTCTGTTTTCCCTTCAGCATCTGATGTGATCACTGAAAGTTAAAGTAGTGTGAAGAGTGCAGTTCCTTTGCTTTGCTTCAGGTTTCTGTAAGGTCACCAGCTCTTTATCAGAAAGCACAGGAGTGTGAAGTAATCTTGGCAAACAAAAATGATTTCTGTTAGCTGCTAACTGTGTACCAAACCACAAGATGGGGGGTGGCAGTTTCTGAAATTAGAAACATTGAAAATGAGTGCTTTGAGAAGAAAATCATTGGCCATAGACCATATCCTTTCTTTTTGGTTTTGTGTTTTGGGGTGGATTTTTTGGGATGTGGTTTTGTTTTGTTAAAACAAATCTTTTAAAGGGACACTGTCAACTTGAAATCTACGAAGTTTAAAAATGGGGTAAAAGTAGTTTCAGGTACTACAATTTGGCCCTAAGCCTCCCTACCTATGTCTGTGGCATTAGAACTACTCTTGTCTATTTTTCCAGGATTTTCTCTCCTTCTTTGCTGAATGAAAGGCCCACCCAAAGTGTGCTCAAAGCACACAGTAAGCAAACTGGAAAATACTACTTCTGTAATTTTTCATTTATAATCACTCTAAGGGTTATAACAGTAGTAGATAGATAAACTTCAAACAGAAGAGCATTTTTAAATGCCTCTGAAGGAAGAGCTGCTGCAGCAGCTATCATGGAATCCCTACCTTTTCGAAGTGACTGTTATTTAACATATTAGTTAAAAAGCATACAACTAAATGTTTTTAAAACAGAACCATGTTTTACTATGGCAGGGTGTGTGCTTGAAGCTGCAACCACTACTATGTCAAGGGCAGGACTGATTGACTCCACACAGTCCTTGTGTGCTGTATCTCCCGTGAGATTCTCTCCCTTAATCAGTCACAATAGTTTAAGTGGACACACCAGGAGAGATGGCGTTACCCACAAATAAAATGTTCTGCCATGAAGTGATGGTCATAAAAACCCTGGACCAGAAATATTCATAGTAGTAGGGCCATAAGGAGCTCCTGGAAGGCAGGTAACTTATTGTGTCCTATATTTGCTATGTTACATTGTTGTAGTAAGGATGCATTCCACAGAGGTCACATACAGTTGAATGATATATCAGCTAATATACTTCAACAATTTTGCACTGTTAGTTTCAGAATGGCTTTAAAGACTTTGCACATCTGTGCCAATTTTAGCTGGCCCCTCTGTTGGTAGTTGGGCAAGGTACACACTATTTTCAAAGTGGTTTCATTTTAGTGCACGTGAAAAGAGTTTCATAATTAAAAGTTTTTTTCTTTATAAACTATTTTACAGAATTGGTGCATGATAATGACATTTTTAGTGTTAATATGAGATCTCTGAGCTTTGCATTACAAAATTATATGTACTGGTACCAATTACTGTTGTTTCATCATAAGATAATGTATTGTGATATTAAAGTGCATCATTTCTTGGACAGAGGTGTTTTTACAATGTTAAAAAAATATTGAGGGACTATTTTAAGCTGTCGTACTTGAATGGGTACATGTTGTTCTCTTTTAATATAACTGAAAAGAACAAGGCTAAACTTTAAGTAATTTTGTTGGTGCCTAATTTATTTTTTTAAAAGCAACGTCCTTTCTATTCGTTTCACTGAAGCATATCAAAAAAGATTGAGAAAAGTCAAACATAAGAAATGTGAAGAAAAAAGAACCTACTGTGTTCAAGCTTTTACATATTTTATGAAGCTGTTGAAAACTAAGGCATAAAAGCCAGATTTATGAGCTTTTTTAAAGTTATTTGTAGATTCCCAAGACAATTGTGTTCCCATCACTTACTGTAGCCTTTAAAACTCAAATGACGCTTAAAAAAATTCAAGTTTGGCACACATTGCGGTACTGTTGGGCGTTCTTAATGGCATTCAGCTTCAATTAAGGCGGGGGAGAGAATGTACTCTTGTCTTTGCTAAATAATTATGGTTTGTTTTAGATGGAATAGAAGGACTAGAATATGTATATTTTTAGGATAATAAAACTAGGAGTTACTCTCAATGTAACATTACTTTTATGATGGGCTAATACAACTGTTTGGGGAGAGACTCTTTAGGGAGCATCTGTGTAACCCGTCGCATTTGCCAGGCTTTTCCTTTCAACAAGCTCACTGATTTTGTTATTACTGGAATAGGAAACCTTTTTCTTTATCAAAGTATTATTCATCTACACTTTGCCAGGTATAGCAAATCTGATGACAGCACTGGATTTATCATTTACTCCTAAAGGCTGATGGAAGCATTCCCCCTGCCTCAGACACCAAAACAAATGTCATTCTTGGAGCTTTCTGCAAAATATCCTGTCATTTAAAATAATAATAATAATGTAGGGCTTCCCAAAGCAACAAATTAAATAAGAAACCTAAGATAATTCACATGATGCCATAATTTTAATATATTTCTTCTATGCAAACATTGCTCCCTTGCCTAGTAACTTGATCTGTACAATAAATTCCAGGATTGTCACACTGTGTGTCAGCCTGAAGCCTAGAGCGTCTGTTGAGTCAGTGTGAAACAGTTGAAAACAGCTGTAAGAAATGTTGATGTCTCTTTTTTTGTTCAAAATATCACCAGGTGGAATCATAGGGTTTCATGGTCTGTTTCTGGCCAGGTTTTAAGTTTTCAGTCAATTTGACTTGATGAATTACACCCATGCAATGTATAGCTACAGTAGTAAGGCATGTATCTGTTCCATGCAGAGTCCTAGACCATTGTGCTATCAAAAGTATCACTCACACCCTTACTGTACAGCTAATTTGCATGCAACAGTTTGACTTGTATGAGGGAGACTGTACACATGGTGGATTATTTGGCCCATTTGCCACAGTTCTTCTAAACCATCTACACAACAACACAGTCACCATGGACAATAACCCTAGACACACTCCATGGCAGCACATACCTCTCATTCGATGCCTGCACAAATCTTCCAGGCCTGTCCCTCTGTCTGTCTATCATTCTGAAGTCTAGAATGTCTGAGTCATTATGAAGTGATGGAAACAGCTACACACTTAGCTCAGAGCTCTGTTTGCTCAGAATGTCACCTGGTGCAGTCATCCCTGGGCCCTGTGAGGACCAGATGGAATGTCGGCTTTCAAAGGTTCCGTGGCTATTGGAATGTGATAGCTGATCAGGGAAGGTGGGAGTAACAAAATGGTGGGGTAACAATGTGGAGTAACAAAATGGTGGTTGTGCTTCCAGCCAGGGGGCAGTTCTGTGCGTTATCTTAGGGGAACATGTACAAACATCAACATGGCTCACTACAGCACAGCCCATGGAAACAATAGTCCAAAAATACCTACAGGCATGGCCTTACTTCCACTCTATAGATTTTCTGGTCAATAATACCCACTGCTTTGTGTTGGGTTCGTACGTTCACCTCTGTAGTGTTTTGTGAGTGTTTCCTGATACAGTGTTTGGTGAAAGGGTATACAAGCATGCTGATGTGAAGACCTGCCACGACTACTGAAATAATCTGATTCCAAGCCGTGCAGAACTGGGTACGAGTGAAAACAGTTCCCATACGTCTAGTACCACTCTAAGCTCTGACCCCACACAATGCCAAGCAAGAAAGCTACCCTGACTGGCCCCAGAGGGTATGTCTACACTGCAGTTAGATGCCTGCGATTGGCCTGTGCCAGATGACTCGGACCAAGAGGCTGTTTAATGATTTGGGCTGGAGCCTGAATCAGCTGGCGCAGGCCAGCCGCAGGTGCCCAATTGCAGGGTAGACCTATCCAGAGAGCTAAAACAAGGAGAACCCTAAGGAAAAATGAATCAGATACTGAATACAAATGGTGGATTACCTGGCCTAACTGCCATGCCCCTGAGACAGCACAGGCTTTCATCTACTAGTTCAGTGGTTTTCAAACGTTTTTTCTGGGGACCCACTTGAAGAAAATTGTTGATGCCCGTGACCCAACGGAGCTGGGGTTGAGGAGTTTGGGGTGTGGGAGGGGCTCAGGGTTGGGGTGAGGGCTGTGGGGTAGGGCCAGGAATGAGGGGTTCAGGGTGTGGGAGGGGCTCTGGGCTGGGGCAGGGGGTTGGGGTGCAGGAGGGAGTCAGGGCTCTGGGGTGGGGCCGGGGATGAAGGGTTTGGGATGCATGAGGGGTTTGGGTTGGGGGGCTCAGGGCTGGGGCAGGGGGTTGGGGTGTGGACTTACCTCTGGTGGCTCCTGGTCAGCAGTGCAGCTGGGGTGCAGAGGCAGGCTTTCCGCCTGTCCTGGGACCGCGAACCGCGCTGCGCCTGAAGCGGCCAACAGCAGGTCCTGAGGCGCACAAGCAACACCACCCCCACAGCCAATGGGAGTGCGGAGCTGGTGCCTGGGGCAGGGGCAGCACATGGAACCCCGTGGCCTCCCTGCCTAAAAGCCGGACCCGCTCCTGGCTGCTTGCGGAGCGCAGCATGATGTTGGAACAGGTAGGCCCTAGCCTGCCTTAGCTGGACAGCACCGCCGATGGGACTTTTAACATCCCAGTTGGAGGTGCTGACCAGAGCGACCCAATGTCTGACATGCCACAACCCAGTACTGAGTTGCAACCCAAACTTTGAAAAATGCTGTACTAGTTGATATGTAACATTTAGCTGCATTGTATACAGGTTCTTCTTAATAAGTTATGGCTCTATGTTAGCCTGTGGTGCACCTCTCTTAAAGGGCTGCCTCTTGTCATACTGTAGTCAGCTTGTTAAGTACTCTACATTTCAGTGTCCTGTGTTAAGGCAGATATGTTTATGGTGTTCCTCAGTTTTGCTTTGGGTCAATACATGTTTGTATCTCTTGGCAATGTCCTTCTTATGTTTTTCTCTAACCAGATTTTGCCACTTACATTCAGTAGTACCTTACTACTCAAGCTGTTCTATTAAAATCAATGGGACTGCTCATGGAGTATGGGAAAACTCAGTAAGGGTATAACAACTGACATTGTATGAGCTAAGAAGGTAGATCGTATGTGAAAGCCACATGGCAAAAATGGAAAATGATCACAAAAAGAAGGATGGATATATCCAACAAAGTAGTGTTCCCTATTGCTGTCATACAGGAGATAGACTGTGTGAGAACAATAAGGTTGTTATGCACAAAGGTTAATTAACTAAATTTAATTAAGTCAGCCATATTTCTTATGGGTCAATCCCAGATTGGCTTTCCTTTCTGTACCTGCATCTTTAGAGGCTATGGCTGGCTAAACATTCTCTCACATCTGTCAGAGTTAACCTCATACTCACTGCCATGTGACAGTGTTTGTAAGGATATGTGTGGTAGTAGTGAGCCTTTGGTAAAAGCATGCTCATTTTTGTATTATATGCCTTTTTCAGTTGTCCATAATGTTCTTAAACAAGTTCTTTGGAAACTAAAATGTGCAACACTTTCTTATTTCAACAGTTTGTTTATTTTTGGTTCAGCTACTTTTGTCCTACAGCTTGTTGTGATCTAGGTTGCAGGTGGGGAAAGAGGGGGTGAAAGAATTTTATTCTCAACTACTTTTGAGGAAACAGAATCTAGACACTTGAAGTAGTCCTTATTGAAACTTAAAATGTATTAAACTCTGGAGAAAATCTCTTAGTTCATTTGTAAATTATTGTCAATTGTGTGAGTCAATCACACACAGATGAATTTATTTTGTGTTTTTTCTGACCTAGTTGAATGGATGCAAGCAAGCAAGGATGCTCTCATTTAAAGCCATCCATCTTTCTTTTCCTTTTTTGTGGGTAGTTAAGACCTCATTTGTGAATGTAAGTTTGCATATTTAAGTCCCCACGCCTACACAGGTTTCAGAGTAGCAGCCGTGTTAGTCTGTATCGGCAAAAAGAACAGGAGTACTTGTGGCACCATAGAGACTAACAAATTTATTAGAGCACAAGCTTTTGTGGGCTACAGCCCTTCATCGGATGCATAGAATGGAACATACAGTAAGAAGAAATAGATATACATACATATAAGTTGGAAGTTGCCATACAAACTGTGAGAGGCAAATGTGGTTGTATCTTAGAACTTGGCTGTAGACAATGGAGCATGTGGTGTGTCCTGGATGGAAGCTGGAGGCATGTAGGTAAGTATAGTGGTTAGTAGGTTTCTGGTATAGGGTGGTGTTTATGTGACCATCGCTTATTAGTACAGTAGTGTCCAGGAAATGGACCGCTTGTGTGGATTGGTCTAGGCTGAGGTTAATGGTGCTCCAATCCCTCAGACAGAGACAAACACCTACTACAATACTCACCTGCTGAAGTGAAAAAACAGATTGACAGACCCAGAAGAGTACTCAGAAGTCACCTACTACAGTACAGGCCCAACAAAGAAAATAACAGAACGCCACTAGCTGTCACCTTCAGCCCCCAACTAAAACCTCTCCAGCACATCAACAACCTAGCCTGAAAAATGATCCCTCACTCTCATAGATCTTGGGAGACAGACCAGTCCTTGCTTACAGACGGCACCCCAACCGGAAGCAAATACTCTCCAGGAACCACACACCACATAACAAAAACACTAACCCAGAAACCTATCCTTGCAACAAAGCCTGATGCCAACTCTGTCCACATATTTATTCAAGTGACACCATCATAGAACTTAATCACATTAGCCACCCCATCAGCGGCTTGTTTACCTGCACATCTACCAATGTGATATATGCTGTCATGTGCCAGCAATGCCCCTCCGCCATGTACATTGGCCAAACCGGACAGTCTCTATGCAAAAGAATAAATGGACACAAATCTGACATCAGGAATCATAACATTAAAAACCCGGTAGAAGAACGCTTCAACCTCTCTGGCCACTCAATGAAAGATTTAAGGGTGGCAATTTTGCAACAGAAAAGCTTCAAAAACAGACTCCAATGAGAAACTGCTGAGCTTGAATTAATATGCAAACTAGATACCATTAAGTTGGATTTGAATAGAGACTGGGAGTGGCTGGGTCATTACACATATTGAATCTATTTCCCTAAAGTTAAGTATCCTCACACCTTCTTGTCAACTGTCTAAATGGGCCATCTTGATTATCACTACAAAAGTTTTTTTCTCCTGCTGATAATAACTCATCTTAACTAATTAGCCTCTCACAGTTTGTATGGCAACTTCCAACTTATCTGTATGTATATATATTTCTTCTTACTATATGTTCCATTCTATGCATCCGATGAAGTGGGCTGTAGCCCACGAAAGCTTATGCTCTAATAAATTTGTTAATCTCTAAGGTGCCACAAGTACTCCTGTTCTTTTCATGCCTACACAGACTTTCACGTGAGTAGTTCCACTAAGGTCAACAGCATTTCTCACCTGTGTAAAGTTAAGCATACGTTCAAGTGATTGCAGGATCGAAGCCTACATTTCGAGGGATTTTCTTAAATTTTCCATAAAAATTCATTTGTGCTGAGACCAAACATGGAAACTTTCAGTTTAGAAAGAGATTTTTTTGGGGAAGTTATGTGCAAGTAAAATGGAATTATAATGAAACTTACTATATCTTGCAACCGTAAAGTTTCTGATGTGATGTATGTGCACTTGAAATACAAACCTTAGTTTTAAGTCCTATTGATCTACACTAGGGAAAAACATGTGTTCAATAAGCCTAATTTCTTTTCTTTTTTAAAATATATAGCTGTCATATATTTATGTTACACAGTATTTTATAAATTGTTCTGGTTCAGTGGGAAAAAAGCAAATCTAAACTAAAAGTAAGTAATTTTGTTCTGTTTTTTTCTGCAAAAATTTGCTCTGGAGGAAGAAGTGATCCAAACATCTTCAAGTATGATTTTGAATATCTGCCAAACAGTAGATATGTTTGCCAAACATTTTTGTATAGTATTCCCAATACGACTATGTCTTTTAGAGAATATATTGTTGAAGTAAGCCTTACTTATCAGTCTATGAGATTTGAGAGAAGTAAGGCTTGTCTGTCAACACATAGTATAAAGAAACTTTATTAGTAAAATTGTCTTCATTCTAGTTTTCTTTCACCCTTCACTTTCTTTTTTGCCAGAAAACACTTCTGTAGAAAACTACTGAGGAAAAAAGAGAAGTATTTTGGAGGAATTTCCACAGTCTTTGCTGTGTATCAATTGTCTTTATAACACATTTCTCTTGATGTTGTCAACAGGAGAAATTGACGGGCAATTTTTCTGCCTCAGATTTTCAAACAGATGCTCAAACTTTTTCAGACCCCCAAACCCATTAATGCACATACATGGATTTGCCCACAAACAGTCTCCACTTGTGAATGCATGTTGGGATGTTGACATTCCTTTATCAGTCATACAAAAAGGGTGTTAGCATTTCTGTCATTTGAAATCGTGTGCTTCTGCAGTTTGACAAAATGGGAGCCCGTACTTTGGCTGGACAGTATTGATAGTTTATAGAAAAACATCAGTTCCAGTTAATATACTAGAATGTGGATATGATATTTTCAATAATTTGCACTAAACACTACAGATTGAGTTTTCTTCACAGAATGATAAATACCTGCCCTAGTAACGAAATTCCTTGATGCTGATAAAGGAAAGGTTGAGACTATTGTACCTATTAGAGCAGACAAGCTAACCCAGGTAATTTTTGCTGAGCATACTGTTATGGCTCTGATCATGCCTGCACTCATGTGCAACCCCATTAACTTCAATAGAATTCTTCACAGGCAAAGAACAATGTCTGCATGGAACAGCTGGTAAGTTTAGGGAAAATCCAGTTCTTAACCAGATCGTATTAGTTATGAAGCACCTAATTTTAAAAATCCACTATTTAGTGCAGCATTCCAACATAGTTTTAAACTAAATATTTACTGAATAACATTTTCAAGTTTAAAACTGCTTATAATGTTAAATGACTAATAGCAAATTTCTAAAATAAATAAAGGACAAAAAAGATCAAACCAGCTTTTTAAGCACTATAACAAGTTTGCACTTTACTTTGTTACTATCTAAACAATGACACTGTTTGGTTTGATCATTTTCTTCCTTTTATACTGACACTTAGAAAGATGAAAACCTAGGGCATTTCTCCTTGGACCTACCCAAAGGAGACTACTTGGACCTAGTGTATAGTTATGCAGGCTTCCTTGATCCCTATAGGATCCTGCAGATTCTTTAAGACCCTCACTGCAGGATAACTGTACTTCTAAGCTGTCTTCACTGCATTATACTATTCTTTATCAGAAGCAGGCTGATACTCTATTTCACTTTCATGTGTGTGTAATCTTCATCTTCAAATGTGCCTGGGGTTCCACATATGTGTTTTCCTTTCAATTTTTTAGAAAGTGACAGACTACCTGAAAATGTAGGACAATGTAAGTGTAATGTTTCCTATATATGCAATAAATTAGGCCCATATTCTTCCCTAGATGTTTCTGAAGAACTAGTGTCAGCAAATACAAATACTAATGGCTCAATCCTCAGAGATACTGAGCACCCTTAACGATATTGAATCCCACTGAAACTGTAAACTCAGACCTTAAGATTTCACCAGCAATATTACCCAACTCCATTAAACTCCATTTTTAGAACTATCTTTCTTACTAAATTTGTAGCTTAATGGAGCATATTATTTTTTGTGCCTGATTTACCACTCTGTTACACCATAGTTTTATGCTGCTGTAAATCCATTGACTTCAGTGCCATTATACCAGCCTAAAACTGGTATAACAGAGTAGGGAATCAAACCTTTCCCCCTTTAGTGGTCAGAGCCTGTTCTGGTTAAAGGAAATGGTCAATTACCCATTGACTTCACAAGCAACAAGATTTGGTCCTCAAAGTGTGCCAAAAAAATATGCATCTCCTGTGAATGACAAGCATTATGGACAAAACTCTGCCATCATAATTTTGAAAATGTTCACTCTACCTCTCAATTATATAGCTATAAATCTGTATTAATGGTGGATTTTATTTGATGTTATACTTCAGAAGCTTGGTAAGTGGACTCAGCCTTCGTGACAGTAGCCTAAATTCAAGGTTTCCTTTAGCTGAAGTAATTTAGGGCAATATTTTTCCCTTAATCTTTGTGCAGAATTGCATGCTTACTACCATGTTTCAGGCAGGAGAGTACTTCAAATACAACACTGTTTTTCTTATAGGATGTGCATTAACACTTGTGTAGTTCATAGGAAGGGAGCAGTTTCACTGATGAATAATTTTCCAGTTACATAAAAAAAAAGTAGGAACATTAGGCATGTCCTTATACTTTTATTACCTGAATTTGAAAGGCCACTCTGGAGTATATTGTGGGGAAACCACATGCATAATTCGCAAAGACAAAAGGACTAATAACCAAAACAAATCTTGTTTTTTAAAATATATTTTCTTTAACCTAAATTTGTTTTATACCGAGTGCATTTTTAGTTAAACTCTGATACCTACTGTACTGTACCTTAAAAAGACTTAGAATAACTTAGATATTTCATGTAACTTTCGAAAGAATGCTAATGAACTGTGTGTGTCAGGTATATGGCCATTTGCTACTAACCTCCCCTCCTGTGCCAGCCATCCCTTTTCTCACACTTGACCTTATTCTCCCAAAATCAAAAAGGAGGCTGAGGGCAGATAGAAAAAGATAGAGATGCAGGTTACTATATACATTTTGTGGGGTCTTATTCCAACCTCACATTGGTGCAAATCAGAAGTAATTCCACTGATGTAAATATTTGCATCAGTGTCAGCAAGATCGGAATCAGCCCTATGACTTTTCTTTTGCAATCCTCACTCATCTCCTCCTCAACCTGATCATTTACCTTCTTTTACTCTGGTATGACTTGGGCTCCAATCTTACAAATACAGTAGAACCACAGAGTTACAAACACCAGAGTTATGAACTGACTGGTCAACCACACACCTCACTTGGAACCAGAAGGATGCATTTTTCTTCTGCATAGTAAAGTTTCAAAACTGTATTAAGTCAATGTTCAGTTGTAAACTTTTGAAAGAACGACCATAACATTTTGTTTAGAGTTACAAACATTCCAGAGTTAAGAACAACCTCTATTCCCGAGGTGTCTGTAACTCTGAGGTTCAGCTGTAGGTGGATCTGGCCTTCTCTTGAGTCTGAAGGATCAAGGTCTTGGATTGGAAGTAGTTTTGTCCAGGGACCTGTTTTTATACATTCTCATAAAGTTCCAGGCACAACTGTAGCACTCGTTACTAAAATGATAGTGTTTATGGAGGTGTCTAGTTCAGAAAGAGGAAGTTAAATGTAACGGCTGAAGCAAAAATCCCAATCCTGCATACGTGCAGTATATTTAAATACATCATATGTTACCTATTTGTTGCTATTGTTAATATTCTTTGTAACATACAACCCACAATCTGAAGACTTAAAAATGTAAGACATGAAAAATGGAGGAAAGTTGATCAGTTGTTATTGTAATGAAGAAATGCTGCATTACTACATCATAAATTCTCAATACCTTTAATTTTCAGTCAGTGTAATGATGATCTTTTTCAAATCCTCAATTCAAAGGGGATTATAAATTGTTAATTTCTCTTATTTATGATTTATAACAGTGCCAAACAATGTAAGGGGGGTGCTATTGCCGGTTCATCTGTCTGATGAAAGAACTAAGCTAAATATCTAAATCCTGAATAACTACTATAGTCAGTGGGACTCTCTTCTCAGAGCCACCTGATAGGAATATACAGTAATTAGACAGGAGAATTAGCATCAATGTTTGATATCATAGCAGGTGCTGGTCGTGCCTATTATAGGTACAGTTATGAAATAGTTTCCATAATAACTGTTTGCACAAATGCTATTGGTGGAAATACTCACTTCTTTGGGCTGAATTTTTCTCACATTTGGTCTCTGATTAGGATTGAAATGAGGAAGATTTTGCTCAAACTTTAAAAAAAAAAAAAAATCAAAGGGTGTGCAGCAGTCCTGGAGTGCTGCAAACTCTTTGATGTTACAAAGTTGGGTAATTCAATTTGAAGAGGTGGATTGTGCCATTCAATCTCTAGTCCAAGTTGGGGGTGGTCAAATGGCTTCCAGAGCGTGCAATATGTTTTCTCTTCTAAGACTGGCTACCTCCACTCCTCTATGCGTAGGCTGGCTTTGAAAGCAATTCTAGCCCTGCAGAGCCCTTGTGCTGTCTGAATACAGGATTTTCAATTATTTCTAGCCTCTGGATGAGTTTCTCTCCTTGTTGTACACCTGAGCAGGATCCAAGCACAATTTGGCTGGAAAGCTGTACTTAAAAATAAAAGTGTCAGGAAAAGCAAAATGTAAGGTCCAAACAGAAACTTAATTTTGGTCATATTGCACAATGTACAATATGCTGTTCCTTTTATTCCAGTCAATATGTAGATTAATACATTATTCTGAGATTTTCAAAAGAGGCTAAAGGTAGGAGCTATCTCAAAGGGATTTCAGCATTTTAACTCCTTTGAAAATCCCAACCTTAGTGTTTATAACACAAATATATATATCAAACTACATGGATTGTGCAACACAGCTTGACCTAATGTTTCTGTTGGAATCATAACATTTACATTCCAGACTCTTTGTGATTAGCTGTGCAAATTTTTAACATAACATTCATGCAATTTTTGCCTTTAATATTAATTTAACCCAAGTGTATTTCCAGTAGTAGGACTAACTGTACAAATAACACAATTTTTCATTATGAGTCACCTGAACAATAAATGCATTCAGAGAAAATGTTTGAAGAAGTGGGAATACAACGGGCCTTTTAAAATCATGTCCTGTAAAATGTGTGAAACAGAAGGATTACAATCAAGTTAAATTGTATGTCTTCCATCTAAGAAACTCATGTCCTGTTGGGTTTTTAACATAAACAGATCTTGTCAATCCTAATCAGTTTAATCTTGGAAGCCCTAGAGCGCCAGACTAAAAAAAGCAGCATGGCAAGTCAAGCACAAAGGTCCCTTGGAATCAAGTCTGATTGTTAATTTTAGATAAACTAACACTAAATTAATGTCTCCTGGTGATTATTTTTTCTCCTTTCAGATATAGTTGATTTGTCTATATAAGCAACTCAGGAGATTAGTAGATGTTCTCAATTCTCTCTAACGGAAGAAGAAGGCTATTTGAGCCACCAAAGATAGGATCATGTTTATCATGAGGCTCTGTTTCTGTGTTGTTTTCATTAGAGTATAGTGTATAATTTGTTGAACTTCTTACCTGAATGCTTTTTAGCTAAAGCATTTTTATGTTTGCTTGGTGAATACACATTTTGAAATAACTGGTAATTCATGAAAGTGAGTAAGTGCAATCACAGGAATACCAGAATCCTGCCTTTTATTTGCACATCAGAGATTACAAAGTATATTACGGTCTTGAGCGTGTACTCATTGAAGTCAGTTGGGAAAGCTCTCTTTGACCTTATTGATGCATATGTTGTTTGAACACTGTAAGAATAAATAGCTACAACACATTTTTGACCATATTTTAGCCTTTTGGCCTGCCTTAACTCTGTCAGCTTCTGGCTTCTCTAAAATGTCCTGCAAGCTAGCTTATAGAAAACTAACAGTTTGTAGTTTCAGCAGAGCAGCCAAGGATTTCATGAGCATAAAAAGTTTTACCTTCATTTAGGACTGACTCCTCTGAAGAATGACATCGATGGAGATTGTGCAACTGCTGTCTGTGGTATCTCAGCATGGGCTTTGTTTTTCCTTGTTTGTCTGGCACTGATCACCAACACTAAGAAACTCCCTCTTATAAAGATAATAAACATGCTTTGTAATTTTATCTGAGGATCTGAAAGCTCTTTACAAACATTAATTAATCTTCACAACCCCTTGTAAATTGGATGAGCATTTTCATCCCGACTCCATAGATTTGTAAACTAAAGCACAAAGATCTTAAGTGCCCAAAGTGACACAGTGAGTCAGTGTCAAAGTCAGGAGTCCACTGTTCAGATCATTTCCCTATTTTTCACATTCGTGAAAAACTACCAGCATCGAAAAATATCTCAGCCACTCTTGTGCCCAAACTTTTATTTTTGCCTTCATCTCTTCTTGTATTGGCAACTGTAGCTCTTGTTGTTTATTACCTAAGAGCCAGTTCACCAAGCTTCAACAAGGAAAACAGGGACAAAAAATATCAGATAGGTTTGGCAGATCCAGTTATCAGTTTGTGCATTTATTGTATATGTTGTTAAACCTGAACTAGACTGAGGAGGCGCTGCTGGCATGAGGAAGATATTTCAATGAACTAGTCAACAAGGACATCTGCTCCCTCACTGATCAAGTGGTATAGTAGCACAGTGTCCTCCTAGAACCTATACTTACCCTGGAAACCTAAATAGCAGCTGTTGTTGTGGTTTGTTTGTTTTTTTTAAATGCCATCTTCTTCCTGTGGCTGGCCATGAGACTTTACCTAATCCTGGCAGACAAAGACTTAGATGTGATGTTCCATGTATTTGTGACCTCCAGATTTGATTGCTGTATTGAACTTTACCGGGAAGTGAAATCAGACACTGAAAAGACTTTAACTGGTGCAACACACATCTGTCATCTTTATGAACATCATTTTGAACCCCTGCCCGAATGCTCAAGTCATTATGTACTGCAACTAATTGGCTTATAAAAAACCCTTTTATTATAATGGTTTGATTATTTCAGCTCTAGATAGTTTAGGGGTAATGGTTAGTCTTTAGTACTTGCAGTAGCAACCTGACCAGAATAGTTCTGAACTTCATACTTCAGCTAAAGGAAATGTTTTTTCATTCCACAGTACTCTATCTGCCCTTTCTAGAGCAGTGTTTCTCAACCAGGGGTCCAGGGCCCACTGGGGGGCCTCAAGCAAGTTGCAGGAGGTCCTCCAAGCATGGCCAGTGTTAGACTCACTAAGGCACAGGGTAGGAAGCTGAAGCCACACCGCATGGGGCTGAAGCCTGGGGACCTGAGCCCCATCACCCAGGGCTGAAGCCGAAGCCTGAGCAACTTAGCTTTGCAGGGGCTCCTGTGGCATACAGCCCCATGCAGTTGCCCTGTTTTCTACCCCCTAATGCCAGCCCTGGCTTTTATATGCAGAAGACCTGTTGTTGTGGCACAGGTGGGCCATGGAGTTTTTCTAGCACGTTGGGGGGCCTCAGAAGGAAAAAGGTTGAGAACCCCTGTTCCAGAGTATACCAAACCTACCAGGAGAAGAAATTGCTAGACACTCCTCATGTATATCAATCAGCCCTTTTCTTGTTTAATTGTAAGTACACAACCACATTAATAGTGTTAAGGACTTCACAGATTTGTAAAGGACTTTCCTTTTCTCTTTCTATGTTATGCATGGAAAAAGTCTTCTAAAGAGGGAAAGAGTTTGCATGCAAGAGGTACAGTGTGTAATAGTCCCATTATATACACACATATGTTGTTAATCTTAAATCTGGATTTGGTTGTTTTAAGTAATCTTCTGTCCATTCATTCTCTGTATTCTTGGCCCAGTTTGATCCTAGACTGAACAGACTTCTCTGATATTCTTTACCATAATTCCAGCATTTCTTCTGCTTAATCCTCAACACGGGGGGAATCACAAAGGGGTCTTTATCCTTACCATGGCATATTTTCCCTGGTTCCATGTTCTGGTTGCCTAGGGTTTTTTTCACTTCATTATACCTACCAAACCTTCTAAGCAAATATAGACAGTGGACCTGCAGGGAAAATACTGTTTTCGTTTTTTCCCCGGGTTCAGGACTACATTTCTTTTCCTTGAAATATGTTAGGCTCTTTCAGCTCTGCAGCTGGATCCAGCTTCTTCCAACAATACAAGTCTATGATGTTTTGAATGTGGCCCTTACACTTAGTCATCTGCATTTTCTCAACCAAATTGCATGTGTGTTATTGTGACTAAGGATGCTGAGCACCAACTTCCATCGAGATCCATTAACATACCGTATCTTACTTTCCTAAAGCCCAGTTTACACTGGAGTTTTTAGCAGTAGTGTAACTACACAAATATAGTTGCCACCGGTAAACCTGGGTGTAAGCTGCACCAGCACAAGCCGTGTTTACAGTAGCATAGTGCATCTCAATACCAGGGGTGAAATCCTGGTCCCTTTTGAAGTCAATGGGAATTTTGCCATTGATTTCAGTGGAGCCAGGGTTTGAGGCGTTTACACATATGCATTGCTACATCAGTGCTAAAGCCCCTACTGCAGACAAGGCCTATTTTTAAAGGTTTCCCTTAATGCCTCTTAAAACTGGCTCAAAGTAAAATATAGGATTAAGTTTATTATGTGTTGGTCTTAATGGTCAAAGCCTTCCAATGGCTTGGACCTGAGCGGTCTCAAAAGACTTCATGACCAAGATTTACTGTGAACAATGATCTGTCTATAATCAGACCGATGATCTGTCTATAACCAGAAGAAGCAGGAGATAGAGGTTTTTCAGCATCTTGCCCACCAAAGTGGAATTACTTACTACAAGACCTAAAAGCGCCCACCATTCTCACCGCATTCAGAGAGAAACACAAAATCCGTCTCATCTACTTAGCTTTTTTATTAAAAATTACTATGCAAATACTATTAAACAAATTCCTTCAACCTGTGCTGCAGAAAGGGGGGGAGAGAACCAAAGGTAGAGCTTATCTTTACACTGCCTGCTGCATTTATACACTTGTAAGGTATTCAAGTACCATGTTAGATTGAGCATTGAATAAATACCTGGCTAGATTATGGAAATCAAATAAATGGCACATAGATATTTTGGCTTTTGTATCAAGCCAAAAAAAGTCATAAATAAAAAAATAAATATATAGTGATTGTTAGCTAATCATGGTATGACTTACCCAAGAGTTTACCTGGGAATGTAAAGAGTTGTTTTCATATCCTATAATTCTTTTCCTAAATGCAAAGACTAGCTTTACTTGCTGCTTATAAATGAAATTGAAACATGTTAGTTCTTAATTTCCTTGTTTCCTTAAAAACAGATCTGCAGACTTCAACGCCACCTGTCATCAGGAAAATATCAGCAGGACCTCTTTTCAAGTCAGCCTGTAATGTTTATATCTCTTGCCAGTCAACCGCCATGTAACAAGCTAAGTGAACTTGTTCAGCTGTGTGGAGGAAAAATATGTAAAACCCTACGTCAGGCCAAAATCTATATTGGAGAATATTTGGGAAAGAAGCAACCTGAAATAAAATATTTATCAGAAAAATGGATACTAGGTAAGAGATTTAATTTCAGCCCAATATAATATTATAAAATGTGCTTTCAAATGTGCTAAGGGGTTTTCTACACAGCGTGGTAATATGCCATATGGGGGATGTGATTTCAAAAGCACATTAATGTGTGTACATTAATCGGTTCTTGTAAACTTGCTGGTGTGTACTAAAAGATCCCTAGTGCGCTTTAGTGTAATGCACTTGGTCTGTGTAAACCCTGCTGCTGCTCACTAAAGTTTCTGTTGGGCCTTAATGTAGTGCTGTGCACTATGTTCCAGAGCGCTAGGGAATCTTTAGTATGTACCAGCGGGGTTTACACAGACCAATTAATGCACAAGTGAATTTTAGAAATTGCATCCTCATACTGAGCGTTGCTGCTCCATTTAAACAATGGACGGAAGTATGGACGGAAGATTACCAGAGAGAGAGTGTGGAGAGAAGAGAATGGAACAGACTATGCTACAGTTGCTACCCTTTAGGAAGTCCTGACTTCATGCTGTCAGGGACTTTCTGGTAAAATTAGGGCTGGGCTGTGTTGATCTTCGGACCCACCTTTAGGGATTGGACCTAGCATAGTGTTATCCAAATTACTTCAAATTGTGCCCTCCATATTTCATGGGAGTCGTTTCATTTAAATGTGATACTTGTCTAATTAAAGTAGGTTATGAGAGAACACTTAGGAAGCACTCTCTTGAAAATGTCTGGTGAAAAATTTGTCTTTCAAGATTATAAAAATACGTGGGGAATATGCTCAGCTAGTGCAAATTGTCAGAGCTTTGTTGACTTCAATACGCTTTGACATTTTGCACCAGCTGAGGATCTGCCTTGTAGTATATAATATGTAATTTAGTATGCATGTCTGAAATGTTCTTTGCTATGACTATCACTCTGGTTGAAGAAAATTTCTTGCTAAAATCTGTGGGTCCTGTGGTTTTTCGTAAGACACCACAGAAATTAGTTTTAAGCTTGAAGTTCTTGCAATAAATTGAGTGTACATTTGCAATATCCCCACAAAAGAAAACTTTTGGTGATCTACTTGGGATTCACAGTCCTAAGAGTATTTATCTTTTAGATTAGCTCCATGTCTTCTCCTCCTAAAAAGAATCTTTTTGCATAATACAACATAGGAAAATAAGATATTTGTGTTTTGAATAACAGCCTTCTTAATAAGATAGCTTTACTTTCTGCTTTGCAGCAGATACTAAAGCTTTCAGATACTAGTTGTTAAATAAATCAGTCTGATCATAATGTTGCAAAGTCTGAGTAAAAACACTGCTGAAGGTTGAAGCAGAAAGAAAACCTGGCTTGTAAGGGAGAAAACACTTGTCTAAACAAAAGTATATTTCATACTTTATAAAAGATAAAATTATTGAAGAGTTGAAAGACAAGTGAGTTTTTAGTTAGATTGATCTGCAATGTGAGAGCCACTCTCTAAAGTCATAACAGAATTAAATAACAGGTGTGCCAAAAAAAGGAAAGAGAAGACGAGACAGCATAGTATGGTATGTAAGAACTCCAGAGAACCAGAAATAGGGCATGAGGAGAAGACTGGAACTGTGATGTAGTAAATTAAACAATACATTTGGACATATTAGTATTTCAAGCATAAATTCCAGATGGACATAAATAATAATCCCAACTGACACTCTAACATCCGTTTAGCAATGTATGCATAACCAATAATTTATGTTGTTTGTGTTGTTTTTGAGTTGGTCCATAATTTTAGTCCAGGGATCCACTTTTTCTCCTGTGCCTTTTTCAAATAGTACAGCATGGCTACTATATTAAATTCTGGTGGGGAAATTAATACAATAATCTTTGCCCAAACATTATAGCCTCATCATGATTTTCTTATAATTGCATTCTTCTATTTTAAACATCTGACTTCTGTTGTTGTTTTAATTGTTTCACCTTCCAGACAATTTTTAATAAAAGATCAATATTGGCACAAGAGCCTCAAAATATAGACACCAAGGGCTCTGGAGGTGAGATGTTTCCTCTACCTGACTGCCAGAAACGGTCATTAACGTCAAAATATGCACAAGTACCTGAACCATTAGGTACATGATCCACTGGCACCATGGAAGGATGGTGAGCCAGGCCATCAGTCTTCAAACATCAGCATCTGGAAAGAGTGCAGTGGACTAACACCTCTAACTTGGTGAATCTACGCCTATAAGAGGGGTGCTTTGGCACATCAGTGCTTTTGCAGCTTTAGCTCATCTCTAAAAATATTTTATATACATATAATTCTGAATTATATGTATATTTTCCATGGTGCACTGTGTAGCCTCTCCTGCCAGATTCTTAAGGTCCAAAATTGAGGATCCCAATTCCCCCATAGAACCTAGGGGGACAGTGAAACCATGCTCAAAGCAGAAACACTCTCAGGCCAGTTGTCTGTTTTTATTGTAAATTCCTTGAGGTGTGGACAGCAGCAGCCCACACTGTCAGCATGTAAAAAATAAACGATCTAGGAAATATTTTTAGTTCATTTAACTGATCTCCTTCCCAATGCAGAAAGAAAATCAAGCTGTTAAAAGAATGCTTGGTAATTACTGTGTATGAAACAGTTAATTTACAGCTCTCAGTAGGAAAGGGTACGACTACTCAGGGATAAAATATCCATGGCACAGCCACGGCTGGTCTGGGTCAGCAGCTTTGGGCTCGTGGGGCATGGGCTGTGGGGCTAAAAATTGCTGTGTGGATGTTGGGACTCAGGCTGGAGCCTGAGCTCTAAGACCCTCCATCCTCACAGGGTCCCAGAGCTTGGGCTCCAGCACAAGCCCAAATGTCCACACTGCAATTTTTCAGCCCTGAAGCCTGAGCCCAGTGAGCCCAAATCAACTGACCTGGGCCAGCTGTGGGCTTTTTATCGCTGTACAGACATACGCTAAGTGTCGTGCTCTGTATGTTAAGCTGTGAGAGTGTTCTATGTAATGCCTTGTGCTTGCCTTTCATTAGTTGCATATTGTCCCTTTGTATCCTGCTGTGAGAGCTGTGTGGGTGGAGCTCTGTGAAAACCAGTCTCAGCTGGAATTAGCTGCCACTTGAAACATTCCCCTTCATCTTGCTAGGGGTATTGAATTAACCTGTTATAATTAGGCGTGGAAGGATTAGATTTTTGTCAGTAAATGTTGGTAAACATAGATTTCACTGTACACGCACAAACCAAATTAAAAATACTGATAGGCAAAGTAAAAAACTGCTGCTTGCGAACTTAATGTTTGATTTAAGGCTATTTCCTTTATATGTTTTGACACAGTGTTTTTTAAACAGCTATAAAACTTTAACTTTTTGAATCTCAAAATCTACTGTCATTAGATAATTGTTTGATCCCCCATAATCTCCCACAACTATAAAAAATTAAATAAAAAAATAGAATAAAGTTTAAAACCCAAAACTATGGCAACTGTAAAAATTCAAATAGATTAAAATAAAAAAATGCTTAAAATGAACATTGATATAGTCTCCAATTTATTTTTAAAAAATTGAATTCTGCCATGCCTAGTTGTAATGAAGTAATTACTCTCCTAGTTCACCTCTTTGTAGTGCTTTAGAGTTGTGCCTGAACCAGATCTCTGAATCCAAACACTACTGAAGTTTGCAGGAGGGGCTGTCAACATCCAAATTAGACTCTCAATTTTGCAAAAAAGCCATATCTTTATAATGGGCTGACCCAAAATCCCATATCAATCAATCCAATCCTGAATCAATTCCAATAGATGCAAGTTTTCTAGGTATACACATAGGTTTGTAGATCCACACCTAGAATAGTTAAAGTGTGCACGCAGGTCAGTGTACCTATACATTGTGAGTGTACATACATACCCAAGAAAAGTGGAGGCTGAGTACAGACCTGTATGAAAATGTGTCCCTTCCAATCTAATATTGAAAGTATGTGGGATATCAGATTTGTACAAATACAAATCCAGTCAAATGGCTAGATTCATATATTACTCAGGGATTTATCCAGTGTTGATGCTCTTATTCTTATCAGAATGTAGCCCTAGTTTATGTAACCTAGTTAGTTTCTGGTTATATACGTTCTGCTTTCCATACCCAATGCCAGCTGTTCGCTACTGAATAAATTAGTCCTACAGTCAATCACATATTTGATACCTGAGAGAGAGAGCATTTTTTTAAAAAAGCAGATTGGAGGTATGTGCAGTGTCCATACTATACCACTAGCATATATCTTTATGGTCCTTCTCATTCCCTATGTTCTCAGCTCCTCAAAGGTACTTTATACCAAAATTTCAGTCTGCTGAGTTTATTTTGTTAGTAGAGTATATTGTGTTATACAAAGCATATATTTCCTTTTTAATAAGAAGCTATTTGTTATGCATTCATCCTAATATGCTAGTATATAACATATTTCTTTTTGATTTCCTGTAGATTCAGTCACTCAGCACAGGATATGTCCTCTGGAAAACTACATGTTCCAGCAGTGAGCGAACTCAAGAGCCTCCTTATGGTTGTGAGGAAATTAGTAAAGGTGTCCAGTTTTCAATTAAGTAAGAAGCTGAACAAACAGTGAATACAAGATTTTATGAAGAGACAGTAATGGGTTTTTAAATACAGCCAAAAGTTTGGTATAGTGTGGTGAGTCTCATCTAAATGTCTGTCTAATGAAATCCTATGATTAGCCTTTTGTAATAAGGTATTTGCCCAATAAAAATCCTTTTGCTTTGTATTTATTTGTATACTGTGCAAGTCTTTGGGCCTAATTCTGGTCTCATGTACAAGGATTATACACTGGAGGCAACATATTCAAAAGCACCTAAGTGACTTCGGCTCCCAGGACCCCTTTTCGACTTAAGAGCCTGTCACTTAGGTGCTTATGGAAAGATTATCCTGGTGTAATAATTCCAAACACAAATCAGTCTGAAGACAACTTTTAAGTGGGCACAGGGTTATGTCTAATTTTTTTTAAACTTAGTATGTAATATATATTTAGATATAATTATACAACCTCATATTTATGGGATGACATATGAGCACCAGTAAAAGTAACGGATAATCAAATAATTTCACTGCAGCATATTACACATGCCTTTCAACCCCAGTCCTCCCCTCAGAGAATTGTTAAACTAAGACAATGGAAATTCTGCACTAAAAATAAAAAGTTCCGAGCAAAAATCAACAAGATACATACTTCATAAACATCATCATTTCATCGCACTGCTCTAGTTCCCACTTGTAGTTGTGCACTGAAGCTGAGATTTTCAAAGCTACACAAGGATTTGGATGCCCAATTTTCATTGAAATTGATGGTGATCCAAATTGCCTAGATTGCTTTGAAAATCTCAGCATCGTTATCTAGAGTGGAAGGTTTTGAGGCCAAGAACTTTGTTTTTATACCTGCCCTGTAAACATGTAACACACACAATGATAAAAACTCAGGGATGTGAATTAGCCACCCCCCCCGAGTGGCATAACTCATGCTGACTTAAGTGCCAGTGTGGACATAAGAATGGCCATACTGGGTCAGACCAATGGTCCATATAGCCCTGTATCCTGTCTTCCAACTATGACCAATACCCATACCAGGCTTCAGAGGAAATGAACAGAACAGGTCATCATCATCATCAAGACCCAATGGCCTGTGATGGGCTACTAGATGGGGTGAGATCTGAGTTACCCAGGAAAGAATTTTCTGTAGTATCTGGTTGGTGAATCTTGCCCATATGCTCAGGGTTTAGCTCATCGCCATATTTGGGGTTGGGAAGGAATTTTCCTCCAGGGCAGATTGGAAGAGGCCCTGGAGGTTTTTCACCTTCCTCTGTAGCATGGGGCACAGGTCACTTGCTGGAGGATTCTCTGCTCCTTGAAGTCTTTAAACTATGATTTGAGGACTTCAATAGCACAGATATAGATGTGAGGGGTTTTTTTTGTAGGAGTGGTGGGTGAAATTCTGTGGCCTGCGTTGTGCAGGAGGTCAGACTAGATGATCATAATGGTCCCTACTGACCTAAATATCTATGAATCTATGAAAAGTGATCCAAGTGCTGCTGCACATAGAGTGGATTTTTTCAGAGAAGCAGCCACAATGACTCCAAGATCTCTTTCTTGAGTGGTAACAGCTAATTTAGACCCCATCATTTTATATGTCTATTTGGGATTATGCTTTCCAATGTGCATTACTTTGCATTTATCATCATTGGCCATGGTGCATTATGTATAATCATTAGCTGAATTCATGTTATTAAATATAGATTCTTATGTTAACAACAACATTGACATTGGATGAGAGGAAATCAGCTAAAACGGTCTCCACTAGTCTTCAAATACTGTAAGTCTTCTATATTGGCATTAAAACTGAGAAGCATTATCTTTTTAGACTGAAATGTGAATAAAAGCAACAATAAGACTGCCATTAAGGGAGGATATTAAGACTCTCAGAAGCTACAAGACACACATTAACAAGAAAAAGTTACACACTAGTTTCTCTTTGCATGTCCACAAGCCCTTAAGTCAGTCAGTGCTACTGTGCAGCATTGTTCACTATAGCAAATTGCATATTAAGATTGTTGCTGAAATCAAAGAGAAAAGAAATGTCCCTGACCCCAGATCACAGTGTCATCCCTGCATGAGAGCTTTAACTGAAATTTGACTCCTGTGCTGTTCAATAACTGCTCTCCATGACGGTTCAGAGGTCAACGTCAATTGAACATACGCATGTATTTAAGTGCTGAATTGGGCCCCAAACAATTAGCTGGCAGATAGTGGCTCACCCCTCGCACCCTGCATCATTCTAAAAGGGCTCCTTCCAAAACAAAATAGGGCCTAAAACATCCTCTTTACAGCCACAGTGGCTAATAATACAAGATTGACTGAAGAGTGTTTGATGGCAAGAGTGGAAACTAATGGTAGGTGGGTGGATTGGGCATTGATTTCCTTGCAAGCAGTTTTAGATTATAAATGCCTTTGGGCACTATAAAGAGTGGATAACAAGCCTGTAAATGGCTACGTTGTTGCTAATATAGGAGCCATCTGTTGTGGATTTATTAAAGCACAGATTTGTTTAGCTACTTTTATGTTTTTATTTTCCTGATCCATCCAGAGGGCCACATTTTGGAGGTTATTACTTTTTAAATAAAAATGCTTGTAAAATGTGTTGTGTAGCTTAGTTTTCTATTTATGGTTCCAGTATAAGAAACTCCTGTGTCTTAATGAAACAGTACCCAGGATAACTGCATCATCTGGAAAGGTACTATCAACAGATTCTGAGCCAGAAAGCTGCTATTAACTCTAAAGCTTGTTTCTCTGTGAAGGCACTCAAGATCTTAGTTGCAAAAGAATTTTTAATTAATGTTTCTGAATAAGAAGAGTGGCAGTCAGTGAAGTTTGGTTTGTATAATTTCCAAACCATGATCGGAGGTGTCGCAGAAACACTACGTCAGCTGAATAAGCTAGAATCCTGTGGTCAAGAAAGGTTAACAACTCAGAAATAGAAAGAAGTCTGGCTGAAAACTGGAGAATATGGAAGTTTGACTGTCTGCAGTAACTGGAGTCTGGTTTGATCAATGAAAGGATGAATAACAGGTTAACAAATTGCAAGCTGCGTACCTACGTGTGTTAAGCAGTGATTTTTTTCTCTTAGTATTATTCTCCATCTTTAGGTCGTCTTATGGTGAGAGTAACTGGGTGGTTATTCTGGAACATTCTCTGCATAGTACAAACATTCAACCTTATGGTATTTTAAAGCTTTAGGTGGCAACTAGCAGCTGGTACTTTAAACTTGTTAGCTATGCTTTCTGTATAGAGCTCTTACTGGGAATTGGCAAAACAGATCATAGTTCTATGGTTGGCCTAGATATGAGACAGTGCTCTGGCCTCTAACTGGAAGCTTAAACTCTTGCTCAAGGCTGAGGAGTTGATGGGGTAGCACGAGGGTGTAACTAACGTGGTGCCAAAGGTTTGTTTGAAGCTTCTGAGGTGGCTTTCCTTTGCAGAGAGGCATTATCTGGTGGTTTGCAGCGTGTTCCTGGAAAGCCAATGCCCCAAAGCACTACCTGATAATCGTTGTGCAGAGGCCTGTTCTCTAAATTATCCAAAGTAACAAAAGTCCAACTCTCCCTGTTACATAAAATTGCTTTTAAAAGTCAGCAAAAATTAAAGACAGACTGAATTAGTCCAAACAAAGGTCTCACTCAGGACTGTGTCAAGATTGTGAGTGGTAAACAAAGGAGAATGGAATGGGAAATTATTGGACCAAAGTTGGAGTGTCAGAAATTAGGCCTAATTGGTGGACAAAATAATGAGAGGTTGGCCTATTCTATCCATCAGCCCTTTTTGCCATCCTTTAAAAAATAAACTTTGGGGAGGGAGGACCAAAACACCTGGGATAGGTGGACTGAAAGGAGCAAGTTTCACCATCATGGTTACCACCCCCACAAGTCTCCTGTGTAACTGATTTATGTGTTCTCAATTAATAGTTTAAAGATAAGGAATAGAACCAAACTGAACTCTTTATGGTTTGATCCTGCAGGGTTGGGCCTGATGTCTGCTATAACCCCATTGTGACTTGCAAACAGGCAAAACTCCTGAATCTGGAACTTTGAATCTCTCCACTAAATAACCAGCTTCTGAGGCAGGTGAGACTTCTATAGATGCTACCTTTTAAGTGGTGGCAATCAAAACTTCATCATCTGATATAAAGTGAAATCGTTAAAGAAATATAGTTACTTTACCATGACCAGTGGAAATTAAATTTTGTCTCGTGGATAAACTTAAAACAGCAGCGTTTCAATCTCAGAATTGTGAACTTCAATACATACTGGGTACAATGTGTAGAAAAAGAGACAATAATAAACTTACTCCATGCTGATGCACACTGAGAAATTGTCTACTGATTCCAAAGATGACATCATGTCCAAATTATAAAGCAGGATGTTTACATCTAAATATCAAAAGATCACAGACTGAAACACAGGGTAAACAAGGAAGAATTAGCCTTGACAAAGGTGGGAGAACTTCCTTTACATAAGGATGTCGCACAGACCCTGCTTACAGAGAAAGAGGACTTGTCGGCAAAAGGGCAGGTTCATTTACATGGGTGCATGTGTATACACATAATCTTTTGTTTAAATCAAAAGGAATTATAACCAGTATATCCTATTCTATCAGGCCACCGCCCTCTCTACATTCAAATTGCTCCAAAACCCCACTTTTTCCATAATGCCCACAAAATTCCATGATCCTCTGTCACTCAGTCCTATAATTCTGGATCCATCGTTGACTCGTCCCTCTCTTTTGAATCTTACCTCCAGATCATGTCTAAATCTTGCCACTCCCTGCACAGTATCTGTAAGATCTAATCTTTCCTCTCTGCCAAAACACTTGTCCAAATCCTCCCTGCTCATTGGCCCCTTATCTACTGTAATCTCACTGGCCTTGGTACCTGAACTTGCTCCCCACTCAAGTCCAGCTGAAATGCTTCTGCTTAAGATTATTTTCTTGGCTCATTGCTCTGACTTGCTATGAGCTCACCCTTTAAGTCCCTCTTTACTGGCTCCCTTTCTTCCAATTTATCAGAGAGAAATTTCTTGTCCTTACCTACAAAGCTGTCCACAGTTTAGTCTCGCCCTATCCACCTGGCCAGTTTCTCTATCACAGGTCACCTCCCAGCTTTACTCTGCAAAGATGCCAGCCTTGATCACCTGATTTTCTGCTTCTCTGACAAGCACTTTTGCACTTTCTCACACACTACCTCTTGTGCCTAAGAACAGCTCCCTAATCCTTAGAGCCACCACCTCCTTCAAAGTCCCTCCTTAAAAATCACTTCTTCCTTAATGCAAACAGTAAACTGCAACCTGATAATGGCTAGGCAGGTGGAGAGCTGTGATCAGTGCTACTGACTGGCTAAGAATTGTGCACATTCTGTTATATCTGTTGTCTTGTCTACCCCACTCTCACCCCCATGGCTTGTTTGTATTCTCTGACTGTTATGTCTTGTCTTTTAGATTGTAAGCTCTTCAGGGCATTATTTGTTTTTACAATACCTTCTGTGACAGGATCCAACTTGGTTGTTGTCTTTAGCCACAACTGCAATACAAACGTTGAAAAATAATAGACATTTACTATATATTTTCTAATATAAACTGTTAAATTACCTCCTCTTAACTAGCACTTCTTGTGTCGTCTAGATTAGAATGTAAACTCTTCGGCAAGACTGTCTTTGTTTGTACTTTGGACAGTTCTATGCCTGTTTTCAGAACGTAATAAATAATGCTGTAAGACTGTATCCTATCCCAATGAGGCTTTGTGTAGTCTCATGATATATACACCTAGAGATTTCACTTTATATCAGATGATGATGTTGTGATTGCCACCACTTAAAAGGTAGCATCTACAGGAGTCTCACCTGTTAGGATATAGATATTTAGGCCTGTCTGTAAAGGCCTATACTCTAAGAATGTAGGTATATGTTTATTATTTAGCTAGTAATAGAGGTATACAAGAAAGAATCTGTGTAAGGGCCTTCTCTCACTGTGACAGTCTGAGGCCCTGTTCTTAGGCCAATGCCTTTGACTAAGCAGCAGAGGCAGCCATAAGCTGGGAAGCGTACGGTCACATCCTCACATGCCAAACTAGTCAATATGGGGCTGTTAGGAAGGTGATCCAATCTATCACCTCCAGAGAAAGAGAAGAGCCTAGAAGATGTAAAAGGAAATTTAGGTTGATAGTTTTCTGTCTGGTAAGAACTCACTTATCAATAGACACTGCTGGGACACTCCTTATGTCTTTATAGATGTAGTTGTTGTTTGCACCTTCGGACTTCAGGTATTGTTGCTCTCTGTTCATGCGAGAAGGACCAGGGAAGTGGTAGAGTGAAGGAATAAGCTCTCTAACATCACCTATCCCAGACGCTGACTCACTGGAGAGATCTAAAGTTCCAGGTTTCGGGAGTTTTGCCTTTTGTTAAAAGATCATGTCACAATGGGGATGTAGCAGACATCTGGCCCCTCTGCTTAACCTTTAATTGAATTTTCTCCGTTTTTTATCTTGCATAAGTCTGGTTGTATTGAAGGGAACTTTTCAAATGTTGACTGCCATTTGGGGTAAGTACTGCAAGATCTTTTGGGGGTGTGGGTCAGAAGGAAAGCCACCCTTCAGATTTTGATGGCTTAGAGTGGAGACATAGATATCCTTCTGGTTTAGTCACTCAAAGTCAGGGGCACAGAAAGCTCAATTAGGAGAAGTGTTGTGGAGTGGTCACTTGAGTCCTGGGATAAACCTAAAGACAAAGAAGAACAGAGTGGATTTGATTTAAATCACTAGTTAGGGAGACTCTATTTAATTATGGATTTTACATAAAAGTGCATTCTTGTTGGTTGTTATACCCTTAATACATATTCTTCACAACTCAGAGATAGATGTAGGTTTCATTTTTAGAAGGTACACACTATACATTTTAAAAAAAATATTTATTTTGAAAACTTTTCAGATTACTTTTACAGCTATATCAGAAAATGAATGATTGTTTGGTTATTTCATTTACCAAAGGCAATTGAAGCAGATATTTATGAAGTCATGGGTAGGTGAACTATCTCCAGTTCAACAGGTTAATCATTAATATTTGGAGGATTTTCTTTCCATGCTGTATTAGGAGGAGAACATCATCAGACAGACATTTAAATTGTTTTATTTAACTAAAACAACGTTACGTATTCTGGATTTTTTTCTTCAACAGCAAACATATAATATTTTAACAAAACAAGCATATTAATTTTTGAATTTAGTTAAACATTCACATTTTTTAAAATCAGGTTTGTTTTTGTTAAAATTGTTTTTAACTAAAATATTTAAATGAAATTTTTTTAAAAAAACAAAAACAAAAATTTAATCAACTATGTCAGCCAGCTCAACATGATCAACTTAAAATATTGGCTTCTGCAGCTAACTCAGTCGTCTCCACCTTCATTTTCCTGTTTGTTCATAATCTGGAAATGAAAAACAAGCTTTCCTGCTTTTTCAGGTCCCAAACGATTTCTCAATTTGGAATGAATTAGTCCAAAGGAAGAAAATATTCTTTCTACACCAGCAGAAGAAGCTACTGCTGTTAAAAGTGAGATTATCACTTCAACAGTCTCTGAATCCAAGTGCTTAAGTGACTTCCAGCAGTTCACTAGTGTGACTTTCTTTAAAACATCATCAGCAAACATATATTTCTTGAATGGTTCTTATTTCCAAACTGGGTCTCTTTTACGGCCTGCTGCCATTATAGGTTTTCCCTTCTAGTGAGAGAATAAGGGATTGACTCTATGTACACAAATTTGCAGAGGGACAATAGGGGTGAGGTCTGTTATTTCTAAACCTCTATATATTTATTTATTTATTTTAAAACATTTTTTCTGTTAACAAGCATGGAGACACAAATCCACAGTTTGGGAACTTCAAAACTAAGCATCTCTGATGGTATCTTCTAGATTAAGCACTGAGTCCCAGTGGGTAGATAGAAAGATTAACCTAAATAATCTATACAGAAACCTCTGGAACCCCATAAGATTGGATCCATGAACTATTGCAACTCATTTACAAAACTTTTCTTAAACATTACATTAATATATTGTCTCATACTATAGAATTAGAATTTATAATCCCTATTCCATTATGAGATATCTTTGAGCTATAAAGTGTCTTAATTAAAACTATCTTTAGATAGATTTTTTCCCTCAAAAAGCATTTTATCAAAAAAATCCAATTTTTTTTATTTTTTTTTTTTAAATCATTGGTTTTTAATCCACCCTAAAGAGGAATGATGTGCATGGGGGACTGAAAGTGAATTGACCTGTAACACTCTGGATGCTAAATGAAGATAGAGGGAGGGATAGCTCAGTGGTTTGAGCATTGGCCTGCTAAACCCTGGGTTGTGAGTTCAATCCTTGAAGGGGCCATTTGAGATCTTGGGCAAAAAAAATTGGGGATTGTGCCTGCTTTGAGCAGGGGGTTGGACTTAGATGATCTCCTGAGGTCCCTTCCAACCCTGATATTCTATGATTCTATGTCTCTGTCCCTATACTGAGTAAACTGAACCGAAGTCCAAAATCCTGTATCTTAACCTTTAGATCAAGAAAATTCAGGGGCATCAGTTAAAACAGACAATTCTAGGAGCAACATAGCACTTTTATTAATGACGGGGCAAATTCAGACCTGCTCTGAATTTAGCCCATGTGTTACTGCATAGGAAAACCAAGACATTTGAGACCATTACAATAAACTGTAACTTACATGTACTTGACTTTTGTGAAGAGGTTTCAAAGTGTTGATTCTTATGCCACTTTTAATGGACTCTTGAAGAAATCTGATATACCCCATTGATGGTTGAATCTCCCAGAATAACTTTTAAAATTCACACCCACTTGAAATTCTCCTGACTAGAAATATGATTTTTGGACACTTTCTCCATCATATTTCAGTAAAACACAAAGAGAGCCATTTCAGAAGTTTGGAGACAGAGTACTTCCTCTTTAAAGAACAGAATTTATATTTTTCCAGACATTGCCCAGGCAACACAGGCTTGAATAAAAAAAATTGTCACTAAAAGCAGAGTTCTCTAGTCTGGGAATCAATGCTGTTATTTTGTTCCCAGCTAAGTTCTGTTTCTTGCTTAATAAAAAGAGGAATGTCTTTAATGACTGTAATGATGCTGAACATTTTGATGTCTCACGTAAAAGAGATAAGATGCAAATAATGGAGTCTAGACTTTTAGAAAAGGGGCGAGGGGAGGGGGATTCTATTTTCCATGGGTTTTTTTTTTTCATTTCCACATCTGGGTATCTCTTGAAGATAGTTATTCAGTTGAATCTACATGTCCATAATTAAGAAAGATACTGAAGGATTTTGGGGTGCAAATTTGAATCCAGAAAGACCTCAGACTCTTGAAGATTTCAGTGGTAACACTCTGACACAGTTTAACTGACAGCTAGAATCATAGTACCTTATTTATAATAAAAAAAAATGAAAAATGTAGAACTATTCATACAAATGCAAAACATCACCATTCAATTATGTTACATTGTCAATTTCCACACCCTCTTCCTTATGTTTGTTCATTGTCTATTTAAGTGGTCTCTCTGGACTCTAAGGATTTTGTGATCTGGAGGTTGTCTTTATATCCATCTCTAAAGTGCTTGGCACTCTACTTATGCTATACAAATAATGTTAAATCAGACACTTGTACATATGTAAAATTGTTATCACGAGTTAAACTTTTACATGTATAACTTAATATACATTGTTTGGATTGTGGCAGACTTAACTTGCTATTAGAAGCTTAAGTTTGCATCTCCTGACTTCTGTGTGCGCAAATTTGCAACCTTATAGTGTTAATATATATTTTGCAGCGAGATGGTTAGAGCATATGACTGACAGGTGCTCTGTGTCCTATTCCTGATTGTGCCTCTGATAGTCTGTGTCACTTTGGGAAAGTCATATATGTTCTCTGTACCTTAGTTTATCCATCCATACAATGAAAGAAATATTACTTCACACAGGCATTGCAAAGTTATTAAAATTAAAGTGCTTGTAAAGCATTTTGAGATCTTTGGCTGAAAAGCATTACCAAAGTGCCCTGACTTTACTGTTACATTAACACATGTCTTTCCTGTAACTGCAGCATGGTGGGGTGTTTCTTTTGGGATTCTTTGTCATTAAAGGTGTATTTATGATTAAGTTTATAAATATATTATGGCTGTCGATTAATTGCAGTTAACTCACATGATTAACTCAAAAAAAGTAATCACGATTTTAAAAATGTATCGCAATTAATCGCACTGTTAAACAGAATACCAATTGAAATTTATTAAATATTTAGATGTTTTTTAAAATTTTCATATGTATTGATTTCAATTACAACATAGTGTACAAAGTAGACAGTGCTCACTTTATACTGTTATTTTTTATTACAAATATTTGCACTGTAAAAATGGCAAACCAAAGAAATACTATTTTTCAGTTCACCTCATACAAGTACTATAGGGCAATTTACAAATGTTGATTTTTTTTTTGTTACATAACTGCACTCAAAAACAAAACTATGTAAAATTTGAGAGCCTACAAGTCCACTCAGTCCTACTTCTTTAGCCAATTGCTAAGACAAACAAGTTTGTTTGCATTTACAGGAGATAATGCTGTCCACTTCTTATTTACAGTGTCACCTGAAAGTGAGAATAAGTGTCCGCCTGGCACTTTGGCAGCCGACGCTACAAGGTCTTTATGTGCCAGATATGCTAAACATTTGTATGCCCCTTCATGCTTTGGCCACCATTCCAGAGGACATACTTACATGCTGATGACACTCATTAAAAAAATAATGCAAGAATTAAATTTGTGTCTGAATTCCTTGGGGGAGAACTGTATGTCTCCTACTCCGTTTTACTCACATTCTACCATATATTTCATATTATAGCAGTCTCGGATGGTGACCCAGCACATGTTGTTTGTTTTACGAATGCTTTCCCTGCAGATATGACAAAATGCAAAGAAGGTACCAGCATGAGATTTCTAAAGATAGCTACATCACTCAACCCAAGGTTTAAGAAACTGAAGTGCTTTCCAAAATCTGAGAGGGATGAAGTGTGGAGCATGCTTTCAGAAGTCTTAAAAGACCAACACTCCAATGCGGAAACTACAGAACTCGAACCATCAAAAAGGAAAATCAACCTTCTGGCGGTGGCATCTGTCTCAGTCTATTCTATGCATCAGTCTACTCTTCTTTGGATGGTTATCGAGCAAAACCTGTTATCAGCATGGACACATGTCCTCTGGAATGGTGGTTGAAGCATGAAGGGACATATGAATCTTTAGTTAATCTGGCACATAAATATCTTGTGATGCCGGCTACAACAGTGCCATGTGAACACCTGTTCTCACTTTCAGGTGATATTGTAAACAAGAAGTGGGCAGCATTATCTCCTGCAAATGTAAACAAACTTGTTTGTCTGAGCGATTGGCTGAACAAGAAGTAGGACTGAGTAGACTTGTAGGCTCTAAAGTTTTACATTGTTTTATTTTTGAATACAGTTTTTTTTTACACAATTCTACATTTGTAAGTTCAATTTTCATGATAAAGAGATTGCACTACAGTACTTGTATTGTGTGAATTGAAAAATACTATTTTTTTACAGTGCAAACATTTGTAAATGTTGTATTTGAAATCAATATATTTGAAAATGTAGAAAATATTCAAAAGTATTTAAATAAATGGTATTCTATTATTGTGTAACAGTGCGATTAATCATGTGATTAATTTTTTTAATCTCTTGACAGCTCTAAAATACATAAAAAAGAAAGTATTTATAACAATTTGTGTGGATAGTTGAGGGTTTAAATAGGAAGCTGGTGAACTGATCAGATCTGTTTTAAGATTGGTTGTCTAAAGCTAGACACCTAAATCTATAATTAAGCACCTAAACCAGGTAATCAGTATATTCACACTTGCACCCTCCGAGGCACCTACATAAATTATGGATTTAGATGATTCATTTTAAGCATCTAAGCTTGAATACTTTTGGCTAACGTTTCAGAATTCAAGGTACTGAAAATAATTAATGTGGGAATTACTTGTGAAATGGCACAAAGAAGGGGCTGGTTAGGCATAAAAATTTCAGAAGTGCTTAAGTGACTTAGCAGCCTAAGTACCACATTCAAAAGTGATTTAGGCAGCTAGGAACCCAAATTCCATTGACTTTCAATGAGCAGGGCCCTACTAAATTCACATCCGTGAAAAATACATCATGGACCATGAAATCTGGTGTCCTCCGTGAAATCTGGTCTTTTGTGTACTTTTACCCTCTACTATACAGATTTAATGGGGGGAAACCAGTGTTTCTCAAACTGGGGGTCCTGATCTGAAAAGCTTTTGGGAGGGTCGCAAGATTTTTGTGGGGGTGGTCACTTCGACCTCAGGAGAAGGGGCAGGAACAGTAGAAGGAAGCCTTCAAATCCCACCTCTGGGCAAGGCGGCCAGGGCCTGACTAAACCATCATCAGATTCCAAGCAAGCCTTTTAAAGGGGTGCTCGAGGACGGTGCTCAGGTGTCTAGTCTAGATCCTTCCCTGTTTTTTCTGAATAGTCTGTCCCACTTCTACTGTGCTTGATCCCAAATAACTTCAGACCACTGGGTCCTCCACATGGTGGAAGTGGGATATTCTCTCCAGTTCTGCTCTTACCCTCCCTACCACTCCCTTCCCCGTCCCTGTTCAGGGACCCCTCTCAGGAGCAATTCCTTATCCAGGAGCTGCAGATGCTCCTCGCCATGGGAGCGGTCAAGACTGAATCCCCACTCTGTCACTCTGAGTGCAGAAGGTAGGGGCCTGCAAGGATTCTAAAAACTAATACGTGCCACTTCAGGCTTGTATTAAACTCCCAAGGTTACAGCTTTTCTCTGACCTTGGCTTGGTAAACGCTGCCAAATGCAAAAATAACAAAACAACAAAAAACACAAAAACAAAACAAAAAACCCACCCTTGGACCCAGGAAGGAACACTTGGGAATTCCTCCCTGTGGAGTACCCTCAAGCCCTTACACACATACACACTCACACTCACACAGAGAGAGAGAGAGAGAGAAAGAAAACAAAGGAAATTAGCTGTTGCCACCAGCTAATCAAACAGAATATGCACAAACCTCTTAGGACACCAAAAATCCAATCCTGTTTTTAAAAAAAGGTTAATTTTATTAAAAAGAATAAATTACATCTGAAACTTAGGCTTTTGCTAGATTTTAAAAGAGCAATTCCAAAAATTAAGCACCCAAACTAGCTTTCTTGGGGGTTCAGCTTAAAGGTTACAAGCAAACAAAAGCATCAGGGGTTAGAACAGGGGAGATCCACAAGCCAAAATAAAAAATAAACCTGATTGTGTCTAATGAAACATTCCCTATCCAAATAATTTCTTCTTGAAGAAGACAGACCAAGGAGTAATGGTCTCAAGTTGCAGTGGGGGAGGTTTAGGTTGGATAGGAAAAACTTTTTCACTAGAAGGGTGGTGAAACACTGGAATGGGTTATCTAGGGAGGTGGTGGAATCTCCTTCCTCAGAGGTTTTTAAGGTCAGGCTTGACAAAGCCCTGGCTGGGATGATTTAGTTGAGGATTGGTCCTGCTTTGAGCAGGGGGTTGGACTAGATGACCTCCTGAGGTACCTTCCAACTCTGATATTCTATGATTCTATGAATTTTTATACCTGGTTCAAGCCTTACACAGCATTGCTGCTCCGTGTCTCCTTCTCCGGAGAACAACAGACACAGGGTAAGTTTCTTTCCCAATTTTAAAAGTTCTAGCCTTCCCATTGGGTGTTTTGGTCAGGTGCCCACTCCTTTTCTTTTACCTATGGGCTTATTAACACTTTACAGGTAAAGCAAGCAGAGAACAGACACCAAGAGGGACTGGTGGCTGGCTAGGTGTTTATAAAAGGGAGCTCCCCCACACTCTTCATTTGTCACAGGAGTGGTGGAGGGGGTTACTCAGGAGCTAAGGGGCAAGGGATTCTAATCCCGATACTTCCTAATCCCCAAGGCCAAGGAGGGTCTCGGACCCTTTCTAGATCTGCATGGACTCAACAAATTCATGGTAAAGTTGAAGTTCCGCATAGTCTCCCTGGGCGCCATTATCCCCTCCCTGGATCCAGGAGACTGGTATGCCGCACTCAAGATGAAGGACACATACTTCCATATAGTGATCCGTCCTGCACATCGGCACTTCCTATGCTTCGTGGTCAACCACAAGCATTACCAATTCACTGTCCTACCATTCGGCTTCTCAACCACCCCCCCAAGTGTTCACCAAGTGCATGTTGGTCGTGGCTGCTTTCTTCAATCGACAGCAGGTGCAAGTATACCCCTACCTCGACGACTTGTTGCTCAGGGGCTGCACCAGGGGGCAGGTGGAGTCCCAAATCCATTTGTCAGGTACACGTTCGAACAACTGGGTCTCCTCCTCAACTTGGGGAAGTCAACCTTGGAAGCAACCCAAAGAATAGAACTCACTGGGGCAGTGTTACACTCGGTCCAGGCGGGAGCTCTTCTGCCAGAGACCCGATTCTGAGCCATCACGGACATAATTCAAAGCCTCCAGCAATTCCCAACTATAACAGCAAGGGAGTGCCTAAGTTTCCTCGGCCACATGGCTGTTTGCGGTTCAGACCTTAGCAGGCATGGCTCACTACAGCCTACCGCCCGGGGCACAACAGCTTGAATTCAGTAGTCACGGTGCCAGGGCAGGTCCTCACATCCCTCCACTGGTGGCTCAATCCTCAAGCAGTGTGCGAAGGAGTCCCATTCCACAACCCCCAATCTTCCTTGTCCCTGGTTATGGACGCATCAGCTCTGGGATGGGAGACCTCCAAACACAGGGCCTGTGGTCGCAGAATGAGCTCTCCCTACATATCAACATCAAGGAGCTGAGGGCGGTGCGTCTAGCCTGCCAGCAGGCCTGACTGCAAGGCGAGTGCGGAGCAGCTCTAACGGACAGCACCACGGCCATGTTTTACATCAACAAGCAGGGTGGAGCCTATTCCTCTCTCCTGTGCCAGGAGGCCCTCCGGCTGTGGGAGTTCTGCATAGCCCACTCCATTCAGCTAGAAGCATCCTTTCTACAAGGAGTTCAGAACATGCTGGCGGAACACCTCAGCAGGTCCTTCTGCACACACAAGTGGTCCATCTGGCTGGATGATATACACTCCATTTTGCAAAGGTGGGGGTTTCCCCAGGTCAACCTGTTTACCACCCCACGCAACAAGAAGTGCCCAATGTTCTGCTCTTTCCAGGCTCACTCACGGATGCATTCCTGCTACCCTGGAAAGGTCACCTGCTCTACGCCTTTCCCCAGTTCCCTCTCGTGCACCAGGTCCTGCTCAAGGTCCACAGGGAGGGGACAAAGGTATACTGATAGCTCCAGCATGGCCTCGACAACACCAGTACACTTAGCTACTGGCACCGTCGATGGATGCACCAGTCACATTACCTCTCCCCCCTGACTTACTCACTCAGGGCCACGGTTGCCTCCATCACTCCGGCCTGTGGTCCCTCCACCTCTCGGCTTGGAAGCTTTGTAGCTGAACCCCATGGAACTTCTGTGCTCAGAACAAATAAGGGACGTCCTCCTTGGGAGCAGGAAACCCTCCACTAGAGCCAAGTATCTGGCAAAGTGAAAGAGATTCTTGTGCTGGTCTGACCAGCATCGTATACCTCCCCCCTCCAGGCACCTGTACCTCTCATCTTGGATTACCTCCTACACCTGAAACAGCAAGGCCTGGCAGCGTCTTCCATAAGGGTACACCTCGCTGCTATCTCGGCCTTCCACCAGGAGCGTCTGGTTGATCCATCTTCCCCAACCCTATGGTTGATCGCTTCCTCAAAGGTCTGGACTGCCTACATCCCCAGATCAGGCAGCCTGTCCCTGCGCAGGACCTTAACCTGGTCCTCTCCAGGCCCATGGGGCTCCCATTCGAACCACTGGCACCTTGCTTCCTCCTGTATCTGTCATGGAAGGTAGCTTTCCTGGTCGCCATTACTTCTGTGAAGAGGGTGTCTGAGCTAAAGGCCCACAGCTCAGGCTGCACCCAGCCTTTCTCCCCAAGGTGGTGTTGCACTTCCTCACCAGACAGGACATTTTCCTGCCTGTCTTTTACCCTAAGCCTCATGGCAGTAACCGGGAGCAGAGGCTGCACTCCCTCGATGTTCGGCGAGCACTAACTTTCTACATCGAGTGCACTAAGCCGTTCAGAAAATTGAACCAGTTGTTCATAGAGGTGGCAGACTGGATGAAAGGGCTCCCAGTCTCATCTCAAAGAATATCTTCCTGGATCATGTTGTGCATCCGCATGTGCTATGAACTGGCCAAAGTACCAGCCCCAGCTCTTATAGCACACTCTACTAGGGCCCAGGCCTCGTCAGCAGCGTTCTTGGCCCAGGTCCCGATCCAAGAAATCTGCAGGGCAGCAACTTGGTCCTTGGTGCATACCTTCACCTCTCACTATGCCATCATCCGTCATGCCAGAGATGACGCGGCTTTCAGCAGAGCGGTGCTGCAATCAGCATTTCCTTAACTCCGACCCCACCACCTAGGTAAGGCTTGAAAGTCACCTAATTGGAATCAGTATGAGCAATCACTCGAAGAAGAAAAAACGGTTACTCACCTCTCATAACTGTTGTTCTTCGAGATGTGCTGATCATATCCATTCCAAACCCACTTGCCTTCCCCTCTGTAGGAGTAACCAGCATGAAAGAACTGAGGAGGTGCCAGGTCAGCAGGGTCATATATTGAGCGCCATGAAGATGCCACTTCAGGGGGCTCCACAGCTGACCTGATGGGTGCTGCTAGGGGAAAAACTGTCTGATGACTGAGCACGCGGCACGCACACACCTAATTGGAATAGATATGAGCAACACATCTCGAAGAACAACAGTTACGAGAGGTGAGTAACCATTTTTTTCAGGTAGTGCCTGAACATCACTTCCTCTGTAACTGGAAATTGGTGAAGTAGAACTCTGTTCCACTGTGGCTCTGGTTCTGAGGAAATCTGGGTAGTAGATTGTTGAATATGATATATTGTCATAGACTTTAGATAATCTTTCTACTGAGCATCAGGACCAAAATCTATCGAAATCTGCAAGTAAATTTTCCCATTTAAATTCAATGCTTTTCTGTGGTCAGATCGAGGAAAACATTAATATCTACTTATTTGCACATGAGTTGCCACCTTTTCCATTTAATGATGTCAGCTAAGTGAAGCTAATTTTTGCATCCAAAAGAAAGCTGTTGAAATTCCATTTAAACTGGCTTTCCTCTCTCCACTAATTTTTTTTCCACCTCGTGTCTCCCTCCCATTGGCTAGATAAAGGAGAATTTCCTCCCACAATAGATGGCCTGTGGTGTGTCATCCCTTCCCAGTACCACTCACCTTGTGGGCTGTCTCCTCATAAAAGAGGAGGAGTCTATAATTGCAAAAATGTTCAACACAAACTCCATGTCCAACCATTCCAACTTTTTGCTGGGAGAGTTATACTACTTAATTTTCAGTGACTGGCACTAAAGTTTTACTTTACTATTTTTAAGAGGTAGAGTTGATTTTTAGGATGTATGGGGTTAGGTAAAATGGTCCTCTACATAGTAGACAGCTGCACCCACAAAGGGTGGTTTGCTTGCAGCTGGTCCCTGTGAATCACTCAAATCTGACTAGTGGCTCCTAGTAGCTGTATGTTCACTGCAGCACCACATCCTGAGACTTTGCTTTGACTTGCATACTAAACCTAGTGAGGGTAGCTAATGGTAAAAGCAACCAGTGAAAGGGCATGTCTGGCCTTCTGACTGCAGAAGTCTCCTACAGCGAATCTGACCAAAAAAACAACTTGCAAAGTATTATAATAGCAGAAACAGTGCTGGAGCAAACCAGTAGATAGCTTAGAGGAGTGTTGCAGATGGACTATGATACACTGGTCAACACAACCAAGGAGCGAACACTTGGTGAATACTAGCCCACAGAAACTGAATGAAGAATGGAAAGAGAAACAAAAGCATGTCAGTTCAGTCATCACCGTACAAACAAGGGAAATTCATCACTCAGAAACTGAGGTGGGATGAAAAGTCTGAGATCAGAACGAACACAGCAACATGCAGAAACAAACAACTGGATAAGTGAACAGTGTAAAGATGAACAAAGCCATGGACTTGGTACAAGACAAAGTGGTGGAAAGACTTCATTTGGCCCCATCATTCTCCTGAACTAATGGACAGGAATCAGAAGAGTTGATCTCATGAATATATGGGGAAAAGTGAAGTATATACTGTACCAGTACACTGGGAGAATACCTCTCCTTTGAAAAATACCTAATGTTGTCTCAGATGGTGCTAGGAGCAGTATATACGTTGCTGATAATGAGGCGATAAATGGCTGCACTAGTGTCAATATGGAAGCCCTCTGGGTAAGTCAGTCTGTTAGAACACAGGACTATCTAACTCTCTCTAAACCTGTTTTAGTTTTTTTAGAAGGTTGTGAAGTTGTTGGGAGAAATGCAGAGATATTAAGGCCTCCTGGTATAGTTCAAGCACTGTATCGAAATCATGCTTAATAAAAATAGAGGATGTGGAACCAGACATAAATGAACCAAATGAATGTGTATTAGGTCTAACTGGTGGACAAATAACAAGAAATTGGGCTATCCATCCATCACTCCCTTTTTGGGTCCTTAAAGAAAGAGACTTGGGGCAGGTGGGGAGATTGAAGAACAGACCAAGGCTCCTGGAGTGAGCTTCGCCATCATGGCTGCCAACCCTGCCATCCCCTGGGACTCTTCTTCATTCTAATCCTGAGGGATGTCCTGATCAGACTGTGCCAAAGAGAGGGATCCAGATGACATTGCCACCCCACCCACTCCAGCTGAATCCCACTGAAGATAAAATGGGATCAGACTTTAACAGCAGCAGTTCCAGCCTATCTCAACTAACTTATTTTCTTTCCCCCAAAAGGACAGTTATTACCATCTAAAAGACTGTCAAACAAGGGTTTTTTTTACTTCTAAAAACTCTCTCCAGGGAAAGGAAACAAGGGATATTGTTAAAATGAAAGCCTTACTTAATACTTAATTTCATATCCTTTAACTGTTTTTCCTTCTTTTTTTTCTTAATAAAAGGTTTAAATGATTTTAATGATGTGTTTGTCACGGTACTAAGCAAGGTCTCTGTACAACCAAACTCTTGACCTTTGTTGAACACTGTTTAACGTTGGACAGTGACTGGGTTATGTTTACCCTTTGACCCACTTATTAATCTAAATTAATACAACAATACTAATAGAAGGATGTTGTGGTAAAGTGTTGGATTATGAAAGGAGAATCAGGTTGTATTTTTTGTATATTATATCTCCACAGTGGGGAGTAACTGAAGGCACACATTTGTCATAATATGACGTAGGTGACTTTTTAGCAACAGAACTGATTTTGCACTGTAATGCAATCACAGTGATGGACAAGTTTACTTAGTACGCTCACAGGCATTTATTATTAACAGTGTTACAATATTATGCGTGTTATAATGGAGGAGACATATGCACGAAGATTATCAGAACAAAATAATATTGCTATATGAGACTCTTCTACTTATAAACTATATTTTGTCTTCTTTCTGTGTGAATACAACCTTTCACTTAATGCTGAGGTGACAGTTTATTTTGTCTGTTGATTATTTACATCACTGTTGTCAACTGTGTACTAGATAAGTCATTGTCTGTAGTGTACTTTGCAACACTGAATAACTGGAGTTGTTGGAGTTAAGAGATGCCAATTACTTGACTGTGGCAAAATTATCACAAACTTTACATGAAAAAAACCTTTTTAAATTGAGTATCAGTAGCCAATGTGATCTGTGCTGTATAAAAACATAAGAAGATGAGCACCTTTATTCAATCTGTGGTCCCAATCCTGCTAGGCATCTAACTGTGGAATTTATATTCCAAGAGTTGTAGGATTGGACCCTAATTTAAACAAATAAAACAAGATATACATATAATACACATGGTCATGCTGCAAGCACAAATCAACAGTGATATCTAGAAAAGATTACCAATTAAAGGGCCTCCTGGAAAAAGTTCAAAAGAAAGATTTAAACAGAGAGCGGATTTGATGTATGAAAACAAGAAGAGACTGTAATTTTGTTTTTAATAATTTTGGGGGGCTATTATACTATAGTTCTGCAACTTTACAATAAAATAGTTTGTTATTCAGTCACAATTGTTTAGGTAATTTCAGCTGGAATAACTCAGTTTATGGTAACTCAGCAATAGTGTCAGTTTACCCGATATGAAGATTTTCTGTAGCAGTTGGTATAAAAAATCCTGAAGCAAAGAGTCCCCATCAATCAAACTGTCTAATTTGCAGTTATTATGAAAAACTGAAACCACCTGGGCCCTGATCCTTCAAGGAGCTGATCAGCCTCAACTCCTAGTGAAATCAACAGGAGATCAGGATGATCAGCACCTCAGAGAGTGGGGCCCTCCAGCAGTATGGAAAAAAAATGATACTCCTTTCCAAATGTAAAGTGTATGTTTGCTCTGCTGAACACCATGTACTGTATTTATCTTGTTTCTAGAGTTCTTTTTATTAGTTATCACTAATATTTCAAACGGCTGTTCCCCCTTCCCCACCCCCACCCCCCAAAAAAAACAACCTAAACCAAAACTTATTAGTTTAACTTGGATAAAAGTATATGTAGATTTTTGAATAAAATTTCTGGGCTTTACCCTTTTAACCCAAAGAATATATATAAATAGATGATAATGTCTGGGATTTCCACAGCCTAAGAGCTGCTATAAATAGTTCTAAACATTTTCCCACTTCATGCTTTTCAAAAGAACATTCTTTACTTCCTTTCTTGGAGAACCCCTGGGAATAATGCTAGATCACAACTCAGAAAATATGTATATTAGAAGAGTTTAAGAAAACAGAGCTAACAAACTTGCTAACAGCAGCTCTCAAATTAATTTCACACAGGAGAAATGGTTAAATATAGTCTGTTGCAAGTTCATGTTCATAATTCACACCAAAATGTCCCAGCTAATCATTTGTTGCATGTGTCCATTCACTTCGTCTGTAACTATCTTTTTTTTTTCTCATTTTACTAAGGAATTAATTTTTTTCTGGCCTCACAAGCGATAGTGGAATTTATTTGTATTTACTTGATATATATGCATGCATTTGACATTCTGTAGATATAACACTAAAGCAAAACACATCCCTTCATATTTTTTTAAATATAAACTGGATAGCCTTCTAGAGACATCTGTTTGACTTCAACGTTGAAGTCAAACTGTTCAGACTAGACGTAAAGTTTCTATCTAAAATCTCTGTTCTCTAAGTTTTTCCCATGACAGCAGAATCCCTAGCTGCAGGCTAGGCTAAGTGCTTTGTGAAACTGCCTACATCTCTAGAGAAAGGTGCCAACTGCCTGAATTGCAGCACCCCCTGCAGGAGTTGAGCCATGTAGCAAAGAACGCTTTGAGTGTAAAAGAAAATAGTCACAGCTGCCCTTCTGAAGCGTGACAGGGCAATGTAAGGACAGAAAGGTATAAAAGAATTGCTCTGAGACTATTCATAATAATGAAAGCCAGGGCCTTAATATAGCATTGGTCTCACAAAAAGAAAAAATGAAAGAAAATAGACATTCACATCTTGTGCAAATTAATATAGTTGTAAAAGGGCTTGTAAATCTGAAGCCCAGGAGGAATTAATTCTAAAGAAAAACCGTATAATTGGTGTATGGTAAATGTGACAAATATAGCTCCCTGCCACTCTGCCCCTCATCCTTTTAGAATATCCTCTTATCTGATCCTTAAACTCCTATAGTCCTTTTAATTAGACAGGCGCCAAGTATCTGTGCCAGTCTTGACTTGCAGTTATTTGAAGCAACTACAGTTGGTGACCTGAAAAGACTGAGATTTACTGTTACAGGGGACAGTAAGAAATTATTTGTCTAGGAAAGTAAATCACACATCCTCTCGTAATGGACGGTCCCTTGCAACATTCAACTGTACAGAATAGCTTCCAGCTGAAAAATGTGGCAAGTAGAGCGTGATAGAGCAGTTCAATTTCAGTGACCCTGAATGGCTCAAAAAGTATACATATGAAAGCAAAAACTCCCAAACGCTTTTAAACTATTACAAAATATATAGCTGTTTACTGGAAGTGTTTCATGCATGGCTTAAATGTATACAAAGATCTAGATAAACATTAATGAAAGACCAGATTCAAAACACACATTTTAAAATGGGGTCTAAAAACTGGCAGCAATATGGAGTTCCTAATGTTAGATGACAGTAACTTCTGTAAACAAGAATTATGAAAAGAGAAAATCCTAACTGCACAGGACCTCCAGTAAAACAAGACAACCTCTGCTTTGTGAGGTGCAAAAAGTATGATCAAAGAGATTAACCAGTCAAAAATATATACTGGATGCACCCCTGTGTGAAATGCCTTGCAAGTCATGGGTAAGTCAAAAACGGATGCCTCATGAATCCAGGTTTGCTTTGTTTTGTTCGATGAGTTTTTAAAAAATGTATTGTACTAAGTCATACTTGGAGTCTGAAAGTTACTTATGTCATCCAATTTCTCAAGGAATGGCCCGATTATCTTTATATTTTTCATACCTCAAGAACCACAGTTCTTTTTCAGATCCCTAGTTAATTCATAATATGGTGTGTGAACACTACACTAACTTAAATAGTGAGGAGGTTTAAGGTCTACATGTTCCAAAGTGGCTCTATTTTGAGTATTTCTGACTTTGGGTACCCATGTTTAGAAACCTTAGGGACTCATTTTTCAGAGCTGCTCCAAATGTGATTGATTTGGATTGTGAAGACGGAAAATTCTTAATAACAAAAAAGATTTTACTCTGTATGTGAGCAGAGAAAGCTCTTATTCACTAGACTGGTGACCTCTCAGGACACTGCTCTAGACTTTGCACATGCTGTGGTGAGAGGAAAACTTTCTTAGACTCCACTGCAGCCAGAACACAGGGACATAAAAACTCTATTACAGCTGGTTGGCCACAGAATAGGGCAACTGCACCCTAGTTCCCTTCCAAAATACTTCATCTGTCACTGGTTACCTATACACTAAGGTGCTGTGAGGACAGTATAAAGAGAAGAACATCTAAGAACCCCAGTATCGATGGACAATGGCAAATGATGATCATGATGTCTTACTAGCTCACTGGGCGAGTAACCCAAAGGCTGAACATTATTCTCACTCAGTATTCTGCAACAACATTGAGTCTATTGGTCTACACCGGCAAACCAATATTATAGGTTTGCCATTTTGATGGTAGCAAGGTAACCCAGAAACAGAATTGGTGACGTAATCAAGACAATGCTTTGATCATCACTCCCTCTAACTTCCAAGCCTACCCTGGAAACAGAATATACCAGCCAATGTGTTGTACCAGCAACCACCTGGGATAGTGTTATGTTTTTCCCACAAACTCTGTAGAGTCAAATAAAAACGACAGTAGAACCTCAGAGTTACACACTGACCAGTCAACCACAGACCTGGCACTGGAAGTACACAATCAGGCAAAGACCAAAAAAAAGCGAATCATAGAATATCAGGGTTGCAAGGGGACCACAGGAGGTCATCTAGTCCAATCCACTGTACAGTACAGTATTGTATTAAGCATAACCAACAAAACAATACAGGGAAAGCAGCATTTTTCTTCTGCATAGTAAAGTTTCAAAGCTGTATTGTTAATGTTCAATTGTAGACTTTTGAAAGAAAAAATATATTTTGTTCCATTATGAACATTTCAGAGTTATGAATAACCTCCATTCCCCAGGTGTTCATAACTCTGAGGTTCTACTGTATGATTCTCTGAAGGCCTTCATCCCAGTCGTCTGCCTTTCCCCAAATCTTCTGATTTTTCAGTTACAATCTTTTACCATCAAACTTTGTTTTTGACATTCACAGTATTATAGATCAGTGGTTCCCAAACTTGTTCTGCTGCTTGTGCAGGGAAAGCCCTGGCCGGGCCGGGCCAGGCCGGTTTGTTTACCAGCCGCGTCCGCAGGTTCAGCCGATCGCAGCTCCCACTGGCCGCGGTTCGCTGCTCCAGACCAATGGGGCCTGTGGGAAGTGGCACAGGCCAAGGGACGTACTGGCTGCCGCTTCCAGCTGCTCCCATTGGCCTGGAGCTGCGAACCGCGGTCAGTGGGAGCTGCGAACCGCGGTCAGTGGGAGCTGCGAACCGCGGTCAGTGGGAGCTGCGAACCGCGGTCAGTGGGAGCTGCGATTGGCCGAACCTGCGGACGCGGCAGGTAAACAAACCGGCCCGGCCGGGGCTTTCCCTGCACAAGCAGCAGAACAAGTTTGGGAACCACTGATCTATAGCCATCCCTTTTCCAGGAAGTGGCAATCTCATTCTCTTCTCCCACCCATGCCATATTTGTCTATGTAGCCCTCATCACTGTAGTATCTGAGTGCCTCACAATCTTTAATATATTTATCTCCAGAAAGCTACGATAATACCACATGTAGTAAGGACATTTGAACCCCCGAGCCAAACTGATCATTTCAAAAAAGGAGTAAGATGCTAAGATGGCTTAGTCCCAGGAGAAGCTTTGTTGCTGTACCCTAGATAAACTATAGTGGGCAGCTGGACTGAACAGGAAGTTCCGCAAACAAGGAGTTACAGTGATCAAGTTGAATTATTAAAAATCAGCAATTAAAAGATCCAGGCCAGCTGTAGAGAAGAAAAAAGGCAGAGTTTGGCAGTGTCCCTAAGAAGGTAAATGGAATGTTTAGAGACAGAAATTTATATCTGAATCCAAATAGGAAACTAAAATCAACAAAGTGGAGCAAGGAAAATAATTTTGGTTTATGACAAACAACAGAAAAACAGCTAGAAAAATAATTTCCTCAAATACAAGGAGACTCAATATATCTTAGTGTGACTGGTGTCACTGATCTTACTTCATAAAACAGTGAGGATTAAAGAGAGTTATGGGCCACTCATGGTATATTTTTTTAAATGTCTGTTTTAACTTGAAAGTGCATGTTTCTATCTGCATCTCACTCTCCTCCATCCTTCAGTCATCTAGGAACAGCAGACGCACCCCCACCAACTGCCTAAGAAATTCTTGATTTCAACCAGCATAGATGGCCCAGGATAGCAGCCACCTGTGCCTCTTCCAAAGAAAACTGCCAGCCTGGGAAGAAGCACCTCCAGTAGCCTCTATGTTAGGGCTGAAAGGAAAAAAGGTGAAGAAATCTAGGGAGAGCAACGGATGGGTCACTTGTCATGAAACTGCCATATTCAGTGCCGAGTTTCCCTCTCCCCTCTTGCAGAACCATCTGTCTATCTGCCTATACCTGGAGTGGAGTGGAGAAAGGTAATTCCTTTTTGCAGAGGATTTTGATATTTTGTAATCTGGTTTCATTCTGATTAGGAATGAAAACCAAAAATTTAGATATTCTCCATGAAAGGAAAGAGCCCTGGCTCCAGAGCAGTCTGCATAGTGGGCTGCCCTAGAACTGCAGAGTCTGGAAGTAAGGGCTACCCAGTAGCACTCCACTGGGGCTCCTGAAGTGCTTGGCAGGTGAGCTGGTAGGATACCAGGCAGGTTTCCATCAGAACTGTGGTGAAATTGAACCCATCTCTGAGAATAGTTCAGATTTCACCAAACTGGCGAATTCCAACAAAACAGTGTTTTATCTGAGTTTTTCTGACCAGCTCTACAACCACTTCTAATCTCTCTTCCTTGATGCTGCTGTCAAAAGGGAAGCAATCACTGGACATTAGTAAATTTCACCTACTCCTCTCTTCCACAACCCCCCAGCCCCCGCAAAGCAGAGGACTGAGTACCCCACACCTAAGAGGGGAGAGATGGGATGTTCCTGATCCTACAGAAACATGCTGACTCACTGAAAACCAAAAAAGTGTTGTTAAAGAATTCCTATTTACACTAAAAACTGGCTATAAGAACAAACCCCAGAACAATTTAGTGGTCCATTTAGCTCAGTATACTGCTGCTAGCAGTGATCAATTCCATATACTTCAGAGAAAAGCATAAAACTCCATTATATACAAAATTGGGCAAACCAAGATCAAGTGTAAACTTCCGGATTCAGCTATAGGCACAGTAATTTTATCCTAAATAATGTAATTGCAGAGGCTATTTAACAATTTCCTGTGGGAACAGGAATTGCAGGTTAGTTTTCAGAACTTATCAATTACACAGGCTAAAGTAGAGCTCTTCCAAAGAAGATTTTCCATAAACTCAAAGATCAAAATAAATTAATAGGATACTATTTGACTGACTAGTGGGTCAGACAGCCTCTGTTTGAATATAGAGTATGCCTTCTCCTAGATCAGATATCTACTGGGGCTAAGGAGTCTGGTCTATCCCTACAATGGACTGCTATTTGTTTGGTCCCTACCCTTTGACCTGTTCAGTTGGGGTGATCATATAGCACAGCTCTCCAGGTCACTGGAACTCACAAACCTTCCCACCACATCAAGATACAACCCCCAGGGAAGGCTGACTTGACTATAGGAAGGGGAGTGTACCAGGGGAGAGGAGAAGGAGTAGAAACAGACTGGAAGGGGAAGGAGAGAAACTGTAACTAGGAAGTGTGGGGTTCGAGGGACTGGGACTTGCTGGACAAGTAGATTGCAACTGGGAGCTGGACAGGGAGAATGGGACTGGAAGGAAGTGAAGGAAAGGGGGGGGAGGAGCCAGATGATTGCCGGGGGGGAGCAAAAAGATTGGACAGGGAGCTGGAGGAAAAGTGAGACTGATTGGACAAGAAGACTGGGTCTGAATGTCAGTGAAGGGGAAACATGGGTTGGGGTGGAAAACTGGAGGCCAAGGGGAAGAAACAGATTGGACAAGGAGCCAGGATGGAGGACTGGGGAAAAGAGATTGAGTCACAGCAGGGAAACTAGGACTGGGCTGAGAAGCCTGAGGAATGCAGTATTGAACTGGGAAAGAAGAGACAGGGCTGGGCCAGGAATAGGTTAGAGCAGTAGTCTCCAACCTTTTTACGCCCAAGATCACTTTTTGAATTTAAGGGCAACCCAGGATGTACCCTTCCCCGAGGCCCCACCCCTTCCCCAAAGACCCGCCCCGCTCACTCCATTGCTCGCTCTCCCACACCCTCACTCACTTTCTCTGGGCTGGGGCCCAGGAGTTCATAGTGTGGGAGAAGGCTCTGGGCTGAACATGGGGCAGAGGGTTGGGGTGCAGGAGGGAGTGATAGGTGCAAGCTCTGGGAGGGTGTTTGGATGTAGGAGGGAGTTCCGGGCGGGGGCAGAGTGTTGGGGTGCAGGAGGGGGTTTGGAGTGCTGGTTCTGCAAGGGGGCTCAGGGCTGGGGGTTGGGGTGCGGCCTCCCACTGGGCAGTACTTAGCATGGGTGGCTCCCAGTCAGTGGCGCAGCAAGGCTAAGGCAGGGTCCCTGCTTACCCCAGCCCCACGTTGCTCCCGGAAGGAGATAACGTGCTTCTGTGGCCCCTGGAAGGGGCAGGCAGGGGCATGTGGCTCTGCATGCTACCCATCTCTGCGAGCACCGCCCCCAAAGCTCCCATTGGCCACAGTTCCCTGTTCTGGCCAAAGGGAGCTGTGGGGGTGGTGCTTGCAGGCAGGAGCAGCGCACGGAGACCCCTGCCCCTTCCATGGGTCCGCAGGGGCGTGCTGGCCACTTCCAGGAGCAGCGTGGCGCTGCGGCAGGCAGGGAGCCTGCCTTAGTGGCTGCTCTGCTACACCGCCGGAAATCACGAGAGATGGTGTCATAAATATAAAGGGAAGGGTTACCACCTTTCTGTATACAGTGCAATAAAATCCCTCCTGGCCAGAGGCAACATCCTGTTACCTGTAAAGGGTTAAGAAGCTCAGCTAACCTGGCTGGCACCTGACCCAAAGGACCAATAAGGGAACAAGATACTTTCAAATCTTGGGGTTGGGGGAGGGAGAGAAGGCTTTTGTTTGTGCTCTTTGTTTACGTGTTTGTTTTCTCTTGGGACTGAGAAAGGCCAGACAGAAATCCATTTTCTCCAACCCATCCTAATCCAAGTCTCCAATATTGCAACCAGTATAGGTAAGCCAAGCAAGGCGGATTAGTTTATCTTTTGTTTTATGTGAATTTTCCCTGCGTTAAGAGGGAGGTTTATTCCTGTTTTCTGTATCTTTAAGGTTTTGCCCAGAGGGGGATCCTCTGTGTTTTGAATCTGAATACCCTGTAAAGTATTTTCAATCCTGATTTTACAGAGGTGATTCTTTTACCTTTTCTTTAATTAAAATTCTTCTTTTAAGAAGCTGATTGCTTTTTCATTGTTCTTAAGATCCAAGGGTTTGGGTCTGTGTTCACCTGTACAAATTGGTGAGGATTCTTATCAAGCCTTCCCTAGGAAAGGGGGTGTAGGGCTTGGGGGGATATTTTGGGGGAAGACATCTCCAAGTGGTCTCTTTTCCTGTTCTTTGTTTAAAACGCTTGGTGGTGGCAGCATAGGGTTCAAGGACAAGGCAAAGTTGTACCTTGGGGAGGTGTTTAACCTAAACTGGTAAGAATAAGCTTAGGGAGTCTTTCATGTGGGTCCCCACATCTGTACCCTAGAGTTCAGAGTGGGGAAGGAACCTTGACAGATGGGTTGGTGACCACTGGGTTAGAGGGACAGAATAGAAAGGCTTAATCTTGGGGGTGGGTGGGGAGGGAAATTGGGAAGAAGAGTCCTACTACAGCACATTGCCTTCCAGAGCCCAGAACAGAATCCAAGATTCCTGAACCTTGCCATACCTCTGTGGTCTGAAAATATTTGTGAAAATCATTGGCAAATGTCTCTCAATCCCCTGTAGCGCTGGTCCACATAGAGGATGACAACCTACTATTGCATTCAGTTATTCCATTAGCTCAAGTGGCAGGGGTCTTTGGGGCAGAGCTAAAGGATGAACCCACATGAGTATCAATATGCCACATGATGCAATTTCTATTATTTCAGTTTGCTTTTTTTAAACACTTAGGATATTACACACAAGAAAAGCCTATTTTAAAACAACATTAAGGTTGCAAAGTCAAAAGCTCAAAAGTTAGCAAATGCCAGAATTAAGACTGCCCACAACCTTAATTCGGTCACCCTGTGTGTATGCATTATAATACAGTCTTTATAAACATGATCACATACTATTTTTGACACAGGACTCCTGCCTCATTCAGTGCATAGGCCTATTTGGTCCCTATGTTCTCGATGGATTCCTTGAAGGGCCAAAAAAGAAGAGAGGGACCAACTAAATCTGGGAGATAACAAATGAAAAAAATACAGTGTGCAGGTTAAAGATTCAAAATCAGCATTCCATAGAGGGCCACCGAGCAGAAAACACCAGTGACCACCACTCCTTGAAGGAATTGAGCGAACTAGTGGATACTTCCCAGAGGAACTCTGCCTGGAGATGTGAACAAACTACTGACTGGAAATGAGGCACATGGTCACAGAGCACCCCCACACACACATCAAGCTCAGTCCGGTCCCTTTCTGTGATTAACAGAAAAATTAAATCTTAACTCAAATTAGCCACCAAGGCATTAAAGTCCATGATGTAAATATTAGTTCTTCAGGGAGAGCCACGGCCAATGTGGTCCAATCTAGGCCCCTGACTAGGCCAGGTTATTTGGGTTAGGGTAGGTATAGCTTTCCTTCCCTGTCCTGGCTTCACCTTTTACTGGCTCCAAAAAGCAGACAGCCCTTTTTATCGGTCTTGCTGGGAACTCACATGTTAAGAGTAACAAGAAGGGTTTCTTCAGGTATGTTAGCAACAAGAAGAAAGTCAAGAGAAGTGTGGGCCCCTTACTGAATGAGGGAGGCAACCTAGTGAAGGAGGATGTGGAAAAAGCTAATGTACTCAATGCTTTTTTTGCCTCTGTCTTCACGAACAAGGTCAGCTTCCAGACTACTGCACTGGGCAGCACAGCATGGGGAGGAGGTGACCAGCCCTCTGTGGAGAAAGAAGTGGTTTGGGACTATTTAGAAAAGCTAGACGAGCACAAGTCAATGGGGCCAGATGCACTGAATCCGAGAGCGCTAAAGGAGTTGGCGGATGTGATTGCAGACCCATTGGCCATTATCTTTGAAAACTCATGGCAATCAGGGGAAGTCCCGGACGATTGGAAAAAGGCTAATGTTGTGCCCATCTTTTAAAAAGGGAAGGAGGAGGATCCTGGGAACTACAGGCCAGTCAGCCTCACCTCAGTCCCCGGAAAAATCATGGAGCAGGTCCTCAAGGAATCAATTCTGAAGCACTTAGAGGAGAGGAAAGTGATCAGGAACAGTCAGCATGGATTCACCAAGGGAAAGTCATGCCTGACTAATCTAATTGCCTTCTATGACAAGATAACTGGCTCTGTGTATGAGGGGAAAGCCGTGGACATGTTGTTCCTTGACTTTAGCAAAGCTTTTGACACGGTCTCCCACAGTATTCTTGCCAGCAAGTTAAAGAAGTATGGGCTGGATGAATGGACTATAAGGTGGATAGAAAGTTGGCTAGATTGTCAGGCTCAACGGGTAGTGATCAATGGCTCCATGTCTAGTTGGCAGCCGGTATCAAGTGGAGTGCCCCTAGGGTCAGTCCTCGGGCCGGTTTTGTTCAGTATCTTCATTAATGATCTGGAGGATGGTGTGGATTGCACCCTCAGCAAGTTTGCAGATGACACTAAATGGGGAGGAGTGGTAGATACGCTGGAGGGTAGGGATAGGATACAGAGGGCCCTAGACAAATTAGAGGATTGGGCCAAAAGAAATCTGATGAGGTTCAACAAGGACAAGTACAGAGTCCTGCACTTAGGACGGAAGAATCCCATGCACTGCTACAGACTAGGGACCGAATGGCTAGGCAGCAGTTCTGCAGAAAAGGACCTAGGGGTTACAGTAGACAAAAAGCTGGATATGAGTCAACAGTGTGCCCTTGTTGCCAAGAAGGCCAATGGCATTTTGGGATGTATAAGTAGGGGCATTGACAGCAGAGAGGGGAACGATCACGTCCCTCTCTATTTGACATTGGTGAGGCCTCATCTGGAGTACTGTGTCCAGTTTTGGGCCCCACACTACAAGAAGGATGTGGAAAAATTGGAAAGAGTCCAGCAGAGGGCAACAAAAATGATTAGGGGACTGGAACACGACTTACTAGGAGAGGCTGAAGGAACTGGGATTGTTTAGTCTATGGAAGAGAAGAATGAGGTGGGATAGCTGCTTTCAACTACCTGAAAGGGAGTTCCAAAGAGGATGGAGCTAGACTGTTCTCAGTGGTAGCAGATGACAGAACGAGGAGCAATGGTCTCAAGTTGCAGTGGGGGAGGTTTAGGTTGGATATTAGGAAAAACTTTTTCACTAGGGGGGTGGTGAAACACTGGAATGCATTACCTAGGGAGGTGGTGGAATCTCCTTCCTTAGAAGTTTTTAAGGTCAGGCTTGACAAAGCCCTGGCTGGGATGATTTAGTTGGGGATTGGTCCTACTTTGAGCAGGGGATTGGACAAGATGACCTCCTGAGGTCCCTTCCAACCCTGATATTCTATGATTCTATGAATGGCCTCAGCCTGCTACCAGCCCTTATAAGTGCTGAAAGGCCAACTCTTGCTGGTTCTGCCTGGAGTTCATCATCATCTCTAGGCAACCCTGTAGATCTAAACTTGCTGCTCTTCCCTACCAACTGGGCACCTTCTTAGTGCAGGGAGTGCCAAGGTGGTGGGGCCTTTGGCCAGGTGTAGCAAATGCCTAGTACATCCTGCCACAGTGCTCAGCTTGATACCATAGGGTCTGATACGGGGAAGTGCTGAGCTGTGGAAGCTGTGCTTCAAATGTAAAAAATGCTAAGTAATCTGAAAAATCAAATGCTAGTCATTTCTAATTAGGCACTGAATTACTGAATACTTTTGACCTTGTTCTCTCTGTATTTCAATTTCTTATTTGTAAAATGGGGATAATACTACCACCCACTCATCTTCACAAAAGGGGTAGTAAAGCATTCTGACACTAAAGTGATGCACACCATAGAAGAGCCATGAGAAAATTTATAATTTTGTCTTCAGAACAGGGTTTGAATACTGTGCACTAAATAAGGTATGGAGAGACACATTGAACAATGAGGAGAAAACACAATATTTAAAAGCTGCCAGGTAGAAGTCCTATAAAAAAATACCATATGATCATATAACTAGAGACTTTATCACAATCATATGCACAGGGGGCCAAATTTAAGTTGCAAAGTCAAGTTTGCTTTAGAATTCCATCTTTCCAGGTGCAAAAATAATTAATCTCCAGCCCGAGCAGAGCATAAGATATCAGACCACAAGATCATAATGTTCTAATTACCACCTTGCCTTTTTCCCCTCCGTTCGAGTTCTGACATGATCTTATTGGCTTCTGTCTCAAACTTATATCTAAACATGAATGGAATACCAGTTTTGAAATGGTATAAAAAGTATGAATTTCCATCTCTAGAAAGTCAAAAGATGTTGGTTGCAAAATCACATCGAAACTGAAGTGAAAAAACAAAATGGTAATCAGAATAACATGATTTTATGGACTGTTATGTGACTTGTTGATAGTAGGACACCTTTGGTAGAGCAAATTATTTCCAAACAGGATGCTTTTCCAAATAGTGGTCCTAGACCAGTGAACAGAAACAAAATACTGTGATCTTATGAGAAGTAACTTGAAATACTATGTCATCTGTGCAATATGACCATGTTAATGTTGCTGTGAACTTTGACTTTCCAAACTTGTGAGTTTAAATGTTCATACTTAAGTTGGTATTCACATAGTATTTTATATTTATGTGTTTGATTTTTTTTGTGACATTATCTGGTTTCATGCATTCTAATTAATATTTACTGGTTGTGGGTGGATTAAATTTGCCAATACCATCATATAATTAACGCTATGAGGAATAGTTTTCATATTTTAAGCTGTTGCCTCTAGTGCTTTACATTTCAGCGTTCCTTCTGGAGGAAAAGGGTGGAGTTAGGTAAAATGCCATTGTATGGTATGAATTGTTTAGTTTGATTTGTGGGGTGGGGGAATTTATAGGTGGAAGCTCTAGACAGAGAAATGAATACACACACATCTGTGAACCAAACAAACCTCGTTTGCAAGGCTGGAAGGCCTAACCGAAATTCCTCTCACCAACAACCAAACTACATGAACTTTAGACACACCAGGTTGCTATCTCATCTTAAAAAAACCACAATTTGTCAAACATGCTGTTTCATTTAAACTGAAATGCTTTGCAGAGATATTTTGGTTTCAACAAAATTTTCAGCATGAAAGGGGAGGAGAGAGGGAGTGTATGGCTTTAGCCTGGTAGACACACACAAACTTCCTGAATTGAAAAACTCAATCAAAAAATAAATTTTGATATAATTTCATTTTCACAAAAGCATTCAAAAGATTTGGGTTTCATTCCAGATTTCAAAAGCTGTCATGAAACAGAATTGTGTTCTGGTCAGCTCTAATACATAGCACCTGAGGGCTTGTCCACATAGAGAAATTTACCAACAAAATTTCAGGCTGAACAGTTACACTATGGCAAAACGATAAACAACTGAAAACAGGGTCTTAGAATGGGATGCGTCAGGCACCTTGCTAATAGGTGGCCCTAGCAGCCCTTTCCATAAAAATGAGCAGCCCAGGTAAAATAAGAAAATAACTTTTTTGATAGGTATAAACAATCCACTGACAGGGCTTAGTAAGAAATTTCCTCTGTGGGCCGCTTATTATATAAGCGTCCCCTACATGGTGTCTTGCACCTTTCTCTGAAGCAGGTGGCCACGGTTAAAGATAGCATATTGTTATTATTTATTTGTGTTACAGTAATGCTTTGGACCCCATGGTGCTCGACACTGTACAAACATGGGTCAGACAGATGGTCCCTGTCTCAAGGAGCCTGCAGTTTACTGTCCAGTATAGCAACTCCTAGGCAACACTCACAGAGAAGGACCGCCAGCACACACTGATGCTGGTGACAGTTTTCTTGCTACACTGGCATCCCAGCAGCTATAAACTGGGGGAACCCTCACTAAGCCTGCTCCCCTGGTGACAGGGGTTGGGGGTGGTGGGCACCCAGGATGGGGGCGTATCTGTGTGGATGGGGGCAGGCGTCCAGAATAGGGGTTAAGGGTGGGAGGAGCCCAGGATGGGGCGAGCCCAGGATGGGGCTGTGAGGCAGCGGGTGACTAGAATATGGCTGGGGAGGGGGCAGCAGGGCCCAAGACGGCGGTGAGGGCTGGCGGTACCTGAGACGGGCTATGGGGGGAAAGGGGGGACTGGGGAGGGGGCAGCAGGTGCCCAGGATGGGGGTTGGGAGGAGAGGGTGGCCAGGGCTAGGGGGGAGAAGGAGAGTGGGTGGCCAGGATGGACCTGGGGCGGCGGGCGGTTGCCCGGGACGCAGCAAGGGGGGAGGGGAAGGGCGGAGGCCCGGAGCTGTGGAGGGGGCGGGGAGGGCAAGAGCTGCCTGTTCCCCGCCGTCGCTACCCAGCCCCGTCCCGGGGACGCACCTCACGCCGCCCAGGCTCCAGCCCCACCAGCACCCGCCGCCGAGCTAGGCGGGGCGGCGGCCTCCGGTCTCTGCCCGCCCCCGGAAGTCTCCCCGCAGCCACTGAGGAGCCACCTTGTTGCGGCCCGCGCCGCTGCTGCCGGGCAATCTGGTGGCCAAGCGGAGGCGTTTGAGGGGCAGCGCTGAGCCTGGCCCAGCCCCCAGCGCCGCCGCCGCGCTCGCCCTAGCCCTAGCCCGGGCGCCGCCCCTGCCCGCGCCCGCCGGGCGGGCCATGCGGCTGGGGGCCGGAGGCGGCTGGAGGCAGACCGGACGCGCTCTCAGCCCCGCCGGGCGCAGCGCACGTGGATGCTGAGGGGCGGCGAGGCCGGGCCGGGAAGATGCTGTTGTCCCTGGTGCTGCACACCTACTCCATGCGTTACGTCCTGCCCGCCGCCGTGATGATGGGCACCGCGCCGACCTACGTGCTGGCCTGGGGCGCCTGGCGCTTGCTCTCCGCCCTGCTGCCCGCCCGCTTCTACCGGGAGCTGGATGACCGGTTCTACACCATCTACCAGAGCATGGTGCTCTTCTTCTTCGAGCGCTACACCGGCGTGCAGGTGAACCCCCCGCGCCTGGCACCGGGAGAGGGCAGCGAGCAGAGCGGGGGGCCCGGGGCGGGGGGAAGGGAGGGCTGCATTTGGGGTCACTGCCAGTCAGCTGCCACGTGGAGCGACCGGGATCTGCCCTGGGACTCGTGAAGCCACCCATCGCCCTGCCGTTCGGGTGCCACTGCACGGACTGCTCAGAGCGGGCGGAGCCTGGTCACCCCGCGGCAAGCATTTGTTGCACCTAAACTGGTGCCCTCGTAAATACTTAGGCAGATGTTGGCCTTGCTCCCCCGAGTAGTCTCACTGAGGTCAGAGTAGCATGAAGGCAAAGAAAATATACTCAGACCACCACTGGATGTTGTGATTGCCCACCTAACCCTCTGTTTGCACCTCTCCCTTCGACCTCGTCACTCCTTCCTGTTCTTGTCTCGGTTTTGCAACTAAGCGAGCTGCCCTTGATTGCTGCCACTGACCTTGAAGCCCTTGAGCAGCACTCTTGGAAGTCAGTGGTAAAACTCCTACTGACTTCTGTGAAGGCTCTGACCTTTCCATTGTAAGCTCTTGGGGGGGCTCCGAGTCTCTTATTTTGTAGAGAATCATCACAATAAGTTTTTATCTGCACTTTTCATTCACAGCTCTAAAAGTACTTTACAAAGGAAGGCAAGTATTGTTATGCTCATTTTACAGGTGTGGAAACTGAATCATACAGTGGAGAAGAGACATGGGCACAATAATGCTATGGAATCCAGACCCCCCAGTTAGTGCTTTTAACAACTGAACCGTGTTGTCTCTGTTGCACAATCATGATACTAAATAGATAGGTATTAAAATAATAGTCACGAGTAAGGCAAGCAGAGTTAATGAAACTACTAGATGTTGCTACTGCTACCCAAAGCAAAACTTGAGTGACCTTCCTTCAGTGCTTTGCAAATAATGGATCCAAACATATCTGTAGTGCTGAACACTATGAATACAGCTTGGATTATAATTGCTGATGTCTGACTTGGGTTTCAGGTTGGACTTTTTCTATTATCCTCTAATTCAAAGTAGAGGGAGTGTTAAAGGGATATCTTTGAGATAAAATAGTATGTAAAATGAAATTCCTTACTATATTGCTGCTAATAGTTTAAATTATTATAACTAATGAAAGTAAACATAATGTCTCAATATTTGTACTGCTCATTTGCTCAAGTTTTGGGTCAACTGAAGTTAATAGGAGCTGTGATCACTCAGCAGCTCTGAATTCAGGTTCAAGACCTCAAGTTAGGAACCCAGAATTGGTGGCCTCTCTTGCAAGTTTCAGCCGTCTGTTGCTGCTGTCAATGTGCATCTGTGTGCAAATAATTATACTTCATATTTATTGAGCACCTTATCTTGGAGAATCTCAAAACACTGTACAGATATTAATGAAAAGTCTCCTAATGCCGCTGTGGGGGGGTTACATCTCCATTTAGAGTAGGAGAAACTGAAGTATAGAGATGTTAAGGCCTACATTTTCAAAAATGTCTTAGTTTTGGATCTCCATTATGAATCACCTATGCCCTGATTTTCAGAGCAACTGAGCACCCCTTATAGGTCCAACTGTAGTCAATAAGAGCTGCAGGTCCAACTGTAGTCAATAAGAGCTGCATAGCTCTGCACCTATGAATATAAGCCCTAAGTGTCTGAAGATGGGTAACCAAAATTGTGTACGCTTCTGAACATGTAGGACTAAATCGTTTGGCCAGGTTCACACAGGAAGTTTGTTACAGAACTGGAAATGGAGCCCAGATCTCTTGACTCCAGTTCTGTAACAAGACTATGCCTCCAAGCATTAGCATTCTTGGAGACTTCAGGAGCCAAGTTAGCGATGTGCATATTTTTGTTTACAAGCTTGTTAGTGCCTTTCAATGCTAAACTTGGACTTCTCCTGTGTGGAAGTTAAATGCATAAGGAGCACTAACTCATTTGATTTCTGATATAAACTGGAACAGGGAGGAAGGATAGTGCTGTGTTTAAGGCACAGGACTAAGATCTGGGAGTTCTGTTCCCCGCTGTGCCACAAGTTGTATTACTGTGGCCAACTCAATTAACTTCTGTCTCTGTTTCCACATCTGTACAATCAGAAAAACAATACTTCCTTATGTCACAGGGTGATGTTAATTGCTTACTCTTTGTTCACAGCCTTGTATTCACATAACATCTTCCATCCAAAGATCTCAGTACATTATTATTTATTAGAAATGATCTCCCAGAGGTGAAAGGCTAGCCGTTTAACTCAACCAATCTTAAGGACAAAATTCAAAATCAAGAATATATGTATGATGTAAACCATAACAGAATAAATATATGGTTCAGATTTCCTATTAGGAAGGTGCCCTGGGGTAAATATTATGAACAGGACACTTATCATTGAAAAATGCCTGCTCTGTTTGAAAATCTAGCACTAACTCATAAGAAAATAAGAATAGAGAATGTCCAGGAAAGACATAGAAGGGAAAACATCAAGAAAACCACTAGCTATGCCAATGCTGTGCTTTTTTCTTAATTTCCCTCAGTTGCTTCAGTGCAAGTCTATCAGTGATGGCAACATAGACCATCAGTTGCTATTTTTGTCATAGGATCAAGTAACCCTGCTAAGAATTGCAGCAGTGGATGATCTTTGGAAAAAGTGCAGTGCAGGCAAGGCTAAAAAGAAAGAGGGAACAGAAAGGAACCGAAAGCTAACAAAGGGGAGAGTCCCCAAGACCAGTGCTTGTGGAATAAAGCTTGTGGCTTAAAACCAGAAGATGGAAAAATAAAGGGAGGGAAGAGGGAAACTGAGAGTAAGAATTAGTCAGAGAAATGCCAAATACCTGGTACTTTCAGCATTTTCAGGTGTAGGAGAGAGAATCCCTGAAACTCATTTTATGTACACATTTTACTGCTCTTGATTGCATTTCTCTGAAAAATATTCCATAGCTCTTAACTTGGAGAGGGGTCAGGTCATGGCATAGGCCCCAGCCTTGCAAACACTTAAGTAGGTGTTTGCTGGATTGGGGCCATAATGTTGAAACTGCTACTTTGGGGCACATAATTAGGTTAACAGGGCAGGCAACAATTTTTCCCTAAACTTCAAGGCCTGGTGCTTATAGTAAAATATCACTAAACTGAAATCAAACAACAAAAATAGGATATAAGAATGTTAACATTATACTTCTATAGCATTCTTCATCAGGGCTCTCAAATTGCTTTACAAACATTAAAGCATCCTAACATCTCCCCTGGGGGAACTAAATTACTGGATGATGAATTGCATAAATTAGTAGAAATGAAAAAGATCTAGCTTAAATCATTCTCTGGTTTTACAGACAGGGAAACAAGATGTTAAGGACCTGATCAAGCAAAGCACTTAAGTATATACATAGTGTCATTGAAGTCAATAAAACTACACATAAGTTAAAATGCTTTGCTGGATTAGGGCTTTAAGTGACTTGCTCAAAGTTGTACTGTGAGACAGTGGCAGAACTGGAAAAGATAATTTTATTTGAGACTGTATCCTGTCCAGGATTCTTTGGATCTGTTATATTTGCATGATTTGTGGATTTTTAATGCAATAATATATCTATTCTGTCATAAATATTGGATGTGCCTGCTTTTAAAATCCTATCGGTCATGAAATTTCCATTGATATCAATGGAAGTTTTACTGGGTTAACACTGTGAGTTGAGTCCTATATGTAGATTATTTTTTTAACTAAATTCAATAATAGTGTATCTTATTTTTGCAGGAATGGAGAGGAGAGAAAAGGAGGTTTCTGTGTAGCAACAGCTATTAATCCACAAAGTATCTAATTACACACAGTTTTTTCATTCCTCTAACTTAGGGTTTCTAACCAACTTGAGTTTATAAAAACAAAAACCCTCCTCCTTGCTGCATATGAATTTTAACTTTATAGCAAACACTTTAAATTTAAATTTGTGAAATAAAATGGAAACTGGGATATATATTTAATTATGTAGCAGAGCTAGTCTGATATGTAATAACCTATAGGGATTGGGACTAGAAATAAATTTAAATATATAGTTGTTATTGCAGAGCTCTACAACTGTAGGAACCACTGCTCCAGCATTTTGTTTTAGAGTGTGGTTCTGGTCAGTGATCATGTAGAAGCAGTGCCTTCTTACTCAATCAGCTGCTGTTCTTATATTTTCTGAGTCATATCTGCTTACCTTCCTGCCAAAAATATGCTTTGTGCTCCTGATAGCTTTGCAGATCCCATACAGCAATGAAAGAGAGAACTAGATTCTGTTGTGGCTCTCACGTAATCAACAAAACTGTTAATGAATTTTCAAATGCAGTCTTATTACTGATAATGATGCGTCGCTTGGCTTTCAGAACCCAGAGTGAATTTACAGAGTTGGCAATTAGAAAAAACTTCCTAACCTGCAAATGAAGTCAGTTTAGTCAGACACATTGTGACTGTAAACATGAAATCCCATGATGCCACTTAGAGCCATTTTTCAGCATATAACTATATTTTAACTGATATTCGTGCATTTTGTTGTGACTCACATGCTATAAATATTTATTAAAATAAATCTGTATGCTACGTTCTGACAATGCCCAGGAGCACTAGCTTGGATTACAAACTTATAATACTGAAATGTGTAAATGCAATCTGCTGAAAAGTGGGACATGGTTAATCGCCACATTCCTTTCCCTCACATGTCTATCTTGTTGCGAGATCATTGTGTTCTTAAGATACATTTTCTATTTTTCTTTGACTTAGCTGTTGACTCCTCTTTGCTCTGCTGTGAGCTACAGCAGTGTTACAATATATTTTTTCTAGCTAGCACATATATAAGATGTTTAAATACTTTTTAAATTTAGTTTAAAGTGATAGAAAATTTGACAGCAAAGGATGTTACTGAATGACATGGTGGGTCAGAACGGCCACTGACACAAACAGGTGCAACTCCTCTGAGTCATTGGGGTAGCATTTGCTATGCTAATTGTAGATTTGGCCCCAAGTTTCTAAATCTTCAAATATGTGGGCTATTTGCAGTTGGTTCACTTAGTTTATTGTCTGTTAGTATGTCTATTGTTTCTTTTTGAATTCACCTTTGTGTTTTGAAGCAGTTCTGTACCCTTGCCTTCAGGGAGCCCAGAGTTTGTATGGTTTCAGAGTAACAGCCGTGTTAGTCTGTATTCGCAAAAAGAAAAGGAGTACTTGTGGCACCTTAGAGACTAACCAATTTAGCTCACGAAAGCTCATGCTCAAATAAATTGGTTAGTCTCTAAGGTGCCACAAGTTCTCCTTTTCTTTTTTCAGAGTTTGTATGTTCTTATTTCAAGGTGTGACTGTGAAAACTAAAATGTTTAAAAATATTTCTGTGATTAGAGTGCTTGAATGGCTGAAAGAATTGGAAATGGGATATGGTAAAGCCTTTCACCTCTCAGTGACCATTTAGACCAGGTGTTCTCAGGACAACTTTTTTGGTGGACTGGCCTCAGAGTGCGGCCACCAACTCTTGTTGGTGGCTGCTCTCATTTTTTTCCTAAAATATTTGCGGGCTGGAGCCTGAAGCCCTGTGTCCAGCTCCTGAAGCCCCACAGATGGGGCCGTGTGGCTGGAGCCTGAGGCCTGCTGCCACACAGCCAGAGTCCAGGTCTGGAATCTGAAGCCCCATGGTCAGAGCCTGCCTCCACTGGGCTGAAACCCAAAGACTGAGCCTCACTGCCCCTGTGAAGGTGGGGAACCAGTGGCTGCCTGCTCCTCCAGCGTTGTGCCCCAGGTGTCTCCAGAAGGGGGCAGAATCCAACCCCTGCTGGCAGCCCCAGCAACCAACACCAAGGCAGTGCATCCAGGAGCAACAGGGAGGGACCACTACTTTGCCACTTCCCCTCACCACCCCCAGTTAACAGCCCAGGAGGCTTTGGCCGCATTTGAGAAACGCTGATTTAGACTCCTATCCCAGTTGCCGTCAGGGTGGTGAAATTAATGCCTGTGGTGGTTGTGCATGTGTTTCACAGCTGGTGAGGGGTAAATGCTCTTTATTGTAATCTTTTCTAATTTTGTTTGGTATTTGGGTTGACTGGCAATGTAGAAATGTTAAAGAAGCAGCCAGAGTGATGATTTCTTTAAGAATTATATTCAAACTGCAGGGTTTTGACAATGATATAAAATCCATGCCTGATTTACTGTGAATGGTTTTTGGGTTTATTTTCCTTGTCCAGCATGCACACATCTACCTTTCTGTCTCCATCTGGACCCTCTTTGGAGCAGGAAATGCTAGAAGTGATGCTTCTAGAAGCGTTATGAAATTCTAATTTTAATAGGGCTCAAGTTATTAGGAGAATTGGATGTGTCTCATTGGTAATGCTTCCACAATTATAGTCAGCACAACCATGTTGTTTCTAACATCCATTACAGAGTATGTACTACACCACAAGTACGCTACATTGTATAATATGCTTTCTGCAATGGGAGTTAAAGTTTGGACCTGTATACATTCATAGACAAATAGTTTTTAACGCTTTGGCCTAGTCTGTACTGGGAAAATGGCATGGTGTTAGAAAATGTGCTGAATAACACATAGTTAAAAAACAACTTGGCATCTAGTAGACAAGGACAGCTGTGTTTAAAAATGTTAGCTGCTGATGGCCAGGAATGCCTTGTTTGTCCTAGAGCTCTCACTGACATTGCCACTGGAGATGCTATAATAGCAATCATGAGATATGTTGGGGGAGAAAAGTCCAGTATAGTCACAGCCTGGTATTCCTGTCTAATGCTAGAAGCTCTTGGTGAGGCAAATGGGTGGCAAAAGTTTGGGAATGGTTAAGGGGACAGGTTTGAGACTATAATGAGTGTGTTGATGGGAATGGAAGTTAACTATCCCTAGAAAGGGCATCCCTTTAGTGACAGACACTATAGAGGAGTGCTAAATCTCATGATATAAGGTAATGAAACAAGGAAATGTTGGGACCTGACCCTAAGTTTTAAAATTATGACCAATTTGTTTGGGTCTGACTTTCACAAACTTTAGAAAGGATCCCTACTTTTTCACAATTATTTCCCAACTGGACACTCACAGAGACTGGTTTTAGAATAAACTGTCTCACCAGGGATGTTAGATAGACCAGGTGGGGGAGGTAAAATCTTTTATTGGACCAACTTAGGGATAGTCAGGAAGAGGATTCTTACTAAGGAATATGTGCCTTATATAGTGCAATATTTCTTTGTGTATATTATTGTACAGGTGTTAAATGATGCTGCTTAAGCACGATGGATAAAGTTTCCAAACGTAGATACCTAACTTTAGATACCTAAATCCACAAATAGATCTAGGTAGCTAAAGTTAGGCACCTGAGTGAAACTTTGGCCATACTCTGTATGTCTCAAACATATTTTTGGATATGTGTTTCGTGCTACAAGATGCAGAAAATCCCACACTGGGGGTGCATGTATGCATGCAAGATAGATAATGTGTGTCTATCTATCTGTGCTTAATTTCTATTCTGATTGCCTTTGACTGCCACTGAGGGTGAAAGTGATGTCCCATTTAAACACACAGAGACGGTGTTTACCATTCAGCTGGATGCCAAGTAGAAGTTTGGTATATTGCAGCCTGTGACTATATGTTAGGGGCCAGCACTGGGAGATTCAGTTAAATCATACAGGGCCTGACATTGAGGTGTTTTGTGCTTGTTGCTCCCATTGTCTTTGATTGAAGTTGTGGGTACTTAGCATTTCTGAAATCAATCTTCTATTGTCAAAACCAAAAGTAACCTAAAAGCTCCGGCAGTTGGCAAACTAGTAAAAACCTGTTTGGACAGTCTTGTAAACTGCACTGTCTTTTTAATCTCCAAGTTATGACTGTACTTGAGTTTCATAATGATGTCAGCGATCGAAGGTTGTATCTGTATCTAGTACCAACATGTGGAATTGTCAGTAAATATAAAGTTAGGCATCTAGGGAAATCCTAAGAAGTCAAAAATATATGCTGGCTAGCACTAAAGAGAAAAGGACTTATGAATAATACCGTGGGGGATTAAAACAAAAAAGGCTTTGTGTTTGAAGGCAGGTTCAACTGCAAGAACAAGAGGATGAACTAGAAGGATTTGCATTTCTAAACAATCATTTAAACAATCCTGTTTGTGATTGAGAGTCAGGAGATTTAACTTAATCACAAACAGGATTGTTTAGATTAAGTCAGATCTCTTGACTCTCCATTTTTACAATCCTGTTTGTAATTAAGTCAAATCTCCTGGCTCTCAATCTAGTGCTCTATCCTCTCAACCTTCATATAGGGATAGTTTCTCTCCTCAGATACATTTTACCCCAGTGGTGACTGAGCAACTGAAAGGGTGACCAATGTGTAGCTGTTGCCTTATTTAGTATAGTGAAACCACCTTCTCTTATTAAGCATCTGTTTTGCAGATTTTCCTACTTTGATTGACCTTATAACTCTTCAGGAATTGTTTGAACTACATTGACCCTTTTTTGTCATCATAGTTATTAACTAGTGCATAATGGATCATGGAAATATCCACAACAGCTTTATATTTAATACAACCAAATAGTTTATGTACAGTTGACTGTTAACAGAATGAGAAAAGACTCCTTTATATTTGGTATAGTGCCCCTCTTGCTCTGCTATTGCCATTCTTAACATTGTTTGAAAAAATTGGGTGTTACTCTGGATTGACAGTGAATTACTTCAGTGAATTATTCAGATTTAAAGTGGTATAGCAGAACAGAATTTATCCTAGGGTCCCTTAGTAGTGTTTAGATTTGAAAATAGGTTTGGATGAAAGAGATCCTGACACTTCAGATATAAAGAAGTGTTCTGTTGAGGAGAAAACTTCCCTTATCTATTTTGGATTATTTTTTTAAAGAACTTTATGCAGAGTGAAATGGGGAAAATCTTCTTTCCCTCCCCCTGCTTCTGTCACTCAATATGTACAAAGCAACCCCACTATAATAGATGGGGAGCTGGACGATCATAAGTATTGGAGGGAGAGACTAGTTTGTTTCAAGTTATTTTGATTTGCATTTAAAATTAGTCACTCATACTTGGGTGAATTCTGCTTATTTGAACATATGCCTATATACTAAAAAATTAAATTTCAGACTGCATCATGTTTATAACATGAATATCATTTATGAAATCACACATTGCTGTTAGACCAGAGAAGTGTTGGAGAACTAAGTAAGGCACTTTTGAAAATTTTTAAGTAACATTTTCAAAAGTAACTTTGGCGCCTGCATTCCACTGAAAGTCAGTAGTATTTAGGCTTCAAAAGCACTTTTGAAAATAGAGAATAGGTGCTTATGAAAATCTTATCCTGAGTCACAAATGAGGAAACTCTAGCATTTTCACTATCTTCCTTTTCCATCCCTCATGATTCATTGATAAGTACATGCCAGCCTAAGAGTTTAGGGCAGAGGTGGCCAACCTGTGGCTCCAGAGCCACATGCAGCTCTTCAGAAGTTAATATGTGGCTCCTTGTACAGGCACCGACTTTGGGGCTGGAGCTACAGACACCAACTTTCCAATGTGCTGGCAGGTGCTCACTGCTCAAACCCTGGCTCTGCCACAGGCGCTGCCCCCTCCCCTAAGCCTGCCATGCCCTCACTTCTCCCCTATCCCCCCAGAGCCTCCTGCATGCCATGAAATAACTGATCAGGGAGGGAGAGGGAGGTGCTGATCAGTGGGGCTGCCAGTGGGCGGGAGGCACTGGGAGCAGGGTGGGGGAAGTGATGGGAGCTGCTGACGTATTACTGTGACCCTTTGGCAGTGTACATTGGTACATTTTGGCTTCTTCTCTGGCTCAGGTTGGCCACCACTGGTTTAGTACAAACATTTGTACAATGTTACAGATAACATTTAACGAGCGACCTCTTCAAGTCCTTTGCAAGAGGTTAACTATAAGGTCCTGTACAAGAGTGTTTCTCTCGCTAGAACTCCTAAAGATGATGTCTGTCAGAATGTCCCTGATTCTTGCTTTTAGGGGAGGGACTAAGGATAATATTTTCAAAAAGCACCTAAGTGATTTAGGCTCCTAAGTGTCATGTCACTTTTGAAAATTTTAGCATTATTCTAATTATTCATTAAAGGAAGGTGTGTTCTTGGGAAACAATAGTTCTTACATTGCATTTGAGTCACTCAGCTCTCTTTTGAGGAAATCCCAAATTTTCATAAGTCTTGAACGGCTTTGCTACAGGATTATAGGGGAGACTATTTCAGGCATTTTTGCTATCTTAATGAAGTCAGTTAGAACAGCTTGTTCTAGGTGGGAAGTGGTTTCAAGTTTTTAAAAAATCAAGATGTTTACTTTCCAGGTAACACTCTTCATCTGGTTCAGCTGAAATCTCAGCTTGTAAATAGATTTCCTCTCACTTTACTTTTTCAGTGTGTGCTTGAGGGACCTGCAGTCCTCTCTAGAAAATGCAGTGTTTTAGTAATTTATATTAGGGCCTGCTTAAAGGGTGTATTGACTTTCGTCTTCCCATCAATCACCCACTATAAGGACTGCAAATTTTTGCCAATACAAGTAATGTCGGCATAAAGCCACTGCAGTTAGTATATTGCTTGACTCCTTGTGTCGGCAATGTGTGTGTTCACCAGGAGTGCTTATTTTGAGGCACAGTGCAGTGCACCATGGATATGTATCCCAGCATGCAACTCGCCACCGTTCAGCGCACTTTCTTTTGGTAAGTTTTTGTAATGCACTGAAGGGCAGAAACGGGTGACTGGGACTATAGGGTCAAGTCCCCATCATACTGTTTTCGCCACCCCATAATGCCATCTCTATTCCATAAATTTTGCGCCTATTTTAAAAATCCCATGAACCCACACAGGATTTATCACTGTCTGCCATCTTGGACAGAAGCGTGTACCTTTACAGCTTTGCACTGTTGTCATGAGCTTTGCAAGAACAGGATGCATAATCTTTGGTTTTTGCAGAGCCACAAGAAGAGCCATGGGGAACATAGAATCATAGAATATCAGGGTAAGGTGAAGATAATGAGCCTTTTTTCACTTTACATTTTTCCCTTCCAATGGGTTATCTGCTGTGGAAATATCTTTTTACCCATTTTAATAGAAGCTTTATGATTCTAGATGGGTAGATTACTATAGTTTAAGCCTGAATATTTGAAAGTTTACATTTTTAGGGTCAAATACTAAAAATATATGTAGTCAGAGAAATATGAGCAGAATGAAAGACTTCAAAACTATATTTTTCATGCCATTTATAATGCTATTTTATTACAATTATTGTTGTATGTTTTCTTTGGCTGACTAAAATAATCCCATTTCCTTTTAAAATGTCAATGATTCCTTTTAGCTAGGAATAGCACCTGCTGGCAATGCTAGATCAGATCCTTTGCAATTCAGACTCAAGACACATTCATAACTGTCAGATGTTCTTGTTTAATTCAGGTGGGAAAACTAGTGGAGCAATTCTTTATATTTTAATGCCTGTAGCGGTGCAGGACTCACCCCTGCGGCGCCTCTTGCTGGTCGTCCAGGGAATTAGCGTTCCAGCCTCCAGAGCACCCTCTGCAGGCCAGTGTCCCACTTGCCACTGGCCCCCCGTGTCCTTCCTGGACCCCGGTGCCCCTTTTACCTGGGGTGCTTCCCCCTGGCAGTACCCCCACAGATCTGGGTCTCCCCACACCGGGGAACCCCCACCCTCTCTCCCACACCTTGCCTCAGTCTATAGCCACTGCCGGTCATCAACTAGCCCCCATTCCCTGCAGTGTAAACGCCACTCATCATAGGCAAGGGGAGTTGGGACCTGCTGCCTTTGCCTACCTTTGGCTGCCCCCTGCAATCCCAGTACCTATTTGGCTTAACTCCCCAGCTCCTCTGGCCTTCCCCCAGCCCTGCTCCACCTCAGGTGCTCCATTCAGCTTCCCAGCAGCCAGGCCCCTCTCCCTCAGCAAACGCGAGGGAGAATCCTCTCAGCTGCTGGCTTCCCTGGCCTTTATAGGGCCAGCTGAGTCTGTCTGGGACATGGTCCCAGCGGTAGCTGCTCTGCCAATCAGCCCAACTTTTCCCCTGCCCCAGCCCTCTCCCAGGGCTGTTTTAAGCCCTTCCAGATAGGAGTGGGTGACCACCCCGCTACAGTGCCCAAAACCCTGACCCTACAAAACTTGAACATTTGCCTAATTTTATGCTCGTGAGTAATCTCATTCACTTCAGAGTAAATACTCAGGTGTTTAAGTGTTTGCAGGACTAGCGTGTAAGAATAAAAGTCAAGGCAAACAGTTGAGATACAGAAGTTTAGTACTCTACATCAAATGACATAATCGGAGTAAACAAAATAATAAATTGCTAGTTCTAAGTATCATTTCTAGACAGAGGAAATAAAATAAATCAGAATATCTTTTTATTAAATCCTCTGCTTCTCAATATAGCCAAGTAAAGGATTTCTCAAACATCTTAATTTACTCATAAGATTCTCTACAAGGTGCCTGTAAAGTTCAGTCTGTGGGGTTTGGCAACAGTTTCCTTCCCTGAAGACAAACAGAACACACAAGTACCTCTATTTCTGAGTGAATTACCTGCTTTAGTAATCTGGATTGGATGTAAACTGTGACTTCATTGTCTGATGAGGTGTTCAAGCCAGGAAATTGCACTTTGTGACTATGAAGTCTCTTTGCCCACTGTATTGCTATACCTCATATCTTATTAAGCAGTTGTATAAAAATATGTGAATGTAAAGGATTTTTTTTTCAGGAAAAAATATTATTTAGAGCCAAGAAGTTTGGAGTTGCCCTTTCGTAAGAACGGCCATACTGGGTCAGACCAAAGGTCCATCTAGCCCAGTATCCTGTCTTCCGATAGTGACCAATGCCAGGTGCCCCAGAGGGAATGAACAGAACAGATAATCAGCAAGTGATCCATCCCCTGTCACCCTTTGCCAGTTTCTGGCAAATAGGGGCTAGGGACATTATCCCTGCCCATCCTGGCTAATAGCCATTGATGAGCCTATCCTCCATGAATTTACCTAGTTCTCAAATTAATGGACTAAAAAATTAAAGGACTCTTTCCTTCCCTCTCCTTTCATCTCTCCTGTCAGATGGGGGTTTGAACAATACTCTCTCTCTCTCCCCCCCCGCCCCTCCTCCCCAAGTATTTTGTTGCCCTTGAAGCACTGGTCCAGTGGTAAGGGCATTAGCCTGTGGACTGGAAGACCTGAGTTAAAATCCCTTTTCTGCCGCAGATGTCCTGTGTAACAAGTCATTCGGTCTCTCTGTTCCTCAGTTCCCCATGTGAGGGGGAGAATGGGGGTAATAATACTTCCCTACCTACAGGAATGTTGTGAGGATACTATACATGAAAAGATTGTGAGATGTTCAGTTACTGTGGTTTTGGGGGCCTTATAAGTACCTGAGAGAGAGAGAGAGTTCGATATTCCAGCGCCTACAGTAGCATTCTCTCTCAAGCCCCATTACTGCCAAATGAAGGAGAAGATTCCGTGATCTGAACTACTCCTGAGAAGCCCATTGTGGGCTATTCTCATCAGCTGAATAAGTAGGAAAGAAAGAAGGGAGACAAAAAACCCAGGATTTTTTTAAAAAGTAAAAATGTAAACAACCTCAAACATACAGAAGCTGTTGTGATTTAATAGTAAATAAAACTGACATCAGAATGGTTATAAATAGTTATTTGTTTCCTCCAGTAAATCCTTTTATAAGAGCAGTAACATCACAGGACCTCAGTACATACACAGTGTATGTTGGTTTCTGAATGCATACCTTACAGTTTGTTTGGTGTTTTGTGGGTGATACCCCATTGGACACTGCTACGAAAATATCTCCATACTGATCAGTTGCCATTTTGAAAGAAAGAAACAAATGAAGTAATGCCCCTGAACTTACTGTATTGGAGTCTCTTTGTGGTAGGTGTTGTATTAGAATGAGTTGGGCTCCACCCCAAAGAGCTCACAGCCAAAAACTATAGTATCATGATAAGCTGTAGTTATTTGGGCTGTTATTGTACAATACTTCTTTGAGGTTGAAATATGTACTTTTTTGAGGTTGAATCTAGGGCTAATGATTTCTTTAAAAAATCATAATCGCAAGATTTAAAAAAATAGTTGCAATTAATCACAGTGAATTGAAAAATACTATTTTTTGTTTTTTACAGTGCAAATATTTGTAATAAAAATAATATAAAGTGAGCACTGTACACTTTGTATTCTGTCAATATATTTGAAAATGTAGAAAAACATCCAAAAATATTTATAATAATTTTAAATTGGTATTTTATTATTGCTTAACAGTGCGATTAAAACTGTGATTAATCACAACTATTTTTTAACCTAGTTAATTTGTTTTAAATTAATTGTATGCATTAGCTGCGGTTAGTTGACAGCCCTAGTTGAATCCTTACCCTCTACTAGATCTGATTAGTTTAAAAGGACCTGATCCACCTTCCATTAAAGTAAATAGGAACATTTCCAGTGACTTCAGTGGAAATTGGATTGGTACAAGTATCCCTTTATAGAAACATAATAACCTTTATATATAAACAAAAGGGAGATCAGGCAGCACTTGAAACCTACCACTGTGCAGGAAGAAAGAATAACCGGGTATTTGCTTGCATGGACAGCTGGCTTTTTCTATCTGGTTTATTCTCTTTTTCTTCAGCTCACTACTCTGACACTGTTTTCTCACTCTCTTTAGCCTACTCCCCATTATTGTTAAGTTTCAGTGCTACTTCATTAAACAGATAACAAAGTCCTGGTGCCAGAGAGCTCACAATCTTAAATTAGTAACACAGGAAAAGGAGGAGATGACAACACAGAGCTGGGAGTTGTGGGTAAGGGAAGATTGAGAACAATAGGATCTTGTGGTTGTTTGGAGGAGAAATGCTGGTAGCTTGAGTGTGTGTTTCTATGAACTCTTTAACCCTTGACTGTTCCCTATTTCTTTTTCACCTATGGACAGGAGGGAGAGTAGCCCTGCTAGTATTTTTATACTTCCAGTTCCTCTCTAATTGGCATTCCCCATGTACTTGAAACCTTATGTAACTTTCTGATTACACAGACTGCCCTTTCCTTCTGTAAAAGGAGCATGGTGCAAAACACTTAACTTGGTGCTGGAATAGCAGCAAAGAGGAGAAGACTGTTACTTATTGTGTATTTCAATGTGCAGCTGCCATCCAAAAAGCTAACAGAATGTTAGGAACCGTTAGGAAAGACAAAAATATTATAATGCTACTGTCTAAATCTATGGTATGCCCACATCTTGAATACTGCATGCAGTTCTGGTCACCCCATCTCAAATAAATATATATATATATATATATATATATATATATATATATATATATATATATATATATATATTTGAATTTTTAAAAAGTACTGAGAAGGCAACATAAATGATTAGGGGTATGGAACAGCTTCCATATGAGGAGAAATTAAAAAGACTGGGACTGTACAGCTTAGAAAAGAGATGATCAAGAGGGATATGTATATATATAAAATAGAGGTCTATAAAATCATGAATGGTGTGGAGACAGTGACTAGGGAAGTGTTATTTACCACTTCACATAACACAAGAACCAGGAGTCTTTTAACAGGCAGCAGGTTTAAAACGAACAAAAGGAAGTACTTCACAAACAAACACAGTCAGCCTGTGAAACTCATTGCCAAGGGTTGTTGTGAAGGCCAAGAGTATAACCCGGTTCAAAAAAGAATTAGATAAGTTCATGGAGGATAGGTACATCAGCAGCTATTAGCTAAGATGGTCAGGGACGCTGCCCCATGCTTTGGGTTTCTCAACTTCTGACTCCTAGAAGCTGGGATTGGATGACAGGTATGGATCACTTGATAATTTGCCCTGTTCTGTTTACTCCCTCTGTATCTGGCATTAGCCACTGTCGTAAAACAGAATACTGGGCTAGATGGACTGTTGATCTACCCAGTATGACCATCTTTATGTTCTTATCCAGTTTCCTTTTGCATTGGAGAAGAATTTCTGCAACTGACACTGCAGCTGGTTAACCTGTTGGGACTGCCCTGCACGGCTCTTCTACGAATGAAGCATTTGCCTATAGTGATAGACCTCTCTTCTGAGCCTTTGTACCTAGAATATAATTAAGAGACCTGCTTTATTTTCTTTAGCATATGTGGGGCTTCCTAAGTGCAAAGCTTTTTTATTACTATTATTCTTTAAATCTTCGCCTAAATGAAATGATCTCACATATTCTGTTAATCATAGAATCATAGAAGTGTAGGACTGAAAGGGACAACAGTAGGTCATCTGGTCCAACCCCCTGCACTCAAGGACGAAGTAATAATTAGACCATTCCTGACAGGTGTTTGTCTAACCTGTTCTTAAATACAGTACCTCCAATACCAGAGATTCCACAGCCTTCCTAGGCAACAGTGCTTAACTACCATGACAAAGTTTTTCCTAATGTCCAAACCTAAACCTTCCTTGCTGCAGTTGAAGCCCACTGCTTCTTGTCCTATCCTCAGAGGTTAAGTACAATTTTTCACCCTCCTCCTTGTGCACAACCACCATTTATGTACTAGAAAACTGTTATCATGTCCCCCTGCAGTCTTCTCCACACTAAACAAACCCAGTTTTTTCAGTCTTACCTCATAGGTCATGTTTTCTAGATCTTTAATCATTTTTGTTGTTCTCTTCCGGACTTTTTCCAGTTTGTCCATATCTTTCCTGAAATGTGGCGCCAAGAACTTTAGACACAGTACACCAGTTGAGGCCTTATTAGCATGGAATAGAGTGGAAGAATTACTTCACGTGTCTTGCTTACAACACTCCTGCTGATACGTCCCGGAATGATATTCACTTTTTTTGCAACAGTGTTATACCGTTGATTTGTATTTCGCTTGCGACCACTATATTCCCCAGATCCCTTTCTCCAGTGCTCCTTCCTAGGCAGTCATTTCCCATTCTGTATGTGTGCAACTGATTGCTCCTTCTTAAGTGGAGTACTGTGCATTTGTTCTTACTGAATTTCATCCTGTTTATTTCAGACCATTTCTCCAGTTTGTCAGATTTTGAATTTTAATCCTATCCTCCAAAGCAGTTGCAACCCTTCCCAGTGTGGGTATTGTCCACAAATTCTATAAGTATACTCTCTATGCCAGTAGTCACCAACCCATTGATCACGATCGACTGGTCAATCCTGGAGCCTCTGCCAGTCTGTCACAATTTCCGGGCTGCTAAAAGTCCAGCAGTGCAGCTGGGCACAGGCAGCCTGCCTGAGCTCGGCTCTGCCGCCGGCTGAGGCCGCCTGTGTAAGCACCTCCCAGCCGGAGCCTGCACCTCACATCCCCTATGCCCCCCAACCTGCTGCCCCAGGTCAGAATCCCCTTCTGCACCTAAACTCCCTCCCAGACCCCACACGCTCTACTGCACCCTAACCCTCTGCCTCAGGTCAGAATTCCCTCCTGCACCAAACTCCCTCCCAGAGCCTGCACCCCCACTCTCTCTTGCACCCCAATCTCCTGCACCAGCCCGGAGCCACCTCCTGCATCAAACTACCTCCCAGAGCCTACACCTCTCACCTTCTCCTGCACCCCAACACTCTGTCCTAGCGTGGAGCCCCCTTCTGCACCCAAACTCACTCTCAGAGCTTGCACCCCTGACTCCTGCATTCCATCCCTCTGCCCTAGGCTCAGCCAATGCACACCCCACAGTTGAGAATGTTACACTGATTTGTGACAGTCCCTGAAGGATTTTGGATCTATAAACGACACTAATAAAAAGTAAAATTCATGAAATGTCCAGTGGATTCTATGAGATTATGTGCAGTGTGACCATATGACCCCTGCACCTAAACTCCCTCCCAGAGCTTGCACCCCTCACTTCTGCACCCCAACGCCCTGCCCCAGGCTCAGCCAAGAGCTACCTCCCACACTCCAAACCCCTCAGCCCCAGCCCAGTGAAAGTGAGTGAGGGTGCGGAGAGTAAGCAACGGAGGGAGGAATGGAGTGAGCGGGGCCTTGGGGAAGGGGCAGGGTAGATCCTGGATTGATTTTACATTCAAAAAATTATCTTGTGCATAAAAAGGTTGGAGACCACTGCTCTATGCCATTATCTAAATCACTGATGAAGGTAGTGAACAGAACCAGGACTCATCCCTGCAGGACACCACTAGATATGCCCTTCCATCTGGACTGTGAACCACTGATAACTATTCTCTGGGAACAGTTTGCCAACCAGTTATGTATCCACCTTATAGTAGCTCCATCTAGGCTGTATCTCCCTAATTCGTTTATGAGAGGGTCATGCGAGACAATATCAAAAGCCTTACTAAAGTCAAGATATACGATGTCTACCACTTTTCCCAATCCACAAGGCTTGTTGCCCTGTCAAAGAAAGGTATTAGATTGGTTTGACATGATTTGTTCTTGACAAATCCATGCTGACTGTTACTTATCACCTTATTATCTTCTAGGTGTTTGCAAATTGATTGATTGGTTATTTGCTCCATTGTCTTTCCAGGTTCTGAAGTTAAGATGACTGGTCTGTTATTCTCTGGGCTGTCCTTATTCCCCTATTTAGAGATTGGCACTATATTTTCCCTTTTCCAGTCCTCTGGAATCTCTCCCATCTTCCGTGAGTTTTCAAACATAATTGCTAATGGCTCAGATATCTCCTCAGTCAGCTCCTTGAGTATTCTAGGATATATTTCATCAGGCCTCGATGACTTGAAGACCTCTAAGTTGTCTAAGTAATTTTTAACTTGTTCTGTACCCTATTTTAACCTCAGATCCTAACTTATTTTCACTGATGTTCACCATGTTAGATGTTTGATCGCTCCTAACCTTTTTAGTGAAAATTGAAACAAAATACACATTTAGCACTTCCGCCATTTCCACATTTTCTCTTACTGTCTTTCCCCCTCATTAATCAGTTAGCAACCTACGTCTGTGACCTGACTGAACTGCTGGTTTGACTATGACCAAATTGGTGTTTTAAACATGGATGAGCTAGTCTGTAGGCAGCAAGTCAAATTGCATAGACTACAAGCAGGGCTTTGAAATAACCAAAACTGACTAACCGAGACACTTGCATAAAAGTCAGGGTTAGAAATAGAATCCTAGGACTGGAAGGGACCTCGAGAGGTCATCTAGTCCAGTCCCCTGCATTCATGGCAGGACTAAGTATTATGTAGACCATCCCTGACAGGTGTTTGTCTAACCGGCTCTTAAAAAATCTCCAATGATGGAAATTCTACAACCTCCTTAGGCGATTTATTCCAGTGTTTAACCCTCCTTACAGGAAGTTTTTCCTAATGTTCAACCTCAAACTCCCTTGCTGCAATTTAAGCCCATTGTTTCTTGTCCTATCCTCAGAGGCTAAGAACAACAATTTTTCTCCCTCCTGCTTGTAACAACCTTTTATGTACTTGAAAACTGTTATCATGTCCTCTCTCATTCTTCTCTTTTCCAGACTGAACAAACACAATTTTTTCAATCTTCCCTCATAGGTCATTTTTTCTAGACCTTTTATCATTTTTGTGGCTCTTCTCTGGACTTTCTCCAATTTGTCCACATTTTTCCTGAAATGTGGTTCCCAGAACTGGACACAATACTCCAGTTGAGGCCTAATCAAGCACAGAGTAGAGCAGAAGAATTACTTCTCGTGTCTTGCTGTGCTCTAACATAGTTGCAATTTAAAGCCTAAAATAGTTGTCTGCTTTACTTTCTATATTGTCAATCACATTCCTGGTTAAAAAACGTAGCTCACTATATTGCTCTTCCCTTTAACTTATTTTCCTTTCCTGGCTTCACTATGCTATTTTTCTCTTCCTGTGTTGTCTTCAATGTTCCCCCCCCCCCCCCCTTCTTCTCCACTTGCCTTAATCTCTCTCTCATAAGAACATACTCTTCTTTCTTAAGCCACTGATCTCTCCCACTAATGCATCGGTAAGGCTTAAACACTTTTACATGGTAGGCAGAGGACTAAACTTACAAGCCAAAGTTTGATATGAAAGGCTGGGATGAGGGTGGGAGGTATTCTGCAGTGAAACTCCCAACAGCCCATGCTTCCTCTCCCTCAAGCTGTTGGAATTGACAAGACTAATCAGGTCACTTTGCTGCAGCTTGGCAAAATTATAAGCAGCAGGAAGGAGGCTGAAGCTATCTGTCTGCGGACTTCAGAGTACAGCACTGCATTGTTGACACTCGTTTCATTTTGCAACCATAAATGTTAGGCTCTCTTGTTCATAGTAAGGCCTAAATTGGCTAGAAGTTGAAGGCATTTGCTGAGGAAAGCTTCCCACACTCGTCATGGAAAAGTAGATTTTTCAAAATCCATCTCTGAGCATTAGGTCTAGTCAGTGTTTTCAAGCACTCCAGTCAGGAACACCTGCCTCTATATACCAGTTATATGTCATAGCTAGTCCACAATGTTGAAGGGTCAGAAATTACATTTTTTTGCTGTCTGCTGTGGATCATATTGGACTGATTTGAAGAGATATTTTTATAATGTACTTTCTAGCGCCATCATTTAAGGTCTTTGTGAGACTCTTCAGCTGAACTTGCTAAGGAAAGGGTGTATTATTTCTGTTCAATAGAGTCCTTGAAGTCTCCGCTAGTCCTGTGTTTAGTGCACATGAAGATACTAGGTATACGGCACTGAAAACAAAACTTATCCATCCAACGGAATAGTATGACATGAGTGACAACAGTGCAAGCTTCTCGACTGTTCCCTGCTGTGTCCCTCAACTCAGACCTCTTAGAGTGAGAGGGTGGCCCTGTAGTTTCCATCAGGTTCTTCTTGCCAACAAAGCTAATGAGGGTTTAGATGATGTAGTTTCAGTGCAGTTCCTAGCGGATGAGTGTCTAAATTCAGTTCACTAAGGCCACCAAACAGCTGTCAGATGGTAACAACCTTTTGGTCGTCACTGAAATGGGCCAAATTGAAATCAGTGACCTAGGAGTGAAAGTCTTTACATCCTGTTAACCTGAGCCATCCTGTCCCTCAAGACTTGACAGTATTTGGATCCTCTCTTTCTCGTTTATAAAATAAGAGGTAAAAAAGGCTGGAAATACTCTCTTCAGTTCAAAACAGGAGAATATAGATTTTATCTATATAACTAAATAATGTGTCTCTTTTATTGGAAATAGCTGTATTTTGTGCTTAACATGTGTCTTGAATAAATCAATTTTTCTTTGGTCATGTACATGGGAAAACCTGTTATGAACATGGAATACTCACTATGAAAAAAATCGATTTAGAAAAAGCATCGTAAAGGTTCTTTACCAAACTGGGATTATAAAAAATAAATTATAGGGAAAGATCCAACTCTGTAGAAATAAATAATGTAGATTTCCTCTTGGATTTGGTGGATAATCATGGCTATATCATAGGATGCTATCTTGGGAAACAGTACTGTTTGTTTTTTAAATTCATTTTTCTTATTTATTACTCATAAGTCAATTGTGTATCTCAATACTAGTGTGGGGTTTGGGGGGAGAAAAGGAGGCACTAAAATTTTGTTTTTTAAAATATTTGTTTCTCACTGGTAGCTTTATCCCTCTTTTGTTTTACAAGGTTAGTGATAGTACACAGTTTTGTTGTTGTTGTTGTTCTTGCAAGACTTAAATGTTGTGAAATAGCTGTTACTGTTCAGTGACCTTCTGCATGAGCGTTTGTTTCATAGGGATGGATTTAGATTGAGTTTTCCTTCTTCATCTGAAGCTTTATCTTTGCCAGGAAGGGTGTCATTTGATTCAGAAAAATCTACATAATTTCAAGAATGTCACCCTCTGCAGCATGGCCAGTGGAGACTTGCTTCCTTCCCTTTCCCGCCGGCTCCAGGTCTTGGTCAATGTTCCCTCTAATTTTTTCTGTCTATGTGTGGAATGAATTTTATGTGCACCATATCGAGGTAATGTGCAGATGTGTACCACCAATAGAAACAAAAAACCTACGTATAATATATATATTTTTAAAAGTTACCATAGGGATAATTATTCCAATCAGGACAGATTAGGCATTATAGAACTCACTACTCACAAAATTAAATTTAAGCGTAAGAGAGAAATAAAAATTATGAAATGCATAGAACAGTCAAAACACTAAAATAAGAGCACTTTGAAAGAATAATATTACAGAGAATATATGTGTATTGCATGAGGTATCAAGAAGTAACAACAATAATACAAGTTTGTACTGGGAGGTGAGTGTGAAAGACAGACACATAGAGTGTGTGTGTGTGAGAGAGAGAGAGAGTGTGTGTGTGTGTGTGTGTGTGTGTGTGTCAGACAGACAATGCATGTGTGTGAGTGAGTGAGAGAAAGACACATGCTGCCCCTTTAAGTAGATTGGCACTCACCACTCTGAACCCTGCTTGTTCAGACACAGCAGCAGCCACTAGCAAGCTCTGTCCGGTGTCCCACTCCTGAGCCTTGTCATGTTGTCCCCCTCGCTCTGGAGATGGGGTACAGAGGAGGACATCAGTGCCCCTCCCTGGCCCCCCAGCTCTGCACAGCAAGCAGAAGGCTCCTGGGAGCAGCTAGCCAGGGGCTCCAAGGTGGAGGGCAGGAGCAGTGCAGCAGTGGGGGTAGGGGCACCTGAAGTGCATGGCATTTGATAGATTGCTGGGCGGCCACGCAGCTTAGGTGTTGGTGGAAATTTTGATAATACAGTGTCATCAGAAATGGGTCAACTTGGGTATTATTAAAAACCCTTTCTCCCATGAACACAATGGTACCAAACATGGCAAACCTAAACAATTATGTAAATGTATATTCAAGAAAATGTTTAAAAATCAACATTTTTTTAAATGATACTCTGACACTGGCATATCAAACATGCAGCCCTCACAAAGTTAGATTGAGGCCCTCAACTGACTGTTCTTTATCGCCTCCTAAAATGACACCAGATTAATTTTTTTGAATGCTTAACAGATTACTATAAATTGATTTGCCATCATGGGCCAAAAGAAAAAAAAGTGGCTCAGTGGTATTATCAGATTTATTATGCCAAAAGAGTTATAATGGGGCACCAGTTAAAACGTCAACAGCCAACCAGAAATTACTGAAATCCCTCTGCAAATAAGTATGCACTTATTTATATAACATATAGTACATAACATAATATAATTACAATCCCAAAGTAATTTATTACAAAATCCTTGTCTTTACTTTGGTCTTCATGATTTTTAGGCATCAATGGGGAGACGAACAGTACTGACTACTAGTTGAATCTTTGGAGATTATTTCTGGGGAGGATCTGGTTAAACACAACGCTCAGTGGCTTCTGACATTCTGTAAGAAGTGCACCCGTAAACTGAATTTGGCAAGGTTGGAGTGGAAATCCATCAGGAAAAAGTTGAAAATGCCAGGACGAATGCCAGCTGTGCATAAGACTCACCTTCTATTAGGTCCCATGACATGGGTTTAGAGAAGAATGCCTGCTTCTTCTGCAGTAAGCTGGAAACCCAATGGCATCCACTGAGCACAGTTTCAACATGTGAGATAGATGAGAAACTGTATGAGGCAGTCACTCTTAACAAGAATGTTGCATGGAAAGTAAGTATGTGCGTTAACTCAAAAGACATACATGCATACAACATTGCATATCACATCATGTGCTATGCCAAGAATAAATGTAATGTGTTGCACCCAAAGGAAAAAGCAACAGAAATAACAACAGTTTTTTTTACTGTAAACTGTGCAACTCAGCTGGAGTTCATAAATTGCCTCGCAGAGGCTCTAATGGATGGGAAAGTGGTGGTGGTGGCCGTTACAGAGGCTAAGAACAGAGAAATATGTGTTTTGTATGGGATTGAAGGGGAAAAAAGGCTCAGCAGAGAGGCTCTTAAAGGACTTATTGAAGATGAACTGTGAGATATGGATATAGTTTTTAGCAATCCTATCTGTAGAAATGAATCACAGCGCATATCTTTAAAAACTGCAAAATAGGTGATCCTATCAAAAGCAGAAGAAAGTGCTGATGTCAACAGTAATATGAAGACTGTTTGCAGATGCTAAATTTTTAAGAAAAACTATTTTGTCTTGTAATATATGGGAGTTCCAGAGATTCATAACTGATGGCAAACTGAAGAAATAATATTGTGTGACCTGTATTATTTGAAGTTTTGCATCGGTAGTCTCAGTGACTTCATCACCATCAAGTATGACAGTAAGCAAATGAAGCACAAGGATGCCGTTTTATTGCAAAGCCTCATATATGAGAGTTTGAGCAAAAGATAAGTTTCCAACATGTACACAACAACTGTATGGGATCTGCATAATTACTACTACAGGTAGGTGTTGGCTTAACAATTCGTTCCAAAATCCATAGCAAATTGCTTGTGTAGCTTATGCACAGGATTGGCTCCTCCATTGACTATAGCAAAGTAGTCCGCCTGGAGACTGCAATTGCAAATGAGGTTCTTCACTGAATGGAAGTGAATGGAGAGATGTGAGTTCCCCCAGAACTCGTCAAGGGTGGGTTTATATTTTGTGCTGATTTCCTTGAAGATACATCAGGTGACAAACATACTTTCGTGCTTCAGTTATGGTCTGCTATCAGGAACATATTAAGGGGGACCTGTCCCAGTCTCAAGTCCTGTCTGGATCAGCAAAGACCATTCCATGAAGGGGCTTCCTGTCTTCATGGCTTGCTTACTTTCCTGCCAAGGTCCAAAAATTCTGAAGCCAAGAAGTCCAGTTTTCAATGAATCAGCAGTTGAATTGATTATAGTAGAGCTTTCAACATTCACTAACCTTGACTTCACTTGATCATTGTGCAGAAGTCAGGTACATTCCAGGGGTGAAAAATCATTGAGTAGGCCATCAGCTGAAGAGAGAGAAGACATATCCTCAAATGATCCAGATGCTCAGCACATAGCATACCACACACCCTTTCAGGAGAAAGCTACATTCCGACATGGTCAGCCTTTAACTTGGCACTATGTAAAATGCAAGAGTGAATGACCTGCAGATGCATCCTGCCAATTGTTACTGTTTGCCCCATGGTTGCTGTTTGAATGTGACAGAACATTGCATACATGCCTGGGGAAAAGCAAACTAATGTGTATCTTGCATGGTCTTCCTAAGCCAGCACCTACTGACAGTGTGGCTAGTACCCTATGCCAACAGAGGTCTCTCAGCATAGCAATCATAGATGGTACGAGGTACAAGCTTTTGACCATCCAGAAAAAGTAAATCTTCTGAGATTGGCTGAATTCTTCATTATGAGGCAACAGAGAAAATACTGGACTTATGACAAAGTCCACTTTGTGTTTGACATGTATGCAGGAGAATCAATTAAAATATTACCAGAAACTAAAGACTCCATGGGATTGCACCAGTCCACTACAAAATCATTGACTCCACAAACATCTCCAATGTCACAATGAAGAAGTTATTGTCTCATTCTCACAAGAATGAGGATTTAACCACATACATTGCATAAAAAACCGCTCCAACATGCAAAGAATTTTGTCATTGCATGGCATAACAAAGTTGCTGCCTCACACTGTTCTGTGGAGTTTCTTTGTAGGTCCCATGAGTAGGCTGACACTAAAATTATCTTGCATGCCATCGGTGTCACAGAGAGAGGTGCTACTAAATTATTGATTTTTTGCACAAGACACAGGTATTCTAGTGCTCTCTATGAAATGCGACCAAAGACTTTTGCAAGACTCTTTTTGTGCCTAATGCTATAGAACAGAATTGCTGGGTATCCCTCAGCAATGTGTTCATATTACTTGGACCATTTAAGCCACCACACTGCCATGTTACCACACCCTTTCAGGATATGACACTACTGGAAGGTTGGCTGGAAAGACCAAATTATCTTTTTCTGGAAAGCATTTGATTAGCCTCCGAAGACTTTTCTTGCTGTGAAGATGCTCGGAATAGCTGAGACAATCACTGATATGCTATGTGGGTGAGAATCCGTGTGACAACGTGTCTAGCAGTGGTGCCCTAGACTAAGACAACACTGATGATGACTTTGATTTGAATAAGTATTTTCAGTCCAACATGTCAAGGCTAACTTCCCTAGAATTATCAAAGATCAATGCCTGTTTTATGTAAGCAAACCATCCCTATGTTAAAGTATAGTTTTAAAAAGTTGATTTAAAAAAAAATCTTCTCAAATATATAGCTCCATAATTATTCTAGGCTTGTCGCATTTGGTACCATTGCATTCATGGGAGAAAGGACTTTTGAGTAATACCCAGCTTGATCCATTTCCAACTACCAGAGGATCTGGATCTGGGCCTCAGGGGGACAGCAAGTCCCCCCCAACACTCTGCAGAGGGTGACGCCGTTGAAATTATGATTCTGTGGATTTTTACAAATCAAATGATACCTCCCTTGCCTTTCTATCACTAAATTGCCCATGAAATAAGATTTTACTACATTATGCTCCCACACTAACAAGACAAAGCTTTGTTTCGCAAACTAGATGATTTATAATTTCAGTGGAATTCCTGTAAATGACTTGTAGGAACAGGCCCCTAAACTGTTGCTTTGTTCCTGAACAATGCGTAATATCTACAGTTGGCATTAAAATTTAAAATGCCCAGTGTAATGCAGTGGCCAAACGGGTTTATGTGATCCTGGAATGGTATAAACAGGAGAATAGCAAATAAGAGTGAGGAGATTACACCTTCTTTGTATTTACACTGGTGTGACTGCTGCTGGAATACTGTCCAGTTCTGGTGTCTACAGTTCAAGAATAATGTTGATAAATTGGAGAAGGTTCAAAGAGCCACAAGAATGATTAAAGAATTGAAAAACCTACCATATTGAGATAGACTGTTTAGTTTAACAAGAGAAGATTAAGTGGTGACTTGATCACAATTCATGGGGAACAAAAATTTCATAATGGACTTTTCTGTGTAGCTGACAAAGGTATAATGGGATCTAGTGGCTGGAAGTTGATGCTAGACACATTCGGACTAGAAATTAGGTGCAGATTTTTATCAGTTAAGGTAATTAACCATTGGAACAGTTTACCAAGATTTGTAGTGAATTTTCCATCAACTTTTAAAATCAAGATGGGATGTTTTTCTAAATGATGTTCTCTAGATAAAACCTTAATTCAGGGAAGTCTTATCATTTGTGGTTGTGCAGGAGATCAGACTAGACTAGCACAGTGATCTTTTGTGGCGTCAGCATCTATGAAATCTTTACATAAGAAAATGTTCAGACAAATTCCATGAAGGTTTTGGAGGGCTTTCATTCTGGATATTTTCCTTGAATTGTTGACTGTCCTACCATTCAAATTACAAAGACCGTTTTAAATTGGAGTACTGACTCTTGGGCTAATTTCAACTCAGTGGGAGTTACACCCATTTATGCCAGGCCTGAATTTGACGTGTCTCTTTGCCATATACTGATGTAATTCTCTGCAGACATTGTAATCAAGTAATTTGTGTCTGTGTGTATAAATCCACTAAAGCAGTAGTCCCAGTATTTTCTATGTTTTCTCTGTCTTTAGTAGTAGAGGAGCTTAACGTGTATGTAACATAGTTTAAAAAATAATGGTTACAGGGATTATGAATAAGAAAGTTTAAAATAAGTGTGGCAAACTTCCCTGGGCCTGAACAGAGACGTCTGTTCATAAGAGCCAAGAACTAAAGCTAATCCACAGAAAAATGCTTTGAGACAGTTTTATTATGGAAGTTGGTGGTTTCTCATGACCTGATTACATTCAATATGGGCAGAGGACAGTCCGAACCAGTACTATATATTGAGTGTTTCAAAGGGCCTATTTTCCCAAAACTGAGGGAAATTATCAATACAATTGTTTGGGGGGGAAAAATTGAGACCAAAAACGTGAATCAAAATTGGCAGTTTCTTTTAAATGTTTATCAAATGGCCAAAAAAGCACAATGCCACAATTAATAAGAGGACTGTGCCGCACTCTATATGATTTTATAAAAATATGCTAATGAGTGTGAATATAATGTAGCTGGAATATGCTTCATGCAAAAGGTCTCTTGTAAGGTATCATTACAAAGCTTATAATCTACTGAGTGTGGTCATCCTATTTGTATAAATGTATTACTCTTGTATCTGAAACTAGAAATATAAAATGTAACTCTGAGGGCCTATTGTAATTATGCAAAGTATGGGCTATTAATGGTGGTTTGGAATCTTGATGGCTCCCATTAACCAGGACAATCTAGATGGCTCTGTTTCACTTGTAAGCCTTCCTGTATACGGGTGTGCTGGCAAGTGGGTAATGAAGTCTTACAGTGACATGTGATCATGTCACCTGAACTGGAATCCATCTTTAACCTGGTGGTTTCCATTGAGAAGGAGGGGGTAGGAACCCAGAGAGGGACAAAGGATTCCCGCCTTATGCAAAAGATATATAAGTGGGTGGAACAGAACAAAGTGAGGCAGCCATCATGAGAAATCCCCTAGTTACCACCTGAGCTGGAACAAGGGCTGTACCAGGGGAAAGGATTGTGCCCAGACTAGAAAGGTGTCCAGTCTGTAAAAGAAACTTATTGAAACATCTCTGAGGGTGAGCTTTTATCTGTATTCAGTTTTACCCTGTATAAGCTTCACACAGGGTAAAATGGATTTATTTAGGGTTTGGACGCCATTGGGAGTTGGGCATCTGAGTGTTAAAGGCAGCACCACTTCTTAAGTTGCTTTCAATCAAGTCTGCAGCTTTGGGGCACATGGATCAGACCCTGGGTCTGTGTTGGAGCAGACTGGCGTGTCTGGCTCAGCAAGACAGGGTGCTGGAGTCCCAAGCTGCCAGGAAAAGCGGGGCAGAAGTAGTCTTGGCATATCAGGTGGCAGTCCCAGGGGGGCTATTTTCCCAAAACTGAGGAAAATTATCAATAGAATTGTTTGGGGGGAAAAAATTGAGACCAAAAAATGTGAATCAAAATTGGCAGTTTCTTTTAAGTTTATCAAATGGCCAAAAAGCACGATGCCACAATTAATAAAAGAGGACATCTTTGGCTAAAAGCTCATCCTGTTTCAGTGCTACAGTAAAGGCAGCAATTAGCTATGAAAAAACAATATATAACAAATGGAAAAAAGGGGAAAGATGTAACAGTCAGTGTAAAGTAGAAGTCATGAAGTGCAGAAAATGTGTAAGGAAAGCTAAAGATAACAGGGAAAAATCCCTGGCTGGCAGGGGTAACAACAATAAGAAGAGATGGTTGCGTGTGTTTTATAAAGTTTGTTGTTAACAAAAGAGATCCTAGCAATGGAAGAGTTCCATCACTAGACGGAGATGGTAAAGTTGTTAGTCATGATGCAGAAAAGGCAGAAATATTCAATAAATATTTCTGTTCTGTATTTGGAAAGAAGTGGGATGATGTACTCCTATCATATAAGTATTAAGTACTTTCCAGTCAATTAGTAACTAAGGTGTCTGTTAGACAACATCTACTAGGAATAAACATTTTTAAATCAACAGGCCCAGATAACTTGCAGTCAAGAGTCGTAAAAGAGCTATATGAGGAGATCTCTGGCCCACTGATAATTTTTAATAAATCTTGGGGTACCGGGCAAATACGAGGGAGTGGAAGAGTGCAAATGTTGTGCCAATGTACAAGAAGTGCTGGGTTGACCCAGATAAATGTACGCCAGTGGTTAGCTTGACATTATTCTGAGGCAAAATAATGGAAAAGTTGATACAGGAGCCTGCATTCAATTTAATTGATAGAGAATTGGAGGATAGGAATATAATTGTCAGTGGACATGGATTTATGGAAAATAGTCTTGTCAAACCTTATTTTATTCTTTGTTGAGATTGGTTGATAAAGGGAACTGCTTAAATGTAATATACTTAGACTTTTATTAGCTATTTCATTTAGTATCAAACAACATTCTGATTAAAAAATTAGCACTGTACAAGATCATTAAATGGATTAAAATCTAGCTAACTGACAGATCTCAAAAAGCTGTCATTCGGGAATCATGATTTAATGGGGTTGTCTCTAATGGGGCTCCGTAGCAATTAGTCCCAGGCCTAATGCTATTCAACATTTTCATCAATGATCTGGAAGCATAAAATCAGAGTTGATAGCAGATGATGCAAAGATTGGTGGAGTGGTACCATAATGATGACAGGGCATTTATACAGAGCAATCTGGATCACTTGGTAAGCTGGGCCCATTCAAACAAAATGTCTTAATACAGCCAAATGCAAAGTTATCCATCTAGGATGAAAAGTAGGCCATGCCTACAGATTGAAGGATTGTATCTTGGATAGCAATGGGTCTGAAAAAGATCTGCATGTCCCAGTGGACAAACAAATCAACATGAGCTCCCCATGTAATGTTGTGGGAGAAAGGGCTACATGTGATTGGGCCCAGTTTTGGTGTCCACGTTTTAAAAAAAATATTGAAAAATTAGAGAAAGTGCAGAAAAGAACCACAAAAGTGATTTGAGGGCTGGAGAAAATGCCGTACAGCGAGAGCTTAAAGATCTAAATCTGTTTCGCTTATCAAAAAGATGAAGAGGTGATTTGATTGCATAAATACCTTCACAGGGAGAAAATACCAGGTACTAACATACTCTTTAGTCTAGCAGAAAAAGGCATAACAAGAACTAGTGGCTGGAAGCAGAAACCAGACAAATTCAAATTGGAAGTTAAGCACACATTTTTAACATTGGGACGCACTACCAAGGGAAATGGTGGATTCTCCATCTCTTGATGTCTACAAGTCAAGACTGGATGCTTTTCTGGACGATATGCATTAGTCAAGCACAGGTTATTGGGCTCAGTGTAGGGGTAGTTGGGTGAAATTGTGTGTCCTGTGTAATCCAGGAAGTCAGACTAGGTGATATAATGGTCCTTTTTTTGCCTGAAATGCTATGAATTTATGAATCGCATGGGCATAAGGATCTGCCTTCCTGGATCCAGTGGCAGGATTGAGACTCAAATAAGGAAATATCTTTCTTACTTCAGAAGCGGCTTATAGACATTACTCACCATTTGGAACTAGAGTATACACATAATGGGTCCTGATAAGATCTCATTAGAGGTTATTTTAGTTAATGGTGGTAACTGGCTGAGAAGTTCTGTTGCTTATTGTTCATTAAGTCTCTTTATTAATTGAAGTAATGAATGTAAATAATGAAGTAATGTTTTATTTCTTTTTTTAGATTATAATCTATGGGGATTTGCCAAAAAATAAAGAAAATGTAGTATATTTATCAAATCATCAGTGTACAGGTTTGTATCTCATTTGTTTGCACTTTTTTTTTTTAACTGAAAGATAGAAAAACAGAATTTTAAAGCTGTTGGTCATGCCATTCCTCTGAATAATCTTAAAGTATAGATAGTAAATATGTTTTAGCTAAATCTCGGTAGTATTTATGTAATCTGTATTTTTTAAAAACAACCTTAGCAACAAAGTAGGAGATTTTTTTTTAACAGAAAGTTATAAACTGACCTTGAAAATGTGTATTATAGCCACTTATTTCTTAAATTAGTTTCTTAAAAGGAGGGTGTCACAGATTGTTAACTCAGATTATTAGCTAATGTGAGTCCAGACAAATATAATCTCCACATCAGAACCTGTGCTTTAAATTTCTGTTGGTGTTTCTGGACCTGAACCTGCAAAGTGTCTTTGCATATGATCCTATTCAGCACTGCTTTCAGCTAATGAGAGGCACTTGGCACCTTGCAAGGCTCAGCCCTATCTGAATTACCACAAAATGTAAGTCATAACATTTAAACTCTAAAAACCAATATGCACCGTAAACGGATGGGATGAGGAGGCAGCTAAATTCAGCAAGAAAAACTCCTGAAATGATTTCCTCTCTCAAGCACCTTTCAGGATCAGGTCCTGAGTACCTTAACTTCCATTGACTTCAGTGAAGGCACTCAGCACCTTAGAGGAGTAAGCCTTTTAGTCCAATCTGTATGCATTATAAGGTAACATGGTTCAGCTCTGCTCATCCAAGTTTCCTTATGTCTGGATTTCTCTACAGGGAAGACAGATACCACTTGTAACTCAAGGATAAAGGTTCAGTTACCTCCCTGCTAAACATTTGATTGAGTCTGTGCACCTCCTCAAACAAAGGTTGAGTGAGAAATCCCACTGAAAACTACAGCTAAGAATTGGTACCTACAAACTTACTTGATTTATGGTCCATTTGTTTTAGCTTTCCTCAGAGGATTTAGGTGTACAGTTGGCTGATATGTGGGGGTGTTGGTATTTGATTTATGTGGTGCTGCTCGGTACAGGGGTGAACTGACAATATTGCATTTTGTTTTTGTAACTTTAAAGGATTGGCTGGGTGCTCAGACCTTCTGTATGAGAGCTTTTTATTTATTCTAAATTGAATGAAATGTATTCATGAAGCTGTCTACAGCATGGTGTCTGGGCAATGATCAACAGTAATGATTCTGTACCTAACTTGTTGATCATTGTCAACTCTGGAAGAGTCTCACCCATCATTTAAATTATATAGCACCCCTTAAATGCCCCCATTAGGCAAAAGCCCAGGAGAAAACAGTCTTGCACTGTGCTCTGAAGATCAATGGAATCTGGCTTTGGCAACCTAGGGAGAGCAGCAAGTTCCAGAGCTAAAGGCCCTCCACTGGAGTGATGCCACTGTATTTCTTTTGATTGATTTGACAAAGTCTGTTCTTGCTTTAGATAAGTGTTTTGCGCTATTGATCATTGGTCTTTGCAGCTGATCTAAAAAGCAGCAATGAAGGACTCCAAAGGAGAAATCCATGGTGTCCTCAGAGGTAGGGGTCATAAAGAAGAAAAAATTAAATGGCAAGGAAGTGAGGGAATCTCTCAAGCTTGAGTAGGGACATACAAAGTAGGGGACCTTCCAGGCTTGGAGGAGAGGAAAATATGTTTTTCATACATGGTAGAGAAAACTAGTAACCTAAAACAAAATTTCCTGATAAATTCAGTGCACCTGATGGCTCTTTGTACGAGCAAATTGCAGAGGTACATGCCTAAATGCCACAAATTGGACTTTCAGTTTATCAATGAAACCGGAAAACAGGCAAGGCCCCTTTAAAATATATTGACTGTAATGTTTAACATATTAAAATAAGATGATTGTTATCCGATGTCTGCTTTCCATACTGTGGGACATGTAAGAAGTTGCCAGTATGGAAATGGATTCTGATGCAAGGTTTTTCAGAAAGATGTAATTTGTGTATGCACATGGCCATACACACAAAATGAGTGTCATGTAAGGTTATTGCAAGCAACATGCCTAATGCAACTCTTCAACAACAAAGAAACAAAAAGTTAAGTAACAGTACGTACTGTCTGTTCTTCCACCCAGAAAGATACACCTCACCACTAGCTCAATCGCTGTGTACCACAGATAATGTATCTCAACCTTAACTCTGCCCCATTAGGAATGCCCCTCTTTCAGTGACCACTTTCTGAAATCTCCACTACAGTTATCTTCATAAAGACCAGATACCGCCCACTGTGTTATTTCTACACAGTTTTGGGAATCCACGTGAACTCAAACTTTATAGAATTTAAGTCAATGTGGCTACTTGCATGCATAAAGTTATGCTTGTGCAAGATCAGCCCCTTAATCTTTGCAGGTAATTGATGACAAAATTTCAAGTGTCACCAAGTTTTTGGATCTGGAACTAAATTTTTTTTTCTTGTTAAAGATGTAGTGAAGTGCTGTCCATGCATGGGAAATGACTGCCTGGGAAGGAGTACTGCAGAAAAGAATCTGGGGGTTATAGTGGATCACAGACTAAATAGGAGTCTACACTGTAATACTGTTGTTTAAAAATAAATAAATAAACATTCTGGGATGTATTAGCAGAAGCATTGTAAGCAGGACACAAGAAGTAATTCTTTCACTCTATTGAGCACTAATAAGGCCTCAACTGGAGTACTGTGTCCAGTTGTAGACACCACACTTCAGGAAAGATAACGGACAAATTGGAGAAAGTCCAGAGAAGAGCAACAAAAAAGATTGAAGGTCTAGAAAACATGACCTATGAGGAAAGATTGCTTCTCCAGATTAAACCCCATTTTTTTCAAAGACTGTGGCGGAGGGACATGATAACAATGTTCAGGTACATAAAAGATTGTAAAGAGCAGGGTGATAAATTGTTCTCTTTATCCACTGAGGATAGGACGAAAAGTAATGGGCTTAAATTCCAGCAAGGGAGATTTAGGTTAGATATTAGGAAAAAATTACTTGGGGTTGTGGAATCTTTGTCATTGGAGATTTTTAAGAACAGGTTAGACAGACATCTGTCAGAGACGGTCTAGACAAAACTTAGTCCTGCCTCACTGTATGGGAAGGACTAGATGATTTATCAAGGTTCTTTCCAGTCCTACATTTCTATGATTCTGTAAAACTAAAAAACAAACAAAACCCCAACACCCATCTCTTGGAATGAAATATTTAAAGTTATGAATGAACAGGAGTAATTAATGTGTCGGGAAAAGTTGACAAGGAAGTAACAAATAGACATGATTCTGGGAAGATTTCTTCGTATTGCCATTGAAAAATATCAGTTATCTTGAGTGTTTACTACATGCTTTTTTCCTCTCATAAGATTTCTGTTATGAACATCAGAAGCATAATTACTGTTTCAGAAGCACTTTACTACTATCCTATGTACAAAATGTTTTTTGTTTCCTCAGGGATATTTGAGGCCTAGTTTGACTAAAGAGTTCTGGATTTTTGTCTTTGCAGTTGACTGGATTGTTGCAGACATGTTGGCAATCAGACAGAATGCTCTGGGACATGTCCGATACGTTTTGAAAGATGGGTTAAAATGGCTTCCCTTGTATGGGTGGTATTTTTCTCAGGTAACTCCCGTTTGTTTGTTTGTTTGTTTGTTTGTTTGTTTGTTTGTTTGTTTGTTTGTTTTTCCTACTGTTTGCACAGGTAGCGTAAAATTTATTATCTTCTTTACTGTGTATTTCTAATACTACTTGTCCAAAAGCAGTAGCAATGAGTCAAAATTTTCTTGGTGTGCCTTTATTTTAAGAAGAAAATTACTTGGTCTCATTCAGAAGTGTGTACATTTGAACATTTATCTAACATTGATGTAAAAAACAGCTGTTTATCAGAGGATCGATTCAGCTTTTTTAACTAATATTTCTAATTAACAAAATACTGTGTTTTAGAGTAATATCAAAATTAAAATCATGGGGCAAAATTTAGAGGTGGTGTCTAACTTGGGGTCCTTTACACTTGTTCTCTTTTTCAGATATTTACATATGTGTGCTTGTCAATGTGTAAGAGCCTGATTCTCCTTTCATACTTCTGTAAATTGGGGGTAATTTCATTGGAGACAATGGAGTAATACTGATGTAAAACCAGTAAGAGAGGAGAACTGGGAGAATATTCTCTCAATCATTTTGTCAAGGGAGGTTGATGTTTGCCTTCATGCTATTGCCACTACAGAATGGTCAGGGTCACCTTAACCTGCAGGTGTCATGCGAGCTGCACAGATCTCATTACACCAATAACGGACTAGTGGTTCTGCACAAGTGTCTAGGCCAACCTCTCCCGCATGACAGCATGGCTCCTTTAGTATAGTAGAACCTCAGAGTTACAAACACCTTGGGAACAGAGGTTGTTTGTAACTTTGAAATGTGCATAACTCTGAACAAAACGTTACATTTGTTCTTTCAAAAGTTTACAACTGAATATTGACTCAATACAGCATTGAACTTTACTATGCAGAAGAAAAATGCTGCTTTTAACCATCTTAATTTAAATGAAGCAAGCACACAAACAGTTACCTTATCTTGTCATATCTTTTTTTAAACATTCCCTTTATTTTTTTTTAGTAGTTTATGTTTAACACAATACTGCACTGTATTTGCTCTTTTTGGTCTCTGCTGCTGCCTGACTGCGTACTTCCAGTTTCAAATGAGGCATGTGGTTCACTGATTATTTCATAACTCTGGTCATAACTGAGGTTGAACTGTAACTACTGCCAGTGGCTGGCATCTCCATAGCTTGGGACTAGTAGTTGTAGAGATGGTTTACTCAAAATCAGTGCTGCTTGGAGCAAGCATCAATTCTCAAACACCCTGTGGGTATGGATGGGAGCATGCCACAGAAGGTATCTGCTTCCTTGCTCCACTCAACTCAATACGCACAGAGCCCAAACCCTGTGGTGCTCCAGTGAAGGGGCTTCTGTTGGGTCCTGAGAACAGGGGAGAATGTGCTGTGGAGACAGTGACCCTTCCTTCTGTGTTCCCTCCCCTACCCACTTAAGCCCCCAAACCAAAGTGACAGTTTCTGATGCTCTTTTATTTCTCCTCTGCCTTGCAGAGTGCAAGGAGAGACTATGATTTGTGGAAAGAGCACTATTGTTTCCCTTGCATATAGTCACTATGTCTCTGGTGGTCTAATTCTGCTTTTATTATAATGCTAACAATTCAGGTTCTCTATTGCATCCACTGTCACTAGGTATCCAAAGTTATTTTTGTTATTTCCAAAATCTTGCAATGGCTCGCTGGAATATTCTGTGTTCAACTTCCTGACTACTATACTGACTGTTAATAGACTGTTCCTCTGGAAATTAGTGTAAATGTAGGCTACACTTTTATACAGAACATAGTTATTAATTAAACCAGTGTAGTTTTGTGTGCCCCACAATATTTTTCACACAATTAAAGACATTAAACAGAGATGGATATATTACTAATCCAGGGACACAAATGGAAGACTGTTTACAGACACTAGTGTTGGGTGTGTATTAAAGAAAATGTGTTTAAATGACTGAAAAGGGATACACCAGGACTGTAGTGCAAGCTATTAGGTATTTTTATTGTCTTTATCACACCAAACACTGCAAAAACATAAAACACTTCCTCCTCTTCCTGTTGATGCTCTGTCAGTGATGTCACTCACACTCCACTAAAACTTTCCAGTGATATGTACTTACGGAATACTCATGGAATTTATATTCCCTACCTCAGGTAAACATCCTGTTTGGAATATACACATATTTTGGCTACTCAGTTGTGCAGAATTCAGGCGCTAAGGAAACATATTTGTAAACATAGTTCATTGTTGAGCTAGAAACATGTTTTAAAGTACAGAGGGAAAAATTGAAAATATAGACACTGTGCTTATGGACCTCCAGAAATCTGTTTTTGAGACATACACATATATTTTGATATTATTCAAAAGCAAATACAGTAGAAATTCAATATAAATTAGGAAACTGGATCTATCGATGACTGCATAGCTAACAAATTCCTTTTTTTAAATATGTATTTCTAATGGTAACAAACAAAGAAGCGCCTTACATTCATCTGCTATGGCACAGGATTGTTCTGTTAGCTAAAAATATAAAATCTGTGTATCTAAAGTTGTCCTTAGTGTTTTTGTGTGGGTCTGCAGAACAGTTTCTGCCCAGTCCTTCTCCACTAAAATGCAACCATGCTGGATAAAAAGTCAGCAGAGAATTTTGGGAAAAATTTAGCAAAAAATATTATATACTCTTTTTTCTATGCTTCCTTCTAGTCCCCTACTAGCCATCACTGCTTGTCTGGGTAAGTAGCCATGCCTCAACTGGCTATCAGCCTGTAGTGGTTTTGTGATTCCCTTCTGAGGTGGAGTGACAGAACAAGTAATGCGGAGTTAATGCTCCATTGAATTTATGCTCGCTTTTTATGCTTTTTTTTGGAGAGCAACATGCTAAGTGTGGCTCTTACTCTTCAAACAGACTATCACTTCTAATACTATGTGGGCTTCTGCAACCCACAAAGCTCATTTGGGCAAGTCCATCCTCAGTTTAGCCAGTGTCTAAAAAGATGGACAAATTATATGAATATTTACCGAAAGAGGATTTTTCAGACTCTTTGGTAGTAGAAGCTGCTGTTCAGAGACCTAAGGGTGGATTAGTACACTCTATTTCCTCAGATAAAAATAGAAAGAAAATGAATTTATTGGGAAGAAAAGTCTTCTCATCTTCCACATTAAGTTAAATTCCATGAATTACCAAGCCACAGTGCACTAACAATGCCATCTTCGGAAGAAAATGTCAGTGTTTATTGACTTGCTCCTGAATGAACAGAGAAAACATGCTATCATAACAGAAGGTCTCTGAGTAGCATGACATGCCTTGATAGCATCTATTGACTTCAGATGCAGCAACTAGAGCTGTAGCTACTACGATTTCTATCAGAAGGTCTGCTTGGCTTAAATTTTTGGGACTGCCTCTATAGAGCTAAGGTGGAGGATCTTCCTTTTAAAGGAGGAGGACCATTGGGAACCAGCACTGATGAGTTTCTGTAAAAGATGGAAAATAGATATACTGCCAGTTAGTTGGGCATCTGGAAAAGGCCACAAGTACTAGGTTTTAAATACCAAAGACAACACTACCCTTGATTGTCTTCTTACCTTACGCAAAGGAGACAGTAAAATCACCAGCAACAGCCTCTTTGGCAGTTTTCTAAACCAAAAAAAAAGAGCTTCAAACTGAGATCAAGGGGCAACCAGGCATCTTGAGTAGCTATGTTATTGGGCAGTATGTCAACTTTGTGATCTAAGACCCAAGAGCTCTGATCCAGTCTTAATCCAGGTTCACGCCCCTCCATTTGAGGACTGGCTATATAATTTTTTTGCACTGTTGGACTTTTATAACCATGGATAAGGCTACGATTTTTTTATGGAGCTCACAGAAGTCACAGAATCCATGACTTCCAGCGACCTCCGTGAATTCAGCCAGGAGCTGCAGGGTCCCCCATAGCTCCCGGCCCCCATGGGAGGCAGGAGCTCCTGGCCACTGCAGGGGGACCACGCCATAAATTCAACCAGAGCTGGGAGCAGGCCTCTGCAGCTGCCCAGCCTCTATAGGCAGTGTGCCGATCCCACAGCTGAGCTCCCCATTTTGTCATAGATATTCTTAGAAAAAGTCAAAAGGTCAAAGGCTTCCATGATTTTTTCTTTAATGCCTGTGACCTGCCCCTGACTTTTACTAAAAATAGCCATGACAAAAACTTAGCCTTACCTATGGACAAGTGTATTTTAGAGATTGTCTGTAGAAGATATTCAATACAATTTTAAAAAAAAAAAATCCATCCTTCCAATCATACTCTCATAGAATCATAGAATATCAGGGTTGGAAGGACCTCAGGAGGTCATCTAGTCCAACCCCCTGCTCAAAGCAGGACCAATCCCCAATTAAATCATCCCATCCAGGGCTTTGTCAAGCCTGACCTTAAAAACTTCTAAGGAAGGAGATTCTACCACCTCCCTAGGTAACGCATTCCAGTGTTTCACCACCCTCGTAGTGAAAAAGTTTTTCCTAATATCCAACCTAAACCTCCCCCACTGCAACTTGAGACCATTACTCCTTGTCCTGTCCTCTTCTACCACTGAGAATAGTCTAGAACCATCCTCTCTGGAACCACCTCTCAGGTAGTTGAAAGCAGCTATCAAATCCCCCCTCATTCTTCTCTTCTGCAGACTAAACAATTCCAGTTCCCTCAGCCTCTCCTCATAAGTCATGTGTTCCAGACCCCTAATCATTTTTGTTGCCCTTTGCTGGACTCTCTCCAATTTATCCACATCCTTCTTGTAGTGTGGGGCCCAAAACTGCACACAGTACTCAGATGAGGCCTCACCAATGTCGAATAGAGGGGAACGATCACGTCCCTCGATCTGCTCGCTATGCCCCTACTTATACATCCCAAAATGCCATTGGCCTTCTTGGCAACAAGGGCACACTGCTGACTCATATCCATCTTCTCGTCCATTGTCACCCCTAGGTCCTTTTCCGCAGAACTGCTGCCTAGCCATTCGGTCCCTAGTCTGTAGCGGTGCATTGGGTTCTTCTGTCCTAAGTGCAGGACCCTGCACTTATCCTTATTGAACCTCATCAGATTTCTTTTGGCCCAATCCTCCAATTTGTCTAGGTCCCTCTGTATCCTATCCCTGCCCTCCAGCGTATCTACCACTCCTCCCAGTTTAGTATCATCTGCAAATTTGCTGAGAGTGCAATCCACACCATCCTCCAGATCATTTATGAAGATACTGAACAAAACCGGCCCCAGGACCAACCCCTGGGGCACTCCACTTGACACCAGCTGCCGACTAGACATGGAGCCATTGATCACTACCCGTTGAGCCCGATAATCTAGCCAACTTTCTACCTACCTTATAGTGCATTCATTCAGCCCATACTTCTTTAACTTGCTGACAAGATTACTGTGGGAGACCGTGTCAAAAGCTTTGCTAAAGTCAAGAAACAGTACATCCACTGCTTTCCCTTCATCCACAGAACCAGTAATCTCATCATAGAAGGCGATTAGATTAGTCAGGCATGACCTTCCCTTGGTGAATCCATGCTGACTGTTGCTGATCACTTTCCTCTCATGTAAGTGCTTCAGGATTGATTCCTTGAGGACCTGCTCCATTATTTTTCCGGGGACTGAGGTGAGGCTGGCTGGCCTGTAGTTCCCAGGATCCTCCTTCTTCCCTTTTTTAAAGATTGGCACTACATTAGCCTTTTTCCAGTCATCTGGGACTTCCCTCGTTCGCCACGAGTTTTCAAAGATAATGGCCAATGGCTCTGCAATCACAGCCGCCAATTCCTTTAGCACTCTCGGATGCAACTCATCCGGCCCCATGGACTTGTGCACGTCCAGCTTTTCTAAATAGTCCCTAACTACCTCTTTCTCCACAGAGGGCTGGCCATCTACTCCCCATGTTGTGATGCCCAGCGCAGCAGTCTGGGAGCTGTCCTTGTTAGTGAAGACAGAGGCAAAAAAAGCATTGAGCACATTAGTTTTTTCCACATCCTCTGTCACTAGGTTGCCTCCCTCATTCAGTAAGGGGCCCACACTTTCCTTGTCTGTCTTCTTGTTGCCAACATACCTGAAGAAACCCTTCTTGTTACTCTTGACATCTCTTGCTAGCTGCAGTTCCAGGTGCGATTTGGCCCTCCTGATTTCATTCCTACATGCCCGAGCAATATTTTTATACTCTTCCCTGGTCATATGTCCAACCTTCCACTTCTTGTGAGCTTCTTTTTTATGTTTAAGATCCGCTAGGATTTCACCGTTAAGCCAAGCTGGTCGCCTGCCATATTTACTATTCTTTCGACTCATCGGGATGGTTTGTCCCTGTAACCTCAACAGGGATTCCTTGAAATACAGCCAGCTCTCCTGGACTCCTTTCCCCTTCAAGTTAGTCCCCCAGGGGATCCTGGCCATCCGTTCCCTGAGGGAGTCGAAGTCTGCTTTCCTGAAGTCCAGGGTCCGTATCCTGCTGCTTACCTTTCTTCCCTGTGTCAGGATCCTGAACTCAACCAACTCATGGTCACCAACTCTCCTTCCCTCTCACAGGAACCTTTTGAGATCAGAGATTCTAGCTCTCCTCAAAATAGGGCTAAAGAGGAGATAATATGTACTGCACCCCATAGAACCTGCATCACTCAATCCTTGAGATGGTACTTCTAAAAAAAAGTTTATCATGTAATTTAAAATAAACCTGCACGCTTATATAACAGTAAAACTGAATAAAATAATAGTGTCTTACACTAACATAATACCAATCACTTGAGGGCCACAAAAGGCTTTGTAAACATGAGTCATATCAGTATCACGATCCTGCTGTGAAGTAGATGGTCCTCATGCTCCAGGACTTCCACTGGTTGCCTAGAGGGGTCAGGAAAGAATTTTTTCTCCAGTACACAATTGGCTAGGTGTAGTCTAAGCTGATTTATTTAGCCTTCCTCTTAAGCAGAGACTGGCCAGAGCAGGAGACAGGATAATAAATGGTTCGGACTAGTGCTCTGAGGTGGTACAGAGAATCCTTTTTCTATATGTTGGACTGGTGTGTCTTGCTCACATGCTCAGGGTTATAACAGGTTGCCAGATTTCAGGTTGGGAAGCAACTTTCCCATGTCAGATTGGCTGGGACTTTGGGGGTTTGGTGGTTGTTTGTTTTGTTTGTTTGTTTTGGCCTTCCTTTGAAGCAGTGGGCATGGTTCATATGCTGGGATCATCTGGGCATCTCTCTCCTAATCAAGTCCCTGCTATTGCAGAAGTCTTGGGTATTCATGGCACTTTGGTCTCTCACAATCTCTCCTTGTGACACAAAATAAAAGGTGGAAGCCTTTGCCTTATATTAAACCTCAAGAAGTTCAATACTTTCATCAAGACATCTTGTTTCTGTATGCTACCCTAGCCTCTGTCATACCCTCACTTTGAAAGATTGGCTTGCAGCTCATGATTTAAAGGACAGGCATTTCCATATTTCCTGTTGTTCTTATTGCAAATACCGTCGTTTCTTAGTGGGAGAGGACTACTTCCAGTACAGGATCCTTCCATTTGGACGTTATGCTGCCCGCATAGTATTCTCAAAATATCAATCAGCAGTAGCAGCTCACCTGAGAAGAGAGGGAATTCTCGTACACCCTTATTTGGAGGATTGACTAATAAAAGTGTCATTAAAGGAACATTTTTGTAATGCTGTCTTCTGCACATGTACTCTCTTCAGAAATATGGTTTCATGATAAACCCTAAGAAGTCACTCTAACAAATCAGTTAGTAAATCTTATCTCTGTTAGACTCTGAGATAAGCAGAGTACTTCTTTCTCAAGAGAGGTTCCTGAATGTAAAATCAGCAGTAGAAACTTGGCACTCTCAAAGGGTAATGTTCTATCTCAAGTTGATAGGACTCTTAACTTCAACAACATATGCATGTCTCAAAATAAGAACTTCATAGCACTGGCTGTCAGCAAACTATAGACAAAGTGCAGACAGATGAATCAAAAGCTTTCCATTCCAAAGAAAGTGCTAATATCTCTAGATTAGCAAGCTCAACCTTACGATGTCCTCAAAGGGGTATCGTTCAGTCATCTTCCGTCCATAACAGATACTGCATGTGCATCCAACATAGAATGGTATGCTCACTGCTGCAGGTTCACAGTCCAGGGACATTGGAATCCCCCCAAAGACAACATTACGTTAAATTATATTAAAACCTTCTAGAGCTCAGAGCAGTTTGTTGGGCATTTAAAAACATTCTAACCTCACGTCCAGCACAAAGTTGTTCAGGTGCTTATGGACAGCATCTCTAATATTATATATATGAAGAATCAGGAAGGTGCCCATTCTTACTTTTGCAGTGAGGCAGTGGAAATGGTGCCCTCTCCACAACATGTGGCTATGCATCTAACAGGGAAAAACAGCCATCTGGAAGACCAGCTAAGCAGAATCATGATAGCCACCTGTGAGCGGTCACTGAAAACTTCAGTGATACAGGAAATCTTCACATGCTAGGGACACCCATAGACAGACTTCTTCACAATGAAAGAAAATGCAAAATGGCAGAAGTTTTGTTCGGGAGCAGAGATGGACAGACATTCAGTTTCAGATGTGTTCCTCATATCATCATGCCTTTCCTCCTATTATGTCTAATAACAGAGTGTTATGGGGGACATGAAGATAATTTTAATAGCGCCCATTTGTTCACAGATTTATTACACATCTCATAAGGGATGTACAAAATGTTGCCTGTCATTCCAGATTTGCGTACTCAACAGGATGGTTGAGTCTGCCAATCAGACACATACTCTGTTCACCTTATTTAGTTTTCTAATGGAACTGAATTTATTGCCTATCTTGTTCCATTTCTGTTCAGGATATATTAGTGAGCTCTGGAAAACATTACATTATTTTAAAATAGAAAAGGTTCACAATTTGGGCAGAGGATGACGATAATGATCCCATCTCACAGCCTCAATCTAATGTATACTGAGTACTTCCTCCAGCTCAAAATAGCAGACCTATCTGTCTCTTCAATTTAAGGTTCATTTATTAGCCTTATCCGCCTTCCATTCTCTCAATGATAATAAATTGTTGTTTGCTCATAAGACTATATTTACCATCCTATTGAAAATCCATCATCCTCTTGGCACCTTAATGTAGTTTTCATATATTTAATGAAACATCTATTTGAGACTATAAGAGAATGTTCTTTACTTATGTGTTTAAATCTCTCAAAGATTTTTATTGAAAAAAATCAATGCAAGTAGTCTATTACAGTACTTAGAAAAAGCAGTAAATATGCAGCAGTGATGAAAAGATGATTTGGTAAGATAACAGATTTTAATTTTGAACATTCAAAAATATTGTTATTTATAACAATGAGGAATTTATTTTAAGAGGCAAATTTTATTTATATCCTCTTTTTTATCTTTTTTGCTTTCATTGTGTTTCTCTCTTTTCAAACTTAATAGTGCAATCGGTCTCTCAGTTTTAAAATGTTAATAGTAATATGTCTGGGACAAGTTATAAAACTAATCTTTTCCAGGAAATGGTTTAGTTTTTCATGAGGTTTTCCAGTGAAAATGCTATTGTTGTGAAGAATCTTTTGCCTTCTAAAGCAAGTAGTTATTTTCATTTATCTGAGTATCATCAGTGGTTAATGTTCTCTTCGCAATTACCAGACTTCCTTTTGTTTGTGAAAGTGTATAATAGTGTGATATGATCAGTGCTGCTTGTTACTACATACGCACATACATATGTGTATCTTCAATATGATACCTATTACATGTGTCTTCAATATTTGTCTTGTGTTGCTATTTACAGCATGACATCCAGATTTGAAAATTCTGATCTGCAAATACTTATGCAAATGAATAACTTTACTCATGTGAGCAGTCCCACTAATCTCAGTGGTACTACTTGCATTAATAAAGTTACTTCTTTGTGTGTATTTGTAGGAATAGACCATCGTGTCAGTTCCAGTGTTGACTTCTGATTTAGTAACATTATTAAATGAGACAGGTCAGGTGCTTTCTAATTATTTGTGTGGACATTGTGATCTGCATGTATAACATTTCTCCTTATATGTAACTTTGTTGAAGAGTATGTATTGCTTATGCAAATGTAAAATAGTGTGTCTTTCATCCTGAGAGAGAATGTTCTTTACTATGCAGGCTGCTAATTTTATCTCAATAGATGCTTCTAATGACCTGTCACCATAATATCTAAAAAACTTTGTATCCAAATTCAAACATTTGTTTTTTCATCAAATGTAGTACGTGATAAATACTAAATACTTTCCATTTTGAAATGTTTATGTCCTAGCATGGAGGAATCTATGTAAAACGAAGTGCCAAATTTAATGAAAAAGAAATGAGAAACAAGTTGCAGGCCCAGGTGAAAGCTGAGACTCCCGTAAGATTACACTTTTTTCTCTTTATTTTATTATTATTTTTAAATAATCAATCTTTGTACTGGAAATGACTGCATCAGAGGAATTAGAAATAACTAATATTTGTAAATTACAAGAGAAGCAACCATGTGCATGTTTTCTTTATGTATTTTCACTGATTATTCTTGATAATTAAGACTTCTAGTTAGTCACTGTTTATAAAGTCTCTAAAGTCTATATTACATAGGAAAAATTAAGTGTTCAAACTTTTCTTCTCCAGTAAACCTTAGAGCTACCATTACAGTAGCTGAATTTCTTTCCAGAAACAGCCAATTTCACTGTTCCCTATATTTTAAAATAGCTTCTTGCTTACTGTAGTAATGCCTGTCAGACTGATTTTTTTTTTTAAACTGTATATCAAATTAGTTTGGTCTTTTGAAAGTCAAGAAACATTCTTACAAAATGTTTAATTAATCAGCTGTCAGGATGATTAATCATTTTTAATGTAAGTGACATTTTAAAGCTGAATAACTTAGTCTGCTACAGGGAAAATCTCTTGATAATTTTCTATTTGAAGAACAACTGTTACTGCCAAGTGACTTTTCTCATGACTCCCTCTATGGTCCGTGGTTCAGTGGTTGGAATCACTATGCTTTCATTTGTATTAGTTATTGTACATTAATATGTTGTGTTTCCCCCCTTGTTGGCTTTGTGCATTATAACCCAGTTGGTAACACTTGAGATATCTCAGTTATCAGCTATGCTTTAAATTATATGAAAAAGGAATCCTACAAAAAGTGGAAACATGGACAAATTGCTACGGATGAGTACAAAAGAATAGCACAAGCATGTAGGGACAAAATCAGAAAGGCTAAGGCACAAAATGGGTTACACCTACCAAGGGACATAGAAGGCATTAAGAAGAGGTCTTATAAGTACAGTAGGAGCAAGAGAAAGACAAAGGAAAGTGTAGGTCCTCTACTTAGCGGGGAAGGAGAGCTAATGATGGATGACATCAAGAAGTATGAGGTGTTTAATGCCTGTTTTGCTTCAGTCTTCACTAAAATGGTTAATTTTGTCCAGATACTTAACACAATTAACATTAACAACACGGGGAAAGGACCATAATCCAGAATAGGGAATGTACAGGTTAAAGAATATTTAGATAAGTTAAGCCTGGTCTGCACTTAAAAGTTAGGTCAACATAGCTGCATCCAGTTAGGAATGTGAAAAATCTACACCCCTGCCTGAGGTAGCTATGCCAACCGAACCCCCAGGATAGACACAGTTATATCAAAGGAAGAATGCTTCTGTCAACATAGCTACCATCATTTAGGAAGATGATGTTTGTACTCCGATGGCAAAGACCCATACCGTTGATATAGGCTGCATCTACACTAACAGAGTTTTGCTGCCATAACTACAGCGATTTGGCTGTGCCAGTATAGTCTCTGTAGTGTAGGCATACTTCCAAATGTATCCAAGTTGATGGAATTCCCCTTTGGGTACTTAAGGAACTAGCTGAAGCAATCTCAGAATTACTAGCTATTATCTTCGAGAACTCACGGAGGATGGGTGAGGTCCCATAGGATTGGAACAGAACAAACATATTACCTGTCTTTAAAGAGGGGAACAAGAGGACCAAGGGAATTATAGACCAGTTTGCCTGACTTCGGTTCCAGGAAGGATACTGGAACAAATTAGTAAACAATCAGTTTGTAAGCATCTGAAGCATAATAGGGTTATAAGTAATAGCCAACATGGATTTGTCAAGAACAGATCATGCCAAACCAATCTAATTTTCTTTCTTGACAGTGTTACTGGCCTACTGGATAGGGGAGAAGCAGTAGACACTAATTATCTTGATTTTAATAAGGCTTTTGACAGCGTCCCACATGACATCCTCATAGTCAAATTAAAGAAATAAGTCTGTCCTGTGTCTAGTACCATTTAATATTTTCATTAATGACTTGGATAATGTGGTGGAGAGTGTGCACATAAAATGTGTGAATAAATCCAAACTTGGTGGGTTGTAAGTGCTATGGAGGAAGTGCAAAATATTATACTTAAGAAGGAAAAATCAAATGGGGAATAAATGGGCAAGGCAGTAGTACTTCTGTAAAGGATCTGTAGATTATGGTGGATCACACTTTGAGTATGGGTCAAGAAAGTGACACATTTTGAAAAAGAATGGTGATCAGTTGTTCTCCATGTCCATTGAAGGCAGGACAAGAAATAATCAGCTTAATCTGCAGCAAGGGAGATTTAGGTTAGATGTTAGCAAAATCTTTCTCACTATAAGGATAGTTAACTACTAGAATGGGCTTCCAGGGGAGGTTGTAGAATCCCTGTCTTTGGAGGTTTTAAGAACAGGTTAGACCAACACCAGTAAGGGATGGTCAGTACACTGGACTAGATGTCCTCTTGAAGTCACTTCCAGCCCTACCTTTCTATGAAAGATACACACAAACATTTTTAGTGATGAGTCCTAATGATGGCACTTGTTTTAAAGCTGAAACCATGGTAAAGATTATTTGGTCTTAATACTCTTCAATATTCAAGGATTCAGCATGGTATGACTTTCTTCAAATATTAAAGTGGCCTTTTTGAATAGTCAATCAAAAGAAGTTTATACTTGATAGTATGTTTTCAGTCAAAGCTCTGATGTGCTTACTTAAGGCCCTAATTCCAGAAGGCATCTGTACTCAGGACAACATTTAAGCACATTCTATCCTCAATTGGGGCTTAGTATGGACATATTTTGTTAAAATGAAAAGAGCAAACTTGTCTGTTCAGGTTTATAAAAGTAAAAAGTGGATTTAAGTTGACAACTAAATATTTGACAGAGTTTTTCTCTCGGTCTTTGGCTAGTGCAGGGGTCGGCACCTTTGGCACACGGCCCATCGGGGTAATCCGCTGGCGGGCCGCGAGACATTTTGTTTACATTGACCGTCCACAGGCACAGCACTCCGCAGCTCCCGGTAGCCACGGTTCACCATTCCTGGCCAATGGGAGCTGCAGGAAGCGGCGCAGGCTGCAGGGACATGCTGGCCGCCACCTCCCGCAGCTCCCATTGGCCAGGAATGGCAAACCGTGGCCACTGGGAACGGCGGGGGGCCGTGCCTGAAGATGGTCAACATAAACAAAATGTCTGGTGGCCCGCCAGTGGATTACCCTGATGGGCCACGTGCCGAAGGTTGCCAACCCCTGGGCTAGCGTGTGAAATGTCATTTAGTTCAGCAATGCAAAACTCTTATTTGCCCTGTGTGAGAACTTTTTTTTGTGGGTAGGTAAGTGGTACAATTATTATTAGGGCATGGTAGAAGGCGAATTAGTACATGTCTTGGTGGTTAGATTTTCATGACACTTCTGTAATGCTGGCTTAGTTCAGTTTTAGTAGCTATATATTATCATATCTGTGTTTGTGTGTGTATTTTGTTTTTTAAAAGGGCCAAATTCTGCCCTATGTTATATGGGTAAAATTTACTTTGAATTAAGTTATACCTCATAGCAATTTCATGTTATAATTAACAATAAATGCTCTCAAAATTGTTGGCTGCTTAAAAATATTTCTGCTAATGAAAGTCATATTTTTTTGCACAAAGCAAGCTTACGTTCAAATATTTATGTAATATATCTAACCAGTTTTAAGTATTAATATTACAGTGAAGTCAGATTTATACTGTTGCGTTTGTGTTTGAAATTTTACCACGTGAATACATTAAATATTTGTGCTTCCTGTCAATCTGGATAAGAATCCTTCCATTTTCTTTCAAGCCCAATGTGCCATGAAATAATAGCATAGTGAACACATACATTACATTTAACTCGTACTAGCAAATGGCAGATACCCAAGTTGCAAAATAACCTACAGAAAAACATGCTTGCATACAATACGTTGTCCTCTCATCACAAATTAGAACCATTTTATTCTTTCTGTAAATAGACAGCATATTAATTATTATAAATCTGCAGAAAGACTCTTTCTCTGCCTTTATCATACACAAAAATGTCTCAACATAACTTGAAGACCCAGCTTGAAGTAACCGTGAAAAATAAATAATTGGAAAAATCTTTCCTTTCCCTGTTTTGAGATATGAGATTATGTCAGGATTTTGGGTGCTTCCAGTATTTAAATTTGAGTCACTAAAGTCTAGGCCATGTGCATGTTTAACTTAATCCTTGGAATTGGGTGGAGACTGAGTGACACTGCCATATCGTTTAAACAAAATGATGCTTCGGAATCCTCTTTATCAATCCATCAGAGATTACTAGTATTTCTGAAATGGCTTATCATATTTACATTTAGTAGTGAGCACAGTAGCAAATGTGTTAATCAACACCGCCTAGTCTGTTGAGGTGAATATAAAATAGAAATAATTACTGAATACCTGGATTGATGTTATGACAGCATGTCTTAAACCTTTAGACCTGGTCTACGCGCGGGGGGGGGGGAAGGGGTGGTATCGATCTAAGTTATGCAACTTCAGCTATGTGAATAACATAGCTGAAGTGGATGTACTTAGATCTACTTACTGCGGTGTCTACACTGCTGTAGGTCCATTGCTGACGCTCCCCCATCAACTCCGCCTACGCTTCTCGCTCCGGTGGAGTACTGGAGTCGACGGGAGAGGGCTCGGCAGTCAATTTATCGTGTCTTCACTAGACACGATAAATCGACCCCCCGCCAGATCAATCGCTCTGGAGGAAAGTGTAGACGTGCCCAGAGTATGAGTGGCCTGTTTCATTTCAAGTATTCTAAAGCTATGAAAACAGGTTCAGGAAAAATAAACAGTCAAAAAACACACTCTAGGTACAGGCTGGATTACTGTAATGTTCTCTACATGGCATGACTCTTGAAGTTCACTCAAAAGTTATGGCTGGTATGTTATTCAACTGCTTATTTATTGATTGGTGGTAGTCACAGGGAGCTTTGCTTCGGTGCTCCAATTGATTTGCTGGCTCTCTATTCACTTCTGGGATCTTTTTATTGATATAAAGCAGGAGTTCTCAACCTTTTTGGGCTCAGAATCCATTTGTAAACCTTAGTGGACTGTCACACCTCACAGGCAACCCGCCCTTCCCCAATTACTCCAGCCATGATAAAGGCTAATGCAAACCTAGGATGCGTGAGGTGATGTATTTCCAGTAGAGAGAGGGAAGTGTTGTTACCATTGTACAAGGCACTGGTGAGACCTCATCTGGAATACTGTGTGCAATTCTGGTCTCCCATGTTTAAGAAAGATGAGTTCCGACTGGAACAGATGCTACTAGGATAATCAGAGAAATGGAGAATCTGGCTTATGAGAGGAAATTTAAGGAATTTGGCTTCTTTAGCCTAACAAAAAGAGAAGCTGAGGGAGGTATGACTGCTCTCTATAAATACATCAGAAGGATAAATACCAGGGAGGGAGAGGCATTATTTAAGTTAAGGGCTAGTTGGCACAGGAACAGATGGATATAAACTATCCATGAACAAGTTTAGGCTTGAAATTTGTTGTAGGATTCTACCCATCAGAGAAGTGAAGTTCTGGAACAGCCTTTCAAGGAGAGCAGTGGAGGCAAAAAATTTAACTGGTTCCAGGTCTGAGTTTGTTACATTTATGGAGGGGAAGATATGGTGAGGTTGCCTACAATGGCATATGGCCTGTCTGCATTTGCTGTAGTAAATATCTCCAACAGCCAGAGATGGAAGAGGAAGGCTCTGATTTACAACAGAAAATTGTTTCTCAGGTGCTCAGGGTATAACTGATCTCCACATTTGGGGTCAGGAAGCAATTTTCTGTCAGGTCAGTTTGCCTGAGACCTGGAATATTTTTTGCCTTCTTCTGCTATATGGGACACGGGTCACTTGCTGGTTTGCATTAGAGTAAATGGTGGATTCTGTATAACTTGAAGTCTTTACATCAAGTTTTGAAGACTTCAGTAGTTCAGCCAGAGGTTATGAGTTGCAGGAGCGGGGGGGTGAGGTACTCTGGCCTGAAATATGCAGGAGGTCAGACTAGATGATCATGATGGTCCCTTCTGGCCTTAAAGTCTGAGACTGAGATGCTCCTTGACCCAATTTCAAAATGTTGACAGAGGGCATTGTTCTGCAAACTTTTCTTACACTGAGTAGCACTTACTCATGAAACTGTTCGTAGTGAACTTTTGAAAATGGTTTTCAAGTGAAATTGGGACTGTTCCAGCATTTTAGTGATGGTGTAGGTGTGAACTTATCAGTGTAGCTAACATATAAATGGGTGTACTGTTTTATAAACTTCTTTCCAACCAAAGAGGAGAATGTAAGTTTACCAGGTTGAAATAGAACTGTCAAGATTATACTTACTAAACCAAATGCTTATGTCTGTTAAGATAAAAGAAGCAGTGCTTCTGAGTCATTATTTCAGGGGAGACTTAAGTTTCCATTATCTACTCTGTCTGAGAATAGTTTAAATATAGATGTTGTAAATACCCTTTAATCTACAATTACCATACCATGCCATATTGAGACAAGAAAGTGATAGCTTTATGCATTTAACACACTATTCATGAAGATACTTGATAGTTCTGAAATCTAACATGACATGTCCACAAGACATCAAATTGTGTTTTTAATGGAAGACCTTTTAGTCAGACAGAGCTTATGTGCCAATGAATTTAGCACAAGCATAAATATTGCTATATACCTTGACATGACAAATAATGGCAGACATTCCAGAATAATAATTTGTTTACCTGATGCTGCAGTCAGGGCAGAAAAGCAGTGTGACAACATGCACAAAATAAAACAAACCCTTTTATTTGGTGTTTCTAAAAAATCTTATCTTATTCGTTTCTTTAAGTGTCAGGGTACATTTAACTTAGGCTTGAATAGAGACTGGGAGTAGCTAAGTCATTATGCAAGGTAACCTATTTCCCCTTGTTTTTTCCTACCCCCACCCCCTCAGACGTTCTTGTTAAACCCTGGATTTGTGCTGGAAATGGCCCACCTTGATTATCATACACATTGTAAGGAGAGTGATCACTTTAGATAAGCTATTACCAGCAGGAGAGTGGGGTGGGGGGAGAGAAAACCTTTTGTAGTGGTAAACACCCATTTTTTCATGTTTTGTGTGTATAAAAAGATCTTCTGTACTTTCCACAGTATGCATCCCATGAAGTGAGCTGTTGCTCATGAAAGCTTATACTCAAATTGGTTAGTCTCTAAAGTGCCACAAGTACTCCTTTTCTTTTTGCGAATACAGACTAACACGCTGTTACTCTGAAACCAGGGAAAAGGTTGTTTGCAGATTGAGAGAAATGGGGGAGTCTGGACTTGGGATCACTTTATTATTTATCATTTTCACCTACAGTTTTAAAAAAAATTCAAAATGATCAATGTTTAGGCTTTCTGGAGTAATGCCTGTTCCCATTAACAGAGAAACTTGAGAGTTCAAGGAAGACAGGAACGGAGTTGAGGCTCTTAGTTTAGTGCATCTTTTGGTTACATATATATATATTTGTCCTACCTCATGTCATGTGGTCCCGTTCATTTTTCATTCTTTTAAAAAATAACACTTGAGTAAAAAGGAAAAAAACTTGGCTACCTCCTGTATTAAACTGCTGCAAAGATAAACTGCCCCTTCTTGTGTCTGCTGCTCAGAGTGGTTTCATTCTTTCTAAATAATGCATACCAGAAGAGTTTTCTTTCAAGAGCTGGAATTTGATTTTTAAACTTGTTAGAAATTCTCACGGTATAGTAAGCTGAAACTTCTTGCTAGAATTTGGAGATTATCAACTACTAAATTGCCTTGTTCTTTCAGGAAATTTCACTTTTGCTTGCTAAATCCACATTGAAATGGATAGTCAGCTGTGCCAGCATCATATCTTTTTTTTTAAAATAGGCAAAGCATTTAAGTACCTGTGCAAAAGGGAAATAATGGAAAACCCAATCAAAAAACTATTAAATTGTGTTACTTCAGTATCAGCTATTTCTTATATAATTTGCATTTGCATCATAAGGGCAATAACTGTTGTCACAAGAGTTTGTATGGCAGCTTTATAATCATATTATCATGAAATGGGGGCATTATTACTAGTTTTTTGATATTACTACAACTTGTACATTAGTATTGTTGCAGTCAGAAAAGTGACTGAAAAAATTACTTTAGTATTCAATATTCTTCAGCAATTACTGATCTACTTAATATGCTAATTCATAAATAAAGTTGACCTTTCCTAACTGCAAGTTGTGAATCTTAACTTGTTTCCTGAAAAGGTAGCCTGTATTCTCTCTCACTAACCATCTAGAAGAACAAATCCAAAATCTAAATCCTGCCTCTCTTGTGCACTGCAAGACAGCTTGGAGGTGTTCCAGATGTTCTGCCCATGAATCTCAGAATATAGCCACATCATCAAGATAGGCGACTGCAAATTCCCCAAATCTAGCCAGAAGGTTATCTACCAGTCTCTGAAAGGTGGTGGGTGCATTTTGCAGTCCAAAAGGGAGCACATTAAATTAATACAGCCCTACATGGGTGATGAAGGCTGACCTTTCCTTGGCGGGGTCATCTAGTGGCACTTGCCAGTGCCCCTTAGTTAAGTCTAAGGTGGAGATGAACTGGGCACGTCCCAGTTTCTCCAATAGCTCATCTATGCATGGCATTGGATAGTTTTCTGGGAGAGTTACAGTATTTAGTTTATGGTAGTCCACGCAAAAGTTTAGGAACCAGAACCACTGGAGAGGCCCATGTACTCTCAGAGGGGCGGATTACACCCATCTGCAACATGTCCTTGATCTCCCTTTCTCTTGCGGTTTTGGCTTGAGGAGCCATCCGGTAGGGTTCAGCTCTAATTGGGCGAGCATCACCTGTGTCAATGGAGTGGTACGCCTATTCTGTCTGTCCTGGGGTGGCTGAAAACATTGGTACAAAGCTGGTGCACAGCTCCTGGATTTGTTGTCGCTGCTTACGTCCAAGGGTCATGGAAAGGCTCACCTCTTCTATGCCACCATTTCTTTTTCCTTCATAGTATACTCCTTCCGGCCACTCAGCGTCCTCTCCTCCCTGGGCTGTAAACTGGAGAACCTTGATTTCTGAGGAATAAAAGGGCTTTAGAGAATTAGCATGGTATACTTTAGGTAGGGCCTGGGAATGTTATGAGATAATTAACGGCTCCCAGGCACTCTCAGACCATAAATGGCCCCTCCCAAGATGCTTATTGGCCTGGAGCATTTTCAGGATCATGACTTGGTCACCTACTTCAAAGGTTTCAGAGTAGCAGCCGTGTTAGTCTGTATTCGCAAAAAGAAAAGGAGTACTTGTGGCACCTTAGAGACTAACAAATTTATTTAAGCATAAGCTTTCGTGAGCTACAGCTCACTTCATCGGATGCATTCAGTGGAAAATACAGTGGGGAGATTTATATACATAGAGAACATGAAACAATGGGTGTTACCATACACACTGTAACGAGAGTGATCACTTAAGGTTAGATATTACCAGTGGGAGGGGGGGAACCTTTTGTAGTGGTAATCAAGGTGGGCCATTTCCAGCAGTTGACAAGAACATCTGAGGAACAGTGGGGGCGGGGATAAACATGGGGAAATAGTTTTACTTTGTGTAATGACCCATCCACTCCCAGTCTCTATTCAAGCCTAAGTTAATTGTATCCAGTTTGCAAATTAATTCCAATTCAGCAGTCTCTCATTGGAGTCTGTTTTTGAAGTTTTTTTGTTGAAGAATTGCAACTTTTAGGTCTGTAATCGAGTGACCAAACAGATTGAAGTGTTCTCCTACTGGTTTTTGAATGTTATAATTCTTTATCTGATTTGTGTCCATTTATTCTTTTACGTAGAGACTGTCCAGTTTGACCAATGTACATGGCAGAGGGGCATTGCTGGCACGTGATGGCATATATCACATTGGTAGATGTGCAGGTGAATGAGCCTCTGATAGTGTGGCTGATGTGATTAGGCCCTATGATGGAGTCCCCTGAATAGATATGTGGACACAGTTGGCAATGGGCTTTGTTGCAAGGATAGGTTCCTGGGTTAGTGGTTCTGTTGTGTGATGTGTGGTTGCTGGTGAGTATTTGCTTCAGGTTGGGGGGCTGTCTGTAAGCAAGGGCTGGCCTGTCTCCCAAGATCTGTGAGAGTGATTGGTCGTCCTTCAGGATAGGTTGTAGATCCTTGATGATGTGTTGAAGAGGTTTTAGTTGGGGGCTGACGGTGATGGCTAGTGGCGTTCTGTTATTTTCTTTGTTGGGCCTGTCCTGTAGTAGGTGACTTCTGGGTACTCTTCTGGCTCTGTCAGTCTGTTTCTTCACCTCAGCAGGTGGATATTGTAGTTGTAAGAATGCTTGATAGAGATCTTGTAGGTGTTTGTCTCTGTCTGAGGGGTTAGAGCAAATGTGATTGTATCGTAGAGCTTGACTATAGACAATAGATCATGTGGTGTGGTCTGGATGAAAGCTGGAGACATGTAGGAAGGAATAGCGGTCAGTAGGTTTCCGGTATAGGGTGGTGGTTATGTGACCGTCGCTTATTAGCACCATAGTGTCCAGGAAGTGATCTCTTGTGTGGACTGGTCCAGGCTGAGGTTGATGGTGGGATGGAAATTGTTGAACTCATGATGGAATTCCTCAAGGGCTTCTTTTCCATGGGTTCAGATGATGAAGATGGCATGTTTATCATTCCAGGCCTTTTGCTCTTGTTGAGCATCCTGTAGGTTTTCTCGAGCAAGGGCTAGAGAGTCTTTGAGAGTGTTTTGCAGGTTGGTACATCAAAAGCAGGAAGCCTACTAAACAACCAGTGGGGTCACTGGACCATCAAAATGTTAAAGGAGCACTCAAGGATAAGGCAATTGCAGAGAAACTAAATGAATTCTTTGCGTCAGTCTTCACGACTGAGGATGTGAGGGAAATTCCCAAACCTGAGGCATTCTTTTCAGGTGACAAATCTGAGGAACTGTCCCAGATTGAGGTGTTGTTAGAGGAGGTTTTGGAATAAATTGATAAACTAAACAGTAATAAGTCAATAGGACCAGATGGTATTCACCCAAGAGTTCTGAAGGAACTCAAATGTGAAATTGAAGAACTACTAACTGTAGTCTGTAACCTATCATTTAAATCAGCTTCTCTACCAAATGACTGGAGGATAGCTAATGTGACGTCAATTTTTAAAAAGGGCTCCAAAGGTGATCCCGGCAATTATAGACCGGTAAACTTGACTTCAGTACCGAGCAGATTGGTTGAAACTATAGTAAAGAACAAAATTGTCAGACACATAGATGAACATAAGCTGTTGGGGAAGAGTCAGCATGGTTTTTGTAAAGGGAAATCAGGCCTCACCAATCTACTAGAATTCTTTGAGGGGGTCAACAACCATGTGGACAAGGGAGATCCAATGGATATAGTGTACTTTGATTTTCAGTGAGCCCTTGACAAGGTCCCTCACCAAAGGCTCTTAAGCAATGTAAGATGTCATGGGATAAGGGGGAAGGTCCTCTCATGGATTGGTAACTGGTTAAAAGATAGGAAACAAAGGGTAGGAATTAAATGGTCAGTTTTCAGAATGGAGAGAGGTAAATAGTGGTGCCCCCCAAGGGTCTGTACTGGGCCCAGTCCTATTTAATATATTCATAAATGATCTGGGAAAAGGGGCAAATGGTGAGGTTGCAAAATTTGCAGATACAAAATTACTATCAAGATAGTTAAGTCCCAGGCAGACTGCAAAGAGCTACAAAAGAATCTCTCAAAACTGGGTGACTGGGCAACAAAATGGCAGATGAAATTAAGTGTTGATAAAAGCAAAGTAGTGCACATTGGAAAACATAATCCCAACTATAAATACATATAAAACAATGGGGTCTAAATTAGCTCTTACCACTCAAGAAAGAGATTTTGGAGTCATTGTGGCTAGCTCTCTGAAAATATCCACTGAATGTGCAGCAGCAGTTCAAAAAAGTGAACAGAATGTTGGGAATCATTAAGAAAGGGATAGATAATAAGACAGAAAATATCATATTGCCTCTATATAAATCCATGATACATCCACATCTTGAATACTGCATGCAGATGTGGTCGCCCCATCTCAAAAAAGATATATTGGAATTAGAAAAGGTTCAGAAAAGGGCAACAAAAACTATGGGTATGGAACAGCTGCCATATAAGGAGAGATTAATAAGACTGGGACTTTTCAGCTTGGAAAAAAGACGATTAAGGGGGGATATGATAGAGGTCTATAAAATCATGACTGGTGTAGAGAAAGTAGATAAGGAAGTGTTGTTTACTACTTCTCATAACACAAGAACAAGGGGTCACCAAATTAAATTAATAGGCAGCAGGTTTAAAACAAATAATAGGAAGTATTTTTTCACACAATGCACAGTCAACCTGTGGAACTCCTTGCCAGAGGATGTTGTGAAGGCCAAGACTATAACAGGGTTCAAAAAAGAACTAGATAATTTCATGGAAGATAGGTTCATCAATGGCTATTAGCCAGGATGGACAGGGACAATGTCCCTAGCCTCTGTTTGCTAGAAGCTGACAATGGGCGACAGGGGATGGATCACTTGATGATTACCTGTTCTGTTCATCCCCTGTGAGACACCTGGCATTGGCCATTGTTGGAAGACAGGATACTGGGCTAGATGGACCTTTGGTCTGACCCAGTATGGCTTTCTTACGTTCTTATGAAAGATTGAAAAATTTGTGTGTGGTTAGTCTGGAGGAAAAAAGACTGAGAGGGGACATAACAACCTTAATGTATGTAAAAGATTGTTATAAAAAGGAGGGGTGATAAATTGTAGTTCTTACCCACTGAGGACAGGACAAGAAGTAAGGGACTTAAATTGCAGTAAGGGAGATTTAGGTTACACATTAGGAAAAACTTCCTAACTGTAAGAGTAGTTAAGCACTGGAATAAATTACCCAGGGAGGTTGTGAATATCTGAGATTTGGATGCTTTTAAGAACAGGTTAGATAAACACCTCTCAGAGATGGCCTAATACTTAGTCCTGCCTCAGTGCAGGGGACTGGACTAGATGACCTATCGAGGGTCCTTCCAGTCCTATGATACTATAACTACTCTACTCCTTGTCACTCTGGCCTGGTGTCATCTTTGACTCCTCCCTCTCTTTTCCTCTACACGTCCAGGCTGTGTCCAAGTCCTGTCACTTTTTCATCTACAGCCTTTAAATTCCTTCCTGTTTTTTTCTCGTCCATGCAGCTGAAGTTTTCTTATTTAAATCTTTCTCATGGCAATCAAGATATTGCCTCTTTCTCTATACTTTTGCGAACCCCCCAAGTTGGTCCCTCCAGTTAGTTTAAAATGTAGCTGCTAAGATTTTTGCATGTTGCTCTGACCATATCACCTCCATTATCTCACTAAGTTCCACTGCATAAATCTTAAGCTTCTTTTCCTACCATTTAGGGCCCTTCATAACTTTGACCTTTGATAATGGTCTATTCCTGTCTCGTATCACATCCCTTCTCCCTCCAAAGACTTCGTACCACAAATGCCAGTCGTGTCCTCTCAGGTATCAGCTTCTCATTCCAACCTCTCCGTAACTTCTTCTCCACTGCCCTTATGCATGGAACACCTTCCTTTCACTATCTGCGAAGCCACTACCTTTTCTTCCTTCACATCTTTTTCCACAAGAGCAACCTCTGCTATGACACCAGAGAAATCGGCTATTTGGGTTAACCGTAACTGGCTGACATGATTTTTACACTGAGTAAAATCAAATCATGTTTAATTTCATGCTAGTTAACATTTGCTATAACATGGCATTTCCAATGCATATTATGTATGTTTTTAATGCAAATCCAATCAAAGGTATGGAGCATTTTTATGTAACGTGGAATTTATATTTGATCAACTAATAGAACTTCTGGTGATTATGGAGTCTGAGATAAAGTTTAAGTTAAAAATAACATCAGTGGTAATGGAGAAAATCCAGTTTAGATCCTCTGTGATATGTCAGTGGAAAAGAGTAAACAGGTTATATTTAAAGTTCATTCTGCCACTGTATTTTGAGTTGAATACTATCTATATTACTAAAAATTATTACATGAGAACAGGAATTTTGTTCTTAGCTCAGCTGCTCCTGCTGTTTATTTCCTCAATTGATTTCCTAATCTTCCTTTTGATATGTGGCTTTTTTATCTTTCCTCTTAACATTTGTTAAATCACTGCAGACTTATAAAACCCTGAAAATTGGGTTAATGATGGAAAATAGTTTTAAACCCTAAACTGTAGCATTACAAATGTACCAGCTATGTATGCGACATGGTTAAAGTAAGCCTCCTGTAGCTTTGTAATGAGCATTCATTTTCTTCCAATACTTGCAGCTGTATCTGGCATGTGATGTTAATCTCATGTGTAAGGCCAAAATTGTATTAATGTTTTCAGAAATTATCTGCTATGTCTGATTTTTAAAATATGTGCATATATATTTTTTTTAATCCCACAGATGTATCTTGTGATTTTTCCAGAGGGAACTCGTTACAATCCAGAGATGCCAAAAGTCATTGCAGATAGTCAGTTATTTGCTGATAAAGAAGGTAAGCAAAACTTCAAAGAACTTTGGTGAATGAAGAGGGAGAGAAAATTATTCTTTTATAACATCACATGTATGTGTTTGTGTGAGTGAGATAGAGAACGAGAGAGACTTTTTTGTTTATTTGGTAACATATAAAAGATTACTTCATATGTCTTCTGATTTGAATTAGGAATTAAGTTTGTCCACTCCATAAATCACTCTTAACAAAATGACAACCTTCATGCGGTGCTTCTGTTAAGTGCTGGGGGGTTTTGTGGTCTGTGTTTTGTACAAATGTACCAACATACCAATGTCGTCAATTGGCCACTGGACATCGTTTTACCGACCTCCAAGTGAACGTAGCAATGATTATACGTCCTCATAAATTTGTAGTTGTTGCTACCTACCCAAGCTATATGAAAGAAGAAGAAAAACAACAAAATCAGCTACCATTTTTATTTTGTCATTATTGATTTACTGATGTTTTTTAATAAAATAGTAGTTTACTTTTTGAAGTTTTAATGTATGTTTTCACTTTGTACAAGCTTGTGTCCATTTTCTAAAACAAGGTTGTCTGTTTGATTTTTATCTATATATATCTATACTTCAGGGGAATTACTTCAGAAGAACATGGATCAGACTACTGGTCCATCAAGTTCAGCATCTTGCCTCTGATGATGATCAGTACTACATGTGTAATGAACCCATTGTATAGAATGACCCGCCCAAGGGAAAAGTTTGTTCCTGGCATTCATTTCTAGGAGCCCTCATCGTGGATCAGGACCCCATTGTGCTAGGCACTGTATAAACAAAGGACAGTTCTTGTCTCAAAAAGTTTACAATCTACGTACAAGACAAGAGACTACAGATGGTGGAGTACAAAGGAACAATGAGACCATATTGATCAGCATAATAGGCTGTGGTCTCAGCACACCAGTGCTCTAACTGTTGAGGTTTTTGTAGGCATTATGACAGAGGAGAGTTTGAAGGAGGATAATGAGTTCGTTTGGCAGAAGTTTATGGGGTGCTCCTTGCATGTGGTCAAGGAAAGCAAGGGAAAAAGCATGAAGGTGCTTGTTTGAAAATTTAATAAGTAGGCAGTGGAAGCTGACATCATGAGCCAATTGAACACAGGAGTCAACATCTCCAAATGTTTGCACTTTTAAGTGTAGCTGTTGGGAGAATGCATTTCTTGGTTTTTGTTTGTCCTTTTTCATTTTTTTTTTCCTGTTGATCAGAAGTGAAATCAAAAATACAACAATGGTTCTCAGAAAGTCATTTCTGTGACACTGAATTGAATTGAGAAGTATGTGAATCAGCATGCTGATATTGTCAGGCTGTTGAACTTTTGTTAATTTTAGCCCAAAGAGAGATGGGTTTTTTTCTGCTTCTCAAGAAGAATGGAATTTGTGTATATGTACGTTGTGTGCATGTTTAAGTCATAATGTATACGTCGCTTCAGTTTCCTGTTGAAAATGAGCGACGGGTGTTAGTGATATTTTTTCCTGGCCTTAATTATATCTGTTCTATTTTGTCATGTTATTATGTTTTTTTCATGGTCCTTGATGTTTCATAGCATCTGTTTACTTATTCCAGCACCTTCTGGGACGATATATTCTGTTGTTGTTCTAAATCTTAAGAGAAACTCTTGTTCAAAAATACTAAAAATTGATCCTTTTAATATAAATATTTCTAGGTTATAAAATGCTTTTAGTTTTAAAGCAGAATCTTCCTCTTCTGCATTTTTCTAATTCTCACATTTTGTTGGATAAAAATGGTCTTTCCTCAACCCCTCAGGCAAGATATAATAGCTCAGTGTGGATTTGTTCCTGCTTCCATTCATGACAATGGAAAGAGTCTTAAAGTAAAGTTTACTAATATGTTATGAAATATCATAAAAATGAACTACAGTTGTGAAAATAGTGCATTTTGTTTGCAGTATCCTTTTTTGTTCACTTGTAATTTCACAAAATTTAGTAATTCAATTGTAATTTCACAATTTAGTAATTCAGAATTCGTTGCCTACTGTTTAAACTTTGCTTGACTTGGACAATAAAAATAGTCTGGTCAGTTTTATCTTTTGTTACAGTCAGTTCCACTTTGATTTTTATGCACTAGCACAATGAATCAATGTTTGGGTTGCAAACACTGTAAGGTGTTGTTTTTTTTTTCCCTAAAAAAATTGAAACTTGAATAAAAATACAAGGAGACATTTCTATTGATATTTTTTTAAGTTTATTTTTGCTAAACTTAAATTTTGATACAAAATTTATTGAATATAATTATCTTAAAATATTTGTTCAGCATCAGTTGAAGTGATGAGACCTAAAGCATAAAAAATGTTGCTGTAACTACTATATGAATATACAAAATTGTTGAAGATCACAAAGCTGTCCCAGATCACACAAAGTTCTTTTATACTTTGTTCTGGTGTTTGAGCTCTGGAAACATTGACTGCTTTGAGCATGATTGAGTATACCTGAGAAGTTTATTTTGCTTTTACAAAGTGAGAAGTATGGAAACCTTCCTCTATTTTTACCTTCTGTAGGACAAATTGATTCCCTGGGCAAGCTTTCTGAAAACAGGAAGAATTTATTTCCCCTCTCCCCCCAATCTTTGGTGTATAAGATAGATATGTATCTTTGTCTGATTATTGATATTAGTTAAACATCAGTTATAAAAAGGCTGCAGTGACTACACATTCAAATTGACTGGATTGCAAGATAGTTTTGGGACTGTATAAGAAAAAAATCAGACACTTTGGTGAACATCCAAGGACTTGATTTTCAGGTTACTGACCTGAAATACATGCCCGTGACATGATGCAATGTGAAAATGTAAATAAGCTTAAATGTGCATGGATAAGATGGAAGAATATCAAACACAAAGAATTTAAGCCAGTTGAGATCTCTGGTGAAACAGAGAGGTGATTTTTATTTTTTTTATTTTAGTTTATTAAATAGATTTCCACGTGATGGTTTGCTGAACCATGAAATTTGGGATCTTGTCTGCCTGATTTGGTTAGGAAGCCTCCTGTTTCTAAAACAGAAGCAAATGAGATGCATAGAATTGTTTCTGCCTTGTGGAAATCTGGGTATGAAGAAGATGAGGCTGAAGATTGTGGAACATGGGGAAACTTCCCTGTTAGGAAAATGGGCCTCCTCCTTACCCCAGTGCTCTCAGAAAAAAGGATAGATTCTCTAACATGAAAAATGAGCTCAATGAACTGGATTTGAAAATTGCCATGATGCACTCTGCCAAGTTCTCAGTTGAGTATATTGCCAGGTTTTTTGTTTACAAAAATCCAAAGGATGCCAGAAACTTCTGGAGGCTAAAGATAGAGGTAGGGGGCATTAATATTCCTGTTTGGGGGAGAAACTGAAATGGACAAACACTGATTAGACAGTACAATCAAATATTCCTGTATATCAGATGAAAAATATTATAAATTGTTCCACATCCTTAAACCTGTGTGTGCAAATATGAGTTAATTTGTAGCCTACAATCTATCCCATAGATAGTATCTGTAGATATGAAAGGGAATGGATACAAAAATACGAAAAGTATGAAAGAACAGCTTTTTTCTGTGATCTGGGACAGCTTTGTGATCTTCAACAATTTTTGTATATTCATATAGTAGTTACAGCAAACTTTTTTTATAGCGGACTTGCTTCAGAAATAACTTATCTCCATAGCATTCCTGTAGTACATCATACTGGATGCTGTAAAGCAGGGGTTCTCAAACTGGGAGTCACGACCCCTCAGGGGGTTGCAAGGTTATTACGGGAGGGGGTCGCAAGATGTCAGCCTCCACCCCAAACCCTCTTTGCCCTCAGCATTTATAATGGTGTTAAATATATTTAAGTGTTTTTAATTTATAAGGGGGGTCGCACTCAGAGGCTTGCTGTGTGAAACGGGTCACCAGTACAAAAGTTTGAGAACGATTGCTGTAAAGTATTTTGGATGGAGTCTATGCCTCAGTTTCAAATTATGCCCCAGTGAGTAGGGGGCTGAACCCTGATGGGCTGCTGTGAAGTTAACTTTTTACTACTACTATAGCAGAAGTAGAAGTAACTTTGAGCCAGGGGAAGCAACCTCCATGACATTGCCTACGAGCATTTTGTCAGTAGAGAGGCTTTCAGAAAAACTGAAAAAGACCATATATGCATTTTTTCCCATGTGTTCATTTTGTTGTTGTTTATATTTGGGCGAGGAAGCACTGTTATTGATAATTGGTAAAATAGTCGAGAGTTTTACCACTGAATTCATTTGGGCCAGGATTTCACCCACTGCTTGTAAGGTACTTTTGAATATGTAAAGGACATAGAAGCACTGTTTATAAACATGAGTTCTTTGAATTTTAAAAATGTTTTACTCATCAAGATCTAAGTGTTGTGTTATTTTTCACTTTTTAAATTATAGGCTGAGATTTTAAAAGGAGCCTAAAGAAGTTAAGCACCCAAATCCCATTGTAATTCCTTTAGGTTCCATTGAAAATTCCAGGCATGAGTGTATTCTAAAATACTAATATAGGCATTGCTTTATTGAGATGTTGATTGTGTTGTGGTATGGTGAGATACTTGTATAATCAAATATTGAGGTGACATCAATTCTAAGGAACTAAAAATATTTACTATTCACATTCAATGGGTGCCAGAAAGTTCTAGGCAACCTCTTACATTTTAGTTGGAATAAGAATAGTCAACATTTTAAAAACAAAATCAGATATTTGATGCAATTCAGTGCATTTCAGAAGCGAAAAATGTACTCTCCAGAAAGAAGTATTTAATGAGCCTGTGATATAAAAGTGATTTCTGAGAGGCATGATACAACAATACCCAGAAAAATAAGGATGCTCTGTAGAGAGAGGGAAATCACTTGAACCTTTCATTCAGCTTGGTGCCATAAATATAACAATTCAAGAGACTTTATAGGCATAACAATCTATGCAAGTTTTGTCAGAGGGCAAGAGAGGCCCTCGGGTATCTGTCAGAGGCAGACACAACCTACCCCATGATAGGGTTACACACTATGTCTGCATTTGATCCCCTGTATCCATTTATAGTCTATTCCTGACATGGTATAGGTGACTGTGTAATACAATGCCATATCTCCTTTCTCCCAGAGTCGGGCACAATTGTTTTCCTCATCATTTTCTGATGAGATGTCTTTTAATGATTCCTGATAATTTGAGGAAATTTCTTTCTCACGCTTCTTCGTATTTGGGGTATTGGAGTAGAAAGTGTGTCCATTTCAGTTCCCCCGTGTCCCATTGTGTGCATAGTCACTCCTTTCCACATTTAGACTATGTTTTTTGCGTCCCGCTTTCCACGAATTCCATATTTCAGTTTGTGGTCACTGATTCTGCAGTTGGGGAAAGTCTGTCTTAGTTTTGCAAATTTCATTGTGATGAGGTAGTTAGCTACCTGGTTGTGATAGTTCTGTGTATGATCTGTAGCAGTCCAGTTTGTTGGTGTCTTTGGTTTGTTCTTCCCAATGACATGTATACTTGTATTTTAGGTAGTGGTCTAGCATCTTAAGCAGCTCTCAGTTTTTAATTGTTGACTGCACTGGTCAGAGGTTTTGAGTTGTTGAGCCTGAGGAGCAATAACATATAGGTGTGGATTGTATTTTAATTTGGATTTAGTATTTGATCATTTAGTTCTTTGCAGTGGAAGTAGTGTTTACTGCCTTCTTTGGTAAAAATCTACAAACCCTTGATAGCATATTACTGGCCCTCTGCTGGAGACAAATATTGCTGTAAAACGCACAAAATATACATACATTTTTCTTTACACTTTTACATCTAAGTTAGGAGCTGCTCTACACTTCACTATAGATAACATGTTTAATTGTGATCTTTCTCTAGTGGTTAGGCCTATACCATCACAAACAGGAAAGCAGGACCTCATTTTCAACATTCTATTAGGTTTAGTAAAACATGAAATTCACTAGATTTCACAAAGGGCACTCAAAAGTTTTGAAAACAAATGGCAGTGAACTTGAGCCTTGCCATTCCTAAAATTCCTAACTTTTGAACTGATAAAAAGATATTTTAAAATGATCAAAAATTAAACTTGGCTTATTATTACCAAACCAAGACAAAACAATCTCCCCAGGCAAAATGCATTCAGGAATTTTCTATAAATGCCTATGCCAGAAACTAGACACATTTTTGCACACATGTTCATACCCACACCAAATAAAAATTAATTTATTAAATGAAGAGAGTTGAAAATATTTATTTTAAAATGTTATTTAAATGTAAATATTATCTTGATTGAGATTGCTCTTTCAATTTAAGCTTATTCTGCATGTACAAACATTTGTCTTAAATTATCTGTAAAAGTGGTCTGTAAAAGTGATATTTCAATTGACTTAATTAGGTCCTGATACTTGTTTTGGTTTGCATTTCAATAATTTGTAGTATTTTTATATCTAGAAATGATTATTTGGAACCCCCTCTTACAGAAATAGCAGCTTTGGTGATATCTTGCTTTTGCATACTTTCTTATAGAAGCAAATTAAATACAAAATACAGCACGTACTGGGGTTGGTTTGTTATGGGAAAGCCCTGCTGCATTGGGTGTCAGTTTCTTTCCTTGTAGTTAAGTATATAGTAACAGGAGTCCATCTTACCCAGAAGGGTTTGTAATACTCATATTAATGTCTTTAATTATCATTTGAGTCCTACCTCTTGAAATTGGTGGGAAGGCAATGCAGAAATGGCATTCTTGACTGTGACGGGTTGTTACGCAGCACTTCTCTTTAGAATTGTTCATTGTCACAGGCAGTGTAGGATAGGGCATTCTCTTTTGCTTGTTCTAAAAGAAACAGTAATAAGGAAGGGACATTGTTATCCCAAGCCATAATCAAAGGCTAAAATATTTAACCTAAGGTTCCATACTTAGGCAACTAATTAAGTAACCTGATTTTCTTTCTTCTTCGAGTGCTTGCTCATGTCAATTCCGTTCTAGGTGTGCGTGTGCCCATGTGCATGGTCGTCGGAGATTTATGCCTTAGCGGTACCCGTAGGGTCGGATATGGCGCCCCCTTGAGTGCCGTGCTCATGTGTCGGTATATCAGGCACCGCCAGCTCTGCACCCTCTCAATTCCTTCTTACCACCCATGGTGACTAGTCGGAGTGCCTTTCCTTGCATAGCAAGGACTAGCAGCTTTGTCTCTTCTGACTTCGAGCCTTAGGGCCTCGTAAATAGTTGTTTATAGTAGTTAGTGTTAAGTAGTTAAGTGTAGTTAGAAGTTAGAGTCCCAGCAGTGATTTTGCCCCAAGCGGGGCATGCCTCGGTCGCCAGGGCTTAAGCCCTGTGTGGACTGTAACAGGCCTATGCCTGTAAGTGACCCCCACAGCAGCTGCCTCAAGTGCTTGGGGAATCACATTTGAAGGACAAGTGTTGTATTTGTAAAAAAATCTTGGCCCAGAACTCAGAAAGAGTGGGATAGTTGGTTGAGGGCTCTCCTCATGGAGGCTGCCCTTCATCTGGCTTTAGAGCCATTCCCACCAAGACTTAACTCCTAGTATCTTGGCCTTGGTGCGCAGTGAACCCATGGCACTGGGTTCCACCTGGCACCACTCCCCATCACTCGTGCCCAGAAAGAAAGCTAAAAATCAGGGCTCCCCGGCACCGTGCAAGAAAGGCCATGGGGCATCGGGCAAAGGACACAGTTTGGACTGCCCAGCCACTCCAGAGCCAAGTGGATGTGCCTCCCTGGTCGGGGCCCTTAACCCCTTAAAGGATCCACCACCAACTCCCAGGAGTCATAGGGGACCCAAACTTGTGGCGACATTGATGCCTTCCCAAGCTCCCCTGGCACTGAGAGAGCAGAGGCCTCTGCCCATGCCACAGGAAACATCAAAGTCTCCCTACAAGGGAAAGCCAGCCTCGAATACCACCCTCCACCCCCAGGGGGGCAGTGGAGTGCTGCCGATCCCCCGAGCCGAGGCAGTGCTCTCCATCTCCACGTCGCAGATCTCCGTCGTCACAGCCCAGATCCTCTGGGTTCACCCTCAGTCACCGGCACTGCATTCATGATTCCTGCCATCTCAGCGCGGATAACCTAGGAGGAGGCACCGGTCTTCATACTACCAGCACCGTTTGCCCTCCCGCTGGTCGTCCTCTCGGCACAGATCTCGGTCGCATGCCCCGTGGGAGTGCTCCCATCATGATACCGATCCCCCTTATACTGGCACCAATCCTACCACTCCAAGCACTAGTCTCTGGCGGTGACAGTCAGCAAGTAGACCCAGGCTACGATGGCTCCACGATAGTCACCAGAAGGGCAATTTAACCCCTCACCGAGACTCCACCAGTGCGACTGGATACCTGAGGCCTCATTGACTTCTATGGCACCACCTAGGCAGCAAGGACAGTGACCAGTGCAGGGGCCTTATTGGAGTGTGTGGTGCATGACGAATTTAGAAAACAAGCCCAAGAGAAATAAAGTATATTTGATAATCAGCAGTACGGTTCTGATGTGATAGATATGCAATTTCCTGCAATATCCTTGAAAAACCTTACTGAATTAAGTTTAAGTATCTTTGGAGTCCATTGTATTAAATGCAAAGGTTATGTGTTATTGTAGGCTGGGTTTCATGTAACTTCTGTAGGGGGAGGTGAATGCAAATTTCCTACCCCCTGCATATGCAAAAAAAAAGTCTAGCCTTTTGAAGCTGCGCCCTGAGGAGTGGACCATTGTCATAAGAACATAAGAATGATCATCCTGGGTCAGACCAATAGTCCATCAAGCTCAGTGTTCAATCTTCCAACAGTGGCCAATTTCATTATCAACATTGAATTTCATCTGCCATTTTGTTGCCCAGTCACCCAGTTTTGTAAGATTCCTTTGTAATTCTTCACATTCTGCTTTGTTTGCTGATCACCTGTTCTTGGAATCTGAAGATCAAAGGCCCAACCTGTATAAAGGAAAGACTGAATTATTCGTGGTTGTGCTAATTATGAGCTTAGGCTGTTATGAACTTGTAACCACAGAAAAAACCCTTGGTGGAGTTTGAAGGACTGATTCCTTCCAAAGCCCTTCAGGTGTGACCTTTAGTAAGTTTATTAACAGAGGCGACGTGTGGGGGAGCATGTAGGGTCACGTGCCCTCTCCCCAACTTCTGCCAGTTTTTTCCACCCCCCGCTCAGCCACATGGTGCAGCCAGATCCCTCCTCCCTGCCAGCAGCTGCCAGACCCAGCAAGCTGCATGCCATGGGGAGAGGCAGGAGCAACACCTGGAAGCTTCAGGGAGGGGCCACTGCTTTCTGGGAGGGGAGATTGAGGGTACGTCTCCCGGGGGGAAGGGGCAGCACATGACTCAAGCTGTTCAAGAGGCAGCCAAACCTTTAAACTGTGGGTCCCCCATCAGCAGGTATAGGTCATCTCTGCTTATTAGCATGTGTCTAGGTTCTTTTATTTTTATTAATATTTTTCTCTGCAATGCTTTCACCTTACAAATAAATGTGCTTGCTTACAGGGAGCTGTATGGTAACTTGTAACTGCTGACAGTTACATTGTTCATAGTGCTGAAAAGAGAAAGAAGCGCACAGATGCTGGCCTGTTTAGGCAGTCTGGCTTGCTGGGGAAATCACAGTGTGGGCAGGGAATTGTGGAGCCTGGAAAATCCCCAGGCAGGAGGGCAAGAGATGCGGATCTCTACCCAAGGGAAGTGATGGCTAAAGAGCCAGGAGCCTAGAGTTGGGTGCCATTGGTAGACCACAGAGGGGGAATTCAGGCATAGTTGCCCTGAACTATGATATCTGGTAATGCAAGTCCAGCCCTACGTTGGATGTTCCAAAGTCATGAACAAAATGGCATTGTCACCAGAGTAGAAGTGTCTTTCAAACACAGCAGTGAGATGGTTTGTTGTGTAATATAGCCTATCAGACATATGGTACGTTCTGCATCATGATTTTCATTTTAAGAGTTCGCAAAACAAAACAACCTTCACTTGCTACTTGTCTGTATGTTTTCATATGTTTTCTTGATGTTCCCCCTTCACCTTCCTCCTCTGTCTCCAAAGTCCCTCCACCAGGAAGTTGCATATTTGTTCCTTGATTTTATGAATCTTTTGGGGGGGATTTATAAATTTCTGATGCTAGACTCATTTTAAGATTGTGGCCTAACAAATGGTTTTCTGTCTGTGTGGGTGGTCTGGTAATGTGTATCTTATTGGTTGGATAGCAGACAGTGTCTTTATCTGAAGATACTAGAAACAGGAGATGTGAATTTGCTGCAGAGCAGCTAACTCGCCCACTGTGGAAATAGCTGTGATATTTTTGTAACCTCACTTTTGATCAGTTCTTTAGCATAGTGGTGTTATCATAGTTCTCTACAGTCTAGTCCTGTAAAGGGAGAGTAGGTGACCCTAATAATATAAGAGACTCCCACCCAGACATCCCAGGTTAGCAAGGGCGGCTTCTTCCATACTTAACTTAGAACTGTCTTTCTCTGTTTAACTTTTAAAAACAAAGCTGTTAACCATGTAGAGTGAAGAAACTGTAGGACTTATCCAGCTTGTCAGCAGAATTTATCACTTATCAATAGATATAACCATACAGTAGAACCCTGATTTTATGAACATCAATCTTCTGAATGATCGGTTATATGAACGATTTTTCTGCTGTCTAAGCCAGGTTCCTGCTGCCAAATATGAACTTCAGTCCTTCAACCAACATTCAAGGAATTGTACAGGGTTAAAAACGAAGAGATTTGATGGCAAGGGATTCCGTTCTCTCAAAGAAAAATCATTTTTATTGTATACATTTATTATTGTTCATTATGTATACTATGCACTGTACCTATTGTAATTTTCAGATGTTCGATGTTATGAACTTTTTGATTTTATGGACTGTTCAATTCTCAATTAGTTCATAAAATAGGGCTTTTACTGTATATAAATCCAATCAGCTGGATATTGATCTATCTGAACCTATTAGAAAGTATTTTAAAAGTGTTAAATTCAATGATTCTCTCGCCGCTTTCATCCACAGAAAATACCATTGTGGAGTTTTAAAATTAACATTGCTAAATCTTGTATTTTTCTCCATAAACCTCAAAATTGCTCTGTGAACCATGATGTTCTTGGTGGGGATTGGGGTGAGACAGAATACTTTGAAAGTATCCATAAATGTTGTTAGAATGTAATGAGTATGTCCCATAGATGTTTCTTACTCGTTGGTCTGTTCGTTGGGTGGAGTTTCCCATAAGTAAGTTTTGGAATTTCACAGTGTCCCTGAATTTTTGGTAATCACAATCGTAATTTTTTTTTTGCCTTGCAGAAGACTTTTCATTTATCTCTGGAGGACGAAGATTGGTGGGAGGAAAGGAGGTGTTTGCATTTCCTGTGTTCTCACTGTGTGAGAATCCTAATGTGTATTTTTGGAAAAGTAGATTTTGGACTACTCAGAGAGTTTGTGAAGATGTTTAAGTTTTACAAGTTAGCTAGTCTTATGGATTTCTTCGCTATGTTAGACAGTGTCTCTGACCGTTGCTGTAGGAAGCCTTTTGTGTCTGATTTTTAGATTAGAACAATGTCCAGGTTAGTCCCTTTGGACTCTCAGTGGAGATACTCAAGGGATTCCGATTCAAATTAGATTTTCCTGTGTCTGAACATAGTAGGAAATATCATGGCTCCTCTCCTCCAGATATGTTCTCTCTTGGTCTGTGGTGAATACAGTTTCTGGGGGTAAGATTAAAAAGAGGGGAACCAGCTGACCTAACATTAGTCCTGGATGATCACTGAGCCAGGTTTCTTGTCCAGTGATTTGTCTGCAGTAAAATTATGAATGGTATAAGGCATATTAGACACTGATCTTTAGTTGATCAACCTGACTCTGAGGTCTAGGTTTCAGTCTGTTTTGGGCTCTGGTGACACAGGCATTCACTGACTTTACCAGATTCATTATAACTATCCACTGATTTTTCCAGGATCTGGTTGGCATTTTCTCTGTTCGTTGCCTTCAGATACGACTTGTATCGAGGAGGAAAAAAAGTGAATGGTCAGACATTTATATATCTATTTTTAATTTAAAAGGTTAATTTCTAAAGATGGTGGTGGCTGGGGCTTTCACGCTCATGAGGGAAAACTTCCCATTCATCTCTGCTAAGTGGTTATTTTTTCTGAGTTGAAATAATCTTTACTTTTACTAGATCTGTTCACCAGAATGATACTTGAAGCATCGTTGTGCTCTTGATTTTCTTTAGATTATCTGACCATTTTAATAGAGGCCAGTTCTTTTTTGGTTTTATTGGCCTCCCTAGCTTGTCTGTTAAGACTTTGTATTTTTTATAATAGTTTACTAACTTGATAAAATTCAAAAATTAGGTTCTCCTCTATATAATAGCAATGAGAATAGCATTACAAGGTAAAGTATGACATTATTAGATATTTAGCTTGTTTTCTTTGGCTTTTAAAGTAAAATCTCATGACCTCAAATATTTTAACATAGAGTCTTAACTTTGTATTGCCCAATATTAAAAACAGTTTAAGCACAGCTTGTTTTGTGAATTGCATGCAGACAGGCTGCCAAAATAATTGTAACTAGTTGTTTTTAAATTATGGTATGTTGACTTTAGCAAAGATTATCAAGTGATTGCAAGAATATCTAACATTTTTTATAAAACAGATACTTTTAAAAGATGTGATGTATGCCCAGTACTTTCATTTGTCTACAATATACTGAGCTAGGCATATTAAATAGTGCATTACAGCTTTTATTTTTTAAGATATTTCTTGGACCATCTTCATTATTAACCAAATGGAAGGCCCAAAATCAGAGCTTACTTTGTGCTTAGGCCTTCAGAGCTCACCAGTAACTCCTGGAATGGGAAGGAAATGAACTCTACTTTCACAGTTAACAGCTTCCCAGTGACCACCCTAATCTCCAAAACAGGATCATATTTTCAAAATTTCATGTTCATTGAGTGCTTGCTCATATCCATTCCATGTTAGATGTGTGCATACCCCATGCACCATTGCCAGAGATTTTTCCCTCACTGGTATCCATCAGGATGGCTCTAGTACCTTCTGGTGCCACGTTCTTATGTACTGGTATAAGGGGTGCCACCAGCCATGCACCCTCTCAGTTCCTTGTTTCCGCCCACAACTGTTGCTGGAACAACACCTCCTGCTTCAGCAAGGTTTCCCTCTCCCTATTGTCAAGGGACTGGGGTCAGGCATGCCCTGGTCCCTGGGTTTCAAACCTTGTGCTTCCTGTGGCAAGCCTATGCCCATGAGTGACCCACACTCCAGCTGAAGTTTTTGGGAGAGACTTATGTGAGAGACAGGTGACAGATCCCTCTGGACTTTTGACCCCGTACAAAAAGGGACTCAGAGATTAGAGGTTATCTAAATGGAAGCCGTGTTCAGACCAGCCTCAGAGCCAGGCCACTCCCATTCTGCACCAAGCACTTGAGACTCTGTACAAAGTGCTCCTCCGGCAACACGCGCTTCCTGGCACCATTCCCCATCTCCAGTGACGAGAAAGCAGCACACTGACAGAGGGTGCTCACCGATGCAGAAGAAAGACAAACATGGGGAAGGCAGTAGAGTGTGACCAGGCCACTCCTCCAGCCCAGGTCCCACGGTGGCACCATCGACTCCATTCAGAGCATTGAGTCTATCCACCTCGAGGTTTCACATCTTCTGAGAGCTCGGAATGCACTGACGGGTCACTGAGCAGATCCTTTTCCTCTCACCATGAGTGGTCCCTTCACCCGGAATTCACCAGGTTTATCTTCCAAATGGGGTGGGTCTCCTCAGGTAGACTTGTTTGCGACCGAACAGAACAGGAAATGTCATCAGTTCTGCTCACTCTGCAGGCACAGCCCAGGTTCCCTCTCAGATGCCTTCCTGCTTCCCTGGACAGAGCTCCTGTTCTACACATTTCCCCCCAACCCCTCTGGTTCACAAGGTCCTCCTGAAAATCAGATGGGAGAAGGCAAAAGTCTTATAGCTTCAGCATGGGCATGCCAGCAGTGGTTCGTCACGCTACTGGGTCTATCAAGAGCAATCCTGCTTCCACTCTGCCCTGGCCTGATCTCTCAAGACCATGGTCGGTTACGCCACCCAAATCTCGATTCCCTTCACCCACCAGTGCATGGATGTTACATGGCTGAACGCAAAAGAGCAGACCTGTTCATAACAAGTTTGGCAGGTCTTGTTAGGTATTAGGAGGCCATCCACTAGGGCCGAATATAAGCACTTCTCAATTTGGGCATCCCAACAAGGCCTCTCTCCAGTTCCGTCTTCCCTTTAGTCTGTCTCGGACTACTTGCTCCATCTAAAACAGCAAGGTCTGGCCTTCGCATCTTTCAAAGTGCATTTAGCAGCAGTTTCAGCCCTTCACCTACCTGTGAATGGAAGGTCAGTGTTCTCTCACAAGAGGATGGTCCTTTTACTTAAGAGACTGGAGAGACTTTATCCTCAGGTCCATGAGACAATTCCCCCATGCAACTTAAACCTGGTTTTCTCAAGGCTCAAGACTTCACTTTGAGCCACTAATGTCGTGCCCTCTACTGTTTCTCTCTTGGAAGGTCGCCTTCTTGGTGGCGATCACCTCACTCAGAAGGGTCTCTGAAATCAAAGCTCTTATGTCAGAACCACCATACCTGGTTTTCTTCAAGGACAAGGTCCAACTGCGACCCCACCCAGCCTTCCTGCCAAAGGTGGTTTCGCAGTTCCATAGCAACCAGGCCATTTTCCTGTCAGTCTTCTTCCCAAAGCCTCACAAGAACTCAGAAGAGCAGTTGTACATTAGGCGTGCCCTCACCTTCTATATCAAGGGGACTAAATCCTTTCGCAAATCCACACAACTCTTTGTAGCAGTAGCAGAAAGGATGAAAGGGTGTCCAGTGTCAGCCCAGAGAATCTCATCCTGGATAACCTTGTGCATTTGGGCATGTTACGAGCAGGCAAATGTCCCACCTCCAGTCATCTTAACCATTCACTCCATTAGAGCTTGGGCTTCTTCAGCAGCATTCCTAGTGCAGGTTCCAATCCAAGACATTTGCAGGACTGCAACTTGGTTGTTGGTGCATACCTTCACATCGCACTACACCATTACCCAACAGGCTCAAGATGATGCCAGGTTTGGAAGAGCAGTGTTGTTGTCAGCATGTTCATGAACTCCAAGCCCACCTCCTGAGGTACTGCTTATGAGTCGCCTGAATGGACGTGAGCAAGCACTTGAAGAAGAAAAAACAGTTACTAACCTTCCATAACTGTTGTTCTTTAAGATGTGTTGCTCATGTCCATTCCATGACCCACCCTCCTACCCCTCTGTCGGAGTTAGCCAGCAGGAAGGAACTTGAGAGGGTGCGTGGCTGGCAGTACCCCTTATACTGGCGCATAAGCGCACAGCACCAGAGGGAATAGAACTGGCCCAACAGATACCATTGAGGGAAGAATCTCTGGCAGCGGTCGCACACACACCTAATGTGGAATGGACATGAGCAGCACATCTTGAAGAACAGCAGTTATGGAAGGTTAATAACCGGGTTTTTTCTGTAAGTACCTACATGGGGAACAAATATGGAATAATGGGCTCTTCAGACTAGCAGAGAAAAGCATAACACAGTCTAAGGCTGGAAGTTGAAGCTAGACAAAGTCAGACTGGAAATAAGGTGTAAATTTTTAACACTGATGCTACTTAATCATTGAAACAATTTTCCAAGGGTCGTGGTATCACTGGCAATTTTTAAATCAAGATTGGATGTTTTTTCTAAAAGATATAGTCTAGGAATTATTTGAGGAAGTTCTATGACTTGTGTTATACAGGAGGTCAGACTAGATGATCACTGTGGTCCCTTATGGCCTTGAAATCTATGAAAACAGCTTAGCACCTAATAACTCCCATATAGACACCTAAATGAATGACCGGTCATGAAAAGAACTCTGTTCCCATTTAGGCTTGATTTCCAGTTGTGCTCCTCCCCTATTAAGACTAATGATCCCATTCATGGTCATACTTTTTAAAAAAAACTAACAAAACACACTCCTCTGAGTACTGTGTACACACAGAGTTTGAAAATCATGTCAGTATAGAGTTAATTGAACATGCGCAAATCCTAGAGCATTCCTTGAATGTAGAGAGGGTTGGTTTTTTTCTTTGTCTGAATGGATGTAAATGTTTCCAGAAAGATCTACATGGTGATGGTAGCAGGGGGAATGATAAATTTCAGGCCACAAGGAGTATATTTGGGGAAAATGAAGCAACATTAGGTTTGTTGAATGGAACGTCCACACCCATAACTATATAATTGCAGGTACAATACTGTAATCTTCAGCAACATATTTACCGAATAAATATTTTGAAACACAACATAGCGGCATCGTTTGAAGTGACAGTTCACAAAATAGAAAAATATGGCCACCATATTATGCTTCTAAATATTTACATAATTGATGTACAATTGAGTAAACAAATATCACTGGGGCAAGTAGGGCTTGTTGTATATGAGGTGTACCTCATTCAGTGCACTAAATGCACCGATAACAACTATGTGGGTGAAATGAGACAATCATTACACTCTCAAATGAACTCGCATAGAGAAATGATAATAGACAAAAACACTGTATCACCTGTGGGTGAACACTTTTTCACAAAGCAATCACTCTATAGCTGACCTCTGAGTCCTCATCCTGAAAAGATGAGGACTTCACCTTCAAAAGTTGAGCCTGGGAGCTTAAATTCATAACTTTGCTAGATACTAAAAATCATAAACTGAATAGAGACACTGGATTTATGGCTTATTACAACAATCTAGAACCCATTTAACCCTCTTCCCCCCTCCAGCTTTTTTTTTTAATGGTTATTTCTTTCCCCCCTGTAACTGGAGAGGTGTTAATGGGTTGCTTCACCTTGAATGATCTCTCGAAATGTGTTAACTACTTATACTAAACAATCTGTTCCAGCTTCTTTTTAGCTGTGACACTCTGGGTATGTCTACACTGAAATTAAAAACCGATGGCTGGCCCGTGACAGCTGACTTGGGCTTGTGAGGCTCGGGCTTGTGGCTGTTTAATTGCAATGTAGATGTTCGATCTTGGGCTGCAGGGACCCTGTGAGATGGGAAGCTCCCAGAGCTTGGGCTATAGCCCAAGCCCAAATGTCTGCACCACAGTTAAACAGCCCCTTAGCCTGAGCCTTGCAAGCGTGAGTCAGCTGGTTTGGGCCAGCCATGGGTGTCCAACTGCAATGTAGACATACTCTTTTGAGTATCTTCCCACAACGTGAAGAGCTCTGTGTAAGCTCAAAGCTTGTCTTTCTCACCAACAGAAGTTAGTCCATTAAAAGATATTACCTCAGCCACCGTGATGCTCTAATATCCTGGCACCAACGTCGCTATACCATTGCATACTCCTAAAGAAGCAAGATAGGGATAATGACTTATACAGATCCTTTCAACTTTAAGGATCCCAGAGCACTTTAGAAATGAATTGTTTAATAGCACTCAGTAGTACTACAGGGCAATTTCAAAATTTTAGGTCAGGAAGTGAAGGAAATCCCAGAGGTTCTCCCCAAAATACTTCAAGGTGTCTCAAACTTTGTCATAGCATTCTTGTAGGTTTCTGCATTGTAACGATTTATTTAAAGAATGTAGAGGTAACAGATGGTCACTGGCAAACCTTTTCAATGTTTCAATGATTTTGTCAAGTCCTAAGGAAAAAGAAACTGTTAATATTTTAACTCTGTAAATTCAAAAATTCTTAAGCAGTACTGCAGTATTTAATATGTTTACACTCTGCTTTGGAAATTCTGCTGTTCAGTGAGCAGGTGGCCTGGGGAACATTTTTGAGACAGAAATAACAAAAGATAGAATATCTCCTTGTAACAGTTGAGGCTAAAAGTGAGTAACCTCCAAAGCCTTCTGATATTTTACTTGGAGAAGAAATTTTGTTAACAGCAAGAGACTGGAATTTTTCACTTCACATGCGGTCCATTTTATAGAAGTATTTTTAAAACATCAAAACACTGACTTCAAATCATCTGTTTCTGAGATTCAGTGCACGTTCAAACTCTGTGGAACTAGACCATGGTTTCACTGTCAAACAGATAAAAGTACATATATTCTGGACATGCTCAAAAGTATGTTTTCTTATATAGAAATGGATATGGTCAGCCACAGCAATCATGGATTTTAAACATTTTGGTTAAAACTTTTAGGGTGCGATGAAACTATATACTTTTTTGTGTCCAGTCACATAGATCTTCCGACTGAACCAGTGTGCAAGCCATGGGGCACCTCGATGTTCCTCAGGAAAACTCTGAAGGTTTAGCTGTTCAGGGAGTGTAGACCTCTTAACTTTCCTTCAGAGTTGTTTTCTTAATTCCAGATTTCCCAACTACAAATACAGCCACATCTGCTCAACTTATCTTCTGTTATGCACCTGTCAGCTGAAGTAAGCTTTTTTCCCAGTTTTTGTCTAAGCCAGTGGTTCCCAGACTTGCTCCGCCACTTGTGCAGGGAAAGCCCCCGGCGCGCTGGGCCGGTTTGTTTACCTGCTGCATCCACAGGTTCGGCCGATCGCGGCTCCCACTGGCCTGCTCGAGGCCAATGGGAGCTTCTGGAAGCGGCAGCCAGTACATCCCTCGGCCCACGCCGCTTCCAGCAGCTCCCACTGGCCTGGAGCAGTGAACCGCGGCCACTGGGAAGCACAATCGGCCGAACCTGCGGACGCGGCAGGTAAACAAACTGGCCCGGCCCGCCAGGGGCTTTCCCTGCACAAGCAGCAGAACAAGTTTGGGAACCACTGGTCTAAGCCATTTCTGAGACCTCAATTCAGTGTCTCACTTTTAGCAGGAGATAGTCCCATTAACCAATAGTCAATGAGATTATATGTTTAAGAGTATCTTGTTGAATTAGATCTTCATCCGCTCATCTTTACTGTGTGTGAAAAATACAGCAGGTATTCTGGCATCCCCAGGAGGAGTGAGTGTTCCATCCATTTCACTATGTGCCTGCCTGCCTTAATGGAGTTGAGAGTAAGTTACCTTTGAAAACTGTTTTCCCATGAATTGTTGGACTAGTCTTAAACCATATTTGCAAATAACAAGGTGCTTGTTTGCCTGAGGATCTAGTCTTCTTGGAGACCACATAAAACTTTACTGACTTTAATGGGTGTTGTTATAGTTTATTGATGGAAGGCTATGAGCAGTCATTGGCAAATACCATTCATTAGTTCTCATATCTTGAGGGTTTTTAAACGTTTTTTCCTCCTTCCTGGTGGGCAAGGAATTCTTTCCCAGTTATATACAAAGGAAGATACAGAGAATAAACTGGGAGAGTATTCAAGGCTTATGAGTTCTTCAGTTAGCATGAAGAGATATTTTCTAATGGAAACTTTTGAAAGCCCTCCATTTTAAAATTATTAAAAACAAAAAAAAACCCCACAGGCGAGGAGTAAATTTCACAAGAATAAAGCTTCAGTTTCCAGTTGCTAAGCAGCTCCCAGGTCAGATGTGCAAAGATTTCATTTTTCATGTGAAATGCAAAGTGTTTTTAAACAAATATCTTGTCAGTTGTATTAACAAAAATTATACATCATATGGCTTTGCTGAGCTAATCAAAACACACAGCTGCATTACTACTGTCCTAAGGATGGATTGTTTAGTGAGCCAAATGGTATAATTAGCAATAATGGAATAGAAATAAGGAAAGAACAATGTAGGTTGCATCGAAGGGATAATATACTGTGAGATCTGTTAGACTTATAGTAATCTCTCAAGTGAAGTTGTGAAAGCCCCACTGCTTGAATCCATTTTAAATTGGAGTGGTCAAAGCACTCAAGTATATTCTATAGGGAACAGTTATCCACTGCAGATATCTGAACAAAACAACCTTGTCTCTTTTCAGTCTGCAGCTTCTGTGATGCTCCATGATTCACATTATTATCAAAATATTATCTGTAAAATAAATGGGTAGTGATACTTCCTGATACTCATTTCACACCTTAGGTATTATCACTTTCCTTCTATCCTATCTCAACATGATATCTCGTACTGTTTTCTGTTACTGGCTTGATTTTATAGAAGTGTCGAAACAGGATTAATCAAATATCTCCAGGTTAAATGTGATCTGGAGCTGGAGAACGTGCATGTTTTTACTGTCCGTCCTTGCTTTTTTCAAAAATTCTTTAATAGCAGAATCCAATTTGTCATGCTGCTGCTACTATTTCAAACAGTGCTCCCTTGGCAGTGGCGGTATAAGCAGCAGGGATGTGGTGTTGAGCAAAGTGAAAACAAAATTGTAGAGAAAATGGGATGAGGAAGGGCCAGGAACAGAAGTTGCAAAGATGTGTGCACACACAGAGAGGGGGACTGCACCATTAAAGTATAGCCACATCATTTTAGTTAGGAACAGAATTTGGTTACTTGTATGAGGAAAGACCTTTGATTGCCCTTAATCAGCCCCTTCTGGCAAACTGAAAAATTGGATGGTTTCAGAGTAGCAGCCGTGTTAGTCTGTATTCGCAAAAAGAAAAGGAGTACTTGCAGCAGCTCGCTTCGTCGGATGCATCTGATGAAGTGAGCTGTAGCTCACGAAAGCTTATGCTCAAATAAATTGGTTAGTCTCTAAGGTGCCACAAGTACTCCTTTTCTTTTTGAAGAAGTGGAGTTGATGGGCTATCAGAATAACATCTCAGACAGTGGGATGGTTGCGGTTATACAGTGCATTTGAAAGAGGGAGAATTAGTATTTAGGGAGGAGAAACAATGTAAGCATATTGGAATCACCAATTACACTTTGACAGTGGGGCCAAGAATAGCATCCTGTCTAATCACACATAATTTGAATAGATTTCTATGTCACTGATATTGAGGGGTAATGGAACTCAATATTTAGTGGACAAAAAATTTGTTTCACACAGGGAGTAAGATGTTGGGTGAATATTAAACTTGTTTGAATTTACCTGTGTTTATGTTTTGCCTTCTGAGTTGGTTCCAGGAAACAACCTTTATGTTCTAACACTTCTTCACAATTTCAACTCACTTTATACCCCTGTGAGACAGAAAGAAGCTATAGAAGGGACATTTTTTACACTCCCCACTCGTAGAATTTAAATGGTGTTCATTACTACTTACAGAGGTTCCCAAACCTTTCCACAGTGAACCATATATTTAATACAGAGATTGTTTTGTGGACCAGCCTCCCTTTCCATTAACAATCACATAATATCTCTATTGCAACTACACAGTTGTTCAGGTAAAAATACATTAAATATGTTCTATCTTCTTAATACAGTTTAGGAAATGGATATCAGTAGGTGAAACCAGCAACATGTAGCCAGACCGCTCTACACAGACCATAGTTTGGAAACCACTGAACAGTCATCTTTTGAAAATGGCTTTTCCTTTGTATATTTTCAGTATTTAAGTCCAGCTAATTTTATCCTTCCAATGTGTATTTGTGCTCTTTCCTAGGGCTTGCAGTATTAAAACATGTGCTGACGCCACGTGTAAAGGCAACTCATGTTGCCATTGACTCAATGAAGAATTACTTAGATGCAGTTTATGATGTTACAGTAGCATATGAAGGTACTGTGGACCACAAAGGGCAAAGAAAAGTGGCACCATCCATGACTGGTGAGTTGACATTATTTATTAATTCATACATGCACTTATAAAAATACAGGGCCAGATCCATCGCACAGCTCAGTTTGCGCTGCTCAGATGGTTAATAGCAGCAGTATAGCTTGGTGAATCCAACCCACTGAGGACCTTGCATTGGGGATCCATGGATGATGAACATATATAGTGACTCCTACACAATTTGGTAGGAGGTTCCCAAACTGTAGGCTCCTATACCAGGTCACTGCTTCTGGCTCTCAATTCAGGGAGTATTCCCATGGCCAAGTCCTGCCAAATGATTAAGATGAACTCTTGTGGCCATTGGCAGCCAGATGACATTAACTTTTAGGCTTGTGCTGACTCCAGGTTTGGGAGACTATAACAGTTGCTTAACGCCTTCCTCTCTGGCCCCCCTATTTTTGTCATGCTTTTGGATTTCTGTGGAACAGCTTAGAGTATAACTGCTAAAATTTACATGGGAAAGTATACACTTAATAATATTATTTGAAAAATTAAAATACAATTATTACAGTTTAATGTAATCTAAAATCTTATAGGAAAATATAGCATTTTGTCTCCTAGGCCCAACCAAGTCATATGGACACATGTCCAATAAAACTTTAAACAGTGTCAATTTTAAATCAACATCTTTTATTGCACTGTAGCTTTTCCAGAGGTTTTTTTTTTTTTTAATATAACCTTCTGCTCTTATAAAGTTCAATTGCTTTCAATTATCATGTGCTATTAGGATGAATTAATGGAGATTTCTAACTTAACTAAGTAGTAGTAGTTCCTTTAACTCTCTTAAAACAGGAGACAGAATTTATTTTTTACTGTAACAAAGTAACTCAAGTTTGCTTGCAACCGTATTGACATGCCAGATGTTTTCCTTTTGCCAGCTTCAATTGGTGAATTATCATCACTTCTAGGCATCACTATCTGGATACATTAAGTTTCCTTTGTCAGTAATGAAGGCCAAAATGTTCATTGTCAAACCTGATCTTTAATTGTAATTTGTCTTTTCAGTACATTAGAAATCTGACTTTGCATATTAGCTGACTAGGCCTTTTTGACTTCAGAGTCTGCTTTGGTGCAGAATTGTTTTTTTAAGTCGGGACAAGACTAAAAAGGATTGCATGAGCATTTTTACTCTATTCTATAAATATAAAGTATGCAGCTGAGCTTTGGGTTACTCTTCTGTGCTAGTATGAAGGAGGAGCCTGGATCTTTATCTAACCAATATGACCATTGTTTTGTTACAGTTTAATGGTGGGTTTCTTGTACAAATCTTAAGTGTGACCCACACGTTTTTTTCAAAATAATTATTCAACATATTCCTTCATTGCAAAAATTATGTATATAAAAATCTGTCTTTTCAGAGACCTTCAGGTCTCCTTACAGATAGACATTCCTTATTCTTCTTCCATCTAAGAATAACTCTTAGATGGTAGACAGAAATGTAGTTCAGCTGTTCCCAAATCCAAATTATTTTTTGTTCAATTATAAAATATTTTCAAGAACATTTGAAACTTTTTGCTGTGACTTGCATTTTTTTCCCTATTTAATGTTCCGAACTCCAAAAACATTTTGTCTCCTAGGCCCAACCTAGTCATATGAACGCATGTCCAATAAAACTTTAAACAGTGTCAATTTTTAATCAACATTTTATTGCACTGTAGCTTTTCCAGAATTTTTTTAATATAACTTCCTGCTCTCAAAGTTCAATTGACTTCCCCATTACTGTTATAATACAAGTTTGTTTATTAAATATATTTGTCTAGTTATTTTAGGTAAGGATTCCATACATTATTACTTTTCATCTTAAAGTTCTCTTCAAACTTTTTTGGCAGCTCCCTTGTACTGAGTATTGCCAAGATGCACTTTTGTAAAACCTGATTCAGTTCGTAATTCTGCAAGCCTGATGAACATCTGTAGTGAACATTTTGAGAACACTATTTTCCATTCAGTTCTTCAATATTAACATTTAGCTTTCTCTTTTTTTAAAAAAAAAATCTTTTTGAACTTTTATCTTGTCTTAAGTGTTATGATCAACGAATATATTCTGTTTGTAAAGTGCTGCGTAAGTTTATGATAAACAAATATATAAAAAAATTTGAGATGTATCCTTCGGCCAACTAATTGTGAAGGTTGAGATGATTACGGCCTCACACTTGTTCGTACTTTCAGCAACAGAAAAAATAACACATGTGATGAACATTCAGCTAAATAGTTATTTTATTCATAACCAAGTAGCCGTATGAAACATCTATCCAAAACATACCAGATTCTTGTAATAGTCACATAATCTACGTAATTTATTATTGGACGTATAAAAGCTAGGGCTGTTAAGTGATTAAAAAAATGATGATTAATCATGCAATTAAAAAAATTAATCATGATTAATTGCTTTGTTAATAATAGAATACCATTTATTTAAATATTTTTGGATGTTTTCTACATTTTCAAATATATTGATTTCAATTACAACACAATACAGTGTACAGTGCTCATGTTATATATTTTTATTACAAATATTTGTGCTGTAAAAAACAAAAGAAATAGTATTTTTCAATTCATCTCATACAAGTACTGTAATGCAATCTCTTTATCATGAAAGTTGAACTTACAAATGTGGAATTATATACAAAAAAAAACTGCATTCAAAAACAAAACAATGTAAAACTTTAAAGCCTACAAGTCCACTCAGTCCTACTTCTTGTTCAGCTAGTCATTCATACAAACAAGTTTGTTTACATTTGCAGGAGATAATGCTGTCCACTTCTTGTTTACAATGTCACCTGAAAGCGAGGACAGACGTTTGCATAGTACTGTTGTAGCCGGAGTTGCAAGATTTTTACGTGCCAGATGTGCTAAAGATTCATATGTCCTTTCATCTTCAACCATCATTCCAGAAGACATGCATCCATGCTGATGACAGATTCTGCTCGATAATGATCCAAAGCAGTGCAGACCAACGCATGTTCACTTTCATCATCTGAGTCACATGCCACCAGCAGAAGGTTGATTTTCTTTTTTGATGGTTTCGGGTTCTGAAGTTTCCACACCTAGGTGTTGCTCTTTTAAGACTTCTGAAAGCATGCTCCACACCTCGTCCCTCTCAGATTTTGTAAGACACTTCAGATTCTTAAACCTTGGAATGAGTGCTGTAGCTATCTTTAGAAATCTCACACTGGTACTTTCTTTGCATTTTGTCAAATATGCAGTGAAAGTGTTCTTAAAACGAACATGTGCTGGGTCACCGTCCGAGACTGCTATAATATGAAATACTTGTCAGAATGCAGGTAAAACAGAGCAGGAGACATACTATTCTCTCCCTAGGAGTTAAGTCAAAATTTAAGTATATTATTTTTTTAATAAGCGTCGTGATCATGAAGGCATTGCCTCTGGAATGGTGGCCAAAGCGTAAAGGGGCATACAAATGTTTAGCATATCTGGCAAGTAAATACCTTGCAGTGCCAGCTACAAAAGTGCCATGCAAACCCCTGTTGTCACTTTCAGGTGACATTGTAAATAAGAAGCCGGCAGCATTATCTCCCGCAAATGTAAAGAAACTTGTTTGTCTTAGCGATTGGCTGAACAAGAGGTAGGACTGAGTGGACTTGTAGGCTCTAAAGTTTTACATTGCATTGTTTTTCACTGCAGTTATGTAACAAAAAAAAATCTACATTTGTAAGTTGCACTATCACAATAGAGACATTGCATAATAGTAGTTGTATGAAGTGAATTGAAAAATACTATTTTTTATCTTTTTTATAGTGCAAATATTTGTAATCAAAATAATATTTTGAAGTGAACAATGTATACTTTATTCTGTGTTGTAATTGAAATCAATATATTTGAAAATATAGAAAAACATCCAAAGATAGTTAATACATTTCAATTTGTATTCTATTAACAGTGCGATTAATTGCGATTAATTTTTTCAGTTGTGATTTACTTTTTTTGAGTTAATCACGTGAGTTAACTGCGATTAATCAACAGCCCTCGTAAGGATATATGAAAAATTACTAATATGGTCATTGTTGTCATTCTCTTCAACCCTCAAGCCACAAAATAGAAGAAAAGTATATGTTCTGAAAAGTCAAGACCATTCTACCATTTGCCAGGCAATAGCCGAAGAACTGTTTTGTTCAAGAATTAATATAACATGGTTTGAGGGCACTGGGAATCAATACAGAAAAATTCCTAAAATTACTATTATAGAACATCCAGTATATGATATGTAGATATTCATGTCAGAATTAAAAGGGGAAAAAAATGTAACTCACATCAAAAACAAAATGGCAGCACAATCATGTTAACTTCCAAAAGAAGATAAAGTTGACATTCCTTTTTCAATTTAGTAGCTTTGATTGGAATTTATTGCATGGAAAACAAACTTTTGATAAGCACAACTCTAATTGAAGGCAATAGATTTATTATGTTAAAGCATTATTTCCCATGTGAATGAAATTTGACTTCCATAAAGTTAAAACATATTTCTCAAGAAATCCAACATGTTTTCATAACTGTAAAACAAAATTCTTCACAAAAGCCCCTGTCATTCTCAGAACCCATGTGTGTCTAGGGACTTGGTTAATTCTTTGCTCACAATTTTTGTTCAGTGGTAGTCATGAGTAAGGCTACGCTGTAGTCACGGGTATTTTTAGTACAAGTCATGGACAGGTCACAGGCAGTAAACAAAAATTCATGGCCCGTGACCTGTCCATGACTTGTACTAAAAATACCCGTGACTAAATCTTGAGGGGAGGTATCGCCAGTGCGGCCCAGGGATCACTGTGGGTGCAGGGGGTGGCCCGGGACCCCACTGGTGCTGGGGAGGTGATTGGCAAGGCTGACAGGCTTCCTACCTGGCTCCTCGCACCACCCTGGAAGCAGCGACATATCCCTCCCTCAGCTTCTAGCTCTGTGTGCTGCCCCCACCTCAAGCATCGGCTCTGCAGTTCCCATTGGCTGGGAACCGCAGCCAATGGGAGCTGCGGGGGCGGTGCCTGCAGGCAGAGGCAGCGCACGGAGCTAGAAGCTGAGGAGGAGGGACATGTCGCCACTTCTAAGGAGCCTCCCATGGTAAGTGCCACCCAGAGCCCGCACCCCTCCCACTCCCCAGCCCTGATTCTCCTTCCACACGCACCCAAACTGCTGCTTGGTGGGGGAAGGACACAGTGGCCCAAGACAGACCCAGCAAAGGCTGGTGCAGCTGGCCCAGGGGCTGCCTGAGCTCCTCAGGCAGCCCTCGGGCCAGCTGCTGCAGAAGTCACGGAGGTCTCGGAAAGTCACGGAATCTGTGATCTCCGTGACAAACTCGCAGCCTTAATCATGAGAGAGAAGGTAAAGTGGGCACTACGTACTCTATGGTTAAAATACAGTGCCTCTCCAGACAAGCAAGATGTTGTCAATGTAAATGACTAAAGAAACAGAACCTAAGAACTGTATTAGATCAGACCAATGGTCCATCTAGCCCAGTATCATGTCTCTGACAGTGGCCAGTGACAGATGCTTCAGAGGGAATTGACAAAACATTTGACAGAATTTACAGTCAATTCTGAAAAGTCCTTGTGGCACCTTAGAGACTAACAAATTTATTTGGGCATAAGCTTTTGTGGGCTAAAGCCCACTTCCCTCAGATGCATGGAGTGAAAAATACAGTAAGCAGTATACATATACAGCACATGAAAAGATGGGAGTTGCTTTACCAAGTGTTGGGGGGGGGGTCAGTGCTAACGAGGCCAATTCAGCTAAGGTGGAAGTGGCCTATTCTCAACAGTTGAAAAGAAGGGGTGAATATCAAGAGAGGGAAAATTACTTTTGTAGTGCTAATGAGGCCAATGCAATCAAGGTGGATGTCGGCCATTTCCAACAGTTGACAAGAAGGTGTGAGTATTAGCAGAGGGAAAATTACTTTTTGTAATCAATTCTAAGTCAGCCTCTGTCATCCAGTCTCAGTTTCTGGCAGTTGGAGGTTTAGGGACACCTGGAGCATGGGGTTGCGTCCCTAATAGCTGTTGATGTACCTATCCTCCATGAACTTACCTAATTCTTTTTTTAACCGTTATACTTTTGGCCTTCACAACATCATTTAGACTGCAAGATTTTGTATTTATAGTTGGAAGGTTTTTTATTCCAATATGCATTACTTTGCACTTTTCAACATAGAATTTCATTTGCTATTTTGTCACTCAGTCACCTAGTTTAAATGAGATTCCTTTGTGGTTCTTCACTGTCCACTTTGGACTTAACTGCCTTGAGTAATTTTGTTTCATCTGCACATTTTTCCACCTGACTGTTCACCCACTTTTCCAGATAATTTATGAACATGTTGAACAGCACAGGTTCCAGTACAGATCCTTGGTGAACCCTGTGTTGTGTCTCTTTTCACTGTGAAAACTAACCATTTGTTCCTACCCTTTGTTTCCTATCTATTAACCAGTTACTGATCCAGGGGAAGATCTTCCCACTTATCTCATGACACCTTAGTTTACTTAAGAGCTTTAGTTGTGGGATCTTGTTGCAGGCTTTCTGAAATCCAAGTACACTATAGTCACTGAAACACTTGTGTCCCCATGCTTTTTGACTCCCTCAGAGAATTCTAATTGATTGGTGGGGCATGATTTTCCTTTTCAATAGTTATGTTGACTCTTCCCCAACCTATCTTTTTCATCTCTGTGTCTAATAATTCTGTTCTTTACTTTCAACTAATTTGCTTGGTACTGGATTTAGACTTGCCAGGATTGCCTCTGGAGCTTTTTTTAAAAATCAAAATGATATTTGCTACTGTCCAGTCAACTGTTTCAGAGGCTGACTTAAGCAATAGGTTACATACCACAATTAGTAGTTCTGCGGGAAGCGGCGTGGCCCGGGCCACCACTTCCCTCCGTTCACATTGGCCAGGAACGGCGAACCGCGGCCACTGGGAGCTGCGAGCGGCCATATCTGCAGACACTCAGGTAAACAACGTGTCTCACAGCCCGCCAGGGGCTTACCCTGAACAAGCCGCAAACTGAGTTTGGGAACCCCTAGTCTACTGGCACCACTGATTGTTTGACAGACTTTCTGCTTCAGATGTACTTTAAAGAAAATTGCTGTTCGTGTCTTTTGTTAGTAGTCCTTCAAATTCTTTTTTGGCCTGCTTTATACTTCTACATTTGACTTGCCAGATTTTGTTCCTTTCTATTTTCCTCACTACGATTTGACTTCCAATTTTTAAAAATATGCCTTTTTGCTTCTTATCACCTCTTTTTTACTCTTGTTTAGCCATGGTAGGATTTTTTGGTCCTCTTATTTTTTTTTTAATTTGGGATATACATTTAATTTGAGTCTCTATTATGGTGTTTTTTAAATAGTTTCTGTGCAGCTTACAGGCATTTTGCTCTTGTGACTGGTCCTCTTAATTTCCATTTAACTAGCTTCCTCATTTTTGTGTAGTTTTCCTTTTTGAAATTAAATGCTACTGTGATGGGTTTCTTCAGTATTCCCCACCCCTCAAAGGATGTTACCTTATGGTCGCTATTGCCAAGCGGTTCAGCTATAGTCATCTCTTAGGACCTCATCCTGTATACCACTTAAGACTAAATCAAGAATTCCTTTCCCCTTCAGGGTCTCAGGAATAGCTGCTTTGAGAAGCAGTCAGATGGTGTCTAGAAATGTTATCTGTCCTGAGGTGAGGGGTACCGACTATGGGGATAGTTGAAAGCCCCATTATTATTGGGTTTTCTTTTTTGTAGCCTCTCTAATCTCCCTGAGCATTTCACAGTCAATGGCCTCATACTGGTCAGGTGGTCAATAGTATATTCTTACTGCTATATCCTTATTTTTCAGCCAAGGAATTTCTATCCATAAGGGTTCCATCGTATATTTGATTCATTTAAGATTTTTACTATATTTGACTATGCTTTCTTTAACTTAGTATCACTCCCAGCTACTCTGTCATTCCTGTGTATTTTGTATTCTGCTATTACTGTGTTCCATTGATGACCATTGGTCCACCAAGTTTCTGTGATGACTATTATATCAGTATCCTCATTTAATACCATACACTCAAGTTCATCCATCTTAGAATTTAGACTTCTAGCATTTGTATACAAGCACTTATAAAATTTGTCTATATTTAGTTATCTGCCTTCATGTGATGTAATGGAATGGGACTCTTTTTCATTTGAGTATTTTTCTTCATTTCCTGTTTGTACTTTATCAACTTCTGTCCTCACTCTATTATCCTAGGAAAGAGGAATCTCCTTTAATAAATTCTTCCCTATGGGATGTCTCTGTCCAAACCATGTGCTCCTCCACCCCAATCAGCTTTCCCTCAGACCTTAGTTTAAAAATTGTGCCAAGAATACCCGTCCTCCATTCCTCATCCCAATCTCAGCAATATCTCAGGAGTCTCCAAGCATGCCTGTTCGTAACTCCCCATCCAGAGGGGCAGAGCATCCCCAGATCCTGGTGCGCACACATTAGAGTGCCCTAGAAGGGCAGTTATCAAAGAGCACTTCGGAGGGAAGGATGGTGAGAAGAAGGGCTTAGCCCATCTCTCCCCCCCGAAAGGCAAGTCCTCTCCAGTGCCTGGCTTACATGAAGGGGGACATGGAGGGGAGTCAGATACCCATAAATGGTTAACCACCTTCCCACCCATCCTGATCCTGGCACACATACAGGAGCACAGGGAATGGGGCTCAAAGAGAGGCAAGATCCTCATATCTCAGCAGGGAGAGGGGCTGTGACCCTCCTAGATGGTCCTGACACACACACAAAAGTAGTGAGTGGGGCTCAGACCCGCCCAGATCCTGCCCCACACTCAGAAGGCAAGAATGTAGGTGTGAGGCAGCCCTGCCCCTATTCTCCCCCGCCTCTCCCTTCCCTGTGTCCCTTACCTCTTCCACCTCCCTCCCATTGAGGTAGGCCCAAACCCCCGACCCCTTTCCTCCCACTCTCCCATCCATAAAATGCCCCTCCCCTTCCAGCAAACATTTGTATGTCTAATTATTTTTGCAAAAATACTTTGATTACACCCCACACCACCCCCATCAGAGACAGATTTTTAGCAATATGCCTTGTGTTTGAGGTGGGACTCAAACTGACGCTCATTGGATGTGCCAGTTTCAGAAGGAGTACTGCTTATCTTGAGCCATCTAGTTGATGTGAAACTTTCAGCACTAAATCCCGTTGGCTCCTCTGTCTGTGTATGCTCAGTGTAATCTGTTTGGTGCAATGCCAAACATTGCAAAGGTTGAAGTGCCTAATTAAAGAACTAAACCCTTTGGCTAATAATATTTTCCAAGCTAATGCACTCTATTGGAATCGCTCACAAGCACTTGAGACCCTCGTGTAATCATCTCAGCCCTCGTTTGATCTGTATCTGCACAAAAATTAGCTGCTAGAATGTGTCAGCTTGAAGAAAAGCTGTTTGATTCCAGGGCTATGTCTTGAGAACTCCTTGTTTAAATAGCCCCAAATTTGGATCACTGACCAAACCCCATGCCCCCATGAGGCACACAAAATTTAAAGGCAATCTGAGTAACCACACAGATTTTAGAGTATTTAGAAGAGTCGGGCTTTATACATAAAGCTGGTTTTAATCTGAGGCCTTGTCTACCCTATGAAATTAGGTCGATTTTATAAAAGTCGATTTTTAGAAACCAATTTTATACAGTCAATTGCGTATCTCCACACTAAGCGCATTAAGTCGGCGGAGTGTGTCCTCACTACCGTGGCTAGCGTCAACTTACAGAGCGGTGCTCGGTGGGTGGCTATTCCACAGTTCCCGCAGTCGCCACTGCCCATTGGAATTCTGGGTTAAGCTCCCAATGCCTGATGGGGCAAAAACGTTGTTGGGGGTGGTTTTGGATACATGTCATCAGGCCTCCCTCTCTCCGTGAAAGCAATGGCAGACAATTGTCTTGCACCTTTTTACCTGGGTTACCCATGCAGATGCCATACCACGGCAAGCATGGAGCCTGCTCAGCTCACCGTACGTCTCCTGGGTGCTGCTGGCAGATGCGGTACTGCATTGCTACACAGCAACAGCTCCTTGCCTTCGCGGCAGACAGTGCAGTAGGACTGATAGCCGTCGTACGTCTCCTGGGTGCTCCTGGCAGACCTCGGTGAAGTCCACAGACATGGCTATCCTCCTCTTAAAGCACCGAATGGGAGCCAGAGACTCCAGGTCATTCTCTTCTTTAAGTTTCGTCTCATGGAGATTCAGTCCTGCCTGGAATATCATGCGAGCTGGAGGCTTCTGCCTCAGGCTGCTGTTCCAGCTGGCAGCACCGTGCAGTCACACCTACCCCTGGCTCCCATGGCTCGTGAAGCCTGGACAGAAATAAGGAGCAGTTCAACTATAGGCTGAGCAAGTGCAGAATGGTGGTAGAATGTGCTTTTGGACGTTTAAAACTTGCTGGCGCTGTTTGCTGACTAGGTCAGACCTCAGCACAACCAACATTCCGATTGTTATTGCTGCTTGCTGTGTGCTCCATAATATCTGTGACAGTAAGGGGGAGACATTTATGGTGGGGTTGGAGGTTGAAGCAAATCGCCTGGTGTCCGATTTTGAGCAGCCAGACACCAGGGCAATTAGAAGAGCACAGCAAGGCGCGCCGCACATCAGAGAGGCTTTAAAAACCAGAATCCTGGCTGGCCAGTCTTCGGTGTTACAGTTGTGTGTGTTTCTCCTCGATGCAAACCCGCCTCCTTCGTTGATTTTAATTCCCTGTAAGCCAATCACTCTCACCCTTCGAAATAAAGTAACTGTTGTTTTGAAACCATGCATTCTTTCTTTATTCATTTTTTAAAAATGAGATAATGGACAAGGTAGCCCGGGTGGGGTGGGGGAGGAGGGAAGGGCAAGGCCACATTGCTTATTGTAGCCACACTAAAAATCAAACTGTTTGAATGACAGCCTTCTGTTGTTTGGGCCATTCTCTGGAGTGGAGTGGCTGGGTGCCTGGAGCCTCCCCCTCTGCGTTCTTGGGCATCTGGGTGAGGAGGCTACCATGGAGAGGAGGGTAGGCGGTTATACAGTGGATGCAGCACGGGTCTGTGCTCTTGTTGGCTTTCCTGCAACTCCAACAGATGCTTCATCATGTTGGTTTGCTCCCCCAACAGATGCTTCGTCATGTCCATTTGCTGCCCCAATTAGCCTCAGTATTGCGTCCTGCCTCCGCTCTTCACGCTCACTTAATTCTTTCCTGGCCTCTGCCACTGAATGCCTCCATGTATTAAGCTGTGCCCTATCAGTGCAGGAGGACTACATGAGCTCGGAAAACATGTCATCGTGAGTGTGGTTTTTTTCCGCCTTCTAATCTGCGATAACCTCAGGGACGGAGATGATAGGGGATTCTAGGCTCTACGATTCTGGGGGGACTACGTGGTCACCTGTGCAGCCGAGTTTGCCACACTGACCAAACAGGAAATGAAATTCAAAAGTTCCCAGGGCTTTTCCTGTGTACCTGGCTAGTGCATCAGAGTTGAAAGTGCTGTCCGGAGCGGTCACAATGGAGCACTTCGGGATAGCTCCTGGAGGCCAATCTCGTCAATTTGCATCCGCACTACCCCAAATTCAACCAAGCAAGGTCAATTTTAGTGCTGTTCCCCCCCTTGTTGGGGAGAAGTACAGAAGTCTATTTTAAGAGCCCTTTCAGTCGACGGAACGGGGTTGGTTGTGTGGACGCAGTTTTTTTCTTAAATTGACCTAACACAGCTAAATTCGACCTAACCCTGTAGTGTAGACCAGGCCTTAACTATAGCAAAGTTGGTGCAAGGCTCCTTGCTGCTGTGGTACTGCATCACAATCCAACCCCAATCACTGAATGAAAGTTCTTCCTATTTGTTGGTTATTCATTGCCTCTTGTGACATAAGTGAGTGGTCTCAGTCAAGTTTCTTGAGGACATCCCTCAAAAGAACTGGTGGTTACACAATATTATCTTCTCCCACACCTCTCAAGTTGGTATCTCCTGGTAAGGGATGAGACAGTTTGGTGGACCAGTTTGGGGAAGCTTGCACTGCTAGTTACCTGTTTATTTTTAATAATCTCTGTTAGACTCCAGTGTTGTCATTGGTACTTCAGTGAACACGAAATTCATATTTGTCTCTTTATATACTCTGCCTGGGGTTTTTAACACAAGCAGATGGTATTTATCTGGGATTCGAGATTAAATAAAGTGTGAAGTAGTAGCATCTGACAATGATAAACACTGAATAAAGATAGCAAGTGACATAAAGATAGACTCTGTGTTACAGGAGCCAAAGGAAATCCTGAAAAGTACTGACTGAGCCCTATCGCCATTCCAGACAACATGATCTGAAAAGTTTTGTTTTGTTTTATAGTTACTACAGCATTTTGGTCAATATAACCTGAGAGGATTAAACCAGTTTGACTTTCTTGAGGGAAAATGATGCCTTTCTTATTCCTTAAATTTTTGGTACAATCTAATAAAATGGTAGATAAGTAACCCAGTGAGAATAATTTCCTGGATTTTTCAAAAGCATTTAGATTAAATCCCTCAAAAGATGATTAATGAAGATTGAATTGCTATGGATTAATGGTCAATATCTTGTGAATTAAAAGATGGCTAACAGATAGAAAATAGTCATAGTGAGTGATTACCACCTGATGTAGTGAGGAGGTAATAGTGGGTTAGCCAGAGTGCAGCGTCAATAAAAAGAAATCCGAGATATAGAAAATAATCCTCATCAGGAGTACTGGCCAAATTTTATTTAACCTTTTATGTCTTAAGCTCCAAAGAAAGGTAATAGAGATAGCTAGAGATATGATGTAAGAATCTGAAACTAGATGTACTAACCTGTTAAAGAAAAGAGTGAGAGGGGCTTGAATAGCTAATTGGAATGATGATGGTCATAGTGAGAAATGGTTGAGTCACATCACTTCAACCTGTCCCTTAATATAAGAGCAAAGGGACACTTAGCGAAAATTAAAGAACTGTGAATTTAGAGCAGGGGAAGTAAAGAAAACACTACCATTCTTGATGCTGCGTATTGTTGGCATGTGGAATTCAGTACTGCAGAAAGTAATTGACCTGAGTATGTGGCTGGCTTTTGAATATGACTAGATAACTAGATGCCTTGAACAACCTCTGAATAGGTAAAAGCTAAAATAAAAATACTTCTATTTCCTGGTGTAAACTTTCAATTTGAAAGATGCAGGAGGAATTTTCATTTAAGAAACTTTTAGCTTGAGTGACAGGTTTCAGAGTAGCAGCCATGTTAGTCTGTATTCACAAAAAGAACAGTACTTGTGGCACCTTAGAGACTACCAAATTTATTAGAGCATAAGCTTTCTTGAGCTACAGCTCACTTCATCAGATGCATAGAATGGAACATATAAGATATATACACACACATATATACATACAAGTAAGAAGTTACCATACAAACTGTGAAAAGCTAATTAGTTAAGATGAGCTATTATCAGCAGGAGAAAAAAACTTTTGTAGTGATGATCAAGATGGCCCATTTAGACAGTTGACAAGAAGGTGTCAGGATACTTAACTTCAGGAAATAGATTCAATATGTGTAATGACCCAGCCACTCCCTGTCTCTAGTCAAACCCAAGTTAATGGTATCTAGTTTGCATATTCAAGCTCAGCAGTTTCTCCTTGGAGTCTGTTTTTGAAGCTTTTCTGTTGCAAAATTGCCACCCTTAGATCTTTTACTGAGTGGCCACAGAGGTTGAAGTTTCAGAGTAGCAGCCGTGTTAGTCTGTATCTGCAAAAAGAAAAGGAGGACTTGTGGCACCTTAGATACTAACAAATTTATTTGAGCAAAAGCTTTCATGAGCTACAGCTTACTTCATCGGATGCATTCAGTGGAAAATACAGTGGGGAGATTTATATACACAGAGAACATGAAACAATGGGTGTTACCATACACACTGTAAGGAGAGTGATCAGGTAAGGTGAGCTACGACCAGTAGGGGGCGGGGGGAAAACCTTTTGTAGTGATAATCAAGGTGGACCATTTCCAGCAGTTGACAAGAACGTCTGAGGAACAGCGGGGTGGGGGGATTAGTTTTACTTTGTATAATGACCCATCCGCTCCCAGTTTTTATTCAAGCATAAGTTAATTGTATCCAGTTTGCAAATTAATTCCAATTCAGCAGTCTCTCGTTGGAGTCTGTTTTTGAAGTTTTTTTGTTGAAGTATTACCACTTTTAGGTCTGTAATCGAGTGACCAAAGAGATTGAAGTTTTTGAATGTTATGATTCCTGATGTCTGATTTATGTCCATTTATTCTTTTGCGTAGAAACTGTCCAGTTTGGCCAATGTACATGGCAGAGGGGCATTGCTGGCACATGATCACATATATCACATTGGTAGATGTGCAGGTGAACGAGCCCCTGATGGCGTGGCTAATGTGATTAGGTCCTATCATGGTGTCACTTGAATAAATATTTGTGGCCAGTCAGTAAAAGATCTAAGGGTGGCAATTTTGCAACAGAAAAGCTTCAAAAACAGACTCCAAGGAGAAACTGCTGAGCTTGAATTAATATGCAAACTAGATACTAGAGACTGGGAGTGGCTGGGTCATTACACATATTGAATCTATTTCTTGAAGTTAAGTATCCTGACACCTTCTTGTCAACTGTCTAAATGGGCCATCTTGATTATCACTACAAAAGTTTTTTTTCTCCTGCTGATAATAGCTCATCTTAACAAATTAGCCTCTCACAGTTTGTATGTTTCCACGATATGCATCTGATGAAGTGAGCTGTAGCTCACGAAAGCTTATGCTCTAATAAATTGGTTAGTCCCTAAGGTGCCACAAGTACTCCTTTTCTTTTTGCGAATACAGACTAACACGGCTGTTACTCTGAAACAGTTTGTATGGTAACTTCTAACTTATCTGTGTGTGTGTGTGTATATATATATATCACTATATGTTCCATTCTATGCATCCGATGAAGTGAGCTGTAGCCCATGAAAGCTTATGCTCTAATAAATTTGTTAGTCTCTAAAGTGCCACAAGTATTCCTGTTCTTTTTAGCTTAAATGTCAGTTTTGCTATATTTTACCATATCATATGACTTTTTTAAAAACAAAAACCATGGTTTTACCCTGAGAAAGGTATTAGAGAATTTTTTTTTTAAATTAACAGAGCTTTAACCTGGGGTAGGTAAAAAGATAATATTAAAGCTTAAGTGAAAATATGCTGTGTTTATTCTATATAGGAATAGATACATAATGGTAGAACCATATGTTAAAGATTAATTCTGGCAACCTGGGAGCCCCTCTAGGAATTGGTGGTTAATGAAAATGCTGGTATCCTTGTATGTATGTCATTGATGTAAATGGAACTATTAACATACATACATTTAAGTACATGCATTAAGATTTTGCCAGTCAGGCTCGCAAGAAAAGTAATGTGTTGTGGTAATGTTCATATGCTTAAGTCTTTCAGCAGTGTAACAATGAATAATGTGCTTCTATTTGGTCATATGAAAATAATCTAATAAAATATGCAATAATACCAATTTCTGGAATGTGCATATAGCCTGTAGTAGTCTTTTCTATAGAAAATCCATTCAGATTAATGGAAGAAATCAGGATGTTCTGGGAATGTCTGATGTCTGTCTGTCACAGTTTACGGAGCTAATTGCACCTTTGACTCCTTACTGATCTCTGAGTGCACATACTTCACCTCCCCCGTCTCCCCCCCCCAGGTGTGAAGCCTCATGCCTTTACCTGTCCTGGGTGGAATTTAGCAGTTTTCACACTTAGATTAGGACCTGGGCTGAGGTAACCTGTGCGTCTGCCATTATTACGCTGCAGGTCTGACCGAGTTTGGGCACCCGCAGTTCTTCCCTTTGGTAGTCTGTGGTCAGTGGTATACAAAACAGCCTTCTCAAATGTGTTTTGTTTTGCAGTAGGAGCCACACATTTGGGAAAAAAGGATTTTAAAGCAATAGTCTACACACATCTATTTTACCTAAAGGCTCATAATCCTTTGATGATAATCTAGGCAGGCCTGACTTCTTTAGGCACCCCAACAGGGTCCTATGTGTGAGTGGTTCCCCTGAATAACAACTACCCCATCTTCAGGGAGTGTGTCTTTTCAATCTTGCCAGAGTTCTTCTGTGTTCCTGGGCCCTTTCGCTGCTGGTCAAAATCAGTTTTTTAGGTTTGCTGGAGGAGAGGTAGAAACATCAAGCAAACAGTTCTGGCATTGTTCCTGAATGATGTTTGCTAAGAGGTGGCAATCTTGAGCTAATCTTTTCCTTACTGCTTGTTTTTTTTCCAAACAGCCTCCTATTGAGCTAAACCAGTATATTCATACCCAAAAAAAAGGGAGTACTTGTGGCACCTTAGAGACTAACACATTTATTTGAGCATAAGCTTTCGTGAGCTACAGCTCACTTCATCGGATGCATTCAGCTGTAGCTCACGAAAGCTTATGCTCAAATAAATATGTTAGTCTCTAAGGTGCCACAAGTACTCCTTTTCTTTTTGCAAATACAGACTAACACGGCTGCTACTCTGAAACCTATATTCATACAGTAAGTATCCCAGTAATCTGCCCAACATACAGTATTCATATATTACAGATCAGCTTCAAATCTCTCACAATGTGTGTCTACACTAGAGGAGAGTATTTACTTTATATTTTCAGTCTGACAGAATGGAAGGGGTTTACTCAGTGAACAAAGCCCTATAAATACTACTGTTCTCTGTCAAATATTGTCTTGTTTCATCTAAACAGTGTGCATTAGCCCTTTCAAATATCTGATCTCCTGTGCTAATAGCACTATAGAAAAACACAGTATACCACTTACCTTTCTGGAATAGCAAAAGCTAATTATTTGACAGCCTCCATCTCTAGATCTACATGTCTTGGGAATCTCAATCTACATATAATTTCCTGAAGAGACCCTGTAATTCAGAAGTTTCTAATTACCTGTTTTCTTTGGCCTTAAGAGATTAACAATTTCATGATAGATTTATCTTTAATCAAGTAATTGTTCCCTGCATTGTCAGACAGAATGTCCCCTTCCCCATAATGCTACTTCCCTGTACAAGGTTGCTGCCTTTCAACAGCCAACATTGCAATGGAATGTCGCTATTTTTCACTGGAACTAGCAGTGAAAGGGTTTTCTGTCAACTGGATTCAAGATGGTTACAGATGTGAATCTGAGAGATACTCTGCATTCAGAATTAATGTTTGATTTACTTATTGATTGCTAATTTTGGCTATAAAACAGTAAAAAGCAGAGAGGTAGTGTGTCTTACTCTATAGATCAAATCCGTTAATAATGGCTTGAGTCTAAAGGTTCAGTCTAGACTAATGATTGTATGAACTGCAAAGTGAAAAACATTATAAAATAACTAGAGGAGGACACTTGCACTTTGGACAAGAGCTTTATTTACATGAATTGTAGCCATAACAGGCAGGGCTTATATACCACAACTTTCAATATTCTATTGCTAAAAGGATACATTTTCTGATACATTTTCAATTTTATTTCTATTAATAAGATCTCCTTCAGGTCAGATTTCAACCTCCTATGATGTCATGTTCAGTGTGTTCCAAACATTGCCAAAGTCCTTCAAGGTTAAAGGGGAAATCTGGATCTGATATTGATATATATTGTAGAGTATAGGTAGGAACTGGTTGTTAATCTTTAAATAGTTTGGGAACCCTCTAGTAGCCCTCCGTCTTCAATTGCAGAAGCCATTAGAACCCTCAGACCAGCAGTGAACATAGGTACCTAGGTCTTTTGTTTTTACGTAGTTAATAAACATGGTTATGTGGAATGCCAACTTTGCCAGCGTGGTTTCCCATATTCTTAATGTTGTATTGAAAGCAAGGATGCAATAATTGGCATTGAGGATGTGATGATCCTCATCCAGGTATAAAGGTTAACTGGAGCAAATGAAACACCTTTGTTGTGCCAATGCTGAAAAAGAATGGGGCTGTCCTGATCTGTGAGGACAAGGTTACCATTAATTCAGTATTGCATTCAAACCAGTTTCCTTTACCTAGAATAGAGAATATGTTTGCCTCAGTAACTGGTGGTATGCTGTTCTCCAAGATCAGCCTAGCCCGAGCCTGTCTAAAAATGGGGATTGAAGACAATGTACCTCACAATTAACACACAGAAGGTCTTATTTCAATATAACAGGGTAGTGTTTGGAATAGTCAGCACCCACTTTTTAGTAGCAAGACCTGTATCAGGTATTAAGGGTGTTCCGAGTATTCAGTGTTATTTGGATGATTAACAGGTCACAGGCTGTAGTGCTGTCCACCACTTTGAGAACCTCACAAAGGTACTTGCAAGTTTGGCTGAGTATGGTCTGTGACAAAGTTCCTCCTCTGTCTTGGTGGGTCCTGCGCTTTTTGGCGGATTGCTCACCTCAGAGGTTCATGGCAGCCCTCAGTTTGGCCATTCTGCTAGAGGCTCAAACCGGCTGTTCACTCAGCTAACCTCATCACTGGCCAGCATGGGGGAAACAGAGAACAGTCTCCGCAGTCTCTGTTGTCCCACCTAGTGAGTCGGGGACAGGCCAGATTCCTTCCCAAATTAGACCTTCCCTTCTGGTGTTGCTCACAGACCAGGTCAACTCCTCCTGTGTCCGATCAGGAGTTGGGCGAATGGGGGGAACCTGGGGTCACGCTCTACACCGGGTTCCAAACCAGGGCCCTGTGGATAGCAGCTGTCTACAATGTCTCCTGTATCAGCTGCATGACAGCTACAACTCCCTGAGCTACTTCCCCATGACCTCCCCACAGCACCTTCTTTATCCTCACCGTAGGATCTTCCTCCTGAAGCCTGATCACGTTTGTACTCCTCAGTCCTCCAGCAATATGCCTTCTCACTCCTTGCACGCCCTCCACTAACTGATGAGAGGTCCTTTTAAAATCAGATGTCCTGATTAGTTTGCCTGCCATAATTGATTCTAGTATGTTCTTAATTGGCTCTAGGTGTCTTAATTAGCTTGCCTGTCTTAATTGGTTCTAGCAGGTTCCTGATTGCTCTAGCGCGGCCCCTGCTCTGGTCACTCAGGGAACAGAGAATTATTCATCCAGTGGCCAGTATATTTACCTTCTACCAGACTCCTACACCCCACTGGTCTGGGTCTGTCACAAGTCTTAAAGCAACTAAGAGAAAATGTGAATTTTTCAAAGATTCAGTAACATATAGTGGCCACATCATTGACAAAGATGATTTCTGTAAATTCCAAGAAAAAGTTGAAACTATCCTTAAGGCACCTGTAATGCAAAATGTGTCAGTCACACTCCTTTCTGAGGATGGTCAATTATTAGCATAGGTTCCTACCTCATGCAGCAACACTGTTATACCCTCTGAATGAATTGTGACCCAAAGGATAGAAATGGCATTGATCCCTACAGTGTAACGAGGCTTTTGATGAAGCCAAGAGGCTCATATAATTTGAAATGGTTCCTACACACCTAAAGGCATCTTTTTCTATAAAGTTAGCTTGTGACACTTCCTTGTATGGAATAGGAACAGTAAATTCATATGTAATGGAGGATCATACTGAAAAAGCCTATTGTCTTTGCTTCTAGGTCTATAGCCTCAGCAGAATGTAACAATGCTCAAATTGATAGAGAAGGGCTGAGTTTAGTCTGGGGAGTTTTAAAGTTTCACCAGCATCTCTATAGGAAACAATGTACTTTTGTTACAGATCATCAACAGCTAGTTTCAGTTTTTAGAAAAGGAATACTGGCAGTGACTGCAGCACAGTGACAGAAATGGACATTCTTGAGTGCTCACTGTTCCAACATTACGTTCAATGGTACCAGCCAACCTGGTAATGAAGATTGCTTATCACATCCACCATTAGAAGTGGTAGGAAAGGATAATGAAGTGGAGACACAGAGAGTAAATACGTTCTATATGGCACAAATTGAACCCTTGCCAGTAACAAATGCAATGTGAAATTTAAAATGATCCAGTGCTGGCTAAAGTTCATGACATTATGATGAGTGGATGGACTCAGGCACACAAATAACTGTGTCCAGTTTTCTTAGCTTTAAAAGAATAGTTAAGTGTATGTCAAGATTACATAATATGCGACACTAGAGTGGTTATTCCTATTTAGTCAAGGTCTCACAAACTCCAAGAGTTACCCAAAGGACATGTGGGAATTGCAAAAGTGAAAGTCCTAGCCAGGAGTTTTGTGTGTTAGCCTGGGATTGATAGACAAATAATGAAAATGGCCAAACAGTGTCAGGGTTGTGAGCAAACTCCATACATGCTCCATTGCATCCTTTGGAGCATTCAGCTACCTTGTGGCAACAAGTCCTTACAGACTGTTTGAAACATTTATGGGACATATGTGTTTGGTTGCAATAGGTGCTCATTTTAAATGGCATCTGTATGAATTGAGCTAGTTCAGTGGAAGTGTTAAAATTTTTGTTTTCAAGGACAGGAATTCCTGAACAGACTGTAAGTGACAATGGAACTCAGTTCACATACGAAGAGTTCCAGTTATTTGTCAGAAGAAATGGTATCAAACATTGTGATGTTGCACTCCATATGTTTTATGGAAATATGCTTATGAGTGTGAATATGGTGTAACTGGAATATGCTTTATGCCAAAGGTCTCTTGTAAGGTATCATAACAAAGGTTATAACCTACAGAATATATTCCTCCTATTTGTATTTATGTATCATTCTTGTATCTGAAGCTAGAAATATGAAGTATAACTCTTAGGTCCTTTTGTAATTATGCAAAGTGTGAGCCATTGATGGTGGTTTAGAATCTTGATGACTCGCATTGACTAGGACAATTGGTTGTAAATGGTTTATTTACTTGCAAGCCTCCCTGGGTACGTGTAGGCCAGCCCATGGGTAATGATGAATGAGGTCTCACAGGACATGTGGCCATGTCATATGATACTGGAATCCATCTTAAATCTGGTACTTTTCCATTTAGAAGGAGGGATGGGGACCCAGAGATACAAAAGATTCCCACCTTGTGCCAAAGCTATAAAAGGGGGTGGAACAGAACAAAGGGGACTGCAGTCATGAGAAAGTCCCTGTTTTCCACCTAAGATGTCTGTTGGAACTACAAGGACTGTACCAGGGGAAAGGATTGGGCCCAGACTAGGAAGGAGACTAGTCTGTGAAAGAAGCTTATTGGAACATCTCTGAGGGTGAGATATTATCTGTAATCAGTTTCTTAATGTATTAGACTTAGACTTGTATGTGTTTGCTTTATTTTGCTTGGTGACTTACTCTGTTCTGTCTGTTATTACTTGAAACCACTTAAATCCTACTTTATAAAATCACTTTTGTTTATTAATGAACCCAGAGTAAGTGATTAATACCTGGGGGAGCAAACAACTGTGCATATCTCTCTATCAGTGTTATTGAGTGTGGACAATTTATGAGTTTACCCTGTATAAGCTTTATACAGAGTAAAACGGATTTATTTGGGGTTTGGATCCCATTGGGAATTGGGCATTGGAGATAGGTGACCGGCTGAGCAGTTTTTGGTTAGTCTGCAGTTTGGGGGCATGAACCAGACCTGTCTGTGCTGAAGCAGGCTAACATGTCTGGCTCCATAGGGCAGGGTTCTGGAGTCCCAAGCTGGCAGGGGAAATGGGCTCAGAGGTAATTCCAAAATGTCAGGTGACAGTCCCAAGGGCGTCTCTGTGACCGAACCCGTCACACATGTTGCACTGTATTTTTACCATCCTGCTGCAAAGGAGTTAGTGGAAAGATTTATTCAGATGTTCAAGCACGTGATTCATGCTACAACCCTGGATAAAGGTAGCTTTGCAGACAGGTTTGTAGATTTTCTATTAGCCTATAGGAATTCAGTACATGCTACTACTAATCAGGGACCAATCATGTTTATGGGTCATAATTTAAAAATCTCACCTCCACTTGTTAAAACCTGACCTACAGAAAGAGATTTGAAAGAAACTGTGATCCAATGGCCCCAAATAGTCCCACTTGCACACCTTCATGCAGAAGGAAAAAATCTTAGCAATTTCCAAGAATTCATGGAAGCCTAGCTTGATTACATCATATTCCAGTACTCTCTCTTATTGGGTGGAAGTAGCACCAAATATGTAATGGAAAAGACACAAACCAGTTTTTGAGCACAAGTTCAACAGGATATTCTGCACCTGTGATGCCTGTTGAAAATCCTGAGCCTTCAGTACAGCTACAGACAGTGACTTGGGATAGTGCCTGTGAGCCTCATGTCCCTGTTTCTTCTACGAAAAGACCCCAACACTTCAGAGCAGGAAGATGTTGTTGATACAGCTATACCAGAAAGTGCAGTTACTTTCAGAAACTGTTGCTATGCCTATGAGACTTTATTTAGAAAGAAGCCTTTAACCGATTACCTCTCAAACTTAATTTGTAGCATGTGTATTAGTAGTTTATATAGTAATACGTTTATAATTATTTGTATGTCCTTTCATGCAAAGGGGGGACGACTATAGAAATTGTAATAGAAATTGGGTAGTATTTCTTTAAATAGTTTGGGAAACCTGTAGTGGGTCACCCCTTCTATTGCAGAAGCCACCAGAACCCAGTCACAGCAGCAGTGTACATAGGTAGCTTGGTTGTGTATATTTGTACATAGCCAGTAAACACAGTTATTTGGAATCCATCTGTGACCGTACGATTCCACAAAAAAACTTATTTCTGGGGAGTGAAGAGGTTGAGGCTTTTCATATCCATCATTCAGTGGAAGTTTTATATTTATATAAGTAGTGTTTTTGTGTTTGAGGGCGTTTGGTTTTTGCTCTGCGGTTCATCTTTTATGGACTCGTCTGTGCCTTCCTCGATACAGAAGACTGAAATTCCTCGATACAGAAGACTGAAAGTGTTAATCTGTTTTGAAAGTACGGCATTAATATATAAAAAGTGGTGGAATTTTACTGGAGGCTTAGCTTGTGAAATACCATTGACTAAGATATTTGTTTGAGATTGAAATACATTTGAGATTTGATTGTCCCTTGGAGACTATCAGTGACATTTTTAAGAATCCAAATAATACATTATAAGTCTCTATGCTACATTACCATGAATTCTTTCTTGTGTATGGGGCTTGGAATTTCACTAATGGATTTAACATTCTTGCCTTAAAACATTGTAAATTGCCGTATTTTCCTTCCTCTTGCTTTGATTGGTCATTAGTATCATTATAAGAGTTTTATACTCTTAGATCTTAACTTGCTGCTAAGTCATTTTGTGAGACTGAAAACTTTTATTAGCAAGTTATCTCCCATACGAGAGTCAGTCCACTTTGGTCCCATGTGAATTATTAATGTTCATTTAACACTTATTTTACTTGGTTCTTGATTTATAATCATAACTAAAGTTGTCCCTAATCAAAAGTTTGATACAGTGCATGATTCTCAATTATATTATATCTTTTGCAGGAAAGTTCAGACTTTTTTGTTCCTCCTGTTTATTGTAACAAATTCTGGCGAGAGCCAGGATTTGCAAAGCCTGTCAAATGTTGGCTTTTAGGGCCAACAACCCTAAAGTTGAATTTAATTTGTGCATAATAAATTGCTACAATAAGCTTTCTTAGCTTAATTACAAAAGCCTTTTGGGAGTTAAACTGATGTGAAATTGAGGGTCATGGGACTACCACAAACTTCTGGAGGTTATAGTGATAAAATCCATCTGTTTCTTCTCAAAAGCAGCAGCTCAATAAATTGTTCTTATCCACTGGTGTAAGTAAGTGGTTGCAGTTGCACTGTGTGTCTAAAAAATAAAAAAATGGATTAGTCACATTAAACCCTAATATGAATTGCATAATAAAAATAGCTCAAGTAGCTGGCATGATTGCTTGCATTTGAGCATTTTCTATAGATGTACTGGAGAGCACAGTTTAAAAATGATCCTGCGGCTAAGAGCAAGGGGATTGGGGTGGGGAGGGAAAAGGATCTTTTAACACTTGTAGCTACAGATAAGAAAGTAGCACAGCAGCCTTGGATGCAGGCCAATCTGGCCATCCAGCTGCAAGGGTGAGTTCGGTGCAGATATGAGGAAAGGGATTAGGTTTACATAGTGAGGAAACCTGGATGGGTAGGAAGGTTTAGGACTTTGATTTAGGTGAGTTAAACTTATGTTTAAAGCTAGAGGAGGAAGTAAGGCTACACATGCATTGGCATTTGCTGGAGAGAGGCAGCATCAGTGCTCAGATACATGGAATTTCTTTGCCATGAAAGAAGCGTTTAGTTTTAAGTTTGATTAAAATTGTTTTTAAGTAGCAAATCATGAGGAATCAAATCCTCCTTTGTTTAGCTGTATGGATAAAACTGCAGAAACTTTGAAACATTTTTTCAGTTTGCGTCTATTGATCTATATGTTCTATAATATGTTCTATTCCCTTTTGTTAGCAGTACTGTAATGAGGTAATGTTGTCCTTTGCTATTTTACAATGACATTGGGAGCTAATCAATATTCTTTTACAGAGTTTGATAGTAGTTGTAAAAATACCATATGGCTGTTAACAATGGTTTTCAAATGCTATTTTAAACTGGTTGGGGTTTTGTTTGTTTTTACTTAATTGTGTATAAATAAATGTCAGGGAAGAGCTATTTGTTCCTTTATAGAATAAAGTCATAAAATAAAACTTGAAATAAATTAACACCGTAAAAGTTCCACCATGCTCCAGAACAATATTTTAAATATATTTTAAAGGTAAATGGATACATTTATATTTAGCAGCAGTTCTCAAACTTTAGGAACCCAAAGACCCCCATTTTGATTTAAAATTTTTCGGGGACCCACCAGCCCCCCTGCTCAGGCCCCGCCCCCACTCCACCTCTTCCCCCAAGACCCCACCCCGTCCCACCTCTTCCCACCCCCTCTCACTCTATCCCCCCTCCCACCATCACTAACTCTCCCCCACCCTCACTCACTTTCACAAGGATGGGATAGGGGGTTGAGGTGCAGGAGGGGGTGCAGGGTGTAGGCTCTGGAAGGGAGTTTGGGTGTGGGAGGAGGTGCGGGGTGTGAGCTCTGGGAGAGAGTTTGGGTGCGGGCTCTGGCAGGGAGTTTGGGTGCATGATGGGGTGCGGGCAGAGGGTTGGGGTACAGTAGGGGGTTCGGGGTGCAGGCTCTGACTGGGCAGCACTTACCTCAGGCATCCCCAGAGGCCACAGGGACGTGCTGGCCGCTTCTGGGAGTAGCGCGGTGCCAGGGCAGGTAGGAAGCCTGCCTTAGCCCTGCTTTGCCGCCAGACTTTTAGTGCCTAAAATCTCCCTGTTTGGCTTCAGTAGATAGAAAGAGGTGGAGGAGTTTATCAGCAGGGACCACAGACCCCCTGGAGTACCCTCAGGGGCCTGGGGACCCCAATTTGAAAAATTCTGGTGTATATGGTAAAATGCTGCCTAAAACCAAGTAGAAAAAAGACGCAATAAGACAGCTTCCAACCGTTTGTTTCCTATTTTTGCATATTTTAGAAAGTTCCATGTTAAGGCTTCTCTCCCTTGCCCAAAGGATGAGTTGTTCCGTAATGAAAGTTAGTTATTAGTATTTATTAAGACACAGATAATGCCCCTTTGGTTTTAAAATATGAATTGTGCACTCTTAGGCATCCCCACTCCATTAGTTTCAGGATTAGAATCTATGGTATGGATCTCTCATTTGTTTTGTTAAAGTATTTCAGAATCTTAAATGTGTGAAAATTGAAATACTTGGAAACTGTTTTCCTCTAAAGAGACAGTCTGTGCCACCTTCCAAAGATTTTGTCCTGTATCACATCTTCCCGCATATTACCACATAATAGATATTGGTGTGGTCGTGCAAGAATCAGGATGGGTTTCAGCTTTGACAGTGGTTCATATGTCTCTCACTCTTTGGTCAAGTTTTAATTATTCCTCAACATAGCCCATATCTTGCATGACTGCACTGTTCACTAAGTAAAATTACAGCCACTTATTATATGCACCGTGGCCATCTGTTTTCCATCTGTTGTCTGTCTATAATATATAAAGGCATTTTTGGACCCTTTTCAAGGTTTAACATTGTCTAAATGTGGAGGTACTGCCACCTTCCCCAAAAATGCAGCATCAGGATGAGAAAGTGTGTTAGGGGTTTCTGTTGGTGGGACAACATGGTCACTACCTTTTAAACTTATATTTTCATCATTATTCATGAACACAAAGTGATATTATCAACAAAAAATCCAATACAGGATGTAAGATCCATTTGAATGTAACCATTTAAACAGTTTAGCTGAGGTAACAGCTTCCAATACGCTGTTCAGATAATAGAGTTCTATTCATAATTGGGTCAGTATTTGCGTAGTGAACTGCTCTAAGCATAAATATGATGTGAAAAAAAAGAAGCAACAATCAAGCAATATAATGCTCTCTATAAAAACAGAAAAATGAAGAGGTATCAGAGGATCTGCCTTCTAACCAGGGGGGTGAAATAACTCCAGGTGACTATATTTTAAAACAAGTTTACCATCACGGAGATTATATTGATTATCAGACAGTGTAAAACATAAGTATACCCTGTGCTCTATCAAGAACAGAGAAGCCAAGATTCACTGCCTACAACTAGCATCACCTACATCTTGTCTCTGGTGATGCCAGTATAAAAGAGTCATAGAATCATCATAGAATCATAGAATATCAAGCTTGGGAGGGACCTCAGGAGGTCATCTGGTCCAACCCCCTGCTCAATGCAGGACCAATCCCCAACTAAATCATCCCCGCCAGGGCTTTGTCAAGCCTGACCTTAAAAACTTCTAAGGAAGGAGATTCTACCACCTCCCTAGGTAACGCATTCCAGTGTTTCACCACCCTCGTAGTGAAAAAGTTTTTCCTAATATCCAACCTAAACCTCCCCCACTGCAACTTGAGACCATTACTCCTTGTCCTGTCCTCTTCTACCACTGAGAATAGTCTAGAACCATCCTCTCTGGAACCACCTCTCAGGTAGTTGAAAGCAGCTATCAAATCCCCCCTCATTCTTCTCTTCTGCAGACTAAACAATTCCAGTTCCCTCAGCCTCTCCTCATAACTCATGTGTTCCAGACCCCTAATCATTTTTGTTGCCCTTCACTGGACTCTCTCCAATTTATCCACATCCTTCTTGTAGTGTGGGGCCCAAAACTGCACACAGTACTCCAGATGAGGCCTCACCAATGTCGAAAAGAGGGGAACGATCACGTCCCTCGATCTGCTCGCTATGCCCCTACTTATACATCCCAAAATGCCATTGGCCTTCTTGGCAACAAGGGCACACTGCTGACTCATATCCAGCTTCTCATCCACTGTCACCCCTAGGTCCTTTTCCGCAGAACTGCTGCCTAGCCATTTGGTCCCTAGTCTGTAGCGGTGCATTGGGTTCTTCCGTCCTAAGTGCAGGACCCTGCACTTATCCTTATTGAACCTCATCAGATTTCTTTTGGCCCAATCCTCCAATTTGTCTAGGTCCCTCTGTATCCTATCCCTGCCCTCCAGCATATCTACCACTCCTCCCAGTTTAGTATCATCCACAAATTTGCTGAGAGTGCAATCCACACCATCCTCCAGATCATTTATGAAGATACTGAACAAAACCGGCCCCAGGACCGACCCCTGGGGCACTCCACTTGACACCAGCTGCCAACTAGACATGGAGCCATTGATCACTACCCGTTGAGCCCGATAATCTAGCCAACTTTCTACCTACCTTATAGTGCATTCATCCAGCCCATACTTCTTTAACTTGCTGACAAGAATACTGTGGGAGACCGTGTCAAAAGCTTTGCTAAAGTCAAGAAACAGTACATCCACTGCTTTCCCTTCATCCACAGAACCAGTAATCTCATCATAGAAGGCGATTAGATTAGTCAGGCATGACTTGCCCTTGGTGAATCCATGCTGACTGTTCCTGATCACTTTCCTCTCCTCTAAGTGCTTCAGAATTGATTCCTTGAGGACCTGCTCTATGATTTTTCCAGGGACTGAGGTGAGGCTGACTGGCCTGTAGTTCTCCAGATCCTCCTCCTTCCCTTTTTTAAAGATGGGCACTACATTAGTGTTTTTCAAGTCGTCCGGTACCTCCCCCGATCGCTATGAGTTTTCAAAGATAATGGCCAATGGCTCTGCAATCGCATCCGCCAACTCCTTTAGCACTCTCGGATGCAGCACATCCGGCCCCATGGACTTGTGCTCGTCCAGCTTTTCTAAATAGTCCCGAACCACTTCTTTCTTCACAGAGGGCTGGTCATCTCCTCCCCATGCTGTGCTCCCAGTGCAGTAGTCTGGGAGCTGACCTTGTTCGTGAAGACAGAGGCAAAAAAAGCATTGAGTACATTAGCTTTTTTCCACATCCTCTGTCACTAGGTTGCCTCCCTCGTTCAGTAAGAGGCCCACACTTCTCTTGACTTTCTTCTTGTTGCTAACATACCTGAAGAAACCCTTCTTGTTACTCTTAACATCTCTGGTTAGCTGCACCTCCAGGTGTGATTTGGCCTTCTTGATTTCACTCCTGCATGCCCAAACAATATTTTTATACTCTTCCCTGGTCATCTGTCCAATCTTCCACTTCTTGTAAGCGTCTTTTTTTGGGTTTAAGATCAGCAAGGATTTCACTGTTAAGCCAAGCTGGTCACTTTCCATATTTACTATTCTTTCTACACATCGGGATGGTTTGTCCCTGTAACCTCAATAAGGATTCTTTAAAATACAGCCAGCTCTCCTGGACTCCTTTCCCCCTCATGTTATTGTCCCAGGGGATCCTGCCCATCAGATCCCCGAGGTTGTCAAAGTCTGCTTTTCTGAAGTCCAGGGTCTGTATTCTACTGCTCTCCTTTCTTCCCTGTGTCAGGATCTTGAACTCGACCATCTCATGGTCACTGCCTCCCAGGTTCCCATCCACTTTTGCTTCCCCTACTAATTCTTCCCAGTTTGTGAGCAGCAGGTCAAGAAGAGCTCTGCCCCTAGTTGGTTCCTACAGCACTTGCACCAGGAAATTGTCCCCTACACAGTCCTTTGTATATCTCAGACAGCCAAGTTAACTAAAGGAAAAAAATACCTAAGTCCTGTGTAGTTCATTTTCCTTTAACAAATTATGATGACTGTGTTCTGACATTAGGCTGTAACTGATTGATTTAGGATGCATAACAAGCCAATCAGGCTATTTCCCCAGAATCTTTTTGAAGTATTTTCGTTCAATGTATGTTAAGTAAATGAAATACCTGATCTGGGAGTAAAAGATACTATCAATCCTACACAGTCCATTCCAGTTAAGAATAGGTTGGAATTTTCGCTCACTCTACACTGTTCTATCCAGGAATGACTTGATACTGAAGTCAGTAGCATTGTACAATGTAAAAGAAGTATGCAATCCCAATCAAACCCCATGACTATTGGCAATTAATGGAAGACAGAAGTGTATGTTTTGAGGACTGCATTTGATTTTTAGCTATTACACACTTAAATTATAGGTTATTTCGATTCTAACCCACATCCTCTTAGAGATGGCCAGGGAAGTTACAGTAATTTGAATTTTGTTATACAATATTTCAGGCTAGGAGCTATTTTAAAAAAAAAAACTGTAACTTTTGATTTTAAAAGGGACAAGACATGGGTATTAGATTTTAAGCAGTTTAATCCAAAATCTAAAAATCATAGACTGGATGATTTTATGACCAATAACATTTAATAAAATATGCTGAAACAGAAGTAATCAAATCTCACATTACAGAACATCTGCTGATTGCTACTGGGATCTGGAAGGAACTTTCTCCATGTTGTACAATTGGGTTGATGGATTGTTGGAGGGTTTCCCACACTGGATAAGATAATGGATAAAATTTTCAGAAGCACCTGGGTCACTTAGCAGCCTAAATTTCCCCCAGTGACTTAGGTGCTTTTGAAAATGGTACTTAGGTTCCAAAGTCACTTAGACATTTTGAACATTTTGCTCTATATCTCTCTATTATTTAGTATTTATTTGGGGAACGTTTTTTCTACCATGTAAAAAGTACTTACAAGACTCGATTGTGGTTTTTTTGTTTGTTAGAGTTTCTGTGTAAGGAATGCCCAAAAGTTCATATTTACCTTGATCGGATCGAATTGAAAGATATTCCAGAAGAACAGATGTATATGAGAAGATGGCTTCATGAACGCTTTGAAGTAAAGGATAAGTGAGTAGCGATAGTCATGTCACATCTGAGATTTAAGATTTGATATGCTTCAGAGTTACTTATTTTTAGTATTAACACAATGAGCAGTCTTAGACCTTCTAAACATTTCCATGGACCAGATCACCCACTCTTCTAAGAATCCCATGGTAGGGGTCTGCTGGAAGCAAACTCTTAAGTTTGTTTTTCCACAGTTTTCCCCCAAATTGTTCCAACGATGGGGGTAAATGGCGTTTCCCACACTGGAATGTCTTATGAGGGGGGCACACACACAGAGTGGATCCACATGAGGGTCTGGCATACTTGCAGAGGTCTGTGCCTCCACATCAGCTCAGATTCCCTTCAAGTTCTCTCTCGTTCCCATGCAGCATGGTTCAGCAGGAACTGGCCTGCCAGAGATTCCTCAGTTGGCAGCTGCTCCTAGGTATAAATAGGTGATTACTAATTCCTAACCGTCTATATACCTGCATACATCCTATAAGTGAAAGGCTGCCACTTGTGACTCAACAGGTTCTGTAGGGATATATACCATTTCAAAGTCACAAGGCTATAATTGTCCCTGGTGTAACTTCATTGAGGTCAATGAATAGATTACATTAATTTGATCTTTGAGCCCATGTGTAAGGCAACTATAGATCTAGGCATCTATATATGGCCCTCATCACCACAGTATCTGAGCATCTCTCAACCATTAATACACTTTCTCTTCACCGCACTCCTGTGAGGTAGAAATGTACTATTATCCCTATTGTGCAGATACAGAACTGAGTCACAGGCAGAGGAAGTGACTTGTGCAGGGTTACACAGGAAGTGTGTGGAGGCAGGAACTGAATGGAGGTCTATAGTCCCAGTTCGGTGCCCTGTTCACTAGATCATCCTGCCTACCTAGATACATTACTGCTTGGCATGTGAATTTTAGGGATATGAAACATTCAGTATTTTCAGAATTTAGTTACATGCTAAAATATTACTCTCCAAACACAGTAGAAGGAAACTGTTTTTGTTGCTGAGCCAATAAAGCAATATCCACTGTAGACATTCTGACTTCAACATGTAAGAATAAAATGTTGGTGTTTATTTCCAAAACCCTTTGAGTCTCCTGAGACTTCATTATCTTCCTGTTTTGTTACATGCAGACACTTTTCCATTTGTTCACAGAGTTGCTTTTGTTATTGACAAGAAAATATTATTTTATTTAATATTTATTTTACAGGATTGGGGACTTGTTTTGCTAGGGACTGAGTAAATATAAATGTAGACACAATAATATACATTGAAAATAATTGTTTTTAGGATTAGCATGGGATGACAGGAAAAATCATTTGTGTTTTTTTAAGGGATTAAGTTTAAGCACGCAGGTACAGAACATAACTTTAATTGATTGACAATATACTTACAGTATGTTGTGTGTTCTTACCAAACCATTGCTATATGCACTGCTAAATATTTGATAGGTAATATAGGGTAAGATATAAAATTATTAGATGAAAGAAAATTGCTTTAAGCATGAACTAACACATGAATTTGTCTCTCACAGATTACTAATAGAGTTTTATGATGCAAAGGATTCTAAAAGAAGAAACAAGTTCCCAGGGAAATGTGTTCATTCCAAACTAAGCCTCAAGAAAACTTTACCATCCTTGCTGTTTCTAGGTGGCCTGACTGCTAGTATGCTTCTGACAGAATCTGGAAGGAAACTTTATGTAAAAACATGGATATATGGGACTTTAATTGGCTACTTATGGGTTAGTGTAAAAGCATAAGTAGATGCTGGTCTCTAATGAGAGAAATGTGCTCTCTTGTCTTGCACATTGCACCAAACTTTTTCCTGAATTTGTAAAGAAATGTAAATAAAGCCTTATTGATTGAACATTGGATAAATTGGAATTTGTGACTTACACCTCTGTGTGGTTGGTCTGGGGAAAATATACTTAGTTTTACAAATTTGCTACTGATTTTGCTGTAAAAATGACAGATAAACTGAGTTTTGTTACACATTGCTTTCCCCATGAATGAACATCCATCTGTATCTGCTGAAGATTAGTGGAAGTATGTCTTTATAGATACATAACTAAAGTGGACCAGTGAATGTATTTACTAACATTAATTTAGGGGATATATATATTCTTCTACTACTATTATTCATGTTTAGTTTTTGTTACTTTTCAATTCATTGCAGCAACTCAGTTATATCTATTCTAGCTGCATTACAGCTAACGGCAAAGCTAATGTTCTTCAGTATCTTGCTTTTCAGTTTTATCTAAATATGTTCTCAGAAGCTGATCAAATAAATGCCTAAATCATGACATGTTATGCAAGGTAGGGAAAAAGTTCCTAAGAACCGTTGTTCATCGGGAAGAAGTTTTGTTTATCTAGTGCATGATCTTTTGATTGCATTGCACTATTACCTGATTTAATTATTTTACATATGCAAAACATTTAATTATAATTAATATTATTGAACCAACAGCTTATTTTGTGCACCCTGTGTTTGTGCAGAAGAGAATATGTGCAGTATAATGAAATGTTAAGTTTAATTGTGGCCTAACCAGATTGTAGCCTACCTTATGTCTAAATCGTCAATAGTTTGTTGAAGATTCAGCTCAGCTAGTAGAACTGTAGAGTTTATGTGCCGTACACGGTATGAACATTCAGAAGTTTCCTGTTACCTCATCATTATCTCTAAGCAAATTGATGTAATCTGTATAATACATAGTAATACGATTACTTCAGCAGGAGTGTATATTATGGTAACAAGGAACTTTCAGATGTTCCTACTAAACTTAAAGCATGTGCCTTTGTCTGGTAATAATCTATGATTTAGCCTGATATTCATTGTCAAGAAATCATTTAGTGTTATAATATTACATTAGACTTTCACAGCATCCTAGTTGATGTACACTTCAGATGGATTGAAGATTTTGGTGTGGATACATGTGGTTTGCACGGTAGAATAATTGTGAAAGAAATGCATATCTGACCAGTATTTCACCTGCTTGAAAATACACATTTTGAAAACCCCTTGTGGTCAGCAAGCCTATGGTTCTCATGGCTATTGTATCTGTGTGTTACGTGGGGAAATTCCATTTCCTCTTGTCCAGGAAATAGGCTATCTGCACTAGGGTTCAGATAGAGAAGAGGATCCTGTATTATCTTCTTCTATTAGGAAATCAGACTCCCAGCATCACAAGACCTAGAGTATGCTTTTATCTCACTTTTCCAAGCTTTAAATGTACATCTCTTATTAGCTTTAATGGCATTTACATTGCATAAGCTCCTTATGCGTTAAAATAATAATATACATCTTGAAATTATCATTGTTCTCAAATTCCATCATAGTCAGAATAATTGAACAAGTGCTTGCTTTTAATACATATTTTTTAAAAAAATTTATAGAAGAATATTTACAAATCCACCTTAAAAATGATCCAGTACAATTTTCAGTTTGCAATTCTGTATCTTTCCATAATGGATTTTGTCACTAGACATATTTGTATCATTCATTTATGCAGAAGGTGTTGATGAACCATCTTAAAACAATGCCAGGGAACAATGTTTAGAATAGTATTGTTGTGAGGCTCTGAAACCATGGAAAAATAAGCCATTTTATGTAATAGGCAAACATGCTTCCTAATGTGCGTCGTACAGCTTGTGCTGTTCTCAACAGAATGGCCAATGGATGCAATCAGAACGCAGTGTTCTCCTGTTAATCTGACTTTGACGTATGAAATGTAAATTTACAATGAATCCTCACTTGTCATGATTTTATGTAACAGTCCAAAAGTTAAGAATAACACTTAACTGTACAACAAAAATAAATGCAAACTGCTTAACTCACTTGTAGCAGAATTACTGCTGTTTTGGAGGTCCTAATGACTACAATTTTGGCTCTCTCATGTTAAATTATCTAGAATATAATTGATTCAGTGAAACAAAGCAACTGGCCTGTTTATTTTGAATGTCATTCTCCTGGCTACTCTTACACAATTTTTTTCCTCACAATTAGTTTATACTTGTTATGAATTTGCTCATGTATTGGGTGTTCGGAGTATTGTATGCGATTTCTTAATATGCACTGGTGTCAACTTGAAATATTTCTTTATTAAAAAGGAAAGAGCCAGATGCTCATTCAACTTTTTTGCTGTTCCTACTTTTGTTTGGAGTAATTTTTTAAGCTTTTATGTTTGTAACTGTTTACAGCTGAATTATTCTTTACAAAACCAGTCAACATGCATGATTCTAACACTCTTCAGTAAAAAGGTTTGTATGAACAAAAGTCAAATAAAAATACACTTGTCTTTCTTTTCTGTGCTGCTAAAAATTTTCAGAAGCTTGGAATGTTTTATAAATGCCCATGTTCAGAACAAAGGAGATGGCTAGACTGTGATAGTAGCTTCGCAACTGACAATGCCTGCAAGATTTCGTTTTTAGTATTATTAATCATGTTTATTATGGCAGTGCCTAAGGACCAACAAAGAGTGGGGCGCAGTACAGAGTAGTTGACAATCCCTCCCCGAAGAGCTTGCAGTCTAAATAGGCCAGGCAGACAGAGAGTGAGGGGCAGGGAGGAATAACGTGCAAAGCAGTGTGATGGCACAAGCATGATGGCACAGTGCCATGACTTTTTTGTGAGGGGAGGGGAGTTAGTTAGGAGGGGATGAGTTAACAGGAAAGGAAGATGAGTGAGTACGACAGGGCAGGAGAAGGGGAGGCAGTTGTGGAGTGAAGCTGAGATGAGGAGACGGGGAGAGGCAGGTTTGGAGCAAACAGCCAATTAGTACAGAGCAGAGGAAGTCCAGTCAAAACTGGAGAAAGTTCTCTGTGTCCACAAGCCTCTGCTTTAGGTGCTTCTGTAACTGCTCCTCCAGACAAGTCTCTGGTTGGCTCCTCTGTGGAGTTCTTTTTCACCAAGGCCACAGTGGGAATGGGGGAGTGGAGAAGGGAGGTACCATCTGTGTCCTTGTGCCCCCAGAGTTGGGGAGGAGCCTTCCTTGCAACATTCTTCAGCTCTGCAAAGCTCAAAAGATATGATTGCTCTCTATAAATGCATCAGAGGGATAAATAGCAGAGAGGGAGACGAGTTTTTTAAGCACCAATGTGGACACAAGAACAAATGGATATACACTGCCCATCAACAAGTTTAGGCTTGAAATTAAACAAATGTTTCTAACCATCAGAGAAGTGAACTTCTGGAACAGCCTTCCAAGGCAAGCAGTGGGGGCAAAAAACCTAATTGGTTTCAAGATTGAGCTGGATACATTTATGAAGGGAGTGGTATGGTGAGACTGCCTACAATGACGTGTATCCAATCTGCAATTGCTAGTAGCAAATATCCCCAATGAGCTGGAGGTTGGACACTAGATGAGGAGGGCTCTGAGTTACTATGGAGAATTCTTTCCCAGATGTCTGGCTGATGGGTCTTGCGAAAATAATCAGGGTCCAACTGACTACCATATTTGGAGTCAGGAAGGAATTTTCTCTCAGGTCAGATGGTCAGAGACCCTGGGCTTTTTTCCCCTTCCTTTGCAGTATTGGGCACAGGCCACTTGCAGGTTTAAATTAGAGTAAATGGTGAATTCTCTGTAACTTGACATCTTTAAATCATGATTTGAGGACTTCAATAACTCAGCCAGAGGTTAGAGGTCTATTACAGGAGTGGGAGATGAAGTTCTGTGTCCTGCAATGTGCAGGTCAGACTAGATCATGATTGTCCCTTCTATATGAAAGCTTGTCTCTCACAAACAGAAGTTGGTCCAATAAAAGATACTACCTCACCCACCTTGTCTCTTAGTTTAGTATGTTCAGTACTGCTAGTTTTTGTGGATAGTCATGTATTTTAGGTGTCTGTGTGCCAACGGTAAGGAACGGAAGTGGAGGTTTTGTGGAGCTTGTTTATTTTGGTGAAAAATAAATAATGGAAGGTGATTTAATTTTAATTTTTAATTTTATTTTAATTTTTTTTCTCACACAGAGAAGGAATCCCCTAGCCTGGGGACTGTAGGATTAACCATGCCCACAAAGGCCATAGAAACAGCTAATAGGCTACGGATCTTATCACCTCCCAGCCTTCTGCCTTATAAGCCTGGGAACTGCGGCACAGCCTTTCATAGAATATCAGGGTTGGAAGGGACCTCAGGAGATCATCTAGTCCAACCCCCTGCTCAAAGCAGGACCGATCCCCGACTAAATCAGTCCCCAACTTTGCCTGCTACGGCTGTGCTACATTGAACAGATCTATTCCAAGTATAGGAATTTAAGTGGAAGTGGTGGCGGTTTTTGTGAGCTCACCCTTTCCAGTATTTTTTTATCTTTTGTTATCTGGCCTATCTCACTGATGTAGAGTCCTGTGGTCCCAGTGAGAAGGAGCTTGGAATGTTTTACAACAACTTGCTGAACACGAAATAAACAGGAAGTTTATAGGTATGTTTGCACAAGTCTGGTCCATGATAAAATTCAAGCAACAAAATATATAGATAATCAAGTGAGTGAAAACCAGTGAAAAATACCAATTCATTTCATTAATTTAAAATATCTACTGTAACTTACAGTAATTGAGTTCCCTATTTTGTAGTTCATGTAACCTTGTCTTCTGAGAAATGGTTTGGCTTCTTATATTTCTATGTTATGAGCTGTGTCCCTGTTCTGAAGGGGTCGTGATCCATAGTAATGGAATGGATTTTGCTGTTCTGTGTGTGGAAATTAAATATTTACGCCAGGTCTATATTAAACATACATTCCACTAGAAATGAGGGTGCGTGGGGAATAATATCAAAGGAACATACTATTGATTTTGAACGTGCACAATGACAAGTAAATATTGAAACTGGAACCATCCCTTCTAAATGGTCAGTTGTATCTGGTTCATGTTTATATGGTGAAAACTTACCCTTATTAGTTATTTTTGTACGAACTGAATATTTCTTGGCTGCTCTGTAATTTTTTTATATTGTATAAAATTAAGTCTCCAATAGAAACAACTCTGCTTTTTGTTAGTCTCAAGGTGACTACAAATTCAATGTAGGATTTTCCATCAAACCAGAATTAACCTAACCTACAAACCTGATTGTATTATCTGTGTGTGTTTTATGGCACCCGTGGCCAGGGGAGTCCCCAACAGTGCAGCTCCATTGGCCGGAGCTACTGCAGAGCCTCTGTGCAGAATATCCTGGCCAGCTGTTCATGTCCCAGAAGCCGTATGGGGGGGATGGGAGCCTGCTCTGATTTTGTGTTCTGTTGAATTCAGTGGACTTTGTATCAGACTGATGAAGGAGAGTCAGTGGAGTATCCAGCTGACCCCAGAAGGCTCTCAGACTTGGCAGCTATCCTTGCGTTATCTCACCAGCACATTTTCAAATTAGTGCACAGTTAATTATACACACCAAGGCTTGGTGTTATGAGCACTCTCCTTTTTTTTTTAAGCCTTTGGAACCTTGATTGCAGAGGGTTAGGTAATTTATTTAAAAAAAAAAATACTGTGTGTGTGAATTTGTCCTAGTAAAATAGAAGATTGACGGAACAAAGGATGTGCTAATACAAGCCTCCCTGCTGATGTGCTTCAACCATGACCTTAGCGGGACTGCCTCTAGGGATGAAAGATTAGGTCAGTCTCTCTAGAGTAGCTATAGATCTGGCTAGGTGTGACTAAGCTTGCATATAGCTTGATTTGAGTGCAGAGGTAAACTGTAAACAGAGTGTGATATGCTGTGTGCAGGAGATGGTGTTTTCGGGTGAGTTGAGATAATTGGGAACCCCCTGAACTGATAAGCTTCAAATGCAGATAAGGTGAGGACATAAGTGATTGGTCCTTACATGATCTGTACGATAGCCAAACCAATTAGATTCAAGATGTATAGATGTTAGTAGCTAGTAAAAATGTGTGTGATAGGTTTGGAATTGTGGTGTTACCCTCTACCTAAGCCACCTGCATTGTGGCCTGGCCAGCATGGGCTTAGGGCTGTTACATGCCTAATAAAAGTAACCTGAGTGACGAGCTGGAGTTGAACTGAGGTGTTTTGGATCCCAGAAAACTGGATGAAATGTTCTCCCAGAACTGGACAAGGTGCTTTGAATAAGCCAAGTGGAAAAGGTCTTGGAGGGAATCCCACATGTAGCCCATTCGTTCCTTGGCCTCTCGTTTAGGACTGCTAATAAAGAAGCCAGTTAGTGTGATTAATGTGTGTGCATCTTTTCACTAGGACATGAACTTAGCCTGTATGAAATGACTATCTACCAGCCATGCCATAGTAACCACTTTCAATCTCTACCTGCCCAGGCTTCATTAGAACCAGGAACTTGGAGCTGAATGCTCCTTACTGTCCTGTTACCCTCCCCAGGGCCTGTGCAGTCATCTGGGTTCAGCCATTTTATGAATTAAGGGTTAACTCGTTTTACCTTAAGGAAGCATTTACCTGTTCTCAGTAAATTGTAGTGAGGACAGGTATACTCCACCTAGCCATTTCATTGTTCTCGTATATCATCATAGCAGCTGTGCCCCCAATACAGCATGGCTCCCCACTACCAGTTTCTGTGAAAAGACGTTGGTGCACGCACATGCACCTCTCTCTCCCCCTCTCCTGGTCCCCTACTGTTGCTAGTAGGAGAGTTCCAATTACCCAGCTGGAAGCCAGCTGTACTCTTCCTGCCCAGCTGTTTTCTGAGCTGGCCTATGCTTGAGCATGCAAGCACTCTGGGCCCCATGGCAGGAAGCATCTATCCTGTCTTCTGCTGCAGGCATATGCCATCTCCCCAGTGCTGCTGCTCTACAGTCAAGTATTTCTCAGTCAGGACTTTTGAGTTCTGTTCCCAGCTCTGTCGCAGACTTGCATGATGCCCTGGGGAAATCAGTCACCCTCTCTATGCCCCACTTTATAAAGAATGAGATATGAGACAATTTGCTTCTGAGTTTTTCCAAAGAGGTTTTATTTGATCAAATCAGAGCCAAATGTCCTGTCCACTTTCCTGTACTCGGGAGACTAAACTATTCTGTGCCAGGCAGAGAAGAGAGACCAAGGTGCTGCCAACACCGGAGGCCCCTACCATGGCAGGGAATTGATTAGGTGGGATGTTATGCTGAGATGATCCTAGCAGGTGATCCCTGCCCCATGCTGCTGAGGAAGCTGAACCTCCCTTCCACAAGTCCTTGCCAATCTGATATTGGGAAAATTCCTCATCCCTGATGCTGATGAGGAAGATGGGGGGGGAGGGGGAAAACATCCCAGGATGCATCTGGCCAGTTGTGCAGGGGCAGGAGGGAAGGATTCTTCCTGACCATTGCAAATGACCAGCTGGAGTCTTAAAGCATGAGGGAAGAAGGAGGATCCTGGGAACTACAGGCCAGTCAGCCTCACCTCAGTCCCTGGAAAAATCATGGAGCAGGTCCTCAAAGAATCAATCCTGATGCACTTGCATGAGAGGAAAGTGATCAGGAACAGCCAGCATGGATTCACCAAGGGAAGGTCATGCCTGACTAATCTAATCGCCTTTTATGATGAGATTACTGGTTCTGTGGATGAAGGGAAAGCAGTGGATGTATTGTTTCTTGACTTTAGCAAAGCTTTTGACACGATCTCCCATAGTATTCTTGTCAGCAAGTTAAGGAAGTATGGGCTGGATGAATGCACTATAAGGTGGGTAGAAAGCTGGCTAGATTGTCGGGCTCAACGGGTAGTGATCAATGGCTCCATGTCTAGTTGGCAGCCGGTATCAAGTGGAGTGCCCCAAGGGTCGGTCCTGGGGCTGGTTTTGTTCAATATCTTCATAAATGATCTGGAGGATGGTGTGGATTGCACTCTCAGCAAATTTGCGGATGATACTAAACTGGGAGGAGTGGTAGATACGCTGGAGGGGAGGGATAGGATACAGAAGGACCTAGACAAATTGGAGGATTGGGCCAAAAGAAATCTGATGAGGTTCAATAAGGATAAGTGCAGAGTCCTGCACTTAGGATGGAAGAATCCAATGCACAGCTACAGACTAGGGACCGAATGGCTAGGCAGCAGTTCTGCGGAAAAGGACCTAGGGGTGACAGTGGACGAGAAGCTGGATATGAGTCAGCAGTGTGCCCTTGTTGCCAAGAAGGCCAATGGCATTTTGGGATGTATAAGTAGGGGCATAGCGAGCAGATCGAGGGACGTGAACGTTCCCCTCTATTCGACATTGGTGAGGCCTCATCTGGAGTACTGTGTCCAGTTTTGGGCCTCACACTACAAGAAGGATGTGGATAAATTGGAGAGAGTCCAGCGAAGGGCAACAAAAATGATTAGGGGACTGGAACACATGAGTTATGAGGAGAGGCTGAGGGAGCTGGGATTGTTTAGCCTGCAGAAGAGAAGAATGAGGGGGGATTTGATAGCTGCTTTCAACTACCTGAAAGGGGGTTCCAAAGAGGATGGCTCTAGACTGTTCTCAGTGGTAGCAGATGACAGAACGAGGAGTAATGGTCTCAAGTTGCAGTGGGGGAGGTTTAGGTTGGATATTAGGAAAAACTTTTTCACTACGAGGGTGGTGAAACACTGGAATGCGTTACCTAGGGAGGTGGTAGAATCTCCTTCCTTAGAGGTTTTTAAGGTGAGGCTTGACAAAGCCCTGGCTGGGATGATTTAACTGGGAATTGGTCCTGCTTCGGGCAGGGGGTTGGACTAGATGACCTTCAGGGGTCCCTTCCAACCCTGATATTCTATGATTTGATTACATCATTATTTGAATGCAGAGCTGCAGGGTTTATGAGCATGCTGAGAGGAGCAAGACTGAATGTCCTGTTCTCTCCATGGCCTAGAAGGGATGGAAGGAGGTAGATGGATGTGGGGAGGGGAGAGATTTGTGGTCTTTGCTTGGAGCTAAAACGGAATTCATGTCAGGGATGGGGCTAGAGTACCTCACAAGGATAGTCCCTTAAACTCACTCTGCCCTTACACAAGATAAATACAACATGTCCCTGACCTAAGGAGCTCACAGACTAAATAAGGGAAGACACAGAAGCAGAAAAATTCCATCTGATCTTATCTCTGTTGTGTGAGAGCAAAACAAGCTCAGTGCACTGTCCTTGTGGCGTGCACTGGGCTTTGCTGAGGGACCCCAATCTCTCTCTCTATGTAGTGAGGATGCTTGTGGATGTAGGGTATTGACTGAGTCTCCTCATCATCATTCTGACTCTCAGTGAAGGCTGTGTCATCCCCAATAGCAATAGAGACAGAGAAGGGGTGTGGCTGCTCCTGATATTGGGCTCATCCTGACACTAAAACTGAAGGAGAGAGAGCTGGTCCTGACTGAAAAGAGCATTGTGAAACCCCATTGATCAAGCCAGCAGCTCTGAAGAGTTTCTTCCCAATGAAACGGCTGTATTTTGAATAGCCCTGAGAGCAAATGGTAACTCCTGGGAGTTGTAGTTTGGGTGCCTCTTGCTCCTTTTCTCCTCTATGGGCACAGCTCTTAGGTTGGACTCTGACAGTGCACCTGCAGTCACATGACTCCCATGATGCACCAAACGACTCAATGAGAGATGAGATCCCAATTCATTTTGGATCCTTAGCAGAGAATGGAGACACAAATTCCCTAAACTACAACTTTCCTGGCTTCCAGTCTCCTTGCCCAGCCAGTCACAGTCTTCCCATTCCTCTCCAAGGCTCCTAGTCCCAGTCTACTCCCACCATTCTCACCGGTACATCTCTTGTCCCGCTGCATTCAAATCAGGAAGCTTCCACCTCCATGCTGCCTGAGCCCAGCAGAGTGATCAATGAGAGCACAGGAGAGACAGTCTCCCTGCTTTCAGTTGTTGGTGCTCAGCCCTGGTCTGTCCTGGCCTGAAGCAACCCAGAGCAGCAATTCCAGGGAAAGTCCTGTTTAGACCTGGGCTGCATCATGCTCATTGTGATGGAATCTGAGTTATTACAGAGAATTCTTTCCTGGGTATCTGGCTGGTAAATCTTACCCACATGCTCAGGGTTCAGCTGATCGCCATATTTGGGGTCGGGAAGGAATTTTCCTCCAGGGCAGATTGGAAGAGGCCCTGGGGGGTTTTCGCCTTCCTCTGTAGCATGGGGCATGGGTCACTTGCTGGAGGATTCTCTGCACCTTGAAGTCTTTAAACCATGATTTGAGGACTTCAATAGCTCAGACATAGGTTTATCTCAGGACTGGGTGGGTGAGATTCTGTGGCCTGCATTGTGCAGGAGGTCAGACTAGATGATCATAATGGTCCCTTCTGACCTTAATATCTATGAATCTATGAATCTTTGGAGATTTTAGGGGCTAAAATCTAATAAGGCCTTAGTGAGAATGTCCAAACTGAGATTTTTTCAAAGGCTGATAATTTTGCCAAATTTAATTGGATTTTCATGGGGACAGCAAAAGGCATATCCCTGTCACATAGCCCCTCCTTCTGTCAAATTTCAAGTCCCTGCTACAAAGCAGAGGAGTGCTAAAGCTTTTCAAACAAAAGGTTGCTGGAATTTTGCCAAAACAACATTTTTGCCTAGCTTTTGTTCTGAGAAATGGCTGCAACATTTTGGCTGAAATTTTCTAAAAAATTCAGCGTGAGGCACTCATCATATGAAATTTCAGCCAACATGAATAAAGTTTGGCAAAGTGATAGGGAACGGAAAACAGGGTTTTATAATGAGAGCTGTTGGGCAACATTAATAATAGGCAGTTCTGCCAGCTCTATCTATAATATCTCTGTTTCTGACACTGATGATTATTCTGGCATCTAGCTCTTCCCTAAGTAGTTTCCAGAATTCGGATGTGAACACTTGCTGTATCATTTTTTCTGGTTTCTAAATTACCCATTACCCAAAACTTTTCTTCCTTAACTCCTAGGAAACTCGCCACTGGATATAACCTTGGGTTTGGCCAGTTTCCAGGCTTTAAGAGTAGGCCACTAAGGAGGTATGTGCCAGAGGAGAATAAGGGGCAGGGGCCACTAGAGGAAGGAGCTGTGTAGAACTCCTTCCTACAGCCAGTCCTGCTTTGCCTTGCTACATCTTCCTGGTGGGAGCTGCCTCCCTCCTCTCCTAAGCCTAGGGAGCTGCAATGTGAGGCAGCACGTGTCTGTAGCAGAAGCTAAGGGGCTTCCTGTCCCAGAGCCCCGAACAGCTGCATGCTGAAGAGTAGGATCACTGCTAAACACAAGTGAGAAAGGAGGGTAAGCCTGATGTCTTGGGGTGGATGGGGCTCTTCAAAAACCTGTAGTGGGAGCTAGCAGAGGGCATAAGAGGAGGTGATCTCATTTACATAGGAGAGGAAAAGAGAGAGAACTGTGTTAACACAGGACATAGGCTATATGCAAGGGAGGCTGCAGGTCCACGGGATGAGTATATTAGTCTGAGGCATTGCAGGACATTGTAGTATACTTGTCCTGAGGGAGGGAGAGACCTTGCTCACCAGGTGATTTCTCTCAGCTCTAGTATTTACTACCATCTAGTGGTGAGATGGAAAATACCAGCTGTACTCAATTTCTATTTAACCCTATAAATAACAGGGAAAGGAAACAAGTTTTTCTCAGTTTCCAAGCTTTAGAGATGCTACCCAGCTCTGTGCTGCTCTGAATCATCTTTTCAATTTCCTGACAGAAAAGAAGGCAGGCAGCTTCCGGGAAACATTTTCAAGTTAAGTTGCTATAGTTAATATAGATGTTGTTTTTCAGTGAGTGGAGCTATAGTGGGGAAATTCTCGGCTAGGCTATGGCCCTGACCCACTGTTTGCAGATGGGAATTGTGTCCGTAAAAAAGGCCTCGATATGAATTACAAATGTGGGTCTTGGAAGATTTACATGTCTATTACCTGTTTTGTACCTGCCATGAAGCTATTAGGATTTGTGCCCATAGTTCAACTGTGGTGCAAAATTGTGTGCGCAGATTTTGTGCTTATAAAAGTCATGGGTGCAAACTGTGCCTGAAAAAAGGTGCCGATCTGAAAATGTATCCCTTTAAATGTATCCCTTCAGAGTGGCACCCTAAATTAGGTTCAACTAGAATAGTTGGATGTAGTAAAGTGATCATCAAGATGTTAACTCGGTTAGTCAGCAAATTATGGGTTGGAGCCATACTCTAGCCCTCTCTTACTTCCTGTTTAGTGTGTGTTTTCTTCCCTCTTTGTTTGTTTATATAGCTGTATAAAGCAGCATGTTCCCAGCATGCACAACTGTCAATCAAGTATGTTTCTTGTGCATTGCAAGGTCCCTTTACAAAATTGGAGCAGCCAATTGTTTCAGTGTATCAGCACTTTAAACTTCTGATGTTGGGGGTAAGAGGGATCCTCTTTACTTTTCTGTGGAATAGTAAAACAAGTTGTTACGGCATTAATAATAAACCAGCACCAGACATGCGACAGTTTTCTTGTGCCACAGTGAAAGGGAATCCTATAGAAATCCTGTGCTTCTGTATCAGTTTGGAGAAACAGAATTTCATAAGTGCTAAGAATAAAGACACAGGAGATTTAGGAAATGTCTTCTTGCTAGAAATATATTAAACCAGTGGTTCTCAAACTTTTTTTTGCGCGGACCACTTGAAAATTGCTGAGGGTCTTAGTGGACTATTTAATGATCTTTCCAAATGTTGTTTGTACCGTTAGCGATCTATTGTAAAGCGCTTTGGATAAAACCGCTATATAAAAGAAAAAACCCTTAATTAATAATTAACTTTTTTTGTTTTACAAATAAAAGCACCCAACTCATATTTTAATATCAGTAGTCTTACCTTTCTAAAGCAATGGTTGTGCACTCTCCCCTGCTGTGGCAGCTCCCAAGCTGGGGCTGGGAAGGAGGGGGGGATCTCTCCCTCTCTCCCCCACTGCAGCAGCCCCAGAGCTGGGGCTGGGAGGGAGGGGGGTCTTTCCCCCACCACAGCAGCCACAGAGCTGAGGCTGGGAAGGAGGGCCAACTCTCTCTGGCAGCTGCAGCCCTGGAGCTGAGGAAAGTCGTCTCTTTCTCTGGCCACCGCAGCCCTGCATGTACCAAATTTCGCCCTACCCCCCTCTTCTCACCCCACTGCCCACTCCCACCTACACCCTATTCCTCCCAAGGCCACCACCTCACCTTACATGTGCGTCTTCTCCAGGGTCCAGGCACCTAATTAGTGGAGCCGCGCCTGTTCATTTCTGTTCAGTGGCACAGTGATGAGTCTTATTGCACTATATTTTATTTAAGAAGCCTGCATAATGCACAAAGGGATAGATTTCATGTTTGAGAATCACTTCAGCCTGCTAATAAATAACAAAATTTCTCCAGTGATTGTTTTGCTTGGTGTTTGCTTGTTAAAACCTGACTGGGTGGGTGGGAGCTGAGAGAGCACGAAGGAGCTGCAGCCACAATGTGCTTTTACTGACTGATTTCATTAATCAAAAACAAGTGTATAAACAAGCCACCTGGCTCATGGGATGGACTTTTAACATACAGTTTCTCAATATGGGGGCAGTTGGACCTGCTTTCATCTCAGATTCTCCATTGCACCATTGAGCCCCAAACAGCTAGCTGCTCTTCTATGCTGCATCCTGGTTTCTAGAGCTCTGTGGAAATCCATGGAAGGTCACCTGTCATCATATACTGTCCCTTCAGTCCGAGCCCTGAAAGCATTTTGCAGACATTGATGGATTGAGCCTTACAGTGCCCTGTGAGGTAAGGGGTAATATTGTTCCTGCTCTGCATATGGGGAGCTGATACCTGGAGAAGGGGATTGGCAAGCCAAGGTCACACAGAGAGTCTGTGGTAGTGTAAGGAATAGAACCCAGTATGACTCAAAGGAATCTGTGTTTGTGTGGAGAATTAGAAGATAATATCTTGCCTTAGAAGACTCTAAATCAAAATACCCTTAAGCCCAGAAGTACTGAGTGCAAATCCATGCCTCACTCGTCAGGACTAACAGTTTCATGGGTTATATCCCACGAAAGCGCATGCCCAAATAAATTTGTTAGTCTCTAAGGTGCCACAAGGACTCCTCGTTGTTTTTAGTTGCTATTATGTTCTCTATTTTTGCAGCACCAGAGAAAGAAAGGGAGGGAGGAAAAGAAACAGTTTCCCTGACTCTGACTTTCATCCCCTTATAGCAGAATATTGTAAGGACATTCCCCTCCCTTCCCCCAGTGCAGGGAAGGGATACAACCTTCTTTGTGAACTGGTTTGCCTCCAGGTCCAATGTTAAACACCTCAGATTCTGCACTTAAGTGTTTGACAGTTTATCTTTATTGTGGGGTGCCCGCAGGGAGGATGTATTAACAGGAGTATTGTATGTAAGGCCCGGAAGCTAATTGTACCACTCTACTCAACACCAGTGAGGATTCAGCTGGAATATTGCATCCAGAGTTGAGCATCACACTTTAAGAAAGATGTGGAAAAATTGGATAGAGTCCAGAGGAGATTTGGGAAACCTAACCTATGAAGAAAAGTTAATAGAGTTGGGCATGTTTAATCCACAGGAGAGAAGACTAAGAGAGGATGTAAATCTTCAAATATGTTAAGGGCTCTTCTAAAGAGGATGGTGATCATTTGTTCTCTGTTTCCACTGAAAGTAGGGCAAGAAGTAATCATCTTAGTTTGCAGCAAGGAAGATTTAGTTTAATTATTAGGAAAAACTTTCAAACTATATAGATAGTTAAGCACTGGAACAGTTTACCAAGAGATGTTGTGGAATCCCCATCACTGGCAGTTTTTTAAGAACAGGTTAGACAGCCCCCTATTGGGGATGGTCTGGGTATGCTTAATTTTGCCTTAGCACAGGGGATAGACTAAATGACCTTTTGAGATCCCTTCCTGCCTTACATGCCTATAATTTTGTGATCTCTGATCCATAGGTCCTGTGCTATATCTGAGTAGTAACTATTCTGATTACCTTCAGGTGGCACTGGGGACCCTGGTTCTCTTAGCTCTTGGACTTTGTGATGGACCCATCCTATTCATCTTATTCTTCTCTTCCAAGGAAGAGTCTCCTTGCACAACTCTGCCTTCCTGTTCTTTATGGTTTGGAGCTCAGAGGAACAAGTTCAGAGACGAAGCCTTCTCCCAAGAGGTTGTGCAGATTATGGCCAGGGAGCCAAAAGAAGTTCAATCAACAAATTGTACTCAGACACTTGATCCAAAGTCATAACTGTGAGGCACACAGATATACCACACCCCCTGCTGGTTTGGATTTAGGAATAGATCTGCCATTGTATATGCTCTGCTTTTCACTATTTCCTGGTTTCTTAATAGGTGGTGCCATAGTGCTAGCTGTATTGAATCCTATCTGAAGATGACATAAGAAGAGGGTTGCCAACAAACTCACTTCCTATTAAGATACATTCCCATATGAAATATTAGAAAGGGCACAATTCATCTTCTGGAAGTGCTTACTGTACTTCACACACTGAAAGATGGACCACTGCTGTGATCCAGGCTAGCAATTAATATGTTCCTATTGCAAAACAAACAAACAAAAACCCAAACAAAAAAAGAATAAAACTCTCAGACATCTGCTGTTTGGTCTACATAAATATCGGGGAACACTCTCTAAAAAATAAAAATGATGATAGCTCCACAAGCTAAATTTACAATACTACCACAGATATCTTTAAAAGTTCTCTTTAAGGTAATACAAGGCATTGTATCAATAATCTTGTAGGATGGTAAAACAAGATCAGATGGGCGTTAACAATGTTAACAGCTCTGTATAGTGTGGGGGGATTGGGATTCCCAGGTTTTACAAAATATTCCTTAGAGCCTGATATGGCACCCTGTTGCCAGTGGGTTCCAGTTATACTGTTCCTTTCTACTTGTTTTTGGAAGTTTGTGTAAATAATAAGCTTGTTATGCTGTTGATATGAGTTATTTGTCCTGTGTGGAAGGCTCACTTTCTGTTTGGTGTTGATAATCTTTTAAACATTGCTATTGTTTGACTTTCCATGAAGAGTGATGCACGATGAAAGGCTGCATTGTATTATGTTACATTTTTATAGTGTTTCTCACACTGACATAATGAAATACCTGCAGTGGAGCCAGAGTGTCCAAAGCATCCCGGTGGGTGCTAAACAATATACGAGATGCAGCTGTGCAATCGGTGGTCAAAGAAAACTGAAGAATCTAAAATGGAGGAACTTGTCGAGTCTAACATTACAGAACTGAGCACTGCAACAGTGCATAGTTTATTTATGGAGAAACTTGGGGCCTGTATTAAGTTAACAGTTGAACAGTGGAAGGATAGACTGAGTAGACTGATCTGTCTAAAATAGATAACTGCTATAACTTTTATAACTGTATGTATCCTTCTTATAACCCATAACTTATACTGCCCGCACTGTGCTGTATCCCCTTATCTGTGTATCTAACGCCACTCTTATTGCTTATACAAACAATAATTTGTACTGTCAACAGCTTGGTTTAATAGTTATTTTAAAAGTGGGAGGAAAAAGCAAAAGGAAAGGAAGAAAGTGGTGCTGGGAAGAGCCCTACACTGCAGGGGAACAGACTAGTTGACCTAATAGGTCTCTTCCATCTCTCATTACTGTGATAATCCCTGCTGTTTAGAAAAACTAATACAAATAGAACAAATTCAATGCACAATTGTGTTAAGTTTTTCTATATTTATTTTGGGTTTATCTTGCTATTTCTCATCCCACGCTCTCATCTCTCACCTTTGTCTCTCTGTTGGTTAACTTTTGTAAAGGTTTCTTTCACTTTCTGCAGGTCTGTTATCTTCCCCTTTCTTGGTCCCCTTCCCCTCCATTGGTTTCCACATCATCCTTCTCCTAACTTCTGCTCTTTCTCCCATTTGCTTTGTGTTGTATTCTTGTTCCTGTGTGCCATCTTTCCCAGCTCCTTTTCTTTGTTACTTTCTCTCTCTCCCCACCCCCTCTTCCAAGTTCTCCCCTTCTCTTTCAGGATGTTTTTTTTTGTTTTTGTCCATCTTTGACTGGTCTTGTAATATTCTTTAAACATGGGATGCCTGATCTTCCTCTCGCTCATAATCGCTTTTACTCCACTGAATTTAATGTCACCCCAGCCACCTGCGCTGGTGTGAGAAGAGGAGAATCCAGCCCCTGGCACAGCACAGTACTTGAGTAAAGGAGAGGCAGCAAAAATCTCTGGGCTAAATCCTCCCCTCTTGTGGGGGGAGGGGAAAATCCTTCAAAAGGGTAAAACCTGCTAGAACCATCTCACAGAGACCCTGGTGGCATTAGTGCCATATTCTGCACCCAGCGGAGCACAGGGTGAAGCCTTTAAACTCATTTGAACATGAGAATCCAACTCAGCAGAGCCCAGGACATAGTGGTACAGCTCTTTTGCATGGCTTTTGCATAGCATTGCTTAGAAGTAATATTCCCCTCCCATAATCCTCCCACATTCTAAACCTGTATTTGGGGCTCCAACCACAGATTCTTAGGAAAGGAGGAGGTGCCATGTAGCCCCCTTTTCTCCACTCATTCCATTGGTGGCAAATCATTTTAGCTATTCTTTCTTCCATATTGTTTGCATTTTTGCTCTGAAGCAGAGCGAGCACTTGACCCTTTGGTCTTCTTTAATGAAAGCCAGATCTACTCAGTTTTTGTACCGGTATACCTATTTTGGTTAGGGAAGTGATTTTTCCCCCCAAAATAGTTTTACCAGTACAATCCCTGGTGTGAATGCAGGTATACTGCTATAAAGGTGCCTTATACTGTTATAGCTTATTCCCCTTCTTGTATTTGTTTAATCAAGGCTGTGCCCATCAAAACCTTCTATTGTGGCATCCATCTAGAGTATTTTTAATTTGTACAAAAATGTGTAAGAGCAAAATTGAGGAAATAGACCAAATAAAAATGTCATTAAAAAAAAAAACCCCAAACTCCAATTTTTAAGCCAATCTCCCAGTAATTTTAGTCTCTCATTTTTCAACTCCTAGGGTTGGTAATGCTGCTAGCACCGCATTAGAAATCAGAAGAAAGTCTCCCAAGAAGTAGTCAATCAGTCTGCAGACATAAAAGTTACATACAGTACACCCTTCTTTAGTCAGAACTATTTCATATATGAAACATGGTCATCTCTCCTGATGCCTATTAATAATAAAAATTCCCTCTGTCATCCAAAAACTTGATTATCCAAACCCATTCAAAGTTCCCCATGACACTGGGATAATCAAGACTGTACTGTAGTTTCTTCAGCTGCTCTGTTTCCTGCTATGCAGGGCCATCCTTACTTTTCAGGCTCCAAACTAAGAACAATATTCGTGTGTTCAAGTTTTGTTTCCCACATTGTGTGTGGGTTTTTTGTTTGTTTTGGTTTATAGAATTGGCAGTTGAGGGCTCTGGAGAAATGATTTTCTTGGACGTGACACTTTGAATCACCTTTAGTTTGCAAGTACAGCCCTTAATGACAAAGATCAGTTCAATGGATGTTGACCCATTTGAAGTGCAGAACAGCTATGGTTTGGGTTTCTGAGAGTCACGGTAACTTTTGAATGCTTTCTGAGCTGCAGTGTGTGTATTAGCAATTGACACTGATGATCACAAGTGTTGAGGATCATTGTACATTAAAATTGCTACAGAGAGCTACTGTAAACATTGGAGCTGCTCTGTGACCCCAGCAAAATAGGGAAAGGGACTTGAGAAGTGTCATGGATATATATGTCACATAACCCAATGCTATCTACACTAGAAGTTTGGCTTGACAAAATCCATGATGGAAAATAGCCTGCAATTTTTGTAGCTTGTACGTAGAGTAATTTTAGGGAAATATAAATATACCACAAATCTTAAATGCTTTACATTTATTGTGGTGATGTGAATGAAATAAATATTATATTCAACTTACAGTATGTAAATTTTTCAAGCCAGGAAAAACATTCCTTCCCTCTCCCACCATGTGGGCTTGGAAGAAAACTGCAGAGAGGAGCCAGCCAGAGACTCTAGCTGATAGGGGCAGAAGCTGCCAAAGCAGGGACCTTGGTTCTTTGGACGCTCAGGGTGTGTCTACATAGCAATGTAAACCCCTGGTGAGTGGAACTTTAGTCATCTGACCCTTACTTAGAGAACCCAGAGCTTGAGTGTCTACACTGATTGTTAACCCTATGGTAAGAATTTTCTAACACAGGCTGGACCTGTGGCTCTGGCGTTCATGCTGCAGCATGGAGACCCAAGTCAAACCAAGCATACCCCAGACTCCATAGTACCCTCCTGAAATGTGGCTAGTCTAGGTCTTTGACTGTTGTGCATTCTGGAAACACTTGGCTGTCCACCCTGCAGTTTACTGAAAGTTTGAACAGCTGCCAATGCTGGCTGCTGAGCAGTCCTTTTGGTCTGAGAGCTCCCAGCTACCAGAGCCAGCAACCAGGAGGAGGCACCTTTTGAAGAACTTCTCTCACTTGCGCTTTCACTTCCGTGTCAGGAAATGGGCAGAGCACTTGGGAGGTGCTGGTGGACATTTCAATGGCCTTTTCTGACTCACCAAATGTACCTGACACAGTTTATGATGGAGCAGGAGGAAGAGGGGGCGGCAGACGGGTGCCCCCAGGCCTGGCAGACTTGAACTGGCTCATGCTATTCATGACACTCGGTGCAGCTGCTGATGCCCCCTATGTAGACTGGCACTTCTGGCACAGGGCCACAGGCACAGACTGGTGGGATTACATCACTAGGCAGACCTGGGATGACCAGCAACGGGTCCAGAACTTTTGCATGAAGAAAGCTATATTTATGGAACTTGGTGAGCAGCTTTCCCCAACTTTCCAACATCATCATGGTCCAGAAGCAGAGTGCTATAACCATCTGGAAGCTGGCTACACTGCATGGCTACAGGTCTGTTGCCAACCAGTTTGGTGTTGGAAAGTTGATCTGGGTAAAGTGGTGGAGGAGGTGTCTGAGGCAATCAGGCATGTGGTTTACCCCAAGGTGACAGCATAAAAGATATTCCTGAGGTAATTACTGGTTTTCAGACAATTAGATTTCCAAACTGAGCTGGGGCCATTGATGGGACTCATGTACCCACAGTTTGGCCTCCTCAAGGAGCACAGGAGTACATAAACAGCAAAGGGTGCTACTCCGTTGTTACACAGGCCCTTGTGGACCATAGAGGGCGATTTATGAATGCCAATGTGGGTTGCACTGGGCAAGTTAATGAGGCCAGGGTTTTTTGCTGATTGGGATTCTACATCCCCCACTAGGGATGGCCCTGGCCCTGGGACCTGGAATTGCTGTTAGCAGGCCTGGCTACTCCTTAGAGGGGGCATCAAACAGCTCTTCCAAATATGGTCCCAGGAGGTGCTGCTGCTGCTTCTGCTCCTGCTCTAAAGCTGCCTTTGGGTCCAGTTTCAGCAACAGAGTGACTTTTGCTGTCCTCACTCAGCGCCTGCTGCTGGCTCCCATCAGTCCCCGTGTTGGATTCTGGGAGTTACCAGCAGGTGACCATCCTAGCTGACCAGCTCATCATGCACATGCACCACTGTTGGCACCATGCTTGGTGCAAGGCCCAGCACACCTCAAAACAGGCATAATGTTAGTGAGTTGCCCAACACGTGGTTCTGGTCCCTGGGTTTCCTGTGCTCGGTCTTGAGCCACTTAATCCGCTCCCTGCACAGTTCACTAGTATGGTAAATTTGCAGCGTTTCTAGCTTCCTCACTACTTGCTGGTATGCACAGTCATTCCTGGTACTCTTACTAAAGGCCACTGTTTTGCGGGCCTCCCACCAGAGATTTATCAAAATCTGGCTGTGCTCCCATGACCATGAAGCAGTGCACTTGGCAAAAGGCCTCTTCTCTTCAGTCTCCGTTGCAAACACAGAAGGCTCTCTGATAGTATGTTTGCAGCTTGGTGGTCAGAAGACAATGGAAGGATTAAACGCTGACTCCCAAGCTGCTGCAGTACACCAAAGGGGTTGGGGGGGCTTTAATTTTCACTGCAGTTGATTGGAGATTCTTGGGATAGAGAGGACAAAGGAAATTGGCCCATGGGATTGTGGGATACTTTTGGCTCACTCCCAGGACCCAAGTTAGGGGGGAAGCATCTATACTGCAAAGCAAGAGCGTATGAAGCCTGAATCCCGGCCAGATTTTGGTCTTGCAATGTCATAGAACCCTAGGTTCAAGCCCAAGAGTGACAGATTTGCGAGTACACAGAACAGGAGTTTGGGCTCAAGCCTGATTCTGAGCCTGGGCTTACGCTGCAGTGTAGACATACCTACAGAGAACTTGCTACAGTTTTAACTGGACTTTCTGTGCCCTGTGCTGATTGGCTGTTTATTCCAACCCTTTCCCTCACAGTCTTTTCACCTCATCGTCACTCCACACCTGTCCTGTCTTCTCCCCATTCTCCCTTCCCTTCCCTTCCCTTTAGCCTATATGCTCCTAACGACTCTCCCCACAAAACAAACACGAACACTGCGAAACTAACATGCTTGCTGCCATTACATTGTTCACATTGCTTGTATGTTATCCCTTCCCCCAGTCTGCCTTGTCTGGTTAGACTGTAAACTCTTCAGGGTGGGGACTGACTGCTACTCTGTTTGCACAGTGCCTAGCACAGTGGGGCCCCACTTAGGTACTACCATCATCAACATGTTAAATAATATCACGTTTATGACTATCTCATATAAGCAGCAGGGTAGCTCTCCCATGTTCCTCTACTATCTTATTCTTGCCCTACAGTGACTAAGGGCACTGATTTACAGTGAACAAATCGTACAAATTCCATGTTCAAGCTTCGCAATCCCAGGACTGGAATGGTCTCTGATGAACTTGTGGGGGAGGAGAAGGTTGCTTGTTAGACAGTTCTCTGAAATGTTTCATGTAGCTCTGTGCCCTCCAATCCGCCATTCATGTCACTCCTTGCGCTTGGCCTGCTTTCTTCTTGCCCCTACTGAAAAGTGTCTGAGTGGCACTTTTGGCTGGGGGGTGTCCTTGGCCGTGTGCTCCAGGATAGGTGCCATTGGCTCCCTGACTCCATCAAATGCTTCTTCTGAGAGCATATAATGCAGTGGTTTTACCTAGAAAGAAAGGATGTTCTGGTGGTTAAAGCACTGGACTGGGACTTGGGAGATGTGTGTTTAATTCCCAACTTTGTGATCTCAGGCAAGCCACTTTAATATCTCTGTCTTAGTTCTAGACCTAATTCACTGCAAGTTCTATGCAGCAGCATCTGTCTCTTGCTGCAGGTATCTATGGTGCCTATCCAACGGAATCCCAGTCTCAGCTGAGGGTATGTCTACACTACGGAATAAGGTCGAATTTATAGCATTCGGTTTTTTAGAAATCGGTTTTATATATTCGAGTGTGTGTGTCCCCACAGAAAATGCTCTAAGTGCATTAAGTGCATTAACTCGGCGGAGTGCTTCCACAGTACCAAGGCTAGAGTCGACTTTCGGAGTGTTGCACTGTGGGTAGCTATCCCACAGTTCCCGCAGTCTCCGCTGCCCATTGGAATTCTGGGTTGAGATCCCAATGCCTGATGGGGCTAAAACATTGTCACGGGTGGTTCTGGGTACATATCGTCAGGCCCCTCTTCCCTCCTTCCCTCCCTCCATGAAAGCAAGGGCAGACAATCGTTTCGCGCCTTTTTTCCTGAGTTACCTGTGCAGACGCCATACCATGGCAAGCATGGAGCCCGCTCAGGTAACTGTCACCATATGTCTCCTGGGTGCTGGCAGACGGGGTACAGCATTGCTACACAGTAGCAGCAACCCATTGCCTTCTGGCAGCAGACAGTGCAATACGACTGGTAGCCGTCATTGTTGTGTCCAAGGTGCTCCTGGCCACGTCGGCTGGGAGCGCCTGGGCAGACATGGGCGCAGGGACTAAATTTGGAGTGACTTGACCAGGTCATTCTCTTTAGTCCTGCAGTCAGTCCTATTGAACCGTCTTATGGTGAGCAGGCAGGCGATATGGATTGCTAGCAGTCCTATTGCATCATCTTCTGCCGGGCAGGCAAGAGATGAGGATGGCTAGTAGTCCTACTGCACCATCTTCTGCCGAGCAGCCATGAGATGTGGATGGCATGCAGTCTTTCTGCACCGTCTGCTGCCAGCAAAAGATGTAAAAGATAGATGGAGTGGATCAAAACAAGAAATAGACCAGATTTGTTTTGCACTCATTTCCCTCCTCCCCCGTCTAGGGGACTCATTCCTCTAGGTCACACTGCAGTCACTCACAGAGAAGGTGCAGCGAGGTAAATCTAGCCATGTATCAATCAGAGGCCAGACTAACCTCCTTGTTCCAATAAGAACAATAACTTAGGTGCACCATTTCTTATTGGAACCCTCCGTGAAGTCCTGCCTGAAATACTCCTTGATGTAAAGCCACCCCTTTGTTGATTTTAGCTCCCTGAAGCCAACCCTGTAAGCCGTGTCGTCAGTCGCCCCTCCCTCCATCAGAGCAACGGCAGACAATCGTTCTGCGCCTTTTTTCTGTGCGGACGCCATACCAAGGCAAGCATGGAGGCCGCTCAGCTCACTTTGGCAATTAGGAGCACATTAAACACCACACGCATTATACAGCAGTATATGCAGCACCAGAACCTGGCAAAGCGATACCGGGCGAGGAGGCGACATCAGCGCGGTCACGTGAGTGATCAGGACATGGACACAGATTTCTCTGAAAGCATGGGCCCTGCCAATGCATGCATCATGGTGCTAATGGGGCAGGTTCATGCTGTGGAACGCCGATTCTGGGCTTGGGAAACAAGCACAGACTGGTGGGACTGCATAGTGTTGCAGGTCTGGGACGATTCCCAGTGGCTGCGAAACTTTCGCATGCGTAAGGGCACTTTCATGGAACTTTGTGACTTGCTTTCCCCTGCCCTGAAGTGCATGAATACCAAGATGAGAGCAGCCCTCACAGTTGAGAAGCAAGTGGCGATAGCCCTGTGGAAGCTTGCAACACCAGCAGCTACCGGTCAGTTGGGAATCAATTTGGAGTGGGCAAATCTACTGTTGGGGCTGCTGTGATGCAAGTAGCCCACACAATCAAAGATCTGCTGATATCAAGGGTAGTGACCCTGGGAAATGTGCAGGTCATAGTGGATGGTTTTGCTGCAATGGGATTCCCTAACTGTGGTGGGGCCATAGACGGAACCCATATCCCTATCTTGGCACCGGAGCACCAAGCCACCAAGTACATAAACCGCAAGGGGTACTTTTCAATAGTGCTGCAAGCTCTGGTGGATCACAAGGGACATTTCACCAACATCAACGTGGGATGGCCAGGAAAGGTACATGACGCTCGCATCTTCAGGAACTCTGGTCTGTTTCAAAAGCTGCAGGAAGGGACTTTATTCCCAGACCAGAAAATAACTGTTGGGGATGTTGAAATGCCTATATGTATCCTTGGGGATCCAGCCTACCCCTTAATGCCATGGCTCATGAAGCCGTACACAGGCAGCCTGGACAGTAGTCAGGAGCTGTTCAACTACAGGCTGAGCAAGTGCAGAATGGTGGTAGAATGTGCATTTGGACGTTTAAAGGTGCGCTGGCGCAGTTTACTGACTCGCTTAGACCTCAGCGAAACCAATATTCCCACTGTTATTACTGCTTGCTGTGTGCTTCACAATATCTGTGAGAGTAAGGGGGAGACGTTTATGGCGGGGTGGGAGGTTGAGGCAAATCGCCTGGCTGCTGGTTACATGCAGCCAGACACCAGGGCGGTTAGAAGAGCACAGGAGGGCGCGGTACGCATCAGAGAAGCTTTGAAAACCAGTTTCATGACTGGCCAGGCTACGGTGTGAAAGTTCTGTTTGTTTCTCCTTGATGAAACCCCCCGCCCCTTGGTTCACTCTACTTCCCTGTAAGCTAACTACCCTCCCCTCCTCCCTTCGATCACCGCTTGCAGAGGCAATAAAGTCATTGTTGCTTCACATTCATGCATTCTTTATTCATTCATCACACAAATAGGGGGATGGCTACCAAGGTAGCCCAGGAGGAGTGGTGGAGGAGGGAAGGAAAATGCCACACAGCACTTTAAAAGTTTACAACTTTAAAATTTATTGAATGCCAGCCTTCTTTCTTTTGGGGCAATCCTCTGTGGCGGAGTGGCTGGTTGGCCGGTGGCCCCCCCACCGCATTCTTGGGCATCTGGTTGTGGAGGCTATGGAACTTGGGGAGGAGGGTGGTTGGTTACACAGGGGCTGTAGTGGCAGTCTGTGCTCCAGCTGCCTTTGCTGCAGCTCAACCATACAATGGAGCATACTGGTTTGGTCCTCCAGGAGCCTCAGCATTGAATCCTGCCTCCTCTCATCCTGCTGCTGCCACATTTGAGCTTCAGCCCTGTCTTAAGCCCGCAACTTACTCTCTTCAGCCCGCCACTTACTCTCTTCAGCCCGCCACCTCTCCTCCCAGTCATTTTGTGCTTTCCTGCACTCTGACATTATTTGCCTCCACGCATTCGTCTGTGCTCCGTCAGTGCGGGAGGACAGCATGAGCTTGGAGAACATTTCATCTCGAGTGCGTTTTTTTTCTTTCTAATCTTCACTAGCCTCTGGGAAGGAGAAGATCCTGTGATCATTGAAACACATGCAGCTGGTGGAGAAAAAAAAAGGGACAGCGATATTTAAAAAGACATATTTTATAAAACAGTGGCTACACTCTTTCAGGGTAAACCTTGCTGTTAACATTACATACATAGCACATGTGCTTTCATTACAAGGTCGCATTTTGCCTCCCCCCACCGTGTGGCTACCCCCTCAACCCTCCCCCCTCCCTGTGGCTAACAGCGGGGAACATTTCTGTTTAGCCACATTCAAACAGCCCAGCAGGAACGGGCTCCTCTGAGTGTCCCCTGAAGAAAAGCACTCTATTTCAACCAGGTGACCATGAATTATATCTCACTCTCCTGAGGATAACACAGAGAGATAAAGAACGGATGTTGTTTGAACGCCAGCAAACATACACTGCAATGCTTTGTTGTACAATGATTCCCGAGTACGTGTTACTGGCCTGGAGTGGTAAAGTGTCCTACCATGAAGGACGCAATAAGGCTGCCCTCCCCAGAAACCTTTTGCAAAGGCTTTGGGAGTACATCCAGGAGAGCCGCGAATGCCAGGGCAAATTAATCCTTTCACATGCTTGCTTTTAAACCATGTATAGTATTTTAAAAGGTACACTCACCGGAGGTCCCTTCTCCGCCTGCCGGGTCCAGGAAGCAGCCTTGGGTGGGTTCAGGGGGTACTGGCTCCAGGTCCAGGGTGAGAAACAGTTCCTGGCTGTCGGGAAAACCGGTTTCTCTGCTTACTTGCTCTGAGCTATCTACAACCTCATCATCATCATCATCTTCTTCGTCCCCAAAACCTGCTTCCGTGTTGCCTCCATCTCCATTGAAGGAGTCAAACAACACAGCTGGGGTAGTGGTGGCTGAACCCCCTAAAATGGCATGCAGCTCATCATAGAAGCGGCTCTGACCTGGGGCTCTGACCCGGAGCGGCCGTTCGCCTCTCTGGTTTTCTGGTAGGCTTGCCTCAGCTCCTTAAGTTTCACGCGGCACTGCTTCGGGTCCCTGTTATGGCCTCTGTCCTTCATGCCCTGGGAGATTTTGACAAAGGTTTTGGCATTTCGAAAACTGGAATGGAGTTCTGATAGCATGGATTCCTCTCCCCAAACAGCGATCAGATCCCGTACCTCCCGTTCCGTCCATGCTGGAGTTCTTTTGCGATTCTGGGACTCCATCATGGTCACCTCTGCTGATGAGCTCTGCATGGTCACCTGCAGCTTGCCACGCTGGCCAAACAGGAAATGAGATTCAAAAGTTCGCGGTTCTTTTCCTGTCTACCTGGCCAGTGCATCTGAGTTGAGAGTGCTGTCCAGAGCGGTCACAATGGAGCACTCTGGGATAGCTCCCGGAGGCCAATACCATCAAACTGTGTCCACAGTACCCCAAATTCGAGCCAGCAAGGCCGATTTAAGCGCTAATCCACTTGTCAGGGGTGAAGTAATGAAATCGATTTTAAGAGCCCTTTAAGTCGAAATAAAGGGCTTCATCGTGTGGACGGGTGCAGGTTTACATCGATTTAACGCTGCTAAATTCAACCTAAAGTCCTAGTGTAGACCGGGGCTTAGACTGCTAGGTTCTACGGCAACACCACAGCTACTTATAATACAACAATCTAAGACTCAAAGGATCTTACTAAGAAACCAGATTTATGATGAATAGCCGAGAAAAAAATCAGATTAAAACAAAAGAAATGGTGCAATCCCTGTAATCTTCAATCTACTAAAGTAAAGTCTAAAGTAATCCACGCCCCCAACCTTCGGTCCTTCTCTGACCCCTTGGCAGGTCAGAATGTCAGAATTCCCCCTTGGGATAAAATGTTTTGTTGTCATCTTGCTTTGCTCCCCAGGATCCAAATCTTTTATAGTCTGTGTCCATTTAGATGATGCAGGTGCAACAGTATGCGTCCTCATATCAGGCAGGAAGGTGGAGAATCACATCAACATTGCAAACTATGTAATGTTTGATCAGGTGCACTGTCTGGGGGCTGGGAACAGGCAGAGTTCAAACAATCTCTTATGTGTACAATAGCTATAGTCCCCTATATCTATTAACTCCAGAGCTAGAAAGGGGAGATGTTGTTTCCCAATTTTCTCTCCCAAAGTCTAGCATTCAAAATACCCCTTTGATCTTGCGTTTACCTAGAGTGTCAAGGAAACAGGATCCTGGTTTGCCTATTAAGGGCTCTCTTTCCTCACTTGGAGCATTAGAGCTAATAAGATTTGGGGCCTGGGTCTCCGTTGCCTTCCCCCTCATGTTGTCATTTATACTTGTGCAAAGAAGGTGTAAAATGCTGCCATTTTGATCTGGAATGTTTATACTTTGCAGAGCTGTAAATGGTTGTTCAAGGCAGTGGAGCAGCAAGCCCTATAGGGCTCATATTTCCTAATCCTCCTATTTCATCTCCAAACTCTCAGTTTCACAGAATATAAACTATTGTTCCCTTTGTTGACCCGAGCAGCTCGTCAAAGTTCAGGGCCCTGGGGATGTTCTAGTTGGAAGTAGAAATTGATGGAGTCTGGTACTTCCTTTGATGCAGTTTTGTTTAATTACAAGGAACATACACAGTCCTGCTTCTCCAAATGCAGGAGGCATCAAGAACAAAAGGAGCATTTTCTTACTTACAATCCCAAGCCTCTTTAGCCAACAGACCCAAAACCACATTCTTTAGCTTTTTCCAAAGTCACACAGTGCTCACCAGCTACTGCTTGGCTTTCTTGTTCCATTCCCCACCCCAACCCCCACCACCCGGCTTCTATTTCTCTGTTCATGTCTGTCCTCAGTTTCTGTGTTTTCCCTTCTCTCTCTCTCTCTCTCTCACACACACACGCACACGCACATAAGAACATAAGAAGTGCCATACAGCATCAGATCAATGGTTCGTATATCCAGAGTCCCAGCGCTTCAGGGGGAGTACACAGAACAGGGCTATTGGCATGACCCATCCCTGTCTTCCCCTTCCAGCTTTTGGCAGTCACATGATACTCAGGGTATGTCTACACTATGAAATTAGGTCGATCTTATGGAAGTCTATTTTTAGAAATTGATTTTATACTGTCGATTGCGTATGTCCACACTAAGCACATTAAGTCAGTGGAGTGCATCCTCACTACCATGGCTAGCGTCGACTTTCGGAGCATTGCACTGTGGGTAGCTATCCCACAGTTCCCACAGTCTCTGCTGCCCATTGGAATTCTGAGTTGAGCTCCCAATGCCTGATGGGGCAAAAACATTGTTGCGGGTGGTTTTGGGTACATGTCATCAGTCGCCCCTCCCTCCATGAAAGCAATGGCAGACAATCGTTTCGCGTCTTTATTCTGTGCAGATGCCATACTGCTGTCAGCAGACGGTGCAGCAGGACTGCTAACCGTCATCGTCATCCACCACTTCCGCTGCAACTCTGCTCTCCTGCAGACGCCATACCATGGCAAGCATGGAGCCTGCTTAGCTCACTGCTGCTGTTGCGAGCATTGCAAACACCTCACGCATTATCCTGCAGTATGTGCAGAACCTGCAAAAGCCGGCGAGGAGACGACGACAGCGTGATCACAATAGTGATGAGGACATGGACACAGACTTCTCTCAAAGCACGGGCCCTGGCAATTTGGACATCATGGTGGAAATGGGGCAGAGTCATGCCATGGAATGCCGATTCTGGGCCCAGAAAACAAGCACAGACTGGTGGGACCGCATAGTGTTGCAGGTCTGGGATGATTCCCAGTGGCTGCGAAATTTTCGCATTCGTAAGGGCACTTTCATGGAACTTTGCTTTCCACTGCCCTGAAGCGCAAGAGTACCAAGATGAGAGCAACCCTCATAGTTCACAAGCGAGTGGCAACAGCCCTCTGGAAGCTTGCAACGTCAGTCAGCTGCTGGTCAGTTGGGAATCAATTTGGAGTGGGCAAATCTACTGTGGGGGCTGCTGTGATGCAACTTGCCAACACAATCACTGAGCTGCTGCTATCAAGGGTAGCGACTCTGGGACATGTGCAGCTCATAGTGGATGGCTTTGCTGCAATGGGGTTCCCTAACTGTGGTGGGGCAATAGATGGAACACATATCCCTATCTTGGGAATGGACCACCTTGGCATCCAGCACGTAAACCACAAGGGGTACTTTTCAATGGTGCTGCAACCACTGGTGGATCACAAGGGACATTTTGCTGACATCAACCTGGGTTGGCCGGGAAAGGTGCATGACGCTCGCATCTTCAGGAACTCTGGTCTGTTTGAACAGCTGCAGGAAGGAACTTACTTCCCAGACCAGAAAATTACTGTTGGGAATGTTGAAATGCTTACAGTTATCCTTGGGGACACAGCCTACCCCTTAATGCCATTGCTCATGAAACCATACACAAGCACCCTGGACAGTAGGAAAAGCAGTTCAACTATAGGCTGAGCAAGTGCAGAATGGTAGTAGAATGTGCATTTGGATGTATAATAGCATGCTGGTGCAGTTTACTGACTAGGTTAGACCTCAGCGAAACCAATATTCCCATTGTTATTGCTGCTTGCTGTGTGCTCCACAATATCTGTGAGAGTAAGGGGGAGATGTTTATGGTGGAATGGGAGGTTGAGGCAAATTTCCTGGTGGCTGATTATGCACAGCCAGACACCAGGGCGATTAAAAGAGCACAGCTGGGTGCCCTGCGCATCAGAGAAGCTTTGAAAACCAGTTTCATGACTGGCCAGGCTATGGTGTGATAGTTCTGTGTCTCCTTGATGAAAACCCATTCCTTGGTTAACTCTACTTCCCTGTAAGCCAACTGACCTCCCTCCTTCAATCACTACTTTCAGAGGCAATAAAGTCATTGTTGTTTCAAAATCATGCATTCTTTATTAATTCATCACACAAATAGGGGGAAAACTCGCAAGGTAACCGGAGGCAGAGGGGTGAGGAGGGAAGCACTGGATGGGGTGATAGATGAGGAGAGGCAGAAAGGACAAGCCCACACTACAGTTCAAAACTTATTGAATGCCAGCCTTCTGTTGCTTGGGCAGTCCTCTGGGGTGGAGTGGCTGGGTGCCCGTAGCCTTCCCTCCCCCTACCCACCCCCCGCGTTCTTGGGTGTCTGGGTGAGGAGGATACGGAACATGGGGAGGAGGGCAGGCGGTTATACAGGAGCTGCAGTGGCGGTCTGTGCTCCTGCTGCCTTTCCTGCTGCTCCACCAGACGCCTGAGCATGTTAGTTTGCTCCCCCATTAGACTCAGTATTGCATCCTGCTTCCTTTCAAGCGCGCTCCTGCCTACTCTTATCGCGTTCATTTAATGCTTTCCTGGACTCTGCCATTGTTTGCCTCCATGCATTCTGCTGAGCTCTTTCAGTGCTGGAGGACTTCATGAGCTCTGAGAACATTTCATCATGAGTGCTTTTTTTCGCCTTCTAATCTGCGCTAGCCTCTGGGACAGAGATGATAGGGGGAGCGTAGAAACATTTTCAGCTGCGGGAGGAAAAAAGGAAGCGTAGTATTTAAAAAGATACATTTTAGAGAACAAAGGAAAGACTATTTCACACTGAATCAAGCGATTCACATTACATAGCACATGTGCTTTTGGTACAAGGTTGCATTTTGCCTCTTCTATTGAGTGCCTGTGGTTTGGTGTGGGACATCACACACGCTCAACTGGGCAACAGAATTCAGCTTGCAGGCAGCCATGGTAAGGCAAAGGGTTTCGGCATCTTCAACCTTCATAACATGTGGGAATGGTTTCAAACAGCAGCGCACTCCTTTCCCATACCAAGCAAAGCCCGTTGGATTGGCCATTTAAAAGGAGGGACTGTGGTTTTAGGGTGAATGTACAGCACAACCCAAATCCCCCCGCCCAATTCTCTGGGATGATCGCTTCACCCCCTCCCCCACTGCATGGCTAGTATCAGGGACGATCCTTGCCAGCCAAATGCGAACAGCTCAGCATGAACAGGCCTCCCCCCACCACGTGACTAACAGTGGGGATGATTTCTTTTCAGCCAAAGGCAAACAGCCCAGCAGGAATAGGCACCTCTGAATGTCCCCTTAAACAAATTTCCCGTGTTTGAACCAGGGGACCATGAATGATATCACTTTCCTGAGGCTAACACAGAGAGTACCTCCAGGACAGTTTCATGGAGATGTCCCTGGAGGATTTCCGCACCATCCCCAGACACGTTAACAGACTTTTCCAGTAGCTATACTGTCCGAAATGCATCCCAAGTCTTCAGGGCAAATTAATCATTAAACACACTTGCTTTTAAACCCTGTATTATATTTACAAAGGTACACTCACCAGAGGTGCCTTCTCCAGCTTCTCCGGGAGCCCACCTTGGGAGGGTATTGGCTCCAGGGTGATGAACAGTTCCTGGCTGCTGGGGAGAAGGGATTCTCCGCTTGCCTGCTGTGCGCTATCCTCAACCTCCTCCTCCTCATCGTCTTCTTCATCCACAAAATCCTCATCCCTGTTGCGTGAGACTCCCCCCTTGCAGGTGTCCATTGATAGTGGTGGGGAAATGGTAGGGGCTCCCCCTAGAATTGCATGCAGCTCATCATAGAAGCAGCATGTATGGGGCTCTGACCCGGAGCGACCGTTTGCATCCTTTGTTTTTTGGTAGGCTTGCCTCCGCTCCTTAACTTTCATGCGGCACTGCTGTGTGTCCCTGTTGTAGCCTCTGTCCATCATGCCCTTGGAGATTTTAGCAAATATTTTGGCATTTCGTCTTTTGGAACGGAGTTCTGCCTGCACGGATTCTTCTCCCCATACAGCAATCAGATCCAATAGCTCCCATTCGGTCCATGCTGGAGCTCTTTTGCGATTCTGGGACTCCATGGTCACCTGTGCTGATCAGCTCGCCATGCTGGCCAAACAGGAAATGAAATTCAAAAGTTTCCAGGGCTTTTCCTGTCTACCTGGCCAGTGCATCTGAGTTGAGAGTGCTGTCCAGAGCGGTCACAATGGAGCACTCTGGGATAGCTCCCAGAGGCCAATACCATCGAATTGCATCCACACTACCCCAAATTCAACCCAGCAAGGTTGATTTTAGCACTACTCCCCTCGCTGGGGAGGAGTACAGAAATCGATTTTAAGAGCCCTTTAAGTCGACAAAGCAAGCTTGGTCGTGTGGACAGGTGCATGGTTAAATCGATCTAACACTGCTAAATTAGACGTAAACTCGTAGTGTAGACCAGGGCTCAGACAACAAGCTCCTCCGCCTACCCAATCCAAAACTCCTGGGTGGGGTCTATTAGGCTTTATTTTAGGTATAGCCCCTTAACTGCCTCACAACTATTTTAAGTGAAAGGGGCATTCACCCATCACCTCCAATGAGGTGTTTGTCTTTAACTCGTCTCTCCCACTCCCTCTTATTATCTACATTGATTGTAAGCAACTTGGTTCAGGGATCTCTCTCATTACACATAGTTCTTACTTTGTAAAGAAAGAGGTGCCAGGGCTCAAAATGGCATCCTCCACAGAGTGTGACCTCCCATGCACTGTCGGTGCAAGGTCACGCCTTGCATGGAGGTGTAGATTGCATGCATTACTAAACACCACCGACCGAAGAGGTGCTGGGGCTGTGCCCCAGCATGAAAAGAGGTGCTGAGGCTCAGCAGCAGCAAGCCTGGCACAAATTAAGCTCTGATTATACGTCTCTAAAATGCCTAGTTTGCTTTTGGGTGTAATGGGCTCCCTGGAAGGAGGGTGGTCTACTGCACAGGATTGATGCTCAGGATTCCTGGGTTCAATTCTTCACTCAGATGCAGACTCCCTGTAAGACCCTGGGTAAATCACTTAATCCATGTGTCTCAGTTCCCCATCTGTGAAATGGAGGCAATACTTCCTTACTTCACAGGGGTATTATGATGGTGAATTAATTAATGACTGTGAATTTCTCAGATACTAATGGTGAAAGCCATATTTAAATGGATAGTAGACGTGTTGGGTTATATATGCTCTTTGAGGCTTGTACGTGGAACCCTCTTGTTCTAGGCCTGGCTGTAGTAATACTGTATCACAGGGAGGGAAAGCACTCCCAAACAGGGGAAGGGAGTTGTCTTGGAAAAGCAGACTGCAATTTATAAAGAAGCCCTTCCTGCTAACCCCTTCTTCAGGGTCCAAGAGCAGAGTTCCTTGAAGAGGGTGGGCTGAAACTCCCCTCTTCCCTCAGTCAGGAAAAACAAGACTGGTTATTAGTAGCTTCCAGCTGACCTCTCTCCCATTATCATGGAATTTAAGGCCAGAAGGGACAACCAGATCATCTAGTCTGACCTCCTGTGCATCACAGGCCCTCAGCACCCACACACTAAACCCAACTAAAATTAAAGCAAAGTATTACAGCCTACAGGAGACTAGACTATTATGTGTCACCAGCAGAGCTGAGATGGGCTGGCCAACTTTCTAATTTGCAAAACTGGACACTGAGCTTTGGAATCTTCCCGCACCCCCCTACTCTGCCTCTTCACCTAAGGTCCCACCCCTGCTCTGTCTCTTCCCTTGAGGCCCCGACCCTCCACTTCTGTGCCCACCCCCATTATTCACTGCTCTCTCCACCTCCCTCCCCCCACCATCTGAGCATAGCTTTAGGGGTGGTGGGGTGACTGGGGCAGGACCTTTGAGGGAGAGCTACACTCCAGGAATGAGTGACTGAGATGGGACTGGGGAGGGAGAGCCACGCTCCAGGAGTGGAGGGGTGATGGACATAGGATGGGGGTGGGATAACCAGGCTCCAGGCGTGGAGGAGTGACAGGAGTGGATGGGGGAGGGAGAGCCATGCTCTGGGGGTGGAGGGGTGACAGGGACAGGAGGGGGAGGGAGAGCCACGTTCCACGGGTGGAGGGCTGATGGGGGTGGAAGAGCCATGCTCCAGAGGCAGTGGTGCGATGGGCGCAGGATGCGGATGAGAGAACCAGGCTCCAAGGGTAACGGGGTGATGGGGGGCAGGATGGGGAAGGGAGAGCCGTGCTCCAGGGGTGGAGGGGTGACGGGGACAGGACTCGGTAGGGAGATCCACGCTCCAGGAGTGGAAGGGTGATGGGGGCAGGACAAAGGAGGGGGAGCCATGGTCTGAGGGTGGAGGGGTGACGGAGGCAGGATGGGGGAGGGCGAGCCATGCTCTGAGGGTGGAGGGGTGACAGGAGTGGGATGGGGGAGGGAGAGCCACACTCCAGGGGTTGAGGAGTGAAAGGGGCAGGACGATGGAGGGATGACTTGGGCAGGACAGGGAAGGGAGAGTGATGCTCCAGGGGTTGAGGAGTGACAGGAGCAGGATGGGGAAGCGAGAGTCGTGCTCTGGGGGTAAAGGAGTGATGGGGGCAGAACTGGGGAGGGACAGCTTCGCTCTGGTGATGGGGGGGATGACTGGGACAGGACCGGGCAGGGAGAGCCATGCTCCAGGGGCGGAGGGGCGACTGGGGCTCAAGCTGGAGGCAGGGCTGAGCGTGGGGCCCGGACAGTGAACCCAGGCACTGGCCCTGCTCCTCAAACACCACACGCTTCAGGATCCCTCTCCCTGGCTGCCAGTACCTCTCTCCACCGGAGCCAGGCAGTTTCTGCATGATCCTCCAGCTCCAGCAGCAGCTGCTCTTCCCACCCTCCCAGAATGGAATGGAAGCTGATTGAGGACCAACTTTTGGTGTCTGGTCAGTAGTAGTGACTGGACACTGTCAGGTCCCCTTTTCAACCAGACTTTCCAGTCAAAAACCAACACCTGGTGCCCCTAAGCTGAGACCCAAGAGAGCCAGTCAGGCTGAGATATGGCATCCATGACAGCCATATTTATTGTCCTGGGTTTTGGCAAGGCCTGCTGGGAAGTAGGAATGTGTATATAAAGATCACCCTTCTCACAGATCAGGCAGAAATTTGGAAGGAGCCTACCTGACTGCGGGAAGAGGTATCTTTTCAAGAAGTATTGGCTAAGCTACTTATTGCTTGTTTTATTGAGTAATATTTCTTTGTAAGGACTCTGGGGCAGACACTTCCATAAAATGTGTGGTACAGACCCTGAGACTGGATGGAGGGATGTTTCCTCTTTTTTCATTTAAAGCCATATGAACCAGAGACCCTGACAATGGGAATTTTTGTTAAAAAATTCAGGAACTTTCTGTTTTGTGGCTTGGCCTGTAATCATAAATGATATTGTACCTAACTAGCTAGGTAATTTTATGGCCTGTCATTTCTTTCGAATCCTTTGTCTGTCCTGCTGCTGCACAGCACAGTGTCTGCCCTTTGCCACTCAGATCGCCTTTGGAGCGTCAGTGAAAGGAAGTGCTGTGTGTGTCCCAGAAAGCCGTGTTAGCACATTGCTGCAGCCACACTGGCAGACTACCACCAGCAGGACTGGTACAGTAGCAGAAATAATCTTTTTTATACCATGTGAGTGAAATGGCAGCCATCATGCTGTAGAAAGCAGCTGGTGGAAGATATGGTTCTGATCAAACCTAGCAAGATTAGGGACGGGGTACACCTGAGACATGTACAAGGGCAGCAACAGCAGAGGCTTAGAGATGGGAGTGGGCCTGGGAGTCCAGAAAGGCAGCAGTAAATGATTGGGAATTTGATGTTTATACACCAAACAAGAATGTCACATTCTCCCTAGGGTAAAATTCACATTGCCTGGCTTACATTTGTTTGTGTGCAAATAAAAGACACTTGTCCCTGATAAGTGAGCGTCAAAGCTGAATAAAGATAAAGTTCCAAATACAGATGCAGATAGTGAGAGCAGCTGTCCAGCCAGCCTGCTGGAGAAGATATAGCTGTACAAATACAACAACATCCCTTTTATCATGAAACAGCCTGCAGAGGCGAGTTATTTATTTAAAACGTTTGCTCTCAGAGAGCCTGCCCTGCTGAGATATACATCTTGCTTTTATGAGAGTCCCAGAGGACACCAGTTAATTATTATTTCACCCAAGCATACTTCAACGGGCACTCAGATAATTACAACGCATACCACTCATGCAAAAGGTGCAGACAACACTGAGCAGTCGTGATGGCACTGAGAAGCTTTCTTAATGAAGGATTAAGATTTTCTTAAAATCAGAAAACAGGGGTGTCTGTTCTAATGGACTAGGGAGCTGACTCCAGCTTTCTTGGGCACAGCAACCCTAAAGCCTCCCTCCCACAGTCCATTTGAATGCTGGATACTTTAATAATAATAGCACTTCAATATTTTTGTCTGTAGATTCCAAAGCGAGAAAAACTGAGGCCTGGAGAGAAAAATAACTTAGCCAAGGTCACCCAGCAGGAACTGAACCATGGTCTCCTCATGCCCCATTCATTGCCCTGTGCACGAAGATGCATTGTTTCCTTTAATACAGAGATATATTACAATGTATATGAGTGTTATCAAAGCTGGCTTTCAGTCTGCATGACGTCTTTCAGGTGACCTGCAAGGGGGGGAAAGTTGGTTACAATACACTTTTGGTTCTTCTTACAGATGGACTAAAAGGCTACCCTCTGGATAAGGGCAAGTTTTTTACAGAGCCATTTTACTGCTTGCCTTTTAGCAGAGTATCCTGATAATACTTTACGCGTGGAGGTTAGTACTTCCCTGCAGTACACCTGTGCCACGACCATTACCCCGCTGCTCAACCCTTGGTTCTTCACACGGTTTTAGCTGCATCACTCCACAGGACAGAGCTGTCTAACTGAGGGGTACATTTCCAGTGTATAGAGGCTCAGGAACCAAACTTCCATTAACAACATTAGCAGGAGTTCTGCAGCTAAGCCCTTGTGTATTACACCAAGCCTGACCCCATTGAATTAAATGGCAAAAACACCCATTGACTTACAGGTGACTGCTTGCCTTATTTAAGTGTTGTGGCCACATGCAGAAAATCTTTAAAAAATATATTTGCACACAATACTTTAGTGAAACCTAGCCAGGTTAATGGAGTTACACCAGTGTAAAACTGGAGTGACAGAGGGGTGAATCAGGACCCGCCCTACCATGTGCACTATTTCCCCCTCCCCTTCATTTTATAGTTACTCATCTTAAAGCTACACTACAGTATTTCCCACAGAACTTTCACACGTGCCCATTATCTGGCTGTTTAGAAGGCTTTGTCCCACAGAACTCATGTACACTGCTACCAGTGGGTAGGAGCAGGCCTCAGCCACTACCCCAGGACTTGTTAGGCAACTACTGTATTTCTTGGGGGTGGGGTTACAATTCCACCCCTGTTCCCCAAGTGTGGAACACACACCAATGCTTAGAGGGCCTGAATTGACAGGACGGGGATATGATCTGTTTTATGGATTAGATATTGACCAGAGTGTTTCCAGGACTGATGGAGACTGGTTCACATGTAGCCCCAATCTCTTTGTATTATTTCTGGTAACTACCATCTGTATGGAGGGGCTGAGTCAAGCCTTGTGTGCATATATAGTCTTGGACTGTGCAAGGAGATCATGCTGAGCTCCCCAACAGAATTATCATGGAAAGAAGAAAACTGAGAAAAAGAGTGGCCTAGTGGTTATGGCAATGGCATGGGCCTGAGGATCTTTTGGGTTCAAATCCTACCTCTGCTGTAAGCTTCCTTTGTGACCTTGGGCAAGTCACTTAATATCTCTGTGTTTTAGTTCCCCATCTGTAAAATGGGAATAACAATATTTCCTTTCTTCTACCTTTTGGTTGATCTGTTATTACAGATTGTAAGATCATTGAGGCAGGGATTGCCTTTTACTACATGTCACCCAATGCCTAGAATACAGGGGAGGGGAGGGTTCCTCACTCTGTTAGGGCCACTTGCACTAACATAATACTCCTACCATTAATAATGATGGAAATGAAAGAGGAACACTGGGAATGAGAAAATCTTGGCGCACATATAAAACCCCTGTACAAAAACATTGTACAGGGAAAATGAGATGATGAATTTCCATGATTTTCAAAAGTCTGTCAGTATTTTGAACGGCTGCCGACTTTAAATCTAAACGGACATGTTTCTTATGTTACTGTGTGTAGGGGGAGATAATTGCATCTCATTTCTCCACAGTTCACTGTGTAAAATGCTGAACCGCATTTCCACTCTGTCTGTTCTTCTTAACTCTGAGGAGCTTTAACTACTTTTGATTCTGGAGTCCCAGACAGTCTCTATTTAGAAATTAACTTTTTTTATTAACTATTAAGCCAAATATGACTGAAAATGCCAACAAAAATATGTCTGAAAAGATAGATAACATGGCTGTGCCAATAGAAACAGATTGTCGCACTATATGTTTCCAATGTATTTAATGAACATTTTGTCAAATGGAAAGGTATACTGATTCTGACTCTCTAAAAATAATTGTCTTAAAACTCGGAATTTTAAAAATACAAATAATAATCCTATGCTGCAGCTTTAAAAACATAAATTCTTCAACTATTCCTATGTGTTTCTTTTGTGACCTGGAGTTCAAATTTTGCTGCTGTTTCACTGCCTACAGTGAAGCTGGAAAAAGCATGTTTGGTTTTGAGCTCTAGCACTGTTACACAATGGTGAAGGCCGAAGTTCCTATCTGTTTTCCTCCTGTAAGCTGCGAAGGGAAATAGCTGCCTCAATAGCTATTTCAAAAAACATTTGTAGGCCTCTCTGTAATATCAGTGTGTGCATGAAAAAGGGATTCCTCCATTCTTTAATTCAAACTTTCATTCAAAGGTACCTGATTAGAAAGATTTGTTTAGGGTTTTCCTCACTTTATTACTTTCATTGTAGAAGACTGTTCGCAATGATAGTACAAGAGCAAATGCTACATGGTCTTTCTCAGCAAGGTACAGGGGTTCTTGTTTGTAAATGGTCTTGTTAGCATAATTTTAGTTAGGTGTTTGTTTGTGCATCCTAATTACCAGGTAGCATGCTCTGCAATATATTGCCATTGCAATGTGAATTACAATATCAGTAGAGTATGTTTTATTGAGGAGACTCTTTAGTACACTTCCAACCTAGTTTCCTGGCATGTCATGTTCCTACTAATCTTATCTCCCTCTACTCTAGCCTGAACTTTTCTAATGTAAAGCACTGATAGATCCTTTCCTCTGGATGTTGGAAAGAAAGCAAGTTGGCTTACTTGGACAGAAATGGTGATTTATGAAGGCTGAATAGATGTGCACGGCAGAAAAGGTGGGACGAGTGTGACTGATTCAGTTTTTGTCCAAAGAGGTACAAGTTAACAAAATTATTCTAGGCAAAATATAGAATGAATGAATGCCCCTTGAAGTGCAAATATATATCAGAATCACTGATATAGTCGTAGCAATTAAACATAGCTTGTTGTATTTAAATTCTACTTTTAATTTTAAACACTTCTTAGCAATCTTTGTTTATCTTAATTGACAGCCAATGTAGGTGATGTACATATCATAGAATCATAGAATCATAGAATATCAGGGTTGGAAGGGACCTCAGGAGGTCATCTAGTCCAACCCCCTGCTCAAAGCAGGACCAATCCCCAATTAAATCATCCCAGCCGGGGCTTTGTCAAGCCTGACCTTAAAAACTTCTAAGGAAGGAGATTCTACCACCTCCCTAGGTAATGCATTCCAGTGTTTCACCACCCTCCTAGTGAAAAAGTTTTTCCTAATATCCAACCTAAACCTCCCCCACTGCAACTTGAGACCATTACTCCTTGTCCTGTCCTCTTCTACCACTGAGAATAGTCTAGAACCATCCTCTCTGGAACCACCTCTCAGGTAGTTGAAAGCAGCTATCAAATCCCCCCTCATTCTTCTCTTCTGCAGACTAAACCATCCCAGTTCCCTCAGCCTCTCCTCATAACTCATGTGTTCCAGACCCCTAATAATTTTTGTTGCCCTTCGCTGGACTCTCTCCAATTTATCCACATCCTTCTTGTAGTGTGGGGCCCAAAACTGGACACAGTACTCCAGATGAGGCCTCACCAATGTCGAATAGAGGGGAACGATCACATCCCTCAATCTGCTCGCTATGCCCCTACTTATACATCCCAAAATGCCATTGGCCTTCTTGGCAACAAGGGCACACTGCTGACTCATATCCAGCTTCTCGTCCACTGTCACCCCTAGGTCCTTTTCCGCAGAACTGCTGCCTAGCCATTCGGTCCCTAGTCTGTAGCGGTGCATTGGGTTCTTCCGTCCTAAGTGCAGGACCCTGCACTTATCCTTATTGAACCTCATCAGATTTCTTTTGGCCCAATCCTCCAATTTGTCTAGGTCCCTTTGTATCCTATCCCTGCCCTCCAGCGTATCTACCACTTCTCCTAGTTTAGTATCATCCGCAAATAACATGGCGCCATAACTGTTGTTTGCAATATTTACCAATTGGAACCTGATGATATAGTCCAGATACAATAAGTTAGTCTTTGCTTCATCCAGCCCACTAGACAAAGTAAACTGATGAAAAGTTATAGTCTAAGAATACAGGAAAGCTGCAGAAGTTTTCACTAATTGTCAGGGACACAGACTGGGCACCTGAACAGGAAATATTGTCCAATATTTGCTTCTCTTTACAAAAATTTGGTGACAAACACCCATGCTAATTTTAATATGATAAAGCACTAAATCATTTAAGTAATGTCCACTATTTCTGAAAATCATGTGTAATGGGGTGTGTGGTAGACCTTCTTTGGAAAACCAGTGTGATTTGTGCTTCTAAATCTTTCTGGTAAGTCTGAAAATCACCTTTAAGTGAGTTGTGTTTTATGGGGAAGATTTTCAAAGGCACAGAAGGGAGTTGGATACTTTAAAAATCTTCCCCATAATACACAACTACATAGGGTTTTCAGAAGTCCCTAAAAGATTTAAAAGCACAAGTCCCATTGGTTTTCCAAGGAAGGTATAGCTACATCCCATTACATACAACTTTTAGAAGTACCTAACTCCCCTTGAAAGTCTATGGCTATTGGGCATATAACTCCACTTTGGGTCTCTGAAAATCTCTGTCTACAATGGACTTTGAAATGAATCCTACATATTCAGCAAAGTTTTCAGAATAATGATTCAGCTGCAAATCGGTTATGATCCCTCAGAACGTAAGTGGGGGAATTAAAATCCTGGAGCATGATTTGTCAAACAAAAGGGAGGGAGATTAAGTCAAGTACATAAGACATAAATATGAGGTTAGAAATGACATTTGGCTGTGAGGTCATGTTTAAAACTTTTCCAATTTGGTTTGCAGCCAGTACACTGCCTAAACCACACATTTTTGTTTAATAGTTTACATGATATGTGCTTCTGCTTGCATGTTCTTTCCTACCATTTAAATCACTGAAGGAATATGAAATGTTATCTGTGGAATACTTTTCTTTTAGGCACAACACATATGGTCTGAGTTGCTTTACTTAAATGTTTGGAAATACAGAGACCAACTGCCTTGACAGAGGTATGGTACCTGTCTTGTCCACTCCTTCCTGTTATGAGGGTCGAAAGATTAGAGGTATTTGGAACGATTTATTTTTTTTTCACATGCTTGGGTAACTCGTCCTTTGGTTCAAATATGGACCTGTGAGTGAGTAATACCAGTGATCATTTTGAGCCTTTGTGGATAGCTAACATGTATGGAGCATTAAGATCTTAAGAAAGGATCATGTGGTCAGTCAAATCCTGCCAGCCTCTTTTCTGTTTTGTTTTTTTTTCCTGGAAGAGATTTGTAACATAGCATTGAGATTAAAGGGCTCATTCACTCTTTTGATAGATTATGGGGGAGGGTCTGGGATGGAAAGAAAAGAGTAAGGAAATATAATATAATTTTAATATCATATGTATATAGTGCTTTTCTCTCAAAATAATCTCATGCACAATAAACCTACATGCCTGCTTTCACCCGCAACTGAATGTAGCCACTTCTCAGGTAGAAAGCAGAAGTGATTTAAGACAGGAAGCAAAGAATACCATAGACAATGGAAACTGCAGAGAGAATTGAAGTAGGCAGAATGTTCTTAACTAAACTAGGTTGGCCAAGACCCAAAGATTACCACCAGGGCTGGCCTTACCATGAGGCAAACTGAGGCAGCCGCCTCAGGTGCCAGACACTGTGTGTGGAGGGGGGGCCCTAGGACCCAGAGAGTAGAAAATTGTGTCTGCTGCTGGTGCATATGTATTCTCTCTGCTCTAGATGCACAGAGATTGTGGAGTGCTGGGCTGGAGGAAGGAGGGCACAAGAGACATAACAGGCAGGCAGGAGAAAAGGTGAGAGGGAATAACAGAAAGCAGCAGGAGCTGCAGGGAGAGAGAGGAGGAGGAGCCTCTTATATACCTCTCTAGCACCCCCAGGAGCCTGGACTGATTAATACCAGCTTCTCAGGGAGCTTCCTGTTTCCTGCTGCTTCCCTGAACCCACTTGAGGAGAACAGGCAGTCAACTGAAGTAGTAGGAGCCAGTTAGGCCCTTAAAACGCTGCTATCTTCCCTCACTCAGGCCCTGCTACCAGCCTGCTCATTTGTCCCCTTCAATTGAGTGTTGAGAGCCACTATAGCTGGCACAGAACAGCAGTCATGAGTGAAAGAAGAAAACGCCCTTCTGGGGCAGCATTCAGAAAAAGAAAGAAAGCAAAGGAATCTTTTCCATCTAAGCAGGAAGGATCTCTCCTGAGATACACAGACACAAATGTTCACAGTGAGCCTTCCAGCCCCAGTGAGGATGAGAGTGGTGAGGAGATGCCTGATCTTCCAGTTAGTTAGAGTGCAGGTGACCTGGCAGCTACTGCAGGATCCATATCTCCATCTCAAATGGATGTAACCATTTTCCTGAAGAAAAGTATAGCTCAGAGAAGAGCGTGGTAGAGGTGCAAGAAACAGCTGCTGCTCAGTTTAGTTCCTTAAGTCTAGATAATCCAGGACTGTGGACCCACTTGAGTAGTAACCTGAGGGACTTCCCTGTACTGCATGCGTCACAGCAAGTGAAAAACTTCATGTTGCCCAAAGTCAATGAAAATAGATGCTTCCATCCAACACATTACTGGCATGAAATCCCCAATGGTGACCAAGTGGAGGGTCCATGGCTTATGTACTCAAAAACACAGAATGCTGCATACCGTTTTTGTTGCAAACTCTTCCAGTCTAATGTTCCAGCCACATTGGGTTCTACAGGAACAAAGGACTGGAAAAATCTGGCTAGAAATCTTGCATGCCATGAGAAGGCAGCAAATCACCAGAGAGCATTCCATAGGTGGAAAGAGCCTGAGATGAGACTAAGGTTAAAGGCCACCATAGATGATCAGCATCAAGAGAAGATTGCATCAGAGTCTAGCAAAATGTTCTGAAAAGGCTCATTGCCATTGTGAGAATGCTTGCTACCCAAAACCTAGCACTGCGTGGCACTTCAGATCAGCTGTATGTGCCAAACAATGGAAACTTCCTTAAAATTGTGGAACTGATGGCTGAGTTTGATGCTGTACTCCAGGAGCATCTAAGAAGAGTCACCACCCAAGAAATGTACACACACCACTACCTTGGAAAAACAATTCAAAACGAGATCATACAGTTACTGGCAACAAAAGTCAAACAGAAGATTGTGGCAGATCTGAAGTCAGCAAGATATTACTCTGTTATTCTGGACTGCACACCTGACATCAGCCATATGGAACAAATGACTTGAATGGTGCGTTTTGTAACAACAGAACCTAGTGAAAATGTCCCTGCAATGGTGACTGTCAGAGAGCATTTTCTAGAATTTATTGACTTTGATGATAATACAGGAGCTTAAAAAGCTGGAAGATACGGGAATTGCGATAGCTGACATGAGAGGTCAGGGCTACGATAATGGTGCCAACATGAGAGGAAAGAACAGAGGAGTGCAGACACGGATCTGAGAGTTAAATCCTCGAGCTTTTTTTGTCCCATGCAGTTCTCATTCATTGAATTTGGTGGTCAGTGATGCACCATCAGCTTCTAGTAAGGCTGCTGAATTTTTTAATGTCATTCAAAGCATCTATGTATTTTTCTCTGCATCAACTCATCGATGGCAAATTTTGAAGCAACATCTGGGAAAATCCTCTCTGACACTGAAACCATTGAGTGCCAAATGATGGGAAAGTCGAGTGGAGGCGATCAAACACCAAATTGGGAAGATAGATGATGCCATAGTTGCCATTATGGAGGATAATAACAGGAACTGTTCGTGGGATAACAGTGGCAGGGGGAAATGGAATCACCAGAAACATACATAAATTCAAATTTCTGTGTGGCTTAGTGTTGTGGCATGACATACTGTTTGAAATAAATGTTGTAAGCAAGAGACTCCAAGGTGTTGACCTTGATATATCTGGAACAATGGAACAACCTGACAAAGCAAAGTCATACTGACAGTCTTACCGGTCAGATGGGGGATTTCAAAACGTTCTGAAGAGTGCACAGAAGTTGGCAGAGGAACTTCACACGGAAGCTATTTTCCCACCCATTTAAGAATACAAGAGTCACAGAAGAAGAAGACGACATTTTGATTATGAGGCACAGGATAATCCCATAAGAGACCCCAAACAACAATTCAAAGTTGAATTCTTTAACCAGGTGCTAGATTATGTAATACAGTCAGTTGAAGAACGTTTCATGCAGCTTAAGGAACACAGCAGTATATTTGGACTGTCCAAAACTCCTCCAAAACTCCTCGCTATACCTGAAGAAGACCTACACCAGCAATGCAGGGCACTAGAGACAGTGTTGACACATGATGACATGCGCGATATTGATGTGAGTGATTTAGGTGATGAACTGAAAGCCCTTTCAAGATACATTTCAGCAGGATCAACTCCAAAGGCTGTTCTGGAATATAAGTGCACAAATAAGATGACCACCCTCTTTCCAATTGCTTTTGTTGCTGTGCGCATACTTCTAACACTTCCTGTAACAGTTGTCGGTGGAGAACGCAGTTTCTCCAAGCTGAAGTTGTTAAAAACATATCTACTCTCCACGATGACACAGGAGGGGCTGGTCGGCCTTGCAACCATCTCAATAGAGCATGAGCTGACCCAGATTGTGGACCTTCAGGAAGTTGTTCAAATCTTTGGAACCAAGAAGGGACGGAAAGCACCACTTTGATTATTCAAACAGATAAAAATGCCAGTGTTTACTATGCAGTCAAGAAAAGTTACATTTGCTGTTCAGGCGTTTGAAAGTTAAGTGTTACTTAAAATTTTTGATCAAGGCATCTTAAGTTGTTAGTTCTCCTTTATTGGAGTAGGTAGCAGAGCATTTCCATGAGAGGAGTAGAACAGGAAGAAGGCAGAATTGAGATTTTTCAAAGTTTTGGCCCAAGCGAGGGGGCATGGGAGCGTCATTTGAGCTCCCCGCCTCAGGTGCCAAAATGTTGTGGGCTGGCCCTGATTACCACTCAATTTACAAAAAGTGCTATGGCTTCTTAAATGATTACAGTTGGTCAGGACCTTGGGAAAGACATCTCCTAAAAGCACAGTGTCCACTAGCACCAGGCTGGGATACTGCTATAGTACTGACTCAGAGGAATTAATGTCATTTACTAAATCAACAACACCACTTCCTATGGCCCAGTCCTACAAATCTCCAATCCTGACCAATCTCCCAGCTCCACCCAAGCATGCTGTTAAGTGAATGTTCTGCAGCTTCTTCCTGCTGCCAAAAGTAGATACTATGGAAAGGCAGAGGAGCCTACTCTCAAGCAGAACAGGGTATTTTGGAAAGTTTACTTCACAAAAGCTCACCTCAAAGCTGGCATATGGTTTTTCAGTGAGACTATGGTTTCAGCAGCAGCAGCCAAATGCAAAGGTGTCAATTTCAGGGTTTTGCCTGAAGGTTTGGTGAAATACCATCTATGTTGCTATGCAAATGTCATGATGCCCATCCACATATTGGGGGTGGTGCAGCAGTGGTAGAAGATGCAAACTTCATATGGCAAGTTTAAATCCAATTAACTCATTTATGTTTGGATGCAGTTTGGCTGATACAAATGTGTCTGAAACAGACGCATTCAGCTTGTTCCCGAATGGTACATGAAACCCTTATTTTTACCCAATTTTACAGCTAAGATGGCTAAACTACAAAGTCAAGTAGCTCACTGAAGGTCATGTCTTGAGTCATAGGAATAGAACTCTCCTGTTCTGGGCTCTAGGTCCATTGCTTTAATCTTTAGTATACAAAATGTAATGAAATGTTGGCGTATCCCCAAAAGAGAGTTTTGCTTAGACCACTTCCTCTGTAGTTCACTACCAAAATTCTGGGTTTAGGCACATTTCCAGCTCAAATACATAATCCTAAACAGCAGCATTTTAAGTTAAATTTCAAGCAGGATAATGAGCATCTACAGTATTTCAAACTACAATCATTGTTCTACATTTAAATATAATAGCAAGGAAGAATGTTAGTGAATATTCAAGAGACTAAACAATCTACAGGATAGGAAAATATATGACAGGCTCATTGTTAGTCACTACTTAACATGTTTAAAACAGTTCTTTGCATTTAGTAATATCTGTTTTTCACCAACTTTTTTCACTTAACAAATATCCCTTCCTCTTCCCTCTGTCCCAGGATAAAGTGAAAACTGAAGAGCTGGTAAAGCTAACTGGCTGTGCTGACTTGCTGAGAAATCATTGATAGCAATAGACATTTTATTAAACTTTTACTATTTAATAAATATTGTAAAGAGGACTTCATTTTATAAAGTCTTAGGGTGTTGGAAGGAAAGATGTGATAATTCCCATGTAACCTCATAAATTCTCTTCCTAGTCAATCCTGAGTCTATGAATGCTAATAAAATTCTCATGAGAACACAGCATCCATCCATAAAAACTCCTGAACTCCCCATGGGAATCGGCTGGTTTAGAAGGGTTCAGGGGTTCAAGTCTGTGGTTTATTTATTAAAATTTTCTCAGTAAATAGATCATGGTACACGAGATAACACACTGTTCTGTACAAGAAACAACCATCCTTTATATAATACATGAACATTAAGCCTTAAAAATAGAAATATGGAAGAAGCTTAAGCTAGATTGAAATGAAAATATATTGGATTTTCTCTAATAGAGTCTCAAAACACAGAGAACGGTTGATTTGCTTTAAATACAAGAAGCAGCTCAAATTTTGCTTTGTTAGATTATGAAAAGAAAATTCAGTTCACTTGTGGTGTTGTTAATAGATTGTGGTGTGGCTAGGTGCTTACAACATAACTGAGTCAAAGAAGACAGTGGTGAGTTGAAGCTAAAAAACAAGGACTAATATTAGAAGAGTGTTTCTGATCCAGAACCTTGGCGGGAGCATGCCAATACCAAATGCTGGAACTATGTTCCTTTTGTGTATTTTGTGGTTACAGCTTTCGACCATAATGGGTATGACTTAGACCTACCCACTTCTCAAAAACCAGAAATCCAAGCAGATCCTCCTACAACTGGGGAAGAAAAGTCGAAGACTCCAGTAAGTCCACAAGGGATCCTCTACAAGGATTTAATTTACCCAGGAGGCACTGAAATAGTATGGCGATGAGTCTGATAGTTAAATTATATAAATCTAATTACTCTAACATCAGCTCTAGATATTCATTTCCCTGTGTGAAGACATGTATCACCAAAATACTTATTGATATATCCTTTTTTGCTGAAAAAGCAAAACCTGTTGGCCTAAATCTTGAGCCTCTTTTTCCACATACATGAAGAACGCTCACAGAACATACATCCTGAATCAGTCCTCCAGGAAGCATAGAGATGCCACGCTCTCCATACACTCTAGATACAGTCTTTAGTTTCCTGGGATGCATTTCTGCTAGTGCAGAAATGAAGAAGCCCAGGACAGGTTGCAGCTTCACAGAGCAGTAGAAAGTTTAATCTCATTTCTGTACATAGTTCTGTTCAGAATACAGTGCTTCTCTTGACGCCAGTCTGCTTGTCAGTAAGATCCTACATGGCACCAGGAGCGGAAGGCACAACGTGCTGGGAGACCCAGTGAGAGACAACATTGCAATGGCTGATAACAGAGCCTGTGCATTGCAACTACTTCCCCCCACCCTGAGAATCAGGGGAAATAATAAAGATGCCTGGAAACAGTGAAACTGCAGTTTTAGCTGTATATGAAAGCCATGAAACTGGAGGATGAGCAAAAGATTGCTTTGCTCTTAACAGTGGCAAGCACAGAAGCCCTAGATTCTACAATGCATTCCACACAGAAGAGGTGTGGGGTTGATGAGGGGAGGCAAAAGCCTTGTGGAAATAATGAAAATATTTGTGGATCACAGAGTCCCTAGGAAAAAAGTTACTTATATGTTCAGGAGGAGAACACAGAATGAATGAGAAACAGTAGAGAAGTCTGTCACAGTCTTAAAACTAAAAAGTCAGTCCTGTGAATATGGAATATTAAAAGACTCAATAAAAAGAGAGGCATAACAATAAAAATTCCATGAACAGTTACTAAGGGAGAAGGATCTGAAACTAGAAAGGGCAATAAATATATGGCAAGCAGCAGAATGCATAGGAACAGAAATAAAAAGCATAGACTGGCACAGTGCACATGACTGTGAGTACGAAAGCTGAACCAGTCAGAGAAAAGTTCACAGAAATTAAATTGGCCAAGGACAGAAACATGGAAAGCAGGAAACAATGCCAGAGATGTGGCAATCAGAATGAGTATAGAAAATGCCCAGCATTCAGGCAAATACGTAGACACTGTGATAAAACCAACCAGTATGCGAAAATGTACAGAGAAACAGGAAAGAGCACTTATTAAGTGCAGAAAGGGATTACTTAAGTGAAGAGAAAGAACTGTCCTTAAGCACAATAGCAGAGGATGCTGAAAATGCAAATGATTGGCTACTTAAAATGTGCACAAATGGCACTTATGTGATAGACAAGATAGACATGGGGAACAAGTAAATGTAATAACAGAAACTGAAATAGATGTAAGGACCATATGAAACAGAAAAGTTAAAAATATTTGTGAAATAGACTATAATGAAGGAACAATTCCAGTGCTGGGAGAGTGCACACTGACTCTTTAATACAAAGGGGAAATGATAAAACAAAAGTCTGTGGTGGTACACAGAAGCAAGCCACCAGTCTTGGGCCTATACACGTGTGAGGAGCTTGGTCTGGTCAAGAGGGTGCAAACCATGGAGAGACAGAAAGAGAACACAGAACCAGTTATGAGAGTATTAAAAGCATTGAATAAAACGTATTCGCAGGCAATAGGTGCCTCCCAGTAACATACAAGATTTAGTTAAGAAAAGACGCAGAACCTGTAGTACAGGCCACGAGGGCTTAAGAAGGAGGCTGAAGAAGAGCTGCAAAACATGACGGCAAATGGTATGCTTTGGAGTACAGTGGACTCAACAGATTGGGTTAACTCCTTAGTAATTGGTTTCCAAATAGTAAAAAGTAATTAACCCCTTAGTAATTGTAGAGGAAAAAAGGAGGGGGACTGTTGCTGTGCGTGGCCCCTAAGGAGTTGAACAAAGACATAGAAAGAACATACTTTCACTAGCCCACAAGAAATAAACTGTTGTCTGAGATGACAGGAGCCAAATTCTTCAGCAAATTAGATGAATTGGCAGAATTCTGGCAGAACCCCATGGACACTGAGAGCTCCAAGATCTGCTGCTTCAACATATCTGACAGATACTGCTTCCTAAGACTACCTTTCAGAATATGTTCGGATCCTGAAGTATTTCATTGTACAATGAGCCAGATGCTAGAGGGACTATCAGGCATGCATGTGTACATTGGTAATGTAATAATTTGGCATGGTACTGCCATTGAACATCAGGAATGACTGAGGAGTGTACCGGAAATTGCAAGAGTTAATAACCTTAAACTAAATAAGGCCAAATGTCAATATCAAACAACAAAAATAACATCCTTGGGAGAGAAACTGAGCTCCAAGGGAATCTTGCATGATAAACCAATGATTCAAGCAATAATGAACATGCCAAGAGTTCAAAGACTGATAGGCATGTTGAATCATGTCAGCAAATTCATACCTAACTATACAGCTTGCTCAACTTGCTGCCAACGTCTCCTCCACAAATGAGTACGAATGCAAAGCATAACAGATAGTCAACTGTTTTAAAGCCTATTCTGACATCAGCTGCAATTTTTTAACCTGTTGAAAGTCATCAAACTCTTCACGGATGCCTCAGAAGGAGGGCTGGGACCAGTACAGTGTCAGGAGTGGCGTATGGATATATACAATGTCATGACTTTATCTATAGTTGTAGCTTCAAAGCAGAAATGGATCAAAAGCCACTGATTACAATACACAAAAAAGGACTTGGAGAAGCACCTCCAAGTTACAGCATCGACCATTGAAAATACACAAGTATGATGTGACCCTAGAGTTCCTACCTGGACACCATTTAGTAATGGCAGACACGCTCTCAGGAGCATGTGCTCCGTCTGATGATACACAGCCTGATGAGCTGGAAGAAGCAAAAACATATATGTGAACATGATAAAAGTTCTGTATCTTCAGGCATATGGGATGAACTGGAGACAAACAACTAAAGATGAAATGCTGCAAGCAGTGATACAAGTAATAAGCAAAGGAGGAAAAAATCAACACTTCCCACCTACATATTCCCACTATACACAAGAGCTTTCAGTGGCCTCAAGAGTGCTCTTGGAGAAAACACAGATTGTGGTTCCCACAGTGATGAGAAGGAAAATATTAGAACCAATACAGAGAGGGCACCTGGGAATGACCAAATCAAAAAAGAGAGAGAGAGAAATTGTCATCTGGCCACAGCTGAATAGTGCCATGAGAAATGCTGAGCAAGTGTAGAACATGTCAGAAGTGTAGAGATTCCCAACAGAAAGAACTAATTATACTGCATGAACAACTCTCAGTTTATGGGACAAAGTTGGAACTGACATTCAACTTGGGAAGACACAATCGCCTAGTTATAATGGACTATTTTAGCAATTTCCCAGTAGTCAGACTTAAAGATACTACTGCAGTGACAGTTGTCACACAATTAAATCTGTAGTTGTGTAATGCCAACAGAACCCGGCCATCGGCAGCTGGGATCAAACCTGGGACCTCTGGAGCTTAATGCATAAGCTCCTACTGTATGAGCTAAAAGATGAATCTCTTACCTAACGCTGTAGCAGACTCATCAATCTCTAGCTGGTCTAGATGCCACTAGAGGAGGACTGAGTGCCACACCAAGCAGGCATGGGTAATATTTGAATGTCATGGAATTCCAGGAACAGTAATAACTGACAATGGGCCACAGTTCAAGAATAGGAAATTACTGGACTTTGCTAAAAGGTCTGACTTTCATTATGAGACATCTAGTTCCAGATAGCCTCAAGATAGTGGATTAGCTGAATTGTGGATTACATATCGTGAAGAATTTGTTCAAAAAATCAGTGGTTGCAAGAGAAGATCCATATGTAGCACTACGCAACTACAGTGTTACACTGCTGAAATGTGGAAAGTCACCTGCTGAACTCCTCTATAACAGATGTATAAATACTTGATTACTGGGTATGGGACAAAAGCAAAGGATGACAAAGGAGTTTGTGAGAGTGAAGAAAAGATTGAGAAAGAACAATCAGACAAAATATTACAATAAAGGAGCAAGACCTCTTCTACAGTTAAAAAGCAAAGATTTGGTAAGAATTTGGCATGATGTCCTCTGGCCAGTCAAAGCCACAATGGTCAAAGAGGAGTCATCTGGCTTATAGTCATACATAGATCAAAGAAAATCTTATGAAGGAATCATAAGAATCTGCTGAAGATATCTGAAAACTTGGTTGAGACGAAGTGAGAACAGGTGCACAAGGTGAAAACAATTGACAAACTGACCATGTTATTGACCAGGAGACTGAACAATTGGTTACAAAGACTTGACTAAAGAAGATTTGGAATACAGCACACGAGGAGGCTTGCTGAAATGCCCTGATCGAGATGTATTTGGGTTGTGTTTAAGAAACCTGGTGAGTTAGTTCAGAAAATTTTATAAAGAGAAGATGTGCTATAAAAGAAGTTCTGCAGCAAATGTGGAAATGCCATACTTCCTGCACACTTTAGATGCAGCCTTTGGTTTCCTGGGACACACTTCCCACTGGGGCAGAAATATAGAAGCTCAGGACAGGGCACATGCAGGCTGCAGCTACAGAGAACAGTAGAAAGTTTGTTACCTCATTTCTGTACATAGTTCTATTAATAATAAAGAACAGGAGTACTTGTGGCACCTTAGAGACTAATAAATTTATTAGAGCATAAGCTTCCATGGGCTACAGCCCACTTCATCAGATGAAAGCTTATGCTTTAATAAATTTGTTAGTCTCGAAGGTGCCACAAGTACTCCTGTTCTTTTTGCGGATACAGACTAACACGGCTGCTACTCTGAAACCTAATAATAAAGGGTTTATCCTGACATTGGTTTGCACATCAGCAGTAAACTACAGAGGGAGGGAAGGGGGATATTCCTAGACAGTGATCTTAGAAATGTTCTAAGTCCTGCCTTGCCCTACCCGACCCCATCCCACCCCTTCCCTCCTAGGAGGCAGAGACCTGCTTACTACTGTATGTGGCAGTGAGAAACATCAGAGGAGGTGGTGTGTCTGAGACTACCTCTGAGTAGTTTCTGAGATAATGGGGAGACACTGAGAGGGGAGGTCAAATAGTCCATGCTGTCCAGCATCAGAGCCATCCGACAAATCTGAAAATTAGCTGCCAGTGAACAACAGAGCCCCCCAGCCCCAAGACACTGCCTTATGCAGGCAGTCTGGGAGGGCAGTGGGACCCTCCTTCCCTCTCACTGAGCCCTCAATGCCGCTCCCACCAAAAGCATCGTTGCTTTCAGAGGTTCTGAAAGAGTTCACCATCACTTCCACCTTGTAGGCATCTCCACAGTGGGGAAAAAGAGCCATCTAGGACAGTGGATGTCACGCAGAGGGGGTGGGAAGCTTATTTCCATGCGCTTCTCCCTCCACCGACACACACATGCATCCATATACACAGGCACACACACACATATACACACGCGTGTGCGCACACACACACACACACACAGGCTCTCTGTGGGACCCAAATGTGGTCTGTCTGCTTAGCTGCTGTGTGCATCTATTGTGCTAGCTTACCCATCCTCATGGTCATTAAGGCCAGGGCAGAGCTCTCCTTCAAAGAGCAGGGGTCCTTTGCAGCAGCTGAGCCACATTACATTTCAGTCTGCTTCTTTCCATAGTTTGCTTGCACGTAGCTCTTGGTCTGAAATATGGACTGCATTGTGAACCAGGTAACCCTTACCATTCAATGAAATTTAAAATAATGTTCTCTTTGATTCTTGGTATGTTTGTATTGAATCCAAGGAACAACTGGCTCCCTCCACTGACCATAATAACACCTGGACATTCCAATGTATATGTTACAAAAATTTGTTTTGTCCTGGGAAGAAAGTGCTAGCTTTATATTTTAAAGCTGTCAAGTTCAAACACTGTTGGATTGCATTTTTATTAAAAAATTGTGTTAGCTTTTCTCTCAATGTGCGCTCACTACATTTACAGAACTCAAATGCCTGAATTAGAAAGATAATTAACAAAAACAGTCAAACAACACTTTTTCTTGAAGAAGCCAAACTTAATATCCTGCATCCTTAACACCGTGGCAACCAAAAATGTTTAGGCACAGAAGTGTATGCAAAATCAATCTGTCCAACTGATTTTACACACAATATGTTTTAACTTCAATCTAGTTTAAGCGTCTTCCATGTTGCTATTTTTAAGGCTTAATATTCATTTATTATATAAAGGATGGTTGTTCCTTGTACAGAACAGTGTGTTATCTCGTGTACCATGATCTATTTACTAAGCAGTATCTGTCAGATGTATTGAAACAGCAGATCTTGGAGCTCTCAGTGTCCATGGGGTTCTGCCAGAATTCTGCCAATGCATCTAATTTGCTGAAGAATTTGGCTCCTGTCATCTCAGACAACAGTTTACTTCTTGTGGGCTAGTGAAAGTATGTTCTTTCTATGTCTTTGTTCAACTCCTTAGGGGCCATGCACAGCAACAGTCCCCCTCCTTTTTTCCTCTACAATTACTAAGGGGTTAATTACTTTTTACTATTCGGAAACCAATTACTAAGGAGTTAACCCAATCTGTTGAGTCCACTGTACTCCAAAGCATACCATTTGCCGTCATATTTTGCAGCTCTTCTTCAGCCTCCTCCTTAAGCCCTCGTAGCCTGTACTACAGGTTCTGCATCTTTTCTTAACTAAATCTTGTATGTTACTGGGAGGCACCTATTGCCTGCGAATACGTTTTATTCAATGCTTTTAATACTCTCATAACTGGTTCTGTGTTCTCTTTCTGTCTCTCCATGGTTTGCACCCTCTTAACCAGACCAAGCTCCTCACACGTGTATAGGCCCAAGACTGGTGGCTTGCTTCTGTGTACCACCACAAACTTTTGTTTTATCATTTCCCCTTTGTATTAAAGAGTCAGTGTGCACTCTCCCAGCACTGGAATTGTTCCTTCATTATAGTCTATTTCACAAATATTTTTAACTTTTCTCTTTCATATGGTCCTTACATCTATTTCAGTTTCTGTTACTACATTTACTTGTTCCCCATGTCTATCTTGTCTATCACATAAGTGCCATTTGTGCACATTTTAAGTAGCCAATCATTTGCATTTTCAGCATCCTCTGCTATTGTGCTTAAGGACAGTTCTTCCTCTTCACTTAAGTAATCCCTTTCTGCACTTAATAAGTGCTCTTTCCTGTTTCTCTGTACATTTTCGCATACTGGTTGGTTTTATTAAAGTGTCTACGTATTTGCCTGAATGCTGGGCATTTTCTATACTCATTCTGATTGCCACATCTCTGGCATTGTTTCCTGCTTTTCATGTTTCTGTCCTTGGCCAATTTAATTTCTGTGAACTTTTCTCTGACTGGTTCAGCTTTCGTACTCACAGTCATGTGCACTGTGCCAGTCTATGCTTTTTATTTCTGTTCCTATGCATTCTGCTGCTTGCCATATACATATTGCCCTTTCTAGTGTCAGATCCTTCTCCCTTAGTAACTGTTCATGGAATTTTTATTATTATGCCTCTCTTTTTATTGAGTCTTTTAATATTCCATATTCACAGGACTGACTTTTTAGTTTTAAGACTGTGACAGACTTCTCTACTGTTTCTCATTCATTCTGTGTTCTCCTCCTGAACATATAAGTAACTTTTTTCTTAGGGACTCTGTGGTCCTCAAATATTTTCATTATTTCCACAAGGCTTTCCGCTCCCCTTTCCTCTCCCGTTAGATTTTCCTCCCAGGGGACCTTATCTACCTGTTCTCTGAGTCTATTAATCTGCTTTTTAGAAGTCCATTATACTTGTTCTGTGATTTTCACTCCTTCCTTTCCTGTCAATCAGGTTATTAAGGACCTGTCCATATTACAACTTTCAAACAAGTTTGTTACCATCTGTTTATAAGAATGCTTCTGTGTACCACCACAAACTTTTGTTTTATCGTTTCCCCTTTGTATTAAAGAGTCAGTGTGCACTCTCCCAACACTGGAATTGTTCCTTCATTGTAGTCTATTTCACAAATATTTTTATATTTAAAAACCATGCACAACATGGTTAAAATGGTGGCAACTAACAACTTTTTTTCCTTGCCAGAGACCCAGACTGGCCGATGGCTAGTTGTCTTCCTGTAACTGGTTGAGCACACTCTTCTTAGCAGTGTGGTCAGATCCTCTTAACTGTGCCTGTGTAAGTGGTCTGGCCAATTCTCCTTCCTCCTAGCTCTGCAGTAGGACATTCCAGAGTTCACTGCCTCCTGTATTGTTTCTGCTGTTCTGTGTGTGTGTCCTTTGGGACCTGTATCCTGTGCTAATGCACTGTGGGAGAGCTGCCTAGATTTTCCCAGCTGTGGATACATACTGACCTGTGTTACTTGCAATCAGATCAGGAGACCATGCTTCTGAATGGTACAAAAGTGCAGTTAGGACAGGACCTAAGCAAGCAATCAGTAATGGTCTGTCATTTTGAACAGAAACATTTTTGTCTGAATTTGTAAATGGACCAAAAAAAATTGCTGGGGGGCTGGGAATCTCTCTGCTGGGTATTCCAGTCGGAAATAATTGCATTTCACAAAATTATAAACCTCAAATTAGGGTTTATAGTGGAAATACTGATGGGCCATTATCTGTATCATTGTACTCTCAATGCTATAATTACACTCATCATGGTGGAGCTATAACTTTGTGGTTAAAATGATGGCTGAAGTATGGTATTTTCCCATGGGATATTTCTTCCTTAACAGATGTTTAACTTGAAATCTGGAATATAGGCTGTAGTTTTATTTGGCATCATTTTTCTGATACTAACATGCATAGGGCTTCCTTATTTATTTTTTATTTTTTCGTTCTTAAAAGCCTCGAGCTGGTTTCTCCTTTTGTGCCTGCAAATAAATGTAAATGCACAATAAATTGCAGGTTCAAATAAAAGTGTGTAGACCTCATATGGTAATTTGATGTCAACATGATGGCATTTGGACCCACAAAATTACTTACACAGTTATTATCAGTCACAAAAAGTAGGGCTGCATTTCGAAAATGAGCTGACTAATGTTTTATGCCAGACCTGTGGGTCTGACCAACGTGCACTCCCACAAGCTTGGGGACAGTTTTGGGGTTGCTTTGGCCTCTGGAGTAAGTTAGAGCAGATTCAGGACTGCTCTTAACCTATGTTGGCTGGTAACAACTCCCATTGGGTGCTGGTTTCACCAGCTCTATCCCAGCCAGACATTCCCTCAGGCTAGGAGAATCACTAGCTGCTCCTTGGCACTATGGGAGTGGAACCAAGGAAATGGAGCAGGGGCTCAGGGTCTGGCCTTATTACTGTACTAACCTGAAATATGGTTCTATCAAACAGTCACCATTGTATCTGGTTTGGCTGTGTTTTGGAAGGGGAGGATCAGGGAAAGAAAATTCGAATTTGAAAATGTTCAAAAATGATGTAAGTAGCTCCCATCATGGAAAAGTTGACACAGTACTGACTGAAATGGCTGAGTCATATGAGACAACAAAATGTGGAAGAGTACAAGAGTTAGTAGTCACAGGACAAGACCATGAGGAAGACCTAGAAAATGGTGGTTGAAGAAGCTGAAGGAAGGTGTAAAGGTTGGGATAGCTGCCTAGATTTATGTATGAAGGTTGGTTTCAGCTTGGCAAACATACTTGACAAGAACACTTAGAGATGAAGAACAAGAGCTGCCAACCCCGATTGATGGGATAAAGCAAAGAAAAAGAAAAAAGAAGAAAAAGTTCAAAAAGGTCTGATAGTCTTGGGGTGAGAACCATAAACAGATGCAGCTGAATATTGGTATGGGCTCTGTCATAAATATAAAGGGAAGGGTAAACCCCTTTGAAATCCCTCCTGGCCAGGGGAAAGCTCCTCTCACCTGTAAAGGGTTAAGAAGCTAAAGGTAACCTCGCTGCCCCACTGACAGACCTAACCAAAAAGAAACAGCCAAATGCTGTTCAGTGGACCGGAAAGTGTCAGAAGGCCTTTAACAAGCTTAAAGCGACACTCATGTCTGACCCTGTACTAAGGGCCCCAGACTTTGACAAACCGTTCCTAGTAACCACAGATGCGTCCGAGCGTGGTGTGGGAGCAGTTTTAATGCAGAAAGGACCTGATCAAGAATTCCACCCTGTAGTGTTTCTCAGCAAAAAACTGTCTGAGAGGGAAAGCAACTGGTCAGTCACTGAAAAAGAATGTTACGCCATTGTCTACGCTCTGGAAAAGCTACGCCCATATGTTTGGGGACGGCGTTTCCACCTGCAAACCGACCATGCTGCACTGAAGTGGCTTCACACCGTCAAGGAAACTAACAAAAAACTTCTTCGGTGGAGTTTAGCTCTCCAAGATTTTGATTTCGACATCCAACACATCTCAGGAGCTTCTAACAAAGTGGCTGATGCACTCTCCCGTGAAAGTTTCCCAGAATCAACTGGTTAAAATCGTCCTTGAGATGTGGAAAATATTGTTAGTCTTTATGTACTTGGTAGTATATTTAGAGATGCATGTGTCTTATTAACTCTGTTTTCCTAGAGCTCCAGGAAGAAATCCCAGCCAGTGTTTCACCCTAGCTGAGATTTGGGGGGCGTGTCATAAATATAAAGGGAAGGGTAAACCCCTTTGAAATCCCTCCTGGCCAGGGGAAAGCTCCTCTCACCTGTAAAGGGTTAAGAAGCTAAAGGTAACCTGGCTGGCACCTGACCAAAATGACCAATGAGGAGACAAGATACTTTCAAAAGCTGGGAGGAGGGAGAGAAACAAAGGGTCTGTGTCTGTCTATATGCTGGTCTTTACCGGGGATAGACCAGGAATGGAGTCTTAGAACTTTTAGTAAGTAATCTAGCTAGGTATGTGTTAGATTATGATTTCTTTAAATGGCTGAGAAAAGAATTGTGCTGAATAGAATAACTATTTCTGTCTGTGTATCTTTTTTGTAACTTAAGGTTTTGCCTAGAGGGGTTCTCTATGTTTTTGAATCTAATTACCCTGTAAGATATCTACCATCCTGATTTTACAGGGGGGATTTCTTTATTTCTATTTACTTCTATTTTTTATTAAAAGTCTTCTTGTAAAAAACTGAATGCTTTTTCATTGTTCTCAGATCCAAGGGTTTGGGTCTGTGGTCAACTATGCAAATTGGTGAGGCTTTTTATCCAACATTTCCCAGGAAAGGGGGGGTGCAAGTGTTGGGAGGATTGTTCATTGTTCTTAAGATCCAAGGGTCTGGGTCTGTAGTCACCTAGGCAAATTGGTGAGGCTTTTTACCAAAGCTTGTCCAGGAAGTGGGGTGCAAGGTTTTGGGAAGTATTTTGGGAGGAAGGACGCATCCAAACAGCTCTTCCCCAGTAACCAGTATTAGTTTGGTGGTGGTAGCGGCCAGTCCAAGGACAACGGGTGGAATATTTTGTACCTTGGGGAAGTTTTGACCTAAGCTGGTAAAGATAAGCTTAGGAGGTTTTTCATGCAGGTCCCCACATCTGTACCCTAGAGTTCAGAGTGGGGGAGGAACCTTGACAGGCTCTTTCCCTCCAAATGTCCCAGCTCTAATAAGTTTTGGATAGGAAACTATACCAAAAACCTCACTGAGAAAAGAAGTGGAGCATAGAAATGGCTACACTAGAACAAACTAGGAGCCCAGTCCTGTTAAACATTATTTACCTGAGTAGTGTTTATGAGAGTAGTCAGTTGGACTACCTGAGAGAATAAATACTACTCACATAGGTAAGGGTTTTCAGAATTAGGTCCTAATCATAGAATCATAGAAAATCGGGGTTGGGAGGGACCTCAGGAGGTCAACTAGTCCAACCCCCTGCTCAAAGAAGGACCAATCCCCAACTAAATCATCCCAGCCAGGGCTTTGTCAAGCCTGACCTTAAAAATCTCTAAGGAAGGAGATTCCCCAGGTAACCCATTCCAGTGCTTCACCACCCTCCTAGTGAAAAAGTTTTTCCTAATATCCAACCTAAACCTCCCCCACTGCAACTTGAGACCATTACTCCTTGTCCTGTCCTCTTCTACCACTGAGAATAGTCTAGAACCATCCTCTCTGGAACCACCTCTCAGGTAGTTGAAAGCAGCTATCAAATCCCCCCTCATTCTTCTCTTCTGCAGACTAAATAATCACAGTCTCCTCAGCCTCTTCTCATAAGTCATGTGCTCCAGCCCCCTAATCATTTTTGAGCATGAGCTTTCGTGAGCTACAGCTCACTTCATCAGATACATACCGTGGAAGTGATGAAGTGATGATACTGATGAAGTGAGCTGTAGCTCACGAAAGCTCATGCTCAAATAAATTGGTTAGTCTCTAAGATGCCACAAGTATTCCTTTTCTTTTTGCGAATACAGACTAACACGGCTGTTACTCTGAAACTAATAATTTTTGTTGCCCTCCGCTGGACTCTTTCCAATTTTTCCACATCCTTCTTGTAGTGTGGGGCCCAAAGTACACACAGTACTCCAAATGTGGCCTCTGCACACAGTACTCCAGATGTGGCCTCATCAGTGTCAAATAGAGGGGACTGATCACGTCCCTCGATCTGCTGGCAATGCTCCTACTTATACAGCCCAATTTGCCGTTAGCCTTCTTGGCAGCAAGGACATACTGTTGACTCGTATCCAGCTTCTCGTCCACTGTAACACTTAGGTCCTTTTCTGCAGAACTGCTGCCTAGCCACTCAGTCCCTAGTCTATAGCAATGCATGGGATTCTTCCGTCCTAAGTGCAGGACTCTGCACTTGTCCTTGTTGAACCTCATCAGATTTCTTTTGGCCTAATCCTCTAATTTGTCTAGGTCCCTCTGTATCCTATGCCTACCCTCCAGCATATCTACCACTCCTCCCAGTTTAGTGTCATCTGCAAATTTGCTGAGGGTGCAATCCACACCATCCTCCAGATAATTAATGAAGATATTGAACAAAACTGGCCCCAGGATCGACCATTGGGGCACTCCGCTTGATACCGGCTGCCAACTAGACATGGCGCCATTGATCACTACCTGCTGAGCCCGATGATCTAGCCAGCTTTCTATCCACCTTATAGTCCATTCATTCAGCTCATACTTCTTTAACTTGCTGACAAGAATACTGTGGGAGACCGTATCAAAAGCTTTGCTAAAGTCAAGGAATAACACGTCCACTGCTTTCCCCTCATCTACAGAGCCAGTAATCTCATCATAGAATGTAATTAGATTAGTCAGGCATGACTTGCCCTTGGTGAATCCATCTGTTCTGGTATCCTTTCTCCATATTGGCCCATGCCAGATGTTGCACTAGAAGGCATATTCCTCCCACAATTGACTGCAGATAATTCATCTAAAAGATGTCATGAACTTAAAATAGTAATATATCACTGGGCTCTCTGAAATCCCTGTGACATCAACAGGGCTCCATGCTGGCACTTGAGTCTGTCCACATAGAGTTAGTTGTAGGATAAGAGACTATATTTGTCACAAGGATTTTGGGACAACAGACACCAGAGTGTTCCCAGAGAATCCTTCCCAGATTTTACATGGCCCCCATTGGGACCGGACATTTACTGATGATTTCATTTAGCACTATGGGATACTCAACCACTGAAGACAAATCTCATAGTTAGGGTACATTAAGAGAATATTAAGGTTGCAAAGTCAAACATGCAGAAGTTAGGAAATGCCAGAATTAAGGTCGCCCATGCAGGGGAACTCACCATGAGTGAACTTTGAAGCAACATTTATAGCACTTTAATAATACAGACCATCATCTCCTGCTTTTCCTCTTCTTGTCTGGTTTCCTCCTGTGATGACCAACAGGAAAAAAAAGGGTTTGCTGCCACCTTATGGAAAAAGTAGGGTATTACCAGCTCAGCAGCACCCACAATGCACACCGGTAAAGCTGGGCAAAAAAACCATTTCTGGCAAATAGTAAATTTGCTGAAGAATGTATTTTTCAGGGCACTGAAACGATTTCCAAATTTAGGCTCAATTTGGCAAGCAGTTTCAGCTGGAAAAAACGGGGAACATTTTCTAAAAAGTCAAAGCAGTTCATTTCAACCATTGTGAAATGGTTTGTTTTGACTTTTCATTTTGAAACAGAAATTTAGCTAATTTTTAACAATTCAGTTTAGAAATTTAGCATATTTTAAAGAAATAAGCGAAATACAACAGCAACAACAAAAGGTAAAAATCCCCAAACTAAAAATAAGAAAAATGTTGGTCAACCAAAACATTCTGTTCGACCCAAAATGGGTTGTTGTTGTTGTTGTTTTTGGTGAGAAAAAAGGGATGGGAAATCAGTTTTCATTTGACCTGAACCAAACAAATGTTTCAGTTCAGCAGCCCCCAAACTGGTTGGTGTGTCTTCTGCAGTGTCCTTTTGTCATTAATGTCCATTCCTGATCTGGTGGCCATTTGCTACAATGTTCAATGCCATCTCTGTTGTCTTTCCATGGTAGTAGTATCTGAAATGCTTCCACTTCCATGTGCAGGACCAGTTAGACAGGGTCTCAATGTGTGGCTAAGATGATGGTGCAGGGAGAAGAGTTTTAGGTTTATTAGGAAAGGAGGAGCCTATACAGGAAGGATGGGCTCCACCTCAACCAAAATGGAACCAGATTGCTGGCATGTAAAATTAAAAAGGTTTTAGAGAAGTGGTGCCCAAATTTTTCCTGGGGCTGGAGCTGGGTGGTGGAATGGAGGTGCGGCTGGGGCTGGAGCTGGGCTGGGGATGGAGTGGAGTGTAGCGGAGCTGCGGATGGGATTGGAGCTGGGCTGGGGGGCAGAGAGGTGCTGATTGGTGGTCCCTCTCCATCCCCAATGGGGGCTGGCCCAGGCCCCACCACACACCCCCCACCAATGTTCCTCTGTGCCCCGTAGGGGAGTGCACCCCACAGTTTGGGGACCACTATTTTAGAAGATTTTTTAAACTAAGGGCTGGGGAAAAGCCAGCAGATGTGGAGGAGTACATGGTTTGGGCAGAGACATCCCTAAGGGATGAATTTATTAAAGCAGGAACTCTATCTCCTAGTAAAGGGAATAGGAAAGAAGTTGGTAAAGTAGAGGCAGGAGCTAGTGGGGAACAGTCAAAAGTAAAAGAGTCCCATTTAAATATAATGCAAGCACCTGAATGTTGACATAATGTACAAGTGCTTATATACAAATGCTAGAAGTCTAAATACTAACATGCGTGAACTAGAGTGCCTGGCATTAAATGAGGATATTAACATAATAGGCATTGCAGAAATTTGGTGGAATGAGGGTAATCAATGGGACATGGTAATATTAGGGTACAAAATATATAGGAATGACAGAGCGGGTCACACTGGTGCGGGAGTGGCACAATATCTGAAAGAAAATATAGAGTCAAATATAGTACAAATCTTAAATGAATCAAACTATAAAATCTCTATGCATAAAAATCCCATGCTTGAACAATAGGAGTATAAGAGTAAGAATATACAATGAACCACCTGACCAGGATTGTGACAGTGACTGTGAAATGCACAGGGAGATTAGTGAGGCTACAAAGATAAAAAATGAAATAATAATGGGGGATTTCAACTATCCCCATACTGACAGGGTAAATGTCACCTCAGGAAGGGATGCAGAGATAAAATTTCTAGACACATTAAATGAGTGCTTCTTAGAGCAGTTTGTCATGGGACCTACAAGGGGAAAGGCAATTCTTGATTTAGTCCTAAGTGAAACACAGGATCTAGTCCAAGAAATGAATATAGCTTTACCACTCAGTAATAGTGATGATAATGTAATTAAATGTAACATTCTCATATGGATAAAAATATCAGAAACCCACCACAGTAGCATTTAACTTCAAAAAGAGGAACTACACAAAAATGAAGAAGCTAGTTAAATTGAAATTAAAAGGAACAGGGTGAAATGCCTGCAAACTGCCTGGAGACTGTTTAAAATCACCACAACAGAGACTTAAACTAAATGTATGCCCCATATAAATAAATAAAAAACAAAATACCCATAAAATGTCACCATGGCTAAACAGCAGAGTAAAAGAGATGGTTAGAGGCAAAAAAGGGAATGTTTAAAAAATTGGAAGTCAAATCCTGCTGAGGAAAATAGAAAGGAGCATAAACTCTATTAAGTCACGTGGAAAAGTATAAATAGGCAGGACAAGAAAGAATTTGAGGAGCAACTAGCAGAGGACATAAAAACTAATGGCAAAACATTATGTAAGTATATCTGAAGCAGGAAGCCTGCCAAACAGTCAGTGGGGCCAATGGACCATCAAGGTGCTAAAGGAGCAGAACCTAAAATTCTTTGCATTGGTCTTCACTGCAGAGGATGTAGGAGAGATCCCCTCACCCTATCCATTCTTTTTAGGGGAAAAATAAGGAATTGTTCTAGACTGAGGTGTCAATAGAAGACATTTTGGAACAAACTGATTCATTGAACAGTAATAAGTCACCAGGACCAGATGCTATACACCCAAGAGTTCTGAAAGAAATCATATATGAAATTGCAGCACTTCTAACTGTGGTATGTAACTGTAAAGGGGTATACAAACCTCACACTGGGCAGCCAGGGTTTAGGGAGTTGGTCTGGGCCCAGCCAGACCTGCCCTGCCACACCTGCAAGAGATGCACAGACTAGAGAAAGAGTTAAAAGGGCAGAGCAGCTCATTTGTGGGCTGACCAGGGAAAAGAAAGGATCTTTAACTTGCAGCTGCTGAGGCAAAGCAGGATCTCTCCCATCAGTAACCACCTGAGGATCCCTCCATGACGAAAAGGAGGACTTGTGTCTGATAGACCCTGAGAGAGTGTAATTTCCCCCTCTTGCGTACTGGCTCAGTTTGCTGGTGTTCATTTCCTTTGTTTTGTTTATGGATGACGGGGATGGATTACTTGATGATTACTGGTTCTGTTCATTCCCTCTGAAGCACCTAGCATTAGCCCCTGTCGGAAGACAGGATAATGGGATAGATGAACAATCGGTCTGATCCAGTATAGCTGTTCTTATGTTCTTTCCATGGATAGGAAGAGACTTGAAACTGACCTGGCTGGAGGCTCAAGTCACAGGAGGCTCAAGTGGTTGCCACACCACATCTGGCCACAAAGAGGCCTCATATGGTGAACTGACTCCCTTCAAACCCTCTTGTTACGGACAGCAAAATTTCAACATTAGAGGGGTGATAGGAAGTGGCATAGGGAGGGCAGCCTTAAGGTGCTCTTGAGGTCAGACCCTTTTGTTAGCCCTCACAGGGCCCTGGGTCCAAGTCTGGTGGAGTGAGAGGGCCCAGGCTCCCCTACCAACCCCCTCTCCTGCTGTATTTCAAAGGGCCTAACTCTTTGACCACTAGGTGATACTCTCCATGAGCACTGGCCATCACAGTAACCTATTGCTTAAATCAGCCTATGTGTGAGATGATTGGAGACTAGCTAATGTAACACTGATATTTTTAAAAATAATAGGCTCTACAGGCAATCCTGGCAATTACAGACCAATAAGTCTAAATTCAGTACCATGCTACTTGGTTGAAACTACAGTAAAGAACAAAACTTTCAGACACATAGAAGAACACGATACGTTGGGGAAGAGTCAAGAGAGCTTTTGTAAAGGGAAATCGTGCCTCACTAATCTATTAGAATTCTTTGAGGGACTCAACAAGCATGTGGACAAGGGTGATCCAGTCCATATAGTGTACTTAGACTTTCAGAAAGACTTTGATAAGGTTCTACACCAAATGCTGTTCAGTAAACTAAGTATGAGAAGGAAGGTCCTCTCACGGATCAGTCACTGGATAACAGATAGGAAACAAAGTGTAGGAATACTGGTCAGTTTTCACAATAGAGAGAAGTAAATAGCAGGGTTTCTCAAGGATCTGTACTGGGATCAGTACTGTTCAACATATTCATAAATTATCTGGAAAAAGGGGTAAACAGTGAGGCAACATAATTTGTAGACATTACACAATTACTCAAGATAGTTAAATGCAAAGCTGACTGTGGAGAGTTACAAAGAGCTCTCACTAAACTGGGTGATTGAATGAGACAATGTGGGTGAGGTAATATCTTTTATTGGACCAACTTCGGTTGGTGAGAGAAACAAGCTTTTGAGTTTACAAAGAGCTCTTCTTCAGGCGTGGGAAAAATACTCAGAGTGTCACAGCTAAATAATTATATTAAACCGGAGATAAATATAACATACCAGGGTAAAATACTATTCTCACCGGGATCACCGGTGCCCATACTGAATTTCACATGACTTGATATAGCAAACATAAAATTCGTGTCCCATTGTTACGAGTACTTTTTGCGGGCCCTTGATGACCTGTGACCACAATATCGACTGTGCAGCAGTTAGCAATATGGCCCACTGAGTTTAGTACAACCCAAAAGATTCACAAGTGGGATGAGGTGGTAAGTCCCGCCAAAGATTTAATAGGCAGCAGGTAATAAAATCCCCAAACCCTTATCATGTGTCCCTAGCCTTTGTTTGCAAGAAGCTGGGAATGGATGACAGGGGATAGATCACTTGATGATTATCTGTTCTGTTCACTCCTTCTGAAGCACCTGGCATTGGCCACTGTCAGAAGGCAGGATACTGGGCTAAATCGACCTTTGGTCTGACCCAGTAAGGCCGTTCTTAAATACATGGTGAAACAGACTGTTTAGCATAAGTAGTTAACGCATATTTCAAGAGATCTTTCAAGGTGAAATGGCTTGTTAAAATCCCTCCAGTCACAGGGGGAAAGGAAGGTGGGGAAGTTAGCTGATGGTGGTTGTTAGTGGGTTATAGGTTGTTGTAATAAGCCATAAATTCAGTGTCTGTCTTCAGTCTATGATTTTTAGTATCTAGCAAAGTTATGGGGTGTTGAGAAGTCTAAAAGTATAACTGGGTTCAAAAACATTAGCTAAGCTCATAGAGGATAGGTCCATCAATTCTATTAGCCAAGATGGTCAGGGATGCAGCCCCCTTGCTCTGGGCCTCCCTAAAACTCCAACTTCCAGAAGTTGGGACTGTATGACAGGGGATGGATCACTTGAAATTGTCCTGTTAATTCCCTCTGAAGCATTTAGCACTGGTCACAATACTAGGCTAGATGGACCAGTATTGACTGGTCTGCTCTGACAACAATCCTGATTTGGCTTGTTCATGGACTCTGACCCCAGTTCTAATCCATGGTCTGTCCCCAGACCCTGGTTTCAGAGCTGTCCTTGGCGTGATCAACTCTATGTCTGACTTTGACCACTGCTCCAGCCTTCAGACCTGACCACCTAGAACCCAGAGCCTGACATTTTTGTGTTCTCAGTGCCCCCAGTGGATGCCCAGGAGATTAGGAGGAGGAGGAGGATGCAGCCTCACTTAGAATGCAAAGGAGTGAGTAGACATGGGAGAGGGGGTTGCAAGAACCAGAGGGTTGAGGAGGTGACACTAGCTAGGAAGATGAGAGGGGGACAGAAGGGGAGAAAGCTGGAGGGGGTGCAGCAAAGTAGGAGGGTTGGATAGGAGAAGAAGAGGGGAAACAATCTGGGGCTTGAATGGGGGGTTAGATGGGGCAGGAGCTGGGGAGTGGATGGTGCAAAAGGAGTGGGGCAGGAACAGGGCCGTCCCTAGCTGGGTGCAGGCCCCGGGACATTAGAAACTCGGTGCCTATTTGCCGGGGGGTACTCCTCCTGCCTCGACCCTGGCCCCACCTCCACTCCACCCCTTCCGACGAGGCACCGCCCACCCTGCATCTTCCTGCCCCGCCTGTTCCCTGCCCAGTCTCGCCCCCTCCCCCGAGCCTGCTGAGCCCTTGCTCCTTCCCCCTCCCTCCCGCAGTGCCTCCTGATGCTGCAAAACATCTGATCTGTGGCAAGCAGTAGTAGCTGGGAGGGAAGGGGAGGTGCTGATCAGCGGGGCCTGCCAGAGGGCAGGAGGCACTGGGGGAGAGAGGGGTTCTGGTAGGGGGGCTCCTCCTTCCCCACCCCCCCGCTGCCTGCCTGCCGCTCGCCTCCCCATTCGCCTCCTCACCCAGCTTGCCCTCCCGCCTCACCTCCCCACCTGTGGGGCCCCCCCAAATTGCGGGGCCCAGGGCAGTTGCCCTGATTTGCTATACCCAAGACACGGCTCTGGGCAGGAAGGATAGGAAGATGCAGACTGGGGCAAGAGGGCATCTCATCCCCCTCGGGTGCCTGATCCACATACTCAGTCTACCACTGCTATCAGTTACTACATTAGCTCAAGTGGTAGAGGATATGCTGTGGATCTAAAAGTTCAAACACTGGTGATGACCCAAGCTGGGGGTTAATATGGTACCATGTGATGTAATATCTGTTTTTTCAGGTTGGTTTTTTTAAAATCAGGAATGATATTTCAAAAAACCGCATTAAAAGAACATTAAGGTTGTAAAGTCAAACACCCAGAAGTTAGGAAATGTCAGATGTAAGGTTTCCTTGCAATCTTAATTAAGCCCCTTTGTGTGTAATACAATCTTTAATTACATGCTAACATATTATTTGTTCCACAGGACCCCTACCTCATTCAAAGTACAGAGTGAACTGGGAATGCTCTGGGAATGAATCAGCATTGTATAGTGAAGAAGGATATTGCTTTTAGGACATTTGCTTATTTGGTGCAGAAGTTGGAAGGTGTGTAGTGAATGAGACAAGATTACAGAAAGAAAGGATGGTCTTGGTTGAGGAAGTTGAATGCTACCCTGGAGAACTAGATGAATAGATTGTAAAGCTAGAAGGGACCACTGCGATTATCTAATCTGACTTTCTGCATAACACAGGTCACAGAATGAATAATTCCTGTTTGAACATATTAGAGTATGTCTTTTTGAAAAACATCCAATCTTGATTTTAAAATGGCCACCAATGAAGAATCTACCACAACCCTTGGTAAATTGTTTCAATGTTTAATTAACCTCATTGTTAAAAATTTACATCTTATTTCCAGTCTGAATTTGTTTATCTTCAACTTCCAACTATGGGAACTTGTTATTCCTTTGTCTGCTAGACTGAAGAGCCCATTATTAAATATTGGTTCATCGGGTAGGTATTTATAAACTGATCAAGTCACCCCTTAACCTTCTTTTTGTGAGCTCTTTGAGACTAAATCTATGTAGCTTATTACTATAAGGGCATGTCAGTACATGCGCTAGTGCATAGCAAGCTGAGGTGTAAAATCTACAGTGCTCTAACACAGCACTAACTGGCTTTACAGACCTTTCTACCATGAACTAAAAGTTCTGTATTGTGCTCTTACCTACTGTTGTTTCAAACTGAACTTTTAGTATGTGGTCACAGGGTCCACATAGCCAGGTGTAGATTTACACCCCAGATTGCTGAGCACGAACTCCTAGTATAGACAAGCTCTGAGGCATGTTTCCAATTTTTTAAACATTCTTCTACGGGCCCTTAGAGACTAAAACAAGTACTCCTTTTCTTTTTGCGGATACAGACTAACACGATTGCTACTCTGAAACCTAAATCTTTTTGTGATTCTGGGCCTCTGTTCCTATGTTCCCTATTTAAAATGGATGCTATTACCACCTCTTCTCACAGGGGCACTGTGTGAAATTCATTCATGTTTGTGGAGCAGTCAGATACTATGGGGAAGGCATCCTAGAAAGGCCGAGGAGGAAATTAATAAAGTTGGATTCAGGTGCAGGATTTGGATGGTGTGTGTTGAAGAAGACCTCCTTCAATTAAGATGATAAAAAGAAACAGTGAATGTATTCATTCAGTGAATGCAGCAGGGGTTGGTCCAGTGGAAAAAATAGTATGTGAACATGTAATTAGACTGTATGAGAAAGCATAAGCACAAGGGGTCAACCTGAAGTCTAGCCGTGTGTGTGTAAAAACATTTTACACAGATTTCAGAGTAGCAGCCGTGTTAGTCTGTATCCGTAAAAAGAAAAGGGAGGAATTGTGGCACCTTAGAGACTAACAAATTTATTAGAGCATAAGCTTTCATGAGCTACAGCTCACTTGATGCAACCTTCCACACAAACTTCCTTGTGGCTGGACTTTACAAAAACTAGACAAGCCATTTACAACACACACTTTTCTTCTCTACAAAAGAAAAAGGACACTAAACTATCTAAACTACTACATGCCACAAGGGGCCACAACAGTGGTTCCCTTAACCCACCCAGCAATATTGTTAATCAATCCAACTATACTCTTAGCCCAGCAGAAGAATCTGCCCTATCTCGGGGCCTCTCCTTCTGTCCCTCCACCCCCACGAACATGATACAGTTCTGTGGTGACCTAAAATCCTATTTTTGACGTCTCCGACTCAAGGAATATTTCCAACACACCTCTGAACAACATACTAACCCACAGAGAGCTTTCTACCAATACTACAAAAAGAAGGATTCTGGGTGGACTCCTCCTGAAGGTCGAAACAACAGACTGGACTTCTACATAGAGTGCTTCCGCTGACGTGCACGGGCTGAAATTCTGGAAAAGCAGCATCACTTGCCCCATAACCTCAGCCGTGCAGAACACAATGCCATCCACAGCCTCAGAAACAACTCTGACATCATAATCAAAAAGGCTGACAAAAGAGGTGCTGTCGTCATCATGAATAGGTCAGAATATGAACAAGAGGCTGCTAGGCAGCTCTTCAACACCACTTTCTACAAGCTATTACCCTCTGATCCCACTGAGGGTTACCAAAAGAAACTACAGCACTTGCTCAAGAAACTCCCTGAAAAAGCACAAGAACAAATCCGCACAGACACACCCCTGGAACCCCAACTGGGGTATTCTATCTGCTACCCAAGATCCATAAACCTGGAAATCCTGGACGCCCCATCATCTCAGGCATTAGCACCCTGACAGCAGGATTCCCTGGCTGTGTAGACTCCCTCCTCAGACCCTACGCTACCAGCACTCCCAGCTAACTTCGAGACACCACTAACTTCCTGAGGAAACTACAATCCATCAGTGATCTTCCTGAAAACACCATCCTGGCCACTATGGATGTAGAAGCCCTCTACACCAACATTCCACACAAAGATGGACTACAAGCCATAAGGAACAGTATCCCTGATAATATTACGGCAAACCTGGTGGCTGAACTTTGTGACTTTGTCCTCACCCATAACTATTTCACTATTTCACTCTACTTGTGCTACACTGATGACATCTTCATCATCTGAACCCATTGAAAAGAAGCCCTTGAGGAATTCCACCATGATTTCAACAATTTCCATCCCACCATCAACCTCAGCCTGGACCAGTCCACACAAGAGATCCACTTCCTGGACACTACGGTGCTAATAAGTGACGGTCATATAAACACCACCCTATACTGGAAACCTACTGACCGCTATTCCTACCTACATGCCTCCAGCTTTCATCCAGTCCACACCACACGATCCATTGTCTACAGCCAAGCTCTACGATACAACCGCATTTGCTCCAACCCCTCAGACAGAGACAAACACCTACAAGATCTCTATCTTACAACTACAATACCCACCTGCTGAAGTGAAGAAACAGTTGACAGAGCCAGAAGAGTACCCAGAAGTCACCTACTACAGGACAGGCCCAACAAAGAAAATAACAAAACGCCACTAGCCATCACCTTCAGCCCCCAACTAAAACTTCTCCAACGCGTCATCAAGGATCTACAACCTATCCTGAAGGATAATCCATAACTCTCACAGATCTTGGGAGACAGGCCAGTCCTTGCTTAAAGACAGTCCCCCAACCTGAAGCAAATACTCACCAGCAACCACACATCACACAACAGAACCACTAACCCAGGAACCTATCCTTGCAACAAAGCCCATTGCCAACTGTGTCCACATATCTATTCAGGGGACACCATCATAGGGCCTAATCACATCAGCCACACTATCAGAGGCTCGTTCACCTGCACATCTACCAATGTGATATATGCCATCATGTGCCAGCAATGCCCCTCTGCCATGTACATTGGTCAAACTGGACAGTCTCTACATAGAAGAATAAATAGACACAAATCAGACGTCAAGAATTATAACATTCAAAAACTAGTAAGAGAACACTTCAATCTCTCTGGTCACTCGATTACAGACCTAAAAGTGGCAATATTTCAACAAAAAAACTTCAAAAACAGACTCCAATGAGAGACTGCTGAATTGGAATTAATTTGCAAACTGGATACAATTAACTTAGGCTTGAATAGAGACTGGGAGTGGATGGGTCATTACACAAAGTAAAACTATTTCCCCATGTTTATCCCCGCCCCCACTGTTCCTCAGACGTTCTTGTCAACTGCTGGAAATGGCCCACCTTGATTATCACTACAAAAGGTCCCTCCCCCCGCTGGTAATAGCTCACCTTAAGTGATCACTGGCCCACCTTGATTATCATACACATTGTAAGGGGAGTGGTCAGTTTGGATGAGCTATTACCAGCAAGAGAGTGAGTTGGGGGGGGGGGGTGAGAAAACCTGGATTTGTGCTGGAAATGGCCCACCTTGATTATCATGCACATTGTAGAGAGAGTGGTCACTTTGGATGAGCTATTACCAGCAGGAGAGTGAGTTTGTGTGTGTATTGGGGGGGTGAGAAAACCTGGATTTGTGCTGGAAATGGCCCAACTTGATTATCATACACGTTGTAAGGAGAGTGATCACTTTAGATAAGCTATTACCAGCAGGACAGTGGGGTGGGAGGAGGTATTGTTTCACAGTCTCTGTGTGTATATAATGTCTTCTGCAATTTCCACAGTATGCATCCGATGAAGTGAGCTGTAGCTCACGAAAGCTCATGCTCAAATAAATTGGTTAGTCTCTAAGGTGCCACAAGTCCTCCTCTTCTTTTTACGAATACAGACTAACACGGCTGCTACTCTGAAATCTAATAAATTTGTTAGTCTCTAAGGTGCCACAATCTGCCTGTTCTTTTTACACAGAGCTCTTCACCTAAGGCCTCTGTTTTAGAGCAGGCCAAAGCACCAGCCATAGGCAAGAAAAGGTAGGGCAGCGTGGGTGCTGTGGGCCCGGCAATACCCTACGTTTCCCATGAGGGGGCAGCACGCCCGTGTGTTACGATGCGGCGTCCACAGAGAGGAAGCAAGTGCGGGGCTTGGAAGCGTTGTAAGCAGGGCCGCTCCGGCGCACGCCCCGGGGCCCTCCCTCAGGCAGGGGCTCCGGCTCAGCAGCAGCAGCAGGAGGCGCGCGGAGGAGAGTGCAGAGGGCGTTGGAGGCTGGAGCCGGGGAGGTCTGTTCAGGTACAAAGGGCTCCTGGGCTCGGCCGGCCTGCAGGGGCGCTTCCCCCTTTCCACCAAGGAGCCCGGACGCCTGGCTTGGGGGCAGCCGGTGTCGGTGTCTCTGCAGAGGAACGGACGGGACGGGAGGAGCTGCAGTCCTTCGCCGGGACTCGGGAGAGGACATGAACGCGCAGCTGCTAATGCCCTGCGGAGGCAAGCGCGAGGTGTGCGGGGAGAGGTGCCCAGCTTGTCCCCCGGGATCCCCCGCTGGTCAGAGCCTCCCTCCCGCCACTCCCCGCGCGCGCGATGGTGGAAGTTCCCGCGGGGCCAGAGCCGGGTTCTCAGCTGCAGCCCTGCGGGGTCTGCAAAGCGCGACCCCCGCCTTGCGCCAGCGCTTTGACATTCCCTGGGAGGGCACGGAAAGGGGGGGGGGGGCTGCCCTCTCCACCACGCAGCTGTGCCTGAGAGCGGCCCCGGCCACACCCCCGTTTGCACGGGGCAGAGCAGGGTCTCGCCAGGCCTACGCAGCAGGCTGAGGCGGGCAGTATTGGTCTGCGTGGTTACCAGAGCACCCTAACCAGCGCGGAGCGGGGCTGCTTTCGGGTTCACCCCCTTCTAGAGTGTGCGCACTTGTGTCCCCCTCTCTAGTGCCGACAGGTCAAACACCACTGGACTTGAACAACCCCCCCTCACTCCCACTTAGTTCTGGCCTTACTGCTTGGTGAAGTGCCTAGGCCAGATTACAGCTGGAAGATGGGATGCAACATGAAAAGGAAAGTGACCTGCTATGTTGGTGCCAAGTTATTGATCATAACTGGGACTGCTTGTCATCCTGTAAAGCTAGTCGCCGCTTCAGAGTTGGCGTGATGGGGCCTTTGGGTAGTGAGCTCTAGGCCGGCGGACCACAGGACAGATCTTGGCAGCTTTGGTGCTCTGTGCTGGGGCAAAGGTGTGCCTCTGTGGAACTCATTGCAGGACGAGGAGCCCTAGATTGTACCCTCTTCAAACCATGTCTCTACCTGCGGGGTTTGTAGGCCTCTAGTGCGTATCTCGAGGGTCAAAATAAGTGCAGTCATAATGTTGGTGGTTAAATCATAACACGTGCTTGATCAACTCTCTCCCTGCCTACTCTGTGTTTTGTTTTTTAACATTTAAGATCTAGAAAACCTCCCTTCCCAGGACACAACCCAAGGCAGATGGAGAAAGGAATGAGCAGAAAGGAGGAGGCTAGCTCTTTGGTTGGGAAGGGGGGAGATTTTATCTACATAGGAATAGCAAACTTTTGCGTGATTTTTTTTTTTACACATTTAATGTTTTTACTATGGGATTTTTAATGTAACACTCCATTATTTGTAGTTCTGTATTTGGTGAATTATATTACTTATTTGTATAGCACCCAAAAGTGTGCAAGGAACTTTGCAGAAGGGACAGGCCAGTAATAATACCTAGCTCTGGTATAACACTAGCACTTTTCATCAGCAGAGCTCAAAACATGTTTTTATATCATGCGGTAAAAAGGAGGTCAGTATCATTGTCGCCATTTTACTCATGGAGAGATTGCTTGTTCCCCTCCCTGTGCCTGAGAGAGCGAGCTCCCTACCCCAGTCAGTTTACTGCCTGTAGCTTCTAAGGCCCTAATCTTGGCAAGGACTTGCTCATGCGCATAAGTCTCTGAAGGACTGGAGCCTAATTTTAGATATGCTACAATGTGTAAGGTAAAAGGGCATAGACAGCTAGGAAGATGTGAGAAGGAACAAGAATTACAGTAAAAAGATCACACAGTCAGGCCTGCCCAAAGGGGACAATTGCTCAGGGTCCCGGGCGATTTAAAAGGGCCCGGGGCCCCTGGCCGCCGCTGCTGCCACTGTGGCAGTGGTCAGGAGCCCTGAGCCCTTTTGAATCACCCAGGCAGGCTGCAGGGCTCAGAGGCGACGCTGGGGTGGGGAGACAGGAAGGTCGGCCACCCACCTGCCCTCCCCAGATGCCCGCTTGGGCAACTTGTCGACCGCAGCCAGCCCCAGCTGGGGAGTGGAAGGACAGGGCCAGAGCTGGAATGGAAGAGGCAGGGCCAGAGCCTCTCTTCTTTCAGCCACGCTGCCCAGTGCAGTGCAGCGGGGGCTCAGCTTGTCTAGGGACAGTGACCGAGAGAGCTGGAGCCCTTCCTGGCATGCTCAGAGTCAGCTCCTGTTCCCAGAGGCTGAGCCTGGGCAAGGCAGGGAACGGCAACAGCAGCAGCCCTCTCCCTGCCCAGGGTCAGCTTCTGGGGACAGGAGCCAACTCTGAGCATGCCGGGGAGGGCAGGGGAGCCCTGGGTCACAGGCCCACGGTCACCAGAAGCTGAGCCCTGAGCCCGGGGCGGGGGTGGCCTGCTGCTGCCGCAGCCAGGAGCTCTCCCAGGCAGCTGCTGTGCTGCACCGGGCAGCATCCAGGAGTGGCTCCGGAGCCTGGCTACCAGAAGAGCAGCCGAACAGCCAGGGGGAGCCGGGCCGGCACAGCAGGAGGACAGAGCACCATGCTCAGCTAACATGGTATGGGGAGGAGGGGACGGGGAGAGCGCGAGGGCCCCAAGCTGGGGGCAGGGTGGGGAAAAGTCACATAGGAGGTCATGCAGGAGGGGTCACGTGGGGGTGTCACGTGTCCCCCTTCTTAGCTGGTGCCCCCATTTGTGTCCCTCCCGCTAGTTGCCTCTGGCAGGGCCAGCAGCGCAGCACTGCTCACACATCAGGAGGACCAGGGGCCCATTGACTGTTCAGCTGTGGGGCCTGGAATTGTTGTCGGTGGGTCAGCCAGTTTAAGCACATTTTGAATATTGCCACAATACTGAAATTTGTAACTTATTATTTATTATTGTTTGGGATCCTCATGGATAGCACTTCATAATCCTAAACAGGAAAACTATTTTTAAAGCAGAATTTGTCCTTCATTGTTGCAATTTGTTGTCTTTTTTTTAGAGTTGTGATCATGGCTATTGACTGGATTGGTTTTTGTTATGCGGCAGTGGTGGCTCTTGGCGGTGTTGTAGGATATACTCGCAAAGGTAAATGTGGGGGTGGCAGGATTTGGAAATGGAGGGATTGATTCTCTACTGCCTTACACCTTGTGAAGTCATTTACACCAATGCAAAGGGGATAAATTGCTCCTAAACCAGAATGATGGTATTTTAAATCCACTTCACGCTAGTGTAAATGGCTACAAGTCAGATCCTGACAAGTAGTTCAGACCAAGTCAGGAAAGAATTACTGCATCTGCTGTCTAGATAAGTGGTGGGCAACCTGCGGCCCATCAGGGTAATCCGCTGGTGGGCTGTGAGACAGTTTGTTTACGTTGACTGTCCACAGGCATGGCTGCCTGCAGCTCCCAGTGGCCGCGGTTCGCCATTCCCAGCCAATGGGAGCTGCAGGAAGCAGCGTGGGCACCCAGGGCTCCGCTCCCTCACCCAGCTGTGGTCCCGGCCTTGGCCCCCTTACCCCTGTCCACGTCCCTCCCCTCCTGGAGCCGCGACCCTGCTCCCTGCCCCAGGTGGGGGAGTATGGATGGGGTAAGGGGCGGCACGAGGTAAAAGGTTTGGGGATCACTGTTCTGTAGTGATGGAAGAATCCCTTTTGTCTCTGTAGTAAGTGTCTACCCTACATAGGCACAGCGCCGTAGTGTTTCTAGTGTAGACATACCCTAAAACAGAACGCAATAGAGAATCTGGTGTATGGACTTCACAATACCCAGCATTGGGACTTTTATTTATTTATTTATTTTATTTTCATTTTAGCCGTTCTTTTAATGGGTGACACACAGGAGACCATTCTATTCTTGCATCTTTTCAATGGTTTCTTCTTTGTATTTGCCCTTCTCCCTGTCAACTTGGCCAGACTTATCAGGCTGTTATACAAGACCTACTCTTTGAAAATTACATAGTAAAAATTATTCTTTTCCAGAGTAATTCGTAGCCAAAATGTGGGAAAACTCCAGTTCATCTCAGATTTTAGTTGTAGCAGCAAAGTATACAGTAAATTGTCTAATAATAATAATAAGGTATTCTGTAGTCTATTTTTTTCAGTTGTTCCTCACGTTTTCATTTTCATATTCCTTTAAATGGTTTGCTGCAGGAAGTATAGTCTCTTTGGCTGCTGGTCTCTTCTTTGGTTTGGTGTCTGGTTATGGAGCGTTTTGTGTAACACATGACTCCAGAGATGTGAAGATATCATTTTGTAAGTATTAAAATGTGTATGGTTTTAAAATAGACTTTTACATTAATGAAAGACTGTTCAAAATACATATTCTGTTTAATTTTTTGCATCGTATGACACCTCAGTCTTCCTGACAGTTTAACTAGTTAGACACTTTGTTTCAATTTAGTCTTTTAAAGTTGGAGGCTTTATACATACAAAATACAGGTAATAGGATATGACAGATGTTCGACCAACTTCTGTTGGTGGACGGTACAAGCTTTCAAGCTCCATGGAGTTCTTCTTCAAGTCTGGGGAAGGTAACCAGAGTTTCTAAGCTGCACATGCTGCAGGAGGCCACTTAAAATGAAGTGGGCAATTAAGGGTTATCTCACCTATCTTGTCTCATATCCTGGAACTAACAAGGCTACAACAATGCTGCAGGCAGGTAAATGTTCTCTTTACGTATACACCTCTACCCTGATATAACGCTGTCCTCGGGAGCCAAAAAATCTTAGCGCGTTATAGGTGAAACTGCATTACATCGAACTTGCTTTGATCCACCGGAGCGCGCAGCCCCGCCCCCTCGGAGCGCTGCTTTACCGCATTATATCCGAATTTGTGTTATATCAGGTCACGTTATATTGAGGTAGAGGTGTATTTTAAAAACTCTCTTCTACTGTTAGATTTTTTTTAAAAAAATTGTTTTTGACTGCTTGCAAAGGTCTGAGCCTGCAAAAACCTACATGCATGTTTAACTTTGTGCATGGCAACAGCCCTAGTGACTCTGGAGCTCAATAAGATGATGTAGGTCTGATAAAGCTAAGCATGTGCATAAGTTTTTACAGGATCTAGGCCTAAAAAACAATAGTCACAACTATCTCCATCTCCAACTCTGATTGTAACAAGGGTATCCTATAATAAATGGTAATGCAGGGGTCAGCAGCCTTTCAGAAGTGGTGTGCCAAGTCTTTGTTTATTCACTCTAATTTAAGGTTTCGCATGACAGCAATACATTTTAACGTTTTTAGAAGGTCTCTTTATATAAGTCTATAATATATAACTAAACTATTGTTGTATGTAAAGTAGATAAGGGAAAATGTTTAAGAAGCTTCATTTAAAGTTAAATTAAAATGCAGAGCCCCCCGGACTGGTGGCCAGGACCCAGGCATTGTGAGTGCCACTGAAAATCAGCTCGCGTGCCGCTTTGGCACACGTGCCATAGGTTGCCTGCCCCTGGGTAATGCTTTGCTAGGAAACCAGGATAGTAGCACTCTTACTTTTTACATGTATGGGAAATTATGCCATACAAACACGAAAGGCGTGTGTTACCAGTTTTGCCCGTTACTTTGGGGTATGTTCATTTATGAGGGTAACTCTTTGGGGTGGGGTATTCTGTAATTCTATCAATGTACTGCTTGTGTTTTCATCCAGAGCTCTACTTCTCCCTGCTGCAAGTTCCCTCCCAATGGAGCTCTCCTGCAAGGACCTAGGTTCCCCAGAACTGGGTTCCTCCTGCCCCAGAACCAGCTGAACACACACACACATACATTAACAGAGCGCATCTGAGCGGACTGGGTCTATCAGCACTCCCAAGCTGACCCCTTATGTCCCTGGACTCAGCAGGCTGGGTCGAACAGCACTTCCAGGCTGACACCCTCATATGCCACACGTTGTAGTGGGGGGGAAGCAACCAGCTTAATCATAAAAGTTATTTATTGCCAAGTAATAACCATACAAGGAGAGCCAAACAAACAAAACAGTTACAGTATTAAATCTATCTTAAATTTCTTAAATTTCATTACAAAAGTCAGGTTTAGAAAACTATAACTGATCACACAAGTCAGGGTTAGAAAGCTATACCTAGAATAGAAAAAAAAACAAAAAAACCCAGCAGAGAGAGAATTGGGTTCTCACCACTCTGTGAAGCTTGAACCGGTCAGGGTTCCCAGGTGGTGGTGGTAGCTGAGGGTCCAGAGTGCTGGAGACAGGCAGAGCCCCCAGCACAGTCAGTGAGGAGAAGATGAAGTCCCAATAGAACTGATGCAGATTTTGGATCCAGGCATCAGAACCCTTATTTGAGCGTGGGTAGGGGTTTTTGTAGGGAAATGACGATGGTTCAAGGGAGAACACTAGATTTGTTTATGGGTAAACTGGTGGCTCAAGGGAGTATACCAATGTTGTTTGTTCAGGCTGGACAATAGGAACTGATCATTCCTGGCTATGGGTGGTGTTTCTTCGAGGGAGCTCACAATGCAAGTAGGCAGCTTCAGTATTTTGGATACCAATAAAGGATTTATTACAAGAATTCGTCTAATAACTACTGAGCTGGGTGTGTGCAGGCGTGGGTTCATTAACATCTGGAGGAGAGATACCCCATCATGCAGTGCTTCCCTGCTTTTCTGGTCCCAGAGTTCAGTGCAGTTCTTACCTTCGAATCTCTGTTGTCTATTCTGTATGTTAATAGAGATGCCTCCCTGTTCTATTCTCGATGCAATTGAGGCTAGGAGAGTTGCCTTAATCCTGTCACCCTTGTTCCAGAGGGGTTTAGGTGTGTCTTTCGCTACCTTCTCATTGCTTTTTGTAAGTCTCTTTCTTCTGATTGGTTTTGGTTCAAGCAGAGACTATGGAGGGGTGGGGGGGGAGATGTCCTTCGTGAGTCAGGCAGGCTGGATACTGGGCCTGATTTCACAAGAACACAGAGCTGACAGAGAACATGAGTTTCCATCTTCAGTGTTTTTATAAATACATTGTAGACTATGTTCTGACTTCCTTGAACTCTTGAATTCAGATTTCTATGACTGGAGCAGTTGTGAGAATTTAGGCCTAAATATTCAGAAATAGTCCATCGTTTTTGAGTGCCGAATTTGAGACGCCTGAAGCCTGACTTTTCTTAGGTGGCTGAGCGCCTACAGCTCCCATTGGCTTCACTTGGAGCTGGGGGTGCTCAGCACCTATGAAAATTGGACCCAAGGTGTCTCAGCATTCTTGAATAATCCAGGCATGGGTGCCTGGTCAGTAGAGCCTTTATGAAATGGACACACTTTTTAACCTGGAATGGTGGTAAGTATATTCAGGGCTACAGGCGAAGCTCATGTGATGGAGCAGTCTTGTTTTTGCTGAGGCACATGCCTGAGGTCAGATTATGGGAGCATAAAAGAAAAGCGGTGATTAGAAATCACTTTTGCTTCATTGCTCAGTGAGTGTATGCTTAGTGAGTGGAATTTTATGATCTGTATGTAGCTGTCAGAACTTGTCTTAGTATTGTGGGATGAGCCTAAAGAATAAGTTTATGCTCCCTTCCCAAGCAAATTCTTGTCCACTGTGACTACACTGCTGTGCATAGGGCTGGCTTGTGGGTTCTGGAAAGGGATACTTTGGGTTGCTCCATAATAAAAGAGGAGGAATTTAGCTTCACTGCCAGCTGCAGGAGAAGTAGAGGCCTGCTGCCTATGGTGAGACCCATGTTCTTGCCGACACTTAAAAATTATTTCAAGTGATAGTTCTTCATCTCCCCCCACCCTCCCAAATAGCTGTCTGTATTTTCTGGTGAATCTTTCCATTCATATAGCATTCTACTAATGTATCAAAAACCCCTATGATGGACAGTTAAGGATTCACTGGCATTTCCATTTTACAGATGGGGAAAGAGTGGTAGGAACATTGTATGATTCCCCCAGTAGCCTTAATTATGCCAGTGTTGGAGTTGGGGTTAGAACCTGTATTACACTGCATCAGATACCCTATCACACTACTGAGCTATCCCATCTCTTTTAGGCCAATGTGTGGCATTGGCCAATGTCAGAGGAACTAGCTGGGCTGGAACTTTTGGCTCCCCTGATGCCATTAGTGGCAACTCAGATGGCACTGCCTCTCACAGCCAAGAATTGGTGTCAGGTCTGCCCCCCCCCCCCCACCTTGTGAACCAAAGAGCCTGGGGCCATATCATAGGCCACATCAATAGCAGTGAGAATAGAAGTGAGCTGTAGCTCACGAAAGCTCATGTTCAAATAAATTGGTTAGTCTCTAGGGTGCCACAAGTACTCCTTTTCTTTTTGCGAATACAGACTAACACGGCTGTTACTCTGAAACCTATCAATAGCAATGTTCTTTAGGGAAAATATGTGACAAGCAGCTGTTTATATTTTCAAGGCAAACTTTGCAACTAAAAGACTTAACTTTTTTTTATTGAAAGCAGAGATTAGCCTTAGCATTTATAGGTTCCTGAAACTGGGGGTTGGGAAAGGAGCTATATGATGTGGGGATTTGTGAGGCAGTGTCAGTCAACTGGTACAATGTGTAGTGGCTTATACAACTCTCCTAATTGCTCTTTGCATGCAAATGTAGCGGAATAATTCACACTGTTTGACAGTGTTACGAGTGTCTGCAAAGTAAGATTCTGCATGTTTCTATATTTAGAAATGTTACTTACAGCTGAGAAAATCAGAGTACTGTATTTTGAAAGATTTTGGGGACTGTAGGTTAAATTAACAGTGCACAGTTGTTCCATCTCTAGATCTCAAAATACTCGACAAAGGAGGTAAGCATCATTACCCCCATTTTACAGATGGGGAAACTGAGGCACAAGGAATTGCCAAGTGTTAACTAACAATCTAGTGACTGAGCCAGGACAAGAACCCAGGTCTCCTGAGTTCTAGTCTGATGCTTTATCCATTAGGCCAAACATGTAGCTTGGTGCAATATGCTGTTAGACCAGGGAGAGTTCTATCACATAAAGTTTCACAGCAGAAGGTAGTGAAAGGTGTATTTGGTAGTCCTTTGATAAGTAACCACAATCTTGAAAATTCCACTGATGAATAGTGTTGGGGAAAACAGTAAATATGGTGTTGATTTGTCTGTTACAGTTTCAGCTTTTATTTTGACCATTGTAATGGGAATGAGGTTCAAGAGATCCAAGAAACTAATTCCGGGTGGACTAATAGCTGGTTTAAGGTAGGTGTGTATATTTATGTTCAGTTCCTGCTGCAATGATTTCAGCCTATTTCAAATGGTAGCCAGTTGACATCCAATCCAAGAACTTGGTGATTGAAGTTGTTACTATCCAGTGATTGTTAGATGGACTAAATGAAATGACCATGAAGTCCAGTTTCCAGTAGACAGCTGAAGTCCAGTTTCCAGTAGACAGCTGTCCACAAAAAATGCACATCTGATAGTAATTGGGAGCCTCGGAAAAGAGGATACTAACAGTTAAGTATCAGTGTGTATTGATGAAGGCCTTAAAAAGTATGTGAGGTAATTATGTGCCAAAGTTTTCAAACAGGAATACTTAAATTTGGGCTCTTAAGTTCATATTCAGTGACCTAAAGAAAAATGGCCTGGCTTTTCAGAAGTTCTGAGCAAATTTCACTGTAGTCCATGGAAGATGTAGGTGCGTTGAAAATAAGGCTACTTTTATTTAGTTGTCTTGATTTAGGTAGCCAGGTTTGAAAATTTTGGCCAGTATTACTGCATATGATGACTCAACTGTTTCATTCTCTGCTGCTGTTCTTTATTCTTACATATAAAGAACAATTTCTATATTTATTCCCTAATTTGGTTCCATAGTATCTCCAAACTTATTCTCTGTGACTCCATCTTGCAAAACATTTTTCAGTTTGCAGGTAAATTGTTTTTCTAACTGTTCATACTGCAAGATGAACGTGCAAATCAATTTTTTCCTACATTTTACATCATCCTTATTGAATGATTTAGCTGTGAGAACTTTCATTGATGGTGCATGCAATAGAATAAAAAATATCCTCCTTTCTCGGAGCTATAGTGTCTGTGCATGGCTAACAAAGATACGCATCAACCAAACCGTCAGCTTGGTTCTCATGGTAGAATCTTCAGTAGGGATTAATAAATTTTAAGGCCCCAAGTAAATATTATGATCATAACACAAGCCACAGAATTTCACCCAGTAATTCCTGCCACAAACCCTTAACTTCTGGCGGAGCTAAAGTATTGTCAAGTGATGTAAGATGCAGAAAGTATTCGGGTCGATATTCAGGTCCTAGGCTGAATTTGCAGGGAAGATACTTAGAAATATCTTTTTAACTTGTAAAAAGAAATTGTATATGTTGTCACTGAGAGAATAAATATGGAAGTCTGGTGTCACTCTTCTGACAATAACTGCATTTCATGCATGCAGGCCATGAATAAAACAATCCCCTTAGATTAATTATGGTGTCTTCATTAACATCTAGTACAGAACTCTTTGTACGGCTAAACCAGCTCACTACTAAAACTAAACATACTGGATGAAATTCTGCTCTGAATTCACTGGGGCTACCCAGAGTGCAAGTCAAGACTAAGACTGTGTTTCAAAATGGAACCATTGCTGGCAACTGTTATCAGCAAACTTTGCAAGTGAACTAGTGCAACTGCAAGTGTAGATAAGGTGAAACCATGTTCAGCATCATTTCAACTAACTGTTGTAAACAACGGCTCCATTTCCAAGTGCAGACGCAGCCAAATACTCTGTTTTAACCCATATAGGGTTAAAAGATACTTAAGCGTTTCACACCACTCTTAATTAAATCTTCCTTGTAGCAACTCTGTGTTGGACTGTGCCTTTTACTGTATTTATTGAAACACTGTGAAGACTATTTCAGTTAGAACATGAACTTTATGCCTGGACATGAGCACTTTGTCTGGAAATCATTAAAACATGCGAAAGAATTCTGGTAACTTTGAAACCTAGAACACACTGGAAAAGCAATTCAGTATTTTTGTTTTCAAAATCTCTCCCTCTAATGGATCAAAACTTAAAAGAGTGGTGTCTCCAATCATGTATACCTTAATTATATTCATATAACTCAGGGGTGGGCAAACTTTTTGGCCCGAGGGCCACATCGGGGGTACAAAACTGTATGGAGGGCCGGGTAGGGAAGGCTGTGCCTCCCCAAACAGCCTGGCCCCGGCCCCTATCTGCCCCCTTCCACTTCCCACCCCCTGACTGCTCCCCTCAGAAACCCCGACCCATGCAACGCTCCTTGTCCCTTGACAGCCCCCTCCCGGGACCCCCGCCCCTAACCGCCCCCTGGGATCCCACCACCTGTCCAACACGCCAATCAACCCCCCCCCCACTCCCCTGACTGCCCCGACCCCTATCCACACCCCCATCCAACGCCCCCCCCGTTCCCTGACCGCCACCTTTCCATCCCATCCAACCATTCCCTGTCCTCTGCCCCTTATCCAACCCCCTCCCCGCCCCCTGACCATGCCAGAGCTAGTCATGCCGCTGCACTGCCTGGCAGGAGCTCAGCCCCGCCGCCCAGAGCGCTGGCAGCATGGCGAGCTGCAGGGCAGGGGGAACAGTGGGGGTGGGGCCGGGGGCTAGCCTCTCCGTCCGGGAGCTCAGGGGCCAGGCAGGATGGTCCTGCGAGCTATAGTTTGCCCACCTCTGATATAACTCCATTCACACAATTATAGGTGACAGGAGAATCAGGCCCAAAAGATTTATAAGATTGCACTTTCTAGAACCCGTAAGTCCTGATTCTCACTAGTGTTATATTGGTGTAATTTCACTGACATCTTCCAAGGTATGCTGGTATACAATTGGTAAATGCAATGGAGAACCAGATTCCAGAGGTATTTTAACAGATTTTAGGCTCCAGATTCTTTCATCTGTACCCAATAGCAAATTCAGGAATGGGCTTTATGCTATTTGATTGTTCATACCCAAACTTTGTGTTTTTTACTTTTGTTCTGTGTTTTGATGCAGCCTTTTGATGATTTTGAGATTGGTTTTTCTGCTGCTGTAAGAGACAACAGCAACTAAGGACTGAAATAGGAGGATCATTTCCCTTCAACAAGCAGACAAGCTATTTGTACTTGAAGTATGTCTGTCTGGTTTTTGGGTTTTTTTTCACTGTAAAAGTTAACAAATACATCTGAAATTTAATTCCTCAAAGTTCTTTCATATGTTGAAAGCTTTTTCAATTAAACAAGAAGGTTTTTGATAGTTTGTATCATTGTTTTCATTTAAGCAATTTATTGGCTGGATTTTTTTTTTCCAGAGGTGCTGTGGGGGCATAGCACCACAAAGAAATCAGTGGATGTTAGAAATGTTCTGCCCCTTTGAAACTTGAGCTTGTTTGGATGTGTCACTAAACTAAAAAGGGGTATAGTATTAAACCATAATCTTGGAAGCTTCTAATATCAAGTAATCAATAGAAGCTCGACATAACATGCAAACTAAAGTCTTGTCAATATTGATCATGTAATGCACTGTTTTTTATCAAAATCACTAACAGATGAGGGTATATGTTTCTGCTCCATATTGCACTGGAATATATTTTGTTTCCAAACATGTAAATATCTTCTTCCACTGGATAGAGAATGTATAAATTGTTACCAGTAATCAAATAAAAGATGGAACATTTAAAGCAGTTTCTCTTTTAATCTTTCATGTTGACCAACAAACTCCAGAGACCATTATTTGTAGTGTCACCTGTGAATGGAAGAGTTTTGATTGGTAGCTGTGTACACTTTACCTACTAAGGGTCCAATTCAGTAAGGTGCCCTCAACTTCTATTGAAATGAATGGAAGTTGAAGAATGCTGAACGTTTTGCAGGATTGGGTCCTAAAAATCTCACTTCCAAACAAAACATGCCCAGTTTGCAGTTGTGATATGAAGCTGACTCTCAGAATTGAGTGGAGCTGCACAGGGATTCACTTCACCTCTTTACAATAACACTCCCGCACCAGTGTCTGGATATTTCCAGCAGCTAACTGTAGTTGGCTTCTGGCTGATCAGCGAGGGCTGCAGCTCTCCCTGTAGCTTCAAGGGATGACTGACTGGCCTTTCCTAGCTCTTCATAGGGCAACTTTGCTACTTGTTTCTTGAACATTTGAGGAGGTGCCAGTAACACTGTGCCTCCCTCTTCGCCACATGCAGTAGGGGTTCCTGGGAAGGGGAAGGAAGGCAGAACTCCTGTTCCTCAGAAAGATTGGTTGAGAAGACTTTATAATTAGTACCACTGTGTTTTTTTGTTTAATGTGGTTAGAACAGCAGTTCTCAAACTGTGGGTCCCAACCCCATTTGAATGGGTTTGCCAGGGCTGGCTTAGACTTGCCTAGATCTTAGACTAATATCTGTGAACACAGACACTGTGTGTTGCTTCTGCCTAGCCAGGTGGGTTTGTTAGTACAATGGGAACAGATAAGAACAGCTACAGTGTTACTGGGCAGGGTGGGAGTATAATATACGAGTGCACACTTTCAGACTGCCTCAACTCCTATCTCAAGGCAAGGTCAAGCAACCAGCTGGGAAGGGCAAGGGAGGATGTGTGTTGGGGGGAGCAAGGGGCAGACATAAACAAGAAAAGCCTGGCCTTGGCCAGTACGCAACCTCACTCCTTACCCCTCCCATGGGATACAAAAGAGGTGGGAGGAAGACCTCCCTCCCACCCCAGACTCATGACCCTTCAAAATGGAACATAAGTTGTAAGGGGTGGCATTGCACGTACATTTGGGCCTGCTAAGGAGGAGGAGGTGGGAATGAGGAACAGAGACACAGGCAAGGCTCTGTAGTGTCAGAGCTGGGAAGGGGGATGCTATGTAAATGCTTTGCAGCATCAGAGCTGGGAATGGAACACTGAGAAACAGACTCTGCGGGCTTGAAGAGCTATGGATATGCTTGCTTACAACTAAACCCAATAAACATCGCATTGCCAGCACTTCTGGTCTTCTGCTTTTTGTCTGCGTGACAGGAACCAGGGGAGGAGGTGAAGGGAAAGCCCTCTTACACTCAAGGTACAGGCCTCGTGCCTGGTGCTGAGGCCCTTGGTCTTCCGCTTTGGACCCCATCCCTAAGGCGGAGGGGGCTTGGGTGGGCTCAGGCTTTGGTGGGGTCATGTAGTAATTTTTATTGTCAGAAGGGGGTTGTGGTGTAATGAAGTTTGAGAACCCCTGGATTAGAACAGTGGATGAAAAGGGTTTAAGGTGTTGCTTGTTTCCATGCAATACTCAGAGCTGTGCATTCTCTCCTGCAACTAGGAGCCTAAGTCAGGTCAGCCATTTCTCAAAAAAACACACATGCCAGTCACCCTAACCTCCAGCCCATTGTAGCTACTAGGTCTCTAAGATCCTTGTTTTCAAATCCCACTTCTGCCTGCTTTGGGGCAAGGACTTGAAGTTGGGTCTCCCACAACCCAGGGGAGTGCCCTGACCACCAGGATACAGTGTCCATCTCTCTCTCTGACCCAGTGAAAATTTATTGATACAGAGTGGAACAACTTCAACTGGGAGATCAAGATTCAGCCCATAATACCCAGGGGCTAGGATACTGGAGAACTGGATTCTAGTCCCTGCTCCAAAAAAGGTCACCCACATCCCAGGAGAATGTCTTGATCACTGGTTCTTACTACCCACGCCCATTCCCAGTTAGGTTGTTCAGGGTGTGTTTTGGGAAGATGATCTGAATATATAGGCAGGGAAGATGTAGTTTGAGAATCCCCCTAGGGCTTAGGTGTTATCCAGCAATGGGCACCTAGAGGACTTTGCCAGCAGAAATTTAGGGCACCTCCAGCATTAGGCAGCAGCTTTTGGGGAGGTTTAAAGGTGTTAAATTCCTCTAGGGATCTAGCCCATAGTCTATCAACAAGATTTGTCTCTTGTACAGCTACAAAGTTAGTCCTTGGAGTAGCAAGAGGAGCTAGCAGCCCCCTCCCCAAAGTCCTTGTTTTTTCATTTTATTTACATGGTATATTTAGCTGCCCTCCTGTATATGCAGAGGAAACAGTGTAGCAAAGTAATCAGTCAGATCTAACCCTCTTGAAAAGATCACCAGCAAAGAAATAAAACCAACCCCTTTATGTTCCCTGTCCTCATTAAAGAGGTCATTGGCAGACTGGAACTTATTGAAATTAGCCAAGGCTCAAGTGTAGTTGCTGAAAGGATACTGAGCGCACTTTGGGCTTGTCTAAATGGCTTTACACCCATTAATGATACATCCATTAATGATTCTTGTCAGGCCCAGGGAAATCTCCTCTTGTAGCAAGTGCTCTCCAGTGTCGGGTCACAGCATAACCTGTGCACCTTCCTTAGGGTTCCCAGAAATAGTCCAAACAACCTGAGTAGGAATAGCCCTTGCAGGGTTAGTTTATTACAAAGGAAAGCTCCAGCATCTCTCCCCACACTCATGTCCAGGTGTCGCACTGGCATATCTCATTATGCCTCCCCTCAGCTTTCAGCCCCCTCTGGCTTCAACTCTCCCACTCAGAATCAGCAGGCATCTCCCTTGGCTGCTCTTCGACTGCAGCACTCTCAGGCCATGGTCCTCTGGTTCAGGAAGCTCAGCAGGCTTTGCCCTCTGCTGCTTCCTGCCCATTCCTTCCTCCTTCCAGGGAGGGGCTGCATAGCTTTCTGCAGGTTTTCTCAGGGCAACTCTCTTCTGTACCTTCTGTTTCTCCTGTGTTCAGACAGCCCTCATCTGCCCCAGGTGCCCTCTTAAGCTTAATTGGAGATCAACTGACCAGACACACGTGCACTGGCTTCTTCCCTCTTCAAGGGATGTTGGTGACACTAATACTTCAGAGGCCAGCAGCCATCACATCTCTCCCTCCACCCACCATCTCTTCAAAATGGACTAGCAGTGGGGAACTGAGCTCATTGGGAAACAGTAACATCCTCCCCTTGCCCACCTTGGCAAGGTGAGGAGTCAAGGATGATATGCAGCATGGCTGGCTGTTCCTCCAGTCACTCATCTCCCCTTCGAGTTGCCTCATAATGGGCTGGAAATGTGGTAAAAGAAGAGCATAAACATCTGCCAGCTCCCTTTGCTACTCAATCATGTGTTGTATTTAATTAGTTTGGCATATTTGCAAACAAAACATTTAAAATGAGAGTTTAACCCAAATTTTGAAAACTTCAGAGATTCAAATGGTTTTTCCTTTCTGCTTATAAAATACGAATTACTGTAGAGTTCTGAACTCAGCATATTTCCTTGTGTATGGGAAGTACTTCATGCAGCAGAAAAGGTATTAAAAGCTTTCAAGGTCATTGGGAGCACCAGTGTGATCAAAATCCAACCGCCATGAAATACTAATGGAGGTAGCGTGGTCCAGCGGGTAGGAAAATGGAGAGGGAATCAGGGATCGGGCACACCCACTTTTCTAAAGCACTTCAAGAGGTACAGCTGTGCATACTAACCTACATGTGTTATTAATAAATGAGCTCCAACAGAAAGCAATGAGTGTTTTATTTCAAGTAAATGTATCTTCCAATTACAAAAGTATTTAACAAGTTACCCTAGTCTACAATACATTGTAATCTAGTTATAGCTATGGCAGTGACATTTTTAAAGTGTTATGTTTCTGCATGCTAGCATTTAACATGTCTTGCTAAAAACTTTCAAAATCCAGTTTCACAGACTAAAGCCAAGAAGAGCCCATTATCATCTAATCTGACTTCCTGTATAGCTCAGGTCATTAAATGTTTGAGTTATGTGAAGTTTACAGCTATATTGAGCATGGCTGAGCTACTATACTGTTGGTGCAGTGATTTTTAGTAACCACATAGTGATTAGATGTTGAATATTTTCTTCACCTGTGCAACGTGCTTGTCATCTGCTGGTGATTTCCTCTGGCTACCAGGCTGCAAGAATTTCTTAATTGTGGGGATGTTGCTTATTCTTCCTTTAAAAGCCTAAAAGAAGAAGCAGTAAAAAGCCTTTCAGATTAAGGAAATGACATTCAACTTCATAGATTAAAATTCACAATGTATTTAACAAAAAATTTGCATGAGCAAAAAAACACACAAAACAAAACAATTGGTAGCTATTTGTGGCCAGATTTCCAGAAGAGGTCAGTACTAGAGCTGGCCAGAGGATGAGCGTACATTTTTGTGGCGACTTTCAAGGTTTCAAAATTTGTTTTGTTCCAGATTGTAACCTTTCTAAGGTGTTCACACAAATGAAATTGTGTTAATGTCTGTTTTCAATTTGGGGAGCAACAGCATGTGACAGCATGGTGATTTGGGCACCAGCCTAGGACCTAGAAGACCCAGGTTCAAGTCCTTGCTCTGCTCTGAGTTGGTCAGAGCAACTTGAACCTGGGTCTTCCACACCCCAGGCCAGTGCATGAGAGTGTCTCCCTCTAAAAAACCGTCTTCATCAAAATTGAAACGTCTCTCTTAAGCATTTTGGCTTCAATGCAGGGGTTTTTTTTGCTGAAAATGTCCTGAGCAGCTCGACTCTTTCCACAGCATCTACCACTGAGAATAATGAGAGCTCAAGTGCTGCAGTGGCTCCAAGGGCTTAAACATCAATACTTTACATTGGGCAACAGAGTCTGAATATAAGTGTATGTTCCTTGGTGAGATCAGGCGATTCAGTTACCTGTAACTGCGGGAATGGGGAGAGTATATCAGGCTTGCACTCTTCTGCCATTAAAATGGCCTCAAGCAGATGGACATCCGCCCAGCTAAATTGGTTACCAACAAGAAACTGTTGGCTATGCTCCTTTAAAACCTATGGAAGATGAGAAAACAGAGAGGTCTTAGGGGTACAAATGGGAAATAGCTTACTTACTTGGTTAAATATGGATTTGTGAGGACTAGTCCAAGCAAGAGGTCTGAGGTGACAAGTAGAGGATTGTGGGCAATCAGAATGCAAAGTCATTTAATTCAAATTGGGTCCACGATTCAGTGTATAACCTCTCCTAGGTCAGGATAACTGCAGGACTTCAGTCCCCAAGAAGGAGATTCATGGCAATGGTGCAAACAGAAGGGGATTATTTGTAGAAGTGGTTAAGAAATAGCCTGATTTTGTAGATTTCCAAAAAAACATTTGATAGTGTAGCTAGAGAACCACCATAGTAAATAGTATGAATCTATGGAGTCTCCAACAAAATCATCAAAATTATTTAAAACTTGCATGTTAGGGGGCTTATTCCTTCACCCACTTACTTCCCTGGTCCTTCTCGCATGAACAGAGAGCAACAATACCCGAAGTCCGAAGGTGCAAACAATTCGATGTTTATTGGGGTGAACTTCCAGCAAGCTTAAATACAAGTTCCTTTTTTCCTTATTTTCGAATCCCAACTTACTTCCTGTTTGCCCCTAATTTATATAGTAATATTCTTAGCTATACCTTAACCAATCATTTTACTAAAATTTAACTAACCAATCCTAACATGGATTAGCTAACCAATTATATCCCATCACCTTAGTTTACACCCAGCAAAATTAGTTTACACCCAGCAAAATTAATTATACAGCAGACAGAAGCAATCACAGAACCAGAGACCATGCCAATAAACAATAGCAAAGTGGGAACTATAATGACAAAACAATACAGAAGTGAGGATTTCACAACTACATCTGTAAAGACATAAGAGTTTCCCAGCTGTGTCTATTGATAAGTGAGTTCTTACCAGACAGAAAACTATCAACCTCAATTTCCTTTTACAGCTTCTAGGCACTTCCCTTTCTCTGGAGGTGACAGGCACTATAAGGACAGGATTAAATTCCTAACAGCCCAATAGCACCTTATTTCAATGTGACTAGTTTGGAATGTGAGGATGTGACCATTCACTTCCCAGCTTATGGCTGCCTCTGTCGCTTAGCCAAAGGCCTTAGCCTAAGAACAGGGCCTCAGACTGTCACAGTAAGAGAAGGCCCTTACACTGGCAGACAGTGATTTTGATTCTTTCTTTTATACCTCTAACTAGCCAAGTGATAGGAATACACCTAAATTCTTAGAGTATAGGCCTTTACAGACAGGCCTGAATATCTATATCCTAACATTGCATCAAAACACTCAGTGTGAAGCAAAGATAAACCAGGAGCTAACAGACTGGTTTAATGTTAACATTGCTCTCAGACAAAGTAATACCTTGTCCCTCATCTTGTTTGGAGTTGCTATTGAATTTAAGTGACAGATTGTCACAGTATGGAAATGAGCACTGCATGGATAAATGGCAAGCTTGGAGATTTAGACTTTGCAGATGACATCTGTCTTCTAAATAAGACAGCTGAAGATAGACAGCCAAAGACAGATGGTCTTGCAAGTTCTGCCAAGCAAACAGGTCTTATTACTAAATCAAAGATGGAAGTTATGAAAATTAATTTACCTACAATGATTTTCTGTACTTGGAAGGTGAAGCCTTAAAAACAGTCAATAAGTTGACTAATCTAGACAGTATCACTCCCAGTACTGGTGACTGTGTTTGAAATAGAATCCAGAATAGGTTAAGCAATTGCTATATTTCAAAGTCTCAAGTCCAATGTGGTTAACAAAACAAACTTAAGATCTTCAAAAGCAACATCCTAAGCATCCTCCAAATGGAGAAGAGTCCATCCAATGCAAACTGAACATCGTTCAGTGCAGATGTATGTGTAACATATTCATAGTAAAATGGACTAAAAATAAGTAATGAAGAGATCCTAGAATGGGCACAACTAGCTACAACGATACAAGCAGAAAGGAAGAAGAGCTTGACTTATTTGGGAAACCTTGCCCAAAAGGAGGTTACCTAAACAAGCACTATTTGGCAACTCCAGGCAAGAGTGAGAGAGGCCAAGCTAGAGACACACTCCGTAGCATTATAATAGCTGAAGTGGCATTATTACATCTCAATAAAAAAGACCTGGAAAAGTGAACCCAGGACAGGGATGATTGGTGCTGTTTGACTTCGAACGTATGCAGCTGATGGTGCAGGAAGAATGATGAGGATGGTGATGACTGAATTTCTTGCATATTGTAAACACTGATTCTGCTTGTGCAAATCTGAGGTTCTGCTGAGGAGACATCAGGTGAAGCTGCATAATTGAGGTTTTGCATTCTTACTGACAAATCCACCCTTGGGCATTTCTGCTTTACATGTGACACTTCCTGTACAACTCTCTTCCAGTCAGCTCTCCATGAACTCCTGCTGTGTGCATATTTTTTACAGTGCTCAAAGATTTTAGAAAAGGCTGCATATTTGTCTACAGCTCAAGAGTGAATAAAGAGATAGAACTCATGTACCAAATCATGAAAAATGTATTCAAATTTCCTCATTACTCCCAAGGTGACTTCAATGGGAATTTTAGTAACCATGACTAGGGCCCTACCAAATTCACAGTCCATTTTGGTAAATTTCAGTCATAGGATTTTTTAAATCTGAATTTTCACGGTGTTGTAACTCTGGAGGTCCTGACCAAAAAGGGATTGTGGGGGGTGACACAAGGCCATTGTAGGGGGCTCACGGTATTGTCACCCTTACTTCTGAGCTGCTGCTGGCGGCAGTGGTGCTGCCTTCAGAGATGGGCAGCTGGAGAGTGGCGGCTGCTGGCTGGGAGCCCAGCTCTGAAGGCAGCTTCACTGCCGGCAGCAGCGCAGAAGCAAGGGTGGAATAGTATGGTATTGCCACCCTTACTTCTGCCCTGCTGCTGGAGGTGGGTCTGACCCAGCCCATGCAAGGGAAGAGGAAGTCCTGTCCCTCTACAACCTGGCTGGGGCTAGCAGCTGGTGCCTGGCACATGGTAAGAGCCCCCAGCCAGGACGCCTCCAGCCCTGCTCCTCTCCAGCACTTGGAGGTCAAAGGGGCCTTGGGGGCGTGTGTGTGTTGGGGGGAGACCACAGCACCCTAAGTGGTCACCCACCCGTAATGCTGGCCCTGCCCCCCCCAAAATGATGATCCCCATACCATGCCACCCTCGCTTCTCTGCTCCTGCTGGTGGGAGCGCTGCCTTCAAAGCTGGATGCCCAGCCAGCAGCCACTGCCCTCTGGCCACCCAGCTCTGAAGGCAGTGCAGAAGTAAGGGTGGGAATATCACGACCCCCCTACAATAGCCAGATTTCATGAGGGAGACAAGATTTCACGGTCCGTGAAACATTTTTCACGGCCATGAATTTGGTAGGGCCCTAACCATGACAAAGGGACCCTCAATCTTAGCTGGAGCCACTAGGAGCTATTGCAATACAAATAAATAACAGTTTTGCCTGAGTAAAGATTGTAGGATTAGCTATTAACACTTCTGAATCACAACTATATTTAATTCAGAACAGCAGAAACACTTGAACTTCTTGGAAAAATATACCCTGATATATGCTCTCAGGACTGTATCCCAGCCATTGATGTGCATGCATATACCACTATGGTGCTAGTGAAGAGTTGGTATCACTGTGTTACCATGGTCTAAACTACTTTAGAAGAGCTGGATTCTGCCATCCCTGCTCACAGTGAATTGCATCCTACTCTGTGAGTGGTCCTACTGAGGTCAATGGGGGCTCTCCGTGCCAGAATCAGCACCAGGTTGTTTGGTGGCCCCCATTCTATGAGGTTTCCCCGAGCAGTCCTGCAGTCCTACAACTCCACCTGCCCTGAGGACATTTCCTCCTGTGCAAGGGAAATTTCAGCAAACACCATTGTACAAACTGTTCTTCTCTATGATCTGTCATGTCTGAACTGTTGCCTCACTGTTACTTACCTTTTCATAGACTGGGAAGTATCTGGTTGTGGCCCTCTCGATGATTAAAGCAAAATTCTTCTCCTTTGCCTCAGGTGGTTGGAAAGGGAGAAACATGATCATTCCCATCAGATCTGTTGTTCCTTCCACGTACATATCAATCCTGAAACAAATGGTTTTTATTTTCCGTTTAGAGGTGTCCATTGATTTCTGAACACTTGACTTTTTGTCCAGTCAGCTTGTTATTTTATTGTAGTGCAATGGCAGCAGTACTCAGGAGGCTAACTCAGCCACTGCACTACAACAAAATTGATTTGACCTCTTGATCTTTACCTGTGCTATTAGTAATACTTTAGACTAGAGGTTCTCAGTCTTCATTAATATGAGATCCATGCTGTCATAAATATAAAGGGAAGGGTAAACCCCTTTAAAATCCCTCCTGGCCAGGGGAAAGCTCCTCTCACCTGTAAAGGGTTAAGAAGCTAAAGGTAACCTCGCTGGCACCTGACCACAATGACCTAATAGTAAGTAATCTAGCTAGGTACGTGTTAGATTATGATTTCTTTAAATGGCTGAGAAAAGAATTGCACTGAATAGAATAACTATTTCTGTCTGTGTATCTTTTTTGTAACTTAAGGTTTTGCCTAGAGGGATTCTCTGTGTTTTGAATCTAATTACCCTGTAAGGTATCTACCATCCTGATTTTACAGAGGGGATTTCTTTACTTCTATTTACTCCTATTTCTATTAAAAGTCTTCTTGTAAGAAAACTGAATGCTTTTTCATTGTTCTCAGATCCAAGGGTTTGGGTCTGTGGTCACCTATGCAAATTGGTGAGGCTTTTTACCAAACCTTGTCCAGGAAGTGGGGTGCAAGGTTTTGGGAAGTATTTGGGGGGAAAGACGTTTCCAAACAGCTCTTTCCCAGTAACCAGTATTTGTTTGGTGGTGGTAGCGGCCAATCCAAGGACAAAGGGTGGAATATTTTGTACCTTGGGGAAGTTTTGACCTAAGCTGGTAAAGATAAGCTTAGGAGTTTTTCATGCAGGTCCCCACATCTGTACCCTAGCGTTCAGAGTGGGGAAGGAACCTTGACACATGCTATGAAAGAGAGATTGTCCCAGTGGCAAGAACAGCAATAGTTCACATGAAGAGTAATATTAGGAACATATCTCTGTATTTTTAGTTGTGCTATTCAAAAGCTGTTTACATTTTGAAATTCCAAAAAAAAAAAAAAAGCAGGAAAACCAGCTACAACCACAGCTACACTGCTGATCAGAAAAACTTTTTGAATTTTGACAATAAATGGAAATTTTGGAAGAGGTTTTCACCCTTTGTTTTCCCTCTTTCAACAAGCTCCAATTTGTAGCAGATTTTTTTTTTCTTTTTTAGTAGCAGGAAACACAGAGGCACCAGCAAGATATATACGTATATAACCAGCAAGAGCTCTACAGAACATTTTGAGAACCAGCACCTTTGGTTTTTGACAACAATAATGCTGAACAGGTAGCAAATGGTGGAATCTAGATTTACATGATCAGTCCTATTCTAGTCAAGGGTAGAATATAGGCTTCAGAATTGTTAATTTGTTGGTAATGATGCTGAAAGAATCGGAGCTGAAAATGAGTTCACAGGGCAGGGGAGGGTTGGGGCGAAGGCTTTCCTGGTAAAATGAACACATTTATTTGTATATAATTGATACCACAAACATTGAACCCCATAAAAGGATTCCCACTGAGTTAATTTTCAGGAGAAAGCTTAATATGTTCTTAATATGTTCTCTCAACACTGATGTTTTTGTTATGACTTCGTTAGGAGGGGTGGACAAGGAAAATTTCATTGCTCACATGTTAAGCTATAGCACAGCAGTTCTCAAACGGTGGGTACTCAAATGGTGGGTACCCCAAAGTGGGTCACGACCCAATTTTAATGGGGTCGCCAGGGCTAGCTTAGACTTGCTGGGGCCTGGGGCCGAAGCCAAAGCCCAAGGGCTTCAGCCATGGGCAGTGGGGCTCAGCTTACAAGCTCCCAGCCTGGGGCTGAAGCCCTTGGACTTCAGCCCCCCACCCACGGCAATGGGGCTTGGGATTTGGCCCCCCGCACCCAGGACAGTGGGGCTCAGGCAGGCTCAGGCTTCGGCCCCACCTCCTGGGGTTGTGTAGTCATTTTTGTTGTCAGAAGGGGGTCACAGTGCAATGAAGTTTGAGAACCCCTGCTAATGCTGTGAAACTAGAATTCTTATATACGATGAAGTCCTTGTCTAAGCAACAGAGTATCCAAAAATTGTTTTGCTTTAGGAGATTGTAGAGTGCATATGTACAAACAACAATCTATGGTAATTTTTAAAGTGAACAGAAGTTTTCAGTTGAAACTGGCTGTTTTTAAATTGGGCCAACAGGCACAAACACACCCCAGGCTTCCTCCAAAGATTAAGTTCTCTGAACCGTTATCATTAAATAGGAAAGAAATTAAAGTAAATACCAAGGCATATGAGGCCTTTATTATTATCCCATTAAGGATTGGAAGTTGCCTCAAGAACTTAAGATGCTTCTGGTCTCTATATAAATTAAGAAACTCTGTGGAGAGCCTTAACAGTATCATCAATTTGTTCGTGTTCATCAACAGTCATAGGGAACAAGTATTTAATCATGAGCTCTTCAATTTAGCAGAGAAAGGTATAACATGATCCAATGGCTGGAAGTTGAAGCTAGACAAATTCTTACTGGAAATAAGGTGTAAATATTTTAACAGTGAGAGTAAGTAACCATTGGAACAATTTACCAAGGTCGTGGTGAACTCTCCATCACTGGCACTTTTAAAATCAAGATTGGATGTTTTTCCAAAGGATGTGCTCTAGGAATTATTTGGGAGGTTCTGTGGCCTGTGATATACAGGAGGTCAGAAAAGATCACAATAGTCTCTTCTGGCCTTGGAATGTATGAATCTACCAGGTACATAATGACCATGAATCAAAACTCTGGGTTTGAGACATCAATGGTGTTTGGACAGGTTTATCATTTTAATATATATGCGGGGGAGAAGGGGGTTAAATTTCTAAGCAGTATTCTTCTTTATCTACTTCAGGCAAATGTTCAAATAAAGGAAGTGTATATTAATAAGGGTCGTGTTACAGTACAGTGCTCTCTCCCTCAGGTCCTTCCCATAGAGGTTGTGTTTCCCTGCTATGTAGCTGAGAATGGCTCTGGTCTGCACCATCTTCATCCCATCAATTTCCACCATGGGCACTTGTTGAAACAGCAGGGCTCCATCTTTGGAAAGGAAAAGAAGTTAAGTCACTCAGTTCTCAAACTGTTGTATCATTGCCTGGATCTGAGAGAAAACGCCTTATAATTTACATGGACATTTCCGGTTATGTTAGAGAGATCCTAAGCTTCTATTGCCAGAGTGAAGGAATATGCAGTACACCTCTCACGCAGGCCATATCACATTAGAGAAGTGGTCTCATGAACAAAACTCCCCTTCCACTGACAATCCAGATTAAGCCAAACAGAAGAAAGTTGTTCTTAAAATATGACTGTCCAGACCGTGGCTCTCAACCTATTTACCAATGTGGGTTGCCTGTGCAGCTCTCTCTGTGTTATGTGGGCCGCATCAACAATCCATTATACACACACACACCCTGTACATCTACAAAAAAAATAAGGTTTACTATTTGTAAAATGACAGCAATACCATGCAAATCAATATAGTACCTTTCTTTTCAACACTGGCAAATATCTACCAAGAGCATTTTGAATTAGCAAAATAAGTCAAAACATCAAACTGTTAAAATTAATTAATTTACTGAAAGGGTGGCATGGCATGATATATTGTTACCCTCACTTCCGCTCCGCTGCTGGCAGCATAGCTGGGCTGAGCGCCTGGAGAGCATGGCTGTGGAGCCTGTCTGCAAAGATGGGGAGCCCTACCTGGTGCAGGGCACCCCCCACCCAGGGGCTGCCCCTACAGCCAGGGAGTGCTCCCCCATCATCCAGAGCCCCCAAACACTGGATGACCATCCAGAGACTGTGCCCCAGACACCTAGAGTCTGTCCCCCATGCAGTGGCTGCACCCCCCTCCCTGAAGCCCTAGCCCCCTGCACTCCCTCCCAGCGCCCCTGCCCCACCCTCCCTGTGGCCCTAGCCCCCTGCATCCCCCCTCTCAGCACCTCCTGTCTACCATCTCACCTGCATGTAGTTCAGCTTGGCAGCCCACCCTGCCCCTGCAGTTCTAGTGCCAGGGAGCCTGCTCCAGCCAGGGTCACCGGACTCACAATCCTACTAGGGTAGGAGGGGGGAGCTGACACCTGGGCCTGGTCTCGCACCACCCCATTTTTGCACCCCCGGAGCAGGTGCCCCTCCTGCCCCACCCTAGTTATGGCACTGAGGATGTCACACGGGCCACAGCTGTGTACTGATTGGGCCGCAAGTGGCCCACAGGTTGTGAACCACTGGTCTAGACACAAACTTGCACCAGTTTAAAAACTACATCTTTAAGGGTATGTCTACACTACAAAATTATGTCTAATTTATAGAAGTCAATTTTTAGGAAGCAATTTTATACAGCCGATTGTGTGTTGTCCCCACTAAGTGCATTAAGTTGGCGGAGTAAGTTCACACTACCGAGGCTAGCATCGACTTTCGGAGCGTTGCACTGTGGGTAGCTATCCCACAGTTTCTGCAGTCTCCGCTGCCCATAGGAATTAAGCTCCTAATGCCTGATGGGGCAAAAACATTGTCGCAGGTGGTTTTGGGTACATGTCGTCAGTCGCCCCTCCCTCCATGAAAGCAACGGCAGACAATCGTTTCGCGCCTTTTTTCCGTGCAGGCGCCACGCTGCTTTCAGCAGACGGTGCAGTAGAACTGCTAACCGTCATCATCCACCGCTTCCACTGCCACTCTGCTCTCCTGGTGGTCTCGCATGGCCGCTTCCGCTGCAACTCTGCTCGGCTGCTCTTGTCTCGCCATAACACGGCAAGCATGCAGCCCACTCAGCTGTTGTGTCCTGGCAGCAGACGGTGCAGTCGGTCTGCAAAACTGGTCATCCAACCACTGTTTCCCCTGCAACTCTGCTCTCCTGCAGATGCCATACCATGGCAAGCATGGAGCCTGCTCAGATCACCGTAGCAATAATGAGCATTGTAAACACCTCGCTCATTATCATGCAGTGTATGCAGAAACAGACCTACAAAAGCAGGTGAGGAGGCGATGGCAGCGCGGTGATGAGAGTGATGAGGACATGGACATAGACTTCTCCCAAAGCACGGGCCCCAGCAATTTGGCCATCCTGGTGGCAATGGGGCAGGCTCATGCCATGGAATGCCAATTCTGGGCCCATGAAACAAGCACAGACTGGTGGGACCGCATAGGGTTGCGGGTCTGGAATGATTCCCAGTGGCTGCGAAACTTTCGCATGCGTAAGGGCACTTTCGTGGAACTTTGTGACTTGGTATTCTTGCACTTTAGGGCAGGGGAAAGCAAGATGAGAGCAACCCTCACAGTTCACAAGAAAGTGGCGATAGCCCTCTGGAAGCTTGCAACGCCAGACAGCTGCTACTGGTCAGTGGGGGAATCAATTTGGAGTGGGCAAATCTACTGTGGGGGCCGCTGTGATTCAAGTAGCCAGCGCAATCACTGAGCTGCTGCTATCAAGGGTAGTGACTCTGGGAAACATACAGGTCACACTAGATGGCTTTGCTGCAATGGGATTCCCTAACTGTGGTGGGGCGATAGAAGGAACGCATATCCCTGTCTTGGGACCGGAGCACCAAGGCAACCAGTACATAAACCGAAAGGGGTACTTTTCAGTGGTGCTGCAAGCACTGGTGGATCACAAGGGACGTTTCCCCAACATCAGCATGGGATGGCTGGGAAAGGTACATGACGCTCTCATCTTCAGGAATTCTGGTCCGTATGAACAGCTGCAGCAAGGGACTTACTTTCCATACCCGAAAATAACCATTGGGGATGTTGAAATGCCTATAGTTATCCTTGGGAACCCAGCCTACCCTCAATGCCATGGCTCATGAAGCCGTACACAGGCACCCTGGACAGTAGTCAGGAGCTGTTCAACTATAGGCTGAGCAAGTGCAGAATGGCGGTAGAATGTGCATTTGGACGTTTAAAAGCTCGCTGGCGCAGTTTACTGACTTGGTTAGACCTCAGCGAAACCAATATTCCCATTGTTATTACCGCTTGCTGTGTGCTCCGCAATATCTGTGATAGTAAGGGGGAGACATTTATGGCAGGGTGGGAAGTTGAGGCAAATCGCCTGGCCACTGATAACGCGCAGCCAGACACCAGGGCAGTTAGAAGAGCACAGCAGGGCGTGCTGCGCATCAGAGAAGCTTTGAAAACCAGTTTCATGGCTGACCAGGCTACATTGTGACAGTTCTGTTTGTTTCTCCTTGATGAAAACCCGCTCGCTTGGTTCACTGTACTTCCCTGTAAGCCAACCACCCTCCCCTCCCTCCTTCGATCACCGCTTGCAGAGGCAATAAAGTCATTGTTATTTCAAATTCATGCATTCTTTATTAATTCATCACACAAATAGGGGGGATAACTGCCAATGTGGCCCGGGAGGGGTGAGGGAGGAAGAGAGGAGGGAAGGACAAGGCCACGATGCACTTCAAAACTTATTGAATGCGAGCCTTCTGCTGCTTCGGCAATCCTCTGGGGTGGACTGGTTGGGTGCCTGAAGGGCCCCCCCACCACATTCTTGGGCGTCTGGGTGAGGAGGCTATGGACTTGGGGAGGAGGGTGGTTGGTTACACAGGGGCTGCAGTGGCGGTCTGTGCCTTTCCTGCACCTCAACTATACGCCGGAGCATATCAGTTTGATCCTCCAGTAGCCTCAGCATTGCACCCTGCCTCCTTTCATCATGCTGCTGCCACCTTTCCTCTTGATCCCGCCACTTGTCCTTGCGTTCATTTTGTGCTTTCCTGGACTCTGCCATTGTCTGCCTCCATGCATTCTGCTGGGCTCTTTCAGTTTGGGTGGACTACATGAGCTCAGAGAATATTTCATCACTAGTGCGTTTTTTTCGCCTTCTTGTCTGCACTAGCCTCTGGGATGGAGATGCTAGTGGCAGCGTTGAAACATCTGCAGCTGATAGATAAAGAACGGATGTTGCTTGAATGCCAGCAAACACTGGGACCACATGCTGCCATGCTTTCTTATGCAATGATTCCAGACTATGTGCTACTGGCCTGCCGTGATAAAGTGTCCTACCATGGAGGATGCAATAAGGCTGCCCTCCCCAGAAACCTTTTGCAAAGGCTTTGGGAGTACCTCCAGGACAGCTTCATGGAGATGTCCCTGGAGGATTTCTGCTCCATCCCCAGAGATGTTAACAGACTTTTCCAGTAGCTGTAGTGGCCGCAAAATCATCCCAAGTCTTCAGGACAAAGTAATCATTAAACACACTTGCTTTTAAAGCATGTATTATATTTACAAAGGTACACTCACCAGAGGTGCCTTCTCCGCCTTCAAGGTCCGGGAGCCCGGGTTGGGAGGGTACTGTCACCAGGGTGATAAACAGTTCCTGGCTGTCGGGGAGAACGGTTTCTCCGCTTGTCTGCTGTGCGCTATCTCCTCCTCCTCATCTTCCTCATCCCCAAAATTCTCATCCCTGTTGCGTGAGACTCCCTTGCAGGAGTCCACGTACAGGGGTGCGGTAGTTGTAGGGGCACCCACTAGAATTGCATGCAGCTCATCATAGAAGCGGCACGTCTGGGGCTCTGACCCCGAGCGGGTGATTGCCTCTTGGGTTTTTTGGTAGGCTTGCCTGAGCTCCTTAAGTTTCACGTGGCACTGCTGCGGGTCCCTGTGATAGCCTCTGTCCTTCATGCCCTTGATGATTTTTTCAAATATTTTGGCATTTTGTCTTTTGGAATGGAGTTCTGATAGCATGGATTCATCTCCCCATACAGCGATCAGATCCAGTACCTCCCGTTCGGTCCATGCTGGAGCTCTTTTGCGATTCTGGGGCTCCATGGTCACCTCTGCTGATGAGTTCTGTATGGTCACCTGTGCTGATCAGCTTGCCACGCTGGCCAAATAGGAAATGAAATTCAAAAGTTCGCAGCGCTTTTCCCCGTCTACCTGGCCAGTGCATCTGAGTTCAGAGTGCTGTCCAGAGTGGTTAGAATGGAACACTGTGGGATAGCTATCGGAGGCCAATACGGTGAAATTGCATCCACACTAACCCAAATTCAACCTGGCGATGTCAATTTCAGTGCTAATCCCCTTGTCGGGGAGGAGTATAGAAATAGATTTTAACAGCCCATTAAGTCAACAAAAATGGCTTCGTTGTGTGGATGGGTGCAGGGTTAAATCGACCTAATACTGCTAAATTCGACCTAAACTTGTAGCGTAGACCAGGGCTAAGTTAAATCAGTGCAAGTTTGTGTCTGGACTAGGCCCTAGACTCACCGTTGCGTAACTTTTCTAAGTCTTCCTTTGTTTCCACATACTCTTCTTCAAACTGGAAAACAGAAATAAAGGGGGTTGATTGCTATATTTCATGGATCATGAATGAACAATTAGTGGATATTTGCCTTTGGGTACTTTATTTAAAAAGCAGCTAATGCTACATGGAAAATGTTGAGAAACTACAAGAGACAATTCTGCCTTTATGTTTCTTGCCTTGATTTAAAAAATAAAAATAAAAGACATTTGAATGAGAATAGGATCTTTGTTGCTCCATAACTTGTTCTCTAGCAGCTTATCTCCCACAGTAACATACATCACTGCAAGTCATAAAGAAGATTTTTCACTTCAAGTGTTGAGAAGCCAAAGAGGAAAATGAATTCCTAGGAAATGACAATAATTTCAAGAAAATATTCAGCACAGAAATTAAGCCATATCATGCCACACTTTTGCTTGATGTGAATCAAGGTAGCTTTGTTGACTTCGGGAGAGCTGTGCTAATTTATACAAGTTTGAGGATCTGGACAAAAAGTATACAAAATTATCTCTAAACAAAATGTTTTTCAAAGTTATTCATATGGTGTGACTGGGTCTTTAAAGCAAGAGTAAATGAGAGACAATTGAAAATAGCAATCATTCAAAAGAAGTTGGAGAGATTCCTGACTTTGAACAGCAGCAACAATTCAAGATCTCTTCAAATTAATTTTTCTGAACAAGACGATAGCCAAGGACAGTTTCTCCTTGGAAACAGAAACCCTTGTTATTGCAAAGAATGAAATGAATACATTCTACAGGACACGAAATGCCAGTTTCACTAATATCCTTGCTGAATATTATTAGGACCGTGTAAGTAATATATAGGACAGCTGACATGCAGAATTTACATCCAGCTTCTTGTGACTCTTGTACACGTAATCACTTGTGTGTTAGGAGATTGTGCTAATAACTAGTCATTAGTCATACTGTCAAAATAGAACAGTCATTTCAACCATTGATTAATCTGATCACTTTATGAGAAATACAAACCTCAACCCCAGCTGCTGCTAACAGCCATCGGATAGATTCCATTTTACCTCTTCCTTTAGTGTAGTGCAGTTTGGGTTTTCCAGCCATGTTTTCAGATTTCTTGTTGCCTGACAAATACAGCAAAGGAAAATTATTTTAAAAGGAAGTATTTAATTTCAAGGGGGGATTTTGAATTTTACATGCCAATGCAGTAAATATTGCTGAGTGTCTTGCAATGGACATGCACATGAGGAAGAGAGAGGTAATCATGACCTAAATATCTGTGCTTGAGTCATACAAGCCCTCTATGGGCTCAGTGGAGAAAGAGTACCCTCTGTCTGTTTATTGAATGGAAGAGCGAACTGTTTTATAGGGAATTATGGAGCTAATGTTGAACTAGCATTGTCTTATTGATCTGCTTTTTTAAAATTATGATTTATTAGGAATAAGGCAGCAGTGACAGTTTTTATGCCTCTGTGACATTTGGGGATGCAATCTAAACCAGCAAGTGGTTATACCACCGTCTGCCCTACAACCCTGGGTGCATTAAATGCTCTACTGGTGCGGTTTACAGCCCAGACACCAACAGCTAGCAGACAAGGAGGCAATCCCCTGAGCGTCGGTATACTTTGCAGATCTGATTCAGCACCCTGACCCCAGCAGCGTGCCTACCACACATCAGTCCCATAGGTTAAGTGATACCAAGTAGAAGTAATAAGGGTTAAGAGAGGGTTACAAAGAAACAAAAGTAGGAATGTGCTTCTAAGACTAAAACTTAATTTCAGCCAGTTACAATCTTTGCCTAAGCAGGTTTTTCCCTATAATCAATTTTATATATGGGGGAAAATCTGCGCTACTGTGGGCATGCAGAATTCATGTCCCCTACAGATTTCTTTGCTTCCCTGGATAAAAAATGACTTTCTGATGGGGAAGCAAAGGGAAGCCACAAGACCATTCACATGCCCCTCCACAGCAGCACAGACACGTCCTTTTGGATGCCCAGAAAGGGTGGGGGGGGACCCCTCCCATGAGCCTCACCCCCCCCCCGCACCCAGAACCTCCCCCACCAAGCCCCCGGCACCCAAACCCCAACCCTGCTGAGCCCCACCTGCATGTGGTCCTCCTACTGAGCCCCAACCCCCCTGCATCCAGACCCTCCATATCCAGAACCCCCCCAAACCCTCCCACACCCAAACTTCCACGCTACCAAGTCCCACCCCCCTGCACCCAGAACCCTACACCAAGCCCTCTGCACCTGACCCCGACCCCTGCACCCAGACCACCCCCAGCTGAGTCCCCATCACTCAAACCCCCACCCTGATGAGCCACACCCCTTATGCACCTGGACCACCCTGATGAGCCCCCCCACACCCAGACCCCCACCCCACCAAGCCCCAAGCACCTGGATCCCCTGCTGAGCTCCATTCCCCCCATACGCAGACCCCCCGTTTAGTCCCAACCACCTTCACCTGTACCCCCCTGCACCCAGAACCCCCCCCAACGACCACCTATGCCCCCAGACCTCCCACTGAGCCATTCGCACCCACCTAGAACCCTCTCACCCCACACCTGGATCTTGCCAGGCTGAGCCTGCCTGCCCACACCTGGTGCCGAGGAGCTTGGACCCCGAGGTGTTTCTGGGGCAGGCCCAGCCCTTGCGCTGTGTCAAGGTTGTGTGCAGCCTCACCATCAAGTCTGTATCCCAGGGAGGGCAGGGGGCTGCAGAGTAATCTTCCACCTCCCTGTAGCCAGTAGCCTGTGCTCCCCACTGCTGGAGCCTCCACATTTATTTATTGACAAATAAAATTTGCAGAATTTTAAAATATTGTGTGCCAAATTTTTATTTTTGGAGGGTAGAATTTTATTTATTTATTTATTTGTTTTTTGGTGCAGAATTCTTTCAGGAGTAGCAAACATGACAAGAATTGCTGACACGGTAGTGAACCACAAGTGGTCCTCTGTGTTACAGCCACCCACTAGTGGAAAAATCTCTAGACTGAAGAAGAACTGTAGAGCTTAAGTATCTGCGAGATTATTTAAATACATTGAAAAAAAATAATTTTCAACTCAGCCTTCAGCACTCACTTTGACCTTATATCCTGAGCAGATCTGTAGGTTGTACTTGGATAAACTACTTAGTCCTTCAGGCTCCAGCCAAAGGCCAATCAATCCCCTCCTGGGATCTAGGCTATCCAGTCTCAGCCACCCAACCTATAAGCCAGTACCTGATCCAACAATGTTTAAATGTGGCTTTGGGACTGGGCTGTGACTCTTTTGGTCTTGCTCTGCAACTCTGCATCTTTTTCACCAATCTGTTCTACATCTACAGCTAAAGCAAAGGCAGCTGCATACACGGTCCCCACCATTTCTATAAACACCAACTGGCAGAATACTTAGGACACCTATGCAGAGATGGCTTCACTCACACCCTGTGGTTCCCATTTGTCTCACTTCCCATCTCAGATATCACCAAGGGGCAGCACTGAGCCTACAATGCTAGTTTCAGTAGTTTCCCGTTTTGTTAACAGTGCTCATCTCACAGCAGCCTTTGCATTCTGCTAAGTCTCCTCTCCAAGGACACAAAGGAAAAGATCTAGAACCCTTGAGGATGACCAGCCTTAAGGCTGAGGGCAAACTCAACACATTGTACGCAAGGTAAATGAATTACTCCATTGTTAGAGACAAAGTTTAATTATTTATGGAACAGCTTTGCAACAATTTTTCAATCTCTTATCAGGGCTCAAAGGTTAACTCTGGTAGCGGAGAATCAGGAAAACACCAGTGAAATAGAGGCCATGAATAAAAGAGTGCATGACAATTGGGTGGTGGAGTCTTTTGCATCATTGGCTGTCCCTACCCAAGTCTCCCCATTGGATGTTTTCCTCAACAATTCCCAAATGAATGACTACTGAAATCACTAGAAATTTTGCCTGAGTAAAGACAACAGAATTTGGCTCTCTCTCCCAGCTTCTATTTTGCTTTTCATTCTGCTTTCTGTCTTTTCCTCTGCTAATACCCCTCTTTCCTGTTTCCTAACAGCCTGCCTAAAACCACAGACAGCCAATTCTTCCCTACCCCCTCTCCTAGGCCCTAGATCCTCTTGTTCTCATCCACCCTGCTCACAGGCACCCAAGGCTTCACTGAGCAGCAAACTGAAGCTACTAGAGAGCAAACTGTACTTATCAGTTGAGCTCTGCCCCTATTTGCCTCCATCTGTTCAAATTTGAACAACAAAATGCAATTAAGAGATAGAGCATTTATAGTTTGTTCATTTCAATCCCCCCTTCCCCAGGAGTAGTGAAAGGGAAGTCAAATTAACACTTAAACACAAAAGCATGTTAATATCAGTTGGCTGCTCCACTCAGAACAGCTGGGGAGTGGAAAAGAAATCTAAGCTGAAAAAGAAGTGCCTGTACTTACACAAGCAGTACTTACCCAATCCAGTTTCCTGCAGGGAGAAATCAACCTGGAGACGAGTCTATTTGCAAGGGGCCTATGTCAAGGCAGCTTTGGAACACACGGGAATTATGCAAATTGTTCTGAGATTGCCCCACTCCATGATTGGTTCAGGTACGTCCAGCCTGCACATCTGATCATGGCTTATAGTAGCAAGGCAGTTAAGTGACTCTGTAGCTACATTGTGTGATGGATCCATGTTTTTAAAACATTAATAATGTAAGAGAAGTTAAACCATTGTTAAGTTGCCTCAGACTTGATAATAAGATACTAGACATAACCTTTATATTTTGAAAATCTCAGGATTTCCTATCTATTCTAATGCGATGTATTTTCTGTGTCTCAAACAGCATTGCCAGACTCTCAAGGTCCCAGATACCACTCTGATTGTTAAATATAATTCACACATACTTTTTTGTTTAACCTGATTTAGGTTCTGATCCTGCAATAAGCTCCATACAGGTGGGCCCCCATTTATACAAAGGCCATTGCACGGCCTTATTCCATCTTTCTAATCAGATGTGGTGTTCATAGTAGCTTTTATATCGTAATGCAGTATTCATTTAACAAAGCCTTATGAGGGCTGTTCTAGCAGATTGATCACATGGCATACATCCCACATTAAATCAAATCTGACTCAGTCTAGAGATGTGTGAACCAGTGAACTGGTCTCTGCTGGGACTTGGACCAACAGCGTTTGGATCCAGACCACAAAGTGCCCTAATAGGATTAAGGATAAATTACCTCTGAAGGTTTAAAATTTACAAGTGGTGATAAAACCTTAATCTCTCTTCAGATATGACTAAGAGCTAGAGCCATACTCCTCCCCAGGCCAAGGTGCACAGCTCCATGTCCCAACCCTGCATGATGCTGAGCCCCATAGAGTCAGTGGAAGTTGAGGGTGCTCAGCCCCTTGCAGGAGGCACTCTGCACCACTCAGTACCAGCTGCCAAATGAAGAGTCTAGTTTTTCATCCATGTAAATCTAGCCTTTTGCTTTCACGGCAGCCAAAATGCAGTTCAGCAGTGCACAGGTGACCCTATCTTTTCATGGAGAGTAAAACACCTGTTAGGTCAAACACCCAGAGGCAGACAAGTTAAACCTAGTGCCACTGCAGACAGTCCTAGACATGTCTGCAGAAAAGAACTATCAAAATGTAACAATGTTAAACAATTCACACAGTGCTGCAAGTTATGCAAAATAAATTGTCCTAAGGCCAGATAGCAATTTGGGCTACATGCCTGTGGGGAGTCTTCAGAGCCCAAACTGCAACTTCAAAGCACTCTCTACACAGCTATTTTTAGAGCCCGAGCATGAGTCAGTCAACCTGGGCTGGGAGGCTCACTCCCACAGGCTCCCAAATGCTGGGTAGATGTACCGTAAAAGTTCAGATGCCTGTGTCATGCCTAAACCCCAGGCCAAACCACAAAGTGGGGACAGAGGAGCAGGCACCTCCAAGACACAGGAAAAACAACTACTGGCCACCCCTCCCACCAGCAAAAAGGATCCTAGTGATGACTATTGCGGATTATTACTAAAATTAGTGAGAGAACCATTTCCCCCTTCTCCTCCCCCCATCCCATTTTTATGCTATTTTATCATTTGTCTTACTTTATCCTAACACGGTGCCACAGTCCACATCTCAGGCATGTGAACTGTGAGCACTTTAATGTGTCCCAAGTAAAAAATACCATGGCATAGTAAATCTTTTGACCAATATAAAAACTGTCCAAGTGGCAACCCTAGATAACCACCTGACTCATCCGTGGGGCCCAATGCAATAGATGTGCTCAGAGTATGCCTAATGCCACACAAAACGGCAGGGTCACAAGGAGGCAGCCTCTTCCACAAGGATGTGGGGGAACCCTGGTTCAATTCCCCCCTCTACCTGATGAGGCGATGGGATTTGAACAATGGTTCTCCAGCTCTCGGGTGAGTGCACTAGCTTCTGGACTATGGGATGTTTCCTATTTAAATTGCTTTACTTTAATTAATATCTGATAATTAAATATCGATTGGATCAGAGTGAGAATCACTCTGTAGCCTAGTGGTTAGGACACTCACCTAAGAGGTGGCAGATACCTCCTCAGATCCTTTCTCCTCAGTGGGAAGAGGAGGGAACTGAACAGGGGTGAGTATCCTAACTGCTGAGGTAAAGATTAAGGGAGGAGGCTGCTTTCTTCTCCCAACCCCAAAACTATTTTGTATAGAGTTAGGCAGGCAACTAACTCTCTCTTGCAAGAGAGTTGCTAAATGGCTAAGCTGCCAGACTCCCGGTCATGGATCGCAAACAGAGATAGGACCCTCCCTCGAGCCTGGATTTAGGCACCTAACTCTATGGGAGGGGTGGGATTTAGGACACATCCATCTTATTAGCAAGCATCTCCAATTGGCTATTTTAGGCTATGTCTACACTTAAAATGCTACAGTGTAGACACTCACTGCAGCAATGGGAGAGGTTCTCCCATCACTGTCATTAATCCACCTCCCCAAGAGATGGTAGCAAGGTTGACAGAAGAATTCTGTCTACACCTGGTGCTAGGCTGGCTTTTCACACCTCTGAGTGCCATAGCTGGCTTGACCCAACTTTTCAGTTTAAACCAGCCCTTAAGCAGCTCTCTGCCTAACATGCTGGCTCTTATTTATCCATTCTTAGGCTCCTGTCTCCATAGGCACACACTTCCCTACCGAGGGGGTGCCCGACCCCCCCCACTCCACCCTTTCCCCCAAGTGCACCGCATTCCTGCTCCTCCCTCTCCCACCCAAAGCCGACCTGCATGCCAGGAAACAGCAGCAGGCAGGAGGCGCTGGGATGGAGGGGGAGGAGGCTGCCAGCGGGGGAAAGGCCCTGCAGGTGCTAATTTTTCTCCGCAGGTGCTCCAGCACTGGAGGACCCACGGAGTCAGCGCCTATGCCCGTCTCTCCCCACCCACTGTATACCAAGCCTAGACACCTAACTCAGGCTTTGTGGATCCCATTATTGTTCCAGTGGTTTTTTTAGACATCTGAGCATTGCCACACCTAAGTCCCTTTATAGAACAATGTCTTAGTGCTAGCTTAAGGAGCAAGAATCACAGAAGTGCAGGATTGGAAAGGACCTCGAGAGGTCATCTAGTTCAGTTCCCTGCATTCATGGAAGGACTATGTAATCACTAGACCATTCCTGACAGGTGTTTATCTAACTTGTTCTTAAAAGCCTCCAAAAGAAGGAAGCAAATATGTCTCATAAGGGAGTCAAAATGCCTTCTGCGGCAGTACAGCTCATGCAGCTCTCTTTGCTCAGGCCTGAAGATAAAGTCACAGTCTAGGTCCAAAACCCTTAAAGGCATTTATTTAGTGCCTAACTCCCTAAACTTTGAGGAACGGGGGACCAAATCCTTAGTGTTAAATACATATACACACTCTCCAGCAAGGTTCAAAACATACAGAATGGGCATTTATGACTTGGTTGATGTCAATGAGAGTTGAGTGCTCAGCGTCTCTGAGGATCAGGCCCTTAACTGGATGCCAAAGTGTTAAAACAGGAAGAACAAAACTCTCCTGGGTGAGTTCAAACAATGGAATTAGGAGCCTGGACTACTTCAAAGAAAAAGTTAGGTATGGGGACTACAGCTACTACATTACTGAACTCTGCAGCTACAACTAGAGGTTACGAAATCACTGCGTGCTTTGCAAGTTATGTCGTCTGACAGGCTCTTCAGCTAACAGCCAGAAGGCTGAAGACAACAGTAAACAAAGCAGCAAACTTTTTGGAGCAAAGGGTCGGTTTCAATGTCTTTCCCATTTTCGAAAAAGGTTTCAAAATTGTCAGTGTCCCATTTCGACATTTTTCAAAACAAAAGGGTGCATTTTTCAGTTTGAAACGACATTCTGTTTAGAAATCTAAGTTTACCATAAAAACAAACCAAAATGTTTCATTTCAGCTGATCCAATTTCCACAACCCAACCCAACCCCCTTTCAGATTTATGGTTCATGAAAAACAGATGTTTGACTGTGCCCCGATTTGGGACTAGAAAAGTTTTCAAACCTCAAGAATCCATATAGGTAGGGTTGCCAATTTTGGTTAGCCCAATTCCTGGAGGTTTCATCACATCACATAATCTTTCATTAAAAATTAAGCTTTAATTCCTGCAGACTCCAGAACAAACTGGGGGGGAGGGGGGAAGGTTGGCAACCCTACTTACAGGAGAGGGAAGGCACTTCCTGGATCCCAATAAGGCTAGTGGGATCGCGGCCCAGCCCACGCCCACACCCGCACTGCAGGGTAGCGGGGTTGGAGCAGACAATCGCCCTCTCCAGCGGGAGGCATCTGTGCACCGAACCCTCCCTGGGGCTGGGGCCTCAACCCACAGCCGGGCTCGGAGCTCAGCCCGCACCCTGCGACAGGCTGCCTGCGCCCCTCGCTGGGCAGCGTTGCCTCAGCCATCTCAGCCCTGCACAGTCAGGGCCACCTAACACCGCCTGCGCGACAGCGGCGCTTCCCCCAGTGACTCCCCTGCGAGAGGGCCCGGGGGGAAGCTGACTCCCGCCCCATTCCCGCGCCGAGCAAAGGCTGGATTCCCCCTGCTCTCCCACCGCAGGTGCACTCACTCAGCGAGCAACACAGTCACCTCACCGACCCCTCTGCTCTTAGAGAGCCCCCAACCCCGGGAGCTACTAACTCCTGACTGGCCCCCAGCTGCAGAAAATCCAGAGGCAGCCCCGCAAGCCCGCTGCGTAACCCACGAACGCTACCCGGGAGCAGAGCCGGTACCTGGCGGGTTCGGAGCACTGATCTCGGACTCCTGCCTCACTCCTCCTCAGACACAGCCCGTGACAGTGTGGCTGCCTTCAGCCCCTGTCTGGCTCCACCTCCTGAGGGCCCCATGAGGAGGAGAAGCTCCCACCGGAGATCAGTTTTCTCTGGCTTCGTTTCCAAGTCACTCTCGCCCAGCAGTGCAAGGGGGAGGGAGGCTGGCTGTGTTTTGTTCCAAGAGATTTGTTTGTTAACAATAAACAAACAAAAATGAATAAGATGTTTTTCATGCTGCTGGCTTGTGACTCCAGGCCTTGCTTGGTTCTGACTCCAGGCCTTGCTTGGTTTGAGAAACTGAGTGATATTGAGGCTTTGCTCCAAAATGTTAGTCAGACAAATGCAGAGAGAACATGTGCTCCTGGATTCTGAGGAACAGCCAGATCAAACACACTGGTGGCCTGGCTTATGTTCTGTAATTGTCAGGTTATTTCCCAACACAGTTCTGTATTATGAGAATGTTCTTTGGTCCTGTCTACCCAAGCAAGGCTACCAGCACCCGGTGTCTTGTGATAATCAAGGAATCAATTTTATAACAGTCTCTACCGTGCGCACACACAGTCAATCTGGGGCTAAACGCCACCCTCTCTTATTCCCTGTTAAGCTCTGTGTTGCCACCAGTGTCCCTCAGTCTGCCTACCAAGCCTATCTAGGTTTTCATAGTGCATTCATCTGTGTTGATGGATGCTCTGTATGGGATGTGGGCCTGGGTGCTGGTGCAGCAGAAGGAAAGCTAGGAGCTGCAGTAGGGCATAGGAGCTGGACACTTGGGAGCAGCTCTTCAACAAATGCTAGAACAAGATGGCCCAATGGCTGTTGCTACAGTAGCCTGTTGCTCCCCGGGCAGAGTTGGGGAGGGGGGATAACAGTACCTAGAACCCATTTCCAAATTAAGGTCATGGGCAGCTAAGGGGAATCATATCACTCAGGGGAGTGGACTAATGACCCTCACCCCCACCACTTTACTTTTGCTGTAGTTACAAATGGTAACAGAGGTGGGTTCCTTTAATGATCCAGAGAGCCCCCTTCATGATTCAGGAGCATTGCATTGCTCTGTCAGAGAGCTAACAAGGGCACAACTCCTTGCTCAATCTTCAGTCTTCTTCATCAATTCAGGCAGAGGTTTCCAACACAAGCTTTTGACAAACAAACAGTCACGCTGCAATGAGCACCTTACAAATCTGAAACCAGTAAGAGGGATGTGAAATTAGTTGTCACTAGTGATTAGAAACTTTTGGCGGGTATGTGAATTCTCGTTAATACACACTCTCTGCTGCAGAATTCCTTTGATCCTCCTATCTTTATGTTGGAAGCCAACTAGTTTCTAAAATAGGAAATGCCATGCAGGACCACCCTCTATAAATATTAAAATCTGACAATAACTCTCAAATGGTTGTCAATGGGATTTTTATTGCCCTGAACTTGTTCTGCTTCAAATGTAAGGTACTAGTTCTTTACTAAATGACTTTGAAAGAGGATTGGGTATTGCAGATATTCACTGTTTGTATCAAATACATTTATTTATTTATTTGTCTTGCTAATATTTCTGTATTATAGCTTTTTCACATTACTTCATTTTTGAACTGTACAAAGGCATCAATTATTTACTGAACATCAGTGTGAGTCAGTGGAAGAGTTCTACATCTCTGGGCAGAATCCCAGCACCTGACACTCAATCAAGCACCTCTTTTCTCAACAGAAACCAGAAACTTAGGGTTAGAACTACTGAACTTCTAACAATAAAAGCACATTAGCTGCTTAAAACATGCATATATGTGTTGCAGCAGCAGACTCAACACTGAAAAGAGGCTCATTTAAAAAAGATAGCATTTGGGACACATCAATAAAGCAATAACTGCAGAGGGACAGGTAGTTAAAAACAACTACTGGCCAGAACCATGACCCCAGACCTGAATACACATCAGGAAGGTTGATTCTGTATCCAAATGTGTCTCATGCCCATTTTGCCAAGGAATACCTGTTCTGCCTATTTTTTTCTGGAATTAGAATGTGCTGTACCTTGCAGTTAGGGTGTTCTAGGACTTTCCTGAACTCCATTGTGCTACCTAAATGGCTTATGAGAACAAGGTAGGCTACCAGAAAGAGACAGTGTAGGGAGCACTGATCTGTGTCATCAAAGCCCAGCAGTCATTAAATAAATTGCACTCACACCACAAGAGTAATGAGATGTTTTATTTCATTTTATTCTAGTGGTTTAATATCACCCCTTTTGCTCTGTGCATCCTATAAAATTCAGTTAACCATTTCATGTGCTCATGCTGTTATTTGGATTTACTGTGGAAATTTTTGCACACAATTTCTAGCTTGAGTTAACTGATTTTGTCACTATAATTTTCACACTTTGAATTAACTTCACTTTGCAGTTTTATCAGCTAATACACAACTACAGTAAAACAGCCGCCATGATTTTAAGCCATCATTCATTGCCAATGTTGAAAATGCTCATCACTTTTGGAAGTAATTTTGCATCTAGTGGTGGTTTCTTCTGGCTGCCAGGCTGCAGGAATTTCTTAATTGTGGGGATGTTGCTTATCCTTGCTTTAAAAGCCTGGAATGAGAAACAGTACAACATTTAACAGCAAAGAAATAACAGCAAAAGATACTTGGACCAGACATATGTTAATCATGTTTTTAAAAAGAGATCCTCTGGCCTGACCCTGCAATGAATTGTAAGTGAGCTGTGCAACAAAGCCCCATTGACTACAGGGAGGCTCTGTGCAGGTGCAGGGTACAATGCTTCACCCAAGGAATGCCTGCTGTCAAGAGGCTGCCAGAGAACTATAAAAAGAAATCTATGGCCCTGATCTTGTATCTGAGTTTCTGTTTAAGTTTTGTCAGGGGAAATTTGAGTCGTAAGACTGAGGTCTGGATCACCCAGATATTGGACATTGGACTGTAACCTATGGAACTAATCCTGGAAGAACTATTTGCAATGTATGGTAACACCCATGGTTTCATGTTCTCTGTGTATATAAAATCATCCTACTGTAGTTTCCACTGCATGCATCCAGTGAAGCGGGCTGTAGCCCACAAAAGCTTATGCTCAAGTAAATTTGTTAGTCTCTAAGGTGCCACAAGTACTCCTGTTCTTTTTGCAGATACAGACTAACACAGCTGCTACTCTGAAACCTGTCATTATGCAAGGCACTGAATTTAGCCATATGGAGTGGAAATCCATCAACTTCATGAAAAAAATCTTGTACAGATACAGACATCTTCCTTTCCAAATGCAAACAGATGGACATCATACCAAAAGGACTGAAGGTAAAAAAATCCATTACACTCTACATACCACACAGACTATGCTGACATATTGTGCCACACTCTCAAAGAAACTGCGGAACCACCTGATCAACATCTGTCATAAATATAAAGGGAAGGGCAAACACCTTTAAATTCCTCCTGGCCAGAGGAAAAAACCCTTTCACGTGTAAAGGGTTAAGAAGCTAAGACAACCTCGCTGGCACCTGACCAAAAATTACCAATGTGGAGACAAGATACTTTCAAAGCTGGAGGGGCAGGGAGAGAAACAAAGGGTTCTCTGTCTGTGTGTGTGTTGCTTTTGCCGGGACCAGAGCAAGAATGCAGGTCAGAACTCCTGTAAAGGGTTAATAAGCAATCTAGTTAGATATGCATTAGATTCTGTTTTGTTTAAATGGCTGATAAAATAAGCTGTGCTGAATGGAATGTACATTCCTTATTTTTGTGTCTTTTTGTAACTTAAGGTTTTGCCCAGAGGGATTCTCTAGGTTTTGAATCTGATTACCCTGTAATGTATTTACCATCCTGATTTTACAGAGGTGATTCTTTTACTTTTTCTTCAATTAAAATTCTTCTTCTAAGAACCTGATTGCTTTTTCATTGTTCTTAAGATCCAAAGGTTTGGGTCTGTGTTCACCTATGCAAATTGGTGAGGATTTTTATCAAGCCTTCCCCAGGAAAGGGGGTGTAGGGCTTGGGGGGATTTTGAGGGGAAAGACTTTTCAAGTGGGCTCTTTCCCTGTTATATTTGTTAGATGCTTGGTGGTGGCAGCAATAAAGTCCAGGGACAAAAGGTAAAATAGTTTGTACCTTGGGGAATTTTTAACCTAAGCTGGTAAAAATAAGTGTAGGGGGTTTTTCCATGCAGGTCCCCACATCTGTACCCCAGAGTTCAGAGTGGGGAAGGAACCTTGACAACATCCTATACAGCAAACAGGGAAATATTAAGAATGAGCTCTCAAAACTGGATACTCTCATAAAAAAAAAACAACCTTCCACACAAACTTCTTCATGGCTGGACTTTACTAAACACACACTTTGCTTCTTTACAAAAGAAAAAGGACACTAACCCATCTAAACTACTACATGCCACAAGGGGTCACAACAGTGGTTCCCTTAACCCACCCAGCAATATTGTTAATCTGTCCAGCTATACTCTTAGCCCAGCAGAAGAATCTGTCCTATCTCGGGACCTCTCCTTCTGCTCCTCAATCCCCACGAACATGATACAGTTCTGTGGTGACCTAGAATCCTATTTTCGACATCTCCGTCTTCCAACACACCTCTGAATAGCATACTAACCCACAGAGACCTTCCTGCCAACACTACAAGAAGGATTCTGGGTGGACTCCTCCTGAAGGTTGAAACAACAGACTGGACTTCTACATAGAGTGCTTCTGCTGACGTGCATGGGCTGAAGTTGTGGAAAAGCAGCATCACTTGCCCCATAACCTCAGCCATGCAGAACACAATGCCATCCACAGCCTCAGAAACAACTCTGACATCATAATCAAAAGGCTGACAAAAGGAGGTGCTGTCGTCGTCATGAATAGGTCAGAATATGAACAAGAGGCTGCTAGGCAGCTCTTCAACACCACAGTCCATGAGCCATTACCCTCTGAGGGTTACCAAAAGAAACTACAGCACTTGCTCAAGAAACTCCCTGAAAAAGCACAAGAGCAAATCCGCACGGACACACTCCTAGAACCCCGAGCAGGGGTATTTTATCTGCTACCCAAGATCCATAAACCTAGAAATCCTGGACGCCCTATCATCTCAGGCATTGGCACCTTGACAGCAGGATTGTCTGGCTATGTAGACTCCCTCCTCAGGCCCTATGCTACCAGCACTCCCAGCTATCATCGAGACACCACTGACTTCCTGAAGAAACTAAAATCCATCGGTGATCTTCCTGATAATACCGTCCTAGCCACTATGGGTGTAGAAGCCCTCTACACCAACATTCCATACAAAGATGGACTACAAGCTGTCAGGAACAGTATCCCCAATAATGTCACGGGAAACCTGGTGGCTGAACTTTGTGACTTTGTCCTCACCCATAACTATTTCACATTTGGGGACAATGTATACCTTCAAATCAGTGGCACTGCTATGGGTACCCGCGTGGCCCCACAGTATGCCAACATTTTTATGGCTGACTTAGAACAATGCTTCCACAGCTCTCGTCCCCTAATGCCCCTACTCTATTTGCGCTATATTGATGACATCTTCATCATCTGGACCCATGCAAAAGAAGCTCTTGAGGAATTCCACCATGATTTCAACAATTTCCATCCCACCATCAACCTCAGCCTGGTCCAGTCCACACAAGAGATCCACTTCCTGGACACTACAGTGCTAATAAACGATGGTCACATAAACACCACCCTATACCGGAAACCTACTGACCGCTATTCCTACCTACATGCCTCCAGCTTTCACCCTGACCACACCACACGATCCATTGTCTACAGCCAAGCTCTACGATACAACCACATTTGCTCCAACCCTTCAGACAGAGACAAACACCTACAAGATCTCTATCAAGCATTCTTACAACTACAATACCCACCTGCGGAAGTGAAGAAATAGATTGATGGAGCCAGAAGAGTTCCCAGAAGTCACCTACTACAGGACAGGCCTAACAAAGAAAATAACAGAATGCCACTAGCCGTCACCTTCAGCCCCCAACTAAAACCCTCCAACGCATTATCAAGGATCTACAACCTATCCTGAAGGATGACCCAACACTCTCACAAATCTTGGAAGACAGGCCAGTCCTTGCTTACAGACAGCCCCCCAACCTGAAGCAAATACTCACCAGCAACCACATACCACACAACAGAACCACTAACCCAGGAACCTATCCTTGCAACAAAGCCCGTTGCCAACTGTGCTCACATATCTATTCAGGGGACACCATCCCAGGGCCTAATAACATCAGCCACACTATCAGAGGCTCGTTCACCTGCACATCTACCAATGTGATATATGCCATCATGTGCCAGCAATGCCCCTCTGCCATGGGCATTGACCAAACCGGACAGTCTCTACATAAAAGAATAAATGGACACAAATCAGATGTCAAGAATTAAAACATTCAAAAACCAGTCGGAGAACACTTCAATCTCTCTGGTCACTCGATTACAGACCTAAAACTCGCAGTTCTTCAACAAAAAAAACTTCAGAAACAGACTCCAATGAGAGACTGCTGAATTGGAATTAATTTGGAAACTGGACACCATTAAATTAGGCTTAAATAAAGACTGGGAGTGGATGTGTCATTATACAAAGTAAAACTATTTCCCCATGTTTATTTTTCCCCTTACTGTTCCTCACATGTTCTTGTCAACTGTTGGAAATGGCCCATCTTGATCATCACTACAAAAGGTTTTTTGTCCTCTCCTGCTGGTAATAGCTCACCTTAACTGATCATTCTCATTATAGTGTGTATGGTAACACCCATTGTTTCATGTTCTCTGTGTATATAAAATCATCCTACTGTATTTTCCACTGCATTCATCTGATGAAGTGGGCTGTAGCCCACGAAAGCTTATGCTCAAATAAAATTGTTAGTCTCTAAGGTGCCACAAGTACTCCTGTTCTTTCTGCGGATACAGACTAACGTGGTTTGTAGCATTAATGCGGGGTTCATACACTTGGCAACATTCAGGGCACACTCGGAGTGTTGTGTAGGAGCAGTGCACACACGGCTCCTCTCAAGGGCATGAACCTTGGAATCTCGCCCAGATGACATGAACCGTGGGAAGCCTCCCAGGACTGGGCTGAAGGCCCGAGAGCAAGGAATGCGGTAGATAGATATTGGTAAATAAGAATATTAACAAAGTCAGTGTATTCCTTTTATCTGTTGTAATGCGCAGGAGGAGGGAGAGAAATAAAAGAGAGGGTGGAAAGCTGACAGGCAGACCAGCCTGCTTGTTTGCTTAAAGCTTGTTCTATCTTGTATTTGGACCGCAACAGCGGTTGCTACTCTGAAACATCTCTACTATGAAACTGACCTAAAAACTCTATTCATATCTCTATGTATAATGACCTTTTAACTTAGTGTCTCTTTTTTTAAAAAAAATCTTGGCTTAGTTAATAAGAATTGGCTGTAAGTGTGTATTTGGGTAAGATCTGGAATATTCATTGACCTGGTGAGTAATGCGTCCACTCCTTTGGGATTGGTAGAACTTTATCTATGATGAACAACATTTTAAGTAATCCTTATCATATTTGACTTGGCTGTGTGGGTGGGTGCCCAAGGCTGGGTTGCTTTAAGAGAACTGGGTTTTGGCTTCTGGGTCACCAGTAAGATGTTGTATAAGCTGTTTTGTTGCTGGCTTGGTGAATCAAAGTATTAGAATAAACCACCAGTTTAGGGGATCGTCTGCCCCATTCTTTGCACTTTGCCCTGATTGAGCAGTCTCAGCATGGCCCACCTGGGGCACCAGTCACAGTTTCATTTTGACATTGTGGAGAAAACCGCACTTTTGCCTTCTTATTATAACTTTTCCCCTCAACTCTGGAAAAAGGATGAACAAATGATTCTCTCCTCCCTCCTATCCCAACGTGCACTAACTTTTTCTCCACCATTTTCTAGTACCATTTAAAAAAAAAAATTTTTTTTTAAAAAATGGGATTTTCCTTGACCAAAACTAATTTTGTATAGAAACTTCTCATTGAGCATATTTTATTTTTTGAAGGAAATTCCTAACTGTTTTGCAAACATTTCCCAACCAGCTCTTGTGGCCCCAGACAGGTAAGGCCCAAAACTTAGATTCTTTTTTTAATAAAACAAAGTTTTACAAACCCTAATATAAATGTTTTAATACATTTTAAAATCTAATTCAATCAATTTTTTTGTTGGCATTTAGACCCATCCTGGCTGTGTTTACAACCAAAATATGGCAACTTTGCATGAGAGAGTGGAGGAAGCAGTTGTTGGAGCTGGCAAAGGAAAGCTGTTGAAGGAAATGCAGTGGAAGTACTAGGAACCTTTAATCTGAGCTGTTCCTAAGCACCATGTTAGCACAGTGTTGGTGCCAGAGGATTGAGAATTCAAGGAAGCACGCAGTAATTTGTAGGCCAGTAGGCACTCCTTGGGATGATCTAGCCCTGCAGGCATCTCAGGCCCATTTAAGGAACTCTCTGAATACTGTTTGGTTTCTTTGAAGGAGAATTACCATATTTCTAGTTATCTATTCTATTCTGATTCTAAGAGAACCAGGTGATGGTTATGATATTGCAATCCACCAAATTCAGATCGGATTGCAAATCTAAATTTTTCTCTATCGTTTGAGGGGATTCAAAACCAAAGTTTCTCTTCTGTCAGATGAGGGCTTTGGAAGGTAGAGACAAATCCAAACTTCACAGCTTGGACTTAGATCCAATTTTTTCCAGAGCTCACAGAGGTTCAGATCTACTGTTTTAGATCAGGCTCATTTCTCAATGCAAGGCAAAGTACTGATTGGGCTGGATTCTGCTTTTGTTCACACCAATATAAATCAAGAGTGGCTCCACAGATGTTCTTGTACCTAGTCTGGTGTAAAAGTGGTATAACAGAGAGCAGAATCAGGTGCTCTGTATCTTTATCTCAATGCTATTTAAATCAAACCAAATTCATCCCACCTCCGTTGGCTTCGGGGATTAATCTGACCCCATATTCTTATCCTACATAACATGATTTGTTCAGTAACAGTTTTTAATTTAGGCAATATCCGAAACACTTGTACATGTTTAAGAGCCAGATCATCAGCTTGTGTAAAGCAACATAGCTCCATTGACTTCAATGAGGATCTGTCCCTACACATTTCATTGCCTGTTAGAGATATTAATTCTTTTACCTGTAAAACAGGGAATTTGGAGAGTATATCAGGCTTACACTCTTCTGCCATTAGAATGGTTTCAAGCAGCTGTACATCTGCCCTGCTGAATCGGTTGCCAACAAGAAAATCCTGTCCATGGTCTTTCAAAGCCTACAGGGCAGGAGACAATGAATTTATGCATATAAATGAGACATTCTGTGCTCTGGATAAATACATAAAGTTAAGCCTAATCTGACATTTCAAAATCACATCTAGGTCTGTGTAAGAGTTACCCTTGAAAGGAAGCAATACAAAATACAGCATTGTTTGAACAATTAGAAAACTCAATTTCACCATTGTGGTAGGCCTTATTCAAACTAATACAGCTGTGGGTGTGACAGGAAGGTATGGTCTCTGATAGTAGGAGTTTTTTTTAAATCTGTAGCTCTTATGATCACAGCTGAAATGGGCTGGGCAAGGGGATTTACTCGTCTCTTTCTATGGTCCTCCTCAATGCAAGAGTGACCAGGCTCAGAAACCATTTGAAATAAGTGACCTTAAGCAATTCCAGCTAATAGTTTTACTGACAGTGCAGACAAAGCATAATCCTTAAAAAAAAAAAACCCACAAACATTTTATAGACCAGGTGGGAAGACACATTCTTTTAACAGTTATTAATACTAATACTGTATAGCGTGCCATAGGTGTGCACAGGTGACAACTGAATATTGATCTTAAAATGTTTGCACAAGGCAGTTTCCAAACACTATCAATGGTGCGGTGCAGACAAGGCACATCTGATGGAGCACATCTGAGACTCCGTGCAACACGATAGTTATTCCAAATAGCTGTAGGGGGTTCACAAGAAACTTAGAGAATCCCAAGCCACTACGACTTTCTCAGTTCAGTGAACAGTAGAATATATTGGACACCTTCACCTATTCCTGCACATTTCGCACCCTTCTCTCCTTTCTCCCCAGTAAGGGGTGAACTTGGTGTTGGAAGCTTTACATAGTTATCCAATGCCAGGTCTGTTCTTGAAGCCCAACTAGCACTTGGCTCCCCACACTGGGTGTGCTACAAGCAGAACTGTAATGTACTTTATATAGCACGTACATTGTACAGACAGCACCATGTGCCAAGAATACTTCAGGAAGACACCTAGCACAGAAGAGATGCTGATGCTACCTTGGCATCTAACAAAGTCTCTCTTAAAGGGGTTTACTAAAAGATGTCACTGGAAATTTGGAGTACAAAAATTATCCTGGCTCTTGTGCAGCTTTGCCATTATGAGGCTAAGAAAATTCCATCAAGCAAGCTCATAAATTTATACTTGCCTTAACTAGTTCTTCCATGGGCACTCCAAATATATCTGTTCTCATACAATACAGGCTGAATGTGCATTTACTAGCATAGATCCAGGAAATATTATCAAGTGACCAATACTTCAATGGGTGTAAATTGTTGCCTTGCTGTCACATACCTTTTCATATACAGGGAAGTACCTGGTTGTGGCCTTCTCAATGATTGAGGCAAGATGCTTTGCCTTTGCCTCCGGTGGCTGGAGAGGATGATGCATAATAATTTCATTCAGGTCCATTGTTGCTTCCACATACATATCAATCCTGAAAGGCAAAGTGTGTTCACATTGGTTTGAACAACTAGTATTCATATAGATTCCAGCAGTGAAATAACTCCAGGGTCAGGAGGCTTACCACTGACCAATTTGTATTTGCTGTTTAAAAAAAAAAACACACAAAAAAACAAAAAACACCAATAGATATAAGACATCACCTCCTTTTTCAGAGATGGTTGGAATCATCTATATTAAAGACAGGGCAAATATTTTCGTACTTAGCTTCTAAAAGTTAAGCATAGCTATCTAAATCACCCAAATCTTTATTTAGGCACCTAAGTGAAATCAGTGAGAGGGCAAGATCTAATATTAATGACACACAATGTTTCCCGTTAAGAATTAAGTTGGGACATCACTTTAGCTATAAGTGATATTTGTATCCATAGCCACTAGACCATCATACAACAATACAATTTATTTGCCCTTGCTAATTAATCAGAGGAGTTTGGGGACACATAGGGAGAGTTCTCCATCTGCACGAGCATCTTTCCCCTAAATATGCAGTTCATGGGGACAAAGGGCAGGGATTTCCTTGGCTCTTAGCTTGCAAGAACTGTGTGCTGCTTGCACCTGTGGGAGACAAGACCAACAGTCTTCCTGGAAATGGAGAGTGATATTAGGAGAAATTCTGAACCTCTGCAGCTACAGTACATTTGTTATCTGACTGGCTGGGTTTTGAAACTGCAATGACCTCTGATGAGCTAATCAAGATGAACTCACATGTACTTTTCTGCATCTCTCTAATCTAATCTAGTTATTTAACATTGTTCCAGACCTTAGTATTGTTGACCTTGGCTGGAGGTAAACAGAAATGTGCTGGCTCATCATATAATTTATCAGGATTTTTCCCCCTTCTACTGCACATAGAATAATTATTTTTTTATTGCTATCAGAAAAAGGTAGTGCTGTTACCGTACAGTGCTCTCTCCTTCAGGTCCTTCCCGTAGAGACTGTGTTTCCCTGCTATGTAGTTGAGAATGGCTCTGGTCTGCACCATCTTCATTCCATCAATTTCCACCATGGGCACTTGTTGAAACAGCAGATATCCATCTTTTAAAAGAAAGGTGAGACGTATGACTCAAATAAATTACAGTCTCTCTCCCCAAACTATTATCATTGTCGTGGAGTTGAGAAAACCTCTAACTTGCTATTTTCTTTTTAAGTTGAGGGTCTTTTATCTTATACTGTGAAGTGAAAGAAGTTTACAGTAAAATGTGAATGCTATTTCTTGTGGAAAAGGGTAAACATTCTAATAGCTTAGATTATAACAATAAACTTCTTAGAATTGCTGCAAATCCAATAATGTCTCCAAAATAAAACCTTTAACAGTGATTCAAAGGGACAAACGGTGCATTGTGTAGTTTACTCAGGTAAAGTTCCCACTGAGGTCAATAGGGGAAGACTGAAGGATTTGGCCCCTAAGAAAACTTTTATCATGCTCCATATGAACTTTCCAAAATAATAACTTTTTATACAATGTCTTTAATCTGACCATCTCAAAACACTGTACCAAGCAAACTATAGAGTAACATATGTTACTCTTATAAAACTGGTTTAATAGAGTGGAGGTTGGTGTCCAATATTTGAATGAAACAAAATGGTCTTACTGCAATGTCAATTATGATTCACCATGTTCATGAACCAGTCCAGATTTTTCTTTTTAAAAGACAATTACATTTTCAAGAATTTCACATTAGGATCCACAAACAGTTCTAATTAAAAAAAAAAAAAAAAAAAACCTCACCCTGCCGTAACTTTAAAAGATCTTCCCTCGTTTCACAGAATTGTTCTTCAAACTGGAAAACAAATGGGTAAAAAAAGAGAGAAAAAGAGTCTCATTGTTACTGCATGTGTTAGGTTAGGAATCACTTGAGAAAATAATGATTAATAGAGTATTTGCTTTTAGAATTTTTCACGTAAAAAGCAGCTGAAGACTTTAAAATATTCTGTATTTAGATAAAATCCTGCCTCTGTCCCGTTCTCCCTTTACGCTTAATTAAAATTTTGTATAGGAGCCTGTGTTAGATTGTGACTATCCCTTCCCAGGTGTGCAAAGTGAACAGAGAGCAAAACAAACTCTCTTCTGTGCAAGAGGCAGCCACAATGTTCTTGCACTCATGACAGGCAATGACTGGGGTGTCTAAGCTCCCCGTGGTGGGCTGAAAGCAGAGCCAAGCATGCGGGAGGAGGGAGAGCACACACAGTAGCTGTTGGGCTATTCTGTGACTTTTTTGCCACAACACACGGCAAGGGAAGAGAAAGGGTTGTGCAGCAGCAAGAATCCCCAGAGGCTTCCTGGCTGACTGCCAACTGGCATGTCAGAGCAGCCCTGCGGCATGTCTTCCAGAGGTAACATGGAAAGCAATTAGTTTCACAAGATACTTACTAATATTAGTATCCTGTCGGGCATAGAGCCCCAGCCCCACAATGATAGGCATATGGTCTCCATCTTGGCCAATATCAGGCACTGAAATGGGGACTTTCAGAATTGGAAGCATGCATCTCTATAGCTTGAGGTAAAGGGTCAGGCTCTACAGGTGAAGCTGTGAAAGCTGTGAAAAGACTCATGTCCTCTGTGGACTGGGAACAGAGGGGGACATATAAAACGCTGACTACAGTGGTCGTCAGTAAGTATAGCACCTGGGCCCTACTATTTGACCTAATGGAGCAGCTCCATTAACTGTAATTATGTCTCATTGTCACCAGGGAAAGCAAGTAAAGGGAGACATGATCACACATCTAGTCATAAGTTTACATGCTGGCTGTATAGTCACTTGTATACCTCCAGTTCTGGGCACTGCATTTCGGGAAAGATGTGGACAAATTGGAGAAAGTCCAGAGAAGAGCAACAAAAATGATTAAAGGTCTAGAAAACATGACCTATGAGAGAAGATTGAAAAAACTGGGTTTGTTTAGTCTGGAAAAGAGAAGACTGAGAGGGGACATGAATCTGATGATCATTTTCAAGTACATAAAAGGTTGTTACAAAGAGGAGGGAGAAAAAATTGTTCTTCTTAACCTCTGAGGATAGGACAAGGAGCAATGGGCTTAAATTGCAGCAAGGGAGGTTTAGGTTGGACATTAGGAAAAAGTTCCTATTAGGGTATTTAAGCACTGGAATAAATTGCCTAGGGAGGTTGTGGAATCTCCATCATTGGAGATTTTTAAGACTAGGTTAAACAAACAAACACCTGTCAGGAATGGTGTAGATAATACTTAGTCCTGCCATGAGTGCAGGGGACTGGATTAGATGACCTCTTGAGGTTCCTTCCAGTCCTATGATTCTATGGGCAATGAGTTCTGAACTAATGACTTAAAATGGTCACATTTGTAATATGGAACAGTCATTTCCACCAAATTATGCATTGCCAACTTGGTTTCTTTAATTTGGTTTCTTTCTATAAAATAGAAACGAACCTCAACTCCAGCTGCTGCCAACAGCCACCGTATCGTTTCCATTCGGCCTCTTCCATTGAAATAGTACAGTTTAGGTTTCCCAGCCATGCTTCCAAGTGTCTGGCTTCCTGTTAAATTAAATAAAGGAAAAGATTTCAAAGAATCAACACAAGAGAGATCAGTGTCTGTGACTCAGGAAGTCAGCACTGCATTCTCAAGTCTCCCTGCTCATTGTATTTAATATATCTGCATTTCCCAAGCACCTGTCACTAGGGCTCCTACTTGCTGCAATTATATAAATAAAATATAATAATAATGCTGGCTATAAAACAAACAAACAAAACACTGAGGACCAGACAGGAGCAGTAGCTTTTCTCAGAATGCTGGAATTCTTCTCTCTCAATGCTGGACCAAAAGGCTCAGAAAGGCACTCACTGATGGAGGGATTTGTAGCTAAATGCTAGAACCACAGGCTTAGAAAAGCACCTGGTAATATTGTGGGGAGGGCGTTGCATTACCATAGATGCTGAAATAAAGGCCTATAACATCTCAGGTTAGGGAACCCTTCCTTCTTTTTTCTGTTCCCTTCTCTCTTTCCCTGTGTTGGTTGTCGCCTCCACCCACCCCAAAGGGAAGCTGGCTGGCTAGCTCCCTGCCCTATTGCTGCTCCTGTTGTCTCATGGAGAGAAACTCATTTAAATGGACTGAAATGCCATGAGATCAACTGCTTTTTGTGAGATTTTTGCCATTTGGGACCAATATCAGGAACGTAGCCTTGTAAGATTTTGTCCAATCCCAAATCAGAAGTGGGTAAGGGCTCTATGAGGACCACTGGATTCAGTTTTATTCATTCCCTAACAGCTCTGAAGAGTTCTGCTAAAAGATCCTAATCATACAAAACACCTGTGCAATGAGCTGAATGTCAACACTGTTGTTTTAAAGTCAACAAAAGGAAGTGACTAAAACTGAAGTTCAGATTAAGCAATGAAACATGAAATATTTGTCCCAGGAGACTAGACTAAAGAGCAAACTGAATAAGTTACGCAATGGGATTAGAAGCTGTTGCAATGCTGGACTCTGGGAAGGAACCTATATGTTCTTTTTGCAAACTAGAATATCCACCAGCAGAAAGGATTTACTATAGGTTGAGGGGAAAGAAAGGTGATTCCAAAGAGTATAAATATAAACATTAATGGCCTGACGATCAGAGAAGCTGCTCTGAAAGTGCCATAGTGGAACTTGCTTGACCTTCAATCTTCTTTTAGCTCCTAATCTCAAAGGACAATTTACTGTGTCATTAATCAGTTAGTGGGAGTTGTTTTGCTGCTCAGCGCCTTTGATAATCTGACCTTTATTTTAAAAAACAGATGAAATGTTATCCATGGTATTTGAAAGCCTCACTTTTTTATGAATTTGCCACCTGTGGTGATAGTTATCTGTAAGTCATTCAAACAGCTGCTCTCAAACTGCAGTCTGTGGTTACAGGATGCTAACTCTCCTTGTTTCCACCTGCTAATCCAGGTGATAACATTAAATACGCATGAAATACCTTTCTAGTATAACTTTTTCATGCAAGCAATTGCTGTCCTTGCACCTGGAATGTTATGCAATTACAAATGGGAAGGGTGTGTATGTGTGCATGCAACACGCCCCGGTAACATATGGTGCACACTGAAAAGTTTGAGAACCCTTGCATTAAAACAACTAAAATGTAACTCTGTGACTATTTTAAAGCCCAATTTATTTCAGTACTAATTAGTAGAGTGCTTTATGACTGAGAAACTCTCAAAATACTGTACAGATGACACCAAATATCATTATGACTCTTTTACGTAGAGGGGAACTGAGGTATGTATGGACCTTGCCCAAGACCACCCAGTAAATCAATGGCATAGGCATATAAGAATGGCCATAATGGATCTGACCAATGGTCCATCTAACCTTGTATCCTATCTTCCAACAGTGGTCAATACCAGGTGCTTCAGAGGGAAAGGAACAGAACAGGCAATCAGGGAGTGATCCATCCCCTGTTACCCAGTCCTAGCTTCTGGCAAGCAGAGGCTAGGGACACCCAGAGCATGGGGTTGCATCCCTAACCATCTTGGCTAATACTCACTGATGGACTGATCCTCCATGAATTTATCTTAATATATATATATATATATATATATAAAAACAACAGTCTCCTGATTCCTAATCCAGGGTCCAACCACTGGACCACATTATCTCCCAGTAAGTGCCATTTAAAAATAGAACATGCATGTAACAGCATGCTAGTGCATATTAGTATAATTAGTTATGTCGAGTGCTCATTAAGTTATTATGATATTTTTCATCACTTCTATTGGTAACACATTTCTGTAAATACTTATGAAGTGTAAAACTCTTACATGTAACAAAAATCAGAACAGTGGGACCGATCCTCAACCAGTGAAGTCAAGGGAATGATAATGATTTGTACCAACTAAGGGTTTGACCCTGTGTTTTCATTAAGTGTAGTAGTGAGGAGGAAATTAAAATACTATAAATAGAACACTGTTTCTTCAGCATTTTCTCTAATAATTTTGCCTTCACCTCAAGATGTCTCAGATACTTGCAGCATGTTATATAAACATAGTGTACTTTAGCATGTTGCCACACCTCAGAGAATGACCAGAATAAATTTGCAGAAAAAGTCCCACACAAAATGCTTTATTCTAACCAGAAAGCTGTGGTGTGTGCTGTATACTTTGGTAAACCTTCAGCTATCAGCAAGCTAGACTTTTCCCTGTTTTATAACTAAAGGAACTTCAGACAGTAAAGACTCAGAAGATACCCTCCTTAGACACATTTTCTCTAGTAGCCATTTTGTTGTAGTTGCAGAAAAGAAAGTCTAAAGCAAAATGGTATTGTCCTACTTCTGCATTAAATTAAAAGATCTGTTTCACAAGTCCCAGCTGCCTCCTGTGTCCTCAGGAAGGTATTATGGTATTTGTTATGGAGGAGTTCAGCTCTTTTTTATTTGATCATTTTAGATTATCTCCTTACCTCCTCTGCTCTGTCAGCCAGCTTGTACAGTAGCAAGGAGAGTCCAGTGAAAAAACTTTCTTCATTCCAAGTTTGCATTCCTGTTATTGCTGCCTCTCCCCCTTGCTCCTTCCCCTCCCTCAGCTTGTGCTTCCAAACTGTATCCATGCTAGCTTCTCTTTTCAGAAAAATGTCCAGCACTGAAGAAGTAATCAATTTAATTTGCAGCAAAGGAAATGTAGACATTTTTTCCGAATATCTGAGGATAATTAAGAGCTGGAACAGGGAGGTTGAGGAATCCCTGGCCTTGGAGGTTTTTAAGAACAGGTTAGACAAACACCTGTCAGGGATGGCCTAGGCATTCTTAATCCTGCCTCATGGCAGGGTGGAGGATGGACTAGATGAGCTCTTGAGGTCCCTTCTAGCCCTATGTTTCTATCATGGCTAACACCAGTTCAGGCTCCACCAGCAGGAGCAACAGTGTGAGCGCTAGTGTAGATAGAGCTATAGGTAATCACCAGCGTTTTTAGCACTGTGTCATCTCACTCTGCTGAGAGCAGGTCTACCTGATTCGATGGAAAAAAAATGCTGGCAGCACCTACTCTATGCTAGCTCTCCCATAATAGTTAATGCCATGGCAACAATGGAGCTGAAATGGTGTTAGGAACAAATGCCCAGAAATGCCCATGACCTTCAGAAATGCCATGTCTTGATCCTCCCTGAAATCATTATTTTTTTCCTTTCTCCTCTTAACCCTTCTGACGTCTGGATTCCCCTTTTCTCCCTGTGCTACAGCAAGCAGTTGAACAGCACCCGAACTACTTTAATGCACATCAGCCTTATCGTATGGAAAGTTAGCACAACAATTCTATTAATATTTAATCCATTAGACCCATTCACTGAAGTTACTTTCAAACAGTTTGGTCAACTCCCTGTACATTTACATTTCTAAAACTCAGTACTAACCTCTGTGACTCCTGATCCAATCCAAACTCTTCTTGAATAAGAAACAGTGCCTTTGAGTTGTAAGGTTTTGTAGCTCCACCTACTGGGAGGTACATCCAAGTTTGTCCAATAGGTAAAGGAAATGCCCACTGTTAAACAAATTAAATCAGTTGGCTCTGGCTGCTTTCTGACTTGCCACCTGCATCAAAAACTTCCTAATACACACTTGGCTAATCCACAACCCTAAAAGTCCGAAAAAAAATTAATGATGGATTGGGACAGCTATTTGTGGAAAGCATCATTCTTCGTGTTTTCAGTATTACCCTTTCTGGGCGGGAGGCAGCATTTCCCGTCTAGTGGTTAGGGCCCACGGTGACAGCTACACTCAATGGTTAGTCTCTGGCAGCAACCCCAGCTAGTAGGCACAGTTCTTGGGTGGGCTAGGAGAACTTCAGTCCTGCCACTCCACCGGGTTCTGACTCAGGGCTCTGAGAGGCTGGTTCGGCTTCGCTCACTCTGCAGTGCCTTGCGTCAGCATCAAGTCAACTCCCTTCCTTTGCATCCCAACCAGCTGCTGGCCATCCCTGGGGAGTGCTGCCTTCTGGGCTCCCTGCCATGGTCCCAGTCTGAGGGCTGTGGCTCCCCCCATTCCCTGGCTTGTTGCAGGATCCAGCCACGTCTCCCCTGGAGCCTCCTGAGCACATCCTTCTCCTTGGCCTGCCAGCGCCTACTGAGCTGTCTGGCTGCCTTTTAAACACTGCCTCCGTCCCAAGCATGCTTGGCATAGGCGGAGGGCAGGGCCTCCTGAACCCACAGTTGCTCCTTAATCCCCTTCTGTCCAGTGAGTGATTTATACACTCCATCACACAGTCTCCTTCTTCAGAACCAGGGCTGGAAAGCGGTTCTATGTTTCTTGCAACCCCGTCTCTCAAGGAAAAAAATCTGCATTTTTGTGATCCTTCCCTAGCAAGTGAAGGATTTCAGAGCTATACAGCTGCAGGGAGAGGTACCACCACATAATCCCGGGGTTGGTGTTCTTTCATGGTGTTCAGCCTCTGTAGCAGCAGATAGTCACTAGCTGAAAGGCATTCCCGCACAAGTAGTACTTTAAAGCATCCATTGCCCATTTCACTGCTAGGGCCCACTTCTCAGGGAGCAAGCAGGCAGTTTCTTGCAGAAACAACTTCTTCTCCATTGATGTCTAGGGATAGCATCTCACCCAGGCTCACCTTGGAGGCGTCTGTTTGGATTGTAAACTTCTTGTTGAAGTTGGGATGGGCGAGCGATCATGGGAAATCTGCTGTAAATTTGCTACTGACGAACAAAGGATCCCTCCGCAGGTAAATATTGACCTCCCATTAATCAACTGTATGGCTCAACTATGCAAACACTACACAATGGGAACTGATTGATCACTGTGACTTGGGGATTGCTTTATCTCTGTGACTCAGCAAAACCCACATGCCTGGGCTAGTGTCTGCCAGGCACATGGGCCAAGGGTATTGTGGCACTCTGTGCCTCAAAGCAGCAACCTGGAACTCCCATATTCACCACTGTCATATAATTATGATATGTTTTACACCAAGTATGCCTTGTGAGGTATCATTTTAAAAGTCTTCATCTGTTGAACATTAATATCCTGTTGGATCGTATGTGCTATCATTGTATGTGAAGTGATGAAGTTTTGCTCTGTGTGTGTTAATGAAATATGTTGAGAGGTTGGGAACACTCACAACCAGCCTTTCATGTACAACAGTGAAGGATCCAGACATGGCGATGGCTCATTAAAGGGAATCCACACTCCCAAGGGCCATCCCAGGAACTATATACAATGGAGACTTCTCAGAGATAGCACATAGACAATGAAGAATGCTTGAGCAATGGAGACGGACCCCTATGTCACAAACAAAGGTTCTTTCCCGCATGCTGGAAGAAACTATAAAAGAGAGGAAGTGACATAATCACTTGGCCTCATTCTCCCCACAACTCCACACCTGGAAATACGTCTGGAGGACAAAGATTGAAAGGGGGAAGGTGGTCCTGGGCTGGAGGAGAATTCCAGCCTGTGTATTGAAGCTCTGTAGCCGGCTTGTACTATATATCAAGGGAACATTCTGCTTGATTCAAATCCTGTTTAGTTTACAGAACTTAGATTGTGCGCTTATTTTTATTTGCTTTGGTAACCATCTCTGTCCGTCATGCCTACCACTTATAATCACTTAAAATCCATCTTTCTGTAGTTAATAAACCTGTTTTATGTTTTACCTAAAACAGTGTATTTTGCTTGAAGTGCTTGGGAAACCTCAGCTCAGGAACAAAAAGTGGTGCCTGTCCTCTCCATATTGAGGGGGGGCTGACTGGGTTATAAATGTATATTGGTCAGGCTTCTGACCAGGGGAGGACGGTACAACTCAGGGGAGCTGGGGGGAATTGGCTGAAGCCTCTCTATTGTTAGTTCATAAGTGGCTGGGAGAAGCATTCATGTAACTCAGCTAGGTGCGTCCCTGCCTGTGAATGTCTGTATAAAAGCAGTGCCTACCAGAGGTTTGCAGCTTGTCACAGCAACACCGTGTGGAAGGAAGCCCAGGTTGGTGGGACAGAGGGCTCAGTGGTCCCATAGTTCAGGTTGTACCCTGGAGACCGCGTCACAGAGAGGTCTGTGTCAAAGTATGAATTCCATTTTTTGTGTGTGTGAATGCCATTTGTGATTGTACCCTTCATTGTAGATTATAGCATCCATTATGTAGCAGAGGCTTGACACCTAGTGGGTTGATTATGGGTGTATCTACATGGGGGTTTAATCCAAAACTTTTTGTCAGGCATCAGGTAACTCGCAGTCTGTGAGTCGCACCAAGAGCATGCACATGGAATGCTTGTTCCATTTTCAGTTCACATTGTGTGAACATATGGCAGCTGTTTGCTGAAAACTGAGGATACAGCATTTTCTAGGGGATATCTCGCTGAGTAGCGTCCATCCTGGGATTGTTTTTGCGGTAATTAGTGGGAAACCAGGCAGGTTCAATTATTTAAAAAAAATTCCACAGTCTCCATCCCATACGTCCTTTCTGGGCTGGTTCATGCCATTTTTGAATTGCCATTGGCCAGCATGGACTCAACAATGTTCCATGCTGCTATGGGGAAAAATGTGAATACACACAGGCTGCTTCGGCTGTATTACAGCTCTCAGAGCCTGACAAATTCTGCATTAGACTTTTCCCATCACACTATCGAGCAGATAATGCAGGAGCAAGAGAATATTCTATGGCAACAGCAACTCCTCTGGCAGCAGGAGGATATTTTGCAGCAATGGCAGCAGGATAGGATGGAAGAACAGTAGGATACTGAGCTGTTGGAGCAAGAGGACTGGTTTCTGAATCACCTAAAACAGCATTCAGCACCATTTCTGGGCCCCGGAAACCCAGTGTGGGTTTGTGGGAGAGAATCGCTCTGCAGACCTGGGCAACCAGTAGCATCAAGAGAACTTCAGAATGGGGAGGGCTACCTTTTTTGAAATCTGTGCAGAACCAGAGTTTCAGCAACAGCGTACCAACATGCAGTGCCCCTGCCTCATACCTGTGGAGAAACAGGTCACCATTAATATCTGGAAACAGGCTACTCCAGAATGTTACCAGTCTGTAGTAAACCAATTTGGCATGGGGAGATCAAGTGTTGGGGCCATTCTCATGCAGGTCTGCTATGCTATTGATAAGGTGTGGTCATAAAACTAGGTAATGCTCAGGAGATCACTGATAGCTTTGCATGCATGGGATTCCCAAACTGTATTGGAGCAATTGATGGAACCCATGTATCTATCATTTGCTTGACCCCCCATCCCTGGCCAAGGTGTAGAATTGATAAACAGAAAGGCTTGGTGGACCACCGCAGCAGGCTCACAGCACTTTAATGCAGGGTGGTCTTGGAAAGTCCATGATGCTAGGATCAGTTATTCTGGAAGACCTGGTTTATCCCTCGATACCCTGGCTAATGAAGCCATACACAGGCTGTTTGGACAGAAGGAAGGAACATTTTAACTATCACCTGAATAGTTGCAGAATGGTAGTCAGGGATTAATTTGGACTTTTGAAACTGAGCTCAAAGTACAACAGTAAGAAAAATGTCAAATACAATGAGTGCAGGGGGGTGGTGCATAAAGTTAAAGATAAAAAAAAGCCTCACATCTGATTCTTCTTGTCCACATAGGTTCTGGGGTTGAGTTCCTTGGCTCAAAATTCTCAGGGACTTTGCAGGGCTCAAAAGAGTTGAACAACCACGTGCTAGTGCTCTCAATGCCGAGAAGCTGGATCTGAGAGGTCAATGGGAGCCACTAGGAGCACTGCTGTGGGAATGTGGAGTTTAGAAGTTGCTGCAGGTCCCAGTAGGCAGCATTATCTAGGGGCTGAAGGGCATGTCTGGGTCCCAAATTATGGGGCTGCAGGGCCTGCTGGCCTAGAAAAACATGTTTTATAGAAGGGATTCTGGCTCAGGCTAGCATCCATGACTTGCCTCTGCAACTCTCTGTCTTTTTCCATGCTCTCCCTCAGCATGGTGATGCTGTCCTTGGCCACTGCCACAATCTCCTGGGACAGCTGCATTCCTTTCTCCCTCTGGATCCTTATGGCCTCCACCTCTCTGCCAGCCTGGTTTCCCCTGTGACTCTGCCATGAGTTCTGCAAATGACTCATCCCAAGTTTTTCTTTTTGGTCTCCTCAGGTTGATCAGCCTCTCAGCAGTATGTAGAGGCCCTGTCCTTAATAGTGTGGCTGTTGCAGGTGAGAGCAGGGGAAAAAACCCATCACTTATTGTTCATATCCCAGACAAGTCATGATAGCTTTTTTTAGTATGTATATTTGACCTTGCTTCCCTGAGACTATTCCCATCTCTGAGCTTCCTCCAAGAATGAGAAGTGCTCTGTGTATACAAAGGGTGCTGGGTGTATTTGGATTTCAGTCTAATGTATCTGCTTTCATTGGGGTGGGTGATGTGGTATGGTTGGAGCTATGTTCCAGGTTTGTTTTTGAAGAAGATTATGGGGGGCAAGCTAGACAGTGATCCTCTCTACATCCCTCTTAGGTGGTCCTTATTCATAATGACTTTATGCCGAGGCTGGTGAGTAGGAGGCAAAGAATGGTCTTATTCAAAAAAGCAAAGAGCAGAAGTGAGATACACTGTGTAGTTATTCACCAGGATAGTCCCCCCAGGAGCGGTGCAGAAGTGGAAGGGGCTTGCAAACTATGGGTGTGTGGCTATTCCCTATAATGTGCAAAACAAAACTGAGCTATTTCTCAGTCTTAACTTCTACTACATTTTCCCTGCAGGCATGGAGAAAGTGCAGAGAAAAACAGATAGGGTCCTACAATGATTTTCAGCTACAATGAGTATTACAGGGCATTTGTACCTCAGTGGGGAGTGGTATCACTTGTGCCTTGACCAGGTGTGCCGTGTGCACTTATACCTCATGTAAATTATAAAAAGTAACCAAATTTCTCTTCCTGTAAGCATTGGCTCAATAAACAGTTGAATTTTGAACAAATGAATGCTTTTGTTATTCAGATCTGCAGAGGGGTGGGAGGGGGAGCAGGAGGGACAGATGGCGAGTGGGATACAGACTGTGACTGCACCATGCTAGTGGGTGCCATTTTGAAGCCACACTAGGCAGGAGTGGGTGGGAGGCAGGGGCGCCTAACTCCCATCCACCAGCAATAATACTAAATAATAACTTGTGAACCCAGAGAATTACATGCAGCAGTTCCCCCCAGGGGATCTGACTCTTTGTTTCTGGCCTGGGTTTCTGGCTGGAACTCGGGCTCAGCCGAGGCAGGCCAAGGCAGGCACCAGGGTCTGTAGCAGCATGGCAGGACTGGACTGGCTTTCTAGTTGACTGTCATAGTCTTGAGTCACAAAAAGATCCCGGCTCTCGGGGGCAGGCAGCTCCTCTCCAGCATCCTGGTCATCCCCTGCTGAGTTGAGCTGGTCATCCTTGGTGTGGGGCAACAGGCTCCAAATAGTGCCTGGGATGGGTTATACTATAATTGTGTCGAATCCTACCCAGTTCATCACAAAATGGACAGGTCACACGTCTCCTGCTGGATTATCTCCTTTTATCCCTTGTTTCAATGTACTTTCTCCTGAGCTGCTTTCTCTTTATCCAGCACTGATCGGTGTCTCATTTGTGATCCTTCATTTGGCAATGGCTGGCCACAAGAGCTTCTTGAACCAACACTTCTCCCCAGATGGTGATGAGACTCAGGTCTTAGCTCCAAGCAGATGCGTGAGACATGTTGTTGGGCTTCTGGAGTGCTTGTATCACACCAGAATAATGATACACTGGGATCCAGGAGCAAATGGGCAAAATCTGGCTCTGTTCCACCTTTTAAAGGTGGGGTAGGGTCACCTTGGAAATTTGACACAAGGGCAGGGAAGGCACACAAGTACACAGACAGGTCAGTAATGGACGGCCTACAAATCACTGTGAGATAGCTGTTGAAAGTATGTAAACAGTAGTGCTCAGCAATTGCATACACACAAACCAAAACCTGAACTAGTTCAATTTGAAGCAAACCTAGTCCATTTTGCAAGAGGTCTCCAGAATTCCTGATAAATGGAGAGTTAGTGTACAGTGATGGGTCTCATTGTGTGTACGCAAGTGTTTTCAAACTGGCTTACCTTAATTTGATCTGGTTTAAACACCCATGTAGACAAGCTCTATGTCTGAGAAGTTGTGACATAATAATCAAGGGCCATCACTGTGGAATGACACTTCCTTTTTGGGTCTTCTACCAGCAGGACTATTGACTTTGAATGTCTATCTCCATAGAAACCTGCAACACATGGAGAAACAGGGACCAGAACTTATTTTAAAAGGGTTGCTTCCCTAAGCAAAGAGGGGATGGGGCATTCCAACCCCAGAAGCAAGACAGCCAGTCCAATAAGGAGGGAAGAGCTGCCTGGCCTAAGGATCAAAGTCAGGTCTCACAGGGTGGTGAGATCAGAGTAGGAGTATTGTGTTTGTTATTTTACATAGATCTGTAACTCTCTTGTGCATCAGCAAGTCCTTTGCTAAGCCTATGTTCATTGCTTTACTGCCACATGGTCCATCAAGGGACTAACTAAAGTTCCTGCATCTCAGGGCCAGGGACGCCCCCTTCAGCTGCATCAGGGAACCAGCACTCTTACCTGGTTAGTCTATTGGGCATCCTGACTTATGACTGAGCAACTGAGCAGTAGTAGCTCAGACTTCCTGCCTGAGGGCTGAGCAAATCAACAGTGTGTTGCCCAGGCTTCCTGGCATAAGGGCTAGCACTCATCTAGCCCCGAGTGTGGGGCCAGGGGCAGCGGGACCTGGGCATACCTTGCTTGACCAAGTCCCAGCCCAGGGCCCTAGAAGTGATGGGTGACGTGACACACGACTGATGGAGGAAATGAGGTTGCTGTCTTGCCTCCCAACAACACAATAGGAGCAATGTCTCTTATCCTTGGGCTACTTCCTACCAGCATCTGGTGGGGCTGCTTCACGGCTGCTGGGCCCTAGTTCCCAGTCTCCTTGCCGAGTGGCTCACTCTCCACTTCCCCACTGGGTTTCTCCAGCTCCTGGGGCAGTAGTTTGCCCTCTCTCCAACTGGGTCCAGAGGGTCATCGCCCACAACAGCCAATCGTGGTCGCTGCAGGCTATTTGGCTCCCTCAGAATGATGTCTGGCTCCTTCCCTGGTCTAGCCCCAGCTGAGCTGCAGGGCCCTGCTCTTATACTTCCTGCGAGGGGGGTGGGGTGGGGTTAACTGAGCCCATCAGGGTGAGCTAACCCCCTTTGCACTGGAAAGAGGCCACTCCACCTCATTACAGTAATCATCAAATCAGCTCCCACAGACAGATCGATTCTGAAGGGAATGTGTCTAAGCAACTGGGGGGCTTGGAAGAACTGTGGCACTGATTCTAGGATCTAAGTGGCCAAACTGGGGTCCCACTGCCCAAGAAGGGTTTCAGACATGGGGTGTGCCCCTGAGAGACCGAGAGCTAGGAACAGTGCTCAATCACTACAAGACCTAGAGGTCTTAGAAGCACATGGGATTCAGCAGTCGGATCCAATCACAACGGACTGGTGTCCAGCCAGAGAGTGGATCTCAGCCAGGTTGTGATGCTGAGGCTCAAAGAGATGAACACATGACTTACCCAAAGACACAGTGAGTCAGTGGTAGATTTGGGAATAGACACAAGGTCTTCTGAATCTGATGCCCGTACCCTATTTTTATAGGGCGATAGATGGGGCTTGCAATAGCATACCGTGTACTTGGGTGCACACTGGAATCTGTGAGGGGACTGATATCTGGGGTGAGGGCAGGCATACTGCTTAAGGCATAGGTAACTGCATTCTTGGTTATGGTGGAGAGCGCAATTCAGAACTGCCAGGCCTGGGATCAGACCTCATTGCCTCTTACAAGCAGCACTGCTGAGTTTAACATTGCATTACAATTTGTGAAATGTGTGTAAATCATTGTGCTAAATAATTAGCTATATTAAAACTGAAAGCATGGCATATCACTGCTCAATGGGCATCTTGGGAAGTATGTGTGTGTGTCATATTACTTGTTGATCTGCTCACCTAAAATTACCTGTAAGAGAGGAAATTCTGAGAGAGCAGTGGGATCATACTCTTCAGTCATTAAAATGGATTCAAGTACTTGTACATCTGCCCAGCTGAGCTGGTTGCCAACAAGAAAATCTTGTCCCTGATCTTTTAAGATCTATATATGAGAAAAAATATTTTGGGGGCACAAATAGGCCCTACACTGCATAAATACAAACCACTAAGCAGTCTGACATTTTCAAAGCAAATTCATTTAAAAATCTGTTTCATTTGGGGGGAAAATTATATACTATTATTATTATATATTATTTATATATAAAATAAATAATCCAGGACAGCAAAACTACCGTACTAGTGGCATTGAGTGAGAAAATCCATCCGTCTTAATATTGGCCCCTTTTCCACAAAAAGATCAATACGAATGAGCTACTGCCTCTGCGCAGAGCCCCACTGAAACTGCATCTGTCTGAAGCCAATGGGATTATGTGCAGGAATAGGGGTCATAGATTCATAGAATCATAGAATAACAGAGCTGGAAGGGACCTCTGGAAGCCATCTAGTCCAACCCCCTGCCCAGAGCAGGACCAATCCCAACAAAATCATCCCAGCCAGGGCTTTGTCAAGCCTGACCTTAAAAACTTCTAAGGAAGGGGATTCCACCACCTCCCTAGGCAACGCATTCCAGTGTTTCACCACCCTCCTAGTGAAAAAGTTTTTCCTAATATCCAACCTAAACCTCCCCCACTGCAACTTGAGACCATTACTCCTTGTCCTGTCATCTGCTATCACTGAGAATAGTCTAGATCCATCCTCTTTGGATCCACCTCTCAGGTAGTTGAAAGCAGCTATCAAATCCCCCCTCATTCTTCTCTTCCGTAGACTAAACAATCCCAGTTCCCTCAGCCTCTCCTCATAACTCATGTGTTCCAGTCCCCTAATCATTTTTGTTGCCCTTCACTGGACTCTCTCCAATTTCTCCACATCCTTCTTGTAGTGTGGGGCCCAAAACTGGACACAGTACTCCAGATGAGGCCTCACCAATGTCGAATAGAGGGGAACGATCACGTCCCTCGATCTGCTGGCAATGCCCCTAATTATACAGCCCAAAATGCCATTGGCCTTCTTGGCAACAAGGGCACACTGTTGACTCATATCCAGCTTCTCGTCCACTGTCACCCCTAGTTCCTTCTCTGCAGAACTGCTGCCTAGCCATTCGGTCCCTAGTCTGTAGCGGTGCATTGGATTCTTCCGTCCTAAGTGCAGGACTCTGCACTTGTCCTTGTTGAACCTCATCAGATTTCTTTTGGCCCAATCCTCTAATTTGTCTAGATCCCTATGTATCCTATCCCTACCCTCCAGCATATCTACCACTCCTCCCAGTTTAGTGTCATCCGCAAACTTGCTGAGGGTGCAATCCACACCGTCCTCCAGATCATTAATGAAGATGTTGAACAGAACCGGCCCCAGGACCGACCTTGGGGCACTCCGCTAGATACCGGCTGCCAGCTAGATATGGAGCCATTGATCACTACCCGTTGAGCCCGACAATCTAGCCAACTTTCTACCCACCTTGTAGTGCATCCATCCAGCCCATACTTCTTTAACTTGCTGACAAGAATACTGTGGGAGACCGTGTCAAAAGCTTTGCTAAAGTCGAGTCCACTGCTTTCCCTTCGTCCACAGAACCAGTTATCTCATCATAGAAGGCAATTAGATTAGTCAGGCATGACTTCCCCTTGGTGAATCCATGCTGACTGTTTCTGATCACTTTCCTCTCGTCTAAGTACTTCAGAGTTAAGTGCTTGGTTCAGGACTGGGGCCCAAGTCATCATGCAGAAGGAAAGGCACCTCACTCTCTCTTGAAACAGAGAACAGTCATATGAATATACATGGCTGATGACAGGTGGAAGAAATCAAGGCCATTCCATTTTGTCCTCCTTTCCCCCTCTTTATTCAATGGTTTATGGCCCCATTTTACAGATGGGAAAACATCAGCAGAGAGAGATGCCCAAGAGAACACTTGAGTTTTTTTAAAAATAGGAATTAATGTAAAAAACAAAAATAAAAAAATCACTTACATTCCCCCCACGTCCTTCCCACCCTCTGTCTACCCATTTGCAATGTTCTGTAGCTGCCATATACCTTCTCATATACTGGAAAGTATCTGTTGGTGGCACTCTGAATCATGAAGGCAAAATTCTTCTCCTTTTCCTCAGGAGATGAGAAAGGGTAAATCATGAGCATTTCATTCAGGTCCATTGTTCCTTCAACATACATATCAATCCTCCCATAAAAATGGTAATTGAAGAAATTTCAATGATTAATTTACTAAGTCATTCTACTGCACGATGCTGCAATTCCTGTATATGAAGGCCATACCCAAGCAGCAGAATGTCTGTCACCTGGGGAGTGAATCTCTGCATGCAGAGGGTCTGGGGGAGGAATGGCAAAGCTCAGATTTTTGATTGAGCTTTCCCAAACTAAATAGTGTTTTAAAAATTGTGGGGAAAGGGAAAGAGAGGTTCTGAAGGTCAAATAGCCTTGTTTAAAAGAATAATTACAAAACCTGCCCCAATACAGTAGTAATGAGCTCCAAAAACCAAAAAAAAACCAGGTGGTTAGAGGCTACAGCCCCAGGCCAGCCACACATTGTGTGTGAGTACACTGGGTTATCTTCTTGGAGCTCATGAAGTAAATGGAGCCCTGCCTGGGCTCAGAAGTATGTCCACAGGTCCTGATCCTGCAATCCATTACACAGCTCAGAAAATCACTTCAGTTTGGAATAAATTTTTACATAACTACTCTAACTTTCCTATCGTCATTTTGGAAATGGCTGGAAGGGGATGTGACAGGCATCCTCTGAACAGGTATGTAATAACAAAAATGGTTCACTTTAGAGGAGGGAGTAAAAGTTATTTGCACAGTGATAGAATTTCTAGAGGGATGACAAGTTAGATGGTCCCGTTCAGAAAAGATCCTATCAGAAATCAGCCTGCATCTAAAGAATAAATTAAATATATAAAAAGATAATTGTAAGGATGATTTCATTTCCATAGAAATGAGAGAGTCTTCATATTTGTTAATTTGAATACAAAGTTTTCATTTCATTTTCAAATAAATATTTTTCATTTTATCTCAAGCAGCTTTTACAAAATATTCTGGTACAGTCTGTTACAGTACAGTGCTCTCTCCCTCAGGTCCTTCCCACAGAGGTTGTGTTTCCCTGCAATGTAGTTGAGAATGGCTCTGGACTCCACCAACTTCATCTCATCGATTTCTACCAGGGGCACTTGGTGAAACAGTAGGAATCCAGCTTTGGAAAGGAAAAGAAATTGAGTCATTTAGTCCCTGTAAATTGTCAGATCATTGCAGGGGGATTGAGATAAATGACATTTCTTCAGTTGCCACTTAGACCATTGTCTTGGAGTGTATTAATCCCTGAACCTAAAATTCTACAGAATTTTTCACAGACCCATAAAATGCATGCCAGTGCTAGCTTTTGCATTTGACTCTATCAGAAAAACATCAGTAAGGGATATAAACAACTGGGTAGCCACACAGCTATCAACCAGCTGCATGGCTGGAAAATGGAGATACTTATTGTATTTCTTCTCAAGTCAACTTCCACATACTCTAACTAAACTGCTTTCAAATCAAAGCTTCTTTTTTGTGACAGAAGTGTAGGAATGGCGTGTTGTAAAATGCACATTTTTCAACCTAATTACTCCCTTGCAGAGCTTAATCTATCACTATCCCCTAACTCCCTTTTAGAGATTCACCATAATAGATGCAGAAGTGATTCGGTTAATTGTGGGGCCTCCATCAAGTTATAAGGAGACCTATATATTTACATATACATTTAATATAAGATAGATGTGTCCTAAAAAACATAGAACATTATGTTGTGAGAGTGGCATTAAATGATAACACTTTGCAATGTGACAGTGCTATACTATTGTGTCTATAGCATGTCTGTGCTGCTTATTTGGGCCCTTAAAACCAGCTCTGATTTTGGATATGTAGATCCACACTTTTGCAGGAGAGCAAAATAGTAGTGGATCAAATGTGTGACACAGAAGCTACTTGTCAGCTCTTCCAACTTCAATATGACTCCAGAGAGTAGAACCTAAGGGTATGTCTACACTACAAAATTAAGACGAATGTATAGAAGTCGATTTTTAGAAAGTGAGTTTATACAGTCAATTGTGTGTGTCCCCACTAAGCGCATTAAGTCGGCAGAGTGCGTCCACAATACCAAGGCTAGCGTCGACTTTCAGAGAGTTGCAGTGTGGGTAGCTATCCCACAGTTCCCGCAGTCTCCGCTGCCCATTGGAATACTGGGTTAAGCTCCCAATGCCTGATGGGGCAAAAACATTGTTGTGGGTGGTTTTGGGTACATGTCATCAGTCACCCCTCCCTCCGTGAAAGCAACAGCAGACAATCGTTTCACGCCTTTTTATTTGTGCGGGCGCCATCCTGCCTTCAGCAGACGGTGCAGTAGGACTGCTAACCGTCATCATCATCCACCGCTTCCACTGCCACTCTGCTCTCCTGCTCTTGTCTCAATAGCGAATTTCTCCGTGCTGTCTCACATGGGCTCCCACTTCCACTGCAACTCTGCTCTCCTGCTCCCATGAATCCACCTCGCAGGTTGTCAGCCACCGCTTCCACTGCCACTCTGCTCTCCTGGTGGTCTCGCATGGCCGCTTCCGCTGCAACTCTGCTCGGTTGCTCTTGTCTCGCCATAACACGGCAAGCGTGCAGCCCACTCAGCTGTTGTGTCCTGGCAGCAGACGGTGCAGTAGGTCTGCAAACAATCATCATTGAACGACCGCTTCTGCTGCCACTCTGCTCTCCTGCAGACGCCATACCACGGCAAGCACGGAGCCCATTCAGATCATCACAGCAGTTATGAGCATTGTAAACACCTCGCACAATATCATGCAGTATATGCAGAACCAGAACCTGCAAAAGCAGGCGAGGAGGTGATGGCAGCACGATGACGAGAGTAATGAGGACATGGACACAGACTTCTCTCAAAGGGCCCCGGCAATTTGGCCATCCTGGTGGCAATGGGGCAGGCTCATGCTGTAGAATGCCAATTCTGGGCCCATGAAACAAGCACAGACTGGTGGGACAGCATAGTGTTGCAGGTTTGGGATGATTCCCAGTGGCTGCAAAACTTTCGCATGTGTAAGAGCACTTTCATGGAACTTTGTGATTTGTTTTCCCCTGCCCTGAAGTGCAAGAATACCAAGATGAGAGCAGCCGTCACAGTTCACAAGCAAGTGGCAATAGCCCTCTGGAAGCTTGCAATACCAGACAGCTACCGGGAATCAATTTGGAGTGGGCAAATCTACTGTGGGGGCTGCTGTAATCCAAGTAGCCAAAGCAATCAGTGAGCTGCTGCTATCAAGGGTAGCGACTCTGGGAAATGTGCAGGTCATAGTGGATGGCTTTGCTGCAATGGGATTCCCTAACTGTGGTGGGGCGATAGAAGGAACGCATATCCCTGTCTTGGGACCGGAGCACCAAGGCAACCAGTACATAAACCGAAAGGGGTACTTTTCAGTGGTGCTGCAAGCACTGGTGGATCACAAGGGACGTTTCCCCAACATCAGCGTGGGATGGCTGGGAAAGGTACATGACGCTCTCATCTTCAGGAATTCTGGTCCGTATGAACAGCTGCAGCAAGGGACTTACTTTCCATACCCGAAAATAACCATTGGGGATGTTGAAATACCTGTAGTTATCCTTGGGACCCAGCCTACCCCTTAATGCCATGGCTCATGAAGCCGTACACAGGCACCCTGGACAGTAGTCAGGAGCTGTTCAACTATAGGCTGAGCAAGTGCAGAATGGTGGTAGAATGTGCATTTGGACATTTAAAAGCTTGCTGGTGCAGTTTACTGACTTGGTTAGACCTCAGTGAAACCAATATTTCCATTGTTATTACCACTTGCTGTGTGCTCCACAATATCTGTGAGAATAAGGGGGAGACGTTTATGGCTGGGTGGGAAGTTGAGGCAAATCGCCTGGCCGCTGATTACGCGCAGTCAGACATCAGGGCAGTTAGGAGAGCACAGCAGGGTACGCTGTGCATCAGAGAAGCTTTGAAAACCAGTTTCATGGCTGACCAGGCTATGCTGTGACAGTTCTGTTTGTTTCTCCTTGATGAAAACCTGCCCCCTTGGTTCACTCTACTTCCCTTTAAGCCAGCCACCCTCCCCTCCCCCCTTCGATCACCGCTTGCAGAGGCAATAAAGTCATTGTTATTTCAAATTAATGCATTCTTTATTAATGAGTCACACAAATAGGGGGATAACTGCCAAGGTAGCCCGGGAGGGGTGAGGAGGAGGGAAGCACTGGGTGGGGTGGCGGTGGAGGGGAGGAGGGAAGGACAAGGCCACACAGCACTTCAGAACTTATTGAATGCCAGCCTTCTGTTGCTTGGCCAGTCCTCTGGGGTGGAGTGGTTGGGTGCTCAGAGCAGTGGCAGTGCCTTTCCTGCACCTCAACCATATGGCGAAGCATATCAGTTTGATCCTCCACTAGCCTCAGTATTGTATCCTGCCTCCTCTCATCATGCTGCCGCCACCTTTCCTCTTGATTCCGCCACCTCTCCTGTTGCTCCCGCCACCTGTCCTCGTGTTCATTTTGTGCTTTCCTGGACTCTGACATTGTCTGCCTCCACCATTCTGCTGGGCTCTTTCAGTGCTGGAAGACTGCATGAGCTCAGAGAACATTTCATTGCGCGTGCATTTTTTTTGCCTTCTTATCTGCGCTAGCCTCTGGGATGGAGATGCTAGTCACAGCGTTGAAACATTTGCAGCTGTGGGAGGAAAAAAGGGGAGATTAAAATTGAAAAAGACACATTGGCCATTTAAAAGGACGGGCTGATGTTTTCAGGTTAACGTGCAGCACAAACCCAACTAACCCCCCACACACACCCAATTCTCTGGGATGATTGCTTCACCCCTCCCCCCACCACGTGGCTAACAGCGGGGATGATTTCTTTTCAGCCACAGGCAAACAGCCCAGCAGGAACGGCCACCTCTGAATGTCCCCTTAATAAAATTCCCCTATTTCAACCAGGTGACCATGAATGATATCACTCTCCTGAGGATAACACAAAGAGATAAAGAATGGATGTTGCTTAATGCCAGCAAACACCAGGACCATACGCTGCTTTCTTATGCTATGATTCCAGACTACATGCTACTGGCCTGGTGTGGTAAAGTGTCCTACCATGGAGGACGCAATAAGGCTGCCCTCCCCAGAAACCTTTTGCAAAGGCTTGGGGAGTACCTCCAGGACAGCTTCATGGAGATGTCCCTAGAGGATTTCTGCTCCATCCCCTGGCACATTAACAGACTTTTCCAGTAGCTGTACTGGCTGCAGAATCACCCAAAGTCTTCAGGGCAAAGTAATCATTAAACATGCTTGATTTTAAAGCATGTATTATATTTACAAAGGTACACTCACCAGAGGTGCCTTCTCCGCCTTCAAGGTCCGGGAGCCCGGGTTGGGAGGGTACTGTCACCAGGGTGATAAACAGTTCCTGGCTGTCGGGGAGAACGGTTTCTCTGCTTGTCTGCTGTGCGCTATCTCCTCCTCATCATCTTCCTCGTCCCCAAAATCCTCATCCCTGTTGCGTGAGACTCCTCCCTTGCAGGAGTCCATGTACAGGGGTGGGGCAGTGGTAGGGGCACCCCCTAGAATTGCATGCAGCTCATCATAGAAGCGGCATGTCTGGGGCTCTGACCCCAAGTGGGCGTTTTCCTTTTGGGTTTTTTGGTAGGCTTGCCTAAGTTCCTTAAGTTTCACGCGTCACTGCTGTGGGTCCCTGTGATAGCCTCTGTCCTTCATGCCCTTGATGATTTTTTCAAATATTTTGGCATTTCGTCTTTTGGAACAGAGTTCTGATAGCACGGATTCGTCTCCCCATACAGCAATCAGATCCAGTACCTCCTGTCCATGCTGGAGCTCTTTTGCGATTCTGGGACTCCATGGTAACCTCTGTTGATAAGATCTGTACGGTCACCTATGCTGATCAGCTTGCCACACTGGCCGAACAGGAAATGAAATTCAAAAGTTCGCAGGGCTTTTCCTGTCTACCTGGCCAGTGCATCTGAGTTCAGAGTGCTGTCCAGAGCAGTCACGATGGAGTACTCTGGGATAGGTCCCAGAGTCCAATACCGTCGCATTGCATCCACACTAACCCAAATTCGACCCGGCGATGTCGATTTCAGCGCTAATCTCCTCGTCGGGGAGGAGTACAGAAATTGATTTTAAGAGCCCATTAAGTCGACAAAAGTGGCTTCGTTGTGTGGGTGGGTGCAGGGTTAAATTGATCTAACCCTGCTAAATTCAACGTAAACTCATTGTGTAGACCAGGGTTAAGAGGAGAATTTAGCTGTTATTCAGCAGGCTTACCCTGAATTAACTTTTCATATTGTTTTCTTGTTTCCAAATATTCGGCTTCTTCAAACTGGAAAACAAAGGGACAAGAGGAACTAGATAGTTATATCTCAGAGATTACAAGTGAAGATTTTAGTCAGGGGATATTTGCTTAATAGCTTCTCATAAATGGGTTAATATAGGAGACGCATCCCAAAATATCCAATGTGAAAAGAGGAGGATCTAAATGAGGCAGTGAATGATCCAAATAAAAGTTTGTGCTGCTATTACTCTGTACCCCACCTGATCTCATCAGGTTCATTACTTCAAACTCAAAGATGGCTAAGACCCCCTTGGAAACGCAGAACATTTCATGAGGCAGTCTGTGATCATCAGAATGTTTGACACTATCAGTAGAATCCCTGTGGTTATACTGTGCAGCTGAACACCTCGGGTCTATTAGCATAAAAACTGAGGGTAAGTGATATTAGTGTTTCAGCATCAGCCGTCCAAGCTTCTTTTCTGTTATCATGTTTAACAGTTAGACTAGCATAATTCTGTGTAAGAATTTTTCACAAGCTTACTTGGAAACTAATATCCACTAACATCCAGTTATGTAAGCCTTGTATATAAGCTGGGTGCTGTTAGCACAGTGACTAAGGAGAAAGTGTGGAAAGCAGAATGTATACTAAGCTACTCCTGGGGGAATTCTGTGCCAAAAAAAATTAAAAGTTCTGCACACAATATTTTAAAATTCTGCATATGTTGGCAAAATAATGCAATTTCATCACTCTGGTTTCTATTATTTTGATAATTTATTTAAACTACAATACAATGGATGAAGAATGGGAGAAGGGAGCATTGGGAGAAACCCCCCTTTCCTAATAGTAATGTAGCTAGGTTTGACCCTTTATTTCTAGTTATTAGTCATTAGTTATTAGTCAACAAATATATGCAGCCATATGCTCAGTTTTACATCATAGGCAACTGAAGAGCAAGTGAGGGCTGGGGAATCAAACTCACAATTTATATTGGCTACTGACCATCTCCAGAAAGATTTGATTGGAAATTTTTTTAGTCCAAAAATTTAGACCAGTTTTAATCACTAAAGGATCATAAGCATTTATAAGGCCATACTGTCCTTTACACCACTTTGGCAATGTAAAGGAGCCTTAAAACTTTTACACCTGATTTATACTCATGGAGGAATTCACAAAGACAATGGGAAAAATTCACTAAGCAGGCAGGCTGCTACATTCTGCTCTGCCTCAGGAGACAGAGCCTGCTTCATGTCTACCTCCTCAGAAACACCCCGAAGCCTTGCTCCTCCATGCCAAATGTGCTGCAATAGCGAGTAAGAGGGCCAGAGTGTCTCTCTCTCTCTCTCACCCGCATGGCTGCCCAGTGGTGATTTATGTCTCGACCTGCTTTTCTGCGCACCCAAACCAAACTGCCTGTGCTGCTGGGGAGGGGCACATGACCACTCTTGCGTCTTCCCTTTGCTTCCCTGTCAGAAGTCATTTTTCTGCAAGGAAGCAAAGAAATCTGTGGGAGACATGAATTCTGTGCACGTACAGTGACGCAAAATTCCTCCAGGAGTAGTGAGCCCCTGGTCTTTCCAGCCTTATGGGACAAATATGACCTTGTAACTAGGGCCTAGGGAGATCTGGATTCTACTGACTCTGGCAGAAACATCCTGTATGATCTCAGGCAAGTGCCTTTGATCTCAGTTTCCTAGACCTAAACCTCAACAGCGTTGTCCAGGCAGAAACAGAATGGCACCACTGAGCTCTGGATTGCAAGGTGCAGCAGCTCAGAGCAGGAATGGCCACAAACCTTCCAGCCTCCTCCAGCCACTCTGGCAACTGCCGCCTCTTTGGGCCAGCCCCTTCTCCTCACCCTCCACTCACCACTTCCGCTTTGCCCTTTGCCACCTTCCAGGGGCGCTGGGCCCCTCCAGACCTGGGAGGGGGTCATTGCCAGCTGCCACTCCACCAGTGTATACAGTTTGGGGGGCAATGTCCGCCCCATACCCTCCCAACTCTGCCCATGGCAGACCACCTGAGACTGTGTCACAGCCCACCTTTGGGAACCTCTGCTATAGAAGTCTTATTCTGTGCACCTAGGGGCACATGATCATTCATGTCCTGCTGGGTTCAGAACTGTGGACTGAGCTTCAGTGAGTTAAAACTTGAAAAAATCTTTTCAATCAAACAATCTTTATGAGATATCTTAATTGATACATTATGAACAAACCTCAACCCCAGCTGTTTCTAACAGCCATCTTATCGTTTCCATTTGGCCTCTTCCATTAAAGTAGTAAAGCTTGGGTTTTGTAGCCATGATTTGGATTTCCTGACAAAGAAAGCAAGGAAAAACATTTTGCACAGTTCTAACAAAAAATTTCAGTTGTCCATAGATCAAAGCAGAACTTTTGTATGTGAATTTGTTTTGGGAGCATATTAGAGGTTGTAAGCTTATATTTAAAATATACCAATACTGCCTTACAAAGAATACCCAAAAATCACCTCTGTGGCTTAATGCATATTATGGCAAGGGGGGATGAGGGGATGATGTGCACGAGAGAGCCTGATTCTGGGTTAATGTGCACTGCTGGGAGGATGCCAGATTAGTCCTACCTGCTTGAAGAAGTAAAGCCTAATGCCAATGGTTTCAAACTTACATGCCGAAGAGTAGATACCCAAATAAACATCCTGGTTTATTTTTCAACTAGAGCTGCCAATGCTCAGAAACTTTGAACTATCAGCTAGCATATTATTGCCCGCATATTCCTATGCTTCACATCATTTTTGACACACATTGTAACAAACCAAGTAGATACTTGGAGCAGAATATTTTTCCAGTAACTATGCAATAGAAAAATTGTATCGCTGACTGTAAACCAAGGCATGTATTTATTAATTGTAGTTGGGAGTGTGGAAGAGGAGGGGATAGTAAAAGCAAATAACCTCTCCCCACCCCCTTTCCTTTTAAGATGCTCTCTAGTTGTTCATTTAGTTTAGACATTGAAGGGTATTGTTTCCTGTCTCTTTAAAGTTTTTCAAATGCGGGAATGGGATACCTAGATATGGGCTAGAATAGTTTTGAATGGTGCTATGCTCTAATATGGCCTCCTCACTGTATCTTTGCCAGCAGTTGTTTTCTTTGACAAGATTTCAGTGACAAAAATGAAATCTTAATAAAGCAGCGCTGCAGCATTCGGTGAAAATGGAAAGTGCCTTTCCTCTGACCAACTCTCAGGAGTCAGGGAACAGAGGGGGAAGGGATTTTGATTTTTGTAGATCGCATCGCTGTAGCTTTTACTGCTGTCTGTCTGTCCCACACATTCCGCCTGATGCACTCAGAGAAAGCAGACGCTCAGTTCCTGGCTTCCCTTCCAGTCACTCTCACTCACTTGCTCACCTCTTGTCTCCCCCTTGGCATGTGCTCTCTCTGTCCTCGCTCAGCAAACTAAAAGCTGCCTCCCTCCTCTGAGATGCCTTCCTGCTTTCCCCTCCCCACTTCTAACCCCTGGACTTTCTTCCCTTCCCAAGGAGGCTGTGAGCAATCAGACGGCCTTTGCTGCAAGTAAAGATATTAGCACAACCTGCTGCTCCATTCATGCCCAACAGGTTAGAACGTAAGGCAGTTGCCTGCATGTACCCCTCAGTACAAACCTGTTCCAACTTGTGGCTCTCTCAGCTGTTTTCCATCTTAAATGAAATATACTTTCAAGTTATGAGATTGTAGCTCCGCCTCCAGACTCCTCAGTCACACAGGGGCTTATCCAGCTTCCCTTAAAGTCTATGTGAAGACTCCCAGATAGAGTTACACTGAAACAGTAAGGAAAGGAAATGCCCACTTCTTTTAACAAACAAACCTATCTAACCCTTATCTGACTGTCTCAAGCAAAGAATATCAGAATGGCCCCAGTGGGTCGGATCACAGGTCCATCTAGACCACTATCCTGTCCTCAGACAGTGGCCAATGCCAGGTTCTTCAGAGGGAATGACCAGAACAGGGCAATCATCAAGTGATCCATCCCCTGTCATCCACTCCTGCTTCTGGCAGTCAGAAGTTTAGGGACACCCAGAGCATGGGGTTGCCTCTATGACCCTAACCTCCTCCGGTCCACACAATGAAAACTCTCACCTGAGGTTAGAGGTCCTTTCATCATAGGCTAGCTGGGAGTGTAGTTTAGAGCCAGAAGGACAGACAAGTTGTCCCCCAATTCAGTGGGAAAAAGTCATAGACTGGCTCAGATATGCCTCCCAGAAGTCCTAGTGATGCCCGAAGGGGAGTTCAGCAGCAGTGAGGACACTGGAATTTGACTGTGGCTTTGCAGTGTGGCTGCTCACACCTGGACTAGGCTAATCTGGGTGCTTAAACACCCAAGCTAACTCTGCATACCCCAGCTCTGTCTCTCCATCCAATGCTGCCGTATGAGACACAGAGAAATATACTGAGCAGTACTGAATTTTAAAAAGAATAATCTTTTGCAATAACTTGATATGTGAATTCTGTCCTAGGGCCTGATCATTCACCCATATTAGACTAATGCAGAGATCCTCTATATGGACAATCCCAAACTGGATAGAGGAAAGGGGTTACCTGCCTCTATTACACGATCCTCCAGGGGCTTGTGAGGAGATGGCAGGAAATACACTTTGTTTTCCCCTGCCCAGACAGACCAGTAGAAAATTAATGGCACCTCTGAGGTGCACATAGGAAGCCTTCTACAATCCTTGTGGACTAAAGATCACAAAACTGTATCTTGCAAGTAGCAGTTGCCTTATAGAGGCGGGACTGTGCCAAATGGAACGTTAAAAGTAATGCCCTCTGTCCTCAGTGCACATGTAGTCTAATACTCCCTTTGTCCCTGATAACTCAGGTAATTGGAAAATGGAATGAAGTTCAACTGTTCCAATTTTTTAATAAAGACAATGTCATGTCTCAAGGTGAAAATGGAACTTGCCAGAATGGCTCTGTGCCTTTATTTTCAGATAAAGAACTTCCTTATTCAGCCTGCAGTAAGTGTTGGGAGCACTAGAGAGCTGTTTATTTTTGAAATTGTGTTTCAGTAAATTATTAGGGCTGCCTCATAAGTACCCAGTCCTGGAAATACTTGAACATAGAGGTAACTTTACTCACACGAGTAATACCATTGACTTCAGTCCCATCTGTGACTTCAGTAGGACTACGCACTTGAGTAAACTTACATGTGTTGTTATAGAGACAAGGTGGACGAGGTAATAATACCTTTTATTGGACCAACTTCTGCTCGGCTTTGAGCAGCACAGAGCTCTTCTTCAGGTCCAGTAAAAGACATTGCCTCACCCAACTTGTGACACTTTTATACCAATAAAAATAAAACCCAACAGGATCTTCTAAAAGGGGATAAGACAAAATGCCGCACTTATTGTGGATACAAAAAGCGGCACAGTAAACAAGTAATCATAAACATTCTATCCCAGGTACTCACACAAAACACCAAAAGAGGCAAAGCAAGTAAACAGTCATATTTACTACATCCCATTCACTTCCACACACATACACATACAAGTTCTGCAAAGTTGTTATAGTTGCCAGCCTAGAGGTTGCTCACGCCAAGTTACTGGCCAGGTAACCTGGGCATGAGGGTGGAGCTGAGTCTTTGTCAGATGAGCATCTGATGCTCCTGGCGGGTGGTTGCAGAACCAGACTCAAAGTTCTTAGTCTTTAGGGTCTGTTTTTATAAGAGTTTTATTCCTATGCCAGTCTATGGGGGTGGCTTTATCATGCTGTTGCTGAATCAATCAGCAGATGGCACATCCCTGATGGCTCCGTGCTGCCAGATGTTATCTTGCTCTTTGGTTCTCCCATCCTTGAGGCTGTTAGGTGGATTCCAGTCTGCCCTCCAGGGGTCAGCCGGTTATCCCCACTTTGCGCAATCGACACTGAAGTGGTAACTTTTACCCTAGCACTCTTAACCATTCATCTTCTATTTACACACAACATCCATTCATATGCATTCTCGAGCTTTATTTCAACATATATCTCTTCTGACTTTAACAACTCTTAGGGTGTAACAAAACTGCTTAACCCCCTAACCATATAACATACATAATAAGCAAGTTAAAGAACGTGAGAAGGGTGGGACTCTCTATTAAGGGTGTGTGCTGTTCCGAGTAACAGTTGTTTTTGCAAAGTCTTATCTCTTCTGAGAACAGACTCTCTGTCCCAGGATGTGCTCAGCAGTTTGGCCTTCCAATTAACATTACTTTGGGATCTTTAAACTATATCAAATTAAAAATCATACAGAAATCCTCTGGTATTGTAACAACACTAACATCCTGGGACAACACTGCAAACAAACATGTGGTGTTAGTATTGACCATCAGGATTGCAGTTGTGCACAGAGGCCTCAGCTCTGTTGTGCTATGCCCCGTACAAACATATAACAAAGATGAGTTTAAGGGTTTGCAGGATGAATTACTCAATTGTACCAGATACCAGTAAAAATGAACAAGATGATAAGTTGCTGCCCTGACAGACGTTAAAAAGCCTTTGCTCAGCACAGAATGCTGCTTTTCATTCTTAGGTGCTGCTAAGTTATTTCAGTATTGGTCTCTTGTCCTGTATCACACTGGAGGAATAAAAATACTGGCTTCTCAGTGCCAAATCCTCTAGAATCCTGAGATATTCCACTAAAGAACACTAAACTTTCTAAACTACTACATGCCACAAGGGGCCACAGCAACACCCCAGCAATATTGTTAACCTGTCCAACTATACCCTCAGCCCAGCAGAAGCAGCTGTCCTATCTCAGGGCTTCTCCTTCTGCCCCTCCACCCCCACAAACATGATACAGTTCTGTGGTGACCTAGAATCCTATTTTCGACGTCTCCGACTCAAGGAATATTTCCAACATACCTCTGAACAACATACTAATCCACAGAGACCTCCCTACCAACACTACAAAAAGAAGGATTCTAGGTGGACTCCTCCTGAAGGTCGAAACAGCAGACTGGACTTTTACATAGAGTGCTTCCGCCGACATGCACGGGCTGAAATTGTGGAAAAGCAGCATCACTTGCCCTATAACCTCAGCCGTGCGGAACACAATGCCATCCACAGCCTCAGAAACAACTCTGACATCATAATCAAAAAGGCTGACAAAGGAGGTGATGTTGTCATCATGAATAGGTCGGAATATGAACAAGAGGCTGCTCGGAAGCTCTCCAACACCACTTTCTACAAGCCATTACCCTCTGATCCCACTGAGAGTTACCAAAAGAAACTACAGCACTTGCTCAAGAAACTCCCTGAAAAAGCACAAGATCAAATCCGCACAGACACACCCCTGGAACCCCGACCTGGGATATTCTATCTACTACCCAAGATCCATAAACCTGGAAATCCTGGGCACCCCATCATCTCAGGCATTGGCACCCTGACAGCAGGATTCTCTGGCTATGTAGACTCCCTCCTCAGGCCCTACGCTACCAGCACTCCCAGCTACCTTTGAGACACCACTGACTTCCTGAGGAAACTACAGTCCATCGGTGATCTTCCTGATAACACCATCCTGGCCACTATGGATGTAGAAGCCCTCTACACCAACATTCCACACAAAGATGGACTTCAAGCCGTCAAGAACACTATCCCCGATAATGTCACGGCTAACCTGGTGGCTGAACTTTGTGACTTTGTCCTTACCCATAACTATTTTACATTTGGGGACAATGTATACCTTCAAATCAGCGGCACTGCTATGGGTACCTGCATGGCCCCACAGTATGCCAACATTTTTATGGCTGACTTAGAACAATGCTTCCTCAGCTCTTGTCCCCTAACGCCCCTACTCTACTTGCGCTATATTGATGACATCTTCATCATCTGGACCCATGGAAAAGAAGCCCTTGAGGAATTCCACCATGATTTCAACAATTTCCATCCCACCATCAACCTCAGCCTGGTCCAGTCCACACAAGAGATCCACTTGCTGGACACTACAGTGCTAATAAACGATGGTCACATAAACACCACCCTATACCGGAAAACAACTGACCGCTATTCCTACCTACATGCCTCCAGCTTTCACCCTGACTACACTACACGATCCATCGTCTACAGCCAAGCTCTGCGATACAACCGCATTTGCTCCAACCCCTCAGACAGAGGCAAACACCTACAAAAGCTCTGTCAAGCATTCTTACAACTACAATACCCACCTGCAGAAGTGAAGAAACAGATTGATAGAGCCAGAAGATTTCCCAGAAGTCTCCTACTACAGGACAGCCCTAATAAAGAAAATAACAGAACGCCACTAGCCGTCACCTTCAGCCCCCAACTAAAACCCCTCCAACGCATTATTAAGGATCTACAACCTATCGTGAAGGATGACCCAACACTCACACAAACCTTGGGAGACAGGCCAGTCCTTGCCTACAGACAGCCCCCCAACCTGAAGCAAATACTCACCAACAACCACATACCACACAACAGAACCACTAACCCAGGAACCTATCCTTGCAATAAAGCCCGTTGCCAACTGTGCCCACATAGCTATTCAGGGGACACCATCACAGGGCCTAATAACATCAGCCACACTATCAGAGGCTCGTTCACCTGCACATCCACCAATGTGATATATGCCATCATGTGCCAGCAATGCCCCTCTGCCATGTACATTGGTCAAACTGGACAGTCTCTAGGTAAAAGAGTAAATGGACACAAATCAGATGTCAAGAATTATAACATTCATAAACTAGTCAGGGAACACTTCAATCTCTCTGGTCACGCGATTACAGACATGAAAGTTGTGATATTACAACAAAAAAGCTTCAAATCCAGACTCCAGTGAGAAACTGTTGAATTGGAATTCAGATTGCAAATTTGATACAATTAACTTAGGCTTGAATAGAGACTGGAAGTGACTAAGTCATTATGCAAGGTAACGTATTTCCCCTTGTTTTTTCCTACCCCCTCCCCCCGACGTTCTTGTTAAACCCTGAATTTGTGCTGGAAATGGCCCACCTTGATTATCATACACATTGTAAGGAGAGTGGTCACTTTAGATAAGCTATTACCAGCAGGAGAGTGGGTTTGTGTGTGTGTGTGGGGGGGGGGGTTAGAAAACCTGGATTTGTGCAGGAAATGGCCCAACTTGATTATCATACACATTGTAAGGAGAGTGATCACTTTAGATAAGCTATTAGCAGCAGGAGAGTGGGGTGGGAGGAGGTATTTTTTCATGCTTTGTGTGTATATAAAAAGATCTTCTACGCTTTCCACAGTATGCATCCGATGAAGCGAGCTGTAGCTCATGAAAGCTTATGCTCAAATAAATTGGTTAGTCTCTAAGGTGCCACAAGTACTCCTTTTCTTTTTGCAAATACAGACTAACACGGCTGTTACTCTGAAACCTGAGATATTCAAACGCTGAGGAATGTAACAGCCAATTGTATGTTTCATTCAATTGTTGCTTCTGGCTGCTTGATTAACTGTTTGCAGGAGATGGAAAAACTCTGACTCTCCCATTCATGTTGAAGGGGTACAATAAGGTTAGAACTTTGCAACACTTTACAAATCTACACAGCTATAAAATTCATAGTTTGTTTGTGGGTGGTGGTGGTGGTAGGGGGTTGGATTATTTTTGCAAGACACAAGAAATCATCTGATACCTCTTTGTTCTACTTTTCTGCTTTTTTAAATTCCCCTTTTAATTTCTTCCTCATTGTCTCTCTTCTTCCTTTGTCATCTAAATTCTTTTGTAATATTAAAATTAAGCACTAACTCCTGTAACTGATTATGTAAAAAAGAAAACCCTTTTGTGGTATATTGTGCCAGACTTCTTTGTGAAGACAAAGCCTTTTGAATTGTATTTTAAGATGAGGCTGTTTGAATCTGCACATCACACGATTCTACAGCGATAAAGCTATATTTTTTAAATGTACAAATGAAATCCTGCTAAGATCTTGTGCAAGGATTGGAAAAACTGGCTCACAAAATAAAAATGAGATTTTGCACAGAAAACTTTGAAAATCAAATTCACTCATAGGCCATAAATTAAAGAGATAATATTAGCAATTACATTTTGATCTATTTCTGAACATGTCAGAAAGTGTGTGAATCCAAAGATTGTCAAAGTAATTCCACTTGCATATTAAAAAATCCAATCTCCATCACTTTTGGTATATTCTCTGAAAATTTCTTCTCTCCCATCTGTATTCCACTTAATTTCTCTCTCTCCCTTTGCAATTATTCTGAATTTCCAACTGTGCTATTTCACTCCTAAAGCATTTTAAGATACTCCTTGCATAAGATGTGCTCTACAAAGCAGGGGCTCACTGCTGAAAACACTTTCATGCACAATCTCATTACAAGGCCCAGAACCCTGTCCCCAACCCCTTTTCCCACCTGCTCACACACAATATTCCAGGTTCAGAAACCTCCTTCATGACTCCTTGTTGCTTGTTACTGGACCTGGAGAAGCAGGGGCAGAAAGCTGAGAGCATGACATAGAGCCTTCCATAAATCAATATTAGTATTCCCTGCTTTGTGCTTTTCCCTTGTCAGCAGTCTATGCGCTGCAGAAGCAGAAAACCCCGGTGCGGGGTATACTCAGTGATGAGCTGCCAAAATCTTAACAATGGGTTCCCTCTTCACCCACGTGGGGTCGTTGCCCACCCCCGCCCCCTGGGACTCCTGCCCCATCCAACCCCCCCACATTCCTTGATGCCCCCCCAGGACCCCTGCCCCATCCACCCCCCTTCCCTGTTGCCTGACTGCCCCCAGAACCGGGCAGGAGGGTCTCATGGGCCACCATAGTGGGTGCCCACCCCACCCCTAAGAGCCAGAGGCACCTGATGGGGGGCGTGGTGAGGAGTCCCAGCGGTGCTTACCTGGGGCAGCTCCCAGGAAGCATCCGGCAGGTCCCTCTGGCTCCTGGGGGTGGGGGAGCGTAGCTAGGGGGGGAGAAGGGGAGCGAGCACTCCCCCCACTGATCACATCAAAAGTGGTGCCTTAGGAGCCGACTCCTTGGGTGCGCCGGGGCTGGAGCACCCATAGGGAATATTGGTGAGTGCAGAGCACCCACCAGCAGTTTCCCTCCCCGCCCTGCACCCGGCCCCAGCTCACCTTCGCTCCGCCTCCGCCTCCTCCCCTGAACGCACCGCTCCACTCTGCTTCTCCGTGCCCCCCTCCGCCAGCTTTCCGCAAATCAGCTGTTTGGCGGGAAGCCAGGGAGGGCTGAGAAGCAGGCCGCGGCTTCTTGCTCAGGCCGAGGGAGGCGGAGGTGAGCTAGGGCGGGGAGCAGTTCCCCTGCATGCCCCCCCCCCCGGGTTACCTGCTGCAGCACGGGCAGCCCTCCTCAAGCGTCTCCCCCCGCCCCTGGCCCCAGCTCACCTCCGCCTCCCTGGGCCTGAGTGGGAAGCCGCCGCCTGCTTCTCAGCCCGCCCTGGCTTCCCGCCCAAACAGCTGATTTGTGGGAAGCCTGCGGGGGCGGAGAAGCAGAGCAGGGAGGCACGTTCAGGGGAGGAGGCGGAAGCGGAGCGGAGGTGAGCTGGGGCCGGGGGAGGGAGCTGCCAGTGTGTGCTCTGCACCCACCAAATTTTCCCCTTGGGTGCTCCAGGGCTGGAGCACCCATGGAGTCCACGCCTAAGGCACCACTTTTGGCCGGTTAAATTTAGAAGCCCTTTTAGAACCAGTTGTCCCTCGTGGAACAACCGGTTCTAAAAGGGCTTCTAAATTTAACAACCGGTTCTAGTGAACTGGCTCCAGCTCACCACTGGGTATACTGCAAGCCTGCCAGGCTGGAACAGTTTCAGTCCCATTGGGAATCCTGCAGTGGTTGTAGGTGGTACTGCACCCTGAGTTGCATCAGTCCCAGTGGAGCTCACTTACCAGATTGCCAGCTCAGGTGATTTTATCATGAGTCTCATGATATTTGGTATTTGTCTTAAAGCCTCAGCTCCTGCAGTCAGGTGATTATGTGAGAGTCTCAGCTTTCATTTACAAAATCCAAGAAAGCAGAAAACAAACCAAGACCCCCTCTCCAACCAAACCAACTGAATCAACCAACCAATGGTAAGTTTCTAGTCCTCATGGCTGTAGAAAAAAAGCTTGAGAAGATGAACCCATGCCAGGATGGCCTGCTGTGCTGTAGAAGTATTCACCTGGGACGGGGGTGGGGCTCTTCCTCTGCTGCCCTCCCTCTGAGGTTCTGCCGGTTAGGGACAGCATTAATTCCACTGAGGGCTCCACAGAAGTGTCAGGAGATGGACTAAATCAGAGCATCCCACACTACCTACATTTGGGGCTACCCTGGCCTGGGTGAAGGCCGCTACTTTGCACTGCCACAACCTCTTCCCCCATCCTTGGATTATGTGTCCCCAGAAGGCACTACACCCTGGTCAATGCTTTCAGAAGCTGCACTTGTGCCAAACTTAGCTCCCTTCCCCAGAGGAAGGAGATGAATGAGGTTGTGTCGCAAAGAGCCAGGTGACTAAGAGCAGGCCTGCTTGGAAAATTAGACCAGCCTCTTAGTTGTTAGTTCAGAAATGGGGAGCCTGGAGTCAGGAGAGCCCTGCACGAAGAAGCATCCCCTGGGGTAGAACAGAGCCATGGTGGGCTGAGGAGGCCTGCCAGCACTGAAGCACAGCAAGTGGGGGAGGCTGAGAGTACCTTGTTTCAAGAGAGAAGAAGTTTGAGCCAGGCTAGGAAAGACCAGAGGGAAAGCAATTCAGTGTAGATATCACCTCTGCTGAAGCCAGGGATTCTCCCATCAGTGTAGGTAATATACCTCCCTGAGAGACGATACCTGGATCAGTGGAAGAATTCTTCTATTGACCTAGCGCTGTTACATGGCTTAACTATGCTGCTCAGGAGTGTCAGTTTTTCATATCCCTGACTGAAGGAGTTAAAGCAACATAATTTTCTAGTGGAGACCAAGCCTAAGACTAAGGTAGAACACTTCTGTTTTGTGTTTGTTTGGACTTTGATACTCCAGGAGGGGTGTACTTTTGTGAATAGGCCTGGTCTACATTAGAAAATTAAGTCAACTTAACTATGTTGTTCATGGGTGTGAAAAATTCACACCCCTGAGCAGTGTAGTTAAGACAACTTAACCCCCAGTGTAAACAGCGCTGATGGAAGAATTCTTCCCTTGACCTAGCTACCGTCTCTCAGGGAGGTGGGTTGCAGGGTGCAGAACTCCTCCTCTTGACGTAGGTAGTGTCTACACCAAAACACTACAACAGTGCAGCTGTTCTGCTGTAGCATTTTAAGTGTAGACAACCCCTTCCTTCAACAACTGAACTATGCTGAAGGCCATAAGAATCTTTGAGGATTAGAAGAAACTGAGGCAGGGTGACTGCAGTGCCACACCGTGCCAGGGGTGGTCATACTCTGCGACTGTACCCTGCAACCACTGTAAAGGAAAGATGTTTCTGGCCCATTATTGTTTAATAGGTTCTTCTATAAATAAATTCAAAACAGTGTGTGTAGTGTATACCATACTAGAAAATTACAAGTCAATGTCTTTAAGGGGTCATAACTCAGTGGGAGTTTCTTTTCTGCTCCAGAGTTGAGGTTTTAACACCTATTTGCATCTAGATATAAGCTTATTATTAATTATTATTATTATTTATATTCTGATAGTGGCAACAGTGTGACAGCTTCCTTCCAAATGGAGAGGAAGATGCAGACACTGTCTTAAATAATCTTTTGTTTTCATATTTTATCAAGGACTTGACAGTCATTAAATAAACCACTGAAAACGCAAGAGTAATTAGATACTATTTTCTGTCACTGGAATGTCATTGCTTTTAATTATGGTAGCACTGATCATCTAAATTGGCCTGTTCTGTAGATTTTGATGACTTCTCTAAGTGGAACCTGGCATTTAATCTTTTTTGAAAATTGCCATCACTGTTGCCACATATTGGTCATCAGGTGGGGGCTTCCTCTGGCTTCCAGGCTGTAGGAATTTCTTAATTGTAGGTATGTTGCTTATTCTTGCTTTAAAAGCCTGAAATGAGAAACAACAGAAGCCTTAAGAGTAAGAAAACAACATCCAACTACTTCATAAATAAAAACTTCACAAATTAGTTTTGAAGAAACAGAGCTCATTACATGAGTAGCAGAGCTTAAATCACCTTAATTCCACAGACTTCTATTGTTATTATTACTTAACATTTATATCATGGTAACACTTATAGGCCAACCAGATCAAGACCCCATTGTGCTTGGTGCTGTACAAACCTACAGAAAATTATTGTTCATGCTCCAAAGAGCTACTGTTGATTTACACAGTTTTAATGAGATCAGAATCAGCCCAGGAACTCCTGTTAAATAAGCAACTTGAAGTCTTTGTTCTGCACAATTCTATAGCTGCTGGTTGAGCTTTAGTAACAGAATTACCTGTAACACAGGGAACTTGGAAAGCACAGTGGGCTCTTTCTCCTCTACCATTAAAATGGCTTCAAGCAGCTGTACATCTGCCCAGCTGAATCGGTTGCCAACAAGAAATTCTTGCCCGTGTTGTTTCAAAACCTACAGAATACAAGGGAACACAGATGTTATGGATATGAAAGAGATGTATACACTGGATAAATACTGGCAACTGAGCTCATTGTTATACTTTCAAAGTATAGCAAGGTCATGGGCTTTGTAACAATCTTCTATGAAGCATCTGTGTGGGATTTTCAAAAGCACTTACGTGATTCATTGGCATCTGTGCTCCTCAATCGCTCAAGTGCTTTGGCAAATCCCACTCTCTGAATACAAAACCCTAGTATTAATAGCTGCAATAGAAAAAGTCTGAATTCTTGTACCTAGATGAGTATTTCCAGGTCACAGTAGAACCGTTCCACCCCTAGTCCAACAGCCTCTGTGCTTTTGAGGAGGACGAAAGTCTCAGGGAAGGAGAACATCAAGCTGTAGTGAGGGAAATGATCCCATAGTTGGGGTCTTTCTTCCAGATAATGTCATTGTGTTCTCTCACAATGAGGATACCCCTCTGTGGGAGGGGACCCCAGTTATTAGGAAGAAACAGGTAATAGTAATGTGGGACTTGATTATCTTAAATATAGATATTTGGGTTTGTGATGAACGGGAGAACTGCATGGTGAATTACAAAGGTTGCAGACATCTCAAGACATCTAGATAGACTTACGTGCAGTGCTGGAGAGGAGATGGTGGTTGTGGTACATGTAGGTACCAGTGACAGAGAAAGAAAGAAAAAAGGCCCGGAGGCCAAATTTAGGCTGCTAGATAAGAGATTAAAGTCTAGGATGTCCATGGTAGCATTATCTGAAATGCTCCAGTTCTACATACAGGGTCAGTTAGACAGGCAGAACTGCAGTGTCTCAAAGCATGTATGAGACAAAGGTGTTCAGATGAGGGACTTAGGTTTATTGGGATGTGGGGGACCTTTTGGGAAAGGAGGAGCCTATATAGGAAGGATGGGCTCCACCTAAACCAAAATGGAAACAGATTGCTGGCATGTAAAATTAAAAAGGTTATTGAGGAGCTTTAAACTAAGGGCTGAGGGAAAGCCAACAGGTGTGGAGGAACACGTAGTTCAGGCAGAGACATACCTTAGGGAAGGATTTATTAAAGGAGTTATTCTATAGCCTAATAAAGAGGAGAGGACAGAAACTGATAAAGTGCAGGTAGGAACTGAAGAGAAACAGTCAAATGAAAAAGAGTCCCATTCAACTACATTGCATGAAGACAGACAACTAAATATTGACAAATTTTATAAGAGCTCATGTGCAAATGCTGTAATGTAAATATTAAGATGGGTGAACTTGAGTGCCTGGTATTCAGTGAGCATATTGATATAATAGGCATCACAGAAACTTTGTGGAATGATGATAATCAATGGGACTTGGTAATACCAGGGAATGACAGAATAGGTCATGCTGGTGTGGGAGTGGCACCATATGTGAAAGAAAGTAGAGAGTAAAATATAGTAAAAATCTTAAATGACTCACACTGTACCATAGAATCTCTATGGATAGAAATTCCATGCTTGAATAATAAGACTATGGCAGTAGGAATATACTACTACTAGAGAGTCTACAAAAAAAACCCCTAAACAATAAGGAGGGATTTCAACTACCCGCATATGACAGGGTACATGTCACCTCAAGACGGGATGCAGAAAAATTTCTAGACTCCGTTAATGACTGCTTCTTATAGCAGCTACTCCTGCAACCCACAAGGGGAAAGGCAATTCCTGATTTAGTCCTAAGTGGCACACAGGATCTAGTTAAAGAGGTGAACATAGCTGAACCACTAAGTAATAGTGACCATAAAGTAATTACATTTAACATCCTTGGGGACTCAGCATGCTCAGTAACACTGGTGAAGCTGGCTGCCCTCACTCTGCCCTCCAACTATTGGCAGGCATGGGTTGTCTCTGCCAATTTTTTTAAAAGGCTCCAGAGGCGATCCTGGCAATTACTGGCTGGTACACCTAAATTCAACACCAGGAAAACTGCTTGAAACTATAGTAAAGAACCGAATAATCAGACTCAGATTAATACGATTTGGTGGGGAAGAGTCAACGTGGCTTTTGTAAAGGGAAATCACACCTCACCAATCTATTAGAATTCTTTGAGAGCGTCAACAAATATGTGGACAAGGATGATCCCATGGATATAGTACACTTGGGCTTTCAGAAAACCTTTGACAAGGTCCCTCACCAAAGGCTCTTAAGCAAAGTAAACCATCATAGGACAAGGAGAAAGGTCCTTTCATGGATCAGTAACTGGTTAAAAGATAGGCAACGAAGAGTAGGAATACATGGTCAGTTTTCACAGTTGGGAGAGGTAAATAATGGGGTTCCCCAAGCATCTGTACTGGGACCTGAGCTGTTCAACATATTCATAAATGATCTGGAAAAAAGGGGTAAACAGTGAGGTGGCAAAGTTTGCAGACAATACAAAATTACTCAAGATCGTTAAGTCCAGAGCTGACAGCAGAATGTTACAAAGGGATCTCACAAAACTGGGCGACTGGATGAAAAAATAGCAGATGAAATTCAAGGTTGATAAATGCTAAGTAATGCACATTGGAAAACATAATCGCAAATATACATGCAAAATGATGGGGTCCAAATTAGCTGTTACCACTCAAGAAAGATGTTGGTGTCATTGTGGACAGTTCTCTGAAAACATCTGCCCAATGTGTAGTAGCAGTCAAAAAAATCTAACAGAATGTTAGGAACCTTAAGAAAAGAGATAGATAATAAGACAGAAAATATCATAATGCCACTACATAAATCCACAGTAAACCCACACCTTGAATATTGTGTGTAGTTCTGGTCATCCCATCTCACAAAAGATAACTTAGAATTAAAAAAAAGTACAGAGAATGGCAACAAACATTATTAGGGGTATGGAACAGCTTCCATACAAGGAAACTCCCTTCCCATATATATCTATTGTCTCTTACTGTACGTGATCAGGGGTGCAGTTTTAAAGTAACACACTGGGATTTATCTGTGCAATTCCCATTAACTTTAATTGCAGCTGAGAGATTACAAATCATTCTGAACACTGAGCACTTGTAAGGACAGGTCTACTCCTTTTTCAGACGTCTATCTAAAATAGGGGGTGTGGTCATTCGATTCCTTTTGTTCAGTTTGGCAACAGAATATTGTTTATTGCAAACACAGGCATTCGTTCTACTGCCTCCATTGTATGTCTTCATTCAATGATATGTAATGGAATGACTATAAATTGTTGCCTCACTACCACTTACTTTTTCATAGACTGGGAAGTATCTGGTTGTGGCCCTCTCGATGATTAAGGCAAGATTCCTCTCCTGAGGTGGAGTGAAAACAAAGGTAATGATCATTCCCATGAGATCAGCTGTTCCTTCCACATACATGTCAATGCTGGAGGGGGGGGAGAGAAAAAAGCATGTTCAAATTCTTTCAGGTTTTTCTTGCAAATTAGTAAAAGCAATTTTTGTATGATCCGTTACTGTTTGTATAATCGGCTTTTGTTTTATACGATAGCACTGTTAACATTTCACTGTTGCATTCATGCCTTGCTCCCTTTTTAATGACAATGCAGAATGCAAGCAAAGTTTTTCTGGTGACTGGTTCTTCTGGTTCATTTATTTTTGCTCTTAAAATAAACCTATTGCTTATCAAAGATTCTAGGTTGAACAGCCCTGGAAGCTCAAGTCCTTTTCAGCCACAAAACCAGTGTTGTTATGTAATGGCAGCAAAACCATTTTAGTACTGTATTACAGAACAAGTTATGACTGCTCTGCCTGTATTAAAGATGTTTCACCCACAGGAAAACTGCAGATACTTGGAATTCTTTACTATTGGTGTTGCAATCCCAATTTGCTCAGCAAAATACAATACAAAACAAAAACAATAAACTACAACACTAAGGGTCCGATCCTGTTCAGACCCATTTCAGAAACAATGGTTAAAACCTTAGTGCATAACAGCTTTTTCTCACCATTTCATACTCAACTTATCATACTACAGAAGTGTTAACTGGTATAATATAGACCAGTGGTTCCCAAACTTGTTCCGCTGCTTGTGGAAGGAAAGTCCCTGGTGGGCCAGCTGGTTTGTTTACCTGCCGCGTCTGCAGGTTCGGCCGATCGCGGCTCCCAGTGGCCGTGGTTCGCTGCTCCAGGCCAATGGGGGCTGCAGGAAGCGGCGCGGGCCGAGGGACATACTGGCCGCCGCTTCCAGCAGCTCCCATTGGCCTGGAGCAGCAAACCACGGCCACTGGGAGCCGCGATCGGCCGAACCTGTGGACGCGGCAGGTAAACAAACCGGCTGGCCCACCAGGGGCTTTCCCTCCACAAGCGGCGGAACAAGTTTGGGAACCACTGCTATAGATATTCATTGTAGTTTATTAAGCAAAAAGGGGTGTTACAGTATAATGCTCTCTCTTTCAGATCCTTCCCGTAGAGGTTGTACTTGGCAGCTATGTAGCTGAGAATGGCTCTGGTCTGCACCATCTTCATCCCATCAATTTCCACCAATGGTACTTGGTCAAACAGCAGGGCTCCATCTTTCGAAAGGAAAATACAAGAAGTATAATGAACAAGAGTATTTGTGGCACCTTAGAGACTAACAAATGTATTTGAGCATTAGCTTTCGTGGGCTACAGCCCACTTCATCAGATGCATAGAATAGAACATATAATAAGAAGATATAGATATATATAGATATATATATACGCATACAGAGAACATGAACTTTTTCCTTTTCCTACTCCCTTCCTTTCTCCCTGCCCCTAATCCTCAATAAAAGAGCTGCAGTACATGTTCTGTGCACCACACTTTAGGAGAGATGTGGACAAATTGAAGAAAGTCCAGAGGAGAGCAACAAAAAATGATCAAAGGTTTAGAAAACCTGACCTATAAGGAAAGTTTAAAAAAAATAAATTGGCATGTTAAGTCTTGTGAAAAGAAGACTGAGTGGGGAGCTGATAACAACCTTCCCATGTGTTATAAAGATGACCGTGATCAATTATTCTGCGCAAGGGAGATTAGGTTAAATGTTAGGAAAAAGTTTCTAATTATAAAGGTCTTTAAGCTCTGAAATAGGCTTCCAAGAGAGGCTGTGGAATCTTTGTCATTCCACGTTTTTAAGTACAGTACAGGTTAGACAAGCACCTGTTAAGGATGGTCTAGGTTTACTTGGCCCTGCCTCAGCGCAGAGCCTGGGCTAGATGACCTCTTGAGGTCCCTTCCAGCCCTACATTTCTATGATTCTATATAGCTAACAAAGATGGACCAATTCTTCATCAGATTCATCTGCTTGTATGTTGTCTCTCCAATCCACTACTCTTCATTTGTTTGTGTATTTAGATTGTAAGCCTCTGAAGGCACGGATGACTTCCTTTATGTTTGTACAACACCCAGCACAATGGGCTCCCTACCTGAATTAGGGCCTTTGGGTGCTCCCATAATATAGAGATTTAATAAAAATAAACAGGGGCATGATCCTGGGAGATGCTGAGCTCCCTCAACATCGACTGGCTCCAATGGAAGTTTGGATGATTAGCACCTTGCAGGCATTACTTGGCACCAGACAGGATTGGGTGGTCAAGGTTAGTGATTTATTAATTTAATACATGATGTAAACGGAATTAAATGTGTCCACACAGCGGTTTACACTGGTTTAACTAAACTGATATAAAACCAATTTTAGCTAAACTGGTGCCACTTTGGGTGTAGAAAAGCCCCAGTCTGCAGTCTTACCTTTTATTAACTTTTGATACTGTTCTCTTGTTTCCAAAAATTCTTCTTCAAACTGCAAAAGGAAAGATGAAATAGATTAGTTACATTGTTATATTTCAGGCATCTTCTTTTAGGAAGCAACCCTGTCACAACAATGAGCCAAAAGGCAGAGGTCATACACCAGCATAACAAAATAAATCATGGCTAATCCTGAATCAGTCCAAACAAGAGCACCCCTTTCAGTCCCTCAGGAGCAACTGGATTTCTTCATAAATTATGGACTAACCTCCACCCCAGCTGCTGCCAACAGCCACCGTATTGATTCCATGCGTCCTCTTCCATTGGGGTAGGTAAGTTTGGGTTTCCCAGACATGCTTCCTTGCTTCTGCTTCCCTGACAAATATCAAGCAAAGGAAAATGTTTCTGAACAAAAATGAGTTTTTGCTACAATGGAATGTTTACAGCACAATGAGGATTCAGGCCTCTGCTGCTGCACTGAACACTTTACTTAGGATATGTCTATACTACAAGTCCTACAGCTGCAGTAGTATAGCTATGCTGCAGTAGCGTGTACACTTAGCCCTGGTCTACACTACAAGTTTAGGTCGAATTTAGCAGCGTTAGATCAATTTAACCCTGCACCCGTCCACACAATGAAGCCATTTTTGTCGACTTAAAGGGCTCTTAAAATCGATTTCTGTACCCCTCCCCGACGAGGGGATTAGTGCTGAAATCGACATCGCCGGGTAGAATTTGGGGGTAGCGTGGACGCAATTCGACGGTATTGGCCTCCGGGAACTATCCCAGAGTGCTCCATTGTGACCGCTCTGGACAGCACTCTCAACTCGGATGCACTGGCCAGGTAGACAGGAAAAGGCCCGTGAACTTTTGAATTTCATTTCCTGTTTGGCCAGTGTGGCAAGCTGATCAGCATAGGTGACCATGCAGAGCTCATCAGCACAGGTGACCATAGAGTCCCAGATTCACAAAAGAGCTCCAGCATGGACCAAACAGGAGGTACTGGATCTGATCACTGTATGGGGAGACGAATCCGTGCTATCAGAACTCCATTCCAAAAGACGAAATGCCAAAATATTTGAAAAAAAATCTCCAAGGGCATGAAGGACAGAAGCTATCATAGGGACCCGCAGCAGTGCCGCGTGAAACTTGAGCTCAGGCAAGCCTACCAAAAAACCCAAGTGCCGCTTTGGGTCAGACCCCCAGACATGCTGCTTCTATGATGAGCTGCATGCAATTCTAGGGGGTGCCCCTACAACTACCCCATCCATGTACGTGGACTCCTGCAAGGGAGTCTCACGCAACAGGGATGAGGATTTTGGGGATGAAGAAGATGAGGAGGAGGAGGAGGTTGAAGATAGCACACAGCAGGCAAGCGGAGAAAGCGTTCTCCCCGACAGCCAGGAACTATTTATCACCCTGGAGACAGTACCCTCCCAACCCGGGCTCCCGGACCTTGAAGGCGGAGAAGGCACCTCTGGTGAGTGTACCTTTGTAAATATAATACATGCTTTAAAAGCAAGCGTGTTTAATGATTACTTTGCCCTGAAAACTTGGGATGATTTTGTGGCCAGTACAGCTACTGGAAAAGTCTGTTAACATGTCTGGGGATGGAGCAGAAATCCTCTAGGGACATCTCCACGAAGCTGGCCTAGAGGTACTCCCAAAGCCTTTGCAAAAGGTTGCTGGGGAGGGCAGCCTTATTGCATCCTCCATGGTAGGACACTTTACCACACCAGGCCAGTAGCACATAGTCTGGAATCATTGCATAAGAAAACATGGCAGCGTATGGTCCCAGTGTTTGCTGGCATTCAAGCAACATCCGTTCTTTATCTCTCTGTGTTATCCTCAGGAGAGTGATATCATTCATGGTCACCTGGTTGAAATAGGGGAATTTTATTAAGGGGACATTCAGAGGTGGCCGTTCCTGCTGGGCTGTTTGCCTGTGGCTGAAAAGAAATCATCCCTGCTGTTAGCCATGTGGTGTGGGGAGGGGTGAAACAATCGTCCCAGAGAATTGGGTGTGAGGGGGGGTTTACTTGGGTTTGTGCTGCAGCCCCTCCTTTTAAATGGCCAACCCAAAGGGTGCTTGGTATGGGAAATGGGGGCGCTGCTGTTTGAAACCATTCCCACGTTATGAAGGTTAAAGAAGCCAAAACACTGTGGCTTTCCATGGTTGCCTGCAAGCTGAAGTCTGTTGCCCGGCCCTGCATGTGTGATCTCTCACACCAAACCGGCAGGCCCTCAATATAAGAGGCAAAATGTGACCTTATAAAGAAAGCACATGTTCTATGTAATGTTAACAGCTTGGTTCACCATGAAAGAGCCTACCCATTGTTCTCAAAAATGTGTCTTTTTAAATACTACTCTCCCTTTTTTCCCTCCCGCAGCTGCAAATGTTTCAACGCTCCCCCTATCATCTCCGTCCCAGAGGCTAGCGCAGATAAGAAGGCGAAAGAAAACGCACTTGCGATGAAATGTTCTCTGAGCTCATGCAGTCCTCCCACACTGAAAGAGCCCAGCAGAATGCGTGGAGCAAACAATGTCAGAGTCCAGGAAAGCACAAAATGAACACGAGGACAGGTGGCGGGACCAACAGGAGAGGTGGTGGGATCAAGAGGCGCTTAGTGAGGACACACAATCGACTGTATAAAATCGCTTCCTAAAAAAATCGACTTCTATAAATTTGACCTAATTTTGTAGTGTAGACATACCCTGACTAAAGTGACCATCGCTGAAGTATATCGACCCCCTCAAGAGGTGGTAACTAGGTTGACTGAAGAATTCTCAATGCTTACACCTTCTGGAATGGTTCCTCCAAGCTTGGTGGGCTTTCTGATGGGTTCCTGTTTGGAAACCTCTGCTCTGAAAAGCATAAGGCACTCTAGGACACAAACAGGGATAGAGAAAGTGGGGGCCTGAGCATGTTCGATGGTGTTCCTCTGAGGCCCATCCACTCACTCCTGTAGGATAGACCCTCAAAAACACCAACAGGGAAACAAAAAAAGCCTCATATATTTTTCCTCCCTGAGGATGTACATACTGTTTAAAGCGTGCTTGATCAAAACTTGACTTAGAAATCATGCAAATTGACAATCACCCTTTAAACAATTCTAAGAATCAAATCATTTAAGCTTTCTGTCTTGGTACGAAGACTATATTCACAGTAAACATAACGCAGAAATAATCATTTCCTCTTTATTAAAGCAAATAACTAATTGTGGCAGCTCATGGCATTTTATCCAGAAGAAAGATATTGTACAAATTTGTAGTTATTTGGATGTAAATAATGTTTAGTGCACACTGTCAGTGTTTGCTGTCTGTACAGCTTGCAACACCCAATACTCCCTGATATGTTATCACACTTAATGAATACTTTTTACCCTTTATATTATGTCAACACACATTGCAACAACACACAATGTGCAGAAACTTATAGTAACTAAAGCTCTTCCATTAACTATGACAGCTAAAGATCTCATAAGTGCTTTTAAACCAAAATTATGGAATAAAGACTTTTCTATTCAGATCCCCTGTTGTAATCTAGTTTCTACATCAATTATGTGAAGTGCAGTCCTCACAAAGATTGTGCATTGTACACGTAAACAGAACAAATGGACTGAAAAGCTGTAGGTATTATTTAACATGGCCAACTAATAACAAATAATATGGCACTGAATATGACCGGAGTAATATCAAACCCAGATATCCAAATTCTGCTCTCTGTTACACCTTTGTAGATTCATAATAACTCCATCAACTTTAATCAACTGTATTTAAACTAGTGATATAGAAAGCAAAATGTACAGTCCACATTTTGGGTGGAAAGTTTCATGTGTGTTTTATTGTCAACTAAGATGAAAATGGTGCATGTGTCAGAACGCCACAGCCAGGAGTTGTGTGAGTTACACGTGGCAATGTACAAAATGATAGAAAATGTTTTAAATACTTTTGTCTAATCTCCACATTTCCCCTCAAGCAGTCTGTTTTCTATCATGAGCTCTAGGGGTGCGTCCTTACTGGATTTTCTGGAGCAGCCACTTCACTATACAAGAATCAGGGAACAAAGTTAAGTCTTTCAAAAGCAACATTGCCTGCATTCAATATAAAGCAGCAGAAGTTTTTACTTTCATCCACCACTCAGGAGGGAGACAGGTTTTCACTATTCTTTGATCAGCCACTGTAGTTCAGAGCAGAGCACAGCATGCTGTATCAGCCAGTTTTCATGATCAGATCCATAGGAAATCGGCTCTAAGTTCCAGGCTTTCATTGCAATTCAGAACTTTACTCTTTCTCTTGGCTTTCTCTCTTTCTCCTGGCTGGGATGATTTAACGGGGAATTGGTCCTGCTTCGAGCAGGGGGTTGGACTAGATGACCTTCTGGGGTCCCTTCCAACCCTGATATTCTATGATTCTATGATTCTTGCTTTCTCCCTCCCCTCTCCTTTGGCTTTTTGCTCTCACTGTTTGCCCTCACTTTACAACATGCCTTATTCAAGACTGAATTAACTTTCTGGATTAATTTCCTATTTAAATGGTTCCTTTCTCCCTTCTTTTGTCCTCCTGTATAGCAATCAAACACCACTTGAACTGCCTTTGATGCAGGAGGCTAAATATTGTAAAGATTTTACATTAGCACCAACAACAGTAATGCTAAGGTGTTTGAAAGTAGCTTCATTGAACCAGCAGGTCAAACAGTTGAAAGTTAAACAAATTTCTTTTTATGTGAGTGAGTCTCAGTACTCACCTTCACGTCCTGACCCAGGCCGAGTTCTTCTCCTCCTTAACTGGGAACAGAAGTTGTCTCTTCAGGTTCTGAGAGTACGGAGCTTCTCCAAACTCCTCCCCTCATGGGTAGTCACACGCATACCTCATAGGAAAGAAAAGCTCCCCACTTCCTAAAGAGACCCCCACAAAAATAAAAGTTACAGTGCCATTTTAAAATGTGGCTGTACCTACTACTGTTATAAAATTACTATGAGTGAGAGAGAAAAATACCTTTCTCTCTGCTTTTCAGTTTGTTTTTTTGACTATACATAGAGTGCTGTCAGCTTCCTGGTTACATAACTACTCAGTATCTCCTGTTGTTTGGGTGGGTCTTTCACACAGCAGAGGAAAAACATTCAGAAAAACAGAGAATATATTACATTTGAATTGACTATAGTTCAAGTTGATGGTGATACTATTTAACAAATGAAACCAGTGTGTTCTGCCCCTAATCTGACTTTTCAGCCGTAGTTCAGGTTTGTCCTCTCACTGCTGCAATGTACAGGAAAGACACCTAAAATGTAGGACAACATGGGTCTGATTTTTAAAATCAGATTGCCAGAGCCTGACATTCACACATGCAGTTATCTGATTTGCATATGCATTCATGGTACTTGGACATGAAAAATAGATATGCAATTTCTGCCACAATTGGGCTTCATATTTGTAATTATTAATGCCTATTTTACAACTTTTAAGATGAGCCAGAGATGAGAAAAAATCAATTTGCCTGGGGTCCTACCCACAGTTTCCATACAATACAATTTTTTTGGCTTTGTTGCTTGCATTTAAGGTGAAATGGTCAAATCTGGACATCAAACTGGATGGGTAGATAGGTGGTCTAGCTTCTAGCAGCTAGAGAACTGAACTGGGACTTGGGCAACCAAGCTGCAATTCCCATTTCTGCCACAGACTCTCTGCCTGACCTTGGGGAAGTCACTTCTTCTCTGCTCTTGTGTCAGATACTAATACAACTGGCCACAGAAGCAGTTTACACGTACTAGGGCTATATCTATAGCAGGAGTGCTTTGCTGTTATAAATATATTGGGATACTATACTGGCTTCTGATGTGCACACAGTTATAGTGGCAAAGCTGTGCTTTATACCAATATAGTAAAGCTACCACCACAAGTGAAACAAGTTATACTGGTAAAAGCACAGTTTTGCCAGTATAGCTTTGTCTACACTAAGGACTCCTGCCTGCATGGCTATATTGGTCAGGACTCACACTTTTTCACACCCCTGACTGACATAGCTATGTTGGCAGCGGTTTCTGGTCTACACATGGCTTCAGAAAGCCACCCATGGATGTCCTCTCCCAGCAAAGGTACCCAGATAGGCGCGCTGGAACAGGGAGGGCCAGGGGACCATGGTCCCTCCACTTTTTACCGGGCCGTAAGGGCGAGTGATGGGGGGAGAGGGTGTGAGTGGAGGGGAGCAGGGTCTTGAGGGGGAAGAGGCAGCACTGGGACGGGTCCTTGCGGGAAGAGGCGGTGCAGTACAAGGGCAGGGGAGAGGGGTGGGGCTTGGGGAAATGGGGTGGTGCAGGGGCAGGGGCTTGAGGGGCAGTGCAGCATAGGGCCACAGTTTGTGCACCAGTGGCTCCCCCGACTTTTAGGGCACCTAAAAGTGCCGCTCCTGTACCAAGAGCAGTTGAGGTGCACGTGGAAATAAGGAAGAACCTCAAAAAGTGAATAAAAATACAGACAGCAGAAAGGGGAAACTGCAGGGGTGGGAAATAAGTTGAAGGAAAAGTCAATGGAAGAAACGAGGGAAAGAAAGAAACAGAGAAAACAGAGACATGATAACTGTGCCAGGCTGTGTCTTTAGGGGAATGGGGAGAGAAAGAAACTTTCTAATTCATTGCAAAGGGCAACACCCCCTGCTCTCTAGCTTTGACATTGCAGTCAGCAGAAATCTTCAGTGATTCCGTTCCCATTTCCTCTTTGTAGTTATTAACTATTTTAACTAACACTTGCTTCAATGGCAGTCTCTGAGACAGCCCCCAGTTATCTTCTCTGCACCTTGGGAGCAGCTGCTCACTATTCCTCTTTGATTCCTCCTGCTTAGTCATTTTTCATTCTAAAACAAGACTTTGCCATCTGCTCTGTAGTTATTTATGTTCCATCACAGCTTTGTAGGAGAGAACTTGCAAAGTTTTACAAATAGCCGAATATGCAATGTCCACCAGGTCACCATTACCTGTTAGTTTACTAATGTTTTCCACAAATCTCTACAGCAGAGAAGGAAACAAGTTTTTCTTATCTAATGTGAATTAACGCATAGATTTCCTGTGAATTTTTTTTTATTGTTTTTAAAGTCAACTTTGCCTAAAACTCAAGATAAACAGAATAAGATTTATTGACAAGTCCATTTCCTCTGTTACATCCTCAATTCAACTCCCACTGAAGTTGAAAAGGATTTTCATTGACTTCAATGGGAATAAGATAGGCCTCTTACTAAGTGCATATTTCAACATTGCTCTATCTTCACACACACGAAATGTTTCCCCCTTTCTTTAAGCCAATTTTTATCTAAATCTGTCATCATAAAGAAGTTACACTGAAACAAGAAGCATGAGGAAACGTTATTTATTGAAATCTGAATGCACTCTCCCATTTTTAAGATATTGCTTATTTACTGACAGGTTTCAGAGTAACAGCCGTGTTAGTCTGTCTTCACAAAAAGAAAAGGAGTACTTGTGGCACCTTAGAGACTAACCCATTTATTTGAGCATGAGCTTTCCTGAGCTACAGCTCACTTCATCGGATGCATACCGTGGAAACTGCAGAAGACATTATATACACACAGAGACCATGAAACAATACCTCCTCCCACCCCACTGTCCTGCTGGTAATAGCTTATCTAAAGTGATCATCAAGTTGGGCCATTTCCAGCACAAATCCAGGTTTTCTCACCCTCCACCCCCCCACACACACACACACAAACTCACTCTCCTGCTGGTAATAGCCCATCCAAAGTGACAACTCTCTTCACAATGTGCATGATAATCAAGGTGGGCCATTTCCTGCACAAATCCAGGTTCTCTCACCCCCTCACCGCCCTCCATGCCATCATGTGCCAGCAATGCCCCTCTGCCATTTACATTGGTCAAACTGGACAGTCTCTACATAAAAGAATAAATGGACACAAATCAGATGTCAAGAATTATAACATTCATAAACCAGTCGGAGAACACTTCAATCTCTCTGGTCACGCAATCACAGACATGAAGGTCGCTATTTTACAACAAAAAAACTTCAAATCCAGACTCCAGCGAGAAACTGCTGAATTGGAATTCATTTGCAAATTGGATACTATTAATTTAGGCTTAAATAGAGACTGGGAGTGGCACCCCCCCCAGACGTTCTGGTTAAACTTGGATTTAAACTTGGAGAGTGGTCAGTTTGGATGAGCTATTGCCAGCAGGAGAGTGAGTTTGTGTGTGTGTGTGTTCCCCCCGGGGGGGGGGGGGGGGGTGAGAAAGCCTGGATTTCTGCTGGAAATGGCCCAATTTGATGATCACTTTAGATAAGCTTTTACCAGCAGGAGAGTGAGTTTGTGTGTGTATGGGGGTTGGGGGGTGAGAAAACCTGGATTTGTGCAGGAAATGGCCCACCTTGATTATCATGCACATTGTAGGGAGAGTGGTCACTTTGGATAAGCTATTACCAGCAGGAGAGTGAGTTTGTGTGTGTGGTTTTTGGAGGGGGGTGAGGGAGTGAGAGAACCTGGATTTGTGCAGGAAATGGCCCACCTTGATTATCATACACATTGTGAAGAGAGTGGTCACTTTGGATGGGCTATTACCAGCAGGAGAGTGAGTTTGTGTGTGGGGGGGGCGGAGGGTGAGAAAACCTGGATTTGTGCTGGAAATGGCCCAACTTGATGATCACTTTAGATAAGCTATTACCAGCAGGACAGTGGGGTGGGAGGAGGTATTGTTTCATGGTCTCTGTGTGTATATAATGCCTTCTGCAGTTTCCACGGTATGCATCCGATGAAGTGAGCTGTAGCTCACGAAAGCTCATGCTCAAATAAATTGGTTAGTCTCTAAGGTGCCACAAGTACTCCTTTTCTTATTTACTGAGTTGTAATTTTGTTCAAAATGATTTCTACGGTATGTTGTTTCAAACAGTATTTGTAGATCATGTTCTATTCATGGCTTTATCTTTCTGGCATGTTCACATAACAGTCTAAAAAAAATTATGATTTACCTTCACATGATCCTTGCATCAGTTAACATGGTATTTTTATTGTATGCTCAGCACCGTACAAAATGCAAATTACAGTCTTTTTAGCAAACAGCAGGGAACCTCTTTCACTACAAGACTCTATGTCTCTATCCTCAGAGCTGGAAGGAACTTTATCTAGGGGTAGCCATTAGCAAAGTGCATTTCAAAGGGTGACTGGACTATAAAAGTTAGGGGCAAAACACCCAAAGTATTCTATCTTTTTTTCTCTTTTCTGAATTGTTTGGCAACTCCGTTTAAAGTAGCTAACTGTTGTATATTGACCCCTTACAGGGAAAACAGACCTCTAATATCTGAACTCTCAGGAGAGCAGAACACAGGTTTTGGGGAAAATCTGGGACTAGGAGTGTGTTGGGGTTACTCCACAGGTAGTAACCCAGGCTGTTGGAAGCCAGAGTTTGACTGGAGTGTTGCTTGCTGGCTGCAGCTATACACACACTCAGGGTGTGACATGCATGCTGTTTGGCTGTTTGTGAAGGGCCCAAATTGAGAGGTAAAGCAGCAAAGCATTGTGAGGCACCCACAGTTGCAGGGCAGGTGGTAACACAACCCCTCCCTGGTTTGGATTGTACCCCAGAATATGACAATAGCCTATCTAGTTTGTGTGAATACTTCTGAGACACAAAGGGTGAGTCTACACTACAAAATTAAGTCAAGCTAAGTCAACTTACAGCCACCGCAGTAATTAAACTGCATTTGCATGTCCACACTATGCTCCTTGTGTCAGCGGTGCACGTCCTCACCAGGAGCATTTGCACCAATTTAACTGTCAGTGTGGAGCATTGTGGGTCAGCTTCTGAAAAGCAGCAACAGTTACAAATTCTGATTCAGACTGATGACTAATTCAAATCAAGTATAAGACTTTGTTATATAAAAACCATCAGCACACTGGTTCCTTTAAGCTATCTTTGGATAGGAGGCTTACGTTGCATTGCCTCTCATTGGGTTGGTACAAATGAATTTAACTGATCATACTTTTCATTGCCTTAAATATAATATTTTTCTCAGAATACCTAGGTATATAATCTGAAAATAGACACACTGGGATTGAGCATGGCTCCACATCAAATCAGTCACATTTGAGAGGTTAAACTCTTACTGTTTGCCCCAATTTATTCTTTTTGAGGTCCCAATCCTGCAGGTGACCTGACTTTCAGAGAGTCCCATTAAAATCAAATTAGGCTCTAACTGCAGATGCTTCAGTAGGAACAGGGTCTACAGAACTTGTACAATAATTACATTTCATTTTAAAGCCCAGATTAGTGGCCAGAAAATTGTTTATTACAGTTACAAGTTCACGAGTTTTCCTTTCAGCATTTTGTGCTGACTGTAAATTGTTCCTTCACTGCCACATACCTTTTCATAAACTGGGAAGTATCTGGTTGTGGCCCTCTCATTGTTTAAAGCAAGATTCTTCTCCTTTTCCTTGGGGGGTAATTTATGGTGAACCCTGATCACATCCATCAGATCTCTTGTTCTTTCCACATACATGTCAGTCCTGTAGAAAATAGTGACGCCCTAATCATTTCACCTTTTCTTTACAATTTAGAAAAATGATTGTTTTTTAGAGAGTTGAATTTTGTGTTACCAGGATTGTTTTTAACTACAGTATGAATTGATCTTTTAGAAAGGTTAATGATCTGTAAATATCTGTCTTTCAAAACAAAACAAAACATGCTCAACAGCAATGCCGAGGTTTCCTCTCTGAAGTGACCCTATCAACACAATCTTTAGCTGCATTACTGTTTTAGCTGAACACTGAGATCTCCCAAGTCCGCCACCAAGTCGCGCACAGAGAAGTAACCTAACTCTAAGGGCCAAATCCATCCTCCCATTCTTAGTAGCCTGGCTGTCCACAGAGAAGATGCACGTGGATCCTTTCCACCCCATGCTCTGCAACCATGCAGGCCCTAATGTGTCTCCTTTGCAGGGGAGGGGCAAAAGGACAAATGGATTGGATCAAAGCACATTGTCTGACCCCAGCCCTGCACTTCCCCTTCCTGGCTCCAGTTACTTGTAGCAGAAAGCTGCCATAGAAGTAGGAAAGCAAGCATGGGGTTAGGTCTATGCCCAAACAACTGATCCTGAGTAACAGAATACTGAGAGAGGACTGTACTCATTCTCTCTGTGTCAAAGATTAAATGTTTGATTCTCTTCTATCAAAGTCAGTGGGAGTGTTGCTGTTCATGTCAACGGGGCAGGATTGGGCCTAAAGTGAATGCACAAGAGACAAACACGCTAAGAAATAATTATTCAGATTAGAATTTCAAAGGCATATAGAACAAACAATTCCCATTCTGATCACCACCCCAGGGCAGGACTCCCTTATATCAACACTGACTGCTGAAGCTGTGGCAGGGATTATCTGAACAAGTAAATTATTTCCTGGGCAAAGTTAATGGAGAGACAGGCTAAAGTAAAGGGTTTGGCTCAAGGGTACAGTAATCTGAGTAATTTGATACAAGGTTGCAACAGTGGAGAGCCTCCTAGTTTAGGAACACCCAAATGGGCGTAGGAATTACATTGAACCTGCTCTTAAAGGCTGCAAGAGAAAGTGGCGTTCTTTCTCTTTGTCTCTTGCTGTGAGAACAGCTTTTGCTTCTGTTCACACTCTTGGGTTTCAGTTCCAGGCACAGGATTCAGGGCTGGATCCCGAACAGCACGGATGAGGAGTTTTGCAGGTAGATGTGCAAGACAACAGAACCTGAGACTGCAGAATTGAGAGCCTTACTGTGTAGCCACTAAGTGACTCCTGCCTAAGTAAGAGGGCTAAGGAGGGGATTCTGCAGCTAAGTGCCTCGTTTGCATACCAAGTGTCACCCTAACCCTGTCCTGTTAATTAATGCAGTGAGAACACAAGAGGTTTGAGATTCGCTGCCCAGTGTAAAGGACACCCTGTAGCATTTAGCTTTCCTTGTGTTCACTTCCCACCTCTGCTTACACTTGCACTAGAGCACAATCACCATGTGAAGGAAGTTATTGTTATTTCCTCTCACCTCTCTACTGTCAGTAGTTATAGTTTATCCCTGCTCACTTGCTCATCTGCCTTTGAGCACGAGGGGAAATATTTTGTTGGTTTTGCCCCATCTGTACTTAAAAATGTGTGTTAACATATGGATTTTAAAAACAAATATTTAACATGTTTTCAGCTGACAGTTTTATTTCCAATATGCATAGGGCATAATTTGCTTAAAGTGGTTTTGAAATCATTCTGACAACTAAATAGATGCATGTAACATCTCAGACCTGGGGCTGCAGCCTAAGACTGTGGATTTTAAACTACGTACCTTTCTTTTTTCAAACTGATCTTTTATGCATATCTCTGTGCTTCAACCATTAACAGTCACTCACTTCTGTTGTCACATTTGTAAAGAAATATAGCTTATATTTGTAGTAGTTCCCTGCGCCTGTCTAATTTTAGATTTTTTCTTATATGAACTCATGCAATCTCATTTCTCACTCATTACAATTGCAAAGCATTTGGTTTCTCTTACAATAATTGTTCTGTGGTAACCTTTTTTCTCTCCTTTCTAATCAAAGTGCATACTGTAAGTGTATTTCTATCAAGCGAGGAGCAATATATGCAGGCACTTTGGGCTGGCATTGTCAGCTCTCACAAGCTAAGTCAGATCTAGCCTGGTTAGTATTTGCATGGGATACCTCCAAGGAAAACTTAAGGTGCCCCACAAAGTGGTGTTGGTTACTTAGGCCCTAATCATGCAAGCTACTTTGCATGGGCAAACCATGTGCCGAGCTGTTCAAATCAGCAAGGTTCCACATGGATGCAACTTGCAAATCAAGCCAAAGTAGGTAGATTCTTCCTCCAGATTCATCACTGAGCCACTTCCCAACACTGAGCTACTGCAGGAGTCATCTTTCAAACAGGATACATAGCCTGGTATTGAAACATTGGGATTTTCACAGAGCCTAAAGAAGCTAAGTGCCCAGATCCCATTGAAATTAAGTAGAATTGGGCACGTAACTCTTTTACATACCTTTGAAAATCTCAGCCATACTTATTAGAGATCTCCTGGCACAAAAATAAGGGCATTCACCCAATGACCTGACCAAATCTAGGTAACTGCATTCTGAATTCTCTAAATTCTCCAAGCATTCTTCCATTCCTGCCCTAAACTGTTCTGCACTGGAAACTGCTTTGGAATGGAAGCCTATATATTGGTGTAAGCTATTAATACTGTACATTGCTCTCTCCTTCCATAGAGGTTGTGTTTCCCTGCTATGTAGCTGAGAATGGCTCTGGTCTACACCATCTTCATCCCATCAATTTCCACCATGGGCACTTGTTGAAATAGCAGGGCCCCATCTGAGAAAGGAAAAATAATGTCAAGACACTGAGTTCCCATAACTGTCATATCATTGCACTGGAACCCGAGTAGCTGACTGGAGCCTGGTGCTGTTCTCCACATAAGTCAATGGGATGTGTGACACAGCTCGTTCAGTGTGAGCAGCATTGGCTGCTAATATTTCTGCATTTGAGAGACACTGAAATTCTACTGTGCTAAGCAGGTGTATATAATAAAATGTTGCCACTTATTGCACAAAAGATTAAGTGTGGTTGAACAGTAATTGTTTAGAACAATTCTAAATTGCTTAGAAAAAGAACGTGTAACATTTATATTAAGGATGCATAAATAGTTTACAGAGGATTAGAAGATGTTCTTAGCATGTTGCAGATATAAGAACATAAGTACAGCCATGCTGAGTCAGACTAGTTGTCCATCTAGTCCAGTGTCTTGAATTCCAACAGTAGCCAGTACCAGAGCTTCATGGGGAATGAACAGAACAGGGCAGTAGGACTGATCCGTCCAGTCATTCCCTTCTGGCTTCTGGCAGTCAGAGGTTTAGGGTCACTCCGAGCATGGGGTTGCTTCCCCAACCACATTGGCTATTAGCCACTGATGGAGACGATCCTCCATGAACTTATCTAGTTCTTTTTGAACGCTGGTATACATTTGGCCCTCACAACTTCCCATGGCAATGAGCTAAATGTGTTATAGATGAGTAATGTCTGTGACAGATGGCTATAATCACATCAGCAGAAGGTTTTATAGCTAGCCATAAGCAACATATCGACCTGTTGAATTTTATAATAACAGGGTAAGCACTAATGATAAATTATTCAAAAGTGTTAGAGCTGAGAGTTGCTTTCTACAGCTATACCCTAAATCAGTGCACCTGCTGTACCTGCTAACATACCTCCTCTCCTCTCTGACTTTTCACTAGTTTTAACCAGTTCTAGTCTAAAGTTTCTCCAAAAAATCTGGACATTTCTAAATGTGGGCCATTCTAACTTGTGACGGTCCCTTATGGATCATACATCAGCTAGGAATATCCACAGTGCAAAGTGCTCTCTTCTCAACTTCTGGTATCCCCTTCGTCACGGTTACCAGGATAGCTGCACTGCTGTCCCTTCTTGGGGGTCTCCCTGAGTACAGCCTGCACAGGTGTCAGGCTTCAGGTCTCTGTCTCTCCTGTGGTGGAATTCTGCAATTTGCCCACTCTCTGACCAGGACCTGGGTTACAGCCCCCTAGGAGAGTGAGTTTGTGTGTGTATGGGGGTGGGGGGAATGTGAGAAAACCTGGATTTGTGCAGGAAATAGCCCAACTTGATTGTCATGCACATTGTGTAAAGAGTTGTCACTTTGGATGGGCTATCACCAGCAGGAGAGTGAATTTGTGTGGGGGGGTGGAGGGTGAGAAAACCTGGATTTGTGCTGGAAATGGCTCACCTGATGATCACTTTAGATAAGCTATTACCAGCAGGACAGTGGGGTGGGAGGAGGTATTGTTTCATATTCTCTGTGTATATATAAAGTCTGCTGCAGTTTCCACGGTATGCATCCGATGAAGTGAGCTGTAGCTCACGAAAGCTTATGCTCAAATAAATTGGTTAGTCTCTAAGGTGCCACAAGTACTCCTTTTCTTTTTGCGAATACAGACTAACACGACTGTTACTCTGAAACTAGGTACTGACTGTGACTACTTCAACAGATCCACCTGGGGTTGAACCCTGCCATAGTATCCCCTTTGGAAGCTTGTAACAGCAACTGATTAAAGTGACTAAAAAGAGCTTCTTCAGAACAAAGCATGATTTATTCATTCCTCAAAGGTACAAACCATTTAGACAAAGTGTAGCAACAGTAACAGGCTTACACACATGGCTGTTACTTACATCCTTTCAAGTTCCCGTTAGCTCAGCTTGCTCCATCCCTGGCAAGGAGCAGCCACCTATCCTGCTGTCTCTCTCTGTCTGTCTTCCCAGCCCATCATTTTATCTTAGTTTACTTCAGAATCCCCTCCCTGTTCTAGGGTCTTGGAAGGGTTAAGTCTCCTTGTACCGCAAGCCTTGAAACATCCGAGCCTCGAAACAACCTTCTTACAGTCTCCTTTGATTTAACTCTATGCATTCAGGCAGGCAGCAATACAATACTGAATAGGGAAACTGAGTCACATGTAATAGTCATAAAAAGTAATACAGACATTTTCCCAGTTAGTCATATCCCCTGTGCCAGAAGCTGAGTGTAGTGAGGCAGAGGAGTGGGTTACACTGACTTTATGCCCACTGCCCCATGCCAGAAAATCCCTAGCAGAGCACCTGCAGGTTGTTTCTACTCCCACTGAGTGAAGGGGGCTGGAGGCCTCCCCCAAGTACCAAACGCATGGCCACTTGACCTTTTTGATATCTGTTCAGGCCTAAAGCTGAAAAGCCTGGACACTGCTTTACAATATAACCTACAAATGCTGAGGTGGTGGAATCTCCATCCTTAGAGGTTTTTAAGGCCCAGCTTGACAAAGCCCTCATTGGGATGATTTAGTTGAGTTGGTCCTGTTTTGAGCAGGGGGTTGGACTAGATGCCCGCCTGAGGTCTCTTCCAACCCTAATCTTCTCTGATTCTATGGTAAAAAAAAAAAAATCTGGTAGTCACTCAAGACTCAGTCTTCAGCCTCACCCTGTAGTAGCTTTTCATATTCTCTTGTTTCCAAAAATTCTTCTTCAAACTGGAAAGAGAGCAATAAAAACAAGATAGCTGAACTATGTATCAGGAATTATGAATCAGGAGATATCTGAGGGCTTTTCACTTCAGGGGAAATTTGAAAAACCCAATAATGCCAGTTGATTAATAGAGACAAGTAATGAAATCCCCCAACTCAACCCCTGTTCTGTGACCTGGGTTGTCAGAATGATGTCCACAAACGGAAATAAACATCATGTTTCCTATTTTAAAATAAAACTTTAGAAAATCCTCCTCACGTCTGGCAGCTACCACTGCACTTCTCAGTGTGGAACGAAGCCTCAAAAAGCAATACTTCGCCACAGTGGAAGGTGCCACTGGGGACAGTACCTTTTGCTAAGAAGTATCACAGCTGTGGAATAAGGCTTCCATAATGCAATGTTCCATTTCAGCTGTCAGTTTTCTTATCTTGTTTTCTTTTCCCTGTTCCCTAAAATAAGTTTACCATCATTTCATGTCTCTCTATCTGATTCAGTTCTAGACAGATAGATAGATAGAATCTTTGGGCCTGTAGCAGGGAGACCATTAGCTTGTCTCCTGCTTGTGGCCAGATATGTTTTCACAGCTCCCTCTTCAGGGCCCCGGGGGAGTGCTCTGTATATAGCCTCCCTCAGGGTAATCATCAACTCTCCTCCTTTCATTTTTAACTTATCACAAGTAGGCAAATAGATTATGGTGTGCCTAGGTGAAAGCACTTTTGCTAAATGGGTTAGGAAAGGTGGGTGGAGTAATAAGCTGTACGTTAACAGATTAAAAGCAAGGAGCAAAAATGAATGCAGACAAGAGTGGAAGTGTGGAGTGCTTGTAAAGAGAGGAGGAGGAGTTTGAATGGTCTGTAGAAGAGAAGAAGCCAGTGCAGAGATTCAGGAAGTGTGCACATATCAAAGTGGCAGAAGAGAGATGATTTTGGCAGAAGCATTTTGGACAGACTGGAATTGAGAGAAACCACCCCCCCCCCCGCCCAAAAAAAAGCTGCTATCTTGACCAAGGGTCAAGCAATGGAGCTTAGGGATAAGAACCTCCAACATCAAGGACTTTAGTACAGAACAGCTCTTATTCTGCAGCTTGCTTTCAAACACCTGTGTCTAATAGGATGCTGGCAGACTGTGTTGTTAGAGCAAGAGACAAAAATCAAAGCCTCTGTATTTAAGTTCCAAAAGGCAATTGTTACAGATGGAAATACAGAAAAAAAACAGGTTTAATCCTCAAATTATTAAAAATTGTTGAAAACTATATGTTTTACTCTTGCCAGAGTCCAGCAATACTAATAACCATGTCAAATAACGAGCCACAGATATTAAATAAATGCTGTGAAACACCAAGTTCATGAGTTCTTGATTGCATGAAGAAAGATAAATTTATTCAAAAAGCTTTATGCTCAGCACTAATACCTGGTTGGTACAGCCAGCCACGGCATTATTCATTAACATACATTGATAAGCCTGTCAGCTTTTTCAGGATCCTTGATAATACGTATTTTCTAATTTTTAAAGCAGTTGGGGATGACACAAACTATTTAAGATTTTTCTTCTTGGCCAAATTGTGGTAATTTAAAATGTTACCTCTGCTTCACTATTTCCAAACTTGAGTTCTGGAACTGCAGAATTCTCCTTGCCCTATAAAACTAATCCTTTCCTCTTGCTTTTGGAAATATCATCACCTTGCTTTTATAACAAGAATTTTCACTATAAAGAGACCGTGCTTTCCTAGCGTTGACACGACCAAGTCAATAGGGCTCTCTGTGAGGACAACACTGCAGTGGAATGAATTGCAGGATCTTTAATGTACAACTCTAAGGCCATGTCTATACTACGAAAGTACTCCAATGTTACAGAAATTGATTTTTGGGAACAGATTGTATAAAGTCGAGTGCATGCATCTATGCTAAGCACATTAATTCGGCGGTTTGCGTACACGGTACCGTGGCAAGCACTGACATTCCGAGAAGTGCACTGTGGGTAGCTATCCCACAGTTCCCGCAGTCCCCACTGCCAACTGGAATTCTGGGCTGAGCTCCCAATGCCTGATGGGGCCAAAAATTTGTCGCAGGTGGTTATGGGTAAATGTCGTCAGTCAACCCTCCCTCCCTCTGTGAAAGCAACAGCAGACAATCATTTTGCGCCCTTTCCCCTGGATTGCCTGAGCAGACGCCATAGCACGGCAAGCATGGATCCCGTTCAGCTCACCGCAGCAGTTATGACCATTGTAAACACCTTGCGCATTATTGTGCAGTTTATGCAGAACCAGCACCTGAAAAACCAGGCGAGGAGGCGACAACAGCGCGATGATGAGGACATGAACACAGATTTATCTAAAACTGTGGTCCCCGGCAATTTGGAGATCATGGTGTTACTGGGGCAGGCTCATGCTGTGGAACGCTGATTCTGGGCCCATGAAACAAGCACAGAGTGGTGGGACCGCATAGTGTTGCAGGTTTGGGATGATTCCCAGTGGCTCCAAAACTTTCGCATGTGTAAGGGCACTTCCATGGAACTTTGTGACTTGCTTTTCCCTGCCCTGAAGCACAAGAATACCAAGATGAGAGCAGCCCTCACAGTTCACAAGCGAGTGGCAATAACCCTGCGGAAGCTTGCAATACCAGACAGCTACCGGTCAGTCGGTAATCAATTTGGAATGGGCAAATCTACTGTGGGGGTTGCTGTGATGCAAGTAGTCAACGCAATCACTGAGCTGCTGCTATCAAAGGTAGTGACTCTGGGAAATGTGCAGGTCATAGTGAATGGCTTTGCTGCAATGGGATTCCCTAACTGTGGTGGGGCCATAGACGGAACCCATATCCCTATCTTGGGACCGGACCACGAGGGCAGCCAGTACATAAACTGAAAGGGGTACTTTTTAATGGTGCTGCAAGCACTGGTGGATTACAAGGGACATTTCCCCAACATCAACGTGGGATTGCGGGGAAAGGTTCATGACGCTCGCATCTTCAGGAACTCTGGTCTGTTTAAATGGCTGCAGGAAGGGATTTACTTCCCCGACCAGAAAATAACTGTTGGGGATGTTGAAATACCTACAGTTATCCTTGGGGACCCAGTCTACCCCTTAATGCGCTGGCTCATGAAACTGTACACAAGCACCCTGTAGTAAGGAGCTGTTCAACTACAGGCTGAGCAAGTGCAGAATGGTGGTAGAGTGTGCATTTGGACGTTTAAAGGCGCGCTGGCGCGGTTTGCTGACTCGCTCAGACCTCAGCGAAACCAATATTCCCATTGTTAAAGCTGCTTGCTGTGTGCTCCACAACCTCTGTGAGAGTAAGGGGGAGACGTTTATGGTGGGGTGGGAGGTTGAGGCAAATCGCCTGGCCGCTGAATATGTGCAGCGAGACACGAGGGCAGTTAGACGAGCACAGCAGGAAGCGCTGCGCATCAGAGAACCTTTGAAAACCAGTTTCATGACTGGCCAGGGTACTGTGTGACACTTCTGTTTGTTTCTCCTTGATGAAAACCCGCCCCCTTGGTTGACTCTAGATTCCCTGTGAGCCACCCACCCTCCCCCCTTCAATCACAGCTGGCTTGCAAAGGAAATAAAGTCACTATTGTTTTAAAAACATGTATTCTTTATTAATTGATTATAAAAATAGGGAGATAACTCACTAGGTAGCCCGGGTGGGGTGTGGGATGAGGGAAGGAGGGAAGGAAAAGGTCACTTTAAAACTTGTTGAATGACAGCCTTCTGTTGCTTGGGTAGCACTGGGGTAGAGTGGTTGGGTGCCTGGAGCTTTCCCCTGCCCGCGTTCTTGGCGTCTGGGTGAGGAGGCTATGGAACTTGGGGAGGAGGGAGGGCAGTTAAACAGGGGCTGCAGCGGCAGTCTGTGATCCTGCTGCCATTCCTGAACCTCCACCAGACGCTGGAGCGTGTCCGTTTGATCCCACAGTAGCCCCAGCATTGCCTCATGCCTCCTCTGATCTTCTTGCCGCCACCTCTCCTCACGTTCATCGGCCACTTTCCTGTACTCTGCGATTGTGTCCTTCCACACATTCTGCTTCAGTGCCAGACGACAGCATGAGCTCAGAGAACATTTCATCGCGCTTGCGTTTTTTTCGCCGCTTTATCTGAGATAGCCTTTGGGACAGAGGAGGGAGGCTTGAAACATTTGCAGCTGCTGGAGGCAAAAAAGGGAGTGAAGAATTTAAAAAGATACATTTTACAGAACAATGGCTATACTCTTTCACGGTGAACAACACTATTCATATTACATAGCACATGTGATTTTGGTACAAGATCGCATTTTGCATCTTATATTGAGTGTCTGCGGCTTTGGTGTTAGAGATCAGACACACAGTGCCGGGCAACAGAATTCGGCTTGCAGGTGGCCAAGGTAAGGCATAATCTTTCGGCTTCTGCAACCTTCATAACAGCAGCGCCCTCCTCTCCCATACCAAGCAAAGCATGTTGAGTTGGCCATTTAGTGCTGCGGTTTTCCTGTTAACTTGCAGCAGCAGAAAGCAAACTAACCCACCCCCCCATCCAATTCTCTGGGATGATTGCTTTACCCCTCACCCCACCGCGTGGCTGGCATCAGGGAAGATCCCTGCTAGCCAAACGCAAACAGCTCAGCGCCAATGCCCTCCCCCCCACCCGCACTGCATGGCTAACAGTGGGGAGGATTGCTTTTCAGCCACAGGCAAACAGGCCAGTGGGAACGGCCACCTCTGAATGTCTCCTTAATTAAATTCCCCTATTTCAATCAGGTTACCATGAACGATATCACTCTCCTGAGGATAACACAGAGAGATAAAGAACGGATCTTGCTTGAATGCCAGCAAACACCGGGACCATACACTGCCAGGCTTTGTCATGTAATGATACCAGATTACTTGCTACTAGCATGGCGTGGTAAAGTGTCCTACCATGGAGGACAGAATAAGGCTGCTTTCCCCAGAAACCTTCTGCAAAGGCTTTTAGAGTACCTCCAGGAGAGCTTCATGGAGATGTCCCTGGAGGATTTCCGCTCCATCCCCAGACACATTAACAGATTTTTCCAGTAGCTGTACTGGCCATGAATGCATCCCAAGTCCTCAGGGATACTTAATCATTAAAAAATGCTTGCTTTTATAACATGTATTATATTTTAAAAGGTACACTCACCAGAGGTCCCTTCTCTAGCTTCGTTGGGTTGGGAGGGTATTTCAGCCAGGACGATAAAAAGATCCTGGCTGTCGGGGAGAACAGTGTGCTGTGTGCTCTCCTCAAGCTCATCCTCCTCCTCCTCCTCATCTTCCCCGTCCTCAAAATCCTCAGGCATGGCGGAGAGTACCCCATCATCGGAGTCCACAGACAGGGGTGGGGTAGTGGTGGCGGCCCCCCCAGCAGCTCAGCGTAGAAATGGCATGTCTGGGGCTCTGTCCCAGAGTGTCCGTTTGATTCTTTGGTTTTCTGGTACGCTTGTCTGAGCTCCTTAAGTTTCACGTGGCACTATGTTGCGTCCCTGCTGTAGCCTCTGTCCCTCATGGCCTCAGAGATTTTTTGAAATGTTTTGGCATTTCGTCTTTTGGAACGTAGTTCTGATAGCATGGATTTCTCTCCCCATACAGCGATCAGATCCAGTACCTCCTGTTTGGTCCATGCTGGAGCTCTTTTTCGATTCTGAGACTGCATGGTCACCTGTGCTGATGAGCTCGCCTGGCCAAACAGGAAATGAGATTCAAAAGTTCCCAGGGCTTTTCCTGTACACCTGGCCGGTGCATCAGAGTGCTGTCCAGAGCGGTCACAATGGTGCACTGTGGGATAGCTCCCGGAGGCCACTATCTTCGAATTGCGTCCACACTAACCCTAATTCGAAATGGCAATGTCGATTTCAGCGCTAATCCCCTCGTTGGGGAGGAGTACAGAAATCGGTTTTAAGAGCCCTTTATGTCGAAAAAAATGGCTTTGTTGTGTGGATGGGTGCAGGGTTAATGCGATTTAACGCAGCTAAATCCGACATAAACTCGTAGTGTAGACCAGGCCTAAGCTATTGAAGGAAGAATCCAGCATTGCGGCTAGCAGTATTTTTAATAAGAGCAGATAAAATCTGGGGTTCTGTGAAACCCATTTTTGAAGTTATTTATGTACTTGAACTGCACATTATCTTTTCTACATTTTTTAAAGCAAACTTCACAAAAAATTGTTTTGGTTGTGTTTTATGTTGGAAATGTAGATATCTTCTGCCCTGGAAGACTCTGTATACACACTTCAGTGGAAGGGAACTGGGTAATGTGACGGGGCAAGGCCAGATGGCTATAGAAAAGTAGTGGGAGATAGATCTATTAGCTCCAGGCTAAACAAATCCCTGGTACCAGGTTAAGTGAAATGGAAGCTGCTCCAGGTCAATTAAGACACCTGGGGCCAATTAAGAACTTTCCAGAAGGCAGGGAGAAGGCTAGGTTGATTGGGACACCTGAAGCCAATTAGGGGCTGGCTGAAACTAGTTAAAAGCCTCCCAGCCACTCAGGTGGGTGTGCATGTCAGGAGCTGTGGGAGGAAGTTGTGCTGGTGGAGAGGCTGAGTAGTACACACCATATTAGGCACAAGAAGGAGGCCCTGAGGTAAGGGTCAAGTGGAGCTTGAGGAGACGGGGGCTGCTGTGGGGAAGTAGCCCAGGGAATTGCACATATCATGTTTCTAAAAGGTCAGCTACCATAGCTAATACTATTAGGGTCCCTGGGCTGGAGTAGAGGGTGCGCCTGGGCTCCTCCTGCCCCTTTGCCCCCTGATTAATCACTGAGACTGGGAGACAACAGAGACTGCAAGGAAGGATAACTTCTCCTCCCATCCCTTGCTGGCTTATGATGAAAATGGCTCAGTAGACTGTGACCCTTGTCTCTAGAGAGAGAAGGGTTATGTGGAGGGTCACAGTGAGCCTCTGAGGCGAGTGACATCTGCCAGGAAATGCAGGACCCATGGAGGCAAGGACAGAGCTTTGTCACAGTAACTATAATTCTGTTGGAGTGGTTTTTTTCCTATTACCTGGAAATAAATTCAACCAATCTATATGAAGTCACTTGATTTCTTTATAAAGAACAAACCTCGACCCCAGCTGCCACCAACAGCCAATGTATGGATTCCATTTGTCCTCTTCCATTGAAGTAGTAAAGTTTGGGTTTCCCAGTCATGAGTTCAAAAAAAAAAATTTGAAAATCAACTCTATGATCAAATCTATTCCCCTCTCTCTTTTCCCTCCACACTCCTAGCAACGGATGCACTTTTCCTAGACTAGAGACTGCATTCACCAGCACTGTCACTACATAGTAAGTGAAACATGGGGAAGAAATTACATTAGCTCTAACACTTATGCTGTTATCAGTCCCCTTGTGGAGATTCTCAAACAGCTCAGGGTTTAAGGAAATAAGTTTTATCTGAGTCTTGGTACTAATCTTCTCTGAGTTCCCTCCCAGCTTCAGCACTTGCCTTCCCCTTCTTAAGTGAGGAAATGTGCCTCTAGTAAGGCAACACTTGAAACTCTTCCCTGTAGTAAAAAGAAAAGGAGTACTTGTGGGAGTTTTCACTCATCCTGAGCAGGAGACTCCCACTTCTGAGATGAATGAACCCAATCCTTTGGCCCCTATTTGTCAGTAAGCACATTTCAGTCTGTTTCCTAGTGCTATAGCGTGGGAAGATATTGTTCTGAATATGCCAAATGTTTCAAAGGGGTATCCCTTATTACTACAATGTGACACTTCTTTTTTTATATCTTTGGGATTTCAGTTCCTGTCTTCTGAACTGTAGTACTGGAACAAACATGAATTCTTCAACGGTTCATTGGGGATTTTCTGGCTTTTGGGAGGTTTGTTAACTAAATTCTGTTGTTCTTAGGGCTAGTTACTATATTTTGCCATTACTTTTCTTTTTATTGTTAATTCTTCTATAGTCAGAAAAGTACCTCATAGCAGGACTGAGAGCCTGATCTATGCATATCAATAGAGGCTGATGTCTGTGTATTTTTTCATGTTACAAGATTTGCAAACTTTACCAAAAAGGAGAAAATTATGAGACTGGGGGGAAAATTTTCAAAGGCATAAGGGCAGTTATGTGTCTGGCTTCTATTGAAGGTCAGGCAGTGATGACTTTTCAGAAGATAAAGTATCTTGTAACATTCCCTCTACTTCAGCATAAGTGCCTAGCACTTTCTGCAAATCATTCCTAATGACGATTGGACCCCACTTAACAGAGATGTGAGAAAACTGAAGTAAGTTGATGATGATAGAATACCAGGGTTGGAAGGGACCTCAGGAGGTCTTCTAGTCCTAGCCCCTACTCAAAGCAGGACCAATCCCCAATTTTTGCCCCAGATCCCAACTGGCCCCCTCAAGGATTGAACTCACAACCCTGAGTTTAACAGGCCAATGCTCAAACCACTGAGCTATCCCTCCGTCCTTATAAGCACATTAGCACCTTCCCACTAAATAGGGAAAACTGCCAGGGTGCCTGTTTTAAGAAATGCTAGGGGACTTTTGTTTTACTTTAGTCTGATCCTGACCCAGACCTAGTTGCACTCTCCTCATTTTTGCTATAAAGTAGCAGTGTACCAAGAGACCCTGGGATATCTTGTGTAGTAGAGGAGAGCACCAAACACAACTCTATGCATTTTGTTTTGTCCCAAAGAGCCCCTTGCACTGCTAGGAGCCACCATGTATACTGAGGGCCAAATCCTGTTCCCGTTAAAGTCAATGGAAAAGTTCCCATGATTTTCACAAGCGTAGAATTCGGTCTTAAGTACAGGAAGCAACACTGTCCAAATTCCTGCTAAATGCAAGCTGTGGAGAATGAGGCGATTATCTGTATTTAATTAATATTATCTATACCTCAGTTTACCTGTTTGTTGTCCTTCTTGAGTGCCTGGAATTGAATCAAATGAACCTGTGGGGGGGAGGGGAGAGGAGGAAATAAACAGGAAACAAAACAATGACAAAGACCAGGTACCACCAGAGAGAATCCGTAGGGTCCTATAGGCAACAACAGGGGAGCTATTAACTGGGACATGCCCCCATCTTGCTCCAACCAGGCTAGCAGGTACATTTTTCTCAGGTTGGAGCCAAGGATCTGAGGGGCACTAAACCACTAAAGACACCAGTTTAGAGTGGCAGGGGTATGAGGAGCAGCAGCTGCTGCTGTGGGGGTGGGAGTAGGGAGTTGTGAGAGAAAACACTGCCAGGGGAAAGTCTGTCTTTCCCAATCCAAAGGTGTAGGCACTTGAGTGAAGTGGAAAACTTGCAAAGAAAGGGTAATGTCTAGGTGAGGCCAGATGCATAGTGACTATTGTTTATCCCCTTCTCTCTGCTTGCTGTGTAACTTTGGGCAAAAATTCATTTGTTTTAAACACACTGTTTTTGAGTCATTTTAACTGCAGACAGGCTCCAGAAGGGAAATTTCTTCTGAGCGCCAAATACAGCCAGGCCTGTCCTTTTAATAGTTTGAAACAGGGGGGCTGCTGCCCTGTGACCAGTCTGAATGTAGGTGAAGAAAGGAGAAGGAAGTGAAACTTGTCACCTGTGGTGTGCTCTCCCAAGGGGCTGCAAAGGGGTGGAAGGTACTGCTCACACAGTGACAGGATGGCAGGAATAGGGTGTACTGCAGTCTGGTGATTCAGCCTAAAGTGGGGTGAACTGCAGAGTCCAGCTCTGGGAGGAGTGCAGGTAAAGAGCTGTTACATGGCAAGGATGCCCACAGAGAGACTGGGGGAGCAACTCACCCCTGAACCAGGGCACAAGCATTCCAAACCAATGCTGCACCCAAACCTGTTGCTTGGGGCCCAATTCTGTGACCCCCTTACTTATGCTAAGTAGTACTTACTCCTGAGTGGTTGTGATGAAGCTGAAGTGGCTACCTGCACTAGTGCTAGTTAGCAGGACAAAGGGTTGCAGGCATCTGTACATCCCAGCAGACTATCTAAAGATCTCAGTGCTTCTAGAGATGGAGTGAGCTTAATTCCAGAGTTATGAGACAGGCTTACCTGAAACTCAGTCACTGAGCAAGGTGTTGGAAAACATGATGATCCAATGGAGAGAAGGCTAGACACTGGGATGCTCAGTACAGAATGTTTGTTCTTATCCCTCAATGCTCACAATTGAATAGGGCCTTTCCTTAGGAAGTCGCAGAGCAATGTGTCTCAGTTATATTGCAAAGGCTGCCCAAAGCCCATTAATAATTACTACCAGGGAGCTGCAGTAGGGCATGGTTCAGTATTTTACAGCTTTTTGGTGGGTTATTAAATATTCAGGACTCCTGAAGAGCAATGGACTTTAATCTATTACCCCTTTCTTCTGTATTGTGAGAGGTGTGATTGAAATTGATCTCACAGATCTGCCTTCCCCAAAGTTTGGAGAATAATGAATATTCTATGGGCTCTAGTAACAGAGTGACTAAACACTGACAGGCCTGGATGAGAACAGCATTGAAGTGAGGGTTGCTGCCTCCTTAGCTATGTCCCCTACCCCCTTCCACGGCTATCTGAGGGACTCCACAGGCTTTGACCTGCATGAATGGGGAGAATGGCCTGATGTTTCTTTAGAATGCTCCTCATGGGAGCAGAGTTGGGGAGGGGCTGGGCTGCAGAGGAAACCAATCCATAGGGAACAAGAGTGGCCCTGCAGCATGCTGCACCATCCATGGAGCTGCTGGACCACACCCCCATGTGAAGGGCAGTCACCACATCAGTACTTGCTTGCATCCCTGAGAATCCTCCCCTCCTGCTCCTCAGGGGAGGGAGAAGGTGCAGCATAGGAGTTATTGATGCCTTGAGCGGCATTCATTCCCTTTCAGAATAGCCTCACGCCTCAGAGCCAGGCAGCTGCTGCTCCCCAACCTTGTCCTCGGTAGATCTGTGAAGATGGCACAGCTCCAGGCTCACAGACAGGAAGACACATGCTATGGAATCACTAAGGCCTGTCACCCCCAATTCTGGGTCCCAGGAACTATTCTAGTGGTTCCTCCTCCTTTCTGTTTGTGACAGGATGCCAGACAGCTCAGATCATGTTAATAAATACTGGAAGTAAAATGCTGGCAGTAGTAATGAAAGGTTTCAGAGTAACAGCCGTGTTAGTTTGTATTCGCAAAAAGAAAAGGAGTACTTGTGGCACAATTTATTTGAGCATAAGCTTTCGTGAGCTACAGCTCACTTCATCGGATGCATACTGTGGAAAGTTTAGAAGATCTTAATATATACACACAAAGCATGAAAAAATACCTCCTCCCACCCCACTCTCCTGCTGGTAATAGCTTAGCTAAAGTGATCACTCTCCTTACAATGTGTATGATAATCAAGTTGGGCCATTTCCAGCACAAATCCAGGGTTTAACAAGAATGTCTCGGGGGGGGGGGGTAGGGAAAAACAAAGGGAAATAGGCTACCTTGCATAATGACTAAGCCACTCCCAGTCTCTATTCAAGCCTAAGTTAATTCTATCCAATTTGCAAATGAATTCCAATTCAGCAGTTTCTCGCTGGAGTCTGGATTTGAAGTTTTTTGTTGTAAAATAGCGACTTTCATGTCTGTAATCACGTGACCAAAGAGATTGAAGTGTTCTCCGACTGGTTTATGAATGTTATAATTCTTGACATCTGATTTGTGTCCATTTACTCTTTTACCTAGAGACTGTCCAGTTTGACCAATGTACATGGCAGAGGGGCATTGCTGGCACATGATGGCATATATCACATTGGTGGATGTGCAGGTGAACGAGCCTCTGATAGTGTGGCTGATGTTATTAGGCCCTGTGATGGTGTCCCCTGAATAGCTATGTGGGCACAGTTGGCAACGGGCTTTATTGCAAGGATAGGTTCCTGGGTTAGTGGTTCTGTTGTGTGGTATGTGGTTGTTGGTGAGTATTTGCTTCAGGTTGGGGGGCTGTCTGTAGGCAAGGACTGGCCTGTCTTCCAAGATTTGTGAGAGTGTTGGGTCATCCTTCAGGATAGGTGGTAGATCCTTAATAATGCGTTGGAGGGGTTTTAGTTGGGGGCTGAAGGCGACGGCTAGTGGCGTTCTGTTATTTTCTTTCTTAGGACTGTCCTGTAGTAGGTGACTTCTGGGAACTCTTCTGGCTCTGTCAATCTGTTTCTTCACTTCCGCAGGTGGGTACTGTAGTTGTAAGAATGCTTGATAGAGATCTTGTAGGTGTTTGTCTCTGTCTGAGGGGTTGGAGCAAATGCGGTTGTATCGCAGAGCTTGGCTGTAGACGATGGATTGTGTGGCGTGGTCAGGGTGAAAGCTGGAGGCATGTAGGTAGGAATAGCGGTCAGTATGTTTCCGGTATAGGGTGGTGTTTATGTGACCATCGTTTATTAGCACTGTAGTGTCCAGGAAGTGGATCTCTTGTGTGGACTGGACCAGGCTGAGGTTGATGGTAGGATGGAAATTGTTGAAATCATGGTGGAATTCCTCAAGGGTTTCTTTTCCATGGGTCCAGATGATGAAGATGTCATCAATATAGCGCAAGTAGAGTAGGGGCGTTAGGGGACGAGAGCTGAGGAAGCGTTTTTCTAAATCCACCATAAAAATGTTGGCATACTGTGGGGCCATGCAGGTACCCATAGCAGTGCCGCTGATCTGAAGGTATACATTGTCCCCAAATGTAAAATAGTTATGGGTAAGGACAAAGTCACAAAGTTCAGCCACCAGGTTAGCCGTGACATTATCGGGGATAGTGTTCTTGACGGCTTGAAGTCCATCTTTGTGTGGAATGTTGGTGTAGAGGGCTTCTACATCCATAGTGGCCAGGATGGTGTTATCAGGAAGATCACCGATGGACTGTAGTTTCCTCAGGAAGTCAGTGGTGTCTCAAAGGTAGCTGGGAGTGCTGGTAGCGTAGGGCCTGAGGAGGGAGTCTACATAGCCAGAGAATCCTGCTGTCAGGGTGCCAATGCCTGAGATGATGGGGTGCCCAGGATTTCCAGGTTTATGGATCTTGGGTAGTAGATAGAATATCCCAGGTCGGGGTTCCAGGGGTGTGTCTGTGCGGATTTGATCTTGTGCTTTTTCAGGGAGTTTCTTGAGCAAGTGCTGTAGTTTCTTTTGGTAACTCTCAGTGGGATCAGAGGGTAATGGCTTGTAGAAAGTGGTGTTGGAGAGCTTCCGAGCAGCCTCTTGTTCATATTCCGACCTATTCATGATGACAACATCACCTCCTTTGTCAGCCTTTTTGATTATGATGTCAGAGTTGATTGTGATGTCAGGCTGTGGATGGCATTGTGCTCCGCACGGCAGAGGTTATGGGGCAAGTGATGCTGCTTTTCCACAATTTCAGCCCGTGCACGTCGGCGGAAGCACTCTATGTAAAAGTCCAGTCTGCTGTTTCGACCTTCAGGAGGAGTCCACCTAGAATCCTTCTTTTTGTAGTGTTGGTAGGGAGGTCTCTGTGGATTAGTATGTTGGAAATATTCCTTGAGTCGGAGACGTCGAAAATAGGATTCTAGGTCACCACAGAACTGTATCATGTTCGTGGGGGTAGAGGGGCAGAAGGAGAGGCCCCAAGATAGGACAGCTGCTTCTGCTGGGCTGAGAGTATAGTTGGATAGGTTAACAATATTGCTGGGTGGGTTGAGGGAACCATTGGTGTAGCCCCTTGTGGCATGTAGTAGTTTAGAAAGTTTAGTGTCCTTTTTCTTTAGTAGAGAAGCAAAGTGTGAAGACACTCAAACCCAGCCTCCCTTCCCTCCCTCTCACATTGTGACAGAAATTAACTATTTGATCCTGAATTGAGGATGTTAGAAAGTAACCTATCAACCACCTGGAGGCAGCAAACCACTGGGATCTGAACATTACAGGCTACTGAGCCAGAACTCAGGGAGAGCAACTGGCAGGTGTTCATCTTCTAAGTTTCTTGGAACTCAGGCTTGAGAAGGTAAATTATTTCAGTGTCACATGACAGGTCTCCTGTAACAGGATACTACAGCCAGTAGGGAAAGCTCCCATGGCAAAGGAGGTAGGGTAAACAAGAGAATTCATGTTCTCTTCTTAAACGATTGCAAGCACTTTGGCGGACAGGATTAGAAATCAGAACTGTGACAAATTGGAGAATTGGTCTGAAATTAACATGATTAAATTCAATAAAGGTAAGTGCAAAGAACTTCCCTTAGGAAGGAAAAATCAAATACACAATGGGGAATAAATGGCTAGGTGGTAATACTGCTAAAAAGGATCTGATGGTTATAGTGGATCACAAATTGAGTATAAGCCAACAACGTGATGGAATTGGAAAAGAATGCTAATGTTCTGGGGTGTGTTAACAGGAATGTCATACAGAAGACACAGGAGGTAATTGTCTTGCTCTACTTGATGCTAGTGAGGCCTCAGTTGGAGCACTGTGTCCAATTCTGGGTGCCACAATTTAAGAAAGATGTGGACTAAATGGAGAGAGTCCAGAGGAGAGCAACAAAAGTGGTAACAGGTTTAGAAAACCTGACCTAAGAGGAAAGGTTAAATAAACTGGGTATGTTTATTATTGAGAAATGACTGATGGGGCAGTCTTCAAATAAGTTAAGGGCTGTTATAAAAAGGACTACTTGTGGCACCTTAGACTAACATTTATTTGAGCATAAGCTTTCGTGAGCTACAGCTCACTTCATCGGATGTATTCAGTGGAAAAAATAAAAAAATATGCATGAATGCATCCGATGAAGTGAGCTGTAGCTCACGAAAGCTTATGCTCAAATAAATTGGTTAGTCTCTAAGGTGCCACGGTACTCCTTTTCTTTTTGTGAATACAGACTAACACGGCTGCTACTCTGAAACCTATAAAGAGGACTGTGATCAATTGTTCTCCATGTTTGCTGAAGGTAGGACAAGAAGTTATGGATTTAACCTGCAGCAAGGGACATTTAGGTGAGATATTATGAAAAATTTTTAACTACAAGGATAATTAAGCACTAGAACAGGCTTCCAAGGGAGGTTGTGGAATCCCCATCATTGGAGGTGTCTAATAACACCTTAGACCAGCACCTGCCTGGGATGGTCTAGATGTACTTGGTCCTGCCTCAGGGCAGGGGGCTGGACCAGATAATCTCCAGGTCCCTTCTAGCTCAAATTTCTCAGATTAATCCAAGGATTAAACTAGAGCTGCAATTAACATTAGGCAGGTGACAACAGACATGAGCCAAGATAGATAGATCAGCCCAAAACTTCTCTTGGATGAAGAAAATACAGCCCTAATGCTGAAATGTCTAGTCAACTTCAGGCTTGGGAGCTTCCCAGAAGAGCATGGAATCTATGTGGGTGCTGGCAAGCATACTGTATTGTAATGAGTATGCTTCCCATTACACCACAATTGCCCCATAAATTGGTTATTCTTGCTGAGCAGCATCTTCCTTCCTACCCTGTAACTATTGCAGAAGTTGAATAGTGCCAATAGGAGAATGGGGAGAAATCTTTTTACCTGTAAAATGAGCTCACTTGACACAAAATATGGAATGTGATAGCATTTTACAGTGCGTAACTGTACTTCACCTGGCTCAAGCGTTGATAAACACACATGAAATCCCTCTGAAGATTCATTTGCCATGTCATAAACATACAGCTAAGGGAATCCTAAAATCCCTCCTTTACCTGCAAAGGTTTAAGAAGCTTTGGTTGACACCTGACCAAAAGGACCAATAAGGAGAGAAGATAATTTCAAATCTGTGGGGGAAGGTTTTCGTTTTGGGCTTTTGTTCTCTCCAGAGACAAAGAGAGAGACCAAGCAAGTAATCCAGCTCCTACTGAATGATACATCTAAAATTACAGAAATAGTAAGTAATAGCAAGGAAATACGTTAGAGTATCTTTTGTTTTAGCTTGCAAATTTTCCCTATGCTTAGAAGGAGGTTTATCCCTGTTTTTTGTAACTTTTAAGTTTTGCCTAGAGGGGAATCCTCTGTGTTTTGAATCTGATTACCCTATAAAATTACCTTCCATCCTGATTTTACAGAGGTGCTTCTTTTACTTTTTTTCTTTATAATAAAGTTCTGTTTTTTAAAGAATCTGATTGGTTTTAGTATCCTAAAAACCCAGAGATTTGGTCTGTGCTCACCTGTACCAATTGGTGAGGATATTATTCTTAAGCCTCCCCAGGAAAGGGGATGAAAGGGCTTGAGGGGAATATTTTGGGGAAGAGGAACTCAAAGTGATTCTTTTCCTTGAATCTTTGTCTAACTCACTTGGTGGTGGCAGCGAATGCCGTACAAGGACAAGAAGGGATTTGTGCCTTGGGGAAGTTTTAACCTAAGCTGGTAGAAATAAGCTTAGGGGGTCTTTCATGCGGGTCCCCACATCTGTACCCCAGAGTTCAGAGTGGTGAGGGACCATGACAAAGCCAAACATGGCTTGGGGTAAGAGATACATGCCAATTTTTTCTCCTGCCCCCCCCCCCGTATGCCTTGTCCATCTACAATAGCAGGAGCATTAGATTAGGAATTTTATTAACCCACGTGAACCTTTGCAGGTAAAGGAGGGATTTTAGGATTCCCTTAGCTGTATGTTTATGACATGGCAAATGAATCTTCAGAGGGATTTCATGTGTGTTTATCAACGCTTGAGCCAGGTGAAGTACAGTTACGCACTGTAAAATGCTATCACATTCCATATTTTGTGTCAAGTGAGCTCATTTTACAGGTAAAAAGATTTCTCCCCATTCTCCTATTGGCACTATTCAACTTCTGCAATAGTTACAGGGTAGGAAGGAAGATGCTGCTCAGCAAGAATAACCAATTTATGGGGCAATTGTGGTGTATAGTTTGTATTTTGAAACTAGGAAAGAAAGTTATATCAGGTTATTAAAATTATAGGAATTTCTAAATTCTGATGTCCACTTCACTTAAAACATGTTTCAACAATTAATCCACAAATTAAAAAAAGAAAAGCAATACTACGCACATACAAATGAAATTATTTTATCAGGTTAGAAAAGGTCTTCCATATTATTGCTGAGTGAATATTTATGGAACAAGTTAGATACAAGACGGCTACACTCAATGATAGAACCTCCTAAGATGTTTAATAATGCAGGGGCAGAAGGAGATAAAAGTTTGATACAAATGCAGGATGTGGACATTTTAGAGCTGATATGTTTGTGTCTCACAAACTTGACTCACTTGAGAGATCTAGAATCATAGAATATCCGGGTTGGAAGGGACCTCAGGAGGTCATCTAGTCCAACCCCCTGCTCAAAGCAGGACCAATCCCCAATTAAATCATCCCAGCCAGGGCTTTGTCAAGCCTGACCTTAAAAACTTCTAAGGAAGGAGATTCTACCACCTCCCTAGGTAATGCATTCCAGTGTTTCACCACCCTCCTAGTGAAAAAGCTTTTCCTAATATCCAACCTAAACCTCCCCCACTGCAACTTGAGACCATTACTCCTTGTCCTGTCCTCTTCTACTACTGAGAATAGTCTAGAACCATCCTCTCTGGAACCACCTCTCAGGTAGTTGAAAGCAGCTATCAAATCCCCCCTCATTCTTCTCTTCTGCAGACTAAACAATCCCAGTTCCCTCAGCCTCTCCTCATAACTCATGTGTTCCAGACCCCTAATCATTTTTGTTGCCCTTCGCTGGACTCTCTCCAATTTCTCCACATCCTTCTTGTAGTGTGGGGCCCAAAACTGGACACAGTACTCCAGATGAGGCCTCACCAATGTCGAATAGAGGGGGACGATCACGTCCCTCGATCTGCTCGCTATGCCCCTACTTATACATCCCAAAATACCATTGGCCTTCTTGGCAACAAGGGCACACTGCTGACTCATATCCAGCTTTTCATCCACTGTCACCCCTAGGTCCTTTTCCGCAGAACTGCTGCCTAGCCATTCGGCCCCTAGTCTGTAGCGGTGCATCGGGTTCTTCCATCCTAAGTGCAGGACCCTGCACTTATTCTTATTGAACCTCATCAGATTTCTTTTGGCCCAATCCTCCAATTTGTCTAGCTCCCTCTGTATCCTATCCCTGCCCTCCAGCGTATCTACCACTCCTAGTTTAGTATCATCCGCAAATTTGCTGAGAGTGCAATCCACACCATCCTCCAGATCATTTATGAAGATATTGAACAAAACCGGCCACAGGACCGACCCCTGGGGCACTCCACTTGACACCGGCTGCCAGCTAGACATGGAGCCTAGGCCAACGTCCTTTGTTCCTGTAGGGCTGGGCTGGGTTTGTCCCATACATGCCCTGATGAGGTGTGAACTGCCTCTTAGGTTTTGGAGTGTTTTTGCCTGGGCTTATTTTTAAGCCATGAGGATACATTTTCAGCCTCATAACTACATACATGAAATTATAACATTACTGTAACAACCATGCTCAGTGCATCATGAGCCTTCCAAAGACACCCAACATGACAAACTTTGCATTGGATACCATGCAATCATTTTATAAAGAAGAACATGGGGGTATAGGGTGTTCCCCCAAGATACAGAGCATCACACCATCCCAGGAAAGGGTATTCTCACCTTGAAATGTATAAAGAATTTGCATTATGAACCTGCAATTCTGTATAGTTCAGGCAAGTGAGGGAAATGCTGTCCAGAAGACAGCGCCAAATATCTTGTGGCTTACTGTAAATGCACGGCCTCCTCTCAGGAGCCCCTTTGTGATAGCCCTCTCATGTCCCCAGTAACTCCATGCAAGCTTGTCCTCTAGTCTATCAACAGTTTATTGACAAAACATAGTGCAAATAGTTCATAACAGAATCCCCAAAACACAGTCAGTATCACCCAGTTCTTGTTCTGACCATACCCCAATGCAGGGATGGGCAAACTTTTTGGCCCGAGGGCCACATCAGGGTGCGAAACTGTATGGAGGGCTGGGTCGGGAAGGCTGTGCCGAACAGCCTGGCCCCCGGCCCCTATCTGCCCCCTCCCACTTCCCACTCCCGATTGCCCCCCTCAGAACACCTGACCCATCCAACCCCCCTTGCTCCTTGTCTGACTGTCCCCTCCTGGGACCCCATCCCTTATATAACCCTCCCCCCCCCGAACCTATGCCCTATCCAACCACCCCGTGTTTCCCGTTCCCTACTGCTGCCCCCAAACCCCACCCCATCCAACTGCCGCCTGTCCCCTGACTGCCCCCTGGGACCTCCTGCCCCTTATCCAACCCCCCGGCCCCCTTACCAAGCTGCTCAGAGCAGCATGTCTGGGAGCTGCGCCGCCCGCCCAGAGCTAGACACGCTGCCACTCTGCTCTGCAGGAGCACGCAGCCCCGTCGCCCAGAGTGTTGCCCGTGTGGCGCGCTGAAGCTGGGGGGGAGGGGTGACAGCAGGGGAGGGGCCGGGGCTAGCCTCCCAGGCCAGGAGCTCGGGGGCTGGGCAGGACAGTCCCACGGGCCAGATGTGGCCCGCAGGCCGTAGTTTGCCCACCTCTGCCCCAAAGTCTTCATCACAGGTAGGTTCCTCAGTCCTTGTCCATCCCTCTGCCAGGACCACCAACCCAGCCCTTCCTTCTGGGGTGCAACCCCACTCTTCCAAGTGGAGGCTCCCCCAGCCTTTCGGTTGGGAGCATCCATCACTCTCCCTGGCCTTCTCACTGTTCCTCAGAATCCAGTTCTCCCTCTCCAGGAGATGCCAGTGGGTAAGCCCCTCTGCTGCTCCCACTTCTTTCAGCCCTGTCTCTCTGGCTTGCGGACACCAGCCAGAAAATGCCTCTTTCTGCTCTCCTGACTTCAACTGTCTCCCAGGAACCCCTTCTGTCTCTAGCAGCTCTCACCGCCTGCCCTTTTTCTGTCTCAGTCTGCTCACAGTTTCTTTCTTACCAGGCCTCCTACCACCCAAGGTGCTCTCCCAGCCTCCTAATTGACCAAATGGGAACACCTGGACTGGAATAGCAGACCTGGACCAGTAACTTAAACTGGGTTCAGCTACCCTGTTACACTTACCTTAAAGAACCTAAAACTAATCTTACTGTAAGTGAACAATGGAGGCCAATAGAAGTGGTAACAAAAGTAACCGAGGATGCTCATCTTTGTCTCCATTTCTGGGAGAATAAATAAAATTAAGTGTACAAATGATAAACAGGAAAATTAGAAGAGTTGTCACCTTGCTATGTTCAAATTGCAGGGGCTGTCTGTACATTAAGGTACATGAGTGAAGTTGTATGGAGACTGATGTTTTAGGATCCAGCATTCCCTAAGCCTTGTCTACATAGGCCACTTTAAGGAACTCTCCCACCATCGTTTTAGCACCAATCTGGCTCCAGCAGGGAGGGCTAGATTAGACCAGCTGCTAGTGTTTTTGATACCCTGTTGTCAACACCTGCTCTAAATATCTACAACACATCCTCTCACCATTGTTAGTATGGTAGAGCTCAACTGGTGCTAGTGCAACAAAGGAAGGGCTCCCAAAAATCATGAGTGTCAATGCAGTTCTATGGAACTTGAAGACACTCCTGCATCGGTGCTGTGACTCAGAATAGCTTCGCGTTAGTACTCTCCTGTATATGGGTCCTCTAACTGCTTATGTAAATTGTGCTCCTATATTCATCTCTGTCTCTTAGACCAAGTCATTAGGGTAATTTAACATGTTTCTTCTCATTTTATCCTAACTATGCAATTTAAGCTTTTAGTCATCAGAGACTAGAGAATGGCACAAAAGGAACAGTTAGCCTAGCAACCAGCCTTCCCTGTTTCCCGCCCAACTCCATCACATTATTCTCACTAATGGTAAAGGGATCACAGGGGATATCTCCTGTCCCGTATTGACACAGAGTGAAGGGAAAGCATCAGTTATCTATAATTTTAATACCACCTCATACAAGTCACATCTTGTCACCTGGAGCTATTGTCTACTGAATAGCCCCACAGAACTGAAAGGAGAATGAAAAGCCATTGTATAGAATTTAAGACAAATTATATATTCCTATAACAGGGCTATCACTTTTTATTGGTTTTTAATCTATGACGAGGTTTTCCAGAGGGAAGCAGTGGGGACTGGAAAGAAAAGGGATCAGATAAAGGATTCACAGAATGACAAAGTTAGAGAAACATTGTTCATGTTTGTGCAGTGTTTAAAAAAAAAACAACAAAAACGTGCTATATGTGCAAAGGTTTATTTTTCAAATGGCTCTGAGACATTTCTGTCACGTGTCTGTTTTAGGTGTTAGTGTAGTTACCTGTAACTGAGGGAACTCCGAGATAACACTGGACTTCTTCTCTTCTACCATTAAAATGGCTTCAAGCAGATGAACATCCGCCCAGCTGAATTGATTGCCAACAAGAAAATCCTGTCCGTGGTCTTTTAAGATCTGCAAGATACATGCACAAAAATGTCACAGTGTGGACACAGGGAACTCTAATTAGTACCTTTTAAAGTGCTCGAGCCAAAGCTTCACTATCTAGACCACCAACCTCCAGTGAAGTTGCTGGGCCTCTTTGCTTCTCTTTCTCTACTGTACAAGAGGACTAACACTAGCTAGGCCATGGGAGAAGTCAGTTCAATTCCTGCTCTGCCATGAATATCCTGTGTACCGTGGGCAAGGTACATCGGAAGGGACTTAGTCCCCATGAAGGGACTTAGATGTTGCAATGTTGAGTGCCACATAAAAGGTTTAGGTGGCTAGGAGAGAGAGGCGGAAACAATTACAGGAATAACAATGTGATCCACAAAACCTGAGCTAGGCATGTAGGCTCCTATACAGTGCCTGCGGAGAGAGGCACACTACAATGCGACCCACAAAAATCAGCTAGGCAGAGAGCTGCCTAAGCTACCCAATAGGAGATGCTGAAGAGAAGAGTGTGTCCTAAGCCTTGCCTGTCTCACAGAGGTAGGAACCTAAGTGAGGGCTGCAGGGAGGCACCTAGCTCTGCTTGCAATGTACAAACTGGGGAAGATTGGGGTTCAGCCACTTAACTTGCATGCAGGGCCCAAAACAAAACTGGAAGAAGGGAGGAGGTGCTTCTTTAAAACCTTTCACCTAGCGCAGGACTTCTCAAACTTCATTGCACTGCGACCCCCTTCTGACAACAAAAGTTACTTCACAGCTCCAGGAGGGGGGACCAAAGCCTCAGCCTGCCCAAGCCCCACTGTCCTGGGTTGGGGGAGCCTGAGCCCCACTGCTCCAGGCAGGGGGACCAAAGCTGAAACTCAAGGGCTTCAGCCTCAGGCAGGGGGCCTGCAACCCGAGTCTTGCCACTCAGGGCTGAAGCTCTCAGGCTTTGGCTTCAGCTGCGGCTAATAGGGCTCAGGCTTCAGCCCCAGGCCCATTCAACGTGTAAGCCAGTCCTGGCAATCCCATTTTTGGGGTTCGGACCCACATTTTGAGAACTGCTGGCCTAGTGGTTTGGATACTCACCCAGAATGTGGGAAACCCCTGATTCCAATTTCCCTGCTCCTGATGCAGGTAAGAGATTTGAATATGGATCTGCCACCTCTGGGGAGTGCCCTAACCAAAGGACAGTCTGACGTAGGACTCCCTCATTCTGTCCTACTGAGATTGTTCCACATTAAATAATTGAAGTAAATATTAACTGGGCCAGGAAAAGTTAGAATGTCTCTATAGCCAAGCACAGGTTTTGTGGATCACAGTGGAGCCTAAAACTGGGACACAGGCACCTAAGCATCATTATGGATTACCCTTACCCTTTCTGTACCTCAGTTCCCAATCTGTAATATAGGAACAAATAGTACTCCCTTAACTTCACAACATGCCTGTGAGGTAACTGCGATGAAGAGTGTGAGGTGCTCAGATACTACAGTGGTCAGGGCCATAAGTACCTTAGATAAGGAGATACTAATATGCAGCTGCTTTGTGAAACAGGTATGTTAATATTTTGTAAGTCAGTCAGTTTTGGATCACAGTTAAATATTTTTAAGTCTCCAGGACTGGCTAATAGTTGCTGTTTAACATCCTCCCTAGTTAATGATGGAATAGAAAGTATTTCATCATTGTAAAATATTAATATATCATTCAGATTCTTTACCCAAATAAAATAGAAATATCTGATTACTTCTGCCTGTTCTACATCGTGATTGACAATTATCAACCTTATTTCATATCAGACCTAAACCCCTGCTAAGGTTTAGTTTGTTTTACTACATTTGAAGAATTCCTTCGGTCTTCAAACCTCTGTTGGCCATAGATTTTTCTTCATTTGTCTGCTTTTTAAGCTTCCCTTATCAACTGTCAATTCCTTAACTGCCAATCTCTGCTCATTGCTATCAACCTCCCCATTTTTCTATTTGTTTTATATATGGAAATTTATTATTTCACTCATTTAATGTTTTAACCAAGTTTTTGAAGAACAAGCCAACCTGAAGAAGCCTTTTTTCATGATTTTGGGCAGGAAGCATCTAATAGAGCATTTTAAGTCAACTTCCAACTATTCACATTTTTATGTTTTACGTTTTTCCTCACACTCAAGTTTGCTCATGCTTGTTTTCAGCTTTGGGAAGTTGGTGCTTACTGGATGGGACTATATTGTGTTTCCACAACCATCAGTTTTTAGTTGAATGACTAATTTCTCTATCGGTCAGAATGAAATCTTTTATAGAATTACCTCCAGTAGATTATAATTTATTGTCATGCAGTATCGCAATCTATAATTTTTAGAAATTCTAAGGATTTTTTTAAGTGGCAGCATGTCCTCCAGCCTGAAATTCGTCACTATAACACAACTGTTCTTTCTAAACATTATAGACAGATGGGTAAAGTACTGCTCATCCTGTTCCTTCATCTGACTTTGTGTCTGACAGTCCCCCACTAGTCTCTTGTCTTGTGATTTACTAGTTACAACATTGATCAAAAAAGCGGGTCCTGTTCTTCGGCTTCCTGTTGTGCCCACTCTAAGATCCTGCTTTGCATCATTACAGAAGTCTCAAGGGTAACATGAGTGAGCAAATGCGTTTTGCCACACACCTTTTCATAGGCTGGGAAGTATCTGTTTGTGGCCTTTTCAATTATTACAGTGTGCTGCTTCTCCTTATTCTCAGCTGATAAGAAATGGCACATTAAAATTAACCCCATTAGGTCAGTTGTTCCTTCCACATACATGTCAATCCTAAAGAGAAATAGAGATTGTCAGTTAAAGTGCACTTTTATTTAGGCTAAAGAGGCATCACTAGTCAGCTTTGTTTTGCTGTAGTACAAGTATAATTATTTTCCTGTAGGAAAAGCTGATTCTCCAATTTAAGAAGGGAATTTAGTGTTTATAAAGAGGCTATTGGATTCATGCGATGGTCCTGACACTGCTGCTCCTCTTGCCCACATTGCATGAGCTCATCTTAGGGATCTTAGTAATAGTGGGCTTTTTTAAACAACACTACATTGATGCCAATCAAAGTTTTGCTTCAACTGGAGTGGGAGCAATTTCTTAGTTTGTAGTAGACTGCAGTACCTAGCCAGATTTGATTTAGTGTAGCAATTTTCAGATATCCCCCTTTATTCAGTTTTCTGGATCGGAGATATCTGGACATTGACTCAAAACATAATACCAAGAGGATTTAACAATTGAAGATGACCTGGTGAGATGGCCTCCTTGCATCCATTCAGCCTGTCTCACTAGAAATTAGAGGCTCATCACACAAGACTATGACTCAATTATGCGAACTCTAATCCCACCCTCTTTTCTAAAGAGACAGTCTCTTGAAAAGCTCTCTCAGAAGGACCCAATTCATTCATTAGGAGACATTTTTAGATATCAGTGCAAACTTTAGCCTCTGTCAGCTTCACAACTGGGGTCCTATTTCAGTTCAAAAATTATGACTATCTAGAGCAGATTACTCTGGAACAATCACTGGTAGCTCTTTTACACCTTCCCCACATATATTCTAAGGCACTTCAAAAACTTTCAGCCACATGCAATAAGTAATAAGGTTAGCTACCATATAAGGTTGGCTACCACACTACCATACAAGTGTGAATCAAATCATCTGGAAATGGTTTAAAATGTAAAGGCTGTGGCTCAAGTTAAACCTAGATTAATTAACAAGGAGGTATTCTGCTAGAAGAAAGATTCTCAGGGAAGCCAAGTTATAGGAAATGTGTCTTACATAATATCCCCTGGTTCATGTATGTAGTAAGACAACCAGTGAATTGTGATTACTGCTGCTGCCCACACCCTATTTATCACCTTGCCTTCCTGAACCTCCACTGTGGCCCATGTGTATGCGTCTATCCCAGCTGCAGTTTCGAGTCTTTTAGGTTAAGCTCTTTGGGGTAAGTATGGTCATTTCCTATTTTTGTACAATGCCCACAAAAATGGGGTCCTGAACTAATTGGCTTCTAGGTATTACAACTATATAAGTGTTTAACAATAATGCTACTTCCAACTTTCAGTTTGCCTTAAAGGAGGGAGTATAGATTCATAGATATTTAGGTCAGAAGGGACCATTATGATCATCTAGTCTGACCTCCTGCACAACACAGGCCACAGAATTTCACCCACCACTCCTGCAAAAAACCTCACACCTATATCTGTGCTATTGAAGTCCTCAAATCGTAGTTTAAAGACTTCAAGGAGCAGAGAATCCTCCAGCAAGTGACCCGTGCCCCATGCTATAGAAGAAGGTGAAAAACCTCCAGGGCCTCTTTCAATCTGCCCTGGAGGAAAATTCCTTCCCGACCCCAAATATGGTGATCAGCTAAACCCTGAGCATATGGGCAAGATTCATCAGCCAGATACTATAGAAAATTCTTTCCTGGGTAACTCGGTCCGTCTAATATCTAATAATTTAGTCCGTCTAATATCCCATCACAGGCCATTGGGCCTATTTACCATGAATATTTAATTACCAAAACCATGTTATCCCATCATACCATCTCCTCCATAAACTTATCGAGTTTAATCTTAAAGCCAGATAGGTCTTTTGCCCCCACTGCTTCCCTTGGAAGGCTATTCCAAAACTTCACTCCTCTGATGGTTAGAAACCTTCGTCTAATTTCTAGTCTAAATTTTCTGGTGGCCAGTTTATATCCATTTGTTCTTGTGTCCACATTGGTACTGAGCTTAAATAATTCCTCTCCCTCTCCGGTATTTATCCCTCTGATATATTTATAGAGAGCAATCATATCTCCCCTCAACCTTCTTTTAGTTAGGCTAAACAAGCCAAGCTCCTTGAGTCTCCTTTCATAAGACAAGTTTTCCATTCCTCGGATCATCCTAGTAGCTCTTCTCTGTACCTGTTCCAGTTTGAATTCATCCTTCTTAAACATGGGAGACCAGAACTGCACACAGTATTCCAGGTGAGGTCTCACCAGTGCCTTGTATAACGGTACTAAAACCTCCTTATACCTACTGGAAATACCTCTCCTGATGCATCCCAAGACCGCATTAGCTTTTTTCATGGCCATATCACATTGGCAGCTCATAGTCATCCTACGACCAACCAATACTCCAAGGTCCTTTTCCTCCTCCGTTACTTCTAATTGATGCGTCCCTAGTTTATAACTAAAATTCTTGTTATTAATCCCTAAATGCATGACCTTACACTTCTCACTATTAAATTTCATCCTATTACTATTACTCCAGTTTACAAGGTCATCCAGACCCTCCTGTAGGATTCTCTAAATTGGCAATACCGCCCAGCTTTGTATCATTTGCAAACTTTATTAGCACACTGTTAGCCGACGGCCAAGGATGTTTGGTGAGGTGCCAGCTATGCCCGTTTATACCATCCGTGACTTTAACCGCTAGGACGCACTGTCCCTTCGCGGCGGGCAGCCCGGGCTAGGCTGACGGATGCCCCAAGGTCCTAACCACCCGTGACTTTAACTGCTAGAGCTCAGAGTCCTTCGCAGCGGGCAGTCAATACTGACTGACAGGTGCCCCAATGGCAGCACTAAGAGCCTCTCCACACCCGTGACTTTAACTGCTAGAGCTCATAGCTCCTTCGCAGCGGGCAGCCAGGATTGACTGAAAGGTGCCCCAAGAGTTTGCCCCGTGGAGGCGGCACAACTCAACGCTAAGCTCTTAGTACGCTCACCTAATGGCCAGGCTTTAGAGCCAAAACGGCTGAGGTTCTTTAATTGTGTTGGCTGCTTTACAGAAAACCAGAGAAAACAAGTCAGGCTTATGCACAAATGGTTACCAAAATTTATTAAGCTAGATTCTAATCATGTGGTTACAAAATTGCTAGTGCCTACTTATTTAAATGTAGAGATGTTACACACACAAACAAGTTACAAAACTGAAGCCACAATCCCAAAGAAAGAAAACAAAGTATAGAGCTCTATTTCAAAATATGTGTACACTAAAGATAGGAGATCAGGTGTGGGTGCTTCTTACCCTCCTTGCATCTCTCGATTCCAGTGGTGCCAAGCCAGGATCGGTCACTCAATTCCGCGGAAAGACAAATAAGGGACAAGGCTTAGGGACCCTCTTAGCTGCAGAAGCCTTGGGAGGCTGTCACTTATCTGACCAGCAGATAGATAGTGAAAAGCACTCAAAAATCATGGTGCTGTAGGTCCCCTACTTATACCTCTGTACTCCTTTATTCTCTTTCTCCTTTCTTATGCCAAATTGAGGCTGGTCTGTCGGGGTGACGCCAGCTTTTGCAAGAGTAGTTTACACTTGCAAGGGAGAGAAACAATAAGTTTCGACTACTGGACATTTCTTTTACCAGGGTAAATATTTTCCCACCTAGGATGTTGGTGTGTGTGCATCACGCTATTTAGTAGGGGCTAAGAGCCATGTCTGTTGCAGGGCCTCTGCCTGCTGTGAGCTTAATTGTTGTATCTGTTCCCAGAGGCACATTGTAGCAGCACACCTGTGCTTTCACAGCTTCAAAGGCTGTGCTGGAATATATGTTAAGTGCCCTGTTCCGGCTTCCTCCTGTGTTTCCAGCAATGCTGGTCTGAGGGGGGGAGGGGGCGGGCTGGCTGTCTGGCTACACACACTCCCACTTTTTGTGCCAAGGTCAGTAATAAAAAGATTAAATAAGATTGGTCCCAAAACCGATCCTTGAGGAACTCCACTGGTAACCTCCCTCCAGCCTGACAGTTCACCTTTCAGTAGGACCCGTTGTAGTCTCCCCTTTAACCAATTCCTTATCCACCTTTCAATTTTCCTATTGATCCCCATCTTATCCAATTTAACTAATAATTCCCCATGTGGCATGGTATCAAATGCCTTACTGAAATCTAGGTAAATTAGATCCACTGCATTTCCTTTGTCTAAAAAATCTTACTTTCTCAAAGAAGGAGATCAGGTTGGTTTGGCACGATCTACCTTTTGTAAAACCATGTTGTATTTTGTCCCATTTACCATTGACTTCAATGTCCTTAACTACTTTCTCCTTCAAAATTTTTTCCAAGACCTTGCATACTACAGATGTCAAACTAACAGGCCTGTAGTTACCCGGATCACTTTTTTTCCCTTTCTTAAAAATAGGAACTATGTTAGCAATTCTCCAATCATACGGTACAACCCCTGAGTTTACAGATTCATTAAAAATTCTTGCTAATGGGCTTGCAATTTCATGTGCCAATTCCTTTAATATTCTTGGATGAAGATTATCTGGGCCCCCTGATTTAGTCCCATTAAGCTGTTTGAGTTTTGCTTCTACCTCAAATATGGTAATGTCTACCTCCATAGCCTCATTCCCATTTGTCATGCTACCATTATCCCTAAGATCCTCTTTAGTCTTATTAAAGACTGAGGCAAAGTATTTGTTTAGCTATTGGGCCATGCCTAGATTATCCTTGACCTCCACTCCATCCTCAGTGTTTAGCGGTCTTCTTTTTTTCTTATTTATATGACTATAGAACCTTTTACTATTGGTTTTAATTCCCTTTGCAAGGTCCAACTCTACTTGACTTTTAGCCTGTCTCACTTTATCCCTACATGTTCTGACCTCAATAAGGTAGCTTTCCTTGCTGATCCCTCCCTTCTTCCACTCCCTGTATGCTTTCTGCTTTTTCTTAATCACCTCTCTGAGATGCTTGCTCATCCAGCTTGGTCTACAACTCCTGCCTATTAATTTTTTCCCCTTTCTTGGGATGCAGGCTTCTGATAGCTTCTGCAGCTTTGATTTAAAATAATCCCAGGCCTCCTCTACCTTTAGATCTATAAATTCTTCAGTCCAATCCACTTCCCTAACTAATTTCCTTAATTTTTGAAGGTCAGCCCTTTTGAAATCAAAAACCCTAGTTGCAGTTTTTTTTTGTTAATCCTTCTGTTCAGTTTGAACTGAATTAGCTCATGATCACTTGAGCCAAGACTATACCCTACAATCATCTCTTCTATGAGGTCCTCACTACTTACAAAAACCAAATCTACAATGGCATCCCCTCTAGTCGGTTCAGCAACTACTTGCTGAAGACAGACAGGCACGCAAAGCCTGAATACCCACAGTTCCAAGACCCCAGAGAAACAGGTCACAATTAGACTGGTAGACACACAGGATGTAATTAGACTGGATGTAATTTCAAATTAACCCAAACATCGACCAGCAGAGATTAAACACCCTTCCCCACAGCTACTGAAGGAATACTTGAAAATGTACTCTTTATAATGCTGCTATGTAATGTGATCCTACCTGAAGGCAACATCACACTATGCAAAGTCTGATTTTTGCAGCAACAGGAATACCATTTTTCTTTGTAAGAGACTTGGATTTTAACCCCATCACCTGCCAACTTCTGTGGTGGCTGCCTAGCCAGACTGATTAAAATCAGAGCAGAGCAACTTACTGGCTCAGATCTGTTAGATATAAATCACTAGAATACAACGAATTAGTGGGCCAGAATCTGATCTCAATTACACCAGTGTAACTCCACTGAGGCACCGACATCTGTTTGCTAGATAAGCTCTAGTTAATCAGTTGGTTACTACAGAAGACTGAGTAAGAATAGTGTTGTTACAGTACATTGCTCTCTACTTCAGGTCCTTTCCATAGAGTTTGTATTTTGCTGCTATATAGCTGAGAATTGCTCTGGTCTGCACCATCTGCATCCCATCAATTTCCACCAAGGGCACTTGTTGAAAGAGCAGAAATCCATCTTTGGAAAGGAAAAAGGAAACAGTCCCATACTCCCACCCCAATCTTTTATATTGCCCTGGAAATGGGGTCCAATAACACTCTGATTTGTTTCCAGTTACTTTCAGAAGAACTGCTACTTTGGTAATGAAATTGATGTGAACTGTCAATGGGAGTCAGTAACAAAATTGTACCAGTGGAGTCAAAACAAAATCATTAATTGCAGGAAGGACCCCAGCTATTTTCATAGATGAAGGAAATAAAGTTACTTTGGTTCAGCAAACCTGGTTTTAAAAATAATAAGTTCCCCCTCAGCATGCCAAGCCTTGATTGTACACATCAGCATTTAGATTGGCACTGCAATACCGAGGAGAATAGCTACTTTAAAAGCATCAACAAGACTGAAGTATTTAATGCATTAGTGACACCCCAAATGCCAACATTTAAAGTGACCTACATAATGTATTTTTTCCAGCAGAGTGGGAGCAAAGGAGAGGCAGTTAATACTTTTCTACACAGGGGCCTTCGAACAACCCAGGGATTATGTTTAGATAATATGCATGTGTCTTGTATTATGCTTTATCACATTAGGATTAAATACCAGTAAAATGACCAAAATAGATAAACTGCTCAAAATTCTGACTTAGCTTTTGTATTAAACACAAGATTTCCCAGGAAATAAGATTGTGACGTTGCACGCCATAATGCTTTATAGACACATGCTTATGAGTGTAAATATGACATAACTGGAATATGTTTTATGCTAGATATGCCATGTAACATATCTATAAAAAGGTTATGTTCTAATGGATATATTCATCCTATTTGTATGCATGTACATACAGGGTCAAAAGGACAACATGATGGATAGATTTGTTTGAACCAGCATGTAACAGGGGAGAAGCAGCACCCTAATGGGTAAAGGGGCTGCACCTCAATATGACAGGAGGGATGAATAATCTGTTCTGCACCTATATAAGAATAGGTCTGGAAGGGCACATCGTCGTCCAGCCTAGGGGGCAGTGGAGTGTCCCGCCACTGACTGAGCTGTGTCTATTGCCAGGGGACACATATTCGTGGTATGTCTGGTAGAGTATATAGGAAACTATTATTGTGCTTCGTTTGACAATAAACCTGGCCAGGTGCCTTCGTACCTTACTAGAATCTGTGGTCTTTGGGAGTTCTCTCGGGGTCTGCTGTGTCAGCTATCTGCACAGAGCTGGGGCAGCACACAGAGGGAACATGCATGAAGCCGACTGTTATCATCGAACAAGAGCAGAGCACCACACCTGTAGCTACTAACAAGAACATAGACTTGCGTATTGTATTTTATTTTGTTTGGTAATTTATTTTGTTCCATCTGTTATTACTTGGAACCACTTAAATCCTACTTTTTGTATTTAATAAAAATCACTTTTTACTTATTAATTAACCAGAGTAAGTATTAATACTGGGGGGAGGGGTAGACAGCTGTGCATCTCTCTCGATCAGTATTATAGAGGGCAAACAATTTTTGAGTTTACCCTATATAAGCTTTATACAGGGTAAAACGGATTTATTTGGGGTTTGGACCCCATTGGGAGTTGGGTATCTGAGTGCTGGAGACAGGAGCACTTCTTAAGCAGTTTTCAGTTAAGCCTGCAGCTTGTGGGGGACATGGTTCAGACTTGGATCTGTGTTTGCAGCAGGCAAGCGTGTCTGGCTCAAACACTGCAAGGTACTGAAGTCCCAAGCTGGCAGGGAAAACAGGCTCAGAGGTTTTGACTCAGGTGGCAGTCACAAGGGAGTTTCTGTGATGCGATCCGTCACAAAGATGTTTCCCTGAAGCACAGAAACTTAAAACTTTCTAGCACATGCAACGTAGGTTTGGCTGGCACAGTGTATGCTTCTATAAGCTTTTGCAGGGAGTTAAACTCAGACAAATTATATAAAAGTGTTTGCGGGAAGGGAACAAATCTCAAAATACTAATTTACTCTATAGCACTGCTTTTCTTATTAATAGGAAAGTCTCATCAATTCTGACATACAGTTCTAGAGAGAGTTAGGAAAATATCCAAGAGACTCCTATCATCATGGTATTAAGGGATCCAAATAGCTATCATCAGTTCTGGTATGAGGAGAACTGCATGGTTTGTGAGCCAAACAAACAAAACTCACTATGTCCAGTTTCAACACTAAGTACATACTAAAAATAACAGAGCCTGATTTGCCACATGGTAGCATTTCACACAGGTTTGAATGACTATACAAGGTGGAAGAGTGGAAAATCAGGCCAATTAGACAGGTTTCAGAGTAGCAGCCGTGTTAGTCTGTATTCGCAAAAAGAAAAGGAGTACTTGTGGCATGTTAGAGACTAACCGGTTTATTTGAGCATAAGCTTTCGTGAGCTACAGCTTACTTCATCGGATGCAATTAGAGTGACAATTCTGGATTCACCGCTTGTGTGATTTTTTTGCTGACAGAAAGGATTAATGTCCATTACAAAGGCACTGGCTGACGTGAAGAGGGACAGAACATTCACGCTCTGGGGAATTTGTTTCTGCCAGGTTAGCCTTTAGAGCTCAGATAGGTCTATTAATCCTCAGTAAGTCACTGTGACTGAAGAGCATGCTTGTCTGTTCAGGGCAACGTTCCCATCTACAGATGTCAGTACTCCATTTCACCTTGCTAGTATGCAATTGATTGATCCCAAACTACCAAATCTTCCCTTAGCCTTCCTTCTCATAAATTAAGAAAAACTTGGTCAAATATTTCAGATTTCATCCAGACTCACCTTGTAAGAGCTTCTCATATTGTTTCCTTTTTTCCAAAAATTCTTTTTCAAACTGAAAAAAGAAAAAAGCGCCACTCAGGATATGAACAGAGTTTTTTCAGAGCTCTAGAACCAAGAAGTCAGTTAAATGTGACTTCAGGATGGTTACTATAAGGGAGGGAGAGCAGAGAGGCAAATGTTATGGAAGTGCTCATTCAAGCTCTCTCTTAAGAAGTTGGGAGAGGACTAGGTTGGATATTAAGAAAAACTATTTCACTAGGAGGATGGTGAAGCACTGGATTACCCTGGAAAATGGTGGACTCTCCATCCTTAAAAGGTTTTTAAAGGCCCAGCTTGACAAAGCCCTGGCTGGGATGATTTAGCTGGGGTTGGTCCTGCTTTGAGCAGGGGGTTGGACTAGATGACCTCCTGAGGTCTCTTCCAACTCTAATCTTCTATGAAGTTAGAAATCTGACATCACCCTAGAAAGGACTATGGCTAATGTCGGTTTCCTTCCATTTCACTTGCCTGTCTTTCCCCCTCTGCTCAGAACATCTGCATAGCTTCCAGCAGATCCTGATCAGTTTGCTCAATATTCCCTGCTCAGCCTCATACATACCAAAGAAGACAAAATGCTTTTGGGATACAGTTAATTCTCTGCCAGAGAACTAATTAGTCAGCTGAAACTACAAACCTTGAGTAGGAGTCACACTGGTAAAAACTGAACACCATGAAAGTGGAAAGACCAGCCCAAAAGATAAAGAAGAAGATAAAGCAGACAGATGGCAATCCTGCCTGCCCCAGATTGTGCATGTTACCACCATAACTGATGAGCTGGATATTAAACATTTCACTGATAACTAATGTAGCAAATATTCAGAATCAAACTTATTCTTTAACATAATTTAAAGTGGCTTTGCCAGAACGTGGTCACACCCTTCTATCTACCCAGACTAACGTAGCATCTAGTGCAGGTACGAAGAACTTCTGTTTTGTTCATACACAATTAATTCCACTTTATTTTTTGTTTACCCCACACAGCTTTAAGTTTGAGCTTTGAGGCAGGTATATACACAGGTGGTTCAAGATACCAAAACAAACCTCAACCCCAGCAGCTGCTAGCAACCAGCGAATCAATTCCATTTTGCCTCTCCCATTAAAGTAGTAAAGTTTGGGTTTTCCAGCCATGACTTCAAATCTTCAGTCACCTGACAAATACATGGAAATGAAGAGTTACTACAAGGATCACCTGTAAGTTATTTTTTAGAGTAATAGTTTCCAGGATGCCTGTCTGAGAGGATGAAATGTTTTCTCTAGAACTAATTCAGCATCTCTTCAAGTACTTTTTTCTAAGTTGAGCAGTTTTTATCAATGTATAGCATTTAATTGAGGATTTTTTTTTCTTCACTCCAAGAACTTAAGAAAAAGCCAGGTATGAGCAGTATAAGTACTGACTTCCTAGAGCTGGAAGCTGCAGCAATGGCTCTAATATGTAGCCGTCTTAGGACTTTATACTCCTGCCAATCACTGCAGTCTGAGTGCTAGCCACATAAAAATTAATTGCAATAGCAAAGTCCCTAGCAGATTTCATGGAGTCTCTGGCACATCTCCCTTTTGGAGAAAAGGAACCAAAACCAACAACTTTACTTGGTATAGGGGTTTTGCAGCAAAAGTCATGGGGAGCAGGGGAGGAAGAAGAAGGTCAATGCTGAATGTCATTCTTATAGTGGTCTATTCTCAGTGCACAGTGTGTACTATAACTAATATACAGGGTCCCCTCCACAAATGATATATAAACATTATAGTCATCCTACATCAAATACCTCTGCAGTGAATTTCGTAGCATGGGTTTCTCCACCCCAAACAATCTTTGTTGCCGGCCAAGGGGAGTGTGGAGCCGGTGCCTGGGGCGGAGCAGCACATGGAGTCCCGTGGCCCCTCACCTACAAGCTGGACCCACTGCTGGCCGCTTCTGGGGCACAGTGCGGTGTCGGAAAAGGTAGCCTTAGCTGGGCAGCACTCCCAATGAGACTTTTAAAGTCCTGGTTGGCGGTGCTGACCAGAGCAAGGTGACCCAGTGCTTTACATGCCACAACCCAGAAGTGGATCGCAACCCATGGTTTGAAAAACACTGTTCTAGGCTACGTATGCACCCTCATGACAAGCACATACTTAGCATCTCCAGATATGCCCTAACCATGGCTCCCCCTCTTGCTGGAAAATGTGAACTACATACTAAAAAGATGACCATTAAAAACAAGAAAGAATAAAGGTGCCTCACCCCAGGGACACAGGAGCGTCTCAGTGTGCAGCCTGAATGGGGGCTCTCCAGGCCCCTAATTAGTGGGAAACAAATGAAGAAATAAATGAGCACTAATCAAACTCTAAAAAAATCAGTTGGGAAAATAGGTTAAATGCTCTAGATGTTTCTAAGCTAATACCATGAAAAATCATATCTGAATCAAAGAGGAGGCAAGATGGTAATCTGAAATATGGGATTCCATTAGTTATGTACCAGAACTGCATGGTAGCGGACGATGAATACTATATACCATTAAAAAAATGAAAGCCTGGGAATCCATTTTCTAATGCTCTAGAACAGGGGTGGGCAAACTTTTTGGCCTGAGGGCCACATCTGGGAATAGAAATTGTACAGCAGGTCTGAATGCTCATAAAATTGGGGTTGGGCTGCGGGAGGGGGGCGGACTCTACGGTGGGGCCAGAAATGAGGAGTTCAGGGTGCAGGAGGGGGCTCCGGGCTGGGGCTCCAGCTGGTGGACTCTGAGTTGGGGCTGGAGATGAGGAGTTTGGGGTGTAGGAGGGTGCTCTGGGCTGGGATCAAAGAGTTTGGGGGGTGGAAGGCGGATCAGGGCTGGGGCAGGAGGTTGGGGTGCTGGTGGAGGCTCAAGCTCTGGGTGGTGCTTACCTCAAGTGGCTCCTGGAAACAGCAGCATGTCCCTTCTCCAGCTCCTAGGCAGAGGCGCAGCCAGGCAGCTCTGCACACTGCCCTGTCCGCAGGCACCACCCCTGCAGCTCCCACTGGCTGCGGTTCCCGGCCAATGGGAGCTGCGGGAGTGGTGCTTGGGGTGGGGGCAGCGTGCAGAGTGGAGTTCCCTGGCTGCCCCTACGCGTAGAAGCCGAAGGGGGTCCATGCCACTGCTTCTGGGAGCCGCATGGAGCAGCCCCCGACCCTGCTCCCCGGCTGGAGCACCAGAGCGGGACAAGCCCCAGACCCCACTCCCCAGCGAGAGCTCAAGGGCCGGATGTGGCCCGCCAGCCGTAGTTTGCCCACCCCTGCTCTAGAACATCCCTTTCTAGCCCTGGTGATTCAAGATTTGCTGGAACTTTAAATGATTTCTTGGATCAGCAGTCTGTCAAACTGGTTAAGACTTAATATAGAAGGAGATTTCTGACTTGTGTAAGTTTGGGTCCATGAATAGGGTCTCATTTCTTTCGCTGAATAGCTCTTATAGCAGCATGTAACCATTCAAACTTTTTAAATTGCTGAGCTAGACTGTGCTGCCAGGAGAATGACTCTTTTTTTTAAATTATGTGCTGAATAGACTAGTGTTTGGATCTCAGTAGGAGCTGAATTTCATTCTGCAGCCGTAAGCCAAGAGAGCGTAGCGTTCCAGCTCCACCAGTAAGTCAGCTAAATAACTGCTCTCAGCAACAGAAGTTGGGCCAGCAAAGGATATCACCCATCTTGACTCTCTATTACCCTGGAACCAACATGGCTACATCAACAGTGCATATAACTGCATAATGGGAAGTCTCTGCTGGTGTGGCGAATGCTTCCATCTGTACAGAGGTTTCTGAACCACAGGTGCAGTGATCTGGGAAAGTGTATGCTTGCATATGAATAATAGACTACAGTTTTCAATGTTGCAGTGTCCCTCATGAGTAGGGAAAAAAGAGGCCTTTGAACGGCATTGAAGATGTCTTGTGCAATACTACAGCTAATTGCTTGTTAGTTAATGGGCATAAAAACAAAAGACAAATGCCAGACTCCAGCTGGTTACTGATGTCCCAGGAATAAAAATGACTGAAGCTAGCCAGCTGCAGCAAACAGAGTCAGGGGTCTGCTCCTATTCTCTTAGTCAGTGAAAACAAACATTGCCCGATAATATTTGCAACCCTAATATTGCAGCTTTGTTTCAGTGCATGAGAACCAGAGATTATTCTACCGCCTAAGCTGAGCAAAATGCAAAAGTAAGAGTCTTCGCTATTTATGCTGTTTCAGTGTGTTTTAATGGCCTAAGGCAGTCATACTCAGACCTCAGTGGTTCAGGAGCCAAATGAGTGATCAGCAGCGTGAATTCATAGTTTCCTTTGCTATAGTACTATTCATATATGAACAGTATGACAGGGGAAATAATTAGTCACTATTCTCATAGCAACTAACTTAATTGGTTAATAAGAGAGTAAAGCAGCCTGGTTGGTTAATAATTAAATCAGTGTTTTAATATCATGCGCTGCAAAGAGCTGTAAGAGACGCATTAAATAGCCACTTGCAGCTTGTCAGCCACAGTCTGAGTATTGCTGGTTTATGGTGTGGGTTGTAATACAGATAAAGACAGTTAAAAACAAACAAACAAGTTTTTAAAGTTGCTTAAGGGGTTACACAAATTTGTTTTTCCTAAAGTGAACTATGACACTTATGACCAAATGCGGAGTAATTAATAATCTTTATAAAAAAGGTTTTAACTTTAACATGCCCAGGCCTACAAGGCTGTGCAGTAGAGAACACAAACCTTTTCAAAGTGATGGATGCTAGCCCCTTAAAACACAAACAGCCTCACAGTTTGATCCAAGGCCCAATGAAGTCAGTGGAAAGAGTCACATTGACTTCAACAGATTTTGGATCAGGTGCCTAGCACTCACATAACAACAATGGGTACAAAATGGGCATCAAAGCACATCTGTTGTATAAAATTAAGTTATAGGCCTTATTTAGATTAGGGGGGGAAAGGTGCCTTTTTCCCAGCTGTTAACCTGATTGAAAGCTCTACTTACCACCAACACAGACACAGTATAACCCAGGGATTGGCAACCTTCAGCACACAGCCCATCAGGGTAATCCTCAGGTGGACCGTGAGACATTTCGCTTATATTGACCATCCTCAGGCATGGCCCTGGTTCACCGTTCCTGGTCAATGGGAACTGCAGAAAGCAGCGGTCAGCACACGCCCAGTATAACTATGAGCTTCTCTGAGGAAGCTCATAGTAAGAAGGTGCTATGGAAGGGAGGGGTTCAGCTGTTGTGACCTGCACTGGATGTGCCATGTTTGTCTTTCTTCCACAGGACAGAAGCGACTTTGTGTGTACAAAGTGCAAGCTGGTCTCCATACTGGAAGAGAAGATCGAAGGTCTGGAGCACCAGATAACAATCCTGCGTTGCATACGAGAAACGGAGGATTTTCTGGACAAAAGTCAGGATATGCTTCTACGGGCACAAAGCTCTAAAGATTTAGAGCAGGTTGCACAGCAGAGCCAAGAGGCCAGTGAAGAAGCTTGGCAACATGTGACCTCCAGAAGAAGAAGGGGGAATGTCCGGGTTCCAGCAACGCGGACACAGGTAACTAACCGCTTTCATGTTCTCTCCACAGGTACCGTTGCGGAGAGTGGACCAGATGATATGTCTGGGGGGAGAAAGCAGAAGGAGACTCCGCTGGTTGGAAGGCATGAGATGCACTGTCCTGAGATGGGGGGTTCCACGACCACCACTCCCAAGAGAAGGAGGCGGGTGGTGGTGGTCGGGGACTCTCTACTCCGGGGGACTGAGTCATCTATCTGCTGCCCTGACCGGGAAAACTGAGAAGTCTGCTGCTTGCCGGGGGCTAAGATTCGCGATGTGACGGAGAGACTGCCAAGACTCATCAAGCCCTCGGATCGCTACCCCTTCCTGCTTCTCCACGTGGGCACCAATGATACTGCCAAGAATGACCTTGAGCGGATCACTGCGGACTACGTGGCTCTGGGAAGAAGGATAAAGGAGTTTGAGGTGCAAGTGGTGTTCTCGTCCATCCTCCCCGTGGAAGGGAAAGGCCTGGGTAGGGACCGTCGAATAGTGGAAGTCAACGAATGGCTACGCAGGTGGTGTCGGAGAGAAGGCTTTGGATTCTTTGACCATGGGATGGTGTTCCATGAAGGAGGAGTGCTGGGCAGAGACGGGCTCCACCTTACGAAGAGAGGGAAGAGCATCTTTGCGAGCAGGCTGGATAACCTAGTGGGGAGGGCTTTAAACTAGGTTCACGGGGGAAGGAGACCAAAGCCCTGAGGTAAGTTGGAAAGCGGGATACCGGGAGGAAGCACAGGCAGGAATTTCTGTGAGGGGAGGGCTCCTGCCTCATACTGAGAATGAGGGGCGATCAGCAGGTTATCTCAAGTGCTTATATACGAATGCACAAAGCCTTGGAAACAAGCAGGGAGAACTGGAGGTCCTGGTGATGTCAAGGAACTATGATGTGATTGGAATAGCAGAGACTTGGTGGGATAACTCACATGACTGGAGTACTGTCATGGATTGTTATAAACTGTTCAGGAAGGACAGGCAGGGCAGAAAAGGTGGGGGAGTAGCACTGTATGTAAGGGAGCAGTATGACTGCTCAGAGCTCCGGTACGAAACTGCAGAAAAACCTGAGTGTCTCTGGATTAAGTTTAGAAGAGTGAGCAACAGGAGTGATGTAGTGGTGGGAGTCTGCTATAGACCACCGGACCAGGGGGGTGAGGTGGATGAGGCTTTCTTCTGGCAGCTCGCGGAAGCTACTAGATCGCATGCCCTGGTTCTCATGGGTGACTTTAATTTTCCTGATATCTGCTGGGAGAGCAATACAGCGGTGCATAGACAATCCAGGAAGTTTTTGGAAAGCGTAGGGGACAATTTCCTGGTGCAAGTGCTAGAGGAGCCAACTAGGGAGGGAGCTTTTCTTGACCTGCTGCTCACAAACTGGGAAGAATTAGTAGGGGAAGCAAATGTGGATGGGAATCTGGGAGGCAGTGACCATGAGTTGGTTGAGTTCAGGATCCTGACACAGGGAAGAAAGGTAAGCAGCAGGATACGGACCCTGGACTTCAGGAAAGCAGACTTCGACTCCCTCAGGGAACGGATGGGTAGGATCCCCTGGGGGACTAACATGAAGGGGAAAAGAGTCCAGGAGAGCTGGCTGTATTTCAAGGAATCCCTGTGGAGGTTACAGGGACAAACCATCCCGATGTGTCGAAAGAATAGTAAATATGGCAGGCGACCAGCTTGGCTTAACGGTGAAATCCTAGCGGATCTTAAGCATAAAAAAGAAGCTTACAAGAAGTGGAACATTGGACATATGACCAGGGAAGAGTATAAAAATATTGCTCGGGCATGTAGGAATGAAATTAGGAGGGGCAAATCGCACCTGGAGCTGCAGCTAGCGAGAGATGTTAAGAGTAACAAGAAGGGTTTCTTCAGGTATGCTGGCAACAAGAAGAAAGCCAAGGAAAGTGTGGGCCCCTTAATGAATGAGGGAGGCAACCTAGTGACAGAGGATGTGGAAAAAGCTAATGTACTCAATGCTTTTTTTGCCTCTGTCTTCACGAACAAGGTCAGCTCCCAGACTGCTGCGCTGGGCATCACAACATGGGGAATAGATGACCAGCCCTCTGTGGAGAAAGAGGTGGTTAGGGACTATTTAGAAAAGCTGGACGTGCACAAGTCCATGGGGCCGGACGAGTTGCATCCGAGAGTGCTAAAGGAACTGGTGGCTGTGGTTGCAGAGCCATTGGCCATTATCTTTGAAAACTCGTGGCGAATGGGGGAAGTCCCGGATGACTGGAAAAAGGCTAATGTAGTGCCAATCTTTAAAAAAGGGAAGAAGGAGGATCCTGGGAACTATAGGCCAGTCAGCCTCACTTCAGTCCCTGGAAAAATCATGGAGCAGGTCCTCAAAGAATCAATCCTGAAGCACTTACATGAGAGGAAAGTGATCAGGAACAGTCAGCATGGATTCACCAAGGGAAGGTCATGCCTGACTAATCTAATCGCCTTCTATGATGAGATTACTGGTTCTGTGGATGAAGGGAAAGCAGTGGATGTATTGTATCTTGACTTTAGCAAAGCTTTTGACACGGTCTCCCACAGTATTCTTGTCAGCGAGTTAAGGAAGTATGGGCTGGATGAATGCACCATAAGGTGGGTAGAAAGTTGGCTAGATTGTCGGGCTCAACGGGTAGTGATCAATGGCTCCATGTCTAGTTGGCAGCCGGTGTCAAGTGGAGTGCCCCAGGGGTCGGTCCTGGGGCCGGTTTTGTTCAATATCTTCATAAATGATCTGGAGGATGGTGTGGATTGCACTCTCAGCAAATTTGTGGATCATACTAGACTGGGAGGAGTGGTAGATACGCTGGAGGGCAGGGATAGGATACAGAGGGACCTAGACAAATTGGAGGATTGGGCCAAAAGAAATCTGATGAGGTTCAATAAGGATAAGTGCAGGGTCCTGCACTTAGGACGGAAGAACCCAATGCACAGCTACAGACTAGGGACCGAATGGCTAGGCAGCAGTTCTGCGGAAAAGGACCTAGGGGTGACAGTGGACGAGAAGCTGGATATGAGTCAGCAGTGTGCCCTTGTTGCCAAGAAGGCCAATGGCATTTTGGGATGTATAAGTAGGGGCATAGCAAGTAGATCGAGGGACGTGATCGTCCCCCTCTATTCGACATTGGTGAGGCCTCATCTGGAGTACTGTGTCCAGTTTTGGGCCCCACACTACAAGAAGGATGTGGAGAAATTGGAGAGAGTCCAGCGAAGGGCAACAAAAATGATTAGGGGTCTGGAACACATGAGTTATGAGGAGAGGCTGAGGGAACTGGGATTGTTTAGTCTGCGGAAGAGAAGAATGAGGGGGGATTTGATAGCTGCTTTCAACTACCTGAGAGGTAGTTCCAGAGAGGATGGTTCTAGACTATTCTCAGTGGTGGAAGAGGACAGGACAAGGAGTAATGGTCTCAAGTTGCAGTGGGGGAGGTTTAGGTTGGATATTAGGAAAAACTTTTTCACTAGGAGGGTGGTGAAACACTGGAATGCGTTGCCTAGGGAGGTGGTGGAATCTCCTTCCTTAGAAGTTTTTAAGGTCAGGCTTGACAAAGCCCTGGCTGGGATGATTTAATTGGGGATGGGTCCTGCTTTTGAGCAGGGGGTTGGACTAGATGACCTCCTGAGGTCCCTTCCAGCCCTGATATTCTATGATTCTATGATAACCTCTTAGCCTGAGTTTAGCAGGGTTTTGTATCTTCTTACGTTGATTGTAAGATGTGATGTCAGGACACTAACAGGGGTTAAGTGGGGTTTTCAACTGAGTTAGTCTAGCTGGTTTGAGTTAACTTGGTTGAAAAAAACCCAACCCCCACCCCCATAAACAAGGCCATAGATGGGGCAGCTCTTCCCTTTTCCTTCCCCCCCGGCCCACCCCTGGCCCTAACTGTTCAGTAGGAAGAGCAGCTAAATTGCAGAAGCGGAGAGGAACCAGAAGGGAAGGTAGAGGTGGGCAGGAAAGAGTCAGGTAAACAGTTCTGTACATCTCCCCTGTTGCCATCTATGGAGACCAGATAGCAAGTGTGAAAAATCAGGACACTTTTTTTGGAGGGGGAGGAGGGTAATAATTGCATATATAAGACAAAGCCCCTAATATCAGGACATCTGGTCATGCTATTGCCATCACAGATTACAAGCAGCGAAAAAGAAAAAGAAGGTAGGTTAGGGGGAAGAGGCTTAGTTACTGCTTCTTGTATTCAAAAGCCCAAAATCAAAAGCATTTTGAGCTGTGCCCAACAAATGGCAGCACAACTAGGAGCCAGCAGAGCTAGAACTGCATGGGAGAATGGCCCACAGCAACAGCACAAAATAAAAGAGGCCTTCAGGTTAGAGATCAGCAGGGTTGGGGCAAGGATTTCTCATCTAGGATATCCAAAATACCTAATCAGTGTGATTTCTAAATGCCGTTCCCTGCTCAAGGGCACAAGAGTTCCAGACCACTGAAGCCACAGGGATTTGGGATTTTGTTTGTGTGGGAGAAGGAACAAAGGCCATATGTGTTTGTGAGGGAGAGTGAACACCAGATGCTAGGACTACTCAGAGAAAGGGGTGGGGGAGAGAGATAGTGTACATATAAATGAATAAAGCTTAGATTCAACATTCTGTCCTCTGAGCCTGGAGTCACATAGCAATCTTGATTCTGCTTCTGCTCTTCCTAATGTCACTAGGAAGAAAGCACATAGGGAGTACCAAATATCAGACACTAACTCCAGAGAAGGGAGCCTTAAAATGCCTATCCTCTGACCTACAACAAAAGGAAACACTTCCAAGTAGCATTTCAGCATCATTCTTTGTAAGCTGGATACGCCTCTGACCTTCCACTCCTACCTGCCATTTTTCTGATTTTATTCTTTCCCTTTGTGATGCTATATGATTGACTATGGCTCTTTATATAACTGATATTACCTGTTGTATACAATTGTAACAAATCATGTACAAAGTATGTCGTAAGGTTATCAATGGAAAAGTTATGATTTGCTAAGTATGATTATCCTGTTTATATGCATGTATCATCTTTGTATCTAAAGTTATGAACATTGGCCATAGACTTGTATATTATACATATGTTGTATTACTGGGTAACACCCACCAGATAAGATTTCCATCAAGGCCAGATAGCTGTATGTTAATTACCCATTAAGGGCACTTCGCTCTAACAATGGGCCACAGAGGAAACTCATCCCACCCAGTAAGCTTTCCTGTGGATGCCTCAACAAGAATGGACAATGCAATGACTGCACCTGTGAATCAAAGCACATAAGGACATGTGATATGCTCATGTGACCCTGGACTCCATCTTGGGCCAGAAATTTTCCACAAACAAAGGCTGTGAGCTTTGAAACAGTAAATTTTCAGGCACACTGTGTAGGCCAAAAGAAACTGTCTCAAGTAAAAGTGTATTCCATTTTGCTAGCTTTAAATTAGTACAATAGACGTGGTGTATTGCCTTATCCCCTTTTAAAAGATTCTGTGAGCTTCTTATAAGCATAACAATGGCAAATGATATAAAAGACCACTGAGATACCTCCATTTTGCCTCTTTCCTGCCCTGATTCTCAGGTCTGTGGATTTACATCAAAAAGGAACATTTTGAACTATGGACTTTGGACCTTCCAATCTTTTGGAAGTTACCAGAGAGACTTTATAATCTGGAAGTCTATTTCATCACTGCTACAAACCTGATATAAGGACTTTGCAATGATTTGTATGTATATGATCTAATAACCATTATTAACTCATTCTTTTATTTTATTATTAAACCTTAAGTTATTAAAGGATTGGCATCAGTGTGATTATTGGGTAAGATTGGGGTTATATATTGACCTGGCTAAGTGGCTGATCTCTTGAGATTAGAAGGAACTCTTTGATTAAATTAGGTTTCAGTACCCAGTCATAAGAGAGTCTAGTATCTGGGTAGTGAGCTAAGAGCTGGAATGCCTAAGGAAATTGTTTTTTGTCTTCTTAACGGGGTGCTTGAACAATTTGTATAGTGGGGGTGCTGAGAGCCACTGAATCAAAATGTAAACACTGTACATAATCGAAACTACTTCAAACCAGGGGGCAGGGGGGTGGGTGCAGCAGAACCCTCTCCCCCAACACTCCTAGTTCCAGCACTTATGCTTGTTAACCGGTGTGGTGAGACAGATGTTCACTTTTGTGACTGGTATAATCTAATGATAGAATAATCACCAGTTTAGGGTGAGTCTGCCCTATTTCTCAGCAGTTTGTCCTGAGTTTGGCACCCTCAGCTGTGACCCACTGAGGCACAGCAACCCCCCTCCAGGAATGCAGTTCTCAGGTGGATGGAAACAGCACATCCCAAGGAGGCTGCTACAGATTTAAATAAGGAACCCCAGTTGTACATAAGATTGCCAGCTGTTACGGCAGGTGGTCCCTAGGCACATATGGCCAACAGCAGGACCATTCAGCACTGAGCAGAGCTCTATCCTGCAGTCTGTTCCCTGCTAGGTTGCTTTCTAGCTCAGGACACCAAACAGGCAGTTTCCCTTGTACAGGAGCCCACAGGGCCAGCTCCAGGCACCAGCTTTCCCAGGGTCAGTGTTATATCAGGATTTACAGAGCCAGAAGTAACAGCTGTTGGGCCTTTTCTTGAAATATGTAACAGCTGGAGATGTTCTCAGAGGTGGGGTGGGAGTCACACCCGTGATGCTCTGTGCCTTCTCTCCTCCCGTTGTCTCATAAAACAAGGATAAAACTACACTTGACACACCCCCAAAATAGTTCTTGCAGCCTCAAAGCTACAGGCGGAGCCTGATTTGCTTTTATATGGAGAAAGGTACATCTCCCGCCGCCCCCAACTGCATTTAAACACCCCCTCTCCCCGACACGGAAAGTTGCATTAATCCAACTCCTATTAAAACGAAAGGGATTTGCAACACAACCCTTTTAAATCACTGCCCCCGGGCAGCTACTTCTGCCCCGGGGGGGCAAAAGGGGCAGCGACACTAAAGCGCCGCCGCGGGCCGGTAGGCCGTTCGGGCCCGTGTACCCCCTTACTCCCGAACCAAGCCCAGCCCCCACGCAAGCCACAGGGGGTTACACCTGAAAGCAGGACTAGCCCCGCCCGGGGTGGGGGCGAGGCGGCAAAACCCCGCCTGCGGCGCGCGCCCCAACGCAGCTCCCGCCCACCGACCCCGCCCCCCTCCCGCCTCGCGACACCAGTGGGCGGGGGCAAGCGGGGAGAACCGCCAGTAGAGAGGCTGGTAATTTGCAAATGCTGCAGAGGCTTTTGGGAGAGAAATACAGTGCAAAACATTTGGGGCTCTCTTTGGGGTAGGATCGCTTTCCACCAGTCCTGGTGCCTACTACACAGTAAAGTCCACTAGCTGTAGTCAATTGGTCCCATAGCGCCCCGCTTAGGTAGTCACCCTAAGGGTAAAATCATCGAATCGATGAAGCTTTATATAGCGCACTAGCCCCATATAGCTTTGGATGTGAGGGCGATCTGGCTGCGACATCTGTCACCCCATTGATCGCCAGGGTTGATTCGGCTGATCTGGCTGGCTAGGCGGGTGTCCCCTTCCTCCCTCACCGCTCCATGTGCGTCCCTCCCGAAGCTGCGCGCTCGGTCGAAGAGGACGACCTCCCAGATAGAGGAGTACCGTTCTTCGGTCAAGGGTTTACGGTAGCTGCGCTCCCCTGCTAGAACCTCCAAACAAGCTCAAGGTCCATTTGTAGGAGAACGTAGGGTAGTCAAGCTTCCAAGACTCCAGACACATCCAAGTGAGGCGCTGCATGTGGCAGTCTGCCTTTCTTTTTCTAAAATCTGATTTTCAAATTGGAAAGCAATGCTGCTGCTGGGCCCGTGTTCAAACAAGGTTTTGCTCAGGATTGGCTTTCAGTTGTATCATGGTACTGCCGCTCTAGGTACCAAAAAAAGTTTTCTTATGGTGGTCTTACACAAATCACACAAAAAGCATGAGTAACAGAAACACAAATTTCAGACTTCAGAGTAAAAGCCGTGTTAGTCTGTATTTGCAAAAAGAAAAGGAGTACTTGTGGCACCTTAGAGACTAACCAATTTATTTGAGCATGAGCTTTCGTGAGCTACAGCTCACTTCATCAGATGCATACTGTGGAAAGTACAGAAGACTTTTTATACACACAAACCATGAAAAAATGGGTGATTATCACGACAAATTTTTTCATGGTTTGTGTGTATAAAAACGTCTTCTACACTTTCCACAGTATGCATCCGATGAAGTGAGCTGTAGCTCAGGAAACCTTATGCTCAAATAAATTGGTTAGTCTCTAAGGTGCCACAAGTCCTCCTTTTCTTTTTGCAAATTTCAGAATGGCAGCCATGTTAGTTTGTATCAGCAAAAAAGAACAAGGAGTCCTTGTGGCACCTTACAGACTAACCAATGTATTTGAGCATAAGCTTTCATCCGCTAAAACCCCCTTCATCGGATGCTTGCAGTGGAAAATACAGTAAGGAGATATATATAATATACATATACATAGACACACACACACACAACATGAAAAAATGGTTGTTGCCATACCAACTGAAACAAGAGTAATCAGTTAAGGTGGGCTATTATCAGCAGCAGAAAAAAAAACTGTTGTAGTGATAATCAGGATGGCCCATTTCCAACAGTTGACAAGAAGGTGTGAGTAACAGTGAGGGGTGGGGGGGGGGGGAAATAAGCATGGGGAAATAGTTTTACTTTGTGTAATGACCCATCCACCCCCAGTCTTTATTCAAGCCTAATTTAATGGTGTCCAGTTTGCAAATTAATTCCAATTCAGAAACAATACAGCACAGAGAAATATTGAAAGTCTGCTACATTTACCTTGTAGGTCTATAGATGGCTGTTTAAAATGTATATGAAGATAGGTGTTGTTAAAGATACATGGACAACTTTAGGTGTCATTTCCTGGCTTGAGTGTTTAATCAGGACACAGGAACATGCTGCTGCTGTATTTTTTTCCCCTCGATGGAACAGTAATAATCTCTATTAGTAAAATATTTCTAGGATGTTTTATTTCACTATACTGCAAAACAGGTTTTTGCATTATTAAAAATATTTTGCATTAGGCAATTTTAGATGTAAAAACATTAGAAACAAAAAAAAGGGGGGGGGGAACCATTCAGACAGCTCTAGGTGTCCTAAAAAATAACCAAACTTGCAGTAACAATGACCACCAGCAGCACTGAATACTCAACATTAATTGAGTGGATGAGCAACTCAAAACCAGAAAAGCCCTTTTTCCTCTCCCCCAGGAACAAGCCTTTCAACCTTTCTCACAATCTCTCTCAGCTACATGGCTTTGGCAGCATACTTAGAAGGAAATTAGATTCAGGCTATGAACCAAAAGGGTGGAAGGAGGTGGGAAACAAGTTCCAGCACCCGGTGGCTCTTCGAGTATCCCCCATCAGCAGTCTCCTTTGCTTTTATAAGGCAGATCCAATTGGAGCATCTCCATTGACCACAGCTGTGGCAGCATGTCACAGGAAGAGAGGTGATCTCCTATAGGCAGGTCTCGGGTCATTTAGAGCTTTATAAGGCATGATGAACATCTTAGAAACTCTATCTAGGCAGGCACACTGGTACCTTATACTGCCAACAGTATACCTCACTGAATAACGGTTCTGCACCAGCTTCAGTCTTAGAATAGTTTTAAGGCAAAGTCTCACGCTACATGCTCAAGGAGGCCATGGGGTGGGAGAGCAAGCTCACCCCACACACAAGTCACAGCAGTGGCTCCAGAGCCCACTTCCATACTCTGGGCATTGCTGCTGGGTGATTGGGGTTGCAGAGACACTCAGGTTTGGCTCAGCCATCAAGCTCTAACTCTCCAACACCGTTAGTGGCCTTAATGGAGAGGATCTCAGTGTTTAACTGTAAGGGACAGAAGCTGACAAAATGTCACATATTTGGATGAAGATCATAACCCGGAACTTGCAGACAAAAAGATCTTTGTTAGAAGCAAAATTCAAAAGGGATTAAATGCAAGGGTTATTATTTAAAAATATAATTAACTATCCCTAGATATTAGCATCTGAATGAAAAACAACACTTAAGTCAACATCTCTTCAAGAGTAACTTTATTCTGGGCAGCAGGCTCTTTACACAGAAGGAATTAAACAGTTTAAACATCCACCCCCAATAACACACACACTGAAAAAAAAAAACAAATAGAAAATCTTCTGGGTTTTCATTTCTTTCAATAAATATTTTTCTCCCCATCTTAGGGTAAGTACTTTCGCTAAAGCATTTTTAATGAATCTGTAAACAGTGTGGGGAGGGTTTCTGTACTAATTTCATTTTATTTCTCTGCACATAATTTAAGAAGAATCAAGATAATACAGATTAATATGTCAACCCAAGGTCTGACTCCTTCATATTAAGGTCATTATTACATATTACACATGAGTATGAGAAACTGTAAATGGTAAAATCATTCTAAAAATCAAAATCATATACTTAGCATAAAAATGCTGCAGAACCTGCTAAGAGATAGGTAATATTTTGCATGTGATATGTTTTCTTACAAATATATTGCTTTTGGTCAGGTTTTCAATGCAATGTACATTCTCTACTTTTTCCCATCTAAACAGAACAAATCAAAGAAAACATTAAATAAAAATAAAAATAAAAATGATATAGCCCAACCCTGCAGTCCCTATTCAAGCAAAAACTCTCAATGAGCTCAGTGTGAGTTTGCCTGAGTAAAGACTGCAGGATTGTGCCCACGATACACTTGCTACTGAGTGAATCTATGCATTACATCTGTTTAATTTAAAACTTGAGTAGACAATTTTTGAATGTGAGCTGTTTAGGTTTGACAAATAAAGGCCCCCACATTTGCAAAGGGGTTTGAATGCAGATCCTTATTCCTGCACCGAATAACCTTATGACCCTTCTTGTGGATCCCTTTGCAGGACTAGCTATGATTCTGAACCCCTTACTCCAGCAAATTACTTGCTTGCCTGAGTAAGGGTTGCAGGATTGGGCTCTAAATACTCTATTCTGACAATGATAGGCACTACGACCATTTATGAGAATTAGGGGCATACGGTCACAGCAGAATAGACTATTTACAAACACCTAGCTAGATATTGTATAGGTCCAAACATCTCCCTTGTTAGTGTCAGTTCATTCATTATAAATAAATTAAAACGATCTCTAAATATAAATGAAGATTTTGATTTCCAGACAGGAAACAGTCAGTTCTTATTCTATATGTTTTAAAAAATGTAAATACACAATTTTTTCCCTTTCCACTTGGCAAACACTCCTCCCACCCCACCCCACCCCTTCCCCCAGTACATGCATCTAGTGCTGCATAATTCAAAATGGCTCTGTTTTACTTCCTTGTGTGTACACCAACATCACAGCTCTGTTAGCAAGTACCTATAGGTTTGAAAATGAGTGTTTGCTAGTTAACTGGTAACAAAGCCTGGGTGGTGAGGATTAGAGAGCCATGATGCGATTCTGTGAAGATCCTATGTACATATTAATTTTTAAATAATGCATAGACCATTTTGCTCCTTCATTGCATTGTGTGGAGAGCAGCATATGCTGCCCACCTGTTGTCACAGTGCATAGAACAAAGGCACTCGCCACTATCCATCCCGCTCTCTCCTACAGCTGAGCCAGCAGCTGCTCCTCTCTCTCTACATAAGCAAATCATATTTGGTGCTCTGCTGATTTCAGAACGGGACTGGCAGAGAAATTGCCCTAGGGCATATTCTCCACCCAAAATGAAGTGGTTTTTGTAGGGAAGTCCAGCAGAAATTAGTCCACAGAATTACTTTCCAATCCAGCTTCTGCCCTTTGGAAGGGGAGGCAGTGTGCAGATAGATTGGGGAAACTCAAGAGCAATGTAGCCACTAGGCTAGCTCAGGGGAAGAGGGTCTTGGAAAGAGTGCAAAGAAAGAGGCACTCTGCACGGATACGCTGGGGTTGGGCCCAGGCCTGCCTGTGAATTATCAGGCTCCATATGAATACAAGGCCATTCCCAAGCCTTTTATCCTCGAGAGATCAGGGAGGGTTTTCTGTGTGGTGAAATACACAGATTATTTTCTTTCCTTTTTGCACATTTTTGCTAGAAAGGGGAGGTGGCCTTTTCCAGTGCACTTTGATAAGCTAAACATTTAGAATGGAGAGGGCAATCCCCACTCAGTTTTGTACCTGCCTATTTGGCTGCTTTTCTCTGTCAGTAACCCTTGTAACTTCTCTACCATGTTACTTTTTCCCCACTGCATAAGTCAAATCCTGGTCTCAATGAAATCAACTGAGATTTTTGCCATGGACATCACGGGGACCAGAATTTGATCCTAAATGCTTCCTATAACAAAATAGCCAATAAGACTATGTTTATGGAAACTGATCTATATTTAACAACATGGGAAGGTAAGCTAAATCAGCACTGTAACTGTTGATTGAAATTTACTTGTTTATAAAAACTGCATCTGATACACTAAGGGAATCAGGCTGGAAAACAAAGCCATAGAAATTACGTCAGCTGCATATATGGTTTCTTAAACTTCGCTGCTGGTGCATCACTAATACTACGTTAGTCTGCCTGTGAGCCAGCTTTGTCATATTCAATAGTGCCTCAAATATTTCTCCAGCTCCTACTTGCCCTACAAAAACATGGTCTGACTTTGCTCCGTGGAAGTCTTTAGGAATGTTATAATTGACTAATAGGAGCAGCCCCCTATGCAGCATGTTTTATTTTCACTCTGAAAGACGACAACAACAGTTAAGTCTGAAGCGGCACTTCAGGACAGATGAGCAAAATCCACAGAATACTTACTGAATGGAGACAGCATTAGAAACAGGCTGAATGTAGTCAAACTAGCAGCCTAATCCTGCTGGCCTCATTCAGGCCAAACTCCCAGTGTAGTTAGCAGGGATTTGGCTTCGGGATTACAGGATCAGCCCCAGAACTGTAAAACTGACAGGCAGCAAAAACAGCATGAAGACAAATTTACGAACACCAGCCAAAGCTAAAAACCACCCTTCAATAAGCCTGTGATTGACTTAGGGCCCAATCCACCTGCCATTGACCTCAAGGAGAGCAAGTTCAGGCCCTTAGTCTTTCATATTAAGTCAGCCCAAAGCAGGTGAAAGGCTGACAATCGCATCCAGCTCGCGCAGCATGGTGCTGAAATAAGGCTGGGTTAATCAGTTTGATTGACCGCCTTGCCTCATACGTCCCATTCAGAACATCAAACTCCACCACAAAACAATATTTGGCAAATGCCCCTTTCTCACAATTGTATCTCCTTTGCAATACTGCCTCAGTCTGCTACATTCTATTTACTTGTATAAAATATTTGGACCTGACAAAGGAAATATTAAATTTTTATCGAGTTCATTACAAAGTTTATCGTATAAAATGCCCAAAACCTCAAGCCATATATACAAAATGTATTGGTTTTAAGAAAATAATTGAACCTGATCATATAACAAAACAATTTTATACAAAAAGGTATAAGATTGAATTCAAATCAATACAAATAAAACTAAAAAAAAAAGTCTTGAAATGTCTTGCTCAAAGAAGATAAGGTTTCTTTCAAATCACAGGCTTACAAAGTCATGGCAAATGGTATAGCACTGGTCAACATTTCATGAGAAATGTGCAGTGCTTCAACAGAAAGTGCTTTCTGCAAGTCATCGGTGAGCTCCGTACTTTGAAGACCAGTCAGTGCGTCCATGGATTGGCTGAATTGGCGGTGGACGCGGCATTAATGCTGGTGTGCTTTTTGAAGGTGTATTAAATGATGGCCGCCCAATATGAGGTCTGACAGACTTCAGAGAAGCGATATCTACAAATGAGAAGAAGAAAAGCCATTAGATAAAGTTTCAGTGACTGTATGACAGGGTGCTGGGCTGAACCCCGGAGCCTGCCCTCTGTCTCTCCAGCCCCAATCCAGTTAAATTGGAGCTGGCTAGAGAAATGTATGCCTCATTGGCAAAGGGGAAAACAGTTTCCAGCCTAATTAGCCGTGGCTATATACAGGCCCCAGAGGGCGGGGAGATAGAGAGTGGAAGGACAGGGGTAACTCTTCCCTCCTGGCTGCAGAAACTGAGACGCTCTTAAGGCTGAAACCTGTAAGCTGTATGTGGTGAGAAGGTGGTGGGATAGCACTCTGTAAATAAACTGCACTGGTGAGCTAGAAGGTCTCTGAGTGGTTTTTGGAACACAGCAGAGGCAGGAACAAAGGAGGCCCTGCTAAACCCTGTTACAGACTGGTTCAGCTGGAGGAATTGCTCCTTAAAAAAAGCCACTGTATACTTTCTCTGTTAGATGCTGCAAATGTAGAGCCAAGTTGTATTTAAAGAAATAAAATAAAAAGATCAGGATACGTGAAATAATAATATGATGAGCCATATGCCAAGATCCCTCCTCAGACCAGATTCTCTACTGTGCCCAGTATCTGCTGGATGCAGCAAGAGATGGGGTGCAAAAGAACCAATTTGCAGCTTGCTGATTTTGGGGCCAGTTCTGTGCTTGGCCCCAGCATACTTTAAAGCAGCCTCAAGGCTGCACTAAAATATCCTCACTAGATAGGACCACAAAGGGCTACGTGCTAGCAGAGAATATCTGGAGCATAATAGCCCTTTGACTGGGGGCTGCAAGTGGGGGGTGGCACAGAAGTGGACTACTCGGGCTTTGTACCAGCAGTAGAATCCCCCCCAATGAGGGAATCCCAGGCTGAGGAGATGTGGTTATTCTCCAGCCCCTTTGAGTTGCCAAAAGGGGTACAGAAGGGATGGAGCAGAGTGTGAATCTGTGCCCCAGTGTTTACTCTGTTCTTACTCAAGCTGCAAATAAACTCTGTTTTTTTATAATGAATAGACAATTTAGTGTGGGGTTTTTGAGACTTGTGCTCCTAAATCACTAAGGTGCTTCTGAAAATCCCACTCTGATGAGGTGTTTACCCCATGCTGGCAGAGAAAGGGTTAGGAGCAGCCAATCTGGGCCTAGCAGTCCCACATTAAAAAAGCTGCAGAGCGTGTCAGCCTCTGCCTGGAGCTCAAGGAGTGAAGTCTGTCTCTCTAACAGGCTGAGAGACCTGCGGCACCTTGGACAGAGCAACTGCTGGGAGGGACTGAGGGAGCAAGAGGAGCTCCTGGCTGGCTACTGAAACTGGGTAGTTGCAGGCCCTGATGGACGGTGAAGAAGATGCTAGGGCTATGGAGAAGTGCCCCGGGGAGATACAGTGGTGAGTGATGTGCACGGTGACACCCACCTTTGGTGGTAATAGCAGCTGTGCATTCTGGGATGGCTGTGTTGCGGAGTACAGGCTATACTTTTGTTTAATTGGTAAAACTGATGTTTTAGAACAGTTTAAAGAAGTCAGAATAGACTTAATCCTGCAACCCTTGTAACATGAGTAAGAGTTGCAAGATCAGGACCTATAGCTCTAATGACTCACTTCTTTACAATAAAGTCAAATATAAAAACTGAAGATTAATGCTGCAGACACTGTGTTGTCTAATATGCTGGTTAGCATATATCATAATATGCACTATCCTCACCATATATTAGTATACATTAAGCACAAATATTGTAACCGTGATACAGCCTAAACTGGCCTATTCCACAATCTTGTTCACCTATGCTAAGTATCCCATAACATTAGCTTGCATTAGCTGAAGTAAACTTTGGCTTAAGTAGATAGGAAAACTGTCAGTATCAGGACATATAATTGTTTCCTCACAGCCACAGAAAGGGAGTTACCCTCACAAACCTATTTATCCTGGTACAGACCTAGGAGGGGTCTTCACACTTCTTAGTACCTGGAAGGCATGCACCCAGAACAAAGATAAGGATGCATCCTGACCTGGAATGTGTGGGTTCAGAATAAAAGATAAAGGGGTACATCATGGTACCAGAAACAAGGTAAAAAAAGCTGATTAATTGACTCTAGTTTCAGGTGATATACGTAGTACCTTTTTATTGGCAAACAATCAGGGTCTAAGAAGATGGCTTTTGGAATGTAATTTTGAGGAGCACACCTTCTGTGCAAGGTGAATGTAACACTGCTGCACAGGACTGCTCCTTGGAGACTGGTATCGTACAGAACCTCTCTCCTGTATCATATTAATAAACCTGACTGACATTGGTTATTTGGTCTCTTGAGTATATTTCATAATGAAATAAAGTGTGGTCAAGCACTTTTGACTAGACAGTTTATCAACAGACAGCATTATTGCCCAAACAAGCAAACAACCAAACTCAGAGTTATACTTACTAGAAGATGGATCTGCAACTGGTGCTAACTGAACCCTCTGCCCAGCAGAGCCTATTTCCTTCTTCAGAAATGAAGAGACATAACCACCCGTCAACCTGCTCAATCCTGAGTGCCCTGAAAGAATTTGTAAGTGATCAGAAACACGAAGTCAGTGTACAATGAAACACATACACACACACACCCTACTTTCCTGTAGCTCTTGTGAAGGTATTTCAAAAATGGTGTACTGGTGGGGCACACTGAAGACTGGACAAAATATTTACCTGGTGTAAGTCAGTCAATGGAGCTACGCTGATTCACACCAGCTGCGGATCTGGCCTGTTACGTACTTATCTGGAAGGCTGGCACCCTCACACTGCATGAAACACTAAGGCCTGGTCTGCACTTGGACGTGAGGTTGAGACAACTACGGCTGAGTGCTGCAGCTATACCGATCTAACTGCCGGCATAGACACAGCTAGCTACCACTGCTTGGGGAGGTGGCGTTCCTATAGCAATAGAAAACCCTCCTCCTCTGTCACTGTAGGAAGTGTCTACACTATGGCACTAGTACAGTACAGCACTATAGTTATGCTGCCGTAGTGTAGACATGGCCTCCCAGAGAAGAGAGACCCAGCTGAGGGGGCCCAATTCCTGCAGTCTTTCCTTTAGAGCTGAGCTTAAATGCGCTGAGCATCTACATTAGGGGCCTTCTATTACCTTGCAAGATTAGGCCCTTTGCTGCCCGGCAAAATTCTCATAGAAATCAGTGAGTTACACCAAATTAAGGGGAGCAGAAGCGTGTCCCAAAACAGAGTTGGGCAACAGATTTTTTTGGTTTGCTGTTTAAGAATAAAAACGATGTATGTTTCAACCTGAAATGGGTTTGATCATTTTTCAGCAAATCAAAGTTAAAAAAAAAAAAAAAATCTGTGTGTGAAATGTTACGGTAATATAATCACCAACTTTTTCAGGCATTCAGACACAAGCAGGCGGAGGATTTGTTGCAGTGACAGCTCCTGGATAAGCTTTGGCCTAGGGCACTCACCTCAGATGTGGGGCACCCGGCTTCAATTTCTCCTTCTGCTCGATGTGGAGAAAAAAAGATTTGAACCTGGTTCTCTCGCATTGCGGGAGAGTGCCCTTGCCAGTGGGCCATGGGATATTTTAGTGTGGTCCCTTTTCAGCCTCTCCTCTTGAAACTATTCCACTTTTTATAAATAGTAATTGGAGCAGGAACTTGAATGGTAGTGAGTGCCCTGTCTATCAAAGTGCAGAGTCATTCTCATTCTCTTTCCCTGGCCCACAGACTATCATTTAGAGTGGTAATTCACAGTAATTGTTTACATTTAAAAAAATATTAAGAACTCCCTCATTATTTACTACAAATAAAGTAACAGGGATTGAAAGGGAAAAAATAAAACCATGAAGAATTATTTTTAAGATTTTTTTTTTTAAAAAGGGACACTGGATTTATTGCTTATTACAACAATCTATAACCCACTAACAGCTTCCCCACCTGCTTCTTTCACCTCTATGACTGGAAGGGTGTTAACAGGCCACTTCTCCTTGAATAGTCCCTTGAAATATGTGCCAGCTACTTATGCTAACAATCTCTTCCAGTTTGTATTTAGCAGCCATACTCTGAGGGCTTGTCTACACTTACCGCGCTGCAGCTGTGCCACTCTAGCACTTAGAATAAGCTACTTAGAGGGGTGGGAGGTTGGTATAATGTTTGGTGGTGCCCAGAATGCGTCCAAGTCCGGCCCTCCGTACTTGCCTTGTAAGCAGATATATATTTTTTAAAATAATGTAAAAATGGACTGGAAACAGTAAGCGTTTAACAGTTTCCCTATATTGCACAATATCACTATCGTAAGAAAAACGTATTTAACTAAGCCTATCAACTTTAATAATACTCTTTTGAATACAGAAACAACCAAGCACTCTTGGATCAATAACCCTCAAAAGCAAATACTTTCTAAAATTAAAACAAAATGTAGCCCCTTCTTTTGTGATATTCTTCAGGAGGTAGCAAACACTTTTCGTCATCATTTGGTTCTTGAAATGAAGTCATCCAGGAGACTTGCAACATCCAGTTCAGAGGTAGAATTCTTATGACTGTGTAGAAATGCCAAGTGATTTAGACATTCTTGGCTCACTGCGTTCGCAAATAATTTTTCAGTCTGCGCAGGCAACTGAATGATCACTCAGCGGTGCAGGTTGGAGTTGGAATTGTGTAGAATAATTTCAGGAGAATTGTAACTTCTGACAACATGTCAATCAAGCCTTCGTTTTGTTTCAGAAATTGCTTCACTTCGCTCACCGAATTAAGCTGGCAATTTCTCAATCTGCAAATATCACTTAACATTTCTAAATGAAGAGACAGCCTCTCCGTTTTAATGTTACTATGGAAAGCTTCACTTATTGGGACAACGTCCTGGTTTTAGCCATTTGCTGCATCACTTATATGCTCATCCAATTTTACTGCGAATGTAAAGCTTTCTGCTGAAAACCTCTCTTCAATGGCAACTTTGCAAGCATCAATGAGAACCTCTCCCGTTGGCATAGGTGGCATCTTCAGAAAGTGCTATAGTGCAGTCAGTGTAGACAAACCCTAACTGTTTCCCAGACTGAAGAAGAGCTCTGTGTAAGCTTGTCTCTCGCCACAAAAGATATTACCTCACCCACCTCTCTCTAACCACAAACTTAAAATCATGCTTCCCTCTGGATTTTTCTTTTTAGCTACAATTGAACAATAGCATCTAATGTACTGAAAGAAGATTAATGAGAAAATGTGTTTGATTACTTTATGTATTTGACATCACTTTGTATAGTCAGTTTAATCCATTCTTCTATACAGTCAGCTCTCCCCATTTGTGTGATTTGTTTATACAGAAAGAAAAGGAGTACTTGTGGCACCTTAGAGACTAACCAATTTATTTGAGCATAAGCTCACAAAAGCTTATGCTCAAATAAATTGGTTAGTCTCGAAGGTGCCACAAGTACTCCTTTTCTTTTTGCGAATACAGACTAACACGGCTGTTACTCTGAAACTTGTTTATACAGGTGAGTCACATCATAACGCATTTAACTTACGCAAATTCAACTATACGTGCTCGGTAAAAAAAAAGAAAAACAAGATACCTGTAAATAGTGCAGGCGATTCCGCCCACCATTCCACTCAATGAGCATATGCCCTGGAGTGAGTGTGAGATGGGAGACATGAATCTGCTGTTCCCTCAGTCGGTCTCAGTTCCCGCGTGACGCTCATAGTGTGAGCATCTCGCCGTGCTGAGTGTGATTCTAGTGTTTAAAGATACTGTATGTATTTTTCGTACAACATGGCCCCTAAACGCAAGCCAACTACTTCGTCTGGTGCTCAACCGAAGAAACAGCGATCTGTTCCAATGCTGGAGGAAAAACTGGCTGTGTTGGACTTATTGAGAGACGGTAAGTCAGTCTCCAACGTGGAGCGTAAATATGGCCTCAATGAATCTAGCATCCATGCCCGCAAGATTCGAAAGAGAGAAATTCGTCAAGCCGTAGCATCAAGTGCTTCAATAACTGCTAAGGTGATGAACCAGGTGCCTGATAAGACTTTAGTGAAGACTGAAAAGGGATTAAACTTATGGCTGGAAGACATGAACCGTAAACATGTGCCTATTGATGGCAACACGTTGCAAGAAAAGGCTCTTAGCCTCTATGCGCTGTTCAAACCTTCTGCCGTAGGGGGACAGCCTTCTGATGAGAAAGAATTCAAAGCCAGCTAAGGTTGGCTTAACAGTTTTAGGAACTGCTTCAACCTCAAAAACATGAAGACTGTGTACTCATTATATACTGTATATTACTATATACATATTACTGTACAGGGTTGTATACACAAAACCATGTACAGTATACTGTACAGTAGACTTTATGGGCGATTTAAGGGATTTTCAAGGGTAATTTTGACTATACAGAATTTTTGCCTTACGCGCTGACTTTAGAATCTAACTCCCACGTAAGATGCGACTCCACTGTATGGCAACAGGGAGAGGGAAAAAAATTGGAAATAAGAAAATGATGATTTCACAAAAACTGGCAAGGGAACTCAGGGATTGGTGTAGTATGTGAAAAGATCTTAAACTGATTAGATTTCGAGCTGTCAGTCAAGCTAAACATTGGATAGATCAACTTGCCTTTGGTAGCCTAAGATCCAAAAAGTGGTTTGGAGTAACTGGGAGGCCATTACAAAAATTCTCACCCTGCCCCATTCGCAATTCTCTTAGCCCTGGTCTACACTAGGAGTTGAGATTGAATTTAGCAACATTAAATCGATTTAACCCTGCATCCGTCCACACAATGAAGCCCTTTTTTTCGACTTAAAGGGCTCTTAAAATCGATTTCCTTACTCCACCCCCGACAAGGGGATTAGCGCTGAAATTGGCCTTGCCAGGTCAAATTTGGGGTACTGTGGACAGTATTGGCCTCCGGGAGCTATCCCAGAGTGCTCCATTGTGACCGCTCTGGACAGCACTCAGATGCACTGGCCAGGTAGACAGGAAAAGGCCTGCGAACTTTTGAATTTCAATTTCCTGTTTGGCCAGCGTGGCAAGCTGCAGGTGACCATGCAGAGCTCATCAGCAGAGGTGACCATGATGGAGTCCCAGAATCGCAAAAGAGCTCCAGCATGGACTGAACAGGAGGTACGGGATCTGATTGCTGTATGGGGAGAGGAATCCGTGCTATCAGAACTCCGTTCCAGTTTTCGAAATGCCAAAACATTTGTCAAAATCTCCCAGGGCATGAAGGACAGAGGCCATAACAGGGACCCGAAGCAGTGCCACGTGAAACTTAATGAGCTGAGGCAGGCCTACCAGAAAACCAAAAAGGCAAACGGCCACTCCGGGTCAGAGCCTCAAACATACTGCTTCTATGATGAGCTGCATGCCATTTTAGGGGGTTCAGCCACCACTACCCCAGCCATGTTGTTTGACTCCTTCAATGGACATGGGGGCAACACAGAAGCAGGTTTTGGGGACGAGGAAGATGATGATGATGATGAGGTTGTAGATAGCTCACAGCAAGCAAGCGGAGAAACTGGTTTTCCTGACAGCCAGGAACTGTTTCTCACCCTGGACCTGGAGCTAGTACCCCTCGAATCCACCCAAGGCTGCCTCCTGGACCCGCCAGGTGGAGAAGGGACCTCTGGTGAGTGTACCTTTTAAAATAGTATACATGGTTTAAAAGCAAGCATGCTTAATGATTAAGTTGCCCGGGCATTCGCGGCTCTCCTGGATGTACTCCAAAAGCCTTTGCAAAAGATTTCTGGGGAAGGCAGCCTTATTCCGTCCACCATGGTAGGACACTTTACCACTCTGGGCCAATAGTACGCACTTGGGAATCATTGTAGAACAAAGTATTGCAGTGTATGTTTGCTGGCGTTCAAACTACATCTGTTCTTTATCTCTCTGTGTTATCCTCCGGAGAGTGATATCATTCATGGTCACCTGGTTGAAATAGGGTGCTTTTCTTAAGGGGACATTCAGAGGTGCCGTTTCCTGCTGGGCTGTTTGCCTGTGGCTGAACAGAAATGTTCCCCGCTCTTAGCCACGGGGATCAGGGAGGGGCTAGCCATGCGGTGGAGGGGAGGGGGCGGAGGCAAAATGCGACCTTGGAACGAAAGCACATGTGCTATGTATGTAATGTTAACAGCAAGGTTTACCGTGAAAGAGTGTAGCCATTGTTCTAGAAAATGTGTCTTTTTAAATACCACTGTCCCTTTTTTCCCCCTCCACCAACTGCATATGTTTCAAGGATCACAGGATCTTCTCCTTCCCAGAGGCTAGTGAAGATTAGAAGGAGAAAAAAAATGCACTCGCGATGAAATGTTCTCTGAGCTCATGCTGTCCTCCCACACTGGCAGAGCACAGATGAATGCGTGGAGGCAGACAATGTCAGAGTGCAGGAAAGCACAAAATGACCGGGAGGAGAGGTGGCGGGCTGAAGAGAGTAAGTGGCAGGCTGAAGGGAGGGCTGAAGCTGAAAGGTGGTGGCAGTGTGATGAGAGGAGACAGGATTCAATGCTGAGGCTGCTGGAGGATCAAACTAATATGCTCCAGTGTATGGATGAGCTGCAGGAAAGGCAGCTGGAGCACAGACCGCCGCTACAGCCCCGCTGTAACCAACCACCCTCCTCCCCAAGTTCCATAGCCTCCTCACCCAGACGCCCAAGAATGCAGTGTGGGGGCCTCCGGCCACCCAGCCACTCCACCCCAGAGGATTGCCCAAGCAACAGAAGGCTGGCATTCAATAAGTTTTAAACTTTTAAAGTGCTGTGTGGCCTTGTCCTTCCCTCCTCCACCACCCCTCCTGGTGCTTCATTCCTCCACCACCCCTCCTGGGCTACCTGGGTAGCTATCCCCCTATTTGTGTGATGAATGAATAAAGAATGCATGAATGTGAAGCAACAATGACTTTATTCCCTCTGCAAGCGGTGATTGAAGGGAGGAGGGGAGGTTGGTTAGCTTACAGGGAAGTAGAGTGAACCAAGGGGCGGAGGGTTTCATCAAGGAGAAACAAATAGAACTGTCACACCATAGCCTGGTCAGCCATGAAACTGGTTTTCAAAGTTTCTCTGATGCGCAGCGCGCCCTCCTGTGCTCTTCTAACCGCCAGTGCCTGGCTGCGCGTAACCAGCAGCCAGGCGATTTGCCTCAACCTCCCACCCCACCATAAACGTCTCCCCCTTACTCTCACAGAGATTGTGGAGCGCACAGCAAGCAGTAATCACAGCAGGAATATTGGTTTAGCTGAGGTCTAACCGAGTCAGTAAACTGCGCCAGCGCACCTTTAAACGTCCAAATGCACATTCTACCACCATTCTGCACTTGCTCAGCCTGTAGTTGAACAGCTCCCGACTACTGTCCAGGCTGCCTGTGTTTGGCTTCATGAGCCCTGGCATTAAGAGGTAGGCTGGGTCCCCAAGGATAACTATAGGCATTTCAACATCCCCAATGGTTATTTTCTGGTCTGGGAATAAAGTCCCTTCCTGCAGCTTTTGAAACAGACCAGAGTTCCTGAAGATGCGAGCGTCATGTACCTTTTCCGGCCATCCCATGTTGATGTTGGTGAAACGTCCCTTGTGATCCACCAGTGCTTGCAGCACTATTGAAAAGTACCCCTTGCAGTTTATGTACTCGCTGGCTTGGTGCTCCGGTGCCAAAATAGGGATATGGGTTCCGTCTATGGCCCCACCACAGTTAGGGAATCCCATTGCAGCAAAGCCATCCACTATGACCTGCACATTTCCCAGGGTCACTACCCTTGATATCAGCAGATCTTTGATTGCTTTGGCTACTTGCATCACAGCAGCCCCCACAGTAGATTTGCCCACTCCAAATTGATTCCCGACTGATCGGTAGCTGTCTGGCATTGCAAGCTTCCACAGGGCTATTGCCACTCGCTTCTCAACTGCTCTTTTCTTGGTATTCATGCACTTCAGGGCAGGGGAAAGCAAGTCACAAAGTTCCATGAAAGTGCCCTTACGCATGCAAAAGTTTCGCAGCCACTGGGAATCGTCCCAGACATACAACACTATGCGGTCCCACCACTCTGTGCTTGTTTCCTGGGCCCAGAGTCGGCGTTCCACCGGATGAACCTGCCCCATTAGCACCATGATGCCCACATTGCCAGGGCCCGTGCTTTGAGAGAAGTCTGTGTCCATGTCCTCATCACTCTTGTCACCGCGCTGACGTCGCCTACTCGCCCAGTTTCGCTTTGCCAGGTTCTGGTGCTGCATATACTGCTGGATAATGCACGTGGTGTTTAATGTGCTCCTAATTGCCAAAGTGATCTGAGCGGGCTCCATGCTTGCCGTGGTATAGCTTCTGCACAGAAAAAAGGCGCAGAACAATTGTCTGCCATTGCTCTGACGGAAGGAGGGGCGACTGACGACATGGCTTACAGGGTTGGATTACAGGGAATTAAAATCAACAAAGGGGGTGACTTTAAATCAAGAAGAAACAAAAACAACCGTCACACAGAATGGCCCCCTCAAGGATTGAACTCAAAACCCTGGGTTTAGCAGGCCAATGCTCAACCCACTAAGCTATCCCTGCCTCTAGTATTTCAGGCACGATTGAATCTCCATTAAAGTTTTCAAGGTGCCCCTGACAGACCTCACCAAAACGATTGTTGGCCGTTGATTTCACGGAGGGAGGGAGTGGGGAGCAAATGAATACAAAACAAATCTGGTCTATTTCTTGTTTTGATCCACTCCATCTATCTTTTAGATCTTTGGCTGGCAGCAGATGGCGCAGGAGGACGGCAAGCCATCCTCATCTCCTGCCTGCTCACCATAAGATGGTACAATAGGACTGCCTGCAGAACTAAAAGAATGACGTGGTCAAGTCACTCCTAATTTAGTCCCAGCGCCCATGTCTGCCCAGGCGCTCCTGACCGACCTTACCAAGGCGGCCAGGAGCACCTCGGACACAATGACAATGGCACCGTCTGCTGCCACAAGGCAATGGGTTGCTGCTGCTGTGTAGCAATGCAGTACCGCGTCTGCCAGCACCCAGGAGACATACGGTGACAGTGAGCTGAGCGGGCTCCATGCTTACCCTGGTATGGCGTCTGCACAGGTAACTCAGGAAAAAAGGCGCGAAACAATTGTCTGCTGTTGCTTTCACAGAGGGAGAGAGGGCCTGATGACATGTACACAGAACCACCCACGACAATGGGTTTTGCCCCATCAGGCATTGGGATCTCAACCCAGAATTCCAATGGGCGGCAGAGACTGCGGGAAAGCTACCCACAGTGCAACACTCCTGAAGTCGACACTAGCCCCGGTACTGTGGAAGCACTCTGCCGAGTTAATGCACTTAGAGCATTTTGTGTGGGGGGACACACAATTGACTATATAAAAACGATTTTTAAAAAACCGACTTCTATAAATTCAACCTAATTTCGTAGTGTAGACATACCCTTAGAATGTCTGAACACCGCTTCTTACCTGAATTCGTTCCATTAACCCCTCCTCCCACACCTGAAGCTTTTCCAGGCAAACTAGAAGTGGGCCATGGCTTAGACATAATAGAATCCTTGCTTGAACTGGAGACTATGCTATTCCTTGTGCTTATCCCTGTTGGGGAAAGAAAGAGATAATTAACCATTAAGAAATCCTTGTCATACACAATTATTATGCAGCTTTGCCCTTGTATCTAAATGGAGCAGGTGTTTGCCCCAGTGACCTTAGCCAAAAATCTCTCCATATTCTACTATTCAGCATCTACTATACGTGGGATACTTCCTATCCTCTCACACCAGTTGCTTATCACTGGTGTTACATGGGCCCTGTTCCTGCAAAGATAACCACATGTTTAGGCCCTCGCTACTGTACTGAGTCCCACTGAAGTCAGTGAGAGTCCATTTCAGAATAAGGATCCAGATATTTACATACTTGTCCTAATCATACAAGGGGATCTAGAGTGCTTTGGTATCCTGGTGGGTGAACAATGCTACATAAATGTAAATTATTCTTATTAAATACAGCATTTTATGCTAATATCTGGTTACCATTTTAAGCACTCAAATTAGGAAAGGCAATTTAAGGTTTTCACAATACCCTATTCTACTTTGCTATCTGTGTAGTTTACACTGAAGTCAGTGAGAGTTGTGCGCCCCTTTAGGGTCTTTGGGACAGGGTCTGTTTGTGTATATATAATTTTATGTGGGGTGCCTAATGCACATTTGGGCACGATACAATAAATTCTACGCAATAAAAGGTTAGGGCTGATTGTGTTAAGATCTACATTTGGCATCATAACTAGTACTCCCAAAAATTCCATTAAAACACTGAGAGTTCAAAATTGTAACCTTTATCTTACAATTACACGCACATTTGTATTTAAGGGAAGAAAAAAATAATTAAGACCCAGTCTGCTACCATCAAAATTAGAGCTGCACAAAGTTTCAGCTTTTTTTTTTTTTTTTTTTTTAAAAGAACACCGAAACAATTCACAAATTTGGCAAATAGTTTCAACCACAAAACCAAAGTTTTCTGAAACGTAGAAGTGATTTGTTTAGAATAAAAATGGAAATGACATTCCATGTCAAAAATAAAGTCCTACCAATTCAACATTCAAAACATTCCATTTCGACCCAAACAAGTTTTGTTGAGAAAAAACTGAATCAGTTGTGGTTTGAAACAAACTGAATTTTTTTCGTTTGGCCTCCAAACTGAAAAATCAATTACTCAGCTCAAAGCCTAATACAGTAGCTTTGCCCCCAACATTCTCGTGGAGTCCCACTGACTACCGGGTACGCTGATCTTGCTACTTGTTGCACTGTGTTCTGCCAGAGATGCATAGCTGAAATCTTATAACTGTGGAATTCCACAGTGAAACTCAGTCAAAATAAATTCAGTAAAAACAGGGCATCATGAGCTGCTTATTTTCCTGCTGGATGCTTACAAACACACGCGTGAAGGGCCTAGAACCAGTGCTTAATTTGTACCAGGTCCTGCCAGGGCTGAGCCCTGGCATCTCTAGGCTTGGGAGTTCATAGCCTCAGCACCTCTGGGCTTGCTGCATCAGTTATGAATGTAACCAAAGTGCTTGAGCCCCAGCATCTCTTTCATTACAAAGTAAGCACTGTCTGGAACCTTGTGACACGAACGGACAAGAAAGGGCCCAGTCTTATAGTGACGCAAATAAGGACATCTCATTCCCAGTGAAGGCTATGCCTCAAGAGAATTGTGTGTGTGTGTATGCACCACACACTTGGATTCTGCCCCATTGCTGGTGCCAGCATACTGAGGATGAGCAGACTCACAGGCAGGTGACTCCTCTGCATAAGAGTAGGGTTTGATTCCACATATTGGGCTGCTTTAATACACTGCAGGGTGCACTTAGTTCCTCCCCTGGGCAGCAGGAAAGTTAATGCCAACCTGCTATCACCTAGCATTTACTGCTGCTAGTACTAGTATTATATATTCGCAAGGCATCTTGGGGGTATGCTCCTCCTCCCATGCAGAAGAACATAAGGCAGAGCCTGGCACATCAGCTGGGCACATTTCCTAGCATACTCTTGTGTGCTAAAGAGCTATTTTGCATGACTTCTTATGCTGCATGGGAGAGCTGCTCCTGGCACCTTATCCCTTTCTAGCATACCAGTGGGCAGGATTTACCTCCGTTTCTGCCATGCTAGAACCTGCTCTCTTTGTTGTAAGCCTCTTTCCATTACCAAGGTATCCCCTTCCCACCCCAGTGTTCTCTGTTTTCTTTAAAGCAATAGCCCTTCCTCTGAGTCAAAGATAAGGCCCAAAGTATCCATTACCATTTCCCACACCATTGAAAGGTCAAGAAAATATTTCCTACTAACCAGGTAAATACCTAGAATGTTTCAAGTAATGCTGCTTGGCTGCAGAAACTCGCAAGGTGGGTGTGTCCTGCCGTGGAAAGGACGCATGGGAAGGGGCGCTGTTGCCAGAACCTAGATTGTCTGAGAGCTTCAGATCCAAAATGCTTTCAAACCTGTACCAAGAGAAATCACCATGCTTAGCCCCAAGCTCAAAGCTTACACTTCATCCACACGGAGTGTTCCTTTCACCTCAGCTCCACAAATTATTTGTTCAAAATGGGCTTGGTGCTGTACAGATAAAGGAAGACATTGCATAACATCAGCAAAGTGCCTAAGGGTATGTTTATGCTGCATTGTAAACAGGAGTCTGAGAGACCCAGGCTTGTGGACTCAGTGTTCCGAAGCCTGCACTTCAGTGTTCACGCTGCTTTGTAAACCTGGGCTTACACTAGCTGGACCTGGGGCTCACAGACATACTTACAAGTCTGTACTGCATTATGCAGACTTTCGGTCTGTGGCCTGAGATGCATCCGCACTGCAGAATGACAAGGCTTGGACGCAAGTCCTAGGGGTCTCAGATTGATCCTCCCCTTCCCCACAAGCAGAGTCCTAGGACCCAGGTCCTGAGTACTTGTTGATTCATGTCAGAATGATGTGTGCGCACGTACGTATGTATGGAAGGGGGCTTGGGCTCAAACATGAGTCAGAGCCCAGGCTTAGTGTACAGTGCAGACATACCTGTAATCAGTATAATTACGTCACTCAGGGGTGTGAAAAAGCCATACCCCTGAGCGAGTTAACTCCCCATGAAGACAGCGCTGTTGATAGAAGAAGCTCTTCTGTTAGTTTAGGACAGTGGTCCCCAAACTTTTTACTTCGTGCCCCCTTACCCCTGTCCGCGCCCCTGTCCCTGGAGCTGGGCTACAGCTCTGGGAAGTGGAGGATGCAGACAAGGTAAGGGGGCTGGGGCCACAGATGGGGGCAGGGGCTGGGCTGGGAGCAGAGCCTTGGCCAGCAGGCGCAGGGCCAGTGGTTAGGGGCTGGTGTCAGGAGTGGAGCTCGGTGACGCTCCCCCACCCGCCCCCTGTGGGGGCTGGCCCAGGCCTCAGCCATGCCCCCCTGAATATTCCTCTGCATTCCTGTCGGGGGGCATACCCCACAGTTTGAGGGCCTCTGGCATAGGAGTATCTTCACTTAAATGCTACAGCTGCATTGGTGCAGCTGTGCCAACGCAGTGCTTTAAATGTAGACGTGCCTTTAGAGAGCTTAAGTTTTTGCCATTGACCCTGACCCAAGGAAACTGGAAGCCTGATTCAGACATACACAATACCGCTCATAATATGTTACACACTAAGATGGATCAAACATGAAGTGGTAAAGATACATTTTGAGAGATTGGCATTGAAAGACTTATAGATTCATAGATACTAAGGTCAGAAGGGACCATTATGATCATCTAGTCCGACCTCCTGCACAATGCAGGCCACAGAATCTCACCCACCCACTCCTGCGAAAAACCTCTCACCTATGTCTGAGCTACTGAAGTCCTCAAATCATTATTTAAAGACTTCAAGGAGCGGGGAATCCTCCAGCAAGTGACCCGTGCCCCATGCTACAGAGGAAGGCGAAAAACCTCCAGGGCCTCTTCCAATCTGCCCTGGAGGAAAATTCCTTCCCGACCCCAAATATGGCGATCAGCTAAACCCTGAGCATATGGGCAAGATTCATCAGCCAGACACCCAGGAAAGAATTTTCTGTAGTAATTCAGACCCCACCCCATCTAATATCCCATCACAGGCCATTAGGCCTATTTACCATAAATATTTAATTACCAAAATCATGTTATCCCATCATACATCTCCTCCATAAACTTATCGAGTTTAATCTTAAAGCCAGATAGATCTTTTGCCCCCACTGCTTCCTTTGGAAGGTTATTCCAAAACTTCACTCCTCTGATGGTTAGAAACCTTCGTCTAATTTCTAGTCTAAATTTCCTGGTGGCCAGTTTATATCCATTTGTTCTTGTGTCCACATTGGTACTGAGCTTAAATAATTCCTCTCCCTCTCCGGTATTTATCCCTCTGATATATTTATAGAGAGCAATCATATCTCCCCTCAATCTTCTTTTAGTTAGGCTAAACAAGCCAAGCTCCTTGAATCTCCTTTCATAAGACAAGTTTTCCATTCCTCGGATCATCCTAGTAGCCCTTCTCTGTACCTGTTCCAGTTTGAATTCATCCTTCTTAAACATGGGAGACCAGAACTGCACACAGTATTCCAGACGAGGTCTCACCAGTGCCTTTTATAACGGTACTAAAACCTCCTTATCTCTACTGGAAATACCTCGCCTGATGCATCCTAAGACCGCATTAGCTTTTTTTTCACGGCCATATCACACTGGTGGCTCATAGTCATCCTATGATCAACCAATGCTCTAAGGTCCTTCTCCTCCTCCATTACTTCTAACTGATGCGTCCCCAGCTTATAACTAAAATTCTTGTTCTTAACCCCTAAATGCATAACCTTACACTTCTCAGTATTAAATTTCATCCTATTACTATTACTCCAGTTTACAAGGTCATCCAGATCCTCCTGTAGGATATCCTGGTCCTTCTCTAAATTGGCAATACCTCCCAGCTTTGTATCATCCGCAAACTTTATTAGCACACTCCCACTTTTTGTGCCAAGGTCAGTAATAAAAAGATTAAATAAGATTGGTCCCAAAACTGATCCCTGAGGAACTCCACTGGTAACCTCCCTCCAGCCTGACAGTTCACCTTTCAGTATGACCTGCTGTCGTCTCCCTGTTAACCAATTCCTTATCCACCTTTCAATTTTCATATTGATCCCCATCTTTTCCAATTTAACGAATAATTCTCCATGTGGCACGGTATCAAACGCCTTACTGAAATCTAGGTAAATTAGATCCACTGCGTTTCCTTTGTCTAAAAAATCTGTTACTTTCTCAAAGAAGGAGATCAGGTTGGTTTGGCATGATCTTCCTTTTGTAAAACCATGTTGTATTTTGTCCCATTTACCATTGACTTCAATGTCCTTAACTACTTTCTCCTTCAAAATTTTTTCCAAGACCTTGCACACTACAGATGTTAAACTAACAGGCCTGTAGTTACCTGGATCACGTTTTTTCCCTTTCTTAAAAATAGGAACTATGTTAGCAATTCTCCAATCATACGGTACAACCCCTGAGTTTACAGATTCATTAAAAATTCTTGCTAATGGGCTTGCAATTTCATGTGCCAATTCCTTTAATATTCTTGGATGAAGATTATCTGGGCCCCCCGATTTAGTCCCATTAAGCTGTTTGAGTTTTGCTTCTACCTCAAATATGGTAATGTCTACCTGCATAGCCTCATTCCCATTTGTCATGCTACCATTATCCCTAAGATCCTCTTTAGTCTTATTAAAGACTGAGGCAAAGTATTTGTTTAGCTATTGGGTCATGCCTAGATTATCCTTGATCTCCACTCCATCCTCAGTGTTTAGCGGTTCCACTTCTTCTTTCTTTGTTTTCTTCTTATTTATATGACTATAGAACCTTTTACTATTGGTTTTAATTCCCTTTGCAAGGTCCAACTCTACTTGACTTTTAGCCTGTCTCACTTTATCCCTACATGTTCTGACCTCAATAAGGTAGCTTTCCTTGCTGATCCCTCCCTTCTTCCACTCCCTGTATGCTTTCTGCTTTTTCTTAATCACCTCTCTGAGATGCTTGCTCATCCAGCTTGGTCTACAACTCCTGCCTATTAATTTTTTCCCCTTTCTTGGAATGCAGGCTTCCGATAGCTTCTGCAGCTTTGATTTAAAGTAATCCCAGGCCTCCTCCTTCACAAGCTAAGCATGTTTGTCAGAGAAAATATCGAACAGAAGTGTGGGGCCCTAGTGCAAGAAATCAGAGAGGCTGTTCTAAGCATAAGGGACAGCATGGAAAAAATCAAAAAGTCAAGAACCAAGAGGGAGTACAAACGTAGAGAATCCGTTACCGGCACTATAGTTAGGCAGAGAGAGCACAGGGAGAAAGTGCTAAGGAGCAAGAGGAGATGTAGGGGGAAATAAAAGCAAATAAGTAGTTGGGATGGGGTGAGAAGAGGAGACATCAACTTACCTACAAAGAGCTTCATCACTCTGTCGCCTCTTGTTTTTCATATCAGTTCTGGTGAGGGAAGAGCTAAAATCAAAGTCTTCCAAGTCATCCCACTCTTCAGAACCTTTCATTATTCTAGTAATGTGTCCCCATCTTCGCCTAGTCTTTGGTTTAAGTTCACCATTTGTGTTCTCTGTCCCAACCGGTATTTTCTGTTATTACGAAGAAGAAAACCAAAACATTTGTCATACAGAGCTATGGAATTATGAGGAGGGAAATCAGAACACAGTTTTTCCTTCACAAAGCAAGTGGTGATCTTGCTGTAGCAGCATAAATCCCCTCCAGCCCCACTAATATACCGAGGACCTGCTCTGTAACACACGTGTTCATACTAGCTTCTGCATCTCCTCCTGCCTTGATTGAGAGTCCTGCACTGACAGAAGAATGGAGCTCTTAAGTCTCTTTCAGCTCTAATTTCCATACGTCTTTCACTATAGAGCCTACAAAAAGTGATCAGCTTATGTTGAATTTTTAGCCCCAGACTCAACTTGTGGGTGCAAAACTGCATGTACGTTCATATGCCTGCACTTCAGTGCCTGTGCCTGCATTAAAATGTGTGCCAGCAAAACCTATTTGTCTTAACAGATTTTGCAGGTGAAAATTCTGACACTTGTGTCCTTGCAGCTGTTAAGGTGCATATGCATGTTTGCACTTCATGCAATTTTGCATATGCACAAGGTGAAGGTCACGTATAAGTTCTGCTGAAGACTTGGCTCTTAGTTTCAATACTCGTGGGCCCAATTCTCTTCTAACTTGGGCCTGAGTCTCATTTACACCAAGACCACTTTACATCACACTGGCAGTGTAAAATGGCTTGAAGTGAGTAAGCTACAGTTACATCGTCTTTAAGGCCACTTTACAATGCCAGAACACCGTAAAGTGGTCTTGGAGTAAGAAAGAATTGGGCCCACCTATTTGTTTTACACCAAAAAACTCCACCCACTTCAGTGGAGCTGCTTTCAGTTTACACCAGCATGAGATGAGAGCCAAGCTAGTCTTTATTCCTATTTCTCTCCTTTTATTAAAAAGGTACAAAGACGGCACTGTTGGTTTAAGGTACCACAAAAAAAAAATCCAATTAAGGAAAAATGCACAAAGTCATGAGCAAGTTTATCACTTATCCCAGACTCCTCCTCACCTGCTGAGGAATTTGACTACAAAGTGCTGGCAGATGCACCTGAGCAGGCTCGTCCTCTTTTAACTGGGTCACGTGGTCAGTCGCCAAGGAGTCTGCTTTATATGGATACGTGAGGTACTGGGAAGACTGGCTTTGCTGGAATGGTCTAGATGAGAGACGGACATGGGGTTTTGGAGGGGGTTGTGCAGGAGGAACAGGTTTAACACGGTGCAGTGCTGCTTTATCATGGAGTTCTTTCGGCTGCTTGCCCAGTTCTTGAATGCAGAGAGAGGTGCCCAGTGCATGCCCAACCAGGAAGTAGGGATACCGAAGTGCCTAAAATACAATAAACGCATCAGTATTCAACAGGGGAAGCCAGAGTCGCTGACTTAGCTTAGTCATATGGGACAGCTTCCATGTTACCTTCCCTCTTCCCTTTCCCACATGTTAGAGCAGGGGTAGGCAACGCGAGCTGATTTTCAGTGGCACTCTCACTGCCTGGGGCCTGGCCACCAGTCCGGGGGTGGGGGAGGTGGGGGGGCTCTGCATTTTAATTTAATTTTAAAAGAAGCTTCTTAAACATTTAAAAAACCTTATTTATTTTACATACAACAATAGTTTAGTTATATATTACAGACTTATAGAAACCTTCTAAAAACATTAAAACTTATTACTGGCATGCGAAACCTTACATTGGAGAGAATAAATGAAGACTCGGCACCCCACTTCTGAAAGGTTGCCGACCCCTGTGTTAGAGACTATCGAGACAGGACTCTGTACAACACATCCTACTGCTTCAGGTTAGAGTAAGTTCTAGTGACGGCTTAACTTCTATGCAAAAGCTTGTCTATGTAATGCAAGAGTAGTTAAAAAAAGGTTTCATACTAGCCTTTTTTGGTACAGTGGCAATATACTAATATTTAATTTGTAGTGCAGTAGTGTGCAAAGGCCCAGGAAGGATCAGGCACTGCACAGTAAGTAAGAGAAATAACATCCTCCAGAACTGAAGACTTTTAAATGTGTAGCTGTAATCAACAAATAATTGTCACTTTGTGCTAGCAGATTTTTTTCAATCACATGCCCAACTTGTATTTGATTCTGGGAGATACCAGCATTCCGAATTCTTGAAATCTACGTCATGTAGCTATGACAGTCTTGATCTGCTTTACAGATAATTAAGTAGTTGCTGCTGGGGGTGCAATAGTCTTCTTCTCCCTAGCTTCTGCCAACTAGAACAGGCTTTCAACATCTCCCTTCCTCACAAATTCCCCACGGCATTACAATCTTGTCTCATTTGTTTTGCAAGAAGTGCCATTTGCTTGTAATTATTAATACTAAATCGTCTGAAAACAGTTTAGCTTGTCCTCCCGTTCAAGTTTCCCCTCTCCCTCAATTTTACTTTGTAACTGCATTAGTTAAGTCTACAGATTTTTGAATGAAAGACTTTATGCAAAATAAGGGCCCAATCCTGCTCCCAATGAACTCCCTGGGAGCTTTGACCTAAGGTTGGGTCTATCCACCAAATGCTTGTTTCATTACATAGGGACCTATCGTGCACAGCATTGAATTCCCTTAACTGCCATTGAAGTTAATGGACTAACTCATTATCTGCAATATTGACTATTTAAAGCCCATCATTCAAACTGCTGAGCATCCTCACCTCCTTCTGATTTGCAAAAGAAAGCCCTTACTAAGATTAAATTAATAGATTATAAAGCCAGAAAAGAGCTTTGTGATCATCTAGTCAAGCCTCCTGAATAACACAGGCCATAGAATTTCCCTGAATTAATTTCTGTTTGAACTAGGGTATCTATCTTTTAGAAAGACATCTAATCTTGATTTAAAAATTGCCAGTGACTGAGAATCCACCACAACCCTTCGTAAATTGTCCCAGTGTTTAATTACTCTCATCATAAAAAAAAAAAAAGGTACACCTTATTTCCAGCCTGAATTTCTCTAGCCACAATTTCCAGCCTTTGGACCTCGTTAGATATCTTGGTTTTCTAGACCAAAAGATCCTGTTAATACATTTCTGTGTCCTGTTTAGACTGATCAAGTCACCCCTTAACTTTCTCTTCGTTAAGCTAAACGGATTGAGCTCCTTAAGTCTTATCAGGCATGTTTTCTAAACCTTTAATCATTCTTGTGGCTCTTGTCTACATCCTCTCCAATTTATAGCCACAAGGGTAATTAATGACAGTCTGGAGCAAAGGTAGAGCGCAACTGAATATAACTAACTATCAGCTGCACAGAGACATAGTAAAGAAAAAGGAAAACAAACCTGACTAGCTGTTGGTCGCTTTTTGGGGTCCCATTGTAGCATGTCTCGCATGAGCTGAACTGCCTCACTGCCAGCATTAGGAATTAGAGTCTTTAGGTTGTTAGGTACACACTGGGGCCAGCGAAAATTCATGGTACCTGCAAGTTGGTAGCCTTCAGGCCAGTCGTTCTGAAAGAATCAGTATTCTGATCACTGAAAAACCCAACCATAAAGAGGTCTGATGTCTAAGTACCAATACTGTTCACTTTCAGTACCTCTCATCAACCATCTTAGAGTTCTTTACAGGTTTAATTAATTAACCTCAAAGCACTGCTGTGACAATTAAAAAACACAACAAAACAAAAACAGAAAAACCACACACCAGGAAACCTGCCATACAGATCACACACCAAGTCAATGCCAGAAACGGGGGCAGAAGAGACTGTCCATCCCCCCGGTTTGTTCTGGCCACTGAACCAGAACAGACATGTGCCCCAACTGTAAATGAGCCTCTAATTCCATAGAAAGGGCCTGAGGACATTGGAAATTTCAAATAATTGTTATCTGATAAAATTCTTCCTTTCTGGACATGTCTTTTCTAACATCATAATTTTCAAGGGTATAATTTTTAACTGTTGACTTCCCAGATAATACAAGTTTTGTTATTTCACCTCTGAGATCAGTACTAGACTATGGCAACAACAAGTATGAAGAGGATAAAGAGACATTCTATCCTATATCCTAGGCATAGTATCATTGATGCACTAAGCAATACACATTGAAGACGTGGATCTCACTTAGCTACCTTTTTTGGTGTCCCCAGTACTTGGCAAATCTTGAATATAGTATCTATTTCACTGGCACCAGGGAAGAGAGGCCTTAACGTGTAAACCTCTGCCATTATACAGCCGACAGCCCAGATATCAATGGGAGAGCTATAGCTGGTGGATCTCAGAAGAACTTCAGGAGCCCTATACCTATAAAAACAGCAGTTTATAGCATTCACAAATCAAACAAGTACTGCATAACATCGTTACCTCAAGTGGGACAGCCCGTGATTTTTCATTCTCTGCCTCTCTGGAGACAGAAAGCATCCTTTAAAGGATTCCCAGGAACCCCCACACAATGCACAAGACGGTATCTCTTTTAGAGTCAGGGTTTGAAGTGAAACAATATTCCCAGAATGCCCCATCAGATACTCCCATTTTTGCTTAGACACTGCACATCATGAAGCACTTTAAGAGCTGAAGGCCCAAACCTGTGAGGTAATGCTCAGCACCCCTATTCCCACAAAGTCAATGAGAGTAGAGAGGGCCAAGCACTTGTGCATAGAGCCCCATTCTGCGAAAGTACAGATTTATTCTCAGCAACTGAAGTTGTGTGGCAATTTTCCTTGCACTTTCATTGCTTTTTTTAAAGTTGATTTTCAGTGAGAACATTTAAAAAAAAAAAAAAGTAGACTTAACACAAACTATGCTGAAGATTTAGGTCATCACTGACAAGGAAAAAGACCCAGTGTTCCCGCCTTTGGTCCTTTGTCTCAGATTGAAATAAATTTGGAAGTTCAGAGATGTGTTGGGCCAACTCCTCTTTACTGAGGCAAGATGTTCGGTTTTGCCTCAGCCACCCACATGGGCTGATGAAGAAAGCTGACAACAAAGTATGGATGCTTTTGATTTAAGATTAGAAGGATGAGTGGGAGTCATCTGTTAGTATTAGGTGCGCATATGGCACGAATCATTGATTAAACTTGATTCTTTTGTCTTCCTTTTCCCTGCTTGCGTTTACGCTGTTTCCCACCCCCATGCTATTTCTCAGTGCCCAACCAGAGCAGCACTACGAGTGCTGTAACAGTCTTTTCAGTAGCTCTATAGTGATTGTGGTGGCCCCGGACCACTGCTGGTTTTGGAGACTATTCTTCATATGCACAGTAAATTAAGTAATATCCATTCATTTCAACTATGCTACTGTCATTTGCCAGTACATCCATTGTCTTACACATTTTGAAGCCTTTTAGTTACGCTAAATAAATGTGATGCACTAGTTTTATGGACCAACAATGACATCATCCTTCACTTAAGTTAAAGTTTTGTCTTGTCTAGAAGTCATGCCTTTAGACATGTAATTTCATAAAATATAGACAAACATTAACATTGCATTTACCATCTTGTAGATACATAGTCTGTGTAAGGAGGCCTAGATCGGATTTCTCGGGCTAAGCCAAAGTCTGCTATTTTCACAAGTTCTGGTCCCATGCAAAGGAGGTTTTCAGGTTTCAAGTCTCTGTGAAAGAACCCTGCAATGCAAATTAAACATCAGTCTGCACTGCATTAACACCCATTTGTAGTCTTTATTTTTTCCTACTTAGATTCCTTCACTTCAGTTGCCACTATTGCAGGTCCAACAGCAGGTCAGAACAGTTTAAAATAATCTTAACCTTGCTAGTCTACATATTTTAGTCAGCCCATGAGGGTAAATACATAGAAGTTGAGATTTTCAAAGTAGTGTGGCCAACTCCCTGCCCATCTTCCTTTAATGTTAATGGAAGATGTGCAATTTTAATGTTAGTTTTATTTTGTTTTAATTTGAATAGGTGTGGCCTAAATAGCAAAATCTCCCCTTAGGTTAATTTAAGCAAAAAAAAAAAAGAAGAATGATTCTTTATATTTCTACAATTCCTTCCCCTAAGCATTTCTAAACGCTTTACAAAAGTTTGTCTTCCCAGCCATGGTAGAAAGGGACACTTGAGCTACAGTGGATACAAATAAGGCAGTTGCTAGAAAAGTGCTCAACATAAGGAGTCTTTCACTATGGAATTTGCTTCCCTTCTTGCTCTGCCAGAGCCTGGACTTCTTAAACTTCTGGGCATGCTGGAAAATCTGTCTTTTCGTGCAGGCATTAGGGGAGATGGGGGGGAGGTCATCTCAGAGATGGAGTGGCTGGAGGTTGAAGGAGGATTTAGGTAGGATTTTTGTGTTATGGTTGGATGGAATGGCTTAGGATACAGTCTATTCACTGGCAAACTTGAAGCTAGAACAACTGATTAAAGTTTACTATTGAAAATTTTGATTTGTGGGTTTTAAGTTTTGGAAGGTGCTTAGGGATCTGGATAAGCACCAAAGAAACGAAAAAAAAAAAAAAAAGAAATCAATATACTGGTGTACTGTGATACAAAAACATCAAGTATGTGTGTGTGTTTTACAGTTGGTGAAAACGAGAGACAGAGTTTGTGACTCATTTGACAGAAGTACAAAGAGAGCCCAGGTCTCAGGACTTGCAGGCTTATGCCGTTAGCCACAAGACCATATTACCTCCGTTGTGGCAAAATCTTCCAACTCTTCCTTGTGGCTGTGATTCACAACGTCTTGGTAGAAATCATTTACAATCCAGAGTGCAGGAGATCAGCGTAAAAATCTAGTGGTTTGTCTAAAACTGATCAGTTACATTTTGCACAGCAACAATATGCAGGACCGGGATGCATTCAGGATGTTTTGTTTGTGCTTTCTTTGCCAGGTTGTACCAGTGAGGACTTAGAGATTTGTCTACAGCTCATTTAACATGGTTTTAAAATATTTGATTTTCTGTTGTTGTGACAGATAGAGATTTCTTGTTCTCTTTGAGTATGTCTTAGACGCACTAATGTGAATTGAGGAGAATAAAGCCATTAGCAGGAACACATTTTATAAAAGTAAAATCAGTGTTAAGTAATTTTCATAGATTCCAAGTCCATTGTGATCATCTAGTCTGTCCTCCTGTATAACACAGACCAGAGAACTTCTCCAAAGTAGTTCCTAGAGTATATCTAGCATTCCTAGAGATGGAGAAAAAAAATTGTTCTCTTGCCACGGAGGGCAGGACAAGAGGCAATAGGTTCAAACTACAACATAGCAGATTTAGATGAAATCTGAGGAAAAACTTCTTAACTGTAAGAACAGTTGGACAATAGAGTAAATTGCCCAGGGAAGTCATGGAAGCTCCTTCACTGAAGGTTTTCAAAAGAAATCTGGATATCCAGCAGTCTTGGATGATCTTGCATCTTGGCAGGGGTTTACAGTGGACGACCCTCAAGGTCCATTCTAACCTTATGGTTCTATGATCGTTTTAAATCAAGATTGGATATTTTTCTAAACTGGTCAGTGATGGAGCATCTATCCTTTGTAACTTGTTCCAATGGTTAATTATTCTCACCTTTAAAATTTATGCCTTATTTCCAGTCTGAATTTGTCTAGCTTCAACTTCCAGCCATTGCATTATGTTAGATGTTTCTCTGCTCAACTGAAGAGCCCATTATGAAATATTTTGTTCCTCCTACAGATAGGCTGTACTCACTTCATGCCTTAACCTTTTCTTGAGCTAAGTAGATTAAGCTCAGCACAATAAACCACGTTTTCTAATCCTTTAATCATTCTTGTGGCTCTTCTCCAAACCTTCTACAACTTATCAACACCCTTCTTGAATTGTGGACACCAGAACCGGATACAGTTTTCTAGCAGCAGTTACACCAGTGACCAGTACAGAGGTAAAATAACCCTTTACTTCTCCTTGAGATTCCCCTATTTATGCATGCCAGGCCTGCATTAGCGGTTTTGGTCATATCACACTGGGAGTTCATGTTCAGCTGATTATCCACTATGATCCCCAAATCTTTGTCAGAGTCACTTCTTCCCAGGATAGAATCCCCCATCCTGTAAGTATAGCCTACATTCTTTGTTCCTAAAAGGTGTAATATGGCTAATGTTAGGATATAGATATTCAGGCCTGTCTGCAAAGGCCTGTACTCTAAGAATTTAGGTGTATTCTTATCACTTGGCTAGTGATAGAGGTATAAAAGAAAGAATCAAAATCACTGTCTGCTGGTGTAAGGGCCTTCTCTTACTGTGACAGTCTGAGGCCCTGTTCTTAGGCTAAGGCCTTTGGCTAAGCAGCAGAGGCAGCCATAAGCTGGGAAGCGAACAGTCACATCCTCACATTCCAAACTAGTCACACTGAAATAAGGTGCTATTCGGCTGTTAGGAATACAATCCTGTCCTGATAGTTCCTATCACCTCCAGAGAAAGGGAAGTGCCTAGAAAATGTAAAAGGAAACTTAGTTTGATAGCATCCTGTCTGGCAAGAACTCACTTATCAATAGCTGGGATGTGAAATCCTCGCTTCTGTGTTGTCTTGTCATTGTAGTTCCCACTTTGCTATAGTTTGTCTGTATAATCTCTGGCTGGTTCTGTGATTGTTCCTGTCTGCTGTATAATTAATTTTGCTGGGTGTAAACTAATTAAGGTGGTGGGATATAATTGGTTACATAATCATGTTACAATATGTTAGGATTGGTTAGTTAAATTTCAGGAAAATGATTGGTTAAGGTATAGCTAAGCAGAACTCAAGTTTTACTATATAATCTGTAGTCAATGAGGAAGTGTGGGTGTGGGTGGGGGTGGGCATGTGGGTGTGTGAGATGGGAACAGGGAATGGGGGTAAGAAAATTGGAATCGTGTTTTGCTAAAGGGGGAGATGGGAACAGGGAATGGGGGTAAGAAAATTGGAATCATGTTTTGCTAAAGGGGGAAATGGGAACAGGGAATGGGAGTAAGGAAGTTGGAATCATGTTTGGCTAAGGGTAGGAATGGGAACAGGGACACAGGTGTAAGGCTCTGTGGTGTCAGAGCTGGGAAGGAGGATACTAAGGAAGGAAACTGGAATCATGCTTGCTGGAAGTTCACCCCAATAAACATCGAATTGTTTGCACCTTTGGACTTCGGGTATTGTTGCTCTCTGTTCATGCGAGAAGGACCAGGGAAGTAAGTGGGTGAAGGAATAAGCCCCCTAACAGCTAAACATTTATGTTTAGCCATATTAAAATGCATATTGTTTGCTTAAGACCAGTTTCAAAGCGATCTGGATCACTTGATAAATCAGTGACCATCCTCTTCATTATTTACCATTCTCCCAATTTTTGGGTCATCTGTAAACTTTATCAGTGATGATTTTATGTTTTCTTCCATGTCATTGATTACAAAAGTTAAACATCATAGGCACAAGAACTGATCCCTGCAGGATCTCACTGGGAACACTTCCATTGGATGAGGATTCCCCATTTACAATTACACTTAGCCAGTTTTTAATCCATTTACTGTGTGCCTTGTTAATTTTATACCATTCTAGTTTTTTAATCAAAATTTTGTGTGGTACCAAGTCAAATGCCTTACAGAACTCCAAGTATATTATATCAGCACTATTATTGTTAGCAATCAAACTTGTAATCTCATTAAAAAAATTAAAAAAAAAAAAAAGATAGATCCTTTCAAACTAACTCGCTATTTTCTATAAGCCATTTTGTCCCATTGGGACTGTGATCCTGTAAGTCCTTCACCCACAAATAGCTCCACTTATGGGTGTTCTGCCTGTGGAGGGTTTGCAGGATTGAAACCCACTGTTATCATTTTAATATACTTACAAGACAGTATTACAATGCATAGGGAACGTTAAGAGTAAACTCTAAAATTAAAAGAAATAATTGCTTGATTCAAAATTGGTTTTCTTAGGTAGATCTTATTAGTGCTGGCTGGCCAACGAAGTCCGTTCTTATTGTTATCCTAAGGCTATCAAAGCTATTAAATCACAGGGATATTTTACCATAAGTGTAATAATGTGTGGATACATTTCACACACATATATACACACACTACATAATTTAACAGTCATGAGAAATGCCAAGTTATAAACTCTGGAGGTGGAAACCCTCCTTTGTCCAGAGAACAGGTATAGCACAGATAGCACCAGTGCAAATCTTATCACACTGTTCCACCAAGATGCCTTAGCCCTCACCTGAAAACGACCGCCGAGAGAGGCAAAAAGATAATTTAGTCTCCATGCCCAATCTTTGGGGACTTTTCTGGGATGGTCAACAAGAATGCCCATTGGTGCCAGCTGTGCTGGTAGTTTTGTGATGTGGAATCCTATTCATTAAAGGAGCTGGAGAAGCTGCCACGTTAGTTGAACATTACAGGCAACCAAGCAGATAAGTATTTGTGGTCACTGGCATTCTTGCCCAACTTGGAATTCGTGACCTGAAAGTGAACAGCCCGTCTCCTATTAATAGCCCCCATCACTCCATTTAACAGAGGAATTTTATTATTTATTTTAAAACTAACAGACACTATCTTGCTCCAGTTCAAAATATTTAGAGCCAAAATACAGCCTACCATGTTTATGGATAAATGCAAGCCCTTGCAGGATCTGATACATAATATTCCTAACTGTAGATTCAGGAAACAGTTTGTTTCTGTAGAGTGAAAAGTACAGAAAAGTTACTCGCTGTGTCACTGCATCAGTTTCTTATCATTTCTTCGGCACCTATAGGAAAAGGAACAGTTAGAACAGCTAGAAAAGCAATTGTAAGCAGTGTACTTTGCTTTTCAACAAGAACTGTGCAGTCTTTATGTTCACTGCCATATCCTGGGGTATTTAAGCTACATTTGATATGGAACGCTGCAAGTAAAAAAAGCTAGTCAATAAATTGAACAACATGATGTAAGACTTAAAACAAAGAAGAATGCTTCAGGCACATCCCACAACACTGCAAGGATTCAGAGACAGCCCATCTCAGTAGAACACTTTTCACTGTTCTTTTCCCGATGAGCTCACTTCTGTCATATGTGAGATCAGACATTTTACTTTAAGCTTTACTTGGTATGGGGCTCCTCTTTATGGTCTTTTCTGGCTTCATGAAGGTAATCCTCCTTACTGCTGTTGATATCAGAGCAGTCCCCCTTGCAATTGCCTCTAAGAGGATCTGCCAGGGCAGCAGGTTTAGGAATAGCCCTTGCTATTGAGGAAAGGAAGATCTAGACCCATGGGCTAAGTGATAAGCACCTACAGCCCCACGGCATCTCAGTAGGCAGGGCAGTGGCCTTGAAGAGCTCAGTGACAGGATTCACTGGAAAGAGCCGACCACCAGTGAAACGAGAGGCCTGGACATTCTTTAACTCCCTGTGCTTGATCCCTCCCTTAAACTCATTCAGCCCATCCCATATTTTAAAAGTGAGGTCAGCAACTAGTCAGGACTTTCCTTTTAAACTGTAGTGGAATTGAGTTGAGTTTCTTCTCTCTCCCCGCCAATGTGTAAAAATTGAGTTTTAGCTTAGGTTTAAAGAAATCATTAGAGTTTAACAGGTTTATGTTTAAAATTCTTAATCATTTTGCAGGATTTCTACCATGAAATATTTTCTGCACTATAACATCCCTGAATGCACATGTGCAATTCAGTCTCATGCCCTTTTGTTTCCATGAGTATGTAGCATCCATGACCCTTGCTAAAAAATGTTTTGAGATACCATATAGGAATAATTTGTATTCGTGGTGGGGCAGGTCCCCATCCCAGTCAGGAAGAGGATAAAGAGCTCTTCGGAGCACAATCAGCCACAACCCAACACACCTGTAAGGCCTGCCAACCTTGGAGATGGGCAGGATCCTAAAAGGGAGGATCCAAGCCCAGTGCAGGGTGGCAATTTGATGTAAGCTGAGCTAGACCACAGAGCACAGGTGGCTTATCAGCAAAGCTACTGAAGAGCCTCTGAAGAAGTAGAGCTGTCTTCTTTGCTCTGCTGTATTCTTTAGCACCTAGGGTGGTTGGGCTGGCCTATGGACACGCTGAAGGGGATCTGGGTTCCCAACCATCTGAGACTACTCACCTTTTGTCTCACATAGAACAGCAGTGGACCATTTTGAAAGCAAGAGGATTATTTTGTTTCCCTGTTTCAATCGGATTGTTTTATGCCCCCAGAAGAGAGTGCTGTCTCTAAAACATACAGCTAGAGGACTACCCCCAAACCAGTTCTACAGATATGTCAGCATTCAGGAAAGGACATCAGAGAGAGGAGCCCCAAGAGGGTAGCCTATGACAGTATTGTAAAACAAGTACTCATTTTCTTGAAGTTCAGAACTTCATGCAATAAAGACCTAAGGTCTAAAACACATTTGTCCATCTGATTTAGTGCACCTGACCACACCTGTGCATGCATATTGGCCACATGTACAACCAAAATAACATTTTGGTATCTAAATATCCATTTGTGTATGCACAAATGCCTAGTTTGTGTATGCAATCACAGTACCTGTACATTCAAAGAGACAAATATGTTCTAGACCTTTGTCTTCACTTTATGAAAGCCTGACCTATCAGCTGAACTCTAAGGGCTTGTCCACATGAGGGAGTTTTACACTGGTTTTGCTATACCAATGAAAATCCCTAGTACAGATGAGCTGCATCCATATGAAAAGGGGCTTATACTAATGTGACTTGCTTTGCTTTACACTGGTGCAATGTGAGCACACTGGGGGTTTGCATCAGATATAGTTACATTGATGCAAAAATCCCTGATGTAGCTAGTCACCAAAATAAAGCAAGGGCCACATTTTCTTCTGTAATATACAACTTTAAAATAAGATTGTGTTTGGAGGCTAAATATAACTGCAACCTTTAAAAGATATGGATGTCAAAGACCGCTAAGAAACGAACTCACTACCTTTATAGTTAAGTTTATATTAGGAATGGTGTTAATGATGTAACTTACATACCTTTCTTTCATCAATTGGTAAAGATTTTCCTTCATGTATTCAAACACAAAATAAAGATGATCATTTTCCCTGATAACTTCTTTCAGTTTTACTATATTGGCATGGTTTAATTTCTTCAAAGACTAGAAGCACAAAATACAAAAGAATGTAACACACTGTTATAAGGAAGTATTCCATTTCACTTACCTTGAAGCCCTTGTTGTACAAGCTAAACTTATATGCTGTTTAATTGTTTAAGCAGAAGGTAGCTTTAAAGACCAGATTTCCAAAGAAAGCAATTCACATATACATTTGCAAGTGGTCCGAGTTAGGTGTCCAGGCTGATTTGTGCCAACATATTAGCTTTTAATTGTGCTTAGCTTGCAGTTAGACACACCCAACTGGCTCACTGTTACACATCTGATGGGCTGCATCTTCTCAATGGAGGACCATCCACTCTACTTGTGCCTATTCTGCTAGAAGCAAGAGGAGATTTTGGCATGAACTCAGTCCAATTCACCTGTAGGTCTTTTCCCTCTAAAATTTCCCACCTTTTCAATAACCAGTGGTAGCAACAGCATAGACAAATCCTGCTTTAAGCAGGGTTAGAAGAGAAGTGATTAAAGTTTTCTACACTTGTGCTCCCACTGACACTACTGCTGTTGGAGCTGAACTAGTGGTAGCAACAGTGGGAAGTTAAGGAACACCTCACACTTATTGTTTGTGTCTCTGGTCTAATTATCCGGAAACAGGACTACCCTGCGTGGAAAGGAGCGTATGTACAGATGCGGTTGGTAATGAAGGCCATATATACATAAGCCTTAAAATCCATACTACAATGCTACTCCCAGCTCCTGTTAAGAGTTCTTGCAGTGCAGCCCTGCCATAGGAACAGCCAGAATTCAGATAGCTATCTGCTCCCTTGGGCTGCTGCTGACTGCAGGTATCCTGGCAGGAGCCCGCTCCACACCATCTACAATCTGGCACCAGCAGTCTACAATCAATAGTTTTTTACATGACTGCAAAACAGCATGTGATAGTGTTAAGGAAGAATGAGGAAACGGCAAAGCTACCATGAACATACTGTATATACTCGTTCATAACCAGAATATTTTTGGTAAAAAAGTGATGCATCAAAGAGCAGGGGTTGCTTATAAACGGGTCTACTCCAAAATTTGATGATTATTTTAAACTCTATGAAATCATTGAATATCTAATACATTGTAGTTTTGTTTACCTGGAGCATCTGGGAAGTCACTTCCTGCAGCTCCCATTGGCTGGGAACGGAGAACCATGGCGACAGGGAACTGAGGTGCTCCATGCCTGCAGACGCTCCAGGTAAACAAAACATCCTGACCCACCAGCATCTTACCCTGATGGGCTGGGAGCCAAAGTTTGCCAACCCCTGAAAAATAGGGTCGGCTTCTGAAAGGGTCATACAGTTTTTACTATTTTTACCTATCCATCTTGCGAGGTCGACTTATAAATGAACGGGTAACGAACGAGTATATATGGTACTCCACAGCTCTTACTGCAGGGACCGCTAATGATGCTCTTCGCAAGACAGCTGGAATGGGTCTGTTACCTAGAAACACCAGAAAGAACTGTTCGAATGTAAAAGGCCTTGTAAACGCTGGGTTGAAAAGTAACAATCCTTAACAAATACCTTAACCTCTCGAAGATTCATGCATTCCTCCCAAGAGTAGAACTTTCTCTTCATCCTGTGGAAGCGGGGGGATGGGGGGTGGGGAGAGGGGGAAGAAATATAGCAGTCAGTGCCATTATAGTCTGAGCTCCATAAGTCTCTGCACCTCAGTTTCTCCATCTGAGAAAGCACTTTACATCTCTAGATCAGTGGTTCCCAAACTTTAACAACCCATGAACCCCTTTCACTAAAATGTCAAGTCTCATGAACCCCCTCCTAAAAATGAATATTTCCAGGGATTTTCTCCTTTACCTGAGTATAAATTATAAAAACTCTAGATCAGTGGTTCTCAAAGCTGGTCCGCCGCTTGTTCAGGGAAAGCTCCTGGCGGGCCGGGCCGGTTTGTTTACCTGCCACATCCGCAGGTTCGGCCGATCGCGGCTCCCACTGGCCGCAGTTCGCTGCTCCAGGCCAATGGGGGCTGCGGGAAGGGCGGCCAGCACATCCCTCGGCCTGCGCCGCTTCCCGCAGCCCCCATTGACCTAGAGAGGCGAACCGTGGCCAGTGGGAGCCGCGATCGGCCGAACCTGTGGATGCGGCAGGTAAACAAACCGGCCTGGCCTGCCAGGGGCTTTCCCTGAACAAGCGGCGGACCGGCTTTCAGAACCACTGGTATAGATGAAGGGTGCTATATGGGAGTTAGGTATTCATCTACAGCCTCTCTGGTCACTCAGTAACAGACTTAAAGGTGGCAATTTTGCAACAGAAAAGCTTCAAAAACAGACTCCAACGAGAAACTGCTGAACTTGAATTAAGATGCAAACTAGATATCATTAACTTGGGTTTGAATAGAGACTGGGAGTGGCTGGGCATTAAACATGAGGAAATAGATTCAACATGTGAAGTATCCTCACACCTTCTTGTCAACTGTCTAAATGGGCCACCTTGATTATCACTACAAAAGTTTTTCTGATAATAGCTCATCTTAATTAATTAGCCTCTTACAGTTGGTACGGCTACTTCCACCTTTTCATGTTCTCTGTACGTATATAACTCTTCTTACTATACGTTCCATTCTATGCATCCGATGAAGTGGGCTGTAGCCCACGAAAGCTTATGCTCAAATAAATTTGTTAGTCTCTAAGGTGCCACAAGTACTCCTGTTCTTTATTAAAAAAAAAACAAAAACAACATACTTGTATAACTAGGTCTATTTTTGTTCCTTCTTTCCCTTGCTATTTCCTCCTTTTCTGCACCTTGATTTCTTCTTGTGCCTTCTATGCCTTTCCCTTCTTCTATTCCTCAATTCCTTCACTTTTCAGCATCCAGGTTTCCTCCACCCTTTTTAATTGCCCCCTCCCCTGAAAAGATTCTCTCCCCCACTAACTTCACCAACTGAGACCTGTTTTCCTGTCCACTTTGGCCTCTCTCCCCGACCTATTAAACAACATTCCTCTAACACAGCCAGTTTCATAGAGATGGGTCTCTCTTTACTTCCAACCTGTAATAGTATTTATCATGTTACAACTGTGTAAACATAGTGTGTTATGCACCACCTAAGTAAAGCATGCTCATTTCTTTAAAATGCAGTTAATTTCCATAGTAGATAGTGTGTGCGCACAAGAGCTTTGTCCCACCTCAATACAGAATCACTAACTGCTACTGCAAGCGTTTTTCAACTTGGAAATGACCTTGGTATTTTGATATTTTAAAAAAAATCATTCCAATTGGTTTTTGTTTTGTTTTGCAGTGACTGCACCAGGCCTGAAGATGCCATGCTTTTGGCTATCACTTCTACGGCGCTGGTTTGTTCCACAGGATCTGTTTGGCATTATGATGAAACCTCAAAGGGAAGTGGTTGCTAGCAAGGTTTTGGATAGCAAAAAGCACACTGCACAAGTTGGACGTGGAAACCATGCTACAGCTGTGGTGGCTACAACAATGGTGGAAAACAGCCGTCCAACATTGCTTCTAACCCTTATTAACTAATCTAGGTTATACTGTAGTGAAGACAAGACAGCTGTAGTTTTAATCCGCATTAGCTGGTTGAGGTAAACCCCTAGGTAGAGCTACCATGTGTTTACACTAGAATGTAAAATGGGTTAGTTTAACGCATTTAAAAATACACCTTTCTTCCCCGAGTGAAAACACAGCATCAGCAGTCTTTAACATGGCTAGACAAGCACCGTGAAAACCTCCGGCTGTGTCTATGCTGCAACTCTTTTTTTTTTAAATTATTATTATTATTAAAGTAGTGGATTGGTCTTTTACAACAGAGGTTCTCAGCCTTTTTCTTTCCGAGCCCTCCGCCCCACATGCTATAAAAGCTGTAGGGCCCAGCAGGGGTGGGGGGTAGGGCCCTCGGGGCAGGGACCTTGAGCATAAGATGTAGTTTGACTTCTATTTTGGGGGTGGGGGGTGCAGGGGCCAGCAGGGCCTGAGCCAGCTACGCATGGTGGGGTCCACAGAGGGAGTACCACCTCCACCACCCTGATTCATCTCAGGAAGCCACCCAACCTGTCTGGGTTGAGGAGGCGCAACCAAAAATCATAACTCACAAAAGGTGCGTGTGTGTGTGGGGGGGCGGTGCATAGCACAAAAAGTTTGAAAACAGCGTAGGGTGCAGGGAGAGGTAGCTAGGGACTGTGTGCTGAGAGAGGTCCTGGCTCCTGGAGAGCTCTGACAGCCACAGAGCTAGGTCCCCACACCCAGGCGGCTCTTACCGGCTGCCTCAGCATGAGCAAAGGGGTCTGGGAGCTGAGGAGCAGCTTCAACCCTGGGCACCAGGAGACAAGAGAATGCTGCGACTGCCTGCTCCATAGCACCAGCCAGAGCAACAGCCACCCTGCACTCCCTGGATCTAGCTTCCCTCTTCTGACCTGGTGGGGGGGGCGAGGGGAAACTGCTGCAGTTTCGGGGGGCAACACTCTCCTTTCCCCCTCCCCCAACTCTGCCCAGGGACTCAGGGCTTCTGCCCCATGGGGAGCACCAGGGCTTAGGGCCCCAGATTCAGACCTGCTGCTCCCAGCTTCAGCCCCATGGGGGTCCCCGGGGATGCTGGAGCTGTGGCTCTAAGTTTTGGCCACAGGGCCCCATGGCCCTCTTGAAAGGGCTCAGGGACCCCCGGTTGAGAACCACTGTTCTACAAGCAACAAAACATCTGACCCAGAACCAGAAGCCTGCTCCGCACAAACTCTCAAAGTCAATAGGAGCTTTGTGAACATGGGGCCAAGTTCTGCCCTCAGTTACCAGACTTACACCAGTGTGTCAATACGGAGTAACTCCTTTGTCAAAAAACAGTTACTTCACGGTTATACCAAGAATTTGGCGCAGTGAGTCTATATGATTGGATTGTTCTGCTATGGAAACAGTAAGAAATGTTTTCCAGATGAATTGTCTTGACACCCAAGCAGCAACAATAAGGGCTAATGTTCAGGACAGAATGTTTCCATCTGTTAGAGAGAAAACACACACACACACCCCCTCTTGAAACAGGAAACAAAGCATTTATGATATTGGGAGGTGGGTGTGGGGGGAGAGGGAGGGTTGAGGTAAATTCATTTGAGTCTTACCCTTTCAAGGGTTTGTGTACACCTGAGGGTTTGCCAATTCACCTGAGGAAACAAAGGTTTGGCTTACACTTAGAAGTTAGGTTGACTTAGCTACTTCGGTTGCGTGTATGAAAAATATACACCCGACTGACATAGCTATGACCAACCTAGCCCGCTAGTGTAGACACAGCTATGTCAAGGGCAAAATACATCTACTGGCCGTTGTTCAGGGAGGTGGTATTCCTACACTGAGGGCACAAACCCTACCATCTGTATAGGCTGTGTCAAAATTAAGGGATTATGCTGGTATAGTTACACCACCATAGTTATGCCATTATAGTCTCCGTAGCGTAGATATACTCTAACACATTAGTAAAGGCTAGTTTTGACTGGCACAAACATTTGGGGAGTGTCTACAAGTGCCATTTCACTCAACATAGATAATGTAATCTATTAGAAAACCATGTGTAGACATACTTTCAAATACCTGATTTAATCACAAGATGCTCTTTTTGCCTGCATCTATTCCCATGACAGATTTGCAGTAGTAACTCTGCTTTTCGCTAGCATGAATCTTTGCTCACGATCCTTGCAACGGCCATGAGAATAGCACAGCTGACCTGCTATGCTATTGTAGAGCGGTAGTGTAGATGCTTCCTATGGCAACGGAAGGGGGTTTTCCCCATCACTCTAGGTAATCCATCTCGCTGAGCAGTGGTAGCTAGACTGATGGAAGCATTCTTTCATCACCTTAGCTGCATCTACACCAAGGGTTACGTTGGCATAGCTCTGGCACTCACAGGTGTGGATTTTACACACTCATAAGCAACGCAGTTATGTCAATTTACATTTTAAGTATAGATCAGGCCTTAGACAGGTGGGCCATTTAAAAACTAACTAAGTGGTCTCTGAAGCTGTTAAGTGAGGCACTGGAAATTAAGTAGGCCTCTCAAACAATTTGAGTGAAATGTGAGGGCTGTGTATTACAATGGGACATAAGTAACAGACAAAGGTGACCTAATCAGTTCACTCCTCAGTACAATAACTGTCACTGGGTGATCAGACCATTCATTTTATGTCCCATATTTAGTGGCTGAGAATTAAGATGCAGAATTGTATATTCTCAGACCTTGTTACAAAACCAATTGTATATACACTGAACACATGATGTATATTAGTTGGATATATATCAGTGTAATACTATTACATCAAGGAATAAAGTGACTCACTTTTTAATGGCAATTAGCTCCCCAGAGTCAATGCTTCTCCCTAGGAGGACGGACCCATATGTCCCATCACCAAGCTGTTTGATAGTAGTGTATCTATTCATGATGTTGATCCTTTGGCTGCAAATTCATTTCAGTCCTTAGTACATGCTTCCCTGCTGCTGATGTGTTTCTCCTCTGAGCGTAACCAGTTCTTTCTGTGGCAGTACTCAGGACTGCACGAATAGCCACAAGAGTCATGTTTTCAAGGCTCAGCCTCTGGTCTGAAATACAGAACACAATCCAGTGGATCTGGATTATTTGCATTTTTCAAAGTTGTCTTGTTTACAGCTTCCTTTCTTCCCAAAGACATCCAGAAGCACAAACAGGCTTTTTTCCTGGTTGTCTAAAACAAAAGAGACAGATTGGGTCTGGCCTTAAAAAGGCATGTGCACATGGAGACCTCCCACTCCTTTACACCCTCCCTTCCCAGAAGCCTGCTGCAATTGCAGGGCCTGTAATTAGCATCAGACGTGATGGCAACCCCAATGGATAGCAATAAGCAACACTACAGTTACCAAAAGCACAGAATGAGTTCTCATGGTCTGGAAATAGCAGCCCCATCAAGGGAACTGAGCATCTCTAATTACGTGGCAGGGTACCTGTTTTAGTAAAATTAACTAGCAAATGGATCAGTAACTCACAGGTCATACTGCAGTCAGTGCAGAGCTCTGACAAACCACCTTTCCTAACTTTCCAAGATGTCCCTCAGTGCAAGGGGTAGAGTCATACATATCCTTTAAAGGGAAAAGATACTCAAGACAGACAAGACCACATTTACCTCAAGGTTTTTACCCCAGGGATAAGTTTGGCTCTAGGAATACTTTATATATCCAAATTACCTACCAGACCCATCACCCTGACACAGTGCAAATAAAATAATCATATAAAATAAAAATGCGTATTAGCTTTTCTAGTCCAACCCCTTCCAATGGCCCCTATGCTTAAATCAACTTACTTACAAAAAGGAACAAAACGTGACCTATACTATGTAAATTAGTCATACCCTTCGAATTAAGCTAAATAGTGGGAACAAGAATCACATCTGCAAGCTTGTCTGTGTTATGGTCAGTTCCATGCCTTCTTACTCCTCCATTATTTAGAACTTAATATCATCTCTGAGCAGAAGAGCAGCGGCTTTTGCCTTTGTAAACTGTGCGTATAGATGAATTACATGTCAACAGATTTGCTGCAGTAGCAATATGTCCATACATGCTCCCTGTGCTGACTTAACTAGGAAAACAGATGACCGCTTTAGTGATGGAGAGAGCTAAGCTGCAAATAAATCTCTTGCATCCTCCTTTCCCAACAAACAGGACAGGTTGCCCAATCGCTATCAATGTCACCAGTACATAAAGATATACTCTGCAATGATGCTGGCATCAACAGCAGTATGTTACAATAAGTTGGGATGGTCCAATTGAATTAGATGTTGGCAATTTTTTCCCTTTGTCTTAGCAGTTAAGCACTGCCATTGGGAATCTGTAAACCTAATGCACGGATGTGGGAAAGAAATCTGCTAATGTCAAAACAGCTTTTGTCAGTTTATGTATCATCTATGGAGGAGACAATCACTTTCCCTACCTAGAAGCCACTTATACTCCTTGATTCATCAGAATTTGCCTCAAAATCCACACTTTGATGAACAATTGTGCTGCATCAAAGCTTCTTAAACTTTTTTAAATCTTGAAATGGAAACCAAATGCAAACAATGCAGACGGGCTGCACAGCCGGAACCAATGTTTTTGAGAGGTGTGAACTGCCCATTCATCCCAATAGACTACTAACTGAAACCTGAAGATAGTAATTTAAATGTCAACAGGGTATTTCACTCTATAATTTGAGAAGAAATATCCAGTAAATATGTATAGCTCACAATCATAGCCTCCCTCAAAGGTCGGAAGTGTAAGATATATTTAAAACAGAATAAAAAGAGGGGCTACTGTACTGATTGTATTATTTATTTTTAGGTTTACATTAAATACTATAGGTTTGTCAGTAATTTAAATGAAGGTGCCATAGAATTCCCCGCAGGCATACCAGAATACTGCAGAATCAAGGGACATTGTCACAGAATTTAGGTCTGTTATGCCTGATGACTTGCCATGGAACATGCAAAACATGGTCCATAGCAGCAGCAGTTTATGGAGCTTTGGAGTACCACTTGCTTGTTGGCCACCTTATTGGGTAACTGGGTATTCCAATGTGAAAGCTTATGTGATTTAACCAAAGTCTGAGGAGTCAATGGCAGACCCAGGATTTTAACTCCGACTCCTTGCTCCCAGACCTGCGATCGGACCAGTAGATCTCTCAATATCAATAGGTCTTTCAATATCAAATTTAGACAACAAAGCAAGACTCCTTGTGTTTTTCTATCAATGAAACGGTGATAAATAATAATGGCACAAGAAAGGACTTTGTACAATTTTGAACTAAACACAGGTAAAATCTGGTAGACTTTGTAGAAGTACTCTCCTCATGAAAGGGTCATGATGTATTAGCATGATGCATTAGCCTACACAATAGAACAAATATTTAATAACAGGCTCTTCAATCTAGCAGACAAACATAACAGGATACGCTGGTTGGAAGCCGAAGCTAGACAATTGCAGACTGGAAATAAGGCATACATTTTTAACAGTGAGGGTAATTAACCACTGAAATAATTTTCCATGGGTTATGGTGGATCCTCCACCTCAGGAAAAAATTTTAAAGCAAGGCTGGATGTTTTTCTAAAAGATGTGCTCTAGGAATTATTTTGGGGAAGTTCTATGGCCGGTGTTATACAGGAGGTCAGACAGAGGATCACAATGATCCCTTCTGGCTTTGGAATCTCTGAATCTAAGGCTAGGTCTAGGTTACTGGTTCTACAGCAGCCTGTGCTGTCGCAGTGCTGTACCACAGATGCTTTCTACAGTAACAGAAGGGTTTTTTTCCACCTCTCAGAGCAGCAGTAGCTAGGTTGACAGATAATCTACTCTGGGGTTTAGGTCAGCTTAAATATGGAGCTCAGGAGTTTGAATTCTTCATATTCTGAGGGCTTGTCTCCACTTGAGGGTGGATCGATGCTGCAGCAATCGATCCACCGGGGGTCAATTTAGTGGATCTAGTGAAGACCCGCTAAAAAATCAACAGCCGATTGCTCTCCCATCGACTCAGATACTCCACTGGAACGAGAAGCAGAAGGTAAGTCGACAGAAGAGTTTCTTCCGTTGACCCAGCGTGGTGTAGACACTGCAATAAGTTGACCTAAGGTAGACTCCAGCTACATTATTCACATAGCTGGAGTTGCAGAACTTACGTCTACGTGACCTCATAGTGCAGACCTGCCCTGTGTGACGTAGCTAGGTTGACCTAAAATTTAATTGTAGACCAGGCCTAAGAGCCTTGACGCAGCAGAAGTGAATACTCCCAGAGAAGGAGGATCATTCAGCAGAGATGATGCTTCCTCTCCTTTGTGCTCCTGCCTCATCTCTTCCTGGAGAGAAGGAAGAGGCTTTTGGGGCCTAAATCACCATCTGCCTCCCTTTACTTTTGTTAGGCCTATGGTGTCGTTGACAGCATCCCTATATACCTCTTGCAATAACTTTCAGTTACATGCCTAATGTGCAGGATTAGATACAAATTTCAAACCATGAGACTAGAAAATTAAGTGAAAAATACATGTTAAAAAAAATCACACTGTTTTGCATGGAAGTTAATGAGGCTCCACATGGTCACAGACGTCCGCCCACATGTTGCTCAATGCAGGATCAGGGCCTAGTTTTGGATGCCAGTTGAAGAGGTTTGGAACCTGAAGTCAACTGGAGTCCTAGGTTCTCTGAACCTTGGAAAATCTGGCTCTAGGTGTTTCAAGTTTGCTAAACAGGAATTTAAGTACCAAAATTAATGGATACGTTGAAACTTTTGGTCCAACTATTTGGACAAAGAGATACCCACAGAAGCAATGGTCAAGTGCACAAAGTCTGGGAAACAAGCAGGGAGAACTGGAGGTCCTGGCAAAGTCAGGGAATTATGATGCGATTGGAATAACAGAGACTTGGTGGGATAACTCGCATGACTGGAGTACTGTCATGGATGGGTATAAACTGTTCAGGAAGGACAGGGAGGGCAGAAAATGTGGGGGAGTTGCACTGTATGTAAGGGAGCAGTATGACTGCTCAGAGCTCAAGTATGAAACTGCAGAAAAACCTGAGAGTCTCTGGATTAAGTTTAGAAGCGTGAGCAACAAGGGTAATGTCGTGGTGGGAGTCTGCTATAGACCACCGGACCAGGGGGATGAGGTGGATGAGGCTTTCTTCCGGCAACTCGCATAAGCTACTAAATCGCACTCCCTGGTTTTCATGGGCGACTTCAATCATCCTGATATCTGCTGGGAGAGCAATACAGGGGTGCACAGACAATCCAGGAAGTTTTTGGAAACTGTAGGGGACACTTTCCTGGTGCAAGTGCTGGAGGAACCAACTAGGGGCGGAGCTCTTCTTGACCTGCTGCTCACAAACTGGGAAGAATTAGTAGGGGAAGCAACAGTGGATGGGAACCTGGGAGGCAGTGACCATGAGATGGTCGACTTCAGGATCCTGACACAAGGAAGAAAGGAAAGCAGCAGAATACGGACCCTAGACTTCAGAAAGGCAGACTTTGACTCCCTCCGGGAACCAATGGGCAGGATCCCCTGGGAGAATAACATGAGGAGGAAAGGAGTCCAAGAGAGCTGGATGTATTTTAAAGACTCCTTATTGTGGTTACAGGGACAAACCATCCCGATGTGTAGAAAGAATAGTAAATATGGCAGGCGACCAGCTTGGCTTAACAGTGAAATCCTTGCTGATCTTAAACCCAAAAAAGAGGCTTACAAGAAGTGGAAGATTGGACAAATGACCAGGGATGAGTATATAAATACTGCTCGGGCATGTAGGAATGAAATCAGGAAGGCTAAATCACACCTGGAGCTGCAGCTAACAAGAGATGTTAAGAGTAACAAGAAGGGTTTCTTCAGGTATGTTGGCAACAAGAAGAAAGCCAAGGAAAGTGTGGGCCCCTTACTGACAGAGGATGTGGAAAAAGCTAATGTACTCAATGCTTTTTTTGCCTCCGTCTTCACGAACAAGGTCAGCTCCCAGACTACTGCACTGGGCAGCACAGCATGGGGAGGAGGTGACCAGCCATCTGTGAAGAAAGTAGTAGGTCGGGATTATTTAGAAAAACTGGACGAGTACAAGTCCATGGGGCCAGATGCGTTGCATCCGAGAGTGCTCAAGGAATTGGCGGATGTGATTGCAGAGCCGTTGGCCATTATCTTTGAAAATTCATGGCAATCAGGGGAAGTTCCAGAAGACTGGAAAAAGGCTAATGTAGTGCCAATCTTTAAAAAAGGGAAGAAGGAGGATTCTGGGAACTACAGGCCGGTCAGCCTCACCTCAGTCCCTGGAAAAATCATGGAGCAGGTCCTCAAGGAATTAATTCTGAAGCACTTAGAGGAGAGGAAAGTGATCAGGAACAGTCAGCATGGATTCACCAAGGGAAAGTCATGCCTGACTAATCTAATTGCCTTCTATGATGAGATAACTGGTTCTGTGGATGAAGGAAAAGCAGTGGACGTGTTATTCCTCGACTTTAGCAAAGCTTTTGACACGGTCTCCCACAGTATTCTTGTCAGCAAGTTAAAAAAGTATGGGCTGGATGGATGCACTACAAGGTGGGTAGAAAGTTGACTAGATTGTCGGGCTCAACGGGTAGCGATCAATGGCTCCATATCTAGTTGGCAGCCGGTATCTAGCAGAGTGCCCCAAGGTCGATCCTGGGGCCGGTTCTGTTCAATATCTTCATTAACGATCTGGAGGGCAGTGTGGATTGCACCCTCAGCAAGTTTGCGGATGACACTAAACTGGGAGGAGTGGTAGATACGCTGGAGGGTAGGGATAGGATACAGAGGGATCTAGACAAATTGGAGGATTGGGCCAAAAGAAATCGGATGAGGTTCAACAAGGACAAGTGCAGAGTCCTGCACTTAGGACGGAAGAATCCCATGCACCGCTACAGACTAGGGACCGAATGGCTAGGCAGCAGTTCTGCAGAGAAGGACCTAGGGGGTGACAGTGGACGAGAAGCTGGATTTGAGTCAACAGTGTGCCCTTGTTGCCAAGAAGGCCAATGGCATTTTGGGGTGTATAAGTAGGGGCATTGCCAGCAGATCGAGGGATGTGATCGTTCCCCTCTATTCGACATTGGTGAGGCCTCATCTGGAGTACTGTGTCCAGTTTTGGGCCCCACACTACAAGAAGGATGTGGAAAAATTGGAGAGAGCCCAGCGAAGGGCAACAAAAATGATTAGGGGTCTGGAACACATGACTTATGAGGAGAGGCTGAGGGAACTGGGATTGTTTAATCTACAGAAGAGAAGAATGAGGGGGGATTTGATAGCTGCTTTTAACTACCTGAAAGGTGGATCCAAAGAGGATGGATCTAGATTATTCTCAGTGATAGCAGATGACAGGACAAGGAGTAATGGTCTCAAGTTGCAGTGGGGGAGATTTAGGTTGGATATTAGGAAAAACTTTTTCACTAGGAGGGTGGTGAAACACTGGAATGCGTTACCTAGGGAGGTGGTGGAATCCCCTTCCTTAGAAGTTTTTAAGGTCAGGCTTGACAAAGCCCTGGCTGGGGTGATTTAGTTGGGATTGGTCCTGCTCTGGGCAGGGGGTTGGACTAGATGACCTCCAGAGGTCCCTTCCAACTCTGATATTCTATGATTCTAAGTTGAAAAAAGCTGCTGGTTTTGAGTTTTTAAACTTGATCATACCTACATTACTAATACCAGGTAGGCCTTTTCAACATGAAAATATTGAACCCATTTAAGGAAGTCAATTTCTAAGCTGATTTATCTCAACCAGTACAGTTTTCTTGTTAAAGAGGCCTTAGGGTTTTAAACTTTTTCCAGTAATCCTATTTCCTGTTCACCATTTATGCTCGGTTTTCACTTTATGGTTCTCTCAGTTTGGATCATGGAGACAGCCTAGCCCCAAATGCTACAGGATGCTCCATGCAGATGTAGTTCCTACTGACCTCAGTGTGACCTGGCAGTAGTAGCAGGAGCATCTGCCTGTGTAGTGCAGCCCTAGTCAGTTTCACTTTTGCTTACTTTCTGGCTGCCATGCCCTAGGTAAAAATTACAGGAAATTTTTTTGATGTTGAGAGTGGGGGGTTAGGGTTGGCTTGAAATTCTACAAAATAGTGGGGTTTTTTTGTTTTGTTTAAAAAAAAAAGAGTAAGGATTTTCGGTTTTGTATCATTTTCCCCCCCTACATCAAAACAAACCATAAATTTTTGGCCTAAATCAAAAGTACAGAGTCCCTTAAAAACAAAATTATTGCACATCACCCTGAAAACAAGATGTTAATTACTATTTACAGGGCATTGTGAACTGAAATTCAGGCCAACAACTTTTTGTAAACTCAATAGAAATGATTCTACAACACTTTTAAAAATGTCATTGTGATAATATTTAAGCAAATAAAATATTCCCCTCTAGTGTCTGAAAGACAAACATTACAGCACTGAGAATCTGAAAGTGAAACTGACTATAAAACAAATTGAAACTGACTTCATTAATTTTCATTGTCAATTTTAAAAATTCTTTCAACTGTGATAATCTAATTTGTTGTTAGTAATCTGCAAAGAAAGTGTTGGCTTAGAATATATTGTTTTAAGTTGACACGATTTAGTTCTGTATCTGTAAAGCATTTTGAAATATAATATGAAATATAATAAACTAGCTTGAAAGAATCTCTTAAGAATGAAAAGCTCCTATTGACAGTTTCATAAAAGTTTAAGTATGAGTCACATTCTCTAAAACTTCTGGCTACCAACAGTAGGTAAGCCACAATGCGAAAAACATCCTGCAACTGGTAGGCTCCTCACCCCTACCATCACCCCCACAAGAAGGACAAGGATTGATTCAGAGTGCCATCCTGCAAATGTGTACGCAGGTGAGTAATCCCACTGAAATCACAGACTTCAATGGCACTACTCATGTGTAAATTTACCCATATGCACAATGTTTGGAAGGTCAGGCTGTTAGAAAGAGTAGGGAAATTTTACAAACATGTATGATACCGAGCTGGATTCATGTGATGATGGTATGTATCAATGGATTTTTCTTTTCTGTTTAACAAAAGTTACTTCTAAATAAATAAATACAACACAACATCTAAAGCAAATGAGACACTGCTAATCCCTATGACAGAGTTTCAATTTTATTATTATTATTATTTTTTAAACCCTGCAAGGATGGAGGCAATAGCACAGTATTTATGAAATTCTGGCTCTCTGTAAAGAGATTTATCTGAAATCTGGTAACTAGCAACAGAGAGAGCTAGCAGCGTCCTAACTAACAGCACTTTCCATGAACACGCATGCCATTTATTAGTAAAAATAAAAACTATTTACCTTTGATGAATCCAGCCCATTGTATGGTAATCACTCCGTATTACACAGCTCTAGCAAAAGAATAATTAAACTCCATTATAAGAGTTTACTGTAATGCTGTCTATACAGAGAACAAATTTAACATTTGCCTTATGATTTGTGTACATGCAGTCTTAAACTATCATTTTCAAAGCAAAAATGAAAGACAATTCGTCATATTTGTAGGCCACACGGCATGTTCCCCATAGAATAATTTTCATATATGCTTACATAAATGAAGTCACATTAAACCAAAACACCATCTGAAAATCAAATAAAAGATGGTTGCTACTAAACAAGAAATTAGTATCTTGAAGTCCCTCCCATGCAGGCCTAGTGAGAAAACTTTCATGTACAGCTCTATTTTAAATGTCACAAGAAAAGGTCTAAAATCATGGTGTGGGGAGGAGGGTAGACAAATGACGTTAAAGAAACACAATGTGAACACCAATCCAAAGCAGCTGATATTCTCATTTTAAACCCAGCTATTAGAATCAGGGCAAGATCCACACGACAGTGGAAAGAAAAACACAGGGGATTAACTTGATTCTCGGGCGTCTCTAAATCTGTCATCATGTCTAGGGACATTTATGTTATAACCTACCAATACTGCTCCAAAAGACAATTTTTAATTGCTCGTAGAGCCCTTAAAGAGGATTTCTTGCAATTTGAAAGTAATAGAAAACCTGGTAAGAGGAGCAGTCAGACAGTTTGTACAACATGCTGTTTACATCTAGGAGAAAACTGCATTAGTAAATCACAACAAACACAGTACACACCCAGCTACCAGAAGCCATGCGGCAAGTCCATCTGAGGGAAGCCAGGGCTGATCTAGCTGCCAGAGGATCATTGCACTGAGGCCGAGAAGAAAAAAGGAGTTTTCCACTCACCAACCAGGAGAAAAACAAACAAAAGACAATGTGGCTACTAATCAGGGACAACCAGGAGCTTTCCCTGGTGAAAGCTACCCAGCAGCTCCCCTCTCTGGCCTTTCCTTTGCACAGTGCACTCGCTCCACAGCACTGTAGCCAAACAGCATGGGATTCATTTACTATATAGACAGGGTTAGGGTTTTTTTCCATTAAAAACAATCTCCATGTGAAAGAATCTAATAATTTTTAAGACAAATTTAAATATAAAAAAATAACAAGCTAATGCAAAAAAAACCCAAAAAACCATTAATAAATTGTTACCAAGCTCATATTGAGCCAGTAAGCATAAATAATTTATAATGATAAGCTAGGCCCTAATCCTACAGTGAGCTGTCCAGGATTCATCAACACAGAGCAACTGAGATCAAGGCCTGATCCTTCATTCCTTGTGCACCCAAAGTGCCCACTGACTTTAATATAGGGCTGAATTAAGAACTGGGACATGGAGGAGAATAATCAATTGGACACCAAGTACTTAAGCACCAACATCTTTGCCAGGAGAGGATGTCTTCTCTCTTTCTCTCCCCTCCTCCCTCACTCCATTTTATACTTTTTTTTAAAATGGGGGAAACTGAGGCACATAATGATTATTCCCCCACCCCCCAAACATACAAGACAGTATGTGAGTGGGGCTTGGAACTCAGGAATGCCACCTGCTCGGCCTTTCAATGTTACATAACAATATATTCTGTAGTGGAATACATACATTCAAAAAGTCTGACTTAATATAACTCAGTGACATGAAGTAATAGTTATTTCACAGTGGCTTTCTCAAACTGCCTTAATTTAAAAGTGTGATAAAACTTCCAGAAAAGTGGTTTAAATATTTGAGAAGTTAGATTTTATCCCAGACACAGATTTCAACATATTTGCGGCATTTAATTTTATTTTATTTAAAACAAAAAATGGTCAAATTCTGCCTGCAAATAAGCATGCATAATTCTTAGTGAAGCCAATAGGAGTAGTGTATGAATCATAGAATCATAGAATATCAGGGTTGGAAGGGACCCCTGAAGGTCATCTAGTCCAACCCCCTGCTTGAAGCAGGACCAATTCCCAGTTAAATCATCCCAGCCAGGGCTTTGTCAAGCCTGACCTTAAAAACCTCTAAGGAAGGAGATTCTACCACCTCCCTAGGTAATGCTTATTGAAGGGAAGAATCTGGCATTAAATCATTGTTGTAATGTCTCACAACTATGTATATAATTGTATACCCCAATTTTACAAAATTCTACTAGCCCATTCACTTGGTGTAATCTGTAAAAAGAATATAAGAATATAATTAATGTTTTCATATTTATTATTGAGAAGGACACAAGTATATTTTGTGTGTGGGATGATATATGTTCATGACAGTTCTGCAAAGCTGTTATCTGCTCCTCAGTTATCCAAAACTCTCAGCTGTCTAAAACAGTGTCATATCCCCTGAGGTCTATTTACACTTACTCTGAAAATTTCCACAGCTATTAGAAACCTCTGTTATCCAAATTTACTCATTTTGACATTTGGCTAATTGAGACACCACTACATTTATTATTTTTAAATAACAGGTGACCTGGAGAGTTTTGCTGAAATTTTTTTTAAAGTTCTCAAGAGAGAAAATCCATATAAAGCGTGGCTATTACTAAATATACTTAGCACTAACAAAATTAGGCCTGGATTCTGCAATTTGTTCCACATGGATACATCCTGGTGCCCATATGGAGCCCCAGAGAAGTCAGTGGGGCTGTGTGCGGTTATAGGGGTCATCCTGCATGAAAAAAAGTTACATGATCAGAGCCTTAGAAATAAGCTTTAGGCTCTCAGTCATATTCCTACTGAGGACTTTGGAGTTTTGCTGTTGACTTAGAGGGAAGCAGGATAGGATTTTGAGTCAGAGCTAAAGACAAGGCTTCCTGTATTGCCAGCTAGAGTAATGATATAATTAGGTCATTTGGGTTTCAAAGAACTTCCACTGTAAAAAGCAAACTTTGCCTTAAGATGCATTGGTGCAACAAAGGGCAAAATTTAGTCCTAGAACCCTGTATCCTATTTAAGTTTTGCAGTGGATTGCAATTTGAAGGATGATCAGGTTCTAAATTAATATTTTTACTTGCTCATAACTTTTGATAACATTTTCCTTTAAAGTGGAAACTTCTCAACCTTATTCCCAGACCACAAGTGAAATGGGTTTGGGAAGACATATATATGTGTGTATACAGTGTTTATGCTTGTGTGGTGAACAGATAGTCACTTCTACCTCCCTAAGATTCCCTATGCTACTTAAAGTAGAAGTTTACAAGTCTGCTTGGTCATGATCCTGCATCAGAAGCTATTAGAAAACAGGGACTTCTGCTCCTGTGCAGAAGAGGAGGAGAGGAGTTCACATGATACAGATGTCAGGGCTATCTGACACCAGTTTAGGAGTGGGATACTACACTGTTGAGTAGCATTGTCAGACAGCTGCCTATTTCACCCCAGAGATGGCTGCATGTCAGTGGTGGGTGAAGCGATCCATATACAATCATAAAGTTTGTTATATCCGTTGGATTCTACTGGTTGACATTGATGCTGTATTACTAAGGTATTATACTTTATTCTTTGGTCCACACTGAGTAATTCTACATATAGTCTTCAATAATGCCTGGGCCTGATCTTTGGGCAGGCAGACAATGCACCAGGCTAGGCCTAGCAGAAACACACTGTCATTACAACAGGGAGCAGCAAACAGCAGCGCCCGTCTTTAGCGCCCTACCATGCATCTGATGAAGTGAGCTGTAGCTCACGAAAGCTTATGCTCAAATAAATTGGTTAGTCTCTACGGTGCCACAAGTACTCCTTTTCTTTTTGCGGATACAGACTAACAGGGCTGCTACTCTGAAATCTACTTGCAGGGGTACGTACAACCCGCAAGAACTACAAGTCCCAGCAGCCACTGCTCCCATCTCTATTTGAATAGCCCATGAGAGACTAGACTTCCTAGCAGTCTGTGCTTCCTCTCCATTTGATTGGCCTGTTAAAAGCAATTTAATTCCCAGCATGCAATGCTTCTCCTCGAGCGGAGTGGCCCGAGGAGACTACATTGCCCAGGAGGAAACGCTCCACCTTGATCCAAGAGAGAAACCAGGCAGAACGGCGTATTGCATGCTGGGACTTGCAGTCCTCACGGCCGACGCCCCGCAGCGAAGCGGCCCGTGCGTCGGGAGGGCGACGCTCTGTCCTTTCTCTCAGTGCTCTTGAGGTCTGTCTGGGCCAGGGTCTCGGCTGCTCCCGGTCCTCCTGTCCTTTACTCTCCGGGAAGATGGCTGCCGTACGCAGGGCTCGCAGTTACTCCCGCTGCGTGGTGCGCTTCTCCGACCGAGAACTCTGCTAAGTCACCCTGCGGGGGGGAGACACGGACCGAACAGGGGGCAAGGACCCCCGGACAGCGCCGCCTGACCGACTGCAGCATGGTGAGCAGCGCCCGGCCCTGCCTGCTCCCTGGCGGCTGCTGCAGTGCGGGCCCTGGGGCGGGAGGGAGCTGGGGGCAGGGCACGGGCACGGGCCCGAGGCGGCCGCTGTCATTGGCTGCCGGAGGGCAGGGGTCGTCCCTGGCAACCGTCAACGGTGGGTGTGCGGGTGTTTCGCGGTGGAAGCCCGGCCCCGCTCTCCGCCCCCCTGGGGACCTTCCCAGCGCCGGTGTGAGCGGGCCCCTGCCTCCCCCTGGGGCCGTGACGCCGTGTGAGTCTGGGGGCTAACGCTGCGTTGGCCACGCCCCGCAGCTCCTGGCCCTTGTGGGGTGTGTCCTGTCGGACGAGCTCCCCGGGGACCAGGCGCACCCGGAGGGGGGAAATCCCAGTGCCAGGTACCGGGGGACGGTGGCGTCGTGGCATCACGTTGTGCCCAGGGCAGCAGTGTGGCGTCAGGCTGTTGCGCCTGCCACAAAGCAGCAGAGGAGGGGCCCTGCAAGCCCAGTTTGAAGCAGGACAGCCCCGCTCCTCCATACTCACAGCTGTCGGCTGAGTATTCATCAGAATTATCCGTGGATGTGTATATGATGATATCAATAAAACGGTTTACAGAGACTATGAAGTCTCAGGGCTGTTTTGAAGAGCCGAGGACGCCAGGACTCTGCTTGGTGGAACTATTTGCTGCATAGGTCAAGCCTGCTGCATGGCTCTGTGCGAAGCAGTAGGGATCCGTCTGGGCCAGGGTCTCGGCTGCTCCCGGTCCTCCTGCCCCTCACTCTCAGGGAAGATGGCTGCACCTCCATGTGAATTTCTAAGACACCAATCATCAGATTATCTAGACGTGCCATTACTTTGTGCTGGTAGTAGCAATCAAAAGATCTTAAAACACTTTACCCCAGCAACTAAGCTTTTGTATCTCTGCAGAGCAGAGATTATTTCCATTTTACTGGAAACAGGCAAGGTTTTATAGTTTTATGGAGCTAAGAAGAACCCATGCACCAGGCTTTCAGTTCTGTGCTTTAACCTCACCTTTGGGTGGCTACAGTCTACACTAACTTGTGTATGTTTCCCATGTGCTCTTTAGCTGGGTACAGTCGAGATGCCCTTTGGCTGGATCTGATGTCTAGTTGGTTTTGGCTGATGGCTAAGGAGTGAAAAATATTTGTGCATAACAGGTCTTATCTGTAAGGAAATATCCTGTGAAAAGTCCTTAATCTTCCCAGAGCTCTTTCTAAGCAGATATGAATTATAATGCTCATTGGATACATGGAGAAAGGTAAAAATATTAACCAGCAGAAATAATAGACAGGGCAAGGTCAAAGATTTTCCTGTCTCTAAAATCTGTGACATTATAGGTGGAGGGAAAAAAATCCTGCCTGTTCCGGTTTGAAGACTAATGATGTCATTTTTGCCTAAAGTCCTTGTAAACCCAAAGGTGGTATGTTAGCTATGAAAAGGTGTGAGGGGTGACTTTTGTTGTAGATTAGTTGAGCATGTTAACACTTACTGATTCAGGGAGGCTCACTTTGTATGGTTAATACAGGGTCTGTGAAGGTCTTCATTCAGATCTTGGCTACAATAAAACTTCAGTGGACTTTCCTCAGTAACTGGTAGTCTGCTGTATTATCTCAGGAATGCACTGTATAGTGCTGGTTTGCAGGACAGTGATAACTGAGCTCTGAAAGTGAACAAGCTTTTGGAATGTGGCATGTTCTTTGTAAGCAAACGGGAGTTAAAGTGACCCAGCTGTGTGTCTTTTGGTTTTTTGGTATTTTTTAGATTTTTGACCTGTACAGCCAGTAACAAATTGACTTACTAGTGCCATGTTTCTCCTTGTGGCTGTTTGTTTCAGTATTATAGGAAATGGAAGATTAATGTAAACTCTGTATGTCTTAGTTATTAGTAAAAAGAAAAGGAGTACTTGTGGCACCTTAGAGACTAACCAATTTATTTGAGCATAAGCTTTCGTGAGCTACAGCTCACTTCATCGGATGCATTTAGTACTCCTTTTCTCTTTAATATAGAAACTGCTTTTGTAACACACCTTTCAGCAACAAAAGTTTAAATAAGAAGTGGCTCCATTATATTGAACTCTTGATTTTTACCTGGGAGAAGGCAGTACAAGGTGCAGTCAATTGTCTAAAACATGTTTTTATAAGTGAAATTTCAATGTCCTCTTTTTATTGAGTTAGGTTGCCCTACAGTGTTTTCAATCCAAACATTGCAGCAGTGCACTGATGCATGTAAAACTGCAAATGCCATCTAGCTAGACTCTGCATTACCCAGTTTAAGTGAAATGCAAAATGCTTATTTCATTATCCATTTCAATAGCTTAGTGTAACAGGTAATGCCAATAAACATAAAAAGTAATTTAGCCAAATATTGATGTCAATAGTGACGTTTTGAGGGGGAACATGTTTTTTGTAACGAGTTTGTGCAGTTTGCACAGATCAGAATAGTAGATGTACATATACAGACTACATGTTCATGTCTAACTGTTCTCTATTAGGCAGAAGCTGAAGAAGATTGTCACTCTGATCTGATAAGAGCTGATGACAATGAAGGGCCTGGTGAAGCAAATCTTCAGGTATGGTTAAAGTTATGTTCTCATTTTGAAATTAAGTTCAGTTGGCATTTTCTTCCATAGTAGAATGCTGATATGGTGCAGGTTAAGCCATCCTATAAGTAAAAGCACATTCTGCAATATGATACTTTTTCCTATGGTACTGGTTTCCACATATTAATACAAAAAAACCTTAGAATTAAGGTTAAAATATACTTTCAAATATACACTTAAGGCACACTTCAATGAGGGAAGCATCATATGGTGACTTCACCATTGTTTTATACAACATTGCCCTCCCCATTAAAAACAAACAAAAAAAACCCCACGCATACCCCAAACTACAAATTCAGATTATAACCATGATTGTAATTAGGGTTGTCAAGCTATAAAAAAAAATTAATCGCACTGTTAAACAATAATAGAATACCATTCATTTAAATTTTTGGATGTTTTCTACATTTTCAAATATTTGATTTCTGTTATAATACAGAATACAGAGTATACAGTGCACACTTTATATTTTTGATTACAGATATTTGCACTGAAAAGTATTTTCAGTTCACTTAATATAAATACTGTAGTGCAGTCTCTATCATGAAAATTGAACTTACAAATGTACAAAACAATAACTGCGTTAAAAAATTAAAATGTAAAACTTTAGAGCCTACAGAGTCCACTCAGTCCCACTTCAGCCAATCGCTCAGACAAACAAGTTTGTTTACATTTATGGGAGATAATGCTGCCCTCTTCTTATTTACAATGTCACCTGAAATAGAGAACAGGCGTTAGCATGGTACTGTTGTAACTGGCGTTGCAAAATATTTACATGCCAGGTATGCTAAACATTCATATGTCCCTTCATGCTTCAACCACCATTCGAGAGGATATGCATCCATGCTGCTGATGGATTCTGCTCAATAATGATCCAAAGCAGAATGGATTGATGTACGTTCATTTTCATCATTTGAGTCAGATGCCACCAGTAGAAGGTTTAATTTCCTTTTTGGTGGTTTGGGTTCTGTAGTTTCTGCATCTGAGTGTTGCTCTTTTAAGACTTCTGAAAGCATGTTCCACATCTCGTCCCTCTCACATTGTGGACGGTACCTCAGATTCTTAAACCTTGGTTAAAGTGCTGTAGCTATCTTAAAAATATCACACTGGTACCTTCTTTGCGTTTTGTCAGATCCGCAGTGACAGAGTTCGTAAATCAAACAACACGTGCTAGGTCATCATCCAAGATTGCTATAACATGAAATATATGGCAGAATGTGAGTAAAAACAGAGTGGAGGCGTACAGTTCTCCCTCAAGAAGCTCAGTCACAAATTTAATTAACGCACTATTTTTTAAAACCAACATCAGCATGGAAGCATGTCCTCCGGAATGGTGGCTGAAGCAAGAAGGGCCATATGAATGTTTAGCATATCTGCAACACCAGCTACAAAAGTGCCATGTGAACACCTGTTCTCACTTTCAGAAGAAAATAAGAAGCAGGCAGCATTACCTCTGGCAAATGTAAACAAACTTGTTTGTCTTTGTGATTGGCTGAACAAGAAGATGGACTGAGTAGACTGACTCTAAAATTTTACATTGTTTTGTTTTTGAGTGCATTATAGAACCAAAAAAAATATAAAAATCTACATTTGTAAGTTACACTTGCATGATAGAGATTGCAGTAAGTACTTATGAGGTGAACTGAAAAATACTATTCTCATTTTTACAGTGCAAATATTTTAATACTTTATATAAAGTGAGCACTGTACACTTTGTATTCTGAGTTGTAATAGAAATCTGTATATTTGAAAATGTAGAACATCCAAAAATATTTAATTTCAATTGGTATTTTATTTAACAGTGCAATTAATCGCGATTAACTCAAATTAACTGCAATTAAAAAAATTAATTGACAGCCCTAATTGTAATCAAAGCTAGTTTACAGTAATGTATTCACAAGTGTAATAAACCAGTTTTGCTATATAAAATTGAGATTAATTTAAAACATTGAGCTGACATTTTCTTAAGCCCTATATGAATGAGCAAATAAACTTATTCTAACATCTTCAGAAAGAAGACAGTGAGATGGTTTCTATGAATTTAGGCCAGAATTAGCTACATCATGATCACTTCTTGCAACAACCTAAATTTTCTTCTGCATACTGAATTGTCCAAACAGAAGTAATTGCATTGTTGGAACTAAATTGTCCATAAGCCATAGCATTTCCTTGTGTGATTTTTTTTCTGGTAATTCCACCGTAAGTGAAGCTAAAGGAAATGCCAATTCTAATCTGCACCTGAGTTTGCTAAATGAAGTCCCTATATTTACCCTTATATAGCTAGTGTTGTATGTGTAAGGTATATTCAAAGTTCTTATTTGTAGATTGGACCTGTAGAGACTATGTAATCTCTTGTGCAGGAGATGTACTGTCTGCCCAGAAGATGCTAAATCAGAGCCTATTAGGAGTTAATGTTTCTGCATTTTTAGGCAGAGCTCCAGATGTTTCGAGCTCAGTGGATTTTTGAACTTGCCCCAGGCATGAGTTCTGGTGGTTTGGAAACTGTGCCACGTGCAAGAGGCCCTGGAGTAAAGGCTATAGATACCAAAGGAAAGCAGGAGCTAGCAAAAGAGGAGAAGGTAGGAAAGAGATCACTTATTTACTAATGGGCTGTCTTTAAGTTAGCATTCCATTAGCTTTTAACATTGAATGTTTAGTTTCTGGTTAAACCTGAAAAAGATCAGTTAGATAACTTCCTCTCTGTATGCTAGATTCACAAAGGGATGGTGTGGTCCCTAACTTTTAGGAGCCTAGAAGATTTGGGGTTCTCAAACTCTTGAGTTAGGTGTTCAAGTTCTCTATGCAATGCATAGGGGAGATAGGTACTTAAGGCTATGTAGAGTACAGGCACTACACATGTAGCCACTTTCTACAGTGAAGGGCAGGCTGCATCCAACTTGTCACTGTGGAGTGGAGCTATATGCTTCAGAGAAGGACTGTGGCAGAGGGCAGCTGTTGTAGCCTTTCAGTGCAATAGGGAAAGCCTCTGGCAGTGGGACACTACACTACTAAAAATAGCATTTTAGATGTGGGAGGCACTGCTTGGGTTTATAGCGAGCCCTCATAGGGTACGTACCCATGGGGGAAGAGGGGGAGGTTCAGGTGTGTAGGGCATTCTCCTCACTTAAACTGTACTCTCAGTCTACAGTGCTGTTTATACTCATGCTAGCTGGGTGTGTGGTGTCTGTACTCTGCTGTAAGTGTAGTCATATGCAAAGAACGGGATTTCCAAAAGTCAACCTATTGAGTGAGGAGCTACCTTAGCTAAGAATTGGGAGATGCCAAGGACAGGGTATGTCCTAAGCCTCACTCCTTCCAAGGAGTAAAGGCTTAAGTCTGGGCTGCAGGAATGTGCTGCTTCCTGCTTGGGATTCTCTGCTGTGAACCCTCTCCTGCATGAGAGTGAGAGAATGACTCTGTAGTTTTGTGATTAAGGCTCTCACCTGGAAGGAGGGATACCCGGGTTTCAGTACCTAAGCTCCAATGACTAGTTATACAAAGTGCAACTGCTTCAACAGGAGAGACTGAGGGCATTTTCTTCCTTCAGCCTGAGGGGAGAATTGAACCAAGGCCTCCCATGTCCTGGGTGAAAGCTTTAACCACTAAAAGTTATAAGGTGAGCACTGCTGCTACCACCTCCTCTCTGGCTAGGATTTTGAATGGGCCCTGGTCTGATAAGTGAATTCCAAGTTCAGCCTACTGGATTGGGCCTTGCAGAGGAACTCCTATCTTCCCATGCTTTGTGGATTTTAGGTGTCCATATGCTTAGTAAGACAGCAGTATGCATGCACAGAGGCAGAAACTTAGGCACCCAGAGGACTTGTTCTACAAAAATGTAGGGGCAGTTTAGTCACTTACAAGGTTAGGTGGTAGCTGAGCAGGGCCACTGGTGCCAAAATGTTGAAGTTGGGCACTTAAGTCCATTTGTGAATTTAGCCCTGTGTTCCTTACTTTTTGCCACCTTTCCTCAAAACCCTATCCCCTTTTTCTCCTCCTTCTCATGCCTGGCTTTGTCTCCTTCACCAAATATATGTACTGTGAAGTGATAGTGGCCTACCTCCTTTAACAGTGGGTGTTATGTATGTGTTCCAGTTGAATGAAGTCAGAGGTAAAATGACATGAAGTTTGTTGATCATATCATCTTGTAATGAATATGTACAAACGCTAAGAAAGCTAAAGAGTTTCTAAACTAGGTCAATCACTAGTGTGTTCTGGTTAAGTTCAACTGGAATTTCCTTTTTCTTTAACTGGGAGAGAAAATAAGAGCCCTCCTGCCTTCCTTTCCCTGCCTCTCCTGACTTCTTCCACACATTTCCCTTTTTGCTCTGGCTATTCACCGAGTTTGTGAAAGTTCTTTCCAAGCATAGTATAGCCGTATGGCTCCCACAATACTCTTGACTTCTTGGATCACTTAGTACTCTTTTGCAGTTCCCACTGTTTTTTATTGTTGCAGACTGGATTTGCAATTGATGTGCTTTTGCTCCTGTAGGTCAGCTCCGTGGATTTGAATATTGAATATCAGCCATGCTTTCTGCCTCACTTCCTGAGCATTGCTTTCACAAGTGCTTTGCACTCCAGAATTGCCCTGTACTTTTTTTTGTTTTTAAGAACAAAACTGAGTTAGAGCCAAAGTGTCTCTAGGCAAAAGTGTGATACTTTAAAACAAGTTAATGAAGATCCTCCCCTGCCAATTTTGGTGACATGGACAAATTATCAATCCTTCTTTGCAAAGCAATAAAAGTTTAGAAAGCTTGTCCATTCCTGAGATAAGCTTCCATTCAAATGGTAAGTTAAATATGGCACAGTTACTCCTTTTTAAAACAAAAAGGAATTATTAGTTTAGAAACCTATGAAAATGGGTTTATAATGTGAGTACTATATCAACCATAGCTATAGTGGTGCTAGAAGTTACGTAATTCCTTATTTATAAGGGCGTAATGCCTTGATTTAATTAAAACTGGTGTAAGCAAGATTTAGGATCAGACTTGGTGTTGGCTCAGAAATTCAGTTATTGTTAGTAGAACCTGAATGTCACTTCCATGTTGTTATATGCAATTGTGCTTTTACTATTTTCCTTACCACCTCATAGTATAGAGTTGTCAACTTGGATGTAAATTCTGATAACTGGATTTGCTTGGGTGCTTGTAACAATTTTTTTAATGTTCTGTGTAATTTATTATACAGGCAAGAGAATTGTTCCTGAAGGCTGTGGAACAAGAACAAAATGGGGCTCTTTATGAAGGTAACATGCAATTCTGAGATTACAAATCTAGTGCTTAGAAAACTACTATATGGTTGATCAGGAGCCATTTTTTATTAGTTGCTAGTAAAATAGTGAGAGCTGTGTGCTCCTAATTAATAGCTGGAGAATTATAAGTAGCAATTTGAGAACTGGAGTCCTTGAGTCACTCAAGCACTCCCAAGACTAAATTAACCTAAGAAAGAACAGACAGTAATGCTAAAGAAGCTCATTACTATAGTTAAGATTAAGCAAAATTATGAATGCAAGCAGACTAAAAACAACACTGAGTCTCTCCCTGTCTTTTGGCAAGGAAATGTTTTGCCATCTTTAGCAGTATCCATACAAGTTTCAATAGACAGAAAATTTGTCTAGAGCAATTTTTCCAGGGCCCTGTACAGCTTCTTTAACAGGAAAACTCATAATAATTATTTTCTTTGCTATGCAGTTACACCTTCAGTTTAACCATAAACTAGCTTCTGTATTTTTAAAACTGATGTCACATTTAACATGTTCACAGCTTTCTAGTAGATGCCTTCTTAGTGTTAAATGGTTGACACTTAAACCTGGTAATCTTTAATTTGTCAGGTTTGCCCCCAAAATTGAAAATTCCCATGTAACGAAAGATTAAAGGAATTAGGCAACCTTTAGACAGCCTTCCATCCTGTTCCTGCCTCTATTGGCACAGTTCTGGAAATGGAAGTTCAGAATAGTTGGAGGGAAAGAGCTGTACCTGAGTCCCAATTAAATAAAGTACTCAATCATGTGCCTATCTTTAAACACACGGATATTCCCACTGTAGTCAGTGGAATACGCATATCTAAAGGTAAGCACCTGATTAAGTACCTTGCTCAACTAGGGTGTCAGAACTTGAGTCAGGGTTCCCTACATTATGGGTCACAACTTCTGAGATTATGTAATGGCTTGGGGCAAAGGGACCTCACAGGTGGTGAGACAGTAAAACTTTGCAAAAAAGTTATTTAGTACGCTTAAAGGATAAATCCTTAGGGCTTGTACACACGAACACTTACTTTGGTATAACTTAAGTTGTTCAGGGGAGTGGAAAAGCCACCCCCATGAGCGATGTATGTTACACAGACGTAAGCACTGGCATGGACAGCGCTATGTCAGCAGGAAAAGTTCTCCCACCGAATTATGGCTACCGCTGCTTGGGGAGATGAAGTAGTTATGCTGATGAGTGAGAGCTTTCTCCCATTGGCGTAAAGCATCTGCACTAGCAGCATTGCAGCTACACCAGTACAACTGTGCTGCTGTAGCAATTCTAGTGTAGACTAGTCCTTAGTGATGTCCTTTTAAGGCCACAATATTACTGTAATCTGAGAACTCCAATTTGCAATTTAGTCTAGTGCAGGATGAGTGATTAGGAGACTGCTCAAACCTCTGTTCCCAACAGTATTATAATTATATATTGTGTGTGCCTGAATTTACTCAAAAAAAAAAAAAAAGTACAGGTCCTATTAAACTTCTTGCATTCTGCTGCATCTAAGCTGTGCATGCAGACAGTCTGTCAGCTGTAATTGCTGAGGCCTAAGGACACTAAACCTTACTTTACTGTTGCATCTGTCATTCAGTCTGTAGAGATAAGTTCTGCCTAACAAGCAAATTAAAGATAGTTTCATGAAGGACAGTGACAGTTGTTCTAATCATAGAACTGGAAGGGACCTCAAGAGGTCATCTAGTCCAGTCTCCTGCACTCATGGCAGGACTAAGTATTATCTGACCATTCCTGACAGGTCTTTGTCTTACCTGCTCTTAAATATCTTCTATGATGGAGATGCCACAACCTCTGTAGGCAATTTATTCCAGCGCTTAACCACCCCAACAGTTATGAAGGTTTTCCTAATGTCCAACCTAAACCTCCCTGGCTGCAATTTAAGCCCATTGCTGCTTGTCCTAATGATTGCTAAGAATAAGGTGACCAGATGTCCCAATTTTATAGGGACAGTCCAGATTTTTGGGTCTCATATAGGCTCCAATTACCTCCCACCCCCGTCCCAATTTTTCAAATTTGCTGTCTGGTCACCTTAGCTAAGAGCAGCGCAGGGAAGAAAAAAAAAACAAAAAAAACCCCCAAAACTGCATTATGTTGACCCAGCATCTTTGAAGTCTTCACACTTTGAGACAGAACATCAGGACACAAAGTACACTAATTCATAACTACAGCACACACTGTCCTGAAGTTGTCTCAGAACATGAAGCCTTCAAAATTGTTCCAGCATTTAAAATCAAATAACTCATTGAAAGATAAACGTGAGGCCTTGACAGAAGTCAGCAAGTGTTGATTTAAACTAAGTGTCACACACGTCCCCTTTGGCGTGAGGCGCATATTATTGCGGAAAGTTACATTTCCCTGTGCAACAGCCATGGCTTCATAAGCTATAGGGCTTACAGTGACTACCACATTGAAAAGTGTATGTTGTTAATATAATTGCACTGTATGGGTGATGTGGCTAACTAACCTGAGCAGTTGCTTTCAGAGCTTAGGAAAATTGACTAAAGAACTCAGTTTGAGGATTTAATCACTATCTGGTACTGCACAGCTTTCAGTCTTTGCCGTACTGGTATGTTTGACTGTTCTGTTGGAGACTTCCTTTCTTGAAAAGCTGTACCAAGAAGCAGTCAAAGCTTTCCACATTCAAGGAGAATGGTTTGTTGTAAACTCTACAACTACTGTCATGGTGATGACAGGTGAGAACAGCAGTCTGATCAGAGAGCTCCAACCCATTGCAACTAATGCCAGGATGTCCCCTTCTACACTGAACTGTTGCTACTAATAGCACCTGTAAAGCCATACCTGGACCTTCAGGAAGCGTTGCAAACATAATCAAAAGCTGTCCAGTGAATTGACTCTTTGAATTGTTCTGATGACAGGTTCCTTTTACTGGTAACTCTCATTTAAGTGAGGTGACTCATGAGGTAGAGTTTTGGTTTTCTGTACAATAAAACATGTGCTCCACCTTTCATTATGTTTGGCTACTTAGACTGAGTGTTTTGGGGCAGGGATTATCTTTAATCTCAATTATCAGTAATCTGTTTTTGCGGGTACCAGATATGAAGTTATTGAAGATGACCGCATACGAATCTTCAGTCACCTAAATGAGCTGAACTCTTCTCTGGGAGCAGAATATGACTGTTCTTTCCCTGCATGAGAAGGTAGAAGTATTCATTAACACTTATAAATAGGCCTTCTGGACACAAAGAAGAAACTTGTGAACCTGAAACTTGAAGCCTGGTTTCAGACTTAGAAGGAACTGAGGAGCTGGTCAGGAACAATCAAATTCAGTCAGAATCTGAGTGAACCTCAGGCCCAGCAATGGCACGACTAGCCTGGTACCCAACAGAGGGTAAAGAGGTGGACCATCAACCCCTTTATTCACAAGACTGTTTTATCAGTGCTGAATGTGCCATTGCAGGATAGTCTGACAGACCTGAGACTGGTTCCTGCACCTAACTGAAGAGGAATTTAGCACATTGATAGACTATCTGCTTTAGCTGCAGAAACCTTGAAAGCTTTCCGTCTTGTAGCTCTGAGCGAGGTTTCTCTGTGGTGATCAAAAATAGTGGCTATCACCTGTGGATAGATAACATCGTTTAACCTTGTGGAATCTCACCTCCGAAAGACAAGCTCATGAGTTCTTAAGAGGTGAGTATAAGATGCCTTGTTACTCTTCAGAACTTGAGAGTTAGCAGTTGCAGTTGATTATTGTAACAATTTCTTCTGCATAACAAGATGGGGGGGGGGGGAGAATGGGAATAGTGAAACAATTTAACATGGAGGATGATGCCTAGTGTTGAAAGTTCTGAGAACCCTGCATTAGAGAATTTACACTAGTGTAAGTGACTCAAGATAACTGCAGGGGGCCAGATTGCTCAGAAGCTTGGTAATAAGAATTGGAGCCATTTGTAGTGTCAGTAACAACATCTTTTAGATATCATCTGGTAACACAGTAAGACCATTAAACAGTTGCCAAATATCCAGGTCACATCTGTCACAGTAGAGCTTTAATGATCTGTAAGTAGGAGACTCTTTACAAGTTAGTTTTGCACATTAGCAAATTAAAAAGATGGTTGAGAAGTTTTAAAGTGTACTTCTATTTTGACAATTGAAATTGATTTTTGATTAGGCACTGTAGAATATTTTACCAGATGCTTAGAAAAGAGGCTTCACTACAGCACACTAAAACCTTAACTAGTTGTGGTACTGATTAAAGTACATTGATTACTTAGGTTCTGACAGTTCTAGCTATACAAGGGATCAAGAAGTTTGAACTTGAGTGGATCACTTAGAACAGCATACCATAACCAGTCAATGGAAGACTTGCTGGTAGACTGGAGAGCTGGTGTTGGTTCACTTTGTAGTTTGTTTTTTTACTATATTACTTTTCCCAGTAAGCAGCTGCTTTGTGGTTGCCACAAACATGTTATGATTGATAATGGGAGAAGAGGTCTGTGCTATTATGACTAGGAGAAGTATTCATGAGACACACCAAGTGACCCAGGCCATGTAAAAGGTTTCAGAACTCCTGCTCTAGGAATCTAGGTAAAGCGTGAGCTACACTGGAAGACAAACCTGTGACCATGCTACATTTGCTGTGGATAAAAAGCTGTGTAGGCTATCAATTCAGTACCTCTTAATCCTATTTTCTTAATTTAAAAAAAATTCATGCTTTCCTCTGTAACTAATCAGTGACTTATGTAGGAATGAAGCCTCGCCCTAAGATAGCTTCAACTGACAGAAGATGCAGCAACCTGTCTGCCTAGCAGGCAGTGCTCTGCTGTCTCCACTCACACCCTATTGAATTGAGTCCAGTTAAAGATCTGAGTACTAATTTTCAAGACTCAGTCAATGGATACATGTTGATAATCAAATCAGAGGAGTTACTGTATTACACTAAGAAAGGGAAATTTTGGACAGTGCATTCTTTAGTTTTTGTAAGGCAGGATGATTAAGAAAAGCATTTATGTGCTAACTGGGGAGGAGGTCCTGAAATGGGGCTTGTATGGGGTGTGACATTGCCCTTGAAATGTTAAGAGTCGACTGCAGCTCTCACCAAAATGCGTTTCAGATGTACTGAGGAGTTACTGTTTCATGGTGGTCTAAGGTTGGTACACAAATGAAACCACAAAATAGTTGATTAGAGTCAACTATAAATCTACTAAGTTTTCGTACTTTCCAACTTAGCCTGAGTTGGTATGTCCAAGTTTTCCTCTGCATTCCTTCAGTAAAAATCTACTAGGGCTTGACATTCCTATTTGAATAAGACATATTTAAAACAGTGATTATTAGGTTGTTGCAAGAACATGATTCTAATACTAGACAGTAGCAGGGCTTTACGGCAGGTTCCCAGCAAGCTTCCTCTAGTATAAATAGGTTATAATAGTTGCCTTTATTTTGACCCAACTTCATACTTTCCAGACTGAGTAATAAATTCAAATAACAGAAGAGAATGAGTTTATACTAATAAACATGAACAAGCAAATAATAAACATGAACAAGCAAAGGTTAGAAAAAAAATGGTCATGTAATTAGTATAGCTCCTATCTAATACAGCACTTGATTTACCTGACCTCAAGTTTCATAGGTTATAGTTCTATTCCTGGTTGCTGTAACTTTAGCTCCTATGTTCAGGGAGAGTAATGCTCCAGTAACTTATCCTTCTTGCTATTTAACATAGGAATGATTACCCAGATGCTTCAATCAGGATATGATCCCCAGCTGAGGTGTTCAAATACCATACCATAAAACCTTAACACAGCACAACTATATCTGGGTACTGCATGAACAAAGGAAGAGACGCACAGGTCAGAACCCTATTGATTTTGGTGAAGAGTGGAAAATGAGTATGTTTTCAATTTTCAGCAAAATCAGTAGGGTTCTATTTAGAGGGGGCTGGCCAGGGGAGGGGAGGGGAGGAAATGGGAGGAAGCAAAGGGCCCACTAACCCTATACTTGAGACCATTGCCTCACCCCTGTATCCAAGTGTCATGGGGTACACCACTCACCCCCTGGTCCAGTGCTGCCTCCTAGATGCTCTGCGGATTAACTCTAGAGGTAGGTACGCTCTTCCACAATTTGCATGCTGTCACAGGCATCACTATCTTTCTCTCAGGTCAGCAACTCCTCTCACTCCAGGACCCATAGCATCCTTTTTGTGACTCAGCCCTCTGGTTAGGTCACTCATTATTCCCCCTTCTGGGGTTCAGTCCATCAACAGTCCTAGGCAGTCTTCCCATTCACTGCCCCGGTACCACTATCTCAGTGGCTGGTAAGGGAACACAGGTCCACCCTCTACTCTGGGTTCCAGTCTAGGGACCCTCAGCTGAGCAGTTCTGGGCTTCCTCTCTTTGCCCTCAGTGCTCTTTTCCTGGACTGGTTCCCCTTCTCTCCCTGGGTGTACCAGCTCCAAGAACACTCTTCCCAGGGAGTGACTGCTGCCTTTCCCTACAGCCCCCAAACACTCCTAACTCTTCCCAGAGATTGATTGCCCTTTTTCAGCCCCAGCCTGTACCCTGCTACTTGACTTTATAGGCTCTCCCCATCTTTTCCTGCACAGGTGAGCATCTCTAATGAGCTGCCTCCAGCCTAAAGCGCCCCTGTTTGCAGCCTAATTAACTGATTGGGCCCACCTGATCTAATTCTGCTCTTGCAGGGCTAGTGGAAATCAGGCTTTTCTGATTTTCACCAGAATCAAGAGAGTTCTGACCAGTAGTGCCTAGAACATTCCCTGAAATTCTGGAATTGATTTGATGCAGTTTTAAAATTACCGCTTACATCAGGGGTTCTCAAACTGGGGATCAGGACCCCTCAAGGGGTCATGAGGTTATTACATGGGGGTCGTGAGCTGTCAACCTCCACCCCAAACCCCACTTTGCCTCCAGCATTTATAATGGTGTTAATTAAAAAAGTGTTTTTAATATATAAGGGGGGGGGTCGCATTCAGAGGCTTTCTGTGTGAAAGGGGTCACCAATACAAAAGTATGAGAACCCCTGGCTTACATACATACAAACAGAGAAATGCTTTTGATGTGTGTGTAGGACCTTGCTTTGCTCAGGCAATAAGTTTTAAAGGTACATGGATGAGGTTTTATTAACAATATTTCCCTAGCCCTCTGTGATCTTACAGGTCAAGGCTGATCTGTACCACTATTGTTTATTCCATGTGTCCTGCCCACTTTAGAGAGAGATTCTGGATCATCATAAGCATGTATAAAGGAAAAAGATCTCCAATTGGATGGTGCCTGTGTAACTTCCTACTGAAAGTATGTAAAGGAAATCTTTGCTGGGAACTCCAGGAGCCTCTCCATCAGAGATAATAGAGAAGGCTCCTGCTTCATTGTTAGGGGTTGTGTTGCTAGCTGGCACCAGAGGTCTCAGAGTTATTTCGTGAGTGGTATAAGAGTTTTACATCAAGTAGTGTTTTTTAAAAGGCCATTGCCATACTTTACGCTAAGAAGATCCTTTGGTCAGCTAATCTTGTTGGAAGAGTATTGCATTTTCCCCCTAAAGCAGTCAAAAGTCCAACTATTTTAATAGGGCTAGCTGTTTTTCTTTTGACTCTAGCTCCTTGGCCAACTGCTTAATGGAACCATGTCAAAATGACAAGCTTCATCTCAGCTGTAGTTTAGTGGGTTATATGCCAACCAAATAGGGTAAAGTTAATTCATGCAGAGGTAACAAACCTCAGTTCTGCATAGTAGTGTCACATGGAGTTCTTGTAACAGCCAGGTTTATGTTCGTTCCAGTAAGATGAGATATTACCATACTACTAATGTAGTTTGGGAACTGTGGCATTGAGGGCTCAGCCTGAATCAGGGTGAGAAGCAAGGATGGCAACTAGGCAACCCGCTACTTTAATTATAGAAGTAGTGTTTCTTTGAAGTACTATAGCATTTTAAGAAGTTGAACAACATAACCCTTCTCTAGTTCAGGTATTAATATCAGCAACTACTGTCTAATGGCACTTTAAAGGCAAGAGTTCATGAGGCAGCTGTACAATCTAGTTAAAGTCCTGAACTGGCTGACATCTGAACTGGACTCTGTTATAAAGGCCTCTGCCACTGTGTCCTTTTGGCTTTTCCCAATCAAACTCCCATCTTTCCAAACCTTTCTGTTGCCTCCATTAAAAATAGGCTAATCAGTGTAAGTGATAGGAGACTCAGTCCAATATAACTTCTTAGCTTTCTCTGGCCAGATGCCAATACCCACTGAAGAGAAGACAACCTTCTAGTAAAAGTCCAGGGGAAAAAAAATAAGCCTAATTCAAAAGTCTAAGACAGTGGTTCCCAAACTTGTTCCGCCACTTGTGCAGGGAAAGCCCCTGGTGGGCCGGGCCGGTTTGTTTACTTGCCGCGTAAAGGAATAAGGCATACCAGCTTGTGAGATTCAACTCAGGGTCACTGCTTTGCTTAACACACAGCACATATATAGTGAACACAAGAATAAGTTTATCAGAGAAAAGCAAGTCAAGTGATATAAAGAGAATAGTGGAAACAAATGGTTACATATAAAACAATCAAAACACGCTTTCTAGAGCTCAAACTTAACAAGGCATTTTTCTATCTCCTACAAGATAGTTTACCCCAAGTCCTTTCCCCCCATATTTTCAACCAGTTTGACTGAGATCCCTTCTCATAAGATCAAGCTTGCCAGCAGCTTGTCTTCACAGATTGAAGGAATGAGGATGTACCTCCATACCCCTTATTATACCCCCAAAAGTTCATTGTTCTTTGTTGGAAACAGCTCTCCATTGCTGGTTCACTTCTTCCTGTAAAATTTTCTCTTCGAAGATTTCACAATCCTTCATGAACATTTGGCTCAGATTGTAAATGGATGTCCCTTGTGAACCATACAATATTTAATTTATATTTAAACAGATAAATAAACATTACTTGCCTGAAAGAAAACCTGCTTTTTACCTATCTGGTGAACAATCTCTAGTTATAGACCTTAAAAATGTAATTTTCAGTATTACACACACACACACCCCAACCAACCTCTTCTACAGCATCTGTACATATGGTTTGCAATGCTACTGATCAGTGTGACACAGGCTTTCACTAGAGATCTTATGACATTCTTTTGGTGAACTCATGGATACTTGTACCCTGTGCCCTCTGGCAGTTGGCATCCAGAAGTTCTTAGGTCACAGCTGCATCTACAGTGGGGATTAGGTCAACCTAACTATATTGCACAGGGTGTGAAATTTTTCACAGTCCTAAAAGATGTAGCTAGATTGACCTAAGTTTTAGATGTAGACAGGCCTCAATCACAGAATTTTGCCCAGAATCTTCAGTTCCCACAGTTAGGAGGTTTGAGCACGTGCACACACGCGTGCACGCACACACAAAAGTCTCAGGCTTATGTTACAGGTATTGGACTGCAAAATTATTTTTTGCTACAGGCAGCAGACAGTTCTGGATTTTGAAACTTCTCCAAATTTAAACTTAGGTCCTTACCGTTGTACAAAACATTGAGCCAATCAAGGCGGTCTTCAGAGGCACATGCAACGTTTGTCTTGAACTTTTCTGAACAGACAATGATCTTTTCACAAACGTTGAAGTTATTGGCACTGTTAGTGCACATAATCCAATGATTAGGTTTCAGTTTTCCAGTATTCAGGTGCTGTTATACTGTCAAAGGGCACTTCACATGTCATGTAGAAGTCAAAATCATGTTTGAACTCTTTTGCTAGGCAAGGAAAAATGCACAGAATATTTTTATAGTTGCTAAAATTGCATGACATCTGTGCCTGGACAGATGATTGGCAAAAAGAGATTATTTTCCATAGAGTCCATTGGCTACGTTGTGGATATGGTTGCCTTCAGTTTGCTTTGAAATTCTGATGCAAAAGCCAGCTTTGCAGATGAAAGAAGTTGCCATTTAAATCCCATTGACTTGAGGTCCACTTCTTTTAAGGCATTATCTACATCAGAAGTAACTTGTAAATCACAGTTAAGCAGTGTATCAATGCAGTGTATCATGGTGCATTTGTCTCCATTTCCCAGCGAGCTCTATTGATTCCTCCCCTCCCCCCCGCAAAATAAACAAAGACAAGGTAAATTGCAGCACAGATCTCACTAGTTTCCAGCGTCTTTGACCATCCGGCATAGTTTCATTGTTTTCTTTGAGGTAATTGTATCATCATCTTTATTGAGAAAGTCTGTCATGCAGTCCCAATGCATATGAATTAATTTTGCAGCCTTGAGCCAGAAAAACCAGCATAATGACACAAATGAGGGGCACCCGCAAACCCATTGGGCTCATGCTTGCTGTCATTTTTCAATATCGCTGGAAAACATTCCATGAATATGTTGAGTATGCGGAATGTGTAAGCTTTGATTGCATGATTAATGGGTACATGCAAAAGATGCCTGTGACAGAATGAGAATGTCCTGAACAGAGTTTATGGGATTAAGATAAACTTTACTGAATTAAGTTAAACCTTATTGAATTATGGGTAATATCTTCAGGGTAGATTATATTAAAAATGCAATTGTGTATGGGTGTTTTGGTATAGTATATTCCTTTAGAAGGGAGGGGGATGCTAATGTACTTCCTCCATTATCAGCCCTTTGAAGCCACTCCTTAGAAGAGGTGCACATATACTAGTTCAAACTGGATTGTGCAAGGACCAACAGACAAGGGATTTTTGGATAAATAGCCTAATTTTAAACTGATTTATGGTCTTCATAATCCAGCAAAAACACACAGGATCTCTGGTCTCTGGAGGACACCAGTCCTTAGGGAAGAATTGAAAGGACCAACTGGTCTCAATTACTCTTGTTAACTATCTCTGAAGAGAGAGCAGGCAGGTCTGTTTAGGCAAACTGTCTTTGCTGGGGATAATACAGTGAAGGCAGGGAATTGTTCATCCTGGACATACTCCTGTCAGAAGGGAGTGACATAGGGGTCTCCACCCACTAGAAGTGATGGCCAGGAGAGTTGGAAGCCTGAGAGTGGATGCCTTTGCTGGACTACTGAGGGGGAAAACAGGTGTAGTCACCCAGAACTGAGACAATGAGTAATACATGGAATGTGCAGCGTATACGGATACATTTCTTTCATGTCCTTTACTAAGTGTTGCATGTATATCACAGAGTCACTGTTGATTAACACTGTTTTCCCACATTTGGCTGTACTCTTGCAACATCTTGGATCCAAATTCAAACGATCCTCACTGAAGAAAAACAGAGGCTTTCAGTAGAATAGTATTAATGATTTATTCCTATCAGTGTAGAATAACGATGTTCATTGCTGGCTGTCCAGAAAACTCTGGGGTTTCATCAGTTACTAAAGAGAATTTCTCACCCCTCAAAAGATCCTTCATTGCAAGCTTGGGGCTGAGAGAAAACTTCAGGCAGGTATTTTTTTTTTCCAGCTACGGAAGTTCTGGGCAAGTGCAGGCTTGTGAAGCAGAACTAATAAAAAGCTCAAACCACAGACATCATTCAGTGGAATCACGTTAAAATACAATGCCTGTACCAGATTGTGTGGGAAATCTGCAGTTTCTTCCTTTTTTTATCTTCTTTTGTGAAATCTTGGAGTCATCGTGAATAGTTCTCTGAAGATGTCCACGTAGTGTGCAGCAGCAGTCAAAAAAGCGAACAGGATGTTAGGAATCATTACAAAAGGGATAGAGAATAAGATGGACAAGATCTTATTGCCCCTATATAAATCCATGATACGCCCACATCTTGAATACTGCATACAGATGTGGTCCCTCATCTCAAAAAGGATATACTGGCATTAGAAAAGGTTCAGAGAAGGGCAACTAAAATGATTAGGGGTTTGGAACGGGTCCCATATGAGGAGAGATTAAAGAGGCTAGGACTTTTCAGCTTGGAAAAGAGGAGACTAAGGGGGGATATGATAGAGGTATAGAAAATCCTGAGTAGTGTGGAGAAAGTGAATAAGGAAAAGTTATTTACTTGTTCCCACAATATAAAAACTAGGGGCCACCAAATGAAATTAATGGGTAGCAGGTTTAAAACAAATAAAAGGAAGTTCTTCACACAGCGCAGTCAACCTGTGGAACTCCTTCCCTGAGGAGGTTGTGAAGGCTAGGACTATAACAGAGTTTAAAAGAGAACTGGATAAATCCATGGAGGTTAAGTCCATTAATGGCTATTAGCCAGGATGGGTGAGGAATGGTGTCCCTAGTCTCTGTTTGTCAGAGGGTGGAGATGGGTGACAGGGGATGGATCACTTGATCATTACCTGTTAGGTTCATTCCCTCTGGGGCACCTGGCATTGGCCACTGTTGGTAGAAAGGATACTAGGCTGGATGGACCTTTGGTCTGACCCAGTATGGCCGTTCTTATGTTCTCATTCTTCCAAACAGGCTTCTGTTGAAGCATGGCTTGACTTTCATTCAGTTTCATATGAGACGATGTTCAAATGTTCAACAATATGATCTGCCTTTCCAGAGATTTCTGTTTTACAAACTTTGCAGTGCAAAAATTCCTCTTCTTTTCCAGACTTTCATTTTGAATCTGAGGTCAGGGTATACAGTGCAGTATTCCTCTAGGGTTTTTCTTTTGATTCATTACTGACATAAAATGACAAACCTTCCCTCTGTTAGTGAACTGGTGCAGTTGAGCCCTTATCATAAATGTAATTGCTTTCGTGCACTTCCTGAACTTTGACTCCAATACACTGTGTTAATCAGTCATATCTGCAACTCTAGCACTGTTTGGCAGCTGCTGTAGCACTTTGCCACACAAGCTTCTACTCTTCCCACCTGAATGATCCTGGCCTGGCCACATGGCCAGCCTCACCAGGAAGGTGTCCTGGTCCTCCCAGGATCATGATGGATGAGGATGAACCTCCTGCCATTAGGAAGGCCACCTCACTGCTAAACAGCTCCAGTCTGGGGGCTGCCCCCACATACATTCAGCTGGTGAATGAGGGAATGGGGCCATGACAGTGCGACCTTAGAACCAGTGACACCTGATGTCTGGAGGCACAAGGTACAGGGAAGGCTGCAGGCATGGTAAGGCAGAGCAGAGATCCCCAGCCAGGACTGTGAGGAGGAAGAGGACAAGCTCCTTGGAGAGGCCACTCTGCTGTTAGCTCCTGAATGGGGATGGTCCCCACGCTCCCTGCTAATGAGGGAAAGAGTGGGGTGGTGATACGGAGGTGCAAGGTGCAGGGAAGGCTGCACTCATGCCAGCTGTTACCAATGGATATTTTTTCTATTGATTTCAGTATGTCAGCTGAAAATAACATTTACCAACATATATCTAAATTGAATCCTGTCAAGCCTAGCTATAATAAAGTAAAGGGTCTCCCTCACTCTCATTTTTGATGAAAGAGGGTTGACTTGGCTTAGGCATCTACGTCCAGAAGAGGGGTCATAGCTGTGAATCCGCAGCAGAGATAGGCACCTCCCTCTGGCCCAGAGTTAGGCGTCTAACTACTGGCTATCTTACGAGTTGTCAGCTCAGCTTGCTGCCTTTTGTGAATCCCTTATGTACCTAACTCTCGCCATGTATTGTATAGGGAGCCTGGGTATCTGTGTAACACACACACCTCCTGGGTGTGGTGCTCTGGCCCAACTAGTAGAACCGAGGCCATTTAGAGAGAAATTAATGAGTCTGCTACAGTCTTAACTTAAGGGCCATGTGGCTTTTAACTCATGCATTTAGCTCCAGAGGTTCCAGGTTCGAGCCTGCCCCCCAACAACCAAAGTCTGTTAGTGTTACACCTAGGGTAAAGATCACACTGGGCAGCAGGGCACCTAAAAGTTAGATTTGCAATGCTCAGCATTGCCACACAGTCCCTCTATGGATATAGTGCACAGGGTAATCAAGACTAGGTCTGCTCTAAAGCATGTTCTTGCAATCTCTCCATCGACTTCAGAGAAGTTCTGATCTTTGGGATATCCTCCTGGGTTGTTTTAGTAGCAATGTTTTCCTTCCCTTCTCCTGCATGCCAGGCTTTCCTTCTCTGGCTTTCACCTTCTCAAGCCCCAGAGAGAAGTGGAGCTATATAAATCCTGGTCCTTTACTCAAGAAATGTTAAAATAGAAACAAGTGGAATATACATGTGCTAAACTTAACTGGTCAGTCACTTTTGGCTTGGTGCATTCCATCTCTCACACTGTAAGCAGTCACTAACACAAGAAGAGAGCTTTGTCTTCAACGTCTGTTAACATTTTTCCTTCTGCCTCTCCATTCCCTTATTTCTCCCTTCATCCCTCCCAGACCTAGTCTCCCTGCTCTCTCTTTCCATCTGTCCATTTTTACCCAGGGCATGGAAATTTTCTCAGACACCCAGTAGGTAAAAGACTAAACCTCTAGGTAAAGAGAAATACAAAATATAGAGGCCTTGGGCCCAGCTCCACATAGGTACTTAGGCACCTAAACCTCAGATTTAGGAGCCACTGTGATCCACTGAATCCTTGCAGGCACCTAAATGTTAACTTTAAAAGTTCCCTAGACACCTAAGTTTCTGACTCTGGGCATGCACACTGCTGCCTCAGACTAGGTGTCTAGACACTTACCTCACTTACCTGAACCCCACTTACCTCACTACCTGAGCCCCAATGTGACAAAGTGGGGGAAGATAGGCAGAGTAGCACCTGTTTTAGCCATGAGGCCTGATCTGCTAGGTATGCTCAGAGGCCACCTATGCAATTGAGTCCCATTCAAAATCAGGGGAGTGGGATGTGAAAGAGAGAGAATAACTTTATAGCCTGGTGCTAGAGCACCCACCAGGGAGGTGGGAAACCCATGTTCCAGTCCCCCTGCTCCAGTGACGTTTATTTATTTAAAATGGAACAACTTCAATGGCGGCGATTGAAGGATCTCAACATCAGAATATCCCATATCTCATTGCTTTGAGTGCTCTTCTGAGAGGTAGGAGACTCCTTTTCAAATCCTCTCTCCCCCTCAAGTAGAGTGGGGAATTGAACTGGTCTCCAACATTCCAGAGGAGTGCTGTAACCACTGGGCTAAAAGTTATAAGGTGTGCAGCAGCACCTCCTCCTTCAGCCATTTTGTGTGGAGTAAGGCAGACACCTAACTTGTTCTCACAAGAAATAAGCCATCTGATTCCAAGAGAAGGGTTCCCAGGTGTGGATCACAAGCAGAGATAGGCACCTCCCTGCTGCCTGAGCTTAGGTACCTATCTCTGTGAGAGGAGCAGGGTGGGGCTTAGGACCCACCTCTCTCATTGGCTAATTTAGGGGTCTCCCTGCTACCATGCTGGCTTGCAACACCTAAGTCCCTTTAGAGTTGGTCCTTACTCCCTAAGGGCAATACCCACTTGAAAAATAAACCTGCTTTCTCTCTCTCTCCCCATGCCCCGATAATAGAAGAGATGCAGATTCTAATATTCCTACTAGGGTGCTTTTCCCAACTCATATTCAGGGAAACTCAATTTGGTTATGAGCCTTTGGTTAGAAAATATCTGAAATTAGAAGTATCCTCTCTGGATGCTAGAAACAGATGGAGAATTCTCTGTTCCCCATCTCATTGCAGAGCCTTATGGCTGCTTGCAAAGATTTTGGGATGGTCTCTGCTCCTCTCTATTTCTTTCAGCTTTTTTCTGCCTCTGCACATTTAAAAGAGAGATCCCTCCCAGTGACTAGCTCCAGTGCCTGCCTTCACTGCTGTTGCTTTGCCACTGAGCCACAAAGTGAAATTGACCTGATCCTTGTCTATGTCACTGATACCTACAGGGTTCTGAATAGGAGCAGTTTTCACTCTGCTGTAGCTTGATAAAGTTATGAGCATCTGAAAGCATCTGATACTGGAGTCCTCTATCTGCACACTTCGAGTGCACTGCTATCATCCTTTCACACAGTTCATATTTGGCAAAGTTCTTCGCAACCATAAAGACAGAAACTTTATGGACCTTGGAACAGAGTTGTTAGGTGCCCAACACCTTTGGGAAAAAAATCAGGCCTTTATCAAATTTAAGTGTATAAAACACCCTTACCTATCAAGCCTTAAGTGGCATGCCCATAGAAGATATTGAATTAAAATTAATTATGTAGAAGCTGATGGTATGTGTCTGGGAAAGCTTTCTCCACAAAAGGGGCAAGTGGATTTTCAAGCCCTGATAAGTGTGTCAAATAGGTCCTATCTTCCCTGCTAATATTACCATTTTTATTCTAATTGTTTTAGGTTAAACTTGATAGTAAAGAAACAACTGGGAGGGATGGGATTAGTGTCCAATCTGGCACCCTGATGAGCAACTTTGCCATTTAGAAAAAAACAATTTTTTTAAAAGTGTAATGACACAGAGCCTTCCTGGCCTTAGTTACAGTACAGTTACAGCTAAAGTCATTTCTCGGGAGAAGCTCAATTTTGATCACTAGAGTAGGCATTAAATGTGTTCCAAGTTGTAAATATTACCTCTGTTTTCAGCCATCAAGTTTTATCGTCTAGCCATGCAACTTGTACCTGATATAGAGTTTAAGATCACCTATACGTGGTCTCCGGAAGGTGATGGTGTTGGAAAGAGCTAGTAAGTATGCCAAGTTTACCACTGAGCAGCACAGGAATGCACAAATTTACACATTTTGTTTTTAATCCAAATACATTCATTAAGGTGCCACCTATCTGTTTGTAATATAGTCACCTTATGTTTGAGAAGCATCTTTTTGTTTAACTTCAATTTAATTAGTAGCATGCATTATGGAAAGTTATATAGAGCCTGGGAAGACATTTTGTACCAAACAATACAATGAGATGCAGTTCTTAATTTGTTTGGAGCCAGTTCAAATTTAAATTGAGGGATTAAAATAATTTAGCAGAAAATAGTTAGTGGGTGATTTAAAAATACAGAAGCCACCATATTACTTTTTACCCTGAGATTCAGATCCATAAGCTATACAGGCAGGATCATTTTTAGGCTAGTAAGAGCTGACATATTGATTCTTGAAAGTTACACTGTAGTATCAAGAGATTCTGCACTTGTAGGCTTGTACATATATAGCAGTTAGACTTATTTTCCTCTTAGGGTAATAGCCAAGTATAGGACTATCTGGGTATTTAAGTGAACCCCCATTAACATCACATCAGTGAGGTAAGAAAAATACTAGATTATAGAGTAGAGTTTTATAAAGTTCTTTTATATTCCTAGTATTTTCCCTCCCCTTTGAGAGACTCCCCTTTAGTCAGTTCAGTGTATTGATAAGTACATGAACTTCCATGTGGTCTTTCAAATGATTGTTTTTTTTTCTTATTGCCCCTTCCCGACTCCAAGTGATACCACAGCTGGAGCCAACTTTCTTATCCTGCCCCCTTATTTGTTTTTTAAAGTAACATCTGCAGAGTGTATGCCTTTCTAGAAATATTTGTTAGCAATATTAGTGCTTCTGCTCTCTAAACTAAAAAGTTCTCTATGCCACATCAGCAAAAAAGTATAACAAGCTACTCTAACAATGTTCTGTAGTAGTTGTCATCTCTTCCAGTAATACAAGTAAGTAATGAACGCTGTTTGATCAATTAGCACTCCCTTTCTCCATACCATCTTAGGCCTAGAAGGCCAAAACAGAGTTCTATCTTCTCTTTACAGTATTTTAAAGATCCTTTTCTAGCTCTTTCAGCTGGAGTTGGAGTTTTTTTTAATTCCATCACTTCTCTTATTAAACCCAATTAAACTAAACATGCAAAAGAGAAATATAAGTAAGCTTCTGGAAGTTCTACACAAACTGTGTGTTCTCACAGAGAGCTTGTTAGTCTTAAGGGCAATCAAAAATAATATATGCAGCGCTTCATGAGTAAGGTTAGGTAGAGTCATGTGGTTTGAGTGGGTATTTACACACCTGTGTAGAATGGTTGCACCTGTTGTAGAGAACTCAGATTTAATCTTTATGTTGTAGTAATGTCATTTTATAACATATTAAATTATGTTCATTAGCCCTTCAGCATAGGGAGTAATCCATGACGGTACTTAGGCTCCTAAGTCTTGTTTTTAGGCACCACTACAATCCACAGAACTCCCATAGTACCGTAGAGGCACCTGAACTCACTCCGTGCCTAAGTTTTTGTCTCTGAGCATGCACTCTGATTTACAAACTGAGGAAATAGTTGTTCAGCCACCTGAGTGGCATGTGGGGCCTGATCTAGTGAGCATGCTCAGAGGGTGCCTACTGGATTGGACCCCTCAGGTTGCGGGGGGCATGTAGGAGGACCTCCATTGTAACTTTTAGCCCAGTGATTAGGCACTCATCCAGGATGTGGGAGATTCCTGGTTCAAGTACCCCCTCCTCCTGAGGGTGAGAAGGGATTGGAGCAGCAATCTGCTACCTCTCAGGTGAGTTGCCTAATCACTGGGCTATGGGGTATTTTGATGCCCCTCCCTCACCCCCCTCAATCATTGAAGTTATTCCACATTAATTGAATAATATTAATTGGGCCAGAGAGAGTTAGAATGACATTCTAGTCTGTTAGAGAGACAAAGTGGGTGAGATAATATCTTTTATTAGACAAATTTTCATTGGTGAAAAAGACAAGCTTTCAAGCTTAAGGTACTTGCTTCTCCCTATTGCTTCTATAGAAGCCCAGGTGCCTCACTCAGGCTTTGTGGATCAGTGTTGGTCCTGTGATTTTCTAGGCACCTAAAAGTTAGGTGTCATAAGTTAGATGCTCAGTGTCATAGTGCCAAAGTCCCTTTCTGGATCTTGGCCATAGTGTCTTTGTTGCCATCTTTTTCACTACTTCATAAAACTAATTTCCCAAATAATGCCAAATAACAGGATTTGTCCAAACCACTTCTTCTAAAAGATCAATATGTTGATGAGGAAAGCCACAAAGGGACACGATCAGTTTTAAAAAGTGACTCTTCCCCCCACCCCACCCCCAAAAAAAGAAAATACTTACAATAATTACTATAATGAGCTCTATAAAAATATAATTTACTTTTCACTGGTAATGCTGCTCTTTTATTTCTTATGTGCTGTTCATCTTAGATGACAAAAATAAATTAATTGCTTTAAATATTTTGCTGTTTATAGACTAGTACAGTTCTTCAGTGATTGTGTTGCAAGTACGGCAGGTGAATGTAAAAATCCAAACAGCGAAACTGCTTGGTTTGGGATTAAAAGAAAAATAACTACAGAAATATTTTGATTAATATACTCTCTTAAAAAGACATCCTTGTTTTAACAAAACCTAAATAAATCTGATTAGGCCTCTAATTTTTTTTCTTGGCAAATTAGATTATCATCATGTGATAAGAAATCTTAATGACTATAGAATCATAGAATCATAGAATATCAGGGTTGGAAGGGACCTCAGGAGGTCATCTAGTTATAATAATGAACAGTCATCTAATAGCATACTTTGATCTTAAGAAACACAGTAATTACAAAGTACAAATCAGAAACCATATTAAATGTGAAGAAAAGGTTAGTGTGAATACTAGATGTTGGCATGTTTTGTTCCAGTCTCAGGTTTTGTTTTATTTTTCTTTACTTTAGCATTGAGGATGGTGATGATGATGGCAAGATGGCTGATCTTTTGTCCTACTTTCAGCAGCAGCTCGCTCTTCAGGAATCCTCAGTCAAACTTTGTCAGCCTGATCTTGATGTCAGTCAGACTCATATCTCAGGTGTGAGATTAATTATGTCATAACTTTGTAAGGAAGGAATTCTTAGAGGTAAATTTTTGAGCTCATCTTTAATAAAATGTCTTTTCTTATTATTCTAAGATATAAATTTAAAGAACTTTCTTGTGAATGACTCAAGGTATCTATTTGTTCATTATTATAACCAGATGTATAACAGTCTCATCTACTGTTTTAACAGCTCTTTCTTCATACATATTCTGGTCTGTTCTGTAGGCTACTCCATGCAGGCAGACTCATGCAGGCTTGCAGGATCAGATCTTCACTTTGAAATTCACTTAGCTTGTTCCCTGGGAAGAATGTTCACATGCTACTTGTCTTCCTTACCTCTAACAGTTATGTTCCGTATGTTGGGATTGGGAGAGGGAATAGGCTGACATGTTGATTTATTTTTGAATATAATATGGAAGGACTGTCTTAAGCTGCAATCCTGAAAAGACATAAGCAGGTGTTCAGTCCTACATACTGTGAGTAGTCCTATTGACTTCATTGGGATCCAGTGCATAAAAGTAAGTACATGTATTAGTCTTTGCAGGAGTGGGTCCTAAATATTGCTTTTTTAACATTTATTATTGTGCCTCTGGCATATTTTTTTAAAAGCTGCCATATACCTTTCCTTAACAGTGAATTTGTGTTTAAAATGAACAGTTTCACTTTTTCTGGTAAACATGAGTCGGCTACAATTATGTGAATGAAAGTGATTTGTTTTATGGGAAGTAGATATTTTTATTCGCTGATGGAGAGTATCAGTGAAAGCAAACATTTTCACAATTGTTATTATAAATGAATCCATTCACACACAGATTAAAAAACTTTGGCCATGCTATTTTAAAATGGCCAGTGGTTTTTGGGTGCCTCCATTTTGGGGCACCCAGCTTGACACCTCAGGAGGGGTCTGATTTTCAGTGGGTAGGTGCTCAATACTTTCATAAAATCAGATCCCTATGAAGCATCTCATTCTGGCTCCCCAAAATCACTCGTCAGCTTTCGAAAATCTTAGCCTCACTTCTTTTCTCCTAAGGAAGCAAAATAGAGTAAATTTATGGAACTTCAGCAGAACTTTGGCACTATTTCTGTTGTCTTCTGTGGTTAACTCAGACCGTTTAGAAAGACCATTTTTCTTGATTTTTTTTTTTTTTTTTTTTTTTTTTTGTCAAATGAATTTGGAAGTTTGCACTTTGTATACCATATTATCATGAGATCCCTGCCTGAGTGGGGGAAAGACTCAAGCCCTCCTCTCCTGTTGGTATTTCTACCTCAGTCTCCATGCTATTCCTGCATTTTACTATTCTGCTGTGCTGCGCTGCTCTGCTCGTAGTAGAGTTGAAAGTAACTAAAATCTTTAGTTCAGGATCTCTGTTTGCAAGATGCTGTAAACGCATAAGACGCTGCCCTGAACTAACACTACTTCCTTACTTTTACAACACTGAAATGCCAGCGAAGAGTGCGTTAGCTGTATTTCTATTATTTTTTCCATAACTGGTGTCTGGCATGCAGAAAGAAATTAGAATGTGAGTGAGACCCAGAGAATGAGAGAATACTAGATTAATCAAGGATGGCAGTAGCATACAGATATATTTGTGTTTGTTTTTGTTTTTTGGAGTGATGATTAGTTCTTGGTGCAAGACAGCAGGGGAAGATCAGACTTCTACTATTTAACGTAAATGCTAGATTTTTATTTCCCATCAAGAGTATAGGTGACTTTTTTTTTTTTTTTAGCAAATAAGATATTTATGATCTGGACAGCATTCCTCACCAGAAGTCTAAAAAAGCTTTAGTTTAATATTGTACATTTTCTCAACAGTAGACCCATCATTTGAAATAATAGCTTTCTACAGTAGGTGAAGATGTTCATTGTGATAGGGGCAAGCAGCAAGAATTCTATAACAAAATGCAAAACCAGCATTAATGCAATGTTATGGCTGTAAAATTCTGAATAGAGAGAAGTCTGGAAAGTCAAAAGTTAAGGTACCATGCTCACTTGACCATGTTGCATAGTCTACATAAAGCATATATTTAACATAATCAGCAACATGTTAAAGAAAACAGGAATAAAAAAATTACTACGTATTTACAACAAGGCTGCATTAACATAGCTGTTGGAAGATATGTACATTTCCAATCTTTTTTAATTGACTTGTGCGATCTTAAGTTTTTGCATTAGATTTCCTAGATCTTGCTAAACTAGAAAAGAATAGAAGTATCCAGTTTCACATGCTTTGGCTGACTGATGACTATCAAATGATAACCATTGGTGTTGTTCAAGTTCATAGGCACCAGTTTGTCAAAGGCTCAAGATTTTTAAGCTTCTTTAAGATCTTAACTGTGTAAGCAGCATATTACATTCTAAGGAGTTATAGCTAATGCACCTTATAAGCACTTAAGTTGCCAAAGATGGACTGGAGCCTGTTTATGTACTGTATTGCTATGCATGTATATCTATAGCATGCATGTGTGTACAGCTATCAATGGTATAGGAGCAGTATAGTTGTTAGCATATCTGTTTTTTTTAATTGCATATGCTTCAAATGGTATTTTGAAAGTATCTGCTACTAAATTAAAGAAAAGTTTTCAAAATGGAGCAAAGGCATGACTCCTCAGTTAGGAATAATTCCATGTTGTATTTTAACTTCCAAAGTTCAGATGTTTGTATCAGATGAACCAATAATCTGGTGTCATAAAAATGTGGTTTTTTTCTCCCTATCCATCTCACTACTCAAATAGCTAAATGCTGTTTGCCCAGATTTTCCAGAATTTTTTTTTCCAGGGCTGAGACCAAATATCAAAAAACTTCAATTCAAAAGAGAATTTTTTTCCAAAAAAGCAATTAACATATAAAAACAGTTATAATTCAGTGGAAACAGTTTTGTAGCCTTAACTAGAGCATCTGTCACTGGTGAATGGTACACTTCTCTACCTATTTGTATTTAAGTATCTCAGAGCAGTTTAGACTGAATAAATCTCACATTTGCCTTTTGTGAAATAGGTGTAAAGGTTATTTAAGAATCATTCAACCCCGGCAGTAGAAAGCAGCAACTGCTTAATAGTGTACAGAAACACTCTAAACAGTAACAGTTAAATAGTAAAGAAGATTATATCCAGCTAAAAAGGCAGACAAAATTTAGGGAGGTGGAATGCAAGTAGATGGAATTCTGGCTAAAACCCCAGGATTTTCTTACTCTACCTTTACTCTTACGAGAATTTTCCTAGTATCTCACTTATCGGTAACTTTGGTCAGGATCTTGATGTATTTATTTTTAATGTCATTGGAAAGGGTCCTCACCAGTACCATGCCATTTGACACCTGGGTCCTATTGGCTCAGTACTGACAGAGGGAGAAGTGATACAGTATTGATTCACCAGCACTACTTCCTGCAGGTTATACATGTTCCTAGTGGTGTCCCATCCAAGTACTGAATTGCCTGAACCTGCTTAGCTTTTGAGGTCAGAGTGCATCACAGCTTGGCTTCCACGCAAGATGTAAAATGTTGTTTAAGAAATAAAATGTTACTTTACATGTGTGATGTGCACAAAGAACTCTCTATATTAAAGTCTCTGGAGAAATAATTGTCATAAAATCAATGATATACCTGTTGTACTCTGAAAAGAGATGTAGATGTGTAGTCTTTAAGACCACATCTAAAAAATATTTTGTTACCATGTTATGTCTTTACATTTGTATATTATGTGAAGTTTTTTTTATAGTGTATCATGTATTTTTATGTAAGATTTTTGGTTGACTGTTCCCAATCAAACTTGTTCTCTAATTTCCTGTGAAGAACAAGATTTTGGTAGCTATCAAAAATAGGATCAGGGAAATAATTTCTTTGATTATTGTCATGTTACCATGTGATCACTTAATTATTTTCTGTTCACAGTGCTGCCTATGGAAGTGCTAATGTACATTTTTCGATGGGTGGTTTCCAGTGATCTGGACCTAAGGTCATTAGAGCAGCTATCTCTGGTCTGTAGAGGATTTTACATTTGTGCCAGGTATAATTGAAACTTTATCCATAGAATGAGATATTCACCTTATGTTCTTTTGGGTGGAGAACAAGGAGCTTTTCTTAATCTTAGTCTTTAAACTGGTTACAAGTATAAGATTATAGGTGTATTTATTTATTTATTTTTATTGTTTTTATATATATATATATAATTTATTTAGGTAGAAAAAGTCATGTGGAAATTTAAAAATTCCTGGTGGCACTTATCTTAATAAAATTGTCATTTTTCTTGAGAATACAGTTTAAATTTACCTTAGCAACATGAGCAGAGACTGTATATTGCTGTATAAACAGTTAAAATTGCCAAAAAATACAATTTTGTGTGTAAAAATGCTGCCTAGTGGATGAGTGCTGTACTGGGACTAGGATCCCTAGGTTCTATTCCTGCCTCTGCCATTGGCCTGTTGGTGACCTTGACCCAGTCTTTTTGCTTCCCTGTGCCTCACTTTCCCCATCTGTAAAATGGGAATAATGATATTGACTTCCTTTGTGAAGTGCTTTGAGATCTGCTGATAAAAAAGCACTACAAAAGAGGTTGGTGGTATTAGTATTGCTATATAAAGACGGATAGTGAATCCACAGAGGAAAGCTGCCTGTGTTAAGAATATGTTTTTGCTTTTAGGCTGTTAAATCTATATATTGGGCTAAATCTTGCTCTCCTTATTCATGAGTAGTCCCTTGTTAAACTCCTGATAATACTAATCAGGTGCTCGAATACACCAATGATTGTGGTGTAAATGTCTGGATAGATAGAAGCTATTAGTCTAATTTAAGCTAATATGTTTTGGTAATATTTGAATGATGTTTATAAGCAAGGAGTAGCTTTTCTCGCAAAAGAGAGGACGTATTGTGAAATGGAGTTGAGGAGTCCTAAAATAATAATCGCGTGACTTTGTTCACCATGTAGACATCACAGAGCAATGCCAGGTTGCCACAGAGAGAAAGTTCTTTGCTGTATTGTCACTGCATCATATGTTGTACTTCGTGATGAGAAAATGGCTTTCTAGCTCCTCAATGATTCCAAGTTCTGTGTGGCTTAATAGTTCAGTAATTGAGCAGTCTAAGAAAAGTGCCTTTAACTCTATCCAGTTCCCATCTACCACTACATTGTTAAAAGTTCCCCACTTGTCTTTTGTGCCTTGATATTGGAGTTCAGCAAGGTACTGTAAAGCTGTGGCTTTTGCTTTTATATCTTCACTAGGGATCCTGAAATCTGGCATCAAGCCTGTTTGAGGGTTTGGGGCAGAAGCTGTAATAAACTTGTTCCTTATACCTCCTGGAGAGAAATGTTTCTGGAAAGGCCCCGTGTTCGATTTGATGGTAAGGAATATTTTTTGGAAACAGATGTCTTCATTGTTACATATGATTTTGCCAGAAAAAAGTTGCATAATCTTTTATTTCTGTCTAATTATATAGTGCCACAAATATTAGGCCTTCTCTGAATTCAGTTTGGTTTTGAATATGCAGTCATCTTTAAAAGAAACTTCTTCCTCCTCTTTAGGTAATAAAAATGTAGCTGAAAACCTATAGAGCCATAATTTTTAATCTTGTATGTTTATGCACTTTTAAAAGATGCTTACATTTTTAGGTACTTATTTTCTTATTTGCTTCATTTCTGTAGGTGTGTATATCAGCAAGACAACATACATACGTCAAGGAGAGCAGTCTCTTGATGGTTTCTATAGGGCATGGCACCAAGTGGAATATTACAGGTAGAACTGTAGTAAACTGAGTGAGGGAAGTATTTCCCCCCTCTCTCCAAGTACTGTTCATTCAAATACAGATCTCAATACTGCAAACACTTAATAGTTCAGTTGAGCTCAGGGGAACTACTTAGTGTGTAAAGTTACTTGGGTGTAAGTATTTCCAGGATCAAGGCCATAAGGAATACAGTTAGATCTGGTCAATAGAGGTAGGTTTAGAAACTAATATTCCTCCTCAGTTGCACCTTTTGCTCTTGTCAATAAAACTGGAACTTTAAAGATGCCACAGATTTCTCCCTCTCCCCAAATCATTCCTTCCTTTGTGTCCATCAAAGTAGTGCTCAGAAAGAAAAAATGAGATTAAATAAAAATTGCCTTTAAATTTACTCATAACCAAGAAAGTAGATTTAAAGGCTGGTTTTTAAAATGTGCCTTTGAACTCTTTCGAATTATTCATTCACTGCCTTTCTTAGCCTTTCCATTCCATTATTCATATAACTAATTGTTCTACTCTGCTGTCCCCTCCTGAGTCTAAAATGAGCTACAGGATACCTGTCAATCTCATGATCGTTCATATGATCTGGAAAGTATCAGCCTGTCTTTCTAGATTTGGTATCTGATCTTAGCATCTACTTACGGTAGAGAAGCACTATCAAACAGACATCTTCAGATTAATGAGAGTTAAGAGCTAATTACATTTATCTCAGTGAATACTGGGTAGGAAGAATGTTCCCAAAGTTTATATAAGGTTCATCTTGACTTCTGGCCAGTAGCTCCTTTCCTGTATTCCTCATCTAAACAAAAATTCTTAACTTCTGTGCTCTTGCAAAAGTCTGCATAGTTTGGTCATGTGGTCTCCCAAACCAGGTCTTCTGGTTGCGTTTGAGCTGTTTCTATGTTTTTGAAAACGTGAAAATCTGTTTTTAAATGCTTGGAATTAACACCTGTAATGCTACACCTTTATGTGAAGGGCTCCCATGGGAAAACATAGAACGTCTACTACTTTTTCCAGGTTTTTATTGTATAATTGTATTTTTGCAGATACATGAGATTCTTCCCAGATGGTCAAGTAATGATGCTAACAACTCCTGAGGATCCTCAATCTATTGTTCCTCGTTTACGGACTAAAAATGCAAGGTATGTTGAAACTGCACATTTGTCTGCATCTCTCCGTTTTTTACCCTGCAGAAAAAGGACGCTTTTCGTAGAATCATAGAACTGGAAGGAACCTCGAAAGATCATCTAGTCCAGTCCCCTGCATTCAAGGCAGGACTTTGTAGACCATCCCTGACAGGTGTTTGTCCAACCTGCTCTTAAAAATCTCCAATGATGGAGATTCCACAACCTTCCTAGGCAATTTATTCCAGTGCTTAACCATGTTTTCACTCATGTTAGCCTCTAAATTTAGGATTAGTAAAAAGATCTAAAGAAACATCATTTATTGTTTCTATTGTGCCACAGATATTCATAGTTCTTTACAGGGAAATACAAGACTGAGTCCATGCTTCAAGGGACCTTACAATTTAAGACCCTGATTCTGGAATCAGACATCTGATTGTAAGATCAAGACCTTGGACAATGTCTGGACAAACTCAGAGTGAATAGATATAAGAAACATGCACTGTTGGTCATGTAATTTCAGGATTTTTTTTTCTTCTTCTTCTTCCCCAAGAAAGGCAAGGAAGTAGGAAAAGAGGGCAAACAGTGAAAGGCTGTCTGAACAGAAGTGAACGTTTAGGAAGGAGTTGAAGGAATCAAGGAAATATATTAGTTTCTCTGGGTCAAGGAGGATGTTTCCTCCTTGAAATGTTCCCAGGAACTTGTTAATTATTGTGGAAACGTGTTTGCATTTCCAAAAAAAAATTCAGTTTTGAGCAATTGCATAAGAATTTGAAAGTGAAAATAACTAGAAATTGGGTAAAAAAACTGACTAGCTGGTCTACTCTGTCCTACCTAAGAGAAATACTAAAAAACAATTTTATGAACAACATTATAATTCATCACCAATAACAGGCCTGATGCTTTACAAAACACAGAAATATTCCATGGTCCAAAAGCTCACATCCTTAAAATGGACACGCAAGTCAGTAAAGGAAGGAAAAATAGATCTTACAACTATTGTCAGTCTTAATGCTTAGGTGTTTTTGTAACGTAGATAAAAACTAGTATCCTTAACAGTACATACTTGACACCATCCCTTTAATTTTCCAGAACTGATGCAATCTTGCTTGGCCATTATCGCCTCTCCCAGGATACGGACAATCAAACCAAAGTATTTGCTGTATTAATGAAGAAGAAGGAAGAGGTAGGTACCAAAATAAAATACAGAGAAATAAGAGAACAAGATGGTAAGGAGAGTGGGATTTTTTTCTTAAGGCTTCCCACAATTGTGTCTTTAAAGAGCATATGGAGATGTGACTGTACCAAAGACTCGCTAATCAACTTGGTGCATGAAGTGATGTCAGATAAATTACCACACATTAGAGCACTTGTAAAATATAACAACTTACTTGTCTCCTTCCAAAAATATATTACTTTCTGAAGCAAGAAAGCAGTCTCTCTGCATCAACATATCGTGCCAGATCTATTTGTTTGCTGTAAGATAACTTTGTTCGCTCTTAGACACCATTTTCTCCCCCAATAAGCCCTCTTCTGCCAACTGTTCCCCAAGCTTGATTGCTACACAAGGCCTGTTAATTTATAACAGCCTTGCTAAATTTAAAAAGAGATGTATATCCCTAGCTCACAAGATGGTGGCATGAGAATTAAGCCAGAGGAAGAAGAAAAAAGGTGGGAGGAGCAGCAAAGACCTTTTTATGACATCACCTTTCATCTGTGTGAAACTTATTTCTGCAGCATTAGATAAATGAATCTAAATAATGAATACCTGGTCAAGAATTTAACTGGGAATAACTTGCAACAACAGATGTTGCACAAAAAAAGAAACACCTATAGTAAGTAGCGTCAGAGTAATTACAAGGGTTGTGGTGTTGTACATCTAAGTAACTTAGTCTCAGTTTTTCTCAAACCCTATATTGAGTTTGAGAAATTTTATTTTCCATGAAAGCCTGCTCCATATGTATCTTGGTATAAGTTAAACAATTTTTCAAGTAATATTACTACTTAATTCTAGTGTTTCCTATAAATGAGACATAGTGTAGGATGTGTATTAAATAAGGAAGTGGTAAAAGGTGTTAAGAGTTCTGAGGCTTAAACAAATGACTTGAAAATAAAATAATTATGGTCTTGGTTTGGCATTTTATTATCACTCTTTCCTTCTAAGAACTTAAAGGATCACTACTTTTTGGCAATGTAAATAGAAGTATCCTATGTATGAAGGCATGGAGTTTTTGCTATTTCAGGATCTGTACTCACACTTATTTAAAATGTTATGGTAAACCATGGTAGTGCTGTATGTTCTTTGTGTGTCACTAAACTTTATGTTCATTGTACAGAAACCAGTTGACTACCACAAATACAGGTATTTCCGCCGTGTTTCTGTACAAGAAACAGAGCACAGTTTTCATGTAGGACTACAGCTGTGTTCCAGTGGCCGCCAGAGATTCAACAAGCTTGTTTGGATACATCATTCTTGTAACATAACTTACAAGTAAGTTAATAAACTGAGAACAAGAGCAAGGAAAGATGTTTGCTTGTAATAAGGCAAGAAGTGATTTATCCAATGATAAAATGTGCTAAGTTTTGTGGTTTAAACAAATGACTTTAAAATAAAATAATTACGGTCTTGGTTTTGCATTTTGTTAGCATTCTAAGAACTTACAGGATCACTATTTTTTGGCAATGTGTCAAGTATGGGAAAATATCCTAACATGAAGGCATGGAGTTTTTGCAGTTTAGTAAGATTTGTGAATAGTATTTGATCTACTGTACTCGGCGATCGTAAGCAGCAATATTTTTGTTCCTAGTAAAGAGGTTTTGGAAAACCTCTGCTCTCTGGAGCTACTCCTTTTCTTTGGGCTTGTGAATCTTTAAAAGCAGGGTATGCTGCAAAGAGCCTCTGCAAGGATACTCTCCAACCCCCTGTGTGCTGTGGAGTAATGTGCCCAACTGCTATGTCTGGCTGTGAGAGATATGGGCAGATGGCCAGTGGTATACCCACTAACACAGACTTTCGAGTTGTGGGGGCACAGTGGGCTGTGGTCACTACTCTTGCCTATTGACTACAGTAGCAGTAGCCATAGCGTGGCTACCCAGATGTTCCTGATGCTGAATGATGCCCCCCAACTCTTTCCATACTTCCCCATGTATAGGTTTTCTGCTCAGGTTTTGTGTAGGGACCAATTCTTAGTGCGGTGAGCCTGCAGTTGATCTTGAATGAGCAGAATGATTGTCTCCATGGTGTATGTGTGGGGGGGAATTCCACTTCAGGGAAGTTAAGTAGTTGATATTTTCAACCTGATTTATCCTTAAAGATAGTAACTCTTACACTGTGACGTGTTTTCTTGGAGTTGTTCACTTGTTGGACAGCACAGTGGCTAAACACTATTTAGCTCCCAATTAAACCCTCCAAACAGGGCTTACATGGTGCATAGCCCTTATACCTAACTTCCGCCAAAAGGCAAATTTCATATTGGTGCAGAACAACAGTGTTGCACAAATCAATCTGTATAGGTCAGGAGGCTAGCCTCATGTGCTAGAGAACATAACTGGGAATCTAAGCCTATGAGCATTAAATAGGCTAATAAGATATTTACTGTAGTATAGATTAATGATTCTCACTGAAGCATGCAAAGATGGTATTTTTACTTCAAACATTCCTAGCTCTGGCTTCTTTACTAGTGCAATATCCTCCTCCTTGTATTCCAAATTCTGAATCCTATAACAGGAGTAGAAAGTATAATTCAGTGTGGAGTGCCATTGCTTATCGTGATAATTTTATTAATAATACAAGCACATACTGGATAAACAGGAGATAGCCAAAATACAAGTCCTACTTTCAACATGAAGTGGCATTATATATACAAGGTTAGCTTGTGTGTCTGTGGCTTTGTGCACACTTCGCATTATGAAAATACTGGATTACTCCTAATCACTCGCCTGAATACAGGATTGAAGGATTTAAATGGCAGTTTATATTTGATGAACGTAACTCACTTTTGTAACATTCTTTGTAGATCTACTGGTGAGACTGCAGTCTCTGCTTTTGACATTGACAAGATGTACACCCCTTTGTTCTTTGCACGAGTGAAGAGTTTTACTGCATTTTCAGAAAAGCCTCTGTAAGAAACATCTCTCCTGTTGCAACTCTTGCATGGATAAAAGATTAGAGCAAATGAGCACTTAAGTTATAAATCTGTATATATTTGAAACTTATTTTAAAGTTTGGGAATCTTTTTTGGAAGAATATATACTGGTAATATGTTCTATTTGATTTAGGGTGGCTGGGTTTTTGATGTTTTGAAATCAAGCTTATGAATTGTTTTAAACACATTTATGTTGTGAAAAGACTTTGATAACATGAAAAGTTTTTACATGTCATTTTTCATACAGATTTATGAACCATTCTCTCTAAAATGCGAGTCTTCATCTGCCTATGCACCTTAATGATATCTCAGTCCAGGAAGAATTATAATAGAAAAACACTTACTGTACATGTGACTTAGTGTGTGCGTGCTCTGGTGAAGGCTCAAAATGTGAAATAAGTTGTCCTACATCTGTTTAAAACTGTGTGTGACTTGAGAAAATAAATTTCTTTTAAAGTAAATGTATTTTGTTTGCCTTTAAGAAATGACAAATTAAGTGCAAAGAAACCTGAAAAAGTGTGAAGTTCAACCATAAAATTCAGCCAAACCATGGTGATACTGCACCATAATTGTTATCTGATCTTTATACCAGCCCATTAGAGCCTACTATCTCAGGGTGGCAGACCACTGTCAGGATCTGTAAGCCAGCCACAAGGGGAAAATGGCTGGCTTTCTCCTCTGTGGTCTAGGGAAGGGCTCCTCTAGTGCATGGTTCTGCTGGGGTGGTGTCATAGTGCAGATGTCACTAGTGTGCTGAATTTGAGTACGCACTGTACAGATTTAATTTTGCAAATGAGAACAGGGCTCCCTCAAACATGTTTGTATTTTGTTGTTAATTCTTCATCTAGCTCTGCTACAGAAACTGTAAATTCAGTGGGCATTTGTCATTCTTATTAAGTTAATTTCTGGGGCTGCTACAGATTTTCAGATACCATGTGTACCTGAAATATGTTCCTTGGATTTTTCATGCAGGTACTGTATGCGGCTTTTCCTGCATATATAACTTGGGGGGTTGATGCAGATATTGTATGCTGCTTATGATAAATACGTACTTTGCGTTCTCAAACAACTAAAGCTTCTAAATGTTTTTGTTCTGCTAGATGCATATAAGATTTCTTTTCTTAAAAGTAATTCTTTATAAGTTTACCTTATGAACAACTCATTTTAAAATACTGACTGACTACGAATTAAAGAGGATGCAAGTACAAAAAAAGCTGTTGAAAGAACTTTACTTCTTCCATAATTTGTAAAGTGTACCCTTGCATGGAGCTACACAGTTAAAATACATCAATAAATTAGCATTTTGCAACCAATTAATTGCTATTTCTTAATGTACCCATAAGTCACTAACTTTTTTTCACATAGTAAAACATTCTGCATTCAGTAAGGCGACTACAATACACTATGTTCAGTCAGGAGGACATTGTGTTACACTATGATTGAGAGAAGTAAAAATATCAGTTGCTTTAAAATCTCAGTTTTTGGTCTTCAAGATAATGAAGTTCTGTCCAGTACATAAACTAGGAGTGCCTGTTATGAAGTTATCCATTGTAGGGGTTATGGTTAAAGCTCTGATTTTTTGATTAACTGGTCCGCAAATACTATCTGTACATAAAGAAATATCAGTTTGACTTGTATGAAAAAGGTTAAAGATGATACCAACAGTTTATTTAGGTGATATTCAATAGTTCTTGATTTGGAAGCTTAGTGATACTTCAAGCTTGATACACATATGCTCTGTGTAATAACGTATGTAACCTAACCCTATTTGAGTCTTATAGCCTGTACAATAAAAGCAATCTGAGGCTTACAGTCTGAGGCTTTAAAAACCCTGTATCTGACATTTACCTGCTGCTTCTGGTCTTTTGTTTGTTAGATTTCTAGTATACATACATTTCTGAGGCTTAAGTCTGGGGGTAATTTCAAGGCTGGCACATGTCCTGTTGCACTGTAACCACAGCCTGGTGTAGTTTCAGAATCTAATCACTAGTGCAACTTTACAGCAGAGGTTCTCATTTTTTCCATACTAAGGAAACCCCAGGACCCTTCTCTCCATCTAGCTGGGAAATGGAGTGTACTGCCTCCGCTACACCCCATTTAGTAATATGGGAAGGTCAAGGTGGTTTGCCAGCAACAAAGGCTACTAATATTTGTTCACATGCTAGAATTTAAAGTATATATGTGACTCAAGCAAAGATACTGACTGTTTGGTCCTGTATTTTTAATAATCAATAATGTTATTGACTGTCTACAGATTTCTGACATCCCATGGTGTGGTCTCCAGCTATTAAGGCAATATGCTCTTACATCTAGTATTTCAAAACAGTTGGCCCTCAAGGCTTCATGTGTTAAATAAGCAGTTAGGGACAATAGTAAATGTAGTCCACATGCTGAAGGGACATGTGGTTTTCAAGTTTACTTATACATCAGTAGCATCCAGACAGGGGCCATCCCCCAGTGGGCTTTCCAGCTGAATTTAGTCAAGATGTGATAAGTGGGTGTAACAAACAGAGGGACGACAGTTATAACAATGATAATGAACATATTGTTGCATGTGCCTATGAATATATCATTATGGGTTGGATCAGTGACACCCACATTCAATATCTTAAAGGAAATCTATGCTTTTCAGCGTTTAGTCCACAAAAAGATTCTCCTCAAGAAAGGAACAAGAACCTGGATTTTTATAGTGCCTGGAAGCTTATACTTAATGCTTTACCACAGGGGGCAAAGACTGAATCTCAACTGGTTAACCTGATAGGTAAACTCAAACATGTTAGAGAAAGTTCTCTGGTTGTCCACAGTTTGCTGCATAGTGCTTTTCCCCCCCTATTTCTGACAGATCTAATAGAGAATAAAATGAATTAGTGGTCCCACTCTGTTATACAGTCAGCATACTTTGTATCCATTAGAGCAGTATTTCTCAAACTGTGGTTTGCAGACCCCTGGGGGTCCATGAGGGTACTCCAGGGGGTCTGTGGGCCCTGCTGATCAGCTCCTCCATTCTTCCTCAACTACTCTTCCCAGCACCTCCTGCACAGCAGGGAACAGCTGTTCAGCAGCATGCAGGAGGCGCTGGGCAGGAGGGGAAGGAGCAGAGGGAGGGATGGAAAGAGGCAGCGAAGAGGGGGGGGCAGGGGTAGAGCAGGGACAGGAAGAGGTGGGGTGGGGACAGGACTGGGGCTGAGTGTGGGGCGTGTAGGTCCATGAAAAATTTTAAATCAAAATGGGTGTCCTCGGCTTGCTAATGTTTGTGAACCACTGCTTTAGAGTGTAGAGATAGTGTGTTCTAATGGCTAGAGCACAGGACTCCACTTTAGGGCCCAAATCCATAAAAGCGTTTGGGTGCCTAATCCCCAGATTTTTAGGCACCACTGCACTTCATTGTAGAGTCATTCATGATGGCTCAATTAATATTTAATTTAAGTGGAACAATGTTGATAGGAGAGATTGAAGAAACCCACGGTAGAATAGTTCATAGTCCAGTGGTTAGAGCCTTCGCCTGAGAGGTGGCAGATCCCTGTTGAAAGGATAATTTCTCCTTATCAGGTGGAAGGGGGGCTTGAACTGAGTCTCCCACATCCCAGGTGAGTGCACTAACCACTGGGCATCCTGCATCAGCCTGTCCCTAGCTGTTGTAGATATGGCTAGCCTACTAGTTCAGGCCCTACACACAATTTAGGCAGTGAAGTGTCCATCTTCCCCCACTTCATGGATCACTAGTTCAGACTTAGGTACCTCTCTTCATGTCAGAAGTGGGAGTTAGGCACATCCCTTTTGTGCACATTTCCCTGTGGCTGCCTTGGGCAGCTCCCACTTTGCACACTGGCTTTGTGGCTTGCATTCTTAGGTCCCTACCTCAGGCTTTGTGTATTGCAGTGGTGTCCGTGTGTTTTTTCTAGGTACCTAGCTGGCATTGCAATGCTCTGCATCACAACACCTAAGGCCTTTTATGGATTCAGGCCTAGGTACTTCTAAATTCTTAGCTCTGCCACTTACTGTTGGGAAGTAATGTGATATGAATTAGGTCAGTGCGGAGTTCTTCTGAAGATCCCATCCTTTTGTCTCAGTTTCTCCATTTGTAAAATATGCAGTGTTACCCTGCTTCAGTGGATGGTGCAAGGGTTAATTAGTTAACATATGAGTAGTGCTTTGTGAAATGTTAAGCATTGAGTAGTAGTGCTAAGTGTTACTTCCTGTACATAAAAAATTACACTTATTGCAAAAGCTAATTCAACTATTATGTACCAATCAAATTTATCACATTAAAAGGCAAAAGCTTTCTGAAACTGGATGCACCATAGATCCTGTATTGAGTCAATTAACAAAAAAATCAATATGAAAACATTTTAAAGGGAGCATTATCAAGTCTACTTTGGCCCACTTTCAAATTTTAAAAGCAAGCAACAGAATAGCAATAGAAATGGATACATAATTTTTAAAAAGTTTCAGTGGAATCAGTTTTGATAAAAAACAAAAAAAACCCACCAAAAAATATTCCCCTGCAATGTATGTAAGTACAACATTTGCAACAGCTCACCAGTGCAAGAGGACATGAAAATGATTAAACTGACTAAACAAAAGTAAAACTGACTAGACTATTTATTTTCATTGCCCAAGTGGAGAAAAAATGCAAAAACCCTAAAAACTAGTGAGCAGTAAGATTTTTGAAATTAGGTCTACTTTAATAAGGTTAATAATGCGTGTAATTAAATGTGAATTTTAACTTGATAGTACTTTCCAGGTTCCATTTAATTCTGAATGGCAGCTTTGCTGCCTCGGGATAAATCTGGCTGCTTTTCAAGGCAAAATAACCTCTTACACAAGAATTGACCTAAAAGAAAGAGAGCAGTTAATGCTATGCTGTAAACTTTTATCTTGTTGGGAATTTAGCCATGGGGCTGTTATGTAGCCCCTAATTGAGCCTTTAAAATCAATTCAAAATTGCTAGTCCATCCTGAGGAATAGCAATTCTGTTGCTTCAGCTGGGACAGAAAAGCTGGAAGCTACCATTAAATGGAGTCTTTGGACATGAATACATGTTGCTGGTTTTGTACGATTTAGCCCAAGATAGTTTTAGATGTCTAAGTTGTTTGAAATTCCTTTAGGAACCCTTTACCCTAACCCATACACAGTCAGAAAAGGTCTAAATGTGTTCTTTAAAAGGGACACTGTCAAAAGGGTAACCAGCTATATTTCAAGGAAATAAAGGACAAAGCTTAGTTTTAAGGAACACTATTACACAGTGTTTATAGCAAAAATCACAAATTGAAAGATAACTGCATTTGAAAACATACTTTTCACCTATTCACATGTATCAAGCCTTAAAAGATATAGGTCATGGGACATTGTGTATTTGAAAAGAAGGGCGATTTTGTGATTAAGTTGCTAGACTGGGAATCTGGAGGCAGCTCTGCCATAGACTTTTTGGGTGACTTTGGGAACACCATTTAATCTTCCTGCCTCACTATTCCATTGTCAAATGAAGATGATAATACTTCTCTACCACACAGAGGTGTTCTGCAACTCAATTAATGCATGGGAAGTACCCAGATACAGGAGCGAGGGGGACCTAGATGGAAAATAAGAAGGACAGTCACCCTACTATCTAGTTAAATACAACCTAATAGAAATGTTTCCATCCATATATTGTTTAAACTAAACACCCCCCTAGATTGTTTACAGCCCAAACATTACATACTGAGGACCTGAGAGCGAGACTGTTTTCCTTGATATTTGATTGGCCAAGCTGAGAGAAGTGCAGAAAGTGAACAGCCAGCCAGTGACTGATAGAAAGTTTACATTTATTTATTTTTAATAATGACGTTATTGGCAAAGAAATTTGTTTACAATACACAACTTGTAAATTGGCATTGTCCTGTTTTAATCATCTGCTGCAATCCAGCAGTGGACACTGCCCTCTCTGCTGTTTTCTGACCTGAGCCATTGCAAACGGTTTTGCTGCCACTAGGTGGCACCCCAAACTTTGAAATTCTGTTTTGTAGGGTACTTGATAAGTCTAGATATACATTTGTTCATGCCCCCTCCTTTGAAAATAATTGACTGTTCCACTAATAGTGATATCACAGAGCAAGTTATGGCTTAGTGTCTGATCTAACCCTAGGCAAGTGCCAAGTGTCCAGATGGAGAGCAAAATGCATTGCTAGGGTACTCGTGGTGTTGCAACCCCCTCAGCCCAAAACTACCCCTTCCCTACTTATCATTCCTCCTTAGTGGAATGGAATAAATATAAAATGCTGCAACTCCCTGCAGCTGCCAAAATTCTCCCTCTTCTAACTATATTAATAGTGAGAGCTCCCAGCCCAGACATCTGGTTGTCAAGCCCTTCCCCCGAAAGTCCGCTAAGCCAGTTACAGAAATCACGAAGGTCTCCACACTTTACTTTGCATATGGTGCAACAAAATTTTGGGTCAGTCCAACACAGTCTTAATGCACAATTCTCCCTTTGCATTAGTATAAAGTAAGAGAAACTGCCACTGAAGGCAGTGGGGTTACACCATTGTCAAACTGTGTGAGAGAGAGGCAAATCGGGTCCAATATGCACAGTTAGGCAGAGATACTAGAGCTGCTGAGAAACCAGAATACAAAGGAGCAAATAAACAGAAATCCCTAATTGCAAAAAACAGCAAACATTTTTTAAAAGTTAAAGGATGAGGTTGGGGGTGGCGGGGCACTAGGCCACCAACAGTCTCTACATTAGACTTTTTCAGACACACAATTCCCACTTTTTCACCAGTGGTAGAACATGGGTAAAAGCCCAGAGTAGGCTTAATAGGTGTAAGGATTAGTATATAATGTTGTTGTAGCCGTGTTGGTCCCAGGCTATTATATTAATAGCAAGAGCTCCCAGCCCACACACTTGGACGTCAAGTCCTTCCCCCAGAAATCAACCTGCTAACACTTTCAAAAGATAAGTCTGGGAGCTTAAATTCATAATTTTGCTAAAAACTAAAAATCATGGCCTGAATAGAGACACTGGATTTATGGCTTATTACAACAACCTGTCACCCACTAACTCCCCTGCTCAGTGCCTCCTCCCATCCCCTGCTCCCTTTCCCCCCTATGACTGGAGGGGTGTAGAGGGCCTCTTCACCTTGAATGTTCCCTTAAAATATGTGTTAACTACTTATGCTAATCAATCTCTTCCACCTTGTATTTAGCTGTGACACTCTGAGTAGGTTTCCCATACAGAACAAGAGCTCTGTGTAGCTCAAACACTTGTCTCTCTCACCAACAGAAGTTAGTCCAATAAGAGCTATTACCTCACACATCGTGTCTCTCTTAAGGATTAGTACACATTGCTGGGGCAATTAGCTATCAGGCTGATTGTTCCTTAAAGCTTTTCCATTTTCTTAATTTAGTTATAAGATTCTCCCATAAAAAGCTCAGATGACTGCCCCCACAATCCATGAACACCCAAGGCAGATTTACCATCTGTCCCACTATCTTCACAGCCGTCCCAGTCCTCAGAGGCCTGTCTCACTCTGAATCATAGAAATGTGGGGCTAAAAAGGACCTTGAGAGGTCATCTAGGCCAACCACCACCACTGGGGTAGGACCAAGTATACCTAGACCATATCTGGCAGGTGTTTGGCTAACCTGTTCTTAGAACCTCCAATGATGGAGATTCCACAACTCAGTTGGAAATCTATTCCAGTGCTTCCTATTTTCAATGAATATGGAAAACAGGTGATCACCGTCCTCATGATAATAATCCTTCCCATATCTGAAGACTATTTTCAGGTTTCCCCCCTCATTCTTCTTTTTCCAAGTTTTTTTAAGCCTTTCCTTCTGGGTCAGGTATTCTAAACCCTTTATCATTTTTGTAGATCTCCTCTGTACTCTCTCCAATTCAATCACATCATTCTCAAAATATGGCACCCAGAACTGGACTCAGTATTCCAGCATCTGCTATGCCTAGCCTGTAGGTCAAATTAATTAAAAGATCCTGAATTTATTTTGGGCAATACAGCATTAGCACTATACAATGTCAATGCATGAAAACATAAACATTATGAATATTGGTGGGTTGGATTTACATCCCCTTCAACCTCTAAATTTAATATTGTACAGGTGGGAGGGTCCAATATCCCAAACCTGTTGTTAGTTGCTCCTATTAGTAACTGAGAGTGTCTAAACAGGTACAGGTCTGCTGGAGAGTTAAAGTTAAGAGCATTAAGTTAAAGATATATTGCATTTCCCAGCAAAAACTGTCAGAACTGACTAGAAAACAAAAATTGTTTTGTAAAAAAAAAAAAAAAAGAGCTTTCAAGATTTTATTTTGATCCACAATAGAATGAATATTACACCTTTTGACGTAGCCCAGAATAGTCATTTGGCTGATGGTTATAGCACTCAGGCAGAGCAGGACTTCAATGTGGGTCTCCCATATCCTAGGTGAGTTTTCTGACTACTGAGCTATTGGCTATTCCGGGGTGGTCGGTCGGTCGGTCAGTCAGTCGGTCTCTCCCCGTAGCTCCCCTCTTTCCCTCTCTTCCAGAAATTCTACTCTGGACTTGAGAAACCTTCCCCACAAAATTGTCATCAAAACCAATACGTTTCCTTGAAAAGCGTCAGTTTCAATGAACTGGCATTATGAGATGAATAAAACCATTTCATTGAAAAATTCCTGCCCAGCTCTACTGGTAATAACAGAGGGAAGGTTGTACTTTTAACTGTTTGTATGATATGAATAAAAAGTTGCCAAAAAGTGAAGTTCAATCTGAAGTTAGTTCCCTTCTGTAGTGTGGCCTTTTAAAGATAGATTAAAAAAATCTTGAAGAACCTGAAAAACTACAGAAAATATGAAGACAAGATGAATGTTTGTCTGGGTATGTAACTATACAGGGAGGTTTTGAATCAGGTTTTACTTCTTTGTTTTCAAGGGGCTCTAATTAAGAGGTCTTTTATGGTAGCAAGATCATACACTGGACAGTAAATGTATATGATTACCACACTTCACTAGTGTAAAATTTCATCTTAAGGGCACTGTTTATGCTAATCAGTTTGTGATCTTTGAGCTTTGGAAACCAACACTTCTGATTATTTTACACTAAGAATGTGTCCTGCTCTGCTGCCCCATGAGGCCTTGAAGATCTCTTTGCGTTAGACAAATATAAATGAATTAAACTTCACAGCACCCAGAAGTGGGAAGAAAGTATTATCAGTCCCGTTTTACTGACAAGAAACCAGAGGCACATGCTGGGATTTTCAGAAGAGCTTAAGGAAGTTAGGTGCCAAACCCCCTTAGCTTCCATGGGGATTTGTGCTCCTACATTACTTGGGCACTTTGCAAAATTCTACCCACAGAAAGGCTAAGTGACTTTCTAAGGAGCCTGTTTCTCGACTAGGCTTCAAGTTCAAGGGTACTGGTATTTTGCAGTTATATGGTTGCCAGAATGTTGTCACAAAACTGAGATATTGTCCCAGGATTCTGAAAATATTTCCCTCTGAGTGTTCTCTAGAAATCTCCATTCACCTCTCAGTGCAAGAGAAGACTAGTTGGCACATAGCATAAGCACAATCATTAAGGAATGGGAGACTGTTTTGAGGAAAAACTACAAAAATGTATGACTTGTCTGAAGGACGACTGAATATTGAGACCAGTCTAGAGTCCACCCTGACATGGTCCTCTCTTAAGTTGCCTTGCTAATGCAAGTGAAATGTCATCAAATTGCGCTTGCCACCAGATTGGTTGTTATTTGCGGATATTTCTTTTTTATTTCATAACAATGTTTTACATCAGCGAACTAGGAGTTTGCATCAGTTGTTATGGGAAAGTTAACCTTTGCGTGACTGAGGTTGAGAAAAGTAGGTCACTTGGTGCAACCATGCTAGGGATGTTACATTCAGTTTTGGGCACTGTATTCCCAGAAAGATTACCACAAACAGGAAAGTAGTTAGAGGACAATAGCAAAATGTCCAGGGGGCTGGAAGAAATGAGTTATAATATGCATTCACTTACAAGAAACACTGGAGTTAAGATCACTGCTGCTCAGTACTGCCTATTCCTCCCCACCTCCTTCTGGAAGGAACAACTTCAAACCCCCAAATGTTAGGAAACCATAGAGTTCCAGAACACTAGAAGAAAGCTAATGTTGTGCCAATATTTAAAAAGGGTAAACAGGCTGACCGGGGTAATTATAGACCTGTCAGTTTAACATTGATCCCATGCAAGATAATGGAGCAACTGATACAGGACTAGATTAATAAAGAATTAAAAGACGGTAATGTAATTAATGCTAATCTGCATGGCTTTATGGAAAATGGATCTTGTCAAACTAACTTGATATCTTTTTTGCTGAGAGTACAAGTTTGGTTGATAAAGGGCATCGTGTTGACATAATATACTTAGATTTCTGTTAGGCATTTGACTTTGAACCACATGACATTTTGATTAAAAACCTAGAAAGATATAAAATTAACATAGCGCACATTAAAGGGATTGAAAGCTGGCTGATAGGTCTCAAATGCAACTGTAAATGGGGACTCATCATTGACCCCAAGGGGGTCCTGCAGAGACCAGTTCATAGCCCTACATTGTTTAACATTTTTAGCAATGACCTGGAAGAAAACATAAAATCATCACTGATAAAGTGTGCAGGTGATACAAAAACTGGGGGAGGGATAAATAAGGAAGTGGACAGGTCCCTGATGCAGAGCGGCCTGGATCACTCGGTGCAAACAATCAATATGCATTTTAATAGGGGTAACTAAACATACATCTAGGAACAGAGAAAATTGGCTATACTTACAGGCTGGAGGGACTCTATCCCAAGAAACAGTGAGGCTGAAAAAGATTTGGGGGTCATGGTGGATAATCAGCTAAACATGAGTTCCTGGTGCAACAGGGATGGGGTGTACCAGGCCTTTCTGGCTCCCTGATAGAGGCCGCATTGTTCTGCCACATTCCACCTCTGGAAGCAGTAAGGTAGGAGCAAAAGAGCAGTAAAGTTGGATTTTCTAGGCCTGCCGAGAGAGGCCTCACTAGAGCAACCATTTTAGGAGCTAGAGTGACCTGGTCCTCTCAGGGCCAGAAGGGCTAGCAACAGCCAATCAGAGCCCAGCAGGCTCAAATAAAAGTAGCTGCAGGAGCTTAGCAGGTCAGTTCCTACCTGGGATTAGAGGAATGAAGAAGGGTGCTCCTTTCTAGCCTGGCACTAGAGAAGAACTGGAGGCCCCTAAGCCAGGACTACAAATAAGGGCCTTGGTAGGAAGGAACCCAGGGAAATTGCAGTGATGGATGGGACTAAGCAGTATATGGCTACTGTGTGTGGGGTCCCTGGGTTGGAACCTGACATAGTATGTGGGTCTGGGTTTCCCCCACAGGTAAAGTGGTATGAACCCCCAAAAGGGGACAGTGTTTATCTGGGAGCCTGAACAAAGTGCTGAATTTTAAGGGCCCAGAGCTGGGGCTGAAGATGTTAGCAATGTAAAATAGCACATTTAGTTATTGTGCTTTTTGGTACCCCCCGATGGAGTTCATTCGGCCTTGGTGACGTTGCTGGAGGGTCAAGCCACTGAAGACCTACCAAGGTCAGCCTTCAGGGGGGCACCAGGGCTGAGAAAAGGACTACAATACTGCACCTCATTGCTTGGAGGTGTTACTGTGGCCAAAAGCACTAATTCAATTCTTGGATTCGTAAAAGGGGTTATGTTATCTCTGTAGTTGGAACAGGTATGGTTGCTGTTGGAATATTGTGTCCAGTTCTAGTGTCCAAAGTTCAAGAAGGATGTTGATAAATTGGAGAGGGTTCAGAGAAGAGCCAAGAGAATGATTGATTAAAGGATTAGAAAACTTGGTTTAGTGATCATCTTCTCTTTGAGTCTGTAATCAAGCCACCCTTTAATCTGTAAGTGCATACATGGGGAACAATGAGTGAAGACTCCTTTATTAAATCTAGCAGAGAATGGTATAACGGGATCCAGTGACTAGAAATTTGAAACTAGATTAATTCAGACTGTAAATAAGGTGAACATTTTTAACAGTGAATGTAATTAACCACTGGAACAATTTAGCAAGAGTTGTGGTGGATTCTTCATCACAGACCATTTTAAAACCAAGATTGTTCAGAAAAATATCCAATCTCCTTTAGGAATTATTTGAGGGGGAGTTCTATAGTCTGTTAGACAGGTGGTCAGACTAGATGATCACAATGTTCCCTTCTGGCCTTGGGATCTAGGAACATCTTCCCACAAAGCTCCAGAAAGAATGTTAGTGTGACAGGAAAGGCCAGATTACACACTAGAAAAAGCTCTGGTAAGGTGCTGCTTCACATACAACCCAATCTTCACTCTGATCGTGTGGAAATGGCAATAGAAATATTCTCCACTCCCAAAAGACTGATACAAGATGCTGGCATTCCGCCTGGGAGAGAGCAGGGTTAGGGTTAAGGTTGGGTTGTGTGTGAAACAACACTTAACTGGGCAGACTTGGTTTTGGATTTTTATTTGTAGCACTAACATTTTTGGGGGAGAGGGAGACCTTAACTCAGCCTCACCTGGTTTTCTAACATTTAGGGGTTTGAAGTCCTATGTACCAGAAAGTTTCAAGAAGACTGTTGTGTGGCAGCAACTTTAACACTACCTGGATTAAGGCTTTCTATGTGTGCTCAGTATGTTTAGCTGAAGGCTGTTTTATGACCCAGGACCCCTCTGTTAAAGTAGCAACAAGCCTACTGTTAATTAAAATGCTTTAAAATCAAAACAAAAAAGCAGAACTTAGCTCACATCAGCTGGGCAAGTCTCTGGCTTTCCTGCCTTTTCCAAGGGTGTGTTGCCTTTCCTGTGTCCTAATCCACACAGCCAGGCTGCTAAGGAGCAGCTTTCTGACAGCTAATTAAGCTTCTTAAAAATTAGCTTCAGCTAAGTTTTACTTTTTGTTGATTTACTTCTCTCTACAATTTTAGATGTAGCCCCTAGAGGTGTGTGGGAGATATTTATTATTATTTTTTTTAATATCATACTTCAGTTAGCTGTTTCAGCATGCTCTGCTGGGGCTTGCAAACCCCACACCAGCAGGGAACCAATGTGCATCCCCTGTGCATGGCCCACACTTCTCTGCAGATCTTTGCAACTTGACCTGGCTCCTGCATTCAAGTGCTGAATACCTTGAATGATGTTAGCTGAACAAACGGACTCTGCAGAGAGAGGGAGAGAGTCGTCATTTGGACCCACAAAATATTCCCCCAGCCTGGGACAAGCAGGTCAGTTCTGCTGCTCTTTGTCTCCTCACCTCCCTGCTGACATCAGCTCCTGAAGGGAGGGGCCTGGACTTTCCATTCCTCCAGAGACATCTCCTGCCAGACAGGACACAGGAGGGGGTGCTGAGGTGACAGAGGCACTTCAGTGGTGAAGTGTAGAGGTATCAGCAGCACCTACTTTGGGGAAAATGAGGCAGGTCAGAATGAGGTGGGAGGCCGTGCTGAAGTGTACATAGCTGGGGATGTGTAACAGAATGATAGGGCCAGCACCTTCGCTGCTGTAAATTGGCATAACTCCATTGACCTGCTTTTTTTTTATACCCATTTAAAAGAGGCCCTGATTATTCATCCCAGGTTTCACACAATATGTGCCCATACACTCTCTCACTGTCTTTCTAGCCTTCATCTACACCTGCCATTGAAGACTTACCCATACCTAGTCTCAGAGTTCAGTGATCCCCCCCCTAAACCAATCTCTCCCTGTCTCCTGCCTCTTCTCTACAGAGTGTCCTCCAGCCTTCTTCTCAGCCCTCCACCCACCTCCTTTCCCTCAGCAAACAGCCATCAGGTGCTGCTGTCAGACGTCCTGAGGCAATGGGTGTGTAATGACCATTGCAGTCAGTGCTGCTTCTGCTGATCTCAGCTGGGGAGTTTTTACCTCCCAGGGAACTAGGCTCCTCCTTTCACAGAAGATAGTTACTGGGATTCTAGCATCACATGGTTCCTTGGCCTAGAGTTCTCCCACACCCTTCCCCTGACCTTAATGTGTCTGGGGTTTGGGCAATGGGGATAGGATAAATATATAGGCTTTTAAAATAATTTTAATAGACGTTTGTTAATTCACAGCTGTTCACACATAGCAGCTGTTTTCTTAATGTGCCTGGGGAGTACCTGAATAAGCATATGACTGCAGGAGTCAACAAAGCTGCCTCTGTCTCCACAAATACCAGCGGAGATGTTGCAGAGTTGGTGAGAGAAACACTTAATCATTTCTTAATGGCATGCACATTTACAGTATTTGTTGTAGAGTCACACAAGATCAGCAGTTCACTGGATGGTGTTTCTGGCCTCAACCACCACTTCAGGGTTGACATGGTACTGTTCTTCATGTATGCGGAATCTGAGGAACCTACTCTTCAGTGCAAATGTATTGCAAACTTCCAGGACCTAGGGGGATTGGCTTTTCTAACATTTTTAGTCAAAATAAAAAGTTAGGGCAGTGAGTAGAAATTCCTAGTGGTACAGATAACTTTATTTATCACTAGTTGTCTTCAGAGAAACAAGTACATTGGGCAAGCCTCAGCTACACCAGACTTTAAAATGTTGTTTATGATACAATTACCAAGTAATACACATAGTGGTGAGTTTGGTTTATAATGTAACTGGTTCTGAGCAATGAAAACCAGGCTCACCTAAAACAAACCCTTCAAACTCTTTAATACAGTACTATCACTTTTTTCCCCTCAGTAATAAATGAAGCAATGAAACCCCCATTCCTTTATATTCAGTGAGGAAAATGCAATTTAGGACACTTACTGACTTGATCTATCACTTGCAGTAACTGTGGAGTATTGATGTTACACAATGGTTATGGAAGAGTTGCCAATATTCATCATATCACACATAGTTCTACAAAGAGTTGCCACAGGCAAAGGCACCTGTACTGTCATGAGGCAAAGGGGTCTGCTTGTGTCTTTCTGACCAAACAACTATTTGAATGAGTAGATTTGATAATTCAATGTCTCTTTCTGCAAGAAGATCCATTGTATTTGGGGTCTGCAGCAGTTCTTGAAATTCTGTAGAATTAATCAGCTGCTTAAGTGCTTTGCTGATTCAGGGCTAGAGTGCTCAGCACCTTGCAAGATCAGGCTCTTAACCACTGAGAATGCTCTTAGGTGATGCAATAAAAGCCCATCTCTACTTTGCTTCAAATGATTATTATACTTACAGACATTCCAGTCCTTTCCACTTAAACACTATGCAACCTTCCCCTCCACATTCTAGTCACCATCCTCCCACCCAAGAAGAACTAGCTGGTATTCCTTTTGGAGCCAGTCACTTTCACTTCCGAAACACACCACGTGGGTCACTTTAAACTTTGCTTACAGTCGTAAGTGAAATACATTTGATGGTCCTATCCTGATCCCCTGTGCACAATTACCTAAAAGACAAACCACCATGTGAACTGATGGTTAGCACAATTTGCAGGCAGAATGGAAATAGCCAGGCTCTCAAAGGCTATGATGAGTAAAATGCTTTGATCAAGCTACATGGTAGAGCAGTGGTTCTCAAACTTCATTGCACTGCGACCCCCTTCTGACAACAAAAATTACTAGATGACCCCAGGGGGAAAGGGAGAGCCTGAGGCCCCCACCCCAGCTTGAAGCCCCCAGGCTTTTGCTTGAGCCCCAAGCCCTAGCAAATCTAACAACTCACAGTTTGAGAACAGCTGTGACAGAGTACACCTGGTGCTGTTAGACTCCCTTTCATCAGCAGCAAATTGATACATTTTGTTTCTTTCCAAAAATTTCAGAAATGGGACCAAATTTTAAAAGCAGCCTATAACTTATCCCTAGAATCAACTGCAGTTTGCAGCCTCAGTGGCCATTCCACAGGGCAATATTTCTAAATCCAATCACCTGATTGCATCCAGCTGCATGAGCAATTGTTTTCAGGTGCAAAGTAGATATCAGGTTAAGGATGGTCCAGTTGTTAGAGCATTAGCTTAGGATGTGGGAGTAACATCCCGCTTTTGCCACAGACTTCCTGTGTGACGTTGGGTAAGTCACTTAGGCCTGGATCCATGAAGGGACTTAGGTGCCCAAACTCCAGATTTAGGCACCCAAGTCCCAGTTTTAGGCTTGAATAGGAGCCACAAACCCCCCTGCTCAGCTGCTGCCTAGCTCTGTATGAGCCTAAACTCACTTGGAGCCTAAATTTTGGCTGTAAAAGTCCCTTAGGTGCCTACATATCTGCCTCTGGGCATGCTCTTTGCTGCCTTACTCTAGGCATCTGGATGCCTATCTCACACCTAAGGCCCAGTAGGATCTTCAAACCTGCCTATCATGTTTCATGGCCTGATCTGGTAGGTGTGTTCGTTGGGCCAGGGAGAGAGCGTGAGAATGACTCTGTAGCCTGATGGTTAGGGCACTATCTGAGAGCATGGAGAGCCAGGGTCCAGTGCCCCTGCTCCAATGACTATTTAATAATGTATCCAGCTTTCACAGGAAAGACTGAAGGAGCACCACATCAGCATATCCCATAGCTTAGTGATTAGCTGAGTGCTGAGAGGTGTGGGAGATGCCTGTTCAAATCCTTTCCACGCAGCAGGTGGGAGGAGAATTGAACCTGGGTCTCCTACCTATAGGGTGAGTGCTCTAACCCTGGGGCTAAAAGTTATAAGGCAAATGGTAACATAGGCAAGAGGTTTCTGTTTAAAGACTGCAAGCGGAGACAGGTGCCTCCTTGCAGCCCAGACTTAGGCACCTAGCTCTGTGAGACAGGTGGGGTTTAAAATGCACCCCTCTGGTTAGCAGCTCCCATTGGGTATTTTAGACAGCTCTCTGCCTAGCATGCTGGCTTTTGTGAATTGTCTCTCTCCCCCTAAGCATTGTACAGGTAGACTAGGCACCTAACTCAGGCTCTGTGGAGTCCAGTGATTTTTCAAGGGGCCTAAAAGTTAGGTGTCACAGTGCTCAGTGTTCCAATGCCAAGCGGGGCTGATTCTAGGGGTGGATGCCCTGGGTACCAACTTCCACAGAGTGCCCAGCTGCTTTGCCACTCTGCCTTTCTTTTTCTTTTTCTTTTTTGGTTCTGCTCCAGTCTGATTGGCTGGATGTGTAATTTTTTCCCCCTCAGCTGACTGGCAAAATGGCAATGGCCACGCCTGATGCCAAAGTCCCTTTGTGGATCTAGGCTTTAGTCTCTCTGTGCCTCAGTTTCCTGTGTAAATAATGGGGATAACGGTACTTTTACCTCACAGAGGTATCCTGAGGATAAATATATTAAAGATTGTGAGGCACTCCTACTATGATAGTAGGGGTCATGTAAGTATCTACGATAGATCGATCCCTCTAACAAATTGGTCCCTAGGGTCTCATCTTTAAATGCTGCATAAGATTAAAAAGTTGTGAAAGATTTGTGCATCTAGAAGATACTCACAGTCTGACTGTATGCAACACGTGGCACACTGTGTTGTGGCAGTAGAGATGGTGTCTGTAATATCCTTAGAACAGCCCCTGTATAGTCCTGACCAGAACTTGCTTTGGAGCAATCAAAGAAGAGACTGCACCCAAATAATCCATTCTACGTTTTATACTGAGTCCAATGCATTCTTGGATAAGACTAAGGGATTTCAGCACAGAGAGAGCATTCTTGCAACATAATCATGTTTATTAAAGCTTAAATAGCAGTTCTGTAGCTCAATGCTTTGATCCTAAGAGTACCCAGTAAGCTGGAACCCAGCATTGTCCCTGAAAAACACCCATGTCCCTAACCTCTTTGTATTTCTGTTGCCTGTATTTACTAACAATGTAGCTATCCCTTTCATCTTTAAAACAATTTTCTGTAAAAAACAGTAAGTTGCAGAGGGCTTGTGCTGTGATGTTCCCTGGTGAATGCAATCCAAGCAGGTGTCCTCATGGTGCCTCTATTTCTATTGTCAGACCAACTTTAACATTTAGTATATTTTGTTCTAGTTGCAGGACAAAAAAATAAATTTTGCTCCCATTTTCACTACTGGATCCCTACAAGTGTGGGAAAATTTAAATTTACTTGCAACCAACTCTGAGGCTGTTGGCCAAGGAAGTAGAAACAAGGAAATATGTGTTTCTTTTTGCAATATATGTCCCTATTAAATGGTGCTTTACAAGGCTCACCTATGGGACTCATATTTCCATACTATGAGCCAAGTAATTGCAAAGTTGGCAGCGTAGTGTTCCCAGGTACTGATCATTCTGAAAGTGGTGTGACTGCCAACCTAGGAGTATGGAAAGGCTGAGTGAATGGCTTGGGACTGGGAGCTTGCAGATCTGAGCAGACTTTGTGTGACTTTAGGAGAATCACTTAACCACTCTGTGCCTCAGTTTCCTGATCTGTAAAATGGGGTTAATAATACTTCCCTTCAGGCGTCTTCTGAAATCCAAGTCTTTAATATTGTGATGCATTTGAAAACATCAGATGGAAGGCACTGTATCAATACCAAGTATTAGCTATAGCAACAAGAGTAGTACTAACGACTAAGCAAATTTAGAGGATGTGGCAAAGAACACAGGAACTGCAATACAGCATCAGACCAGTGGTTCTTTTAGCACAGTATTCTGACTCTGGCAAGGACTGGCACTAGAAGCTTTTGAAGAAGATTCCCAGTAGAAACAGTTAAAGAATAACCAGCTCAAGAGAAAGCTCCTTCCTCATCCTCATCAATTAGTTGTTGGGTTATGTCCTGAAGCAGGAGGGTTTATAACCCTTCTTAAATATTTTTTATCTTATTGAATATAAATGTGGCTATTGTCATTAATGAAACTTAGCATAGAAATCTTCAGATAGACTTGATGAATAATAAAAATAAAATGTATCAAATTATATGTTGGGGTGATAATGGTTGACAGACTAAGCAGGGAGGTTGCTGAATTAGCCAACACCTAAAAAGATGACTACCACACTGGGATATATATTAGATTTATACAACATACCTGGCCATGAAAGCTGCTGCAGACCCTTATATTTCACAAACCGCAATATACATTTTGAAACATTCTATAAATATACTTTATCCTGCTCTTGTAAATGTCACTAAACTCCACCCTTACTGCTGATGGTATCATTTCCATAGCAACTAAAGTACTTCAAAGTAGAAAAGGCAGAGAGAATCTAATGAAAGGAAACATGCAAACAAAAGACAAATGATTAGACTGAACCTGTTTGAGAGACACCAAGTATTTCATTGTGTGGAATACTATAACATGTTCACTACCACTTATTTTGTAATATTCTAGACCCAAGCTAGTACCAATAAAAACTTTATAGCATCTTACATCATAACATATTGTCAGGGCATTGCTTGGAAGACTAGAGAGTAGAGATGTTCTCAAAGTACACAGTTTGGATCTGGATCCCAAAGCCCAAGGGTCTGTGGATCCAGGGTTTTGGTTCAGCCCATTATATTAACAGGAGCCAGCAGGAAATGTGGATCTAGATCTGAACTTCCTCAGAGTATCTGGGTCCAGAGCAGTCTCTTCTAGTGATCACTGCTAAATTCCAGCTTAGTACAATGCTTTGAAATACTGTACACTTTGCTGTGGAATGGAGAACAATGAAACAGAATCCAAAGAGCAACAGAGATTATATAACTGCTGAAAAGATACATGCTCCAAAGGAAGTTTAAAGAAATCTGCCAAAATTTTCAAAGTTGGTCACCTAAAGGTAGGCAGCAAAATCCATATTTAGGCACTTACATACTTGACTTGATTTTTCATGAGTGCTGCTCACTGATAGCTCCCATTAAAATCAAGTTTGCATAATTTAAATGTGGGGTAGAATAAGGGACATATGTAGTCAAGGACTGTTGCAACCTTAAACTAAAAGTAGGGCACGTTTTGCAAAAGAAATATGGCTAATGTTAAGAACAATTCAAGGGTGACAGAAGAGATCAGTGAGGCTCTATGAATGGACATGTCCACAAACAGGGAGTAGATTATCCCCTACATCATTCCCTGGGGTGTAACTTAACTGGGATGGATTATGGCTCCCCTTCCCTTCTGCACAAGGGAGAGGAGAGGCCTGCAGGGAGGTGCAGGGTGGCTGTGCTCCCTGAGCCTGCTTATCTACCCCCCCCCTCCACAGTTTTGTACGCCTATGTAGAGTGAGGGGTAGAGGGCTGCCCAATCAGAAAGGCTGCATTTTACATTCACGTTACACAGAGCAGAGAATCAGGCCCATGTTTACAGGTGCAGGGAAGAGGGGAAATGATAAACATGATCATCGTAAAGGACAGAGACTAAAAACCAGTTCATTGTTGCAGTAATCCAGATTGGTATATTTTCTTTCTTCTTCAAAGTCCCATTCGTTTCCTTTTGTGAGTGGCAAAGGCTGTTGATGGTGATGTGCAGAGTTCATAATGAGGTAGGGATCCTCCGAAGAGAGATGGTAGAAAGAGGAAGGGATGTAGCTGCTGTTGTAATTCACATGCAATTTCCCTTCATAAAAATCATCTCCAGACAGGCCTGTGTTAGGCCTGGCAGGATGGTAGCCAGCCTTTGTTGTAGGTGGTATATTGGGAACATGTTGGATACTGGAGTCCATACAGTTTTGTGAAGAAACGATTTCACAATGCAGATCAGCCAAAGATAAAGCAGAACCATTGCAACACTTGTCAGTACATGGATTCCTTTCAAGGGCAGTGTTCTTATTCCAGGGTTGTGGCTCTCCATAATCAGCGTACATATTGCACACAGATGGTCCAGACAGGTCTCCGCTACCATGCTCCCTGCTGCCAATTTCTTTGCACTTCTCGTAGTATTTGTTAGATCCTGTGTCCTGAGAGTGTTCTGTTAGGTAAGGGGATCTTCCAAACCCATAGTTTTTGGCAAGAGACAAACAATTATTTATTATTTGCTCTTGAGGGTTTTTGTCTATTAAATGTCCATTAAAACTACAGGGAGATATGTAATTTTCCTGATTGGAAAGAAGTAAAGGCAAAGCTTCTTGACTTTGCATCTCACCTGTCAGGGACTTAAGAAAGAAAAATAAAATGTAATAATTAACTCAACAAAAACAAACAAAAAAGAAAAAGAAACCCTTATAACTAACCCAGAACAATTAATTCTCTTAATGCAAACAATAAAACAGATCCAGTCAGAGTACCAAAGGTATCTGAGTTTATGTCTTCTCTCCTTGCGTTATGTTAATGTTGTGGATTGTAATGGTGAATCTTAGTAAGCTGGGGCCCCAAATGATAAACAGGAAAGGAAAGTCATAGTTCAGAGAAAGAAGAAGGCTGGCCCTGGTGTTTGGATGCTAGTCTGGGACTTTTAAGACTTTGGTTCTCTTCTCTGACACATACTTCCTGTGTAACCTTGGACAAGTCACATAATCACTCTGCCCTGTCTGTAAAATGGAGATAATAGTAGAGGGATCGGCAACCTTTAGCACACAGCCCGCCAGGGTAAGCCCCTTGGTGGGCCGGGCCGGTTTGTTTACCTGCCACATCCGCAGGTTTGGCTGATCGCAGCTCCCACTGGCCGTGGTTCGCCATTCCAGGCCAATGGGCGCTGCGGGAAGCAGCATGGGCTGAGGGATGTGCTGGCCACCGCTTCCTGCAGGTAAACAAACCAGCCTGACCTGCCAGGGGGCTTACCCTGGTGGGCTGTGTGCTAAAGGTTGCCGATCCCTGTAATAGTACTATATGGGGGTTGTGAAAATAAATACGTTAAAGGTGGAGTGTTCAGATGCTATGCTGATGGGGGCCAGATAAGTATGACAGATAGTTCAGCCTCCAAAGTCCTTCCAAAGACTTACTAGAAAATGTACCTAGAATCAAATACTAGAGTGTATTGAAATAATACTAATTAATGAAATTGTTAATGAAATTGCTGTTTTAATACATTTACTATCACAGAGGCTAATTTACTTATTTCTATGGAGCTTTGCTGCAGTTGGATATGATGGTTTTTTTAAATGGTTGTTACATTTTAAGTTGATTTTTTTTCACCCCAGTAAATATGATTCTTCACACATTTGTAAAAGTATTTCCCCTAATTTTTAGCTGACATTTTTATTTCTTTAAAATTCAGAGCTTCACAAATGTCAGTTTCCTTCAGTGAAGGTGCAGCACACTGGAAGTATTCTGCTAAGCAGAGTTTCTGGGTGTTTTGCAATCTCTTTAAATACTCTAATTATTGGATTATAATTTTACAAGGTTTAATTCCTTGCAGAACACCTTCTTTTGGTGTATATTTAATTATTAGTGCTTACAGGCCTCTGTTCTTTGTCATTTTACTTTTGCATCCTTTTAATTATTGCAACTTTATGACTTGATGGACCCAGCCGCAGGGAAACTCCCTTCACGTATTCTGGAACTATCTGCATGAAGAAATTCCCCTGACTGTACATTCTTTAGGGCCCAGCCCTGCCTTAGTTAAAGACCCGCTGATACCATATGGAAAAGTTTGAAAACATTCTACTGAAAATTATTCTATTTCTAGATCATATATTTTCTATAGTTCTCCTTCCAGGCATGTTATAATAAGACCTATTCTTTCAGCAAGTGGGGAATGTCTTGGCAGTACAACTCCTATTTGGAGTAGCATGGGCAGATAGATGGAGGTGGTGGTGGTGGAAGGGGACCTGGAGCTACTGCACAGTCTGCACATGGATAATCCTATGCCTCTAGTGGATCCTTGATAGCTACAAATCATGGGGATTTGCAGGTTATTTTGGTAAAACCCAGCTCATTCTGCAGGGTTAGAGTCCCCTAGGGTAACCAGGCAGCAAGTGTGAAAAATCAGGACAGAGGGCGGGGGTAATAGGAGCCTATATAAGAAAAAGACCCCAAAATCAGGACTGTCCCTATAAAATCGGGACATCTGGTCACCCTAGAGTCCCCACAACACAACAGTCTGGGGAGAGTTCTGAGGGGAAAGCTGAAACGACAGATGTCTCCTGTCCTGTGGGCTTTTCTAAGGGAGGGGAGAATCTGGCCATAGTTTTTATTCAGTGGTACGCGTGCCAAGGTTGCTGACTCCCACACCCAAGATCCAGGTAACCTGAGCAGCATGGCACATAGGACAAGCGACTGTTGAGCCCTCTGTATATTAATAATAAAAGTTACCTCAGCCTCCCGGCATCTTTTTAGTCTTGGAGAGGTGGGAGAAACAGCTGTATGTGCTTTCTGTGTTGATCTTCTTGCTTCTGCTTCTAGTTTTGTTTCTGGCCTTGGGTGATCATGGGCCCCCTTAGACTTTAGAAAGGAATGGGTTAAGTTCAAGTTAAAAACAGAGCCCATGCAATAACTTTAAGCGTTCAGCACTTACGGTACATATTTAAAATCCACGTAGGGGCTGCGTGGCCCAGTGGGTTAGACCCTTTCACCTCACATGGTGTATTCAACTCAGCAAAATGGAATAGGATGGTCTGCTGATGGTGTGAGTAGCCAGTTCCATTAGTTCTTTAATGAACACACACATATCTTTCAAAACTAAGACTATATATATGGTATGATCAATCAGAAAATTTATTTCCACCTCTATTTCTTTGAGAATTAACTTGATATAAGCATGTTTGTAAATACAATATGTTAGTTATTAAAACAAAATATGTTTGGCCAGGTCCCCAGCAGGTGCAAAGACCTGGAGGAGAGGAAGGATAGTCTAGAACTTAGCCTTGGACTTAAGAGACATGTGTTCAGTTCCCTGTTCTGCCCCAGATTTCCTCTGTGACCTTAGGCAAGTCACTTAACTTCTCTGTGCCTCAGTTCCCCATCTGTAAAATGTGGATAATAGCACTACCTTGCCACACAGCGTAGTGTTGTCAGAACAAATATGTTTACCATAGTATATGAGCACTTCACAATGTTTATGGGAGTATAAATACTTACAAAAAAACAAAACAACCCCCCTTGCAAATTTCCCAAAGGGTCGTAGTAAAGCTTTACAAAAAATCTGTTTACACCAGTCAAGATCTGGCCGATTATCTAACTGTTTGAGCAATTTGTACTAAATGCTAAAAAAATATAATGTGTATATGATGGGCTACCACAGACAAATGCTTAGGTCTGACTCCTTACTGCTCTAAGAAATCCTTATTTCTGGATGGTGCATTCTGGGAAGGATGTAACATCAAAACAGCATGTCTGAAGCTGTAAGGGTCAGGGCTTAGTCTAGACTCTAAAGTATAGGACTGTGTCTGCACCGCAGCTGGGAGAGCATCTCCCTGCTTGCATAGACACACGCTAGCTCTGCTCTAGCTAGCATGCTAAAAATAGCAGTGTGGATGTTAAGTACAAGCCTGCCTGACACCCCTCTCCCCCCCACCCGGGTGCCCATGCCGCCACCTGTGTCACAACATCTACACTGTTATTTTTAGCACGCTAGCTCAAGCAGATCTAGTCCATACCTGTCTACCCAGGCTGGGAAGCACACACCCAGGTGCAGTGTAGACTTGCCCTCATGGTTTATGGTGCATTACAAAGTAATGATAATATAAGATTCCTATTAGGTAGGACAAATAAATGTCTTTAGTTAGTCTGATTCAATACCTGTTTAAGTTGATCTGGATAAAACTGTTTTACACCAACCTGAAAAAATATGAATGGCCCTTCATGCCTCCAGAAGTTGGTGACAGGGTACCCACCATGGCCTCGACAGGAAATAAGCTTTAAAGGTCCACTGCAGTTTGGACAGCATTTCCCTGCAACAAGGGTAGGAGGATACATTGGCATCTGTGCAGGGGATCTAGCACTCAGATGAATCCAGTCGGTGAGAATGGTTCATTTGCAGTGGATTGTTACCTTATGGTGCTTGTATGCTCAGAAGATGCATTGAGTAGAACTGTGCAAAAAACCCTTTCATACATATAGAAAACCAAACACTGGCAAAGAATGACCTTTCTCCTGTTTTATAGTTCAAGGTGACCTGCAAAGGATATTTTTAAAAACTGTACTTTTTTGCACCTAGGTTGGTTTTTCATTAAAGTATTAAAAAAGGGCTGAAAGACTGGGCAATGAAGGTTTTGGTCTTCTGATTGTTTTTCAACTTAGAAGTAAACCTGGTTAAAAATTTCCTGATAGAACAGTTTTCCACTGGAAAATGCTGATTCAATACAATAAACATTTTGCCAGACTGCAAACAAGTTCATCAAAAGATTCAATGAAAAATTATCCTAAGAACATCAGAACGGCCACACTGGGTCAGATCAATGGTCCATCTAGCCCAGTATCCTGTCTTCCAACAGTGGCCAACGCAGGTACTTCAGAGGGAATGAACAGAACATGCAATTATCAAGTGATCCGTTGCCTGTCATCTACTCCCAGCTTCTGGCAAACAGAGCTAGGGACATTTAGAGCATGGGGTGGCATCCCTGACCATCCTGGCTAACACCCATTGATAGACCTATCCTCCATGAACTTATCTAGTTCTTTTTTTGGTACCCTGTTATAGTTTGGCCTTCACAACATCCCCTGACAATGAGTTCCACAGGTTGACTGTGCATTCAAGTGCCTTGTTTCAGCTTTATCATTTCAACTAATATAATATATTTTGAGTGATAAAGTTGAAACAAAGTACTTCAACCTTAATCAAAACAAAAAGTTTTGATCAGGTCATTTAGATAGTTCTGTAACCAATTATTCTGGCAATCCTGTTTTGTGGGAAATTTAGAAATGTTGACTTTTCATTGTGATTTGGGATGAAAGGAAATTTTGAAATGCCAGAATTTCCTGAGGAATGGAAATGCCAAATTTCAACCAGCTCTATTTAGTGGTATCAGGAATTTCAAGTCTGATCTTTTCTGGTTTGGCTGGGGGACCTATGTGAGAGCTCAGGGATGTTTATAATGGGCTCTAGCGCTTCAACTAGATTTGGCCGAATTTGATTTTTTTTTTAAATAAATTTCAATGGATAATATAGATGTTTATTTTTAAGCACTTTAAATTATTTTTAATAGATTTAAATTTTCACAGTTGTGCAAAATTATCAGGGGAATAACATCACATGTAAAAATTTGCTAAGTAAATATCCTTAAACCAAACTCTAATAAGTTCTCAACCAGCATTTTTCTTTCTTTGCCTATCTGTAAGTTTTGATTATTATTGAAGCATTTTTTTGGTAAATTAATACATGCACTGTGATATCATTTACTGACCAATAAAATTTAATACTTTCAAGCCTAACTTTAACTGAAGTCTTTAACAAAATCTTCCTTTATCCAAAACGTTCATTAGTCACTGTTAACGAAACCAAACAATCAAAAAGAATTTTAACAAGTCTAGCTAAAAATCTCTTCCCTTCTGAATTACTCAACTTTTGATCTCTCAGCTTTTGTGTTGTCCCCTTTTCAGTAATTTTCCAGTCATCATAGAGTCTTCCAACATAGACGGGCTGAATTTCTAATACAGATAACAAGTAAAAAAACTACATCATAAAAAATGAACTCATTTTTTTCCTTTGGAGGTCACCTTTAAGTAAAAATATTTTCCAATGGAAGTGAGAGGTTCCTGTGCAGATTAATGTACTAGGAACTCATCTGTGCCAAGCTGGATATCAAGCCTTAGCTAAAGCAAAATAGAGACAGTACATGCTGACTTTTAAGACTAGCCAGGCTACAAAAGAAAGTTTTGAGAAGCCAAATCAGTAAAAACAAAAAGGAATCAATACTCATTAGTATTCTTCTGAAACATGCAAGTTGTATTTAATAATAGGGAATACTGTTGCAATGGCAGTGGGAAAGACTGGATGATGCAATTAGTCTTTTCCATCTCTAATTTCTATGATATTATAATAAATTATTAACAAGGGTATTAATAAGAGAACCAGGGCAGGCGTTGCCATTTGCACACGGTCATACTTACTTTGCTGTTTTTGCCTGGCTTTATCACATATGGCTGGTCTCAGATATATCTTCCTCCCATCTGCGGCTGAGCAGTCATTGTTGCAGACCACTACCCCAAGGCAGGATTTTTTTAAGATGCGAGAGTTGTGGTTATTGGTGTTTCTCATCGCCCAGCTACTCAGGTGCCTCTGAGCATTTTTATCATCCGAGCTATAGATATGCTTTACATAGGAATCTGGCCATTCCTGAAACCAATCTGTTTGTTTCACATCCTGTTAAGAACCCAAAGAATGCCACATTTTAGCCAAGGAAAGAAAGTAGTTTCTCAATTTGAGGACAATAGGCTAGATCCTTGTCACTCTGGCATTGTGTAGCAGGCCTAAATCCAGACTAGCCAGTAACAGGAGGATTCCTTCAGTATAGGCTTGGGGGATGGCTGGGGAAAGGGACCATGGCTGCAGTTTCACTTTGCTCTAATGATCTGACCAGCTGCCAGAACAGCCCTTTGGCCTTCAGGCTGCTCTAACTCATTCCAGGGCCCAGCCAGGTGCAGAGCAGCCTCAGGAGTGGAAGGCAAGGTACCTACTTTAAGCCACCTACTTTAAATGAAATACCCTACACAACTGTCAAACTTAGCAATTATTAGCAGGTTAATTTCTTGTATGCTCCATGGCCTACTTCACCATTACTATTATTAAAGATGGGCCTGTGTTGCAAAGTTTGGAGTCGGAGCCAAGCATTTGGTTTGGTTTAGCCTGGACTTTCCGTAGAGAGAGGATGAGCACTGAAGCATATCCAGACTGCTTCAAAGCTTCCTGGGTCTCCAGATCCAGCATTTTGTTCAGGTCAATTGCTAATTCTCAGACCAGATTTCTATCCTAACTTAAACCTCTTCCCCCTCCACCATCCCCAATACAGCATTTCAGTCAGACCTTATTTTTCTATTAGAGGTGGAGTCAAAAATCTATATTGTAAACAACAAATATAAAACTAAACAAACAAAATGACATTTTAGCAAGGAGCCAGCCAGACATCAAGACAATGGCTACAGTTAGTACAAGAAGAAAATGTAAATAGGTTATAAAGAACCAAACACTCTGATGCCTTAATGCGAAATAGATTGGTGACAACATGAACTAGTCTCAGCAAAGCACTGTTTGCTTTCATTACGCTCAAGAAAAAAAAAGAAAGGAGAAAAGGTCAAAAGAGACAGAGATCCATGAAAGCAGTACGGAAGCACCTTGCTAATTTGCACTGGCTGGGAGATCTATTGTGAGAGACTAGCATCAGGGAGATTTCTTTGCCACCCCTGTGAAAAACTACACAAGTTTGACAAGTTCTGTTCCTTTGAAAAATCTTGATTCTAGAGCTGGCCAGAAATTTTCTGACAAATCTGAGTTTAATCAGAAAGTACCAGCTCAGCAGAGCGAAAAGTTTCACTGAATCTATTACAGATTTGATCAAACTTTACTCAAAACCCAGTTTCCTGGATGGCTGCTGGGGAGCCCATGTTCTGGGGCAGCCCCACCATGCAGACTGCCCTGTGCTGGGGATTGCAGGGTTTCCAGGCTCCCATTCCACAGAGACCCTGGCAGCTCCAGAAGCCCCAAGCACAAAAGCCCAGGAGCCCGGAGCCTAGCACCCCCAGCTGGAGCTCTCAGGGCTGCTATGCTCTCCTCTCTGCAGCAGCACTGCCCATCTCTCTGCTGTGGAGCAGGAAGCATAGAACTCTGCAAGCCTGAGCTCCAGCTTGGGCTCTAGGACAGCCCATTCAAGGCAGGCTTCAAGGTGCCCTGTCTCTAGAGACAGCTCAACTAGCAGATTCAGAGCCTGGAAGCCCGGTGAACCCCACTCAAAGTAAATTAATCTACTCCTGTTTCAAAGCCGGGTAGGTCAAAGCTCACTATAGAACTTTTAGTGTGCAGTAGCAGAGTTCACATGGACACTTAGTGTGCAGCAGGTTGATGTGGGGTAGATTTATACCCCAGCTTTTCGTGAACTATATATTTGTGTAGACAAGCTCTCAGGTCTTCCAGGCTGCCTGTTTCGGAACTGGGTACCTGGAAGTCCTGTGTTGGGCTTTCAGTGTCCATGGCTGCTGCTGGGCAGCTCTTCTGTGCAGACAGCTTCACACTGGAGGGCTCAAGGTTTCCAAATTCCCAAGCCAGCTGGTTCCCTGGACTACCAGACACCTGAGTAGGTAGCCAGGGTGCCAGCTGGCCCAGAAATCTGGAAACCCTGGGGTCCCCGACAGTCTACATGGTGGTGCTGCCCTGGACCAGCGGACCCTGGGAGCCCAGACAGCTGCTGAATAAAAGTGATATTCTTATGCTAGCTGTGCTAACTGTGAAACTGACAAGAATGTCAATTTCACATATTTAATTTTGGAAATATTATGGTTTGGTGCTTCCAAAATGAAAATTTTCAGGCTTTGTGGGTGCACAAAGAATTTGGTATAATTGTTTTTAATTCAGTTTAGAACAAAAATAAATTCCAAAATACTGAAATTTTTTGGAAACTGAAAATCCTGAGTTATGGCCAGTTCTACTCAGTTCACACATGCTCAGCAGAGACTTGTTAGAGTTTGGCAGCTAAATGCTCTGAAGATTTAATCTGCACTGCACATGCTCCAGCCCAGGAATCCAATGGCTGATAAAAATTCTCCCTGCACTCGCTGCTTCCAGCTGCTGTGACTCCAGGCTTGGGAAATGAGAACTGGGAGACCATTTCTTCTATGCTCTCTATGCTCCATCTGCTGGCGCCTAGGCAGTGCGGAGCTGGAATCTGCCTGACTTGAATGCAGATGGGAGAAGAGATGGATTGACGGGAGGAAGGCCACTGGCGGCAGTAGATTTGGACAAGAAGCCTTTAGGGTGGAAGGGGGACTGAGACAAGGAGCCTGGGTGGGGAGGGTGATTGTGAGTGGGAGCCAAGGTGGGGAGACAGATTGGATGAGGAGTTGGGGTTGGGTGGGTGAGGGACTGAGCTGGCTTGGTAAGGAGCCTGGGACAAGGGGCCTAGCAGATATCGGGATGAGAAGCTCAGGAAGGGAGATTGAGACTTGACACTGATGTAATGGAAGATTGGGACTCTAAAGGGGAGCATGAAGAAGAAAACTGGGACTGGGATAAAGAGCTTGGGAGTCACCATGCATCTGCTGTCAACAAATATCTCTTATACCTCCAGCCAAAGTGTGTGTCTAATGCCCTACTAGTAGCTGGTCTACATACAGAAGGACAACCAGCTAGTGGTCCTCTGTTAGCTCAAGCTGCAGAGGCTTGGATCGAAATGTTCCAACAATGCTGAAGACCCATGTTGGTGCCAAGATGTTGCCACTTATTGGAGTTTCACTTTTTTCTGTTTGCTTTTTTAAAAAACCTAGGAAACTACACACATACAAAACTATATTAAAAGAACTTTAAGGCTGCAAAGGTTCTGGGTTCCTAACTTGAACCTGGGCTCTGATTTGCAGAAGTGTTGAGAACTCACATCTGCAACTGAAAGCAGTGGCAGCTGTGCTTTTTGAACCAATAAAATGCTATATAATGCAAAGTACTCTGAAAAAAATCAAGTCTTAGGTATCTCAAATTGGGAACCCAAAGTTACTGGACACTTTTGACCTTAAACTCTGTGCCTCAGGTACCATCTCAGCACGTTTGAATGATATGCAATAAATAAGACATTCAAGAGAGAGGATAAAATAAAATATTGAATAGCTGCTTCATCCAACCAGTGAACTAGAAAGTTAGTGAAACTAGAGGTTTCAGAGTAGCAGCCGTGTTCATCTGTATTCGCAAAAAGAAAAGGAGTACTTGTGGCACCTTAGAGATTAACCAATTTATTTGAGCATAAAATCTCCGCACTGTGTTTTCCACTGAATGCATCTGATGAAGTGAGCTGTAGCTCACGAAAGCTTATGCTCAGATAAATTGGTTAGTCTCTAAGGTGCCACAAGTCCTCCTTTTCTTTTAGTGAAACTAGAGTATCACTATTTCTTATAACACATAGACAGCTCTTTCAGGTGTATAATTCAAGGATAAATGTATGAATGCTTAAATGTTTTACTGAATAATTTTCTAGCTGTTCAACAAAATGTCTCATTTTACCATACACCCTGGATACCGGGGAAGTGGCAAACAAGGAAAGATGATAAAATATGAATGTTTCAGAAGGTATTCCATGATTGGCTGAACTTCTAAAATACCTTCTAAAACAAATACACGTACCTGAGGCAGTTTGATGTCATTGATATCCCAGCTTTGAGAAGTGGAGTCCTCCTGGTCCATAATGTCATCTGCAGCTTTCAGCATTTCTGAATTCCTTCCCAAACTTAGCAAGCAAATCTCCACTGCCTGCTTTTGAAGTTGACTAGCTGTCACCACTCTCAGGCAGTTTACAATGAGGAAGCTGTTTCCTGAAGCTAAACGATAGAGAGGCTGCCCATTAAAGATAAAAATCAGTGTTCTTCTGCCAGAAAAACTTGTTCCATTAAAAGTTTTGCAAGCAGACAAAGCAATGGAAAATATAGCTTAGAGATAGAATGTGATCTTATGGAGGCATCATTAACTGAAAGCACACCATGAGTTTATTGACGGTTTGGTTTTGCTCATTCTCCTTTCAGACCAAATGTATGTTCACGTAACTCCACTCCCAGACCTCTTTGTAAGTGAGATCAGAATCAGGCCCTATATTGTCAGAGCCAAAATAACTGAGAAGCACAGCACTTGCAAAGGCCTCTTTATTCTTGTTGGTTACACAATAGGATTTTCTCCTGCTGTACATTACGAAGGTGAGGAGCAATAGGTGACTCTGTCATGTTATTTGAATTGATATGGTTCTCGGCCACTTCACAAAATTGCACACATCTCTGAGAGCCCATCAGTTACAATAATGGATGGAACTGGGCAGGCTTCATGCATTTTCCTATCTCAACTAGCAGACAAACCGAAGAAAGTTTGGTGTGTTAGTTAAAAATGATTGTGGGCATCCCATACAGTCACATGTAGTTCCTTATGCTTTCCAGTCATAATTTCATAAGCATAAGCATAGCACCACAACAGCAATGTGCACATGAATAAAAAAAGTTCTTTTTTCTTGGGTGAAATCATTATTATTTCTGAGAGAGAAGATAAATCTGAAAAGTATCAGCTGGATCCTCAGCTGGTGGAAACTGTCATAGCTTCATTATCTTCAATGGAGTTACTTTGATTTACACCAGCTAAGGATCAGATGCAGCATGCTGAGTGGTGAAATATATAGCATAATAATGTGTTAGGCAGTTTGTCCAGAAACTGGAATAGGGAACTGGGAGCCATTATTTTATTATTATTGGCTATGCAAGTGACTAGATCTTGGAGAGGTGCCTCAGTTTACCCATCTAAGAGATTCGTTTGATAATACCTCACAGGAGTGTTATGAGGCTTGGTGAACATTTGTAAAGCATGTTGAGATCCATGGATGAAAGGTGCCATAAGCAGTATATTCAAAGTATTACTCCCCAATAAGTAAATCAGAACATATCAATGGTAAAACAATAGGGAATTGCAGAGTACTGTGATCAGATATTCAGAGCAAAATACATGCAAAAAGACACTAAACATGACACATGGGATTTAACATTAATTGCTTAGCAATTTGAATTGGCAGTTTAATTCTTAATAGGCAACTAAGTCATTTTTGCTCCAGAAAAGATGTTATCAGAATGAGCTGGAAAAATTATTCCGGGAAAAGCTGCTTTACTACATAGAACATACAAAAGGTTATAGAAAACATCAGGTCTTCATATACTCTCATATTATACCACAAGGGCTAGTATAGTCACCGCTGCAGACAGGGACAGTAACATTAGAACAGACAGTGTAAAATGTGAGTTGCATTGGAAAGCTGTGTTGAATTTATGAAACAAATTACCCTTGAATATTAAATGACCTGTTATATAATTCAGAAAGACAGTCCAAATCTTTTTTCAATTACTTTTCAAAATGAACTGGCTTGAAAATTGATTTTTAATTCCTTTCTTCATTAGAATTAATCATTAACAATTTGTAGTGGAGCATTTTCCTTTTATATTGGTTTGCCAAAGAAAAAAGCATAAATTAAATATTACTTTAAAATTCAGTGAATGACAAACGATGGCTGATTAATACAGAAAAAAAAGACAGTTGCAGAGAATCATGTTTGTACAGTTAGGTGTTGGTATAGACTGAAATACTGCAAAACTTCTAGTAATTGAATTGCATGGTGGCTTTCAAATTATTTTGATTGCTATTTGTTTATCTTCTTATATCAACTTTACAAAAATCTAAATTTTACTCTATGGTAAATAATTCCCACCCCCCCCCTTTTTTTTTTTAAAAAAAAAAGCAATCCTCTTAACCAGCCACCAGCTAGGACTTCAATGGCATATCTTACCTCCTTAACTTCTTATGTGGATAAAACTGATGTAGTGTCATCTGAATGAAGAGCTTTTTTGAGGGCAGAGCACTCAGGCTTCAATCACTTCCTAAGTCTCAGTAGCTGTACTCTATTCCATGATCAGATACTATATGCTAATGTGCGCTGGCTGCTATCCAATCAAAACTTAGATGTTCACAGTCAGCGACAGGTAAGAAAACTTGTAAAGAGTCCTATATATTGACTCATTTACAGCATTAGTAGGATGGGAGGTTGGAGTCTGACTTGCAGCTCATATTGTCCCTCACATAAATTGTACCACATTCCCTTAAATAGTCAGGTAGTCAGCCTGCTTTTGTGTGTGATAGAATGCCAACAGTAAGGTAGCAAAATATGCACATGACAAAGTTATTCAGGTTAGTCGAGACCAGAGAGGATTGTGCTGAAGTTCAGGGGAAGGTGAATGGGTAACACAATGGCAAATGAAGTTTAATGTTGCTAAATATAAAGTAATTCACACTGCAGGGAAATATCTAAATATTTACTACACACACCTTACAGGGTTCTAAATTAACTGTATCAGCTCAGGAAAGGGACTAGAGGATCACTGTGAACAGCTCGGTGATGACATCTGTTCAACAGTCAAGAAAGCAAACAAGATGTGAGAATACATAAGGAATGGGGTGGAGAATAATACAGAAAATATTATAATGCCATTATATAAACTAATGCTGTGGTCTCATCTAGAATACTGTGCAGTACTGGCCTCATCTCAAAAAGGACGTTGTATAATTAGGAGGGGTTCAGAGAAAGGCAATAAAACAAATAGGGGCACGGGAAAACTCTCTTCATAAGAGATTGAAAAGACTGGGATTGTTTTCTTCAGGAAGGAGATGAATAAGAGGGGATAAAATAAAAATGTATAAAATAGTGAAAAGTAAAGAGAAGTTAGAACAGAACTTCCTGGTCTCTCTTACAACTCAAGAACAAGAGGACATTCAAGGAAATTAAACACGATAAATTCAAAAATTGAGAAAAGGAAATCCTTTTTCACGCAATTCATAATTAGACTGGAACTCATTGCTATAGGATGTTGTTGAGGTGGAAAACTTAGCAAGATTTAAAAAGGGAATAAATATTTATATGGATAACAATAACCAGTGTTATAATAGTTAATGTGAACATCTGTGGAATATCTAAGACATCTAACAGACATTTTGGAAGAAATATTTAAACCTCATGCTTCAGGGTTTAAGCCAACTTTTAACTCCTAAGGGGACTAGGAGCGTTCTTGTATCTGCCTCTGAACTATCTGGCCACTGTTGGAGAGAAGGTAGTGGCTTAGATGGACCTTGAGTCTGATTCAGTCGGGCAACTCCTATATTACTACATATTACACTAATTCAATGCAATTTATGTTTCATTGTTTGGAAGGACACTCTTTAAAACCATAGCCACAGCAAATCTCATATGCTCTCCTTTGATATTTCTTCTGTTATGAGAAATCACAGGTAGGTGAAAAAAATCTGGAGCCTGGAATGCTTTTGGCAGGAAGATCACAGTTCATCGAAACACCATGTAATATTGCTAAACAGCAATATCAGAAACCAGTGTAACTTTCTGTAGAGGTTGACTGCTGGTGTCTTTTGTTCAGGTGCCAGACTGTGATGAAACCCAATAGCTGATCACACGAATGCATGGATGTAAGCTATTACACAGTTTTCAGACGATCAAACTCCTTCATTTATATTGACTTACTGCCCTGTGAAGAAGCTACTCTTGTCAGCACTATCATCAGCCTTCCTTATTCCATTTTTGATGTAATCTTTCAGCTGGTGCCAGTACTTAACTGATCTCAAGTGTGGCCATTGGCCCTTTAAATGGACACTGATTAGTGCTATATTACACACCATATGGTTTGTGCCAAATGGAAATTGTATTGGTTTGGACAAGACAAGACATGCAGTTAACTGTTCTATTTTAGCTTGTACGTGACACCTCATATGGATGTTGTCATTTTTATTCTACTTACTGCAACATGAGGGGCAGCTGAAGGAATGAGGCGAGACCACATTAAAAATTATGATCAACAGGAGGGAATTAAAGGCAAATGTGAAACTGGAAGGCAATTTCGGTGAAAATGATCATGAAATAATAGATTTAATGAGTCCAAGGAAACTAGGAGAATAAGAACAACGGACTTAAAAAAAAAATTCCTGAAACAACTAGGACATTAGGAAAAACTTCCTAGCTGTCAGAGTGGTTAAGCACTGGAATAAATTGCCTAGGGAGGTTGTGGAATCTCCATCATTGGTGATTTTTAAGAGCAGGTTGGACAAACACCTGTCAGGGATGGTCTAGATAATACTTAGTCCTGCCTTGAGTGCATGGGACTGGACTAGATGACCTCTTGAGGTCCATTCCAGTTCTGTGATTCTATGATGGTGATGACGGTGTTATCAGTTACCTCAGTGGAGCCCCAGCCCTTGCCAAGCTTAACTTCAGCAGTGGATCACAACAGCTGAAGCTTAGACCAAAATCGAGATATATCATCACATTTTCAACCCACACTGCTGCTTTGATATGTAACCCTCAGCTTCAGCATAAATTCTGCAGCTGAACTGTTCCAGGACATAATACAGTAGGTTCTACAAGACATCTCTGGAGTCAAAAATTTCAGCAATGACAACCAATAGATGGGATTAGTTGTCAGGCTTCTGACTAATCACTTATGTGAGAGAGCCCCTAAATCAAGCTAAATAGGAGTTCCTAAAAAAAAAATCTCATTTGAATTTTTGGCCATGTCTTTTCTGCAGGTTGACAAGAAAACAGACAACAAAAGACTGTCAGAACCACAAAACATCCTCTTCAGATGCCTGTGGATTCTCTATGCACAGCTCACCTACTTGCACTGTGTGCTGGAGATAAGGCTTGGTCTAAACCAGGATAATATAGTAAGCATGTGAATGCTGAAGAGGCAACGCTTTACGGGATGTGTGTAACAACAAACAAAATCAGCATGTATAGTCATAAACATACAATATACACCTTGAAAATAAGGCACAAGACGGAGAGCCAAAACTTTAAATAGAGCCATTTAATGCTTTTGAAGAAAATATAATGTGCCATATGCACTCTGGTGACAGTAGTGAGATTATAAAACTAGTGAGCTTAGCCTAATTACTTTTAAATGAACCAACTGACTATTTATGGAAAAATATTCTTACTTTGATTAATAATAAAATTAAATCATACCACTAACTGTAGGTGTAGCTGACTGTGGCCATGGATAGTACACTTACACGAGGTCTCTGATTGCTTTAGTGCTTTGTTGGCACAGTAGATGGCGCCAGAGACATTTTCTCTAGCTTTCTGTAGCTGGCTGGTGAATTTGCTGTCAGTAGGTGGTGGGGGGTGGTGTGTTCCGAGTCAGTGTATCTAAAAAAAATCTGTGTCTGGAGTATATTTCTCAGTGAAAATGCCACCCAGTGCTTTTCATGTAATGTTACTGATCAAAACAATGCCTCAGCCGTTCATCCCCATCACTTGTCCTTTGCTAAAATTCAAGCCACTGTGACGGAATTAAAATGGGGGTTCTGCCTGAGATGGCAGACAAATTAAAAAAACACCAGCTAAGGCCCTGATCCTGATAAGACATAAACATGCAGGTTAGCCCATTGACCTCAGGGAGCCTATTCCCATGTTTAAAGTTGCTCGTGTGGAAGTGGTGAATCAGGGTCTAATGGTGGAACAAATTGCAACGACTCTGGCTACATTGTCCTCTTCTATTCCTTAGACTCTAAAGTCGTCCTATAAAGGTCATTTCAGAGTTCAGTTTTTTAGTTCTTTATTTTATGTGCACTTTTAATTAGTCTAAGGCCTTAGCATGCTATGGTGATGGAGGCCACAAGTAAAAGCCTGACCCCATTGAAGTCAATGGCTGGAGATGGGATCTGGATGGGCTCTGAGGGCTCTGAGGTGTCACTGACTGTCTCTCTCTCTCTCTCAGGTGCTTGGCTGGCTGGTTCTTCCTCACATGCTGAGGGTCTAACTGAGTGCCATATGTGGGGTCAGGAAGGAATTTCCCCCCAGGTCAGGTTGTTAGTGACGTTAGGTTTTCTTCCACTTTTCTGTGTAGTATGGATTGCAGGTCACTTGCTGCGATTAATTGGGTAAATCTCACTCAATCTTTCCCTTTCTTTATCTGTGGCACCTAATAATCTTGTCTTTTGTGGGCTTGTAATTCTTTGGTCTAATTTTGGTCGTTCGGTTTTGTGGGGGGGTGATGAGTGGTGCTGGTGGCCTGTGATATACAGGGAGTCAGACTAGAAGATCTGGTGGGCCCTTCTGGCCTTAAACGCTATGACTTCAATGGGGCCCAGATGTCACCCCTTAGCTGTTATTGATATTTAAATAATTATATGAAATCTTCCACATTTTCAATTTTCCACATGTCCTATTGATCATGCCTAAGATTTTTATTGTTATTTTTCTCTGATTTAACTCCTTCTTTCTTCTGATATTAGAGGGATCTATTTAGGCCCTGATCCTGCAATGTAGTCTGTGTGGGTGGATCCATCAAGCAAATAGAGTCCCAAATGAAGCCACAGAGAGGGCAATAGCCACTGAACAAATTGCCAAGGAATGTGATAAATTCTCCATCACTTGGAGTCTTGACGTTGAAGTTAATGTTTTTTCTAAAAGTTATCCTTCAGTTCAACTAGTTACTAGGCTAGATGCAGGTATCATTTGGTGAAATTGTATGGCCTGTAGGTACATCGATTGGTAAGGCTACGATATCATGGATCACACTGCAGGATGAGAGTCATAATTTTTAAAGTTGTTTTTACCTCAGCTGTTGTTTCCTGACTGTTTTCTTCTTTATTTAACACCATTTGAGTTAGTTTCTATCAAATTAAAATATTTTGATGATTAAAATTTTGTGTTTATTTTCTGTGTCAAAAATTGCCTTTTTGTACAAAATCTTAAAATGTACTTAAAAAAAATCACAGAAACCAGGACATTAAAATATTATCCGAGCTTCTGAGAGAGGGTTCTTACCTCACTGGGAGAGAAATGAATAACAGAGAGTTGGGATGTACTTTCGTAGTCTATTTTTTTTCATAGTACATACACAGGTTCCTATTCACCTTGAACAAAGAGGTTAAATATATCTGGAAACATACAAACAGGTAATTCCACATTCAGAAGTCCAGCTAAAACACAGCTGTGTCCCCAGACCTTCAGCTAGGAGCATTTTCTCTGGCTCCTGAATAACCATGCTGTCCTAATTCTAGTCAGGAACAACCCCCATCCCGTCCCTAGTCACACCTCCCCCACAAAGTGACCCATTCTGTGCTCAGTATTAATTGAATATAGTTTAGTCTTTTGGATCTGGGTGTGCTGGTCTCTATTCTGACCAGCAATTTACCCTTTTGATTTTAGTGATCTTCCCACTTAGGAATGCAGCTGCTAAATTGACAAGAGGTTATATAAATGCCTAGATTTAAGATAGATGCAGGCTAGAGATTCTCTTATAAATTCCCTCAGTGGACTCGCCCTGCATAAAGAAAATGGTTTGTAGTGTAGATTCAGCAGTGCATATTTTTGACACATGTGAGTTCAAGTATGTGTTCCCTTGTTAACCAGCTAAATTACTTAAGTGATCTCCAACAGATGTTTCACAGAACGAGAAAGCATGTTTAAGTGAACAGGAGATGGAATATTGTCCACTAAGATTTAGAACTGGTCCTACAACTTTTCTTAAGAAATGTGAGAAAAGTGTCTGTTGGGAACTAGTTCTCTGCTGAAGAAGCTAGCAAGTAGTACATGGATGAGCAGTGCTGTTGTAAAAGAGGGATTGAGACATTAGGTGTTATTGGAGCAATTTTTTTTTTTAAACTGTAAGACTTTGTGTGTTTAGAGTTTGTGTAAAAGGACTCTGGTCAGATATTACCATAGCAACCACACCATAAAACATCTTCTAACACTTATTAATCACATGACAAGAAAAGCTAAGCAGAAATGTTACTTGGAATTCAGAAGTTAAATGACAGGTTTCAGAGTAACAGCCGTGTTAGTCTGTATTCGCAAAAAGAAAAGCAGTACTTGTGGCACCTTAGAGACTAACCAATTCATTTGAGCATGAGCTTTCGTATTCATTGTGGGAAATGCATTCAGCAGAGTCCTTGAAAAGGAAAGATGTTGATTAAAAAGTCTCTGGCTGGAACCAAAAGGCTTTCTTGGGGAAAAGACTCAATCCACAGTTGGATTTTGGATCAACATTTCTTGTTAAGAGTAATCCTGCTGTTTAGACAAACAGGACAACCACATAAAGGGCGAAGAATATGGAAAACATTGGTCTCATTGATGTTTGCTTTATTCATGTGCAAGCAGCATATGGTAAGCAGAGAGGTGAGCGATGAACAATCACTATCCATCTTAAACAAACTCAGTTCAGGCAGTTCCTTTGACTTCATTTTATGTTTGTTGTTCCTTATAATTTTACATGGTGGGTTCACAAGTACAAATGACTTCCTACTCACCTTTATTCACTTTGGCTAAACGCAGCATGTAAATGCCTTAACTCGGTTAAAAATGAGGTAGGGACTCAGCTACCATCTTCTCTTTCTTTAATTGGTGCTAGCTCTACAACAGCATATGAGCTGGAGCCTTGTAGCTGTTTATACACTGGAGAGATATCAGTCTGCTTGAGGATGATCACCAGTTTTCACAACAGCAATACAGAAAGTAGCATGTCGCCATTTTCAAAGCTGGTAGGCGATATCAGAATGCAGACATGCCAACACAGCATCTAATGCCAGGGAACACTTCTTCAACTTAGCTTTCCACCAGTACATGCAATTTCACACCAGGATGAGGAGAAAGAGGCAATAATTCCTATGCGTAGAGTTGAGGCACCTAACTGCCTTTGCTCAGCAGAATTGCACCTCCCAGCATGTCTCCAAACAAAGTATCTGCGCACATGTGTGTGGGGCTCTTGCGTGAGAACTGAAACAGAGTGATGTTTTTCCAGTTCTGCTTCAGATATTTTGGGGGAAGCGTTTTCTTTTTCTTCAATGCTGTGTTATCTTTCCGAAGTGCCCTGGTATGAGGAAACATGTGTGGTTACAAGATGAAAAAATTCAGACCAGAGTCTCATAAACCAATGTGGTGCTAAGGCTCTCACTAATACCTTTACTAAGAAAACAAACACTGTGCATCTAGGTTGTACATTCTACTATTGGCCTCAATGGCAACATACCAAACTGAGCCCTTTTTAAAGTCCCAAGGCAGACAAAGGGTGGGAGGGAAAATAGGCATAGACAGGTGAAGGTGGTTGTCTGAGGCAAGTTCAGCAGCAAAGCCAGGAAGAGAACTCAGGTATCCCGCATCCCACACTATGCCCTATCCACTGGACCATACTGTCTCTCTAACTTTACTCACAACCCAAGCCTTTAGCTGTTCTTTCAGTCTGTTTTGTTTATTTTAACCATTCCTTAAGATATTTCCATCACTCTAGATGATTTGTTGAGAAATTTCTCTTGCCTTTGAGCCTTTGTGTTTTAAGTGATTTTTAAGTTTGTCATTTTAATCCTGACTTTCATCAACATCTTTCTATGCCTACCCTCCATGTAACGTTTTCTTTTCTTTTGATTCCTTTATAGAGACAAAGGAATCAAGATTCTCTCTCACGACCAGAAGTTGGTCCAATAAAAGGTATTATCTCACCCACCTTGTCTCTCTAATGTCCTGGGACCCACACAGCTACAACAATACTGCATACAACAATGGAAGATTCTCTTATTGTTGATTATCCGTTAAACAGATTTGTACATCATACAGCGTTCCAGGCAGAACAACAACACAGATCCATTCACTCAGCCCCTGCTCACGGGGATTAGGGCCTTGTCATTAGAAGACAATAAAAAGAAATAATTAGCAGCCTTTTTTATGGCCTCTGACAGAATAGAAGTATGATGCATCCCAGGACAGAAAAGAAGTTGCATTCTGCTCAATACAGAAGTTGCAGACATTTGAAGTCAAGTACCTTTAAAGACTTTCTAGTTCAGAGAGAATCATATAATTAGACTGGCATGTTTATTATTCAATGATTATTATTATTATTCAGCAGCAAAACTACTGGATCAGAAAGGCAAGTACTCACCTAACTCCGCAGAATCCCCAAGACGTAGACCAAAAGATCCCCATGAGCCAAGCAGGCCCAAGCATCCTTCCAGGCAAGAGTTCATATGGCCTTGCCTCCCTTGATAAGGGAGTAGAGCCATCCTACATGTGAAGCAAATCTCAAGTCATTACCTGCTAAACCGCCAAAATGTTTTCTCTGCATTATAATGCTACAGCTCCTCCAGACATCCTAGAAGCACTGTACACAAGCGTTAGTTTTCTGTTTTGTTTATGATTTCATCTTAATGACTTGCCTTGCCTTGTATTTTAAAGTTGATCTATCTATTTGAACTGAACACTGTGGAACAGAGTACACAAGGATGTAATCTATTGCTTATTAATAAATGTTTATATTTTGATAACACCTGGAGTCCTAAACCAGTTTGGGCTGTATTGTGCTAGGCGCTGTACAAACATATAGTACCTAACAGTCACTGCCCCAAAGAGCTAGCAGTCTAAAAGATAAGACATATTAGGGGGATGAGACAATCAACTCTGCTGGGGTGAGGGCAGGAGTGATGGGGTAGCAAAAGTTATAATGTAGTGTATAATGCTTAATGAGTCAGTAGCACTGACCACACAGATCTTTACCATTATCAGGTTGCAGTTTTCTGCATCCATTATGGCACAGTTGAGCTGTGAAGAGGGACTTGAAGACAAGAGGGTCGTTTTAACAGATTTTAACTGGAAGTTCTTCCTGCTTGTAAGGGGCAGGACATGAAAAAGCCTGGAAGCACTCAAAGATGTGGAGAACTGGATGATCCAAGCTGGCATCATCAGCTGACAACGGTGGGAGTTGATCTTGTGATAAGGTATTCGGGGGGATAGGTACAGCAGGCTGGATTGTGAAGGACTTTAAAAGTAAAGAGAAGCTTGTTTGAAAATAAATGTATCAACTAAAATGAAAAAAACATGTATGGAGCTGGGAATTCATGTACCCTATGGCCCACACTTAAAGAGGAGACCCATGCAGGAATGTTATTATAGTAATGAGTACATGGGAACAAGGTACAAAGGCACCTGGGAGTCTGACTGGTGGAGCCAGGGAAGCACAGAGGCCATGACCGCCACCCCAGAGAAGCATGCACATCTTTGAGAAGGCAAAGCCAAAAGCAGCAGCATGCTGCAGTCAAATTATTTGTTCAGCTCCCAAGCAAAGTTCACTTCAGCCAAGGGGAAGAATATGTGGGCAGCCTAAAATAATGGAAATCAGAAAAACCACTTGAAGATTGTAACTTAAGCCCAGCGGACTGTGTTCAGACAGCCTGTAATCAGGGCTCAAAGGCCTGGGTCTGAGAACAGAGCAGGGAGTGAACAATCCTCTCAGGAGTAGAGACTGCATTTGAAGCACTAAAAACTGAGAGCAGGAGCTGTTTTATGCCAGCCTTTGCTTTTTGATTAGTTGTTCAGCTCAAGATGGGAGCAAGTCAAATATTGTACTGTTGCACCTTGATCTCTTGGCTGTAACATGAAACACTCCTTACAAGGTCTACGTTTCAAACTGTTTAAAGGTGATGTTCATTTACCTCTCTCTCGTGTTCGCTCGCAGGCCTGTCTCTCCCCTTCCTCCCAGCCCAGAATCAGGCTCCCATTTTACCATCTGAGCACTGCCCCAATGCAGTGCTGATCTCTGGCACAGGGAACATAAGGAAGCATGGATGCTGACCAGTCTGGGACAGTAGCCACCTGCACATGGTGCTGGTAGAACAGAGCTGCCTGCCTATCTCTGCACTACTCAGAGTCAGACTTGACTCTACATGGACCTGATTGTATGTAGAGGGGAAGGCTGCATTTAGGTCTTGTGCAGGAAAAGGAGGAGAGTTCATAAGAAGGCTTGGGGGGTAGGAGGGGGAAGAAAGGGTAGTGACATGGGATTGACAGGTCCTTGATATTCATGAGCTGAGCCAACTTGCTGTCAGCTTTACCAGCTCAGCTGGCTGGCAACTGCTTCAGGAAGCCAGAGTCTACGGCGGTTTGTAAAAACCTGGATGAAGCTCTGATTTTTGTAAAACTGGTGCTGAAAACTGGGACAACATTGCCACTTCAGGGACCCTACATAGATCCATCATCATAGGGGCAGAGGGGATTGCTACAGTGTCACAGTAGCAGATGGACTGAAAAGGCATCATCCATGTTTTTTTACTTACTACGATCAGGACCCACGTTACCTTGGGGAAGCCACTAAATCCACCAGGACATTCCTAGTAAGCCAACTACTAGAAGAGTGATAGAACAGCTTAACAGAGTTCTGAAGATGCAGGAGAATTGCCTAAGGAATCAGAGTGGCGCCATTAAGGAGCTAGAAGTGGGAGGCTAAACAGACTAAAGATGGCCAGAAGGCAAGTGAGGAGAGGCAGCATCTGAAGATTTTGGGGTTGGGCTAGGGTTTGTTCTGTTGGACATGAGCAACCATTCTGGATTTGAATTCCAGTTTTAAAATGGCAGTAAAAGAATTAAGTAAAATTGGGTTAAAAGATGGAAATTAGTTCCATAATATGGCTACACCTGAAAGTTCACATGCTTCCTTAAAGTGATAGTAACTAGGGGGAGACAACAGGCCTGTTAATCAGTAATTGGAGGCTTATCTATAGCATAGTTCATCTCCTCCAAAGCTTGACACTGGTAGGAGAGAGGGTGAGAATCAGTAGGAATGGAGCAGGGTTATCCTTTGGCTCCACAGGATTACACAATCCTCCTGTGCGCCCTCCCTCTCCCCCACAATCCTTCCCCCTGCCCTCTGTTCGTGGGAGAAATGGCCCTGGAAAAACTTTAAAATATTGGAAGTTATGGTTGGACCTCACACACAACTAACCTTCCAGGCTACTGCTAAGAGAGAGCAAGAGCCCAGCTCACCTCCCAGTACTGCTGTGGCTAAAAATTCTGCTATGACACTGCTGGGTGAAGGAGCTCCTCCTTTCAAAATTACTTTTTGGGCCATGATTCGTTCCAAAATAGGAAGGAACCATACCACTTTGAGAGCTGTCTGGAAATGTGTCCGCAAACCGTGGTACTTACCCATCCAGCACAGTAACCGTGTTACATAGTCTATGAAAAAATGAACACGTTTCTACAATTTGCAGGAAAGATTTTAAGGACGTCAGCCATTTTTAGTGTTGTGAAAACACTTTCTATACAATTATAGGCAAATTTAACATAATGATGCTTTTACAGGGCTTGATCCAAAGTCCAGTGGAGTTGCTGGAAAGACTCCCATTGACTTCAGTGGGTTGTGAAACAGACCTCAGTTCATTAAAAGGTAAGCTTGGAACACTGCTTTTACATAATTAGTTCTTTTGCTCTTATGTGAACCCCTGTAAAAGGCCAAGACATGATTTGATCTGGGCTCTTCAGTTTCACAGGACAAAAGAGTCAAGCCAGAGAGTCCTCTAAGTCTGCATCTTGCAGACCTCTTCATTTTCTAACAGGATTACATTATTTGTAGAATTCGTTCAGGCTCCGTATGACTTGATTTCTTCACATTGTACCATGAATGATTAACGTATAACCTTTCCCTCATGCTTAACTTGCATCTCAACAGCCAGAAATGTTATTACAGTTCTGCAACTGAATAACACTTCTGAGCCAATCATCAAGTACATTTGTCATCATTATTTTGATAGAATGTTGCTGCACTAACATGACTTGATCTTTCATCAGCCTCCAGGACAAAGGTTGCTTTGTAGGTGATTGCTCTAGTGTGGTAAACATCAAGCAATCTTTCCTGATACCTAAGACTCTGTGTCCATAAGGGATTTGACACACTGACTTTTCAACAAATTATGAAGTAATATTTGCAAGAAGTCATTAAAATGCAAGGTCAAAAGCAGATTACATAAAAGAACTTTTCAGAGTAAACTCAGATCTCTCTCTCTCTCTTCCAGCAATTTCTAGTGGAGCTGGTCAGAAAACAGGTTTTATCCTATGGATAATTTTGACACAAATGGGGAAAATATACATATTGGGGAAAATATGTATATATATATATATATATATATATATATATATATAGACAAAGTTCCTCCTCTGTCTTGGTGTGTCCTGCACTTTCTGGTGGATTTGCTTGCCTCAGGGGTTCACAGCAGCCCTCAGTTTGGCTGCTTTGGCTAGAGGCTCAAACCTGCAGTTCACTCAGCTAACCTCATCACTGGCCAGCATGGGGGAAACGGAGAACAATCTCCGCACCTAGTGGGTCGGGGACAGGACAGATCCCTTTCCAAATTAGACCTTCCCCTCTGGTGTGTCGCACAGACAAGGTCAACTCCTTCTGTGTCAGACAGGGGGAAACCCAGGCCCGCCCTCTACACCGGGTTCCAGCCCAGGGCCCTGTGGATAGAAGCTGTCTACAAAGTCTCCTGTATCAGCTGCATGACAGCTACAGCTACAACTCCCTGGGCTACTTCCCCATGGCCTCCCCCCAGCACCTTCTTTATTCTCATTGCAGGCCCTTCCCTCCTGAAGCCTCATAACACTTGTACTCCTCAGTCCTCCCACAGCACGCCTTCCACTAACTGATGGGAGATCCTTTTTAAACCAGGTGTCCTGATTAGCCAGCCATAATTGATTCTAGCAGGTTCCTGATTGCTCTAGGGAAGCCCCTGCTCTGATTACTCAGGGAACAGAAAACTATTCATCCAGTGGCCAGTACATTTGCCTTATACCAGACTCCTGCACCCAACTGGTTAGGGTCTGTCACAATATCTTATCCAAATTATCTACAAATAATTTCAACCTTTGAGTTTGAAAAAACAACCCCCAAACTGAAAATAATAATAATAAAAAATTGGTTAGAAAATGCCATTATGGTGCCACAATGGGAGCTGTTGTTCAAGTGTTGTTCAGCTGTGTAGGCCAGGCTATATGTCCCATGATGAACCACGGTCTCACCTCTTGCTGAGACACCAAAGTGCATCATGGGAGATTGTCGCCCAGCTGGGGACCTCCCCATCCCCGCACGCTGAGGAGAATGGAAGCACCAGGAACCTAAATTATAACTATTATGAGGCAATATGGCTGCATTTCTGAATAGAAATGTTTCAGTTTTGAGATGTTTGGTTTTCAACAAAAAGTCAAAATTTTTCAAGGAAAGAAGACACTTGTTGCAAAAAATTACATAGAGTCAATAGCCTAATTTTCCATTGAAAAACAGTTTGAATGGAACATTTTTGACCAGCAGCCCTATTTCCTAGCTTTCGTTGGGTAATATTCTTAAGTCCTTACTCCATTATTATTCTGGCAAAAGTCTTACTGAAACCAGGCAAAGCTGTCAGAGGGCCTTAGGGTTTGGCCCATAGTCTTTTGTAAAGTAAAAGCTAAACTTTAGGTCAAGATTATCAAGAGAGACCAGTGATTTTGCATGCCTCAATTTTTGGGTGCCCAGCTTGAGACACCTTTATGGGGTTTGATATTCCGAGAGTGCGTGGCTCAGCATTTTCTAAAAATCAAGCTCTTTAAAAAGCATCTCAAGTTTAAAATGGAGACACGCAAAATCACTAGAGACTTTTGAAAAGTTTGCCCTCAATTTACTAGTGAGTTGATTTTTAATAGAGACTCTGATGAAATCAGATTAAATCCATTGTCATTAATAAGAACATTATTTTTATTTCTGTAAGGAACAGCTTTATGGTTAAATCATTTTAGCAAATGTAGGAATTGATAGCACTACCTAGTGTGGAAAATGTAAGCCTGAAACTGATGCTTGGTAACTTACAGAATCCCATGTTAGGGAGGAAGGGAAGATGAGAATATCTCATAGTTATTGATCTAGTGCTTAGTTATTTCAGATTAAAATATCTGAAATGTGTGATTTTTCCCCTTTTTATTATGCTACACTTTGGATAAATGTGTTAATGTTAAAATTAGTCACCTTAACATGTAAAGCGTTAAGAAACAATGGGAATGAAACCTCAGAGGAGTGACATCACTTTCTAGCACAGAATGGTAACATAGGAGGTGGTATGGAGCTGCACTGCTCTAGGGACAGCTCTGGGAGAGAGTGTCTCTCAGTGGAGAAGAGCCCTTTGGGGTGGCTTTTGCTCTTGGAGGCAGAAGAAGGGAGCTGTCCCTGCTCTCCCCTGAACATAGGCACTGCAAGTGGGGGGGGAGAAGAGAAAGGCTTCTTGCCCCCTCTCCCCACACAAATGTTGAGGGACACGCTTTACTCAAGCTCAGAATGCTTGAAGTTGTTTTGAATTTCCCCCTAGGACGAACTAGGCTTCATGTTCTTGAGAGACAAGATAAGGCACAACATGCCCTTGAGGACTTACAGTTTTAGAGGCTGGCTGATTAGAGTTATAAGGCCCCTTCTTCCTTCTGCATGTACTCTTCTAGAGTTAGGAGGGAGAGGAGCCTCTCTCACAGACCACGCTTGTCCTAGCACATCCCCCCTCTCCCCCCAATCACTTCTGTGTAACTTTCTGCAGATGCCCTGATAAGCAAGTCCTATAAAATGTAGGCTTGATTAGAAAAATTTTGGTTTTTACTTAGATGGTCCACATTTGTTTTAATGTAAAACTAAGAGTGAGATTCCAGAAAGCATGAAGATGACAAAACAGCTCAAACTCCAAAGGGAGACAAACCTCACCAAGACTGGAGTGATGGAAGCAAAGACCAGCAGGACCAGATTGAAGCTGGCTAAGGACAAGTGAAATCAGACAGGAGAAAATAAATGATCAGCTAAACAAAGAGTCAAAAGTCATTCAAGTCCAAGTAAAAGGCTCAACAAATTATCTAAATGAAGCAGCTCAGACACTAATAGTGTAAGGCGGTAACAGCAAATCCCATTTTCACTTGAAAGCTTCAGTCAACAGGCAAACATGGAAAAAAGCTCTGAATCTCTTACATTAAATCTGTCAAGAGGTCAACAGCATTAAAAGAAAAACAAATCAAAAATTAAATTCTGTGCAGAAAGAATGGGCTGCAGTGTTGGGGCGTGTCTGCTTGGGGAAGCTGACCAGCCTAGCTATAGCAAAAAAACTAAAAGTGACTTTGTTCTGGAATATAGTGTTCACACTAGGATAGCTTATTCCGCTATAGCTATGCCAGTTAATTTCCCCATGTAGATGAGTTCTGAGTGAACCACCAAAAACTACAAGAAGAGTTAAAAGACAAAAAATATTTTAGACTGAAAGAGTGCTAGCTGCTCTTCAGTGATTAAGAACCTGTAAGTCCCCGTTAGGAGAGTTGTAATGTTAGTATAGTCTATGGAATCCTTCACCAAGTTTCTAGCCACAAGAATGAGACAGTATTCCTACACTGCTGATCTGGATAAGTCAATCAATTCAGAGACCCATCATCTCTGAAGGAAGATCCACTCGGATGCTTAATATGTCTGTTTGAAATAATAAGGGATGTGAACCGTAGGACTGAAAGTCAGAGAGTACCCCACTTCTTGCTACTACTCTAAAGGAAACTCTACTTATTGTGCTCAAGGTGCAATTGATGGGAATGATACAGAAAGGGTTACCAAGTTGGAGTTGGATACAAAATACAACTGATTAGAGTACAGTTCACATATCATATTAGAAGCCATGAAGAACCTCTCCCTAGATTTGCTGAAAACGAGAACCATTTAGTATGTGTTTTGTAATCTCCCTTCTTGTCTCTCTTCTCTTCAGAACGCTATCACCAAGGTAACCTTCCTTTTCTGCCAAGCCAGTTCTCTTTCTCCTCACTGGCTTCTTTCTCAGAAAGTTTAAGCTTCCCCTGCTCACTTTTAAAACTCTTCATCAAACTGCTCTCGTCTCTTCCACTACTGCCTTACATGTTATCCAAACTTTTCTCCTGTTTGCGTCCTTCGTCCCTGTAACTCACTTCCTCTGTTCTGCTTTTCTCCAAAGATTGTAGAGCACCCACTGCTCCTCTTTTGTTCTCTGTATTATTATTAATAATTAGATATTATTTATTTGCATTATTGTAGAGCCTAGGAGCCCCAGTCATGGACCAGGACCCATTGTGCCAGGTGCTGTACAAACACAGAACAAAAAGAGACATCCCTTGGCCCAAAGAGTTTACAATCTCTGTCTGATATTGTACCCACCAGTGCAGACATTTTATGCTTTGCTTAGCACATTTTACTTGTGAAGCACAGAATTCACTGATGACACCATCTAAATAATGATCAGACATTTCCAGCTGCCCAAGAGCTACAGGATGTCTTGTGCTGAAAATAATTGCCGGATGAATTTACAGAAAGGTTAATTTGAGATGTAGGCTGAGTTTCCAACCCCCCCTTGTTTAAATATGTTTGCTCACCTCTAATTATAACACTTTCTGGCATAAAACTACCTGTCTTAGATTTCCTGGATATCAAATTTCACAGATCTGCACTCTCACTATTTCTGTTATAACAGTACTTATTTTGTTCCAAAACATTTTTCTCCCAAGGTCATTGGTACAATGAAGATTAGAAGTATCACAATCCATTATATAGCATGTGCTTTCTTTTAATCTCCCTCTTAGTTTGCATGAAGACTTTATTCTCATATTGGAAAAAAAATGATCGCTCTGGTTTACAAATTCTCTGCTGTACGTGTACGGCAGTGGTGAAACAAAGGGGGAATATATTATTTTGTTCAGTGCCCTGTCTGGTGACTTAATATTCTTGTCATCAGTACCACTAGAGTCTGTTTTGAGGGCATTTCAAATTGTTACCTTGCAAATAACAGATGACAGCTCAGTTCATCAAAACCTTTTCTATATCCTTCTATCCAAAATAGATCTTTAGAGAGGTTAAAGTTGAGCTTCAAAAATAGGCGAAAAAAAACAAAAAAACAAAACAAATTCTGTATATGCGGAGATGAAAATGTTTGATTAAAGATAGTGAAATTTGGTGTTCTGTGACTATACATAGTCAATGCTGATAAATACAAAGTAATGCATTTTGGAAAACATAATCCCATCTGTACATACAAAGTGATGGGGTCTAAAATTAGCTATTACCACTCAACAAAATATTGTTGGACTCATTGTGCACAGTTCTCTGAAAACATCTACTCAATGCGCAGTCAAAAAAGCTAACAATGTTAGGAACCCTTAGGAAAGGGGAAAGTGATAGATAATAATGCAGTAAACAGCATAATGTCACTATATAAACCCATGGTACGCCCACACCTTGAATACTGCGTGCAGTTCTGGTCACCCCATCGCCAAAGAGATATATTAGAAATGGAAAAAGTACAGAGAAGGGCAACAAAAATGATTAAGGGTTTGGAACAGCTTCCATATGAGGAGAAATTAAAAAGACTGGGACTGTTCAACTTGGAAAAGAGACGACTAAGAGGGGAATGACAAAGATCTATAAAATCATGAATGGTGTGAAGAACATGAATAGGGAAATGTCATTTACCCCTTCACATAACACAAGAACCAGGGGTTACCTGAGGAAAATAATAGGCAGCAGGTTTAAAACAAACATAAGGAAGTATTTCTTCACTTCTTGCACAGTCAACCTGTGGAATTCGTTGCCAGGGCATGATGTAAAGGCCAAAACTATAACTGGATTCAAAAAAATAATTAGATAAAGAGAATAGGGCCATCAATTACTATTAGCCAAGATGATCAGGGATTCAACCCCATATTCTGAGTGCTCCTAAGCCTTTGACTGCCAGATGCTGGGACTCGATGACCGGGAATGGATCACTTGATTACCCTGTTCTATTCACTCCCTTTGAAGCATCTGGCATTGGCCGCTGTTGGAAGACAGGATACTGGGCTAGATGGACAATTGGTCTGACCCAGTATGGCCGTTCTTATGTTCTGTGACAAAGTTCCTCCTCTGCCTTGGTGGGTCCTGCACTTATTGGCGGATGTGCTCACCTCAGAGGTTCATGGCAGCCTGCAGTTCGGCCACTTTCGTGGCTCAAATCTGCCGTTCACTCAGTTAGCCTCTTCACTGGCCAGCATGGGGAAAAGGAAGAAGAACAATCCCCGCAGTCTCTGCTGATCCACCTAGTGGATCGGGGAACAGGCCAGAGACCTTCCCCTCTGGTGGAACCCACAGTCCAGGTCAACTCCTCCGGTATCAAGTAGGGAGTTGGGGGAATGGAGGGATGGGGGGAACTTAGGCCCGCCCTCTACTCCGGGTTCCAGCCCAGAGCCCTGTGGATAGCAGCTGTCTACAGTGGCTCCTATAACAGCTGCGTGACAGCTACAACTCCCTGGGCTACTTCCCCATGGCCTCCTCCCAACACCTTCTTTAGTCTCACCACAGGACCTTCCTCCTGATGTCTGATAATGCTTGTACTTCTCAGTCTTCCAGTAGTATGCCTTCACTCTCACTTCTTGCACCTGTAGCTCCCAGCTCCTCCCACACACACCACAAACTGCAGTGAGCTCCTTTTTAAAACCCAGGTGCCCTGATTAGCCTGCCCTAATTGATTCTAGCAGCTTCTTGATTGGCTGCAGGTGTTCTAATCAGCCTGTCTGCCTTAATTGTTTCCAGAAAGTTCCTGATTGTTCTGGAACCTTCCCTGTTACCTTACCCAGGGAAAAGGGACCTACTTAACCTGGGGCAAATATATCTGCCTTCTATCACTCTCTTGTAGCCATCTGGCCTGACCCTGTCACGGTTCTTATAGACTTTTGTGCACAACTCTGGCTTGTACTAGGTGTCATCAAATGGACAACGTGTTTGCCATTTATTTCAGCAGTAGTTACTTATTAATGCCCTTTGTTTTATGCTGTATAGAGGTGATGTATGTCCTCTATCCCCATCTGTGTCTGTTCTTTTATATTGTACCACAAGAGGGCATGGTTGCATAGTGAATTCATTCCCAGAGGGCTAGAAGGAATTGCTTGCTCCAGCTCACTGTTTGAAATGGGCCATCCTGATTATTACTACAAAAGTTTTTTTTTCTCCTGATGATAATAGCCCACCTTAATTGATTGGTCTCATTACAGTTGGTATGGCACCACCCATTTTTTCATGTTCTCTGTGTATATATATCTTCCTACTGTATTTTCCACTGCATGCATCCAATGAAATGGGTTTTAGCCCACGAAAGCTTATGCCCAAATAAATTTGTTAGTTTCTCAGGTGACACAAGTACTCCTCAGGTTTTGGTTTTTTTTTTGTTACTGCTAGGTTTGTTCTACACCCCTTCTGTTGTCAGAGTAACACATTAACTTGTTATTGTGCCTGTGTAACCACAGCCCATGTCTCAATCTTGATGCCTCCGTCAGAATATACAGAATATCCCTGATCCCTGCACTGAGGGACTCTGGGCACAGAACCAATGGACATAAACAGCAAAACCTCAGAAGGAATAGGAGTCACATCCCATTTCTGCCTTGGCTTCTGCAACACACAGTTCCTCCCTGTGGGTCTTCAGATTCACAAAGAATCATATCTTTTTGTTCTCCTTTCACCCTCCTCAAATTATTCACATGACTGAAAGTTCTAAGAGCCTTCTCAACTTCTTCTGCACTATCAACAGGGGACACCTCAGTGACCAAAATGGTCCTATAGGGATCTAACAATATTAATACAGTGTACACATTCAAAAACAATATTCAATAACACTAAATTCTTTTATAACTAACTGCTGCAATACTCCTCAAAAAGAAATCAGAGGTGAACTCTGAGCAATCCTCAAGCCCTTGTCTGTTCAGATGTCAATTTGTAATCTTTGGGTGGGCTAGAGTTTACTTCATTGCCCTTCTCCAGTGCCTGAAAGAATCCAACTTGCATAGAAAAGCACCTGGAGACCCAGAATTCAGTCACTGAGGATTTTCGGTAAGGATTGCACAGCGTCAACCTCCCCACAATCAAGTCCAAAAGAACAAAAGGAATGAACTTAATTCTTAAGTACCAACTTCATAAAAATCTTATGATAAAGAAACATTAATAAGAACATAAGAATGGCCATACTGGGTCAGACCAAAGATCCAACCAGCCCAGTATCTTGTCTGCCAACAGTGGCCAATGCCAGGTGCCCCAGAGGAAGTGAACCTAACAGGTAATGATCAAGTGATCTCTCTCCTGCTATCCATCTCCACCCTCTGACAAACAGAGGCTAGGGACACCATTCCTCACCCATCCTGGCTAATAGCCATTAATGGACTTAACCTCCATGAATTTATCCAGTTCTCTTTCAAACCCTGTTATAGTCCTAGCCTTCACAACCTCCTCAGGCAAGGAGTTCCACAGGTTGACTGTGCGCTGAGTGAAGAAGAACTTCCTTTTATTTGTTTTAAACCTGCTACCCATTAATTTCATTTGGTGGCCCCTGGTTCTTATATTATGGGAACAAGTAAGTAACATTTCCTTATTCACTTTTGCACAATTTATGTTCTTCTATGTGTCTGACAATTTTATTCTTTATTGTTGTTTCAACTAATTTGCCCAGTACTGACATTAGACTTACCGGTCTGTAATTGCCAGGATCACCTCTAGAGCCCTTCTTAAATATTGGTGTTATGTTAGCTATCTTCCAGTCACTGGGTACAGTTGCTGATTTAAAGGACAGGTTACAAACCATAGTTAATAGTTCCGCAATTTCACATTTGAGTTCTTGCAGAACTCTTGGGTGAATGCCATCTGGTCCCAGGTGACTTGTTACTGTTAAGTTTATCAATTAATTCCAAAACCTCCTCTAGTGACACTTCAATCTGTGACAATTCCTCAGATTTGTCACCTACAAAAGACGATTCAGGTTTGGGAATCTCTCTAACATCCTCAGCCGTCAAGACTGAAGCAAAGAATTCATTTACTTTCTCTGCGATGACTTTATCGTCTTTAAGTGCTCCTTTTGTATCTCGATCATCCAGGGGCCCCACTGGCTGTTTAGCAGGCTTCCTGCTTCTGATGTACTTAAAAAACATTTTGTTATTACCTTTTGAGTTTTTGGCTAGCTGTTCTTCAAACTCCTTTTTTACTTTTCTTATTACATTTAATTAGGCAGTGTTTATGCTCCTTTCTATTTACCTCACTAGGATTTGACTTCCACTTTTTAAAAGATGCCTTTTTATCTCTCACTGCTTCTTTTACATGGTTGTTAAGCCATGGTGGCTCTTCTTTTAGTTCTTTTACTGTGTTTTTAAATTTGGGGTATACATTTAAGTTGAGCCTCTGTTGTGGTGTCTTTGAAAAGTGTCCATGCAGGTTGCAGGGATTTCACTCTAGTCACTGTACCTTTTCTTTTCTGTTTAACTAACCTCCTCATTTTTTCATAGTTCCCCTTTCTGAAATTAAATGCCACAGTGTTGGGCTGTTGAGGTGTTTTTCCCAGCACAGGAATGTTAAATATTATTATATTATGGTCACTATTTCCAAGCGGTCCTGTTATAGTTACCTCTTGGACCAGATCCTGCATGCCACTCAGGACTAGATCGAGAGTTGCCTCTCCCCTTGTGGGTTCCTGTACCAGCTGCTCCAAGCAGCAGCCATTTAAAGTATCGAGAAATTTTGTCTCTGCATTTCGTCCTGAGGTGACATGTACCCAGTCAATACGGGGATAATTGAAATCCCCCACTATTGTTGAGTTCTTTATTTTGATAGCCTCTCTAATCTCCTTTAGCATTTCATCGTCACTATCACTGTCCTGGTCAGGTGGTCGATAATAGAGCCCTACTGTTATATTCTTATTAGAGCATGGACTTACTGTCCATAGAGATTCTATGGGACATGTGGATTCATTTAAGATTTTTATTTCATTTGATTCTACCTTTTCTTTGACATGTAGTGCCACTCCCTCCCACGCCGCACAACCTGTTCTGTCCTTCCGATATATTTTGTACCCCGGAATGATTGTGTCCCATTGATTGTCGTCACGCCACCAGGTTTCTGTGATGCCTATTATATCAATATCCTCCTTTAACATGAGGCACTCTAGTTCACCCATCTTATTATTTAGACTTCTAGCATTTGTGTACAAGCACTTTAAAAACTTGTCACTGTTTATTTGTCTGCCCTTTTCTGATGTGTCAGATTCTTTATGTGAATGTTTCTCATCTGATCTGGCCCATACTTTATCCTCTTCCATCCCCTCCTCCTGACTAAAACCTAGAGAATCTCTATCAATAGGCTCTCCTCTAAGAGAAGTCTCTGTCCGATCCACGTGCTCCTCTGCTGCAATCAGCTTTCCCCCAGCTCTTAGTTTAAAAACTGCTCTGCAACCTTTTTAATGTTAAGTGCCAGCAGCCTCGATCCACTTTGGTTTAGGTGGAGCCTATCCTTCCTGTATAGGCTCCCCCTATCCCAAAAGTTTCCCCAGTTCCTAATAAATCTAAACCCCTCCTCTCTACACCATTATCTCATCCACGCATTGAGACTCTGAAGCTCTGCCTGCCTACCTGGCCCTGCGCATAGAACTGGAAGCATTTCTGAGAATGCCACCATAGAGGTCCTGGATTTCAGCCTCTTTCCCAGCAGCCTAAATTTGGCCTCCAGGACGTCTCTCCTACCCTTCTCTACATCATTGGTACCTACATGAACCACAACCACCAGCTCCTCCCCAGCACTACACATAAGTCTATCTAGATGCCTCGAGAGATCCGCAACCTTCACACCAGACAGGCAAGTCACCATATGGTTCTTCCGGTCATCACAAACTCAGCTATCTATGTTTCTAATGATCGAATCTCCCATTACTAACACCTGCCTTTTCCTAATGACTGGAGTTCCCTCCCCGGGAGAGGTAACCTCAGTGTGAGAGGATACCCCAACATCATCTGGAGGGAGGGTCCCAACTATGGGAAGGTTTCCCTCTGTTCCTGTTGACTGTTCTCCTTTGGGCCTTTCATCCTCCTTGACAGCGCAGGGGCTGTCTGACCGGAAGTGGAACAAATCTACAGTGTCCCGGAAAGCCTCATCAACGTACCTCTCTGCCTCCTTTAGCTCCTCCAGTTCCGCCACCCTGGCGTCCAAAGACCGTACATGGTCTCTGAGGGCCAGGAGCTCCTTGCACCAAATGCACACATACTCCACCCGCCCACAGGGCAGGTAATCATACATGCTACACTGAGTGCAATAAACAGGATAGCTGCCACTCTGCCGCTGGGCTTCTGCCTGCATTCTCTCCTACAGCTACCTAGGTTAATGATAAGGTTTTTGTTTAAATCAAGAAGTTTTGATTATAGTTTAGTGTAAAGGTTTTAAAGAATGGCAAGTGTACCTCACCCACTTTCCACTCCCCTTCCAAACTCCCTCTTGAAACTCCCTGTTAGCGATCCCTGGTCGCTTGCTCACTGCTTTATAAAGCCCTGGCCTTCTTGATAATAATAATTTTTACAACATAACATGGCTACTTTATAAGCCACATACATTATCTTCACAGTTATACATAAACATAAATAAAGAAAACAAATTAATTCTGAACAGGTCAGTCCCCACAGAAACACAGTGAGAAGACACTCAGAGTTTCCAAAAGCTTAGGTTGAGTTCACCTGAGTTTCATTCAGATTCTTTGATCAGCAACATTCACATATCACTCCCCGTCAGTACCTTTCCCAAGCTGGGGAAGCTCATGATCCAACCAGCGTGTGACGTTACACCTCGTATTCATCATAGAAATATTGTTATGATATGAATATGGCATAACAGATATGTTTTATGCGGGATGGGTCATGTGAGGTATCATTGAAAAGGTTATGATCTACTGAATGTGTTTATGCAATTTGTATGCATGTATCATTGCTGTATCTAAAGTTAGGAATATCGTCTATGTAACAATTACAACTGTGTGAGTATGTGCTTGGGAAACACCCACCAGACAGTAAGAAATCAGCCTTAATGGGCCATTAGGAAAAGACAATGAGTCTTCAAAGATGTGGATCCCCCAGGAGTTCCTTCCTGTGGACCTTACAAATAAACCTTGTCTCATGGTTGCCCTGACACTGGAAGGCCATGTGATAAGGTCACCTGGTACAAAATACCACCTTGGACACTGCTAGTACTTTTCCATTGGAAACAAAGGCTATCCGCCTTATGTAAATTATATTTAAGGCTGGGAAGGAAGGCTTTCAGGACTCTCCTCCATTGCCTGCCCAGGAAGGAGGACTGCTAAAAACACCTAGAGGGAAAGGCAGGGTTGAGTCCAGGCTGAGACAGGGGTCCAGTCTGTAAAGAGAAATAACTGGAACGCTAAGCTACAGAAACTCTGCAACTTGCCTAAAACAACACTGAGAGTGAGAAATTACATTTTGTAATCTATTTCTTGAGTGTATTAAGTTTAGTTTGCATGTTCTGTTTTATTTGCTCAGTAATCTGCTTTGTTCTGTTTGCCATCCCTTATAATCACTTAAAATTTACATTTTGTAGTTAATAAACTTATTTCTTGTTAATTTCAAAACCCAGTTTGTGCAATTCATATCTGGGGGGGGCAGGGGGAGGAGGGAGAGGGCAAGGCAAAAAGCATTGCATATCTCTCTCCACCTTGAGGGAGGGGGTGATTTTTATGAGCTTGCATTGTGCAGATCTCTCTATACAGCACAAGACAATATTATTTCAGGTTTATACCCGAAAGAAGGTGTGCACGTGAGTGCTGGATAAATCCCTGAGCCGAATCTTCCCACACAGCACTGATTTCAGTCTGTGTCTGCAGCTGGGTGTGGTCTTACCTCTATGTATGCGCTAGAGAAGGCTTGAGTGCCTGGCACAGCAAGGACAGACTGAGAAAGCTGAGGCTGGTGGAATGGGAGGATGCAGTGAGATCCCAGCTTATCAGGTGGCATCCCAGATGGAGGTTTTAACCCGTCACACAGGGGCCCAAATTTGGTGATGAATCCTGGTCATGTGCCACCTGAGGCACATTGCACATATGCTAAGAACATCACCAAATCTATAATCTGCTGAGTCAAAAGCAACATATTCCCTCCACTTGCTTGCAGAAATCTTCAGTTTGAATCCATGTAGACTCTTCATCCTTCTCTGCTGAAATCACTCAGTTGGCTAGTCAGCTAACCAACCACTCAGTTAAGTATGTAGATTTAAAAAACCCTTGCTGCAAAATGCTCAGTTAGGGAAAACAGCCTGCTTTTTCTCGTGGGCTCCACTTCTGCCAACCCACACAGAGCACATGGCCTTTTGCAAAGCAGCTGCCCTGACTGCCCTGCCCTCATGGAATTTGAGTTCAGCAGCAGGGAATCTATTGAGCATACCCAAAACTCTCACACCCAATTCCAGAAACTTCTGGATGTGGTGTGTTAATTGTGCATCTACTTAGCAACAATGAACCACACACAATTCATTCTTCCCCACCCACATAGATCTTATCCCCATAGATCTCTTAAAGAGATATCTCCCTATTATGTACATGGGTTACACCAGCTCTTTAGCATTAGCAATGGACTCAAATCAACCCTGGATTTGAATATGCCAGGTCTTTGAGAAGGCTGAATCAGGATCCACCTGAGGTTTAAACCATTCTGGAAGCTCCCTGAGTTTTTCTTCTAACATAGAGAGAAATACTGAGGATACTGCTTGTGCCTGAGCTCTTTTCTGGGACACAGGAAAATTGTTGATGTCTTCATAAAATTTATGGTTGAGTCCATATGTAATATACTTGTCAAGTGATCTTGACTAGCTGATATCTGATACTCAACGGAGTGTTTCTTAGTCACTCCATGCACATTGGTTTGCAGTGGGTATGTAAATACCATGGCCTCATTTCCCTCCTCACCAAAGGATAGAGTAAACTTCCAAAAGAATCACAATTAAATACTAGAGGAAAAGCAATGAAAGGAAAAATGCATTGATATACAACTAGCCTAACTCATCTCTACCTCAGTGTTGCCTCACTGTGTGAGATCTTCACATAGAATCATAGAGGTATAGGACTGCAGGGGACCTCAATAGGTCATTAGGGCAGACCCCTGCACTCAAGGCAAGACTACATAATAACTTGACCATTCCTGACAGGTGTTTGTCTTGTGCTTGATTATTTGTTCCATTATCTTTCCAGGTTCTGAAGTTAAGATGACTGGTCTGTAATTCCCCTTTGTTGTCCTTATTCCCTTTTATATAGATTGGCAGTATATTTACCCCCTTCCAGTCCTCTGGAATCTCTCCCATCGTCCATGAGTTTTCAAAGATAATCACTAATGGCTCAAATATCTCCTCATTCAGCTCCCGGGGTATTCTAAGATGTATTTCATCAGGCACTGATGACTTGAAGACAAATAACTTGTCTAAGTAATTTTTAACTTTTTCTTTCCCTATTTTAGCCTCTGATCGTACCTCATTTTCATTGGCATTCACTGTATTAGACGTGCAATCGCTACTAACCCTTTCGGTTAAAATTTAAAAAAAGTCATTTAGCAATTCTGCCTTTTCCACATTTTCTGTTATTGTCTTTCTCCACCCTCCCCCCACGCCCCCAACTCTAAGTACTGGGCCTACCCTGTTCTTGGTCTTCATCTTGCTTCTAATGCATTTACAAAATGTTTTCTTGTTACCCTCTTTGTCTCTAGCTAACAATCTCATTTTGTGCCTTGGCCTTTCTAATTTTGTCCCGACATGCTTGTGTTGTTTGTTTATATTCATCCATCATAATTTGATCTAGTTTCCACTTTTTGTAGGTGTAAGACTCTTGTTTGAGTTTCAGATCATTGAAGATCTCTGGGTTAAAGCAGGGTGGTCTCTTACTTTACTTCCTATCTTTCCTACACAGTGGGATAGTTTGTTCTTGTGCCCTTAATAATGTCTCTTTGAAGAACTGCTCTCTCAAACTGGTTTTCCCCTTAGACTTGCTTCCCTTGGGATCTACCCTACCAACTACCTGAGTTTGCTAAAGTCTGCCTTCTTGAAATCCATTATTTTTATTCTGTTTTCCCTCCTACCATTCCTTAGAATTATGAACTCTATCATTTCATGATCACTTTCATTCAAGCTGCCTTCCACTTTCAAATTCTCAACCAGTTCCTCCTTATGTGTCAAAATCAAATCTAGAACAGTTTCTCCGCTAGTAGCTTTCTCTATCTTCTGAAATAAAAAATTGTCTCCAATGCATTCCAAGAACTTGTTGGATAATCTGTGCCCTGCTGTGTTATTTTCCCAACAAATTTCTGGGTTGTTGAAGTCCCGCATTATCACTAGATCCTGTGCTGTGGATTTTTTTTTAAAAGCCTCATCCACCTCTTTTTCCTGCTTAGATGGTCTGTAGTAGACCCCTACCATGACACTACCCTGTCTTTTTACTTCTTTTATCCTTACCCAGAGACTTTCAACAAGTCTGTCTCCAAGTGTATACATATTTGATATACAAGGCAACACCACATCCCCTTTTTCCCTGCCTGTCCTTCCTGAGCAAACTGTACCCTTCAATACCAATATTCCAGTCATGTGTATTATCCCACCAAGTCTCTGTGATGCCAACTATCTCTTAGCTGTGTTTATTCACTAGTATTTCTAGTTCTTCTTGTTTATTCCCCATACGCCTTGCATTAATATACAGCCCTTGCTGCCAAGAAGGCTAACGGCATTGTGGGCTGTATAAGTAGGAGCACTGCGAGCAGATCGAGGGAAGTGATTATTCCCCCCGATTCGGCATTGGTGAGGCCTCATCTGGAGTACTGTGTCCAGTTTTGGGCCCCACACTACAAGAAGGATGTGGAAAAATTGGAAAGAGTTCAGTGGAGGGCAACAAAAATTATTAGGGGGCTGGAACACATGATTTATGAGGAGAGGCTGAGGGGACTGGGATTATTTAGTCTGTAGAAGAGAAGAATGAGGGGAGATTTGATAGCTGCTTTCAACTACCTGAAAGGGGGTTCCACAGAGGAAGGATCTAGACTGTTCTCAGTGGTACCAGGTGACAGAACAAGGAGTAATGGTCTCAAGTTGCAGTGGGGGAAGTTTAGGTTAGATATTAGGAAAAACTTTTTCACTAGGAGGGTGGGGAAGTACTGAAATGCGTTACCTAGGGAGGTGGTGGAATCTCCTTCCTTAGAGGTTTTTAAGGTCAGGATTGACAAAACGCTGGCTGGGATGATTTAGTTGGGGATTGGTCCTACTTTGAGCAGGGGGTTGGACTAGATGACCTCTTGAGGTCCCTTCCAACCCTGAGATTCAATAATTCTGTGATCTAAGATACAGATTTGATTTCACCTCTCTGTTCCCTCTTATCTCTTCTTTGTCTGTGCTATAATAGCCCATGGTCATCCCCCCCACTCCCTGATGCCAACCCTTCTCCCAGGTCTCCATGTTTCTGACATACATGTGGGCTTTTGTCACCTGCCCCCATCAAACCTAGTTTAAAACCCTCCTCACTAAGTTAGCCAATGTGTATCCAAAGATGCTTCAAAGGGGACCTCATCTCTGCTCAGCAATCCTTCTTCCCGGAACAGCATCAATCAAGAAAGCTGTAGCCCTTCAGGTGACACCATCTGCACAACCATGTGTTCACCTTTTTCAGGATGCATCTGTCTGTACTTGGGCCCATACTCTTGATCAGAAGGATCAAAGAGAGCATCATCTGTGCCTCCAACTCCTTCACCCCTACTCCCAGAGCCCCGTAGTCACTTCTGATCTGCTCAGAGTCATACCTCTCAATATCATTAGTGCCCCATGGATAAGTAGTATGGGGTAGTAGTCAGAGGGCTGGATGATCCTCAACAATCCCTCTGTAATGTCTTGGATATGGGCCCCTGGCAGGCAGCACCACCTCCTGGGATGCCATGTCAGATGGACAGATGCGTGCTTCTGTACCTCTCAGAAGAGAATCACTGACCATCACCACCCTATGTTTCCTCTGGGGAGTGGTGGCCACAATGCTCCCAGCCTTGGTGATACAGAACTTCTCGACTTCCATCTTTGGGGGGTGATTCCTCATCCCTTGTTGCCAGGGCAGCATAATGGGTCGTAATCACTATGGTGGGCGGGTTGGGAGCAGGGGTGGAGAGCACTGCCTGCTGCCAGAAGTATCCAGCAGCCTGTGACAGAGCCATATCTTTCTCCCCCTGGTGATGTGACAGCTGTCCTCTCTAGCTGGAGAGCGTCCTCAGCCTTGGAGATCTCCATATGAATACTCTCGATGAATGCCTTGTGTGCACGGATGCTCCTCCAACTCACCACCTCCTCCTGTAGCTCTCCCACCAGCTTCCTGGGAGATTCCCTTTCACACTGGACGGTCTCCCCAGCCTCCCACTAGCAATGGCAGAAGGAAGCAATAGTGCCTTACAGCATTTCTAGGAGCACAGAAACTGCAGGCAAAATTAAAGAAACTCCTTAACTGTATTGGTAAATCCTTTTAAGACAACAGAAGAGGTCATTTCCAGATGCTTTGCAAGAATCTTTCAATGAAATGGAAACTAGGTTGGTAATATTAATCCATAAATGTGCTTCTGTGCCCCTCATTACACATGGTAGACCTGTCCCCATCTCATCCACAAAGCCCCAAGAACACCCTTCTTTAAATCCCTACTGAAGACCCATTTCAATCATGATGCCTACAGGAAACTGCCATTAAGTGGCTAGGTCTGTGGCCAACAGATTTTTTTTTTTAAATCTAAAATGTATTGCTTCATTTATATCTCATTTTTTGTTTAATGACCAAATGACCAATGAGGAGACAAGATACTTTCAAAGCTGGAGGCGGGGGGAACAAAGGGTCTGTCTGTCTGTATGTTGCTTTTGCCAGGAACAGATCAGGAATGCTCTTCAGATCTCCTGTAAAAAGTTAGTAAGTAATCTAGCTAGAAATGCATTAGACTTCATTTGTTTAATGGCTGGTAAAATAGCTGTGCTGAATGGAATGTATATTCCTGTTTTTGTGTCTTTTTGTAACTTAAGGTTTAGCCTAGAGGGATTCTCTATGTTTTGAATCTGATTACCCTGTAAGGTATTTCCATCCTGATTTTACAGAGGTGATTCTTTTACTTTTTCTTTAATTAAAATTCTTCTTTTAAGAACCTGATTGCTTTTTCCTTGTTCTTAAAATCCAAGGGTTTGGGTCTGTGTTCACCTATGTAAATTGGTGAGGATTTTTATCAAGCCTTCCCCAGGAAAGGGGGTGTAGGGCTTGGGGGATATTTGGGGAAAGACGTCTCCAAGTGGGCTCTTTCCTTGTTCTTTGTTTAACACACTTGGTGGTGGCAGCATAGAGTTCACGGACAAGGCAAAGTTTATACCTTGAGGAAGTTTTTAACCTAAGCTGGTAAGAATAAGCTTAGGGGGTCTTTCATGCAGGTCCCCTCATCTGTACCCTAGAGTTCAGAGTGGGGAAGGAACCTTGACAGGAGGCCTGCATATGGTGCCTTATCAGGAGGCCTGCAACCCTTGAATGTCCCAGCCAGCACCCTAGACTACCTGCTGGGTGCTCAACCCCCATAGGAGCCCTTAGATTGTGTGGGCACTCACCATGACCTGAACCCCGAGACTGGGTATGCTTGCTGGCTGCCTGAGCCCACAAGCTAAGGCTAAAGCCTGCTCCCTGCTTTGCCCTGTCCCATGGGCTAGACCTATTGACTGTGTCTGTTTGCTGGCTGCCTTGGCCTGGAGCCTTAAGTCAGAGCCTGCTACCAGCCTGGCCCAGCCCTGAGACCTAGGGCCCCCAGACTGTTAATTGGTGTCAGCCCCAGCTGAGGCACTGTAGGCTAAGGACTACATTGGGCGCTGCTCCACCCCGGGGTGGGGCCAGGAGCCCCAGACTATTGTTGTGCGTTTGCCTCTGTTAGACAGGCCCAGAACCATAGACTGCGTAGGGCTCAGCCCCGCCGGTGTGACCTGAGCCCGAAGACTACCACCCCTTATGACAAGGCAAAGTGGCCTTCATCCCCACTGGAGAGTGAGGGCCCACTACACAGGACCACCCCACTACTTTGCCATTTTAGAGATACTGCACCCACCTTCCGTGCAACATTGAAGAGGTGCATCAACCATGACACCTCAACATTGTGCAGTGATTTCAACATCTCCGGAGGAATCTCATCCACCCCTGCTGCCTTACCACTATGAAGGCACTTTACCACCATAGCAACCTTAACAACAGAAATAGATTCAATCTCACCAGAGGTTTCCGGCGCTGCCTTCTGAAGGGAGGGCTTGTCCACTGGGTTGAGCAGTTCCTCAAAGTGCTCCTTTCACCTTTCAACAATCACCCTTGTGGAGAACAGCCTGGGCAATGTCCCGCCGACCCCTCCTAAAGGGACAAATGGTTTGCCAGAATACCTTTGAGGCTGCCTGGTAGTCATTCTCCAAGGTCTCTCCAAACACCTCCTTAGCCCGGGCTTTCACTTTAACGACTGCCACAGATGCTGCCCCCTTGGCCAGCTGGTACCTCTCAGTCATCTCAGGAGTCTGGTCCACAAGTGTTTCTTGGAAGGCCTCTTTCTTCGACTTGACAGCTTCCCTCACCACTGCTGTTCACTAGCGGGTTGCCTCCATGGCAGTCACCAACCACTTTCTGGCCACAGCTTTTCATGGCTGTCCAGTTATATATATTGGGCAGCATTGGATTCCTTATTTTTACTCTTTGTCTTCTGGTACCTCACTTTGAGCCCCTTTATCGTCTCCCTGTACTGCTATCCAGTCCACTTGATCCTGTGATTAGCCAGCCACTGCTGACATATACCATCATACAGTTCAATATTCCTCTTTGAGGAGTTATAGTTGTACTTTTTGCTTTCTTTGGCGCACAGTTTTTGGTGTGATCCCCCAACCACGTGGCTTTATTCTGTTACATGGGCTTCTTACTGGCCGTTGTTCTGCCACTGGAGATGGGTGAATCCAGAGAAACAGCAAGCAGCAGGGGACTTGAGGACACTAGCAGAGAGACATGAAGGTAGACCACTTTGTCAGGGTCAGAGCACATGTACATGGTAAGAGGGTAGTCGGGGAGGGGTGCCCAGGTGTTTTCCAGCAAGGGATTGAAGGACCATCATGTACATTTTCACTGCAGTTAGATTGGATTAGCAATACACAGGATAAACCATTTCGTGTCAGCCTGAGGATGAGGGCAATGTTGGCTGCCTCACTACATGGCACAGATTGAGGTTTGTGGCATAGGTGTAGTTTGACTTCTGTATTTGGGGCTCGGCAAAGGATCCGGGGGGGGAGTTTGGCAGGGGCTCTGGCTGCAGGGGCATGAGGCTCAGTGGGGTAGGGATTCAAATGTCTGGGGTGGGGGCTTGACAGGGGGTCCAAATGCAAGGGGATTGGAAGCTTCCCATACAGCGACTTCTTCCCTCTGCAGCTGAGGAGTGATGGGGGCAGAAAGCAAAGGAGGTGTGGGTCTTACCTGGTCCTATCTGTTCCAGGGGAAGAGGAAGTCCCTTTTTGCCCTCCTCCCCACAGCAGCTGAGCCAGGCACAGAATTCCAATTTCCCTGGGAGTAATTCACTCTGTCACTGACCCGGGCTGTACACCACACAGACACTCGGGAAGCAGCTCAGCTGCCTGGGTTACTGCTTTCCTGCCCTCCCCCTTACAAAGACCATGACGGGGAAACTGACCTGTAAGCAGAGAACACCTAGCTGCCCCCATCTATGTTCCTCCATGCCCCCCAGGGAGCTGAGGGGGAGGGAGGGCGTGCAGCAGTGCCAGGTGCTCTGTACCTGCTAGTCAGTTTTCCCTCATGGGCTGTGTGGGGAGTCAACAGGAGCTGTTCCCTGCCTTCCCCTTAGGCAGCCCGTGGGCAAACTGACCGGCAGGCACAGAGTGCCTTTCATCACCATTTCCCCCACCCCTAATGTTCGTCTGCAGGGAGGAACCAGGGCTAAGCATGGACGGTGGGGGTGAAACCCCCCCCTTTGGGGATGCTAGCCTGATGGCCACACCCCTTCCATCTGAGGCTCCCCCATGGTGGGAGGAGCCCCAGTCTGCCTGCCCCAGCTGCGCTGGTCTGGTCCAAGCGCCGGCCCCACCTAAGTGCTGAGCACCACCCTTGCTGGCCCTGACCACTGAGCTCCAGGCCATCAGCTGGAGCTGAACCCCCACCAGCTTTAGGGTAGAGGGGAAGGGAGGTGGGGCCTTACAGAGGAACATGGCCTGGGTCAGGGGAGGCTTAGCCTGCCCTGACTTTTGATACCCACCACCCATGAGACTAAGGGAGAAAGCTGGGCGCTTTCCACCTCTTGCGCCTCCCCCCCACATTGCCTCTGCAATGTATCCAGTTTGAGGGGGCAGAGCCCCCCCAGTCTCCACCCATGGTGTGTGGCTGAGTGAACAGGGAAAACCACAGTTGAACCCCATTAAATCTGCAGTGAAGACAAAGGCATAACAACTCTCTCTTTACACACGTACCATTCTGCACATGAGTCACAAATGATGATGATCACCCTACAGTCCTCAGGGCACCCACATGCTAAGGCACATCCCAGACTGCATGCCTACAACTCGTTTGTTTTTTCCGTGCCGGATGATAAAGGCAAATAGTAGAACAAACAGCACTGATGCAATGCCTGCTGTTGCTTTAAAAAACTACTACTTTTCATTTCCAGAGCTTGTTCCCTCTCCCTCCCCCCCGCCCCCCCCACACACACACAGTGAATTCCCCCATCCTAGCATCCAAGTGAACAATAGCATATTCCCTGAAGCAGTGGTAGCAGCTGCACTCATGATTCAACACACAGGGATATCTACCTATTCACACTGGCCTTACTCAGAACAGTATGTTCTAGGAATCCATCAGCCCTTCTTTCCGCTTCCTGTTTATTTACACAAAGCATTCAGCTCTGAAACACACCAAGGTCTGGATATTGTTGAAGCAGTGTGGCAAGCCAACATGTATTAGCTATACAGAATCCTAACCCAGTAGATGTGATTTAGGTCATTCAATACAATTTCAAGTAGATACCAAAGCACCATGGAACCCCATGCCTGTGTCTGTTGTGGGTCCCCACTGTGTCCAGTCCACAGGGAATAATCTACAGAGCCTGGCTCTTTAGCCTGAGTTGTAGAGACTTATGCTTTTAGAGGTCCCCAGTTCACTCCCTGCCAAGATGGCAGCAGTCATAGTTGTATCTATTATTAAAATTGAACTTCCTTATATAGCACTTTTCATCCATCGAAGTGTTTTACTAATGAAATCATAATCCCCATGTCACAAGTGGGGAAACTGAGGCAGGCAGGAGCAATGACAAATCTACGGTCACAAAGCAGGTCAGCGGCAGAGCTGGGAATACATACTAGGTTTCCTGGCTGTCCACTCTCTATTTAAGTGCTAAGCTTTTTGCCCCAATCTGTTCACTGCTCAGTATAGTACAGTGAAGGCTGATAGACTCTACACACCCTCTCAAACCTTTCATTTACTATCAGGCAATAGATATAGTATGTAACAGCTAGAGAACCATTGTGCATCTTACAGTGATTTAGCTTGTGTAAGGAAACCTGGCTGTGTGTGGGTGGAACATTCCAATTTACACCCTTTCTTCCACTGACAGCTGGCCCCAAGACTGCATTCTCTCTTGTTGCATTTGGATACAGCCACAGGGAACCAGGCATTCATGACTGCAAGGCTTAATTATTATATTGTTTTGTAGCGATGAAGCCACTGCCCTTAAAAGGAACTGTTAAGTTCAGAATACAGCAACCCAGCTGCCCAGCAACAAATGCTCCTCACAGCACATCACTGTAGTACTCCACTCTCTCTGCTGACTCCCCAGGGAATATCAGGTTCAGTTTAAGGTTTTAGCCTTCATTTTAAAAGCTAGGCATGGAAGAGGCTAGTTACCTGAGGGATTGCATTGCCCAATGTGATCAAAGCCCCCCAGGAGTTCTACACTCCACTCTGTCAACCTCAAGCGTTAAATTAATGAGTGCAGGAGACAGAGCTTGCTTAGTTATTGGCCCACAAAACTGGAACTCACTCCTGGAAGACATCAGAATAACCTTCAGAGCAAAAAGCAAAGCCTACTTCCTTGATTCAGCCTTCTCACAATAACAGCATGCAGACTGGAGGGAAGAGAGTTAGCACTTGTCTACACATGATTCAGGAACAGCTGTTCCTGAATCACTCCGTGTGTAAACCAGCATACAAGTAGTTGCATACACTTCATGGATTTTGTGAGGTTTTCAGATACCATGGTGATGGCCATTGTATAAGATCAATTAAATGCTTTTGGTACAGTTAGGGCACACAGATAAGGGCACGAGATCTTAGGGAAGGCTGTACAAACATTAATCGTTCTTCAGTACTTTTGAGATAGGCATTATTGCCATTTTAGAGACTGGGTTTCCGAGTCAGGAAGATTAGGTGATATGGCTGGGACTATAATTTTTGTCCTGTGCTCAGACCACACATCCCACTCTACAGTAATTCCACTGAGAGGTTTAATCCACCCATGTGGATAATTATTTCTACAATTATAGCCAAGGAACTGCTATGTGTTTGGTAGCTGTCAATGTTTCTTGTAAGGAGTTAGTTATTTGATGTATGCGTGTGAAATTTCTGTAAGTGTTTGTAGTTCCCCCTTATTTCTAAAGACCATGATAGTTCTCTCTTAGCATCATACAAAATAAGGTGCAGTATCAAATGCATAAAATAAAGCACTATGGAATTGGCCAGAGATAATCAAAAATGTTTTAATGATTAAACAATGTCAAACATTAACAATGTAGGTATATTCAGATGAGCTAAGGGTTTATTTCTAGCACACTTAGACAGCGTATTTTGAACATTACAGCTGCTGTACTGAAATATGTAAAGACTGTGCAAACCAGTACCTAGAAATGAAGACACACAAGCTTTGACAATGTAAAATGTAAACAGATGTTGTGTCTCCTTTAAAACAAGTAAAGAAAACCCCCAAGGCTAACAGGAAAACTCATTATTTCCCTAACAGATGTGCAAAAAATTAAAAAAAAGTTAAAGATGGTAAAACTGATATTTATATAAATATCAAATAAAATAGTTAACATACAAACTTAAGCAAATGACCAACAGGATGTCTTGCATGATTAGTTAAATGTTCTGAGCTCAATGAATAAATGTATTCATAATCTAAACTCCACGATAGTAGATAACATACCAGCTATAGAGGTGGTATTTGCAACTGACTCCTCATGTGTGCAAGGCAAGATTTTACATTAATAGGAATTTTAACAAGCAGTTCTAAACAAACCTGTAGATAAGCCAAAAAGTTACAGGTGATCTACACAGCTTACACTCAGGAAACTCATCTCCAGCACATTTCCAAAGGTTTATTTTTTGATCTGTCTCTGTGTGACTTAATCTGTTTAATTTTACTTTCTGGGAAAAAAAGTATTTTTGTGAGCTAGGCACATTTTAAGAATGACAAAGTATGCTATGCAAATAGCAACACAAATGCCAACTTAAATATGAATAGTTACATTTGAAAAGCATCCTTTATCTTCATTTTTAAAAGAACTTTACTAAGGTCATAGACTATCCAGTCACTTCTGAAACATGAATATGGCTGTGGTACCACAATGCTTGAAACTGGCAGTTTCCAGTATTAAGAACTGCTTTGCAATTTAGCAATTCACAGAAATAAAAAACCAGGATGTAGTTTCCCTGTATATCCTCGAACTTTTAGAGACAATTAATATTTAAGTCTTGCTGGCCTGCTTAAGCATTATGCAAAATAAAAAAATAAGATCTGTTAAAAAGGTAAAATAAACTTCCATCTTGATTGTGACTGCTTAGTCAATTAAAGCCAAATATACAAAACTAAAGGCGCTATTTCCAATTTCACTGTAACGTGTAGGAGATACTTAATATTATGCACTACACACAGTACAGTAAACCGATCAGTGGATTTTTCTAAATGACTTATTAAAATGTCAATCAACTCAAAGTTGAAACGTACCCTAATTTTCAAAGCATTAATAAGCTTTGGGCCCTGCTTTTTCAATTTTTTTTTTTTTTAAGGCATGTGTGTTTACCTACTGAAACCAACATTGTACAAATTACATTTACAATCACATGCATAATCTACAGTAAAAAATATGAGTTTGGATTACAGTGTTTTGAAACTGTGAATCATAATTCAGCACCTATTATAGTCACTAGTAAGGCAACAGCAGTGTCATATACTACAATAATACTCCCTTCCACAGTCTATAGCGGGGTCAGTGATGCCTAGAATTATTAACTTTAACTGTATACAGTTTCTAGGGTGTTTGCACAGGTTAAGTCCTACATAAATCACACTATTCTAGGCAGGAATAGTTACAGTAGCTGTTAGGATATCAGTGCACAACTCTTATTGTGCTTACAATCAGATTATTTTGTTGTCTGTGGTATCAAAATGGTTTCTCAGTTTGGTCTTCAATCCTTTCTTTGTTTTCTTTGTTTCACATTGTTCTCGAGGGAAGAAAAGCTGTTTGTGTACCCGTTCACAGCGGCTGTAGAGCCATTCTGATATTCTTTCCTTCTGGAGGATGCCTTCTTTTTGTAAGTCTAAAATACATAGATGTGCACAAAGTCACATACAAAGGGCCTGTTCCCTCAGAGCAATTAAACATGTGCACTGACTTGCACATCCTAGCACAGGACCCTGATTACTGCGATATACACTAAGCCCTCAACACATTCAGAGATACATTTTTCCAGTAGCTATTATGCTGAATTTTTGAGCCAGAGACTTAATGCTAGCATGCTAGTGTTCTGTATTTTGGGGGGGGGGGCAGGGGGGGAGCAAGCGTCAATGCAAACAGTTCCAAATAGTTTTATGTATTTCTGGCAAAGGATTATTTTACAAGTCAAGATTTGGAGAAATTTCCTAGATGTTATGATCATGTTATTCAAATTCCTAATCTCCCTGAGCTGCACATATAGCATACGGGACCCCAACATGAAGAAGGGCTGACAAGTGCCAATAGTGAAAAAACATTTATACTGAAGAGGGGAAAACCACATGTGTCAAGGCTTTCAAATAAGATTGGTGTAAAGAATGAATGAATGAACGAACATTTGTTTTACCTGAATGTAGAAATTTGTGAAGAGGATAATCAAAGAAATCATATAGGAGATCTGGAAATACAGCCATCCCATAGGGAAGGCACATGGCCAAACAACACCACAACTTGTCTGGAAGATTGTTAGGACAAATTGAATCTGAAAGATGAAAAAAAATAAAAGCATAGTAGTGAAAAGGGGAAACAAACCAACAGACCAAGAACTAGTGAAATAATTTCTAAATAAGTCAAAATGGTTGCTAAAATGAGTCTGAAGAGATTTTGCCTTTATACCAGGAATAGGGATTTTTAGTAAACATTTGTTGACAGACCTTTGGTCAGACCACAATACTGTATTTGTTATTTTTGAAAGCTCTTTATTTTACAAATATTGCTTCACCTCAAAGCACTTAGTGAATCCTGTGCAGGAGTTATTTTTCTTAAAGGGATTAAAAGGGTAAAATCCACCCATCCAAATGAAGTATTCAGGTTCAAGATTGGTGGAACGTGGAAAGATCTGGGAGGTGAAATCCACTGTCACATTACCTGGGACCATAGCATGTGGTGGCTCTCCTGGGGTCCCTCCTATAGGACATCTGTGCTGGCTTACCTGAGGCCACTATGGAGACCCTCCCTTTATTACAGGCATAGAAAAACAGCTCCTCCAGATCCAGAGAAGTCTGGCAGGGAACCAAAAACTGAACAACTCACCAGCTGCCCCTGAGTGATGTATTTCTTCCACCACAGATACGGGCGCATAGCTGGAATAGCAGACAACCCATAGTAGGAGTACATCAGGACATGGATAAAACTGTTAAGAGTGGCACCAAAGTATGCTAAAGACAGAGAGGGGAAGAAAGGGTATTTTAATACACAACACAAGTTGGCACATGGAACCTGAACAGTGCTAAAATGGACAGCCACAGAAGGTGACTTTTTAAACATCATCAGGACCTTTTTAAATAATCAGTTTCCCCAAAACTAAAGGCTAAAAGAGAGTCAGACTCTCAAATAGGCATTAAGCTCAGGGGCCTTTGTAACTGTGCACACGATCAGTGCATTTTGTGCCAACCTTCCACGCCTACCTGTCTGCTCCACTTATCCAACTAGGGTTCTTGTTCATTTCAACTCTCTCTGCTCAAAAAAAATTGAGGAGGCAAGAGGGGGAGGTGCACAAACATGTCCAGAAACCAAAGCTTCACAGGTCTAATTTTAGACCTATCCTTCTTTGCTAGGCATTTCCACTGAAACTAGGAGTCTGCTTTTGGTTACAAGACAATATTCTGGGGATTTTCAAAAGCTCAATTTACCCACTTTATTTGCCTTTGTTTACAATGGCTTCTCTGTCATTAAAGGATTTTAAGTTTTAGCTGCCTATCACTAAATTGCATATGCTATCAAAGCCTGAGTAGAACAGCTAGCTTGAAAAAAAGAAAACCCAATATAAACAGGGAGTAATCAAGCATTTTTAAGACCACTTAAATGTGTGATTGTGCGGTTTTTACTGTTGTAAAGCTAATACAAATAGGTGCTTGACTTCTCTCTAGAACAGTGGTTTTCAACCTGTGATCTGCCGACCCTCTGTCTAAGATTTCCAATGGGGTCTGCACCACTGCTCTACAACAACATAGTTACACATGCACGCTTCTGAAGTTAAATATTACTTGCTCATATGTTGACAGTAAGAAATAAGTGCAGTTTCTGGACTGTTCTGCTTGCAAGAAGAGTTTTGAGGGTTTTGCAGTTTTTCTATTCACACAACTGGTATTTCTTATGCACACCACGTTGGTGACACAGACTGATCCTATATAAACTTTCCTTCAGCAAAGCTATGCTAAGGTCTAATCAACAAAATCACTGACCCACCCTCTACATTACTGTCGCCTCCCCCATATTTTTATGCTAACACATTTGGGATACAAGGTCAGTTAAAAGCAAATGAAATTAAAAGAATCCAAGTGAGGTTGCAAAAGGCCAACAGTATTTAGTAAGGTTTTAAAAAAAAGAGGAGACAGGGGAAGAGGCAAAAGAGCATACAGTCAAGTTCATGAGTGCCCATGGGACAAAGACTTTAACTGAAATAATTTGTTATGGCCACCCATAGACTAGAGTAAATTAAAGGGAAAGACATCCTGAGTGAGCAAAGTTTGATGGATTCAGACATGGTTTGATTTCCAGCAATTAGCCACTTTACACATACCTGCAACAGGCTTCGAAGCCTGACTTAAAACTTGTTTCTCCTTGGAAGCTTTGCTTGAATATTTGCATGTGCTGTAAAAGCAAGTAAGCACAGCTGACACTCTGACAGGTGTCAGAGCCACTCTACAGCAGCAGGCAAATAGATTAGGTTTTACAGGAAATACATTCTCTGTCTACACCGAAATGCTTCCACTGTTCAGTCATTGCAGGAAGGGCCTACAGGCAGTTTCATACCTGCAACTATTGGTACTCCTTGTAATTTAATAAAGCACCTTAATTTTTTTTGCTGCATTTTAAGCAAGATGGGCCAGATTCTGAGACTGAAGCCAATGTGAGTTGCTAATATGCATCCTGTGGCACAATTTGGCCTTAAATAAAACAACGTAGGTCTCTTGTAGGTTCTCTCCTCCATAGTACTTACAGTGACCACAAGGCACCCAGTTCATAACAAACCACCAGATGTTCAGCATGGATGCATGGTGATAGACATGAAGAACAGTGATCTGGTAATGATTTTTTCGCAAAATGAAAAAGAAAGTGTCCATGAATTCGATGAGTTTGGAGAAGTAGTACCACCAAAGGACACGTACGATCTACACAGAGAGGAGGGAAAAATAAGAAATTCACGAGTTGTCCCTGCAATTCTCTCAAGTCAACAGAACACATCTCACTACTTCTAGATATTCATGGCGATTCATTGGAAAGCTCAGCACATTCCTTGCTTCAAGTTTTCTGTAAGAGACATGAGTCTAAAGAGGCAGCTATAATTGAGACGGAAGGATGACAGAAAATATTTTATGAGGCTATTAAAGTGCGCCTAGGGTGCACTGAGACACAAGGCAGGATGTTTCATCAACGTATTCCTGTTTTGCTCTCTGTGGAAAACATCCCCCATCCTCAGCAAAACACTTCTATGATGTGTAGAGGAGAAAAGCAGTTCACAGCAGGGTGGTCAGGTGTGGGGAGGAGAAGAGTTGTTATAAAAAACTCATTTTAAAACATTTTTTAAAATGTTAAGTGTATCCAGATGCCGCAGTAATGGACATAGTAGGTGTCAAACATGAATCCAGCCTCAGGAGGTCTTTTCAAATACCAAATGTGATTAGCAGGGCCCTACCAAATTCACAGTCCATTTTGGTCAATTTTGCAGTCATAGGATTTTAAAAAAAAATAATAAATTTTATTATTTCAGCTATGTGAAATTTCACAGTGTTGTAATTGTAGGAGTCCTGACCCAAAAAGGAGTTGTGGGGACGTGTGTTGCAAGGTTATCGTAGGAGGGGTTGCAGTACTGCTACCCTTACTTCTGCGCTGCTGCTCGCAGAGGCGCTGCCTTCACATCTGAACAATTGGAGAGCAGCAGCTGCTGGCTAGGAGCCCAGCTCTGAAGGCAGAGCTGCCACCAGCAGCAATGCGGAAGTAAGGGTGGCATGGTATGGTATTGCTACCCTTACTTCTGCACTACTGCTGGCAGGGCACTGCCTTCAGAGCTGAGTGCCTGGTTAACAGCCACCGCTCTCCAGCTGCCTAGCTCTGAAGTCAGCACAGAAGGGTGGCAATACCATGAGCCCCCCAAAATAACCGTGTGACCCTCCTGCAACTCCCTTTTGGGTCAGGACCCCCAATTTGAGAAACGCTGGTCTCCTCTGGGAAATCTGTGTAGTATAGGGTAAAAGCACACAAAAGACCAGATTTCACAGTGGGAGACCAGATTTCACTGTCTGTGACACGTTTTTCATGGCCATGAATTTGGTAGGGACCTAGTGATTAGATCATATTAGGGACTAACTGCCAAGTTTCAACATGTACTTTCTGTGCACTGAATACAATGGGGGAAAGGGGGAGGGCCTGTTTAATGTGGATAAAGATAAATCCTGTTCTGCTCTTCACTCATCTGCAAAGAGAAAATTTAAAGTAATAATTGAGAGTTATAACAAATAATGTTACCTTCATATCAGCTTCACCTCCACTGTGTGTGTCCTGACAGAAGAAATTGTATCCTCCTTCCCATACTCCTGTAACCAGCTGACAAGATGAAAGAATAAGGTATCATTGATAAAAATATTGCACTTGACAGTACACCTGAACCATGGCCGCAGCATTACTGACCGATTCCGGGACATCTAAATGTGACATTAGGTTACAATTTAAGCCCCAAATAGTAACTGAATCATGGTAGTGATTGAACACCAAGTTAACAACAGTTCCATATTTTTCCCCACCACCCTTCCTGCTCCAATTACTGTGTCCTGGACTAAACAGGACAGGTGAAGGTCCCATCCCCATCAAGTTTTGAAAGATTTGTGTGTGTTTTTGAACAAACCTATTTTAGAGCACAAAAACATTTTTTAGCTGATTAAGTGCCCCACTTCTGCAGAAAATTGACAAAAAGTAAGTTTTGTCTTTTTTGAAGAAAAGATACTAAGTTTTATGTGCACAGTGTATGTACTAGGAAAGGAAAACTGCTGGAGCTTTACAGCCCTTATGTTGCATGCCCAGTGCCTTCTGATGGCAAAAATAATACCTGAACATTTCCATTGTACCAAAGCTTTCCCCATGCCTAATACTTCAAGAGGTATTGAATTCAAATCATGTTAACTGTTTTACTTGTTTGGAAGTAGTTCACCTTTCCTCCATTGTGTCAAATTATTCACATTTTCAGAATGATTTATTGTCTGAAAACATGAAGAGAATAAAATTGTAGCAAGACTCCAAATACAATATCAGGTACAGTAACTGCAAGCTGCTAAATGTTTTATGTACTTAAAAAAAGTTGTAGACATAAGTGTCAAATATGAATATGTAATGAAGTGTCCATAGTACAGTATTCTGCTACATTCTGATTCTTCAAGATTACTTTAAATATTAAACCTTTCAATGCTGCCTTGTTCCAGCCAGCCAAATGACTACCTGCGTTATGTAGGTGGTTATCGATTTCCTGGCATTGTGTGAGGTAAGACTTGTACACACAAATTACTATTACAAAGATTCGGGCACCCCCATCACATGTACATTAACAGCTTGAACCAAGCTGTAAGTTTTCATTTATTTTTCCTTTGCTACTATGTTCCCATTACAGCTCTTGAACGGAATGGGTTGTGTTTGACTGCTTCTAGCCTTGTAGGGTATACCTACATTGCAATTAGCCACCTGCGGCTGGCCTGTGCTAAGGGGCGTTTAACTGTGGTGTAGACATTTGGGCTCGGGATGCATCCTGATCTCTGGGATCCTCCCACATCACAGGATCCTAGAGCCAGGGCTCAAACCCAAGCTCACAAGTCTGCGCTGCAGTGAAACAGCCCCTTAGCCTGAGCCCCAGGAGCCTTGGTCAGCTGGCACAGGCCAGAGGCAGGTTTTTAAATCGCAGTGTAGAGATTTCCATAAGGTACCTCTACACAACGAATGGCAGCGAGACTCAGAGCCCAGGTCAACAAACTCAGGCTTCCACTAAGAATAGTCTTTAAAATGTCTACACAGCTAACAGATTTATTTGGGCATAAGCTTTCATGGGTAAAAAACCACTTCAGATGCATTCTTCAGATGCATCTGAAGAAGTGGTTTTTTACCCACGAAAGCTTATGACCAAATAAATCTGTTGGCACCCTAAAGACTAACAGACTCCTTGTTGTTTTTGTGGATACAGATTAACATGGCTACCCCTGACACTTGTGTAGACATTGCAGATCCGGCTGGAGCTCAGGCTCTGAAGCCTGAGGAGGGACTTCAGAGTCCGCACTTCAGTCTGAGCTCCAATGTCTGCACAGCTATTTGTAGCTCCATAATGAAAGGCCTGTAAGCCCGAGTCTGTCAACCTGAGCTCGAGACTTGCTGCCTTGGGCTGCTGCTCACTGGGTAGACATACCCAGAGATTCCCAGCAGTCTTCCCCATCCCCCATGCATGTTTCTATTAAATTATCCATGTGATTATAAAGTTTGGCATTTTGGGCACTTCTTTTTAAAAAAAGAAGAGTGATAACTGATTTAGATAATTTCCAGGTGCAAAAGGAAAAAAAGTTCAGAAATGAGTATTCAGAACAAGAGTCATCCATTTCTGGCCCCATCCACACTCATGCTGGAACTGGGTTATCAAGAACATTTAATCACAGTACTTGCCAACAAAGTGCTAATATAGGGTTTCCCTGCCAGTGTCACTAGGGATGACTTGGGTTACAAAGAGTTTTACATAACCACTGAAAATGATGTAGTTAAATAAGATAAGGATAAGAGGTGTTAATTTACTTGCATGTACCTCAGAATTGGAGAGTGGGTAGTAAATTAGTCCTAGTTATACCTTATAGAAGTTAACCACTTAAATGGCCTGCCCCTTTCTAATGTCAATTTTTTCACAACTAGAGCATCACTTTTCTCCCTAATTTTTTTTTTTCCAAAATATGTGAAGTTCTTTGGAACAGTTACAGTTTTACTTTAAAAATCAAAACAAAATCCGAAGTCAGTTTGTGTCACCATTTTTGATCTTCAACACTAACACCACCATTTAAAGCATGCAATTAACGATACACTAGTACATACACTTAGAGTCCTCTTATGAATGTATGGGTGAAAGAATCAAACTGAGCATCACCATAACACAAATGAGAAACTCTTATCGGAGGACAGCTGCAGCCTTGCATGGAGCGATAAGCTAAAAAACCTCCAATAGCAATATATCGATCTATTCTGCTTTATGTCAGTCTAACCAACTGCTTACCCATAAGGAAAATACAATTCTACTATTGTACTTCTCACCCAAGAGAAGACCCCTGATCTCTGTGTGCATAAACATTTAAAAGCAGATGCATGCCAAAGAACCAACTTCATATCTGCACAGTGGGTGCTGCATTGAGACCATAATTATGACAGCAGGAAAAGAGCTTTGAATAACTGAAGACTGAAAAGTTATATGGATTCTTTAGCATCCTCAAGTTAGTCAAGTAGCATAAAATCTTGTTTCAGCACATTGTGCAGAAAAAGCTTACATAATTCTCATCATTCTAGGGGCCATTAAAATGGACTAACCACAACATTTACACTGTATTTATTCCAGTTAGTCAACAACCCTACATACCATCAGCTTATTTTCCCAGAGTAATTGGTATGTTTGAGTAGTGCAATCCAAACAGGTTTTTTTTAAACTTGTAATTAAACCTGGTATGAAGTTTCTTCCACTTAAGTAAAGTGACCAATGGTGTTCTGATGCAGCCTTTTAAAGGCAAGGACGGACCTGTAGTCAGAGACTATTTCAAATAACTTACTACTCATTTGTTTCCAGAAGTGCTCACAATATGCTCTGCTTTTTCTAAAACATGAAAAATAATCAACCATGCTTGCTTTTGCTAACTTACTCAAGTTTCTTTTAGCCACATTCATTAGCTCTACATTACTTCAGCACACATTAAAAGGACAATTAAGGAACTAGCCACACATGGGACACACTGACCGGACCAGTAATTGTTCTCAAATGTATTATTTACATAGCTGCAAGTACTGGAATGAAACATTGTTTATATTGTTACGGTCTACATGACCTGCACAATTCTGTGCTATCACTTGATGAACAACAGTTTACTAACTTGTCTCCCACACCTACTCTCTGTTTACAGGAGATGAGGCTAGGCCACCTTACCGCTGGTATTGACTGGCTCTGCAATAAGTCTTGACTCACTTGGGAATCACTAATCTTGTGTTTACAGCATAGGTAGGTCCCCTAACCACTTAGGACCTATGAATCTCTGTACTTTTCAGCTGTAACTAGGGAAGTCCTGTAGCTGTACTTTCAATATGGCAGGAACCCAAGTGGAGTTCAACTCTTTCCTAATGACACTGTCAATGCTAGATCATGGACAGGTCTTTTCTTATGAAATGCAGCTGTCTACAAAAGACTGACTGTAGCGGAATGAATGAGCAGTTTCCAGCAGAAATACAGAGAGCATGTGATGTTTAAATTACACAAAGTTAACTATTCTAAAGGCAATTTTTAAAAATGCTACTCCAAATTAACAGTATGGTCATTTAGTTCTGAGAAACCAAAGCAGAATCTTTAACATCAAGTGAAGACCCTACAGTTAAGAGTTTGTTTTTGTCCCTTGGTTATGGCCTGTTACTTTCTCCCTCTCTGCTTTCATTTTTATTTTAATGTTGTAATTGTATTACTGAACTTTATAAAGTGTTTTGGGGTTACTGTTTGTGTCAAAGACCCTGCACAAAATAAAACTGTACAGTGTAACCTGCACTAACAGAAGGTCTGGACTGAGGCACGTTAGTGAGGCAATATGTACAAACTTGCTGCTCTGTTGATACAAACACAGAACTTTAGTCTCCATGCTGTCAGGAAGCTTTCCCAATTAAAACAAGGGACCCAGAGATATTGCATATTGGCAAATACAAGTGAACAGGGGGACTTCAGATCACAAGAATTTTAGGTGAAAATGGAGAAGAGGCAAAAACTCAAACTTATTTTTCTGATCCTAAGGGTATGTCTTCACTACCCGCCGGACTGGCGAGCAGCGATCGATCCAGCAGGAATCAATTATCGCGTCTAGTCTAAACGCGATAAATCAACCCCCGAGCGCTCTCCTCTTGACTCCTGTACTCCAGCGCCATGAGAGGCGCAGGCAGAGTCGACAGGAGAGCGGCAGCACTTGACTCAGATTTACCGTGGTGTCTCCACCGCAGTAAGTCTTTCTAAGTATGTCGACTTCAGCTACGTTACTCACGTAGCTGAAGTTGCGTAACTTAGATCGATCCCCTTCCTCCAAGTGTAGACCAGGGCTACGAAAGCAAATTGAAGGAAAAAGTGTGTAAAAATTTGTCTTTACAAATAAGTGCTCAGTTCTAAAGGACAGAAAGCCACATTGGTTAAGTTTAATCACATCTTAGTTGGGATGTTGACTTAGTTGTATGCTGACCCAATTATCTCAGATTCTAGAAAACTCATTCTTTTAAACAAGATTAGCAAATGGTGTTCCTGTCATGACTCACAATAATTAAATTGCAGCAAGACTCCAAATACAATATCAGGTACAGTAACTGCAAGCTGCTAAATGTTTTATGTACTTAAAAAAGTCGTAGACATAAGTGTCAAATATGAATATACAATGAAGTGTCCATAGTACATTATTGCCAAATTTCATATAAAAGCACTACTTTTTCAAACAGGATGCTGGAAAGGATGAACATTCTGATACGTCTCGTTAGCAAAAGAGATGCTCTCCTACAGTGAAATTGTGAATTGTCAACATTGGTGGTATGGAGCAAACATGCACAGGCTTAATATTAAGCAAGCAAATTGTCCAAAGTCAGTAGGACTTCTCCCATGTGAAATTTTTCACAGGTTCAGGGTCTTAGCTGGCACACCATTATTATGCTTGCCCTCAACTCTGCCATTGTAGGACTACATAAATATGGACACAATGCAGAGTCTATTGAAAGGGGTTTATCCAGGGGTTTGAAGAACTGATTTTCTTTACCCTAGAAGTTTTCTTAGGTGCTGAACAGAAATGCACTGTATACATATAATGTAGTTTAGGTTACAAAACGCTAAGTCACCAAATTTAAAATTTACTAAAACATACGTTAAATGTTAATGGCCTCAGTACCCTGTGTAGCACTGTAGCTTTGTGGGTGCCTGTTTATAAAAATAGTTATATCACGCCCACTAATGTGCTCACCACACAGGGTCGGGGGGGAGGTCTCTGTCTGGCTAGCTGGAAGAAAAGAGGTATTTTCCCTTTAAGGGCTCCTCTACAACAGGTAGGGAGAAGGAAAGCTTACAGAGATGGACAGGAAGGACAGTGTGCAGCTGGGGCCAGGCCAGGAGAAGGCCACTGCACTGCCCTTCCTGCTGGCTGTAAGAGTGTACATCTGGGGAGTATTTATACCACAGCTGCCAACTTTGACACGGTAAATAATCACCCTGACTTTCACAATAAGCCAAAAATCAAGCTAATCCTATTTCAAAACGAGGTCAAAACAACCCAATCCCTTAGAACCCCAACATTCTATGTGACTAGATCCCGCCCGGCCTGCGGTCTGGGACTGTGGTGGGCTCGCTGTGCACCCCTGACTCTTCCCCCCCACCCTCCCACGCCCCTTGCTCCTGCTTGCCGGAAGCTGATAAAAAAAAAGCAAAAAGCTACAACAAGCCAAAAACTAGCCAACAAGCAACTCACAAGCCAATTAAGCCAACAACAAAAAAAGCGCCCAATTTCTGCAGTTTATTTTTGTGGGTTTGGCATGTCTGATTTATACCCCATGGAGCCCCAGAGAGCTCCTCTTTTACAGGGATCAGGCTGGCAGCATTCACTCACCCATGAAAATGACAAAAGGACCAGGTTCCCTTTTGATTTGTTTTGCTAGTTACCTTTATCCCTGGGGGGCTGGGAAGGAATTTTTCCCTCGCTGCCAGATTGGCCGAAGCGGGGTGGGCTTTTTGTCTTTCCCCACAATAAGTTTGGGATCCAGTCGGGTGGAGTAAGGGACTTAGGTTGTAATGCTGCACCTCAGTACATAGAGCTCATGACAGATGCCAGAGCAGGTACTCTATGGAAAGGATATAGTTATTGGATAAAATGGATTGGGAAAGGATTTGAAGGAAGGCATCCCTTAAGGGAGCTGAAGAATAGGGGTTTGGGGCTCCTACATCTGGACAGAAGAGCCAACCTCCAGCCCCTTTCACCTCAAGTAAGGGGAGGACATTGGGGTCTCAGCAGCGAGATAGCTGGGACATGGTTGGGAATCAATGGAAGCGATTAAGGAAAGGATGTTGAGCTGCACTGTACAATTTCTTGCTGGGCAGTTCCAGATATTTTAAGTGAATAAAGTTGTAGTCTGGCCAGACAATGCTGAATGGATATTTTCACACAGATAACAAGATCACTCAATATAATGCTAACACTGAAAATCAAGTTGCATTATATATTTGCAGTAGCAAAGACTATGTTCAAAAGACAGTTTTTAAATTTAAGCTCTAGTCACTGATCATATAGCCTACAGGTGAGGTTTTATTTTTCCTTTCACCAGATCAAAGAACTCACACTGACTATGTGAATTTATGGCAGTTTTCCAAGCCACATGAGTAATGCCAGGCAAGTGTTAAAAAAATATAAACATGCATTTGATTTAGTTGAGTTGACAAGGCAAATGGTGCTTAATAAGCAGGGAGATTGCTATGCAAAAGAGAAGCAGTTCAACTGTAATATAACTATAAAGGCTTTACATCATATAAAGTTTACAGAATATTGTATATGGAATAGTGTGAAGGAATAACGTTTAAGTAAAAAAATGAATTAATAATAATGATAATACTTAGCTTGTATAGTGCTTTCCATCAGTAGATCACTTTAATAAAGGAGATCAGTATCATTATCCCCATTTTACAGATGGGGAAGCTGTAAAGGGAAAGTAACTTGCACAAGGTCACCCAGTAGCTCACTGGCAGAGCCAGGAACAGAACCCAGTGCCGTGAGTCTCAGTCCAGTGCTCTAAGTTCACAGAATCAGACATTAGTAATGGAAAAGACTTCTTAGTGGTTACTAGGCCATCCCCCTACCCTGTTACAAAAATGTCATGTGGAAAATATGAGTGTTATTCTGAGCACTAGAAGAGAAGAGATCAGCTGCAATGGGAATTTTATCTACACTTACTATAATGCCAAAGAAATCTGCACTTGTATATGTGATATGGCCATGAAAAAAGCTAATGCGGTCTTGGGATGCATCAGGAGAAGTATTTCCAGTAGGGATAAGGAGGTTTTAGTACCGTTATACAAGGCACTGGTGAGACCTCACCTGGAATACTGTGTGCAGTTCTGGTCTCCCATGTTTAAGAAGGATGAATTCAAACTGGAACAGGTACAGAGAAGGGCTACTAGGATAATCCGAGGAATGGAAAACTTGTCTTATGAAAGGAAACTCAAGGAACTTGGCTTGTTTAGCCTAACTAAAAGAAGGTTGAGGGGAGATATGATTGCTCTCTATAAATATATCAGAGGGATAAATACCGGAGAGGGAGAGGAATTATTTAAGCTCAGTACCAATGTGGACACAAGAACAAATGGATATAAACTGGCCACCAGGAAAATTTAGACTAGAAATTAGACGAAGGTTTCTAGCCATCAGAGGAGTGATGTTTTGGAATAACCTTCCAAGGGAAGCAGTGGGGGCAAAAGATCTACCTGGCTTTAAGATTAAACTCGATAAGTTTATGGAGGAGATGGTATGATGGGATAACATGGTTTTGGTAATTAAATATTCATGGTAAATAGGCCCAATGGCCTGTGATGGGATATTAGATGGGGTGGAATCTGAGTTACCCAGGAAAGAATTTTCTGTAGTATCTGGCTGGTGAATCTTGCCCATATGTTCAGGGTTTAGCTGATCGCCATATTTGGGGTCAGGAAGGAATTTTCCTCCAGGGCAGATTGGAAGAGGCCCTGGAGGTTTTTCATCTTTCTCTGTAGCATGGGGCACAGGTCACTTGCTGGAGGATTCTCTGTTCCTTGAAGTCTTTAAACCATTATTTGAGGACTTCAATAGCTCAGACATAGGTGAGAGGTTTTTCGCAGGAGTGGTGGGTGAAATTCTGTGGCCTGCGTTGTGCAGGTGGTCAGACTAGATGATCATAATGGTTCCTTCTGACCTAAATATCTATGAATCTATGTTCCATAAATTAATATGTTTGTCATGAAGTCTGTGGTGATATTGCTTATGCTTAATTTGTCACTAAACATATTTGCATGGAGTAACAATACACATACCTATCATACATATACCTATCACATTTACACAATTATTTAAGTGATATGAAGCTTAAAATATTAAAAAAGAAATCAAAGTTAATTACTTTAAGTACATACTGAAAAAAATTTAACCCCAGCATATTAACTGTGAACATTCTTACTGATCTGGTTGATGGGATAGGATAGAATTTATAGTTTCTGGATCTCTATCTTGTAAAATAAAACAAACACACAGTACCACCCAAAGTTAAGGAATTATATTAAATAATCTGGTTTTAACTTTGTTAAAACAATGGAATCCCAAGTGTGCTAACATATTTCTGTTTCTGAACAACCAAGATGATTCAGAACATGTGATTCTCAAATGTGCAAAAGCAAAGATTAAGATGTGGATGTAATACATTTAAAAAAAATTATATTCCACACTCCCTAGTGAGATGTGATACAACTACCCATTCTTAGGTTTCAGAGTAGCAGCTGTGTTAGTCTGTATTCGCAAAAAGAAAAGGAGGACTTGTGGCACCTTAGAGACTAACAAATTTATTTGAGCATAAGCTAAAGTGAGCTGTAGCTCACGGAAGCTTATACTCAAATAAATTTGTTAGTCTCTAAGGTGCCATAAGTACTCCTTTTCTTTTTACCCATTCTTAGAACAGCTTGACTGTGGTACTTTTTTAGGAGAGTAGTTTGGAACTACTCAAATACTACCGAGGTTTACCTGTAGACTATAACAAGTCAAGAAAGTTGAGTTTTCCTCTTCCACTGTGTGCTGAAGGAGAGCTTCACATTTCAGAACAACTTATTTTGCTGTTGGGTCTGTACAGATTTTGCACACCATCCTCGAGGGTATTAATGGAAGTGCTTGTAGAAACTTAGTAATAATGGTGATTTTCTTTGGAGAAGACACCTCTGAAGAATTGTTGCAACATTTCTGCAGTTATTTTACCAAGTTTAGCACAACAATATGCACAACAGACAGGTTTCTGGTGTAAGTGGGGGTTAAATAGGGTACTGCAAAAAAAACAAAAACAAAAAAACCCACACACACACACCACCAAAAAACCCTCCTACCTCATAAAACATATAAAGTGACAGTAGCGTAAGTCCAACGTTATAGACCACTAGAATTCCCCGGCATGAGAATGGTTGTTTATTCTGCATGTACTTTGGTCCTATCCATACGATTAATAAGTATAAGACAGAGAAGATAAAAGTAGGTATATAGTTATCCAGAAGAAGCCATCCTTTTACTCTGGGATCTGAAATAGAATGAAAAAAAAATTTACTACAGAGATTTAGTACATGGAAATATTTAAAACATTGTTACTATGTCAGGAAAACATTTTTCTCAGTCACCTAACGTGAACCAATGTGAATGAAAGAAAATGCTTGATGGAACAACAGCAAATAAAAACTTACAAGAAATGCTGATTGTTCTTAATTACACAATAACTTTCATATATAGCAAGGTTACATTTAATCACACTGTCGCTAAGCAAAAAGCAAGTAATGCTGCTCCCAAAGAAAACACTGCTTTCAAAAGGGAGTTATTGCTGCTAAGTGTTTTAAACTATTACTTGAAATCTATCTTTGGTAGTTGGGACAGAAGAAGATTCTGAATAAGTTTTAAAACAGATAACTTCACCATGCTGTTTTTCCATTTGTTTCTTCCTTTCTCCCTGAAAGACTAATATATCAACATAGCTAGTTTCCGCTTACTGTATTAACAAAAGTACATTCTTACGGTTTTTATTTCTGCTAGTCCTTAGGAGCCAGCATGGCTAGGAATGGGAATTGGATTCCTTATTGTGCATCACACACTATATTCCAAGCAGTAAGTTACACTAGTGCAAACCCAAACAGGACGCTGATTTTACACTAGTGTTACAGCATAATTTGGCTGTTGGAACCTTTTTATTCGTGTTGCATGAGAAGGAAAACAGCCCAATTGACAGTCTGATTTCCAGGGAGAGTTGTAACACTGGCAAGTAGACAAAACATTTTTAAACAGTAAACTGAACAAATTTGATATGGATATAAAAATATTCAAACAAATATGACGCTCTTTTTACAAAAATCGCTTTTTGAACTGAAATACACATAAAGAAATAGTCACGGAGAAGTTGTCAGCTTGTCCCATTCCATAGAGGCCTGTCTATAATGGGATCAAAAAACAGTCTAATACGAGCTCACACCAATTCAGTTTAGACACCCTGTGGCAGTGAAGAGGCTCCAGCTCTATTTTAGTGGAGCTCAGAAGCCATACTGCAGTCTGGGGGCAATCTACACTGCAGTCATAGGGTGTGACTGCAGCTCACAAACATACCTGAAGTAGCTTTATTCTAGCTGAGCTAGCTGTACTCGGGAGCACTAAAACCACAGCAGCACAGGCCACACAAGCCCACCCACAACCTTCAACACCTGTTCAGACAGCTAACCCATGCAGATGTCCATTCAGCTACAGCTTCAGCTGCTCTGATACTTGAGCTAGCTCCATTAAAGCTAGCTCAGGTATGCCTGTGCGAGTTGCAATCACACCCCATGACTGCAGTGTAGATACAGAATCCTAGAAGATTAGGGTTGGAAGACACCTCAGGAAGGCATCTAGTCCAACCCCCTCCTCAAAACAGGTCCAACCCCAACTCAGTCAGGGCTTTGTCAAGCCAGGCCTTAAACCTCTAAGGAGGAGATTCCACCAACTCCCTAGGTAACCCATTCCAGTGCTTCACCACCCACCATGTGAAATAGTGTTTCCTAATATCCAACCTAGACCTCCCCCACTGCAACTTGAGACCCTTGCTCCTTGTTCAGTCATCTGCCACCACTGAGAACAGCCTAGTTCTATCCTCTTTGGAACCCTCCTTCAAGCTGCTGAAGGCTGCTATCAAATCCCCCCTCACCTCTTCTCTTCTGCAGACTAAACAAGCCCAGTTCCTTCAGCCTCTCCTCATAAGTCATGTGCCCCAGCCCCCTGATCATTTTCATTGCACTCTCTCCAATTTAGTCCACATCCTTTCTGTAATGGGGGGCCCAAAACTGGACACAATACTCCAGATGTGGTCTCACCAGTGCCGAACAGAGGGGAATAATCACTCCACCCGATCTGCTGGCAATGCTCCTATTAATGCAGCCCAATATGCAGTTAGCCTTCCTAGTAACAAGGGCACACTGTTGACTCATATCCAGCTTCTCATCCACTGTAATCCCCAGGTCCTTTTCTGCAGAACTGCCGCTTATAGCCAGTCAGTCCCCAGCCTGTAGCAGTGCATGGGATTTTTCCATCCTAAGTGCAGGACTCTGCACTTGCCCTTGTTGAACCTCATCAGATTTCTTTTGACCCAATCCTCCAATTTGTCTAGGTCACTCTGGACCCTATCCTCACCCTCCAGCATATCTACCTCTCTCCCCAGTTTAGTGTCATCCATGAATTTGCTGAGGGTGCAATTCATCCCATCATCCAGATCATTAATGAGGCCCTAAAATGAAGCCTTAAAGCTTTGTGGAGGTTGAGGGAAAGCCTGCAAACTGTTTTGATGTACTTTTTTTCAGATCAATGTTTTCAAAACATGACAAATATGTAGCATATTATAAAGCCAGTACATAAAACAGATAGAACCTCCTCAGCTAGAATATGGTATTCATTTTATCATCTCATCTCAAAAAGGAGAAAAGAAAAAAAATGAAAGAAGGTAAGCAAAACAGATTAGGAGCATAAGGCATTAGGGACATGAGAAAAAAATATAAAAGACCAAACAAAACTATTCATTTGAAAATGAGGAGATAAGATAGTGTCATTTTAATTAATGAATGTTACTGAAGACCACTCAGACATCCCTATTTATCCTCTCCCTCGTTACAAGAGGGTACTTCCTGAAGAACAAACTTAAAAAACAGGGTATTTTTCATGCAACATTTAATTAATTTGAAGAATTTCATGTTGCAGGGTATTGTTGAGGCAACTAGCTGAGTAAGACCAAAAAACAGATTGACATTTATAGGAATAAGAATAGCAGCTGCAGTATATTAGCTCAGATAAAGTTTCAAGGTCTGTCATTTCTCACTCTTCAAGTCATAAGCCGATCGCTCAGTAGCGTCAGAAGCCCTCTTCTCTGAGCATCACAGTTTCGCACAATTGGGTGTTTATGGGCACCAAAGCAGCTGACACAAACTACTATTAGCTTCAGGATACTAGAGGGCCAATCTCTTCCACTATGGCAGTTTCTATACTCCAATATCTGCATTTGAACATTGGTTCTAGAAATTAAATGTACATATTTATAAAACAACTTACCTCTTGGCCCGAACCAGACATCCAGGTAGCTATTGATTGTTTGATCCAGGGATTCCATTGTACAGCCTATAAAAACAGAGTGAGAAAAGTTATTTCTGTGATAATGGTCATGGCAAGCTACAGCGTAAATCCACCCACGCTAGCCCATGTTGGATTAAATGATTTTTTCAGAAAAAAAGATTTAAATTGTATTTTTTCATTGTTATTTAAATAATTTTTTATTAAAAAAATCAACCTATTTAAAATTAAATCTGAATTTAATGTAAACTATGTTAAGGCCTTAATCTTATCATAACCTCCAATATAGTTCAATAAAGAATACATGTGCTGAATCCAGGAGCCGCTATGAAACCAAAATGTTGAGTTAAAGGCTACTTCTCTATAAAAAAAGAATCGGGGGGAGGAGGGGGCACGGAATAACTTTTGAGATCAAGCTTTATAAATATGGCACAAAGGTATAAATATGGATAAAGAGCTTGATCCTGGGGAGGGGTTGTGGGGGTTCTGTCCTACTAGGTGCGAAAGACTGGCAAAGTCACCACTGATGTTGCGAACCAACTTCTGATTCTAGAGACACCAGCATGTACCTCATCAGGGTCATCCACTGATCCCACCTGGATGGCCTCATACTCCTATTTTATAGTTTCTCCCTACCTGAACTCTGATTGGCTCAGTTCTTAGATCATTAATATTTATGACTCAGCTACCATGAAAACTTACTCTCCAGCTCTTAAGGGGAAGGAAAAAACAGTGACGTTTATGTATGCTGAACATTTAAAGTTGCTTTGTTTAATAAATAAGTTTTATATGCTGTTGTGCATGTTTAATTAAATTTCAGTTACCATTTTAATGCAGCTTTACAGAATTCATGAGCAAAAAGTTAATTATCTAGTCAATAAGCAATACATTATTCACCATTTTCTAACATACCAACATTGTACAATTAGTAAGAATCTTAAAATATTAAGCTAGATAGCTGCTTAACTAAATCTATATAACAGTGTACCCTCCTTGGTAGCAAAAAGCTACCAAGTCCAACATAAAGGCTCTATTTAGTTGTAAATCAACATATTTTAATGGTTATATCAACCTACAAGAATGCACCTTCCTTTAGAAAATAACTGAAGCACAAATGGAAATTAGATTAAAAATTGATAATTCAAATTGAGGCTTTCCACTTTGTGATTTAAATTAAGCCACCCTGCACTAGCCTGCCACAAATTAAGCATCCATGTGTAGCCTGCTGACGGGCACTAACAATTCCCTGGCATGCTTCAATCTACCCTTCTTTGAGCAGATTCACTAACGAACTGCATCAGCAGGGTCCAGACAGACAGTTAAGGTCAGTGATGAGCTGCCAAAATCTTAACAACCGGTTCCCTCCTCACCCCATGAGGGGGTTGTGGCCCACCCCCCGGGGGATCTGTGGCCCACCCCCCGGGGGATCTCTGCCCCATCCAACCCCCTGCATTCCTTAATGCCCCTCCCCCCCAGGGGACCCCTGCCCCATCCAACCCCCCGCGTTCCTTAATGCCCCTCCCCCCCCAGGGGACCCCTGCCCCATCCAACCCCCCGCATTCCTTGATGCCCCCCCGGACCTCTACCCCTTTCACCCCTCTCCCCGACTGCCCCCAGAACCAGGCAGGAGGGTCTCGTGGGCCACCATGTCCAACATGCCCCACCCCTAAGAGCCAGAGTAGTGTAGCTAGGGGGGGGGGAGCACGAGGAGCGGCCGCTCCCCCCACCGAAAACATCAGAAGTGGTGCCTTAGGCACCGACTCCCTGGAAAATCTGGTGGGTGCAGAGCAACCACCGGCAGCTCTCTGCCCCGCGCCTGGCCCCAGCTCACCTCCGCTTCCTCCCCTGAATGCGCCGCCCGGCTCTGCTTCTCCACCTCCCCACTTCCCCCCCCCACAGGTTTCCCACGAATCAGCTGTTCACGTGGGAAGCCGGGGAGGGCTGAGAAGCAGGCTGCTTCGTGCTCAGGCCCAGGGAGGTAGAGGCGAGCTGGGGTGGGGAGCTACGTGCTGCAGGGCTTTATGCAAGATACCAAATATCATGCGACCCACAATAAAAGTCATAAGAGCTGGCAATACTCAAGTGCTGTGTTTGGTTTAGAACAGCAAAGTAAAAAATACTAGTTGAAGTGTGAAATGTATGGGTGTGTGTGGAATTTTTAATAACTTCACAGACATTTTCAGTTAATTAGGAGCGGTTTCCTTGCAATGGGCGGCTTCCACAACATTACCCTTCCCCCCACCTCCACAAAAAAACAACCCCCCCCCCCATGGAGCAAACAAACTGACTGAACAAAGACAACCTCCCAATCAATCAGAAAGGAAGAGCCAGAGACTCCATAGAGTCCACTACTCTTCGCTTTTGCCATGTGGAAGGTTTCAGATTCTGCAGTGATGGACAGCAGCATAAAACTAAACTGACTGAAAGTCTGAAAGAATAGGACAGTGTGGAGGGTTGGGGGAGAGGGAGTGGGGTGAGGAGAGAAGGAAGACAACTTACTAGAACAGATGAAAGCTCCAGTTCTAACAACTTCTACAATGGCAAAATAACCAGAAGAATAAAGCCGAACCAGAAAGCACAATACAGAGAAGGGGTCAAAAGGTCATCAGCCTCCTAAATATAAAGTATGTGTTACTGGCATTTTATTGTGAAGCGGCACTGCTGAAGTGTTTTACACGTCTAAAAGTCAAAGTACAGTGCCTGAAATCTGCAAAAAAGATTATTGGCCATAGTCAGCTGTTCACAAAATGGTCTTTTTGCTCATGAGGCTGTAATTTGCTCACTGTTTACCTGCTGCTAAAGTAGTCTCTTCAGTTATTTAATATAGTTCTCAAAATTTCAGTGTTAGTGTTTTAATCCTCAGCTTCTGGGGGGAGAGACAGTGAAACCCCCACAACATGTTGTTATTTTTTTATTCACTACGTGTGACCGTTTGAAGCAACGATACACGTAGTCACACGTAGTCCCTAACTAATGAAAATTTTAAGAACAGCCTTACCAGAGATGGTTAAATCCCATTGCTGGATGTCTGAGACAGAAGTCTAATGGAACATTGCACACAATGTTTAAAATAAAAATAAAGAAGAGACAACCCAAGGGCAAATGCTGAGAGCTGATGCCAAAACAGCTCTGGCAAGAGAACTTCTAAATCAGCTGATAAAAAAAAAAAAAAAATCATCCCAGGAAGTGTCCTTGTTCTAAATGTTTACAGTTCCATGTAAAGTTTACAGAACTTTACATTAAATATTTAAACAAATCTTAACAGGTGGCAACACCTCTTTGTGCTTTTAGCAGTAGGCCTCCAAAATAGGTGAGGACATTAACCCAACAAGAAGGCAAGTAGTAAGAAACCCTTCAGTGGTCTAAGTTAATGATCCCCATCTTTCAGCTGGGGAAAGGCATCTCTCACCTCACCATGTTAGATAATGATTTGCGAAATACTCCCCATGTGCACAAGTGACATTAATTACCTGCCTCTTTTCTTCTTTGGTTTGCTTTTATGTTTTAAAAGGATCCCCCCCCCCCCCGAAAGTGATACCACACTGCTTTTGTAACCAATAACCTTTTGAAGCCCAGCGCTTAAAGAGGGAAAACACGAAAGTCTTCCCACCATTCCTCATACTACTCCAAAGAATTCTGTTCACCAAACTGAAATGGCAGAAGATAAGAACATGATACATGCACTCCCCTGTCCCAAGCCCAGCACGCTGGGCTGCAAAACAGATTTCAAAATTGCAATATTTGCCTAGAGGGCAAGTAGGAGTTGGAATTTCATTTTTGATAAGGCAGCTTCTACCTCTTGTTGCAAAGAAAACAAATGAAATTCTCCACTTCTAATTACACTGTATTTTCTTTTCTCTATATCCCTCTCTGCCCGATGACGGAAGAGTTAGAAGGAATCTCAAGTCTTCCCCCACTCCCAAAAAAAGAGTGTGTAGAACACACACACAGGCAACACCCAACTCCATCAATCTTTTCTCACTGCTCTAGAGAGACCAACTATTAAAGTCCCTTTATAGCAGGATCTCCAGTATGTTCTTTGAATTTGGACCATATACAGATGTAGAAGCCTGCTTGAGATAAAGTGATTGATTAAAATAATTTTAGGTATATAGAATGACATTAGTTTCTCCATTTTCCAGTACTATTTTTGATGAGTTTTTACATTTCAATACAATCTTCTTATAAGCAATGTTACTGAAACAAGCCATGGGCATCTCCATCAGAATATTAACATTAGATCAAAATTTTGGATCTACGCAAATTACCAGAGACCACATAAATGTCCTGGACACCCTAAAATACTGATTTCCCATGAATAAGAAAAATGAACAGAAAAGGCTATGCTTCAATATGTTTCTGATCCAAACACAACAAAGGCTATATAGAACAAGGCTGGGAACTTAACTTCCCAGAAGGTAATCAGCTGATGGGGAAAATCTTCCGTCATTCTGTTTTTAGATGCACCCCCAAGGTGCAATACGCCCGAGTAGGCCATCAATTTTATGTTTGAAATCTTTATTTGCTCATCCTATTAGCCATTACTTTGATCTAACAACAAATAGATTCAGTTACATAACACCATCACTTGATAAACCACAATCGGCTTCTTATTCTGATATTTTTAAAGAAAAAAAATCAAATAAAAGAAGCATATCAAAAGTTAGTAATTAATAGCATTAACTGAATTCATATACAAAACTGGTTTGACACTTATAATGTCAATCTTTTTTTATGCAAAAGGGTAGCAGAGACATGAGAGAGCTAAGTAATTTTAAAAACTGCACAGTGCTGAAGTATAGCGACGGTGGGTAACTATGGAAAACGAAGTGAAGTTATTTTTCAGTCCCATTCACAAAACAGAAGAGAAACTCATTCCACAGTAGAAAGTCTTTCTGCAGAAGTCTCAATTACCAAGTTAGCTTCTCTAATGTAACCTTTTTTGTTCCATTATCATCATGTAGTAGAATAAAAGGGTACAAATGCAGGATGAACTAGCCTTGATGTCAGTCTGCAGAAACAAAAACAAAAAGTTTCATTCTGTTTTTCTATTATATAAATGAATTTCTTTTGAAACAGTCAGCTTTTGTTTCAGAGGGTCATGGGAACATTCTTCAAGTTTCTTGCCAGTTACTATACAAAATTAAACTCTGCTTCAACTGCTGCAGTTCTTTAATTAAATTAAAAAAAAGTTTACTAACACCTCAGAAAAAACAACAACAATTTCCTGGAGAAATGAAGTTGTAAAAACTCAATCTGTGTGATATTTAAGATCTTTTAATGGACATTTTCTAGCACTGGAAAATAAAGGTTGGAGCAACCATGAACATATGCCTATATAAAGTGCTTATATTTGACAATTAGTGATATTCCTGAATCTAGGAAATCCAAGTCCCGGACAAACCACATTTTGATCACACTCTCTAGAGATACAAAATACTTACCCCTTATATAGGGATTTAAAGCTCTTTGAAGATGTAGAAACATTAATTATTCCCTATCTTACATTCTTACAACCCCCTCTGGATTTAGGCAAATAGGTTCTATCCACATTTTACAGATGGAGAGAAAGGGCCCAAACCACAGAGGGGAGAAATTAGAACCAGGATTAGAACCCAGAAAATGCTCAGTCCTCTTGACTGCCCAGTTGAAAGCGATCTCTTTTGCTAAGCTTCAAGTCTTTTGAAGAACAGTTAAGAGACATTAAGGCCTTGGCTATACTAGCACTTATGTCAGCAAAACATTTGTTACTCAGAGGCGTGGAAAAAACACCTCCTGAGCAACGTAAATTTTGCTGCCATAAGCAATCGTGTGCACACAGTGCGAGGTCAGCAGGAGATGCTCTCCTGCCGACACTGCTGCCACCGCTCATTGAGCTGTTTGTATTACGTCAACGGGAGAGCTCTCTCCAGTCAGCATAATGCGGCTACAGGAGCAATCTTACAGCGGCACAGCTGTACCAGTACAGCTGTGCCACCACTCTAAGCTTATACATGTAGACATGACTTTGGGGGGGTTTTTTTGTTACAGTTAATTTTTAGAGTCAAGAAATTATTCAATAGGTATATGCAACAGATTTCCACAGTGAAGTTCCCAGGCATTCATATTAAGGGAAACCGAATGGTGTCCCAATAAACATTGTGTACGTAGGCAGGGGACAACCACTGACGCGGTCCTCACAAAATTATACTGAGTTTAAACAAATTATTGACCCAAGAATGGTTACATCTTAGGTTACGGAATGGAGATCAAAGACCCAATGTACATATATAATTAATCTGTCATTAATATCAGGTTTGCTGTCACAGCACTGATGGGTTGTAAAGGCACCCCAACCTTTCAAAAGAGACTATCATAAGGGAAACACTGGTGAAACAGGTTGTCAATACCCCCAGAAGAAGCATTCCCAAAAGAGTTAAATAGTAAAACTTTAAAAAATTGTTGATCTAGCTTTTTTTTTTTTTAAATATCTGTATGGCTACTAACAGTATTTGTACGAGATCTATCTAAACTACATTGGAGCATCGGACAACATACCACAAATACTCTATTCTCAGGTAGTGCCTGTAAAGTGGGGAAACTGGCCAAAGACAGCAGCATTTGCAATAATTGAGAGTTTTCAGAAATACGTGAACACATCATAAGTGGGCTGTGAAACATCTGATAGATTTTGGTGTAAACAAATGCTTGGCAATATAAAACAAACAAAATCATTAAAGGAATCTGCATACTGCTGGGTAAAGAACCGAAGTCATTTAACAAACATGAAGATTCAAGTTAGCAGGAATGTGATGACAGGAATGCATTGTGCAGGTGAAGCAAAGGCATTAAACACGATTCTGAATTGTATCAGAAGGGTATCATCATGATTTTGAAGTATCATCTGGGGAAGCACAGCCAGTTTTGGATGCATAGGGAAGAAGGCCCAGAAAGACTCTGCTAGCTGAGCTACAGTTATGAGGAAAAGCTGAAGCACTCACCAGTCTGAAGACGACAGCTATGTGATCGTGGGGTGGAAGTAGTAATCTCCTTCAGTGTACTGACAGATCAGTCTATATATGTTGCTAGTTTCCTCTTCCCAGAGCAAAAATGTGTCATTTTAGCACAGACACAGGCAGTCAACTCTTTACACATAAACTCCATGGTTCACAACTATTCACTTTCTGTACCTGGCGTGGCAGTATTGTCATACTCTACAAATCCATTTCAGCCAGACAGGTTATAAATGGGACACGAGACAATGCAATCTAAAACCAACCTAGTCATTGACTTTTCAAAAGGAGACTAAACTTGGGACTCAAGCCTGTTGAGATCAGGAAGACCAAGGTCACAGCCCGTCCCTACTGCTCTACCTACTGATGGAAATGGCAATAGAATCAGCACCAGGTAGATTGCGTCAAACTCTATCCAATCAATGAGAGATAACATGTCAAGATGGAAGTTGTTCAGGAGGAAAGATTTGGAACAAACAGATTGTGAGCCTTAACCAAATTGCTGTGACTATTCAAGTCTTTCCAGCCTTTTTTTTTTTTTTTAAACTTCCCTACAACAGTTAATGCTCCAAACCTCTTCTCCCTTAGAAAGAAACAACGAGCCAGATTCTCAGTTAGCATAAATCAACATAGCTTCATCAGCTGTAAGGGAGTTACAGGGTATGGCCCAATGCTTTTAAACACTCCTTTCCTACTACAACCCTTTCCTGCTTAAGTGAAATATTGATACCTCCTATGGGTCCTATGAAATTCACAGCACCCTGTACCAAGAGTATGCTCTTCCACCTAGGCTTTTTGTTTTAAATCTGGCATATTTCTGAAAGAAAAGTCTTGGGTGATAGGGCAGTCTTTCATGCAGTCTTCCAAATCTCTATGAAGCAGACTACAAGTGAAAAGGGAGACTGTTTTGGATATAGTGCCTTCTAAAATTCCATTCTATATCAGTGTTTCCTTCAGCTTTTTAAATCACAGACAGGGAACAAATGACAACACTCCAAGGAGGTAATATTTAAATATTTTCTTTTTGCTGTCTGCCACAACTCAATATGACACTATGGATTTAATTCTCCATCCTGCAATTTTACATTCACACAACATATAATTTATGCTGGTACAGATTTAAGTAAAAAGAACACTTTATGGGAAGTTTAGAGTCATAAGTAGCTCCTGTATAACCAGAAACAGAAGGTAATGTTAAATATATTTGTCATTACTACAGATAATTTCAAGTATGGCTTGTCCCTCTTCTTTAGTTAGTGTATTATTCCAAAAGACATAACAAATGTTCCCATGGATCGTATTTCTTTGGCCACCTATTTTCATTTTTAAAGCTATTAATGTCTTTGGGCAGCATCCATCTTTAAAAAGTTACACAGATTTTTTTTTTTAAACTCTGACTTTCCACTTCTGCAATAAAAATCTCTGTATAGGGAAAAATTTCATTTTGAATGAACAAGTCAAGCCTTTGGGAGATTTCCCTATTAAATAAATACTTTGTCGCAGGCAGAGACCCCTTCAAAAATAAATAAAATAAATCAATCTTCAGGTTTGGAGATAGTTCGAAGTCATGCAATTTTTGCCATGCATTCAGGGTGAAACAAAGAAAAAGTAAAATATGTCCAATAAAGCATTTTGTATTGTCTCATTCTATTGTCCTGTGTTATATTATAATCAGGATAAAATGTCACATCATATTTCTGAGAAGGGATTACTACTACTTTACAATTTCATCCAGGAACAGATGACCACCGATTTGCCTTCATTCACATGCCAAATAAAAATGCAGGTGAAAGGTTACACAGTGATCACCAGTTGTTTTTGTACCCTGGCTTGTGTGCATAGACTTTATGAACAATCTCAAATCAGCAGGGTTAACATCAAACATACACTTCTGCAACTACTTAAAGTGCAGCTGGGTTTCTTCCAATCAATTTAGATACAGAATTTCACCTCTTTATTTGTCCTTGACTAGCAGCTACACTGAATGTGACAAAGTACTGTATCTTTCCCCAACTTTTTTTTAATGTGATAAAGAAAGTTCTTTCCCACTATTTTGAATCAAAGTATGTATTTTTATGTCTAACATGCTGTATTCCAAACATTCTTGATCAGACTAATATAGTTGCTACTTCTGTCAGTGTTTCCAGGTCTAAAAATTAATTGTGAACTCAAGTATTTCTTAAAAAGCCAAATGCATTTTGGGCTGGATATGCCAAATATCAAGAGTAAGTTCCCTGCTTTAAGTACTTATAAGCAGTGTCCTGTGTATTCTTCATTCTGCAGCAGTAAACAGAATTCCCCCTTTGCTACAGAAGATTTCCAAAATTAGGTGCCTAAAATTAAGCTCTTAAATCCTAGTTTAGGAATTAAATAAAATCTACTGTTGAGAGTCTTGAGCAGCCAGCCATTGGCAAGGTACATCTACATTGCAGCTGGGGGCCTGCTTCCCAGCTTGGTTAGACAGACATGCACTAGCCCTGCTCAATCTAGCACAATATGATTGTGGCTCTGGCTAGCTCTTCAAGTACATATCCAGGCGGTCTGGGCAGATTGTACTCAGGTGGCTACCCTAAGCTGCCCCCCGTGCGCTACTCCCGCCTACACTGCTATTTTTAGGGTCCCTCTATCTGAGCTGGGAAGCACACTCCCAGCTGCAGTCTACATGTACTCTCGGTGACATCAGTGGGAGCGTCCGCTGCTCAACACTTTTAAAAGTCAGGCCACTTATTCAGTGCTTACAATGGTATTTAGGAACTGAACTATGGGCACCTGTGACAAATATGGGAATTTTGGTGATATTTTTAGGATTCCTGTGCAAGCCCCCGTTTCCCTCTGGTCTTTGTATTGCAATGCACTGAGTGTAAAGGGAAGAAACAAGATGTTGGATTCAGATTCCTTGGGTCTCCAACCAAGTGGCTAAGTCTACACATGTGAATGGAGGATGGGGAAGAGACAATGGAAACAAAAATGGCTGGAACATTCACAGCTAGCAACCAACAGCCAAGAGAAAGGAGATTTCCCCATAGCTCTGGCATGGAAGCAGAGCAAAGACCCTGAGCTGGAGAACAAAGGGAAGAGCTGTGCTAAGAGTTGAGTTCACAGAGACACAGGGCTCTCACCTGGAACTAAAGAAAAAGAAATAGACTGAGGCCTTGTCTGCACTACAGGAGAAATTCGATCTAAGCTACGCAATTTGAGTTACGTGAATACTGAAACTCAAATCGACGTAGCTTAGATCTACTTACCGCTGGGTCCACACTACGTGATGTTGACAGGAGATGCTCTCCTGTCGACTCTCCCTACTCTGTACTCCACCAGATTCAGAAGGAGTCGACAGGAGAACGATCTGCAGTTGATTTAGCAGGTCGTCACTAGAGTGCTCGTTTCCCGAGCCCGAGGTCAAAAGCAGTGTTCCACTGTGGTCAGCATCTCCGTAAATGCCACAAGCAATCTCGTGTTGTAGTTACTACGCATGGTGAGATCGAGGTCGCACTCCTCTTGCCTTTGTAGTTTGAGGAATAACTCCACTGCCACTCATGTGTTGGTCAGAGCAAGCAGCATACTGGTCAACAGTTTGGGATCCATTCCTGCAGCCCCGGAAGGGCAGGGCGCACAGTACACAAACAGTTGAAAGATGGCGCCAAATGCAGATGGAAGCACAGGGATTCCTGGGATACGAAGCAATGCATCATGGGTCATTGGGACAGGACCCAGGATGCCCTGTGACCCCCTCTGCCTGCCCACAAGAGAAAGAGGTGCTCTGTGGGATTGCTGCCCAGAGTGCAAGTGCCACAAGTGTGAACAAGTGATTGCAAGGCAGCTGGCAGTGTGAACACCCGACAGCAGTTTCCCTTCAGCGCTCTCTGAGCAGCAGTGTAGACGTGCCCTTAGTATTAAATGTAAGTTCTGCAGAGGAGAGGTGCCCTTGAGGCAGGGAGTCCGTATTTTGTTTACAAACAAACAGAGGCAGGGTGATTAAATTAAGGATATGGAAGTTTAGCCTGTAAAAGAGGAATCCCTCTGTGGTGGGGGGGAGAGGGAGGAGGGGTTGTTTTAAAGAGAACAAAGGGGACTCAGGAAAAATACAGCAAAGCACTGAGCCTAGGTTACATTCAGAAAAGGGGGAGATTTGGGGACGTAGGTGAAAAGAAGGGATCAAACCCAGGGAAGGGCTAGCAGCGTATAGAGAAGTTCCCACTCTCTGTGGTACTTCTGTGACCTCATCACCATGGTATGAGGCTATGCCTCACAATGTCTAACCTATTTCTCCTCCCAGCCCCTCAGTGAGGTAGAGCAGTGCTATTATCCCCATTATACAGATGGCACACTGAGGCACACACAGACTAAAGGTCAGATTTTCAAAGGTATTTAGGCACCTAGTGAGATTTTCAAATGCACATAGGTTTGGTGCTTTGTAAACCCCACTAGATATTTAGCTGCATCTTTGGGTGCCTAAAAACCTTTGAATTTCTGTCCTTAAAGCACTGGCCTGGAGTCAGACAGGAAGTCCATGGGAGAAGTAGAACCCAGGACTTTCAGAGCCAGCTCCCTATCCAGCAGACCAGCCTCTGTCTCTCTCTGCACACACACACACAAAAATACACCACACTCGGATAGATGGGAGCAAAACCAAGGCGGCCAGTTCTCTGAGACTCCAGCAAATGGTCCCAGGATGGATATCATGGTTGACAGCATGAAAAGCAGCATAGAGGTTAGGAAGGATGGAGAATGAGAGTCAGATGAGAGGAGATCACTTAACTCCCAATGGTGCCCTAGGTGGGTTGTACAGCAATGGCTGCTGTGCAATTTTACATTTTAACTGAAAACCATTTTGTTCAGTCATTTTTTATTCAGAGTTTGAAAAAAGAAAGGAATGAGAAAGTATCAGATGTGTTTATGCCTCCAATTCTTAGGGTTTCAGCTGTATTTGGGCCAATTCCAGAACAAAGAACAGAAACTGCATCCAGAGTCCATAAAGTTGATGATTATTGTCATGATATGCATTATTCACTGGGCATCATCTGTGTGCTCAACACTGTTCAGAATATGCCAGAAAATCCAGTCCCTGAGCCAATGCATATAAGATGTGTAACTCTAGTTAAGATGGCTCAAATATTGAAGTATGAAGTGTACAGTTATTGACCACACGTTATTACATGTTCACTGTGATGTTTCTATCTAGGAGTAGAGGCACTGATGGCAACAGAAGTTTTAGTTGATTAAGGACTAGAAGATTTGACCCTCCAACTTTCTTTCTAAAGGAAGAGCTGCCCACAGCTCCTATTGCCTGCTTGTTTTCCTTTCCTGCCTGCAGTGACCCTGATATACCTCAGAAGTCTGTTTTTTTTTTTCTCAACTTTAAAATACAGAATTGTCTTGGTGTTTGGTTTTAAATATTCTCCTGTGAGAACTGCACCTGCCACTGTAGTGCTGTGTTTAAGAGCCTTCTGGAAAGTAACTAGCCTTTAAACAGAAGTAGTAGTGTAGCCAACTCATGATTTTATTGTGAGTCTCATGATAATTGTTTTCCTTAAAGCCTCAGCTCCTGGAGTCAAGTGGCTATGTGATGATTTCAGCCTTCATTCTTAAAGAAAAATGAAGTTTCTAGTCCTCGTGGCTGTGGAGAAAGTTTCAAAACGTGACCCCAGTGCACCCTAAAGGCTCAAAGCAGAAAGCAAATAAAAAAACCCAAATCTGTTATTTTTACATAATCTCATGATTTTAAACCAAATTCATATTTTTGGGGAGCCTGATTCATCATTTTTGAACATTTGGGATTGGCAATACTATTGGAGTGACTTGAAAGTGTCAGTTTCACTTCTGTTTAAGGTCAGTTTCTAGTCTATTTGTAGTAGGAGGACACCTCTAGAGCCCCAGGCTGTATAATCTCATAGGGCCTTGCCCTAATAGGTGGTTTCCAAAGTTAAATGATCTATTCCAAGCTTGGTGAACTGCAAAAAGGCAATAAAAAGTAATCTAGATTTTTCTACAATTGTTGTATTCAAGAGTTAGTAACAAAGGATATACATTACAATTTTAAACCTAACCAGTGTTACTTAAGTGACTTGACACAAGATGTAAGAACATGTTAGTATTAGAGATGAGTGGATCTAATATTTATTCAATCCTCTTCTTTTAATATACAAATTAGATACAATGCTCCTATCAGCTAATTTCTAAGTTATCTGCAAAAAAAACCTTAGAGTTTTCAGGTGCCTAAGTAGCCCTTGGAATCACAGTTAAAGTTGCCCGCCCCCCGAAATCTGAAATGGCGCTGTGATGTTCCCCTCTGGTGTTATCCGGACTGATGATCTCCTAGGTCACTCCAATCCTCGACTCTGAGAGCCACCTTACCCTGCTCTGCTGTGAGAACCCCCACTCCTGGGCTGTTCACACACAGCCTCTGGCATGTAAACTGCTCCCAGCTACTTGCAACCGAATGACACCAGCCAATCTCTCTGGTCCCAGACACAACCCTAGGAACCTCTGTCTTGCAGTGCCCAGGTATGCCCGCTGGACACTGCAAGCTTATATGAGTTTGTCCATTTAACAAAGAAATTGATATGTATCAGGCTTGTTATCCCAAGGGGAGTCTCTGACACACTTCAGACCAAACACACTGCTTCACATAGAACAAACAGATTTATGAACTATAAAGTTATATTTTGACTTATCACTTCAAATCTGACTTAGATTTTGTCAAATGAAATAAAAGCAAAATGCATTCTAAGCTGATCTTAACACTTTCAATGCCCTTACAAACTTAGATGCTTCTCACTACAGACTGGCCGGTTGCCCTTCAGCCAGGCTCTCCCCTTTGAACAGCACTTCAGTCGCTTGGTGTGGTGTCTGTAGATGTAAGTGGAAGAGAGAGAGCACGTGAGCGAGAGCACATGTGAGCGCGTGCACATGGCTCCCCCTTTTATCATGTCCTTTCTTCCCTCTTGGCTTTGCCCCCCCTCCCCTCCTTCAGAGTCAGGTGAGCATTACCTCATCGCAGTTCCAAACTGACCAAAGTGACTCAGAGTCTGACAGATTCTTTTGTTGCTGCCTAGGTCAGTGTCCTCTGTTCCCGTGAGGCTGGGCTGGGTTTGTCCCACACATGCCCTGATGAGGTGTGAACTGCCTCTCACCTCTTGGAGAGTTTTTGCCTGGGCTTATTTTAAGCCACGAGGATACATTTGCAGCCTCATAACTACATACATGAAATTATAACCTTACTATAAGATTACTGTAAAACAATGTTCTGTGCATCATGAACCTTCCGAAGATACCCAACATGACAAACTTTGCATTGGTACCACACAATCATTTTACAAGGGTGAATATGGAGGTGCTGGGTGTTCCCCGAGGTACAGAGTGTCACAGGCACCCCGGCCCATAAGCTGGAGTCAGCTGGCATCAGCCAGCCGTGGGTGTCTAATTGCAGTGTAGACCTATCCAAAATCCTAGAGGCCTTGCAGGTAACTGGCAAGTACAAGAACACTGAAAACATATAACAGCTTGGCTACACTTGCAAGTTACAGTGCATTAAAGGAGCTCCGGGCACACTAGCTCACTACCCATCCACACTGGCAAGACAAGTAGGGCGCACTGACTCCACAGCTGGTCCACTCCTGGTACTCCACCTCGGCGAGTGGAATAACATTTTGTGTGCCCGCGCTGGAGCGCTGCGGCACCAGTATGGATGCCCTGGTCTGTTAGTGCACAGAAGTGCCCCACAATGCCTGTTCTAGCCACTCTGGTCATCATTTTGAGCTCTACTGCCCTGCCCTCAGGCAACCAACCATCAGACCCGCCCTTTAAATTCTCTGGGAATTTTGAAAATCCCCTTCCTGTTTGCTCAGCAAGGTGTGAAGTGCTCTTAGTGAATCTTTCCAACTGACCATGCCTCCACGCACCAGATGATCCCCAGTATGGAGCAATGGCGAGGTGCTGGACCTCATCAGTGTTTGGGAGGAGGAAGCTGTCCAGTCCCAGCTGACCTCCAGCCGTAGGAATTACCATACATTCAGGCAGATATCAAGGGACATGATGGAAAGGGGCCATGACTGGGACGCACTGCAGTGCAGGATTAAAGTGAAGGAGCTGCAGAATACCTACCACAAAGCCCGCAAGGCAAACAGCCGCTCTGGTGCTGCCCCTGCGACCTGCCGTTTCTATAAAGAGCTGGATGCAATACTTGGGGCCGACCCCACCTCCACTCCGAGTACCACCATGGACACTTCACAGCCCAGTTCAACAAGGCAGGAGGAGGAGGAGAAGCAGCAAAGCTTGGACAATGCGTTTGTGCGGGTTTCTTGGGAGAGCCACCGTGTTCCTTGTCCCAGTAAGACTAACTTGTCTGCGTCACTGTGCCATGAGGGGCGGGGGGGGACCATTGCTGCACACAGGCAAGCTGCATATGGGCCAGGGCAGAATCTGCGTTGCAGTAGAAGACCCTCCCTTGCTTCCCAGGTCACCCTCAGCAGCGAGGTATCTTCCAGGATGAACTCCGGTGGAAAATGTGGGGGCAGTGTTCAGTATGGGGCCCCCTGCCGCTGTTGGCTCTCCCCAAGGCACAGAAACCCAGAGGGCAGTACAGCCATGAAACAATCAGTCACGCTTGACCCTGGGCTTACTCACCATTTTGGGGCTCCTTTGGGTTATGTGCGCTCGCTTTGGGACAGGCAAATTATGCTATAGCGTAGACTGTGCTTGCCCTTAAGTACGGGGAAATCATTGCTCTGTCTGGTGTGAACAAAGCTGCCTCTGTTAAGCGTTATTTGCCTTTACAGAGGCAACCTTGAGATCTCAGTCGTCTCTGTTATCACCAGCCGAAAGACTCAAAGAATCAGAAAGAGGCCACGCAGAAGCAAGGAAGACAGGTTGCACGAAGTAATGCAGCATTCAAGTCATGAAAATAGAAGAGTGCAGGAGTGGCGGGACAGTGAAAGGAGGATCCGCCAGCAGACTGAGGAGTGCCGGCACAAAGCACGGATCGGCTGATCAGCATAATGGAGCACCAAGGGGACTCAATCCTGGCACTCGTAGCCATGCAGGCGGAGCACTACTGTGCCCGACCCACCCTGCAGCCCTTGTCCCAAAACTCTTTCCCTTGCGCCCCCATGTCACCTCCAACCCACTTTCCCCAACATCCGGGTTCTTACCACCACCAGCTGCCTCCAACACCTGTAGCTTCACCACCCAGCCCTGAAAACTACGACCCTTACTCTCTGCACTCAACCCCATAACCATGCATTTTAGCCAGCCTCCAGTGTAGCACTCATTGCAGGGCACTCCAGGCAGGAAGGCCGAGTATGATAACAGGGCACACGCAAATCTGTGATTGTCCCATTCCCCACCCCCTTGCCCTTTCTGTTTCCCAAGCAGTTGTGTTTCTTTTCAATAAATGGATTTTTTGGCTTTGAAAACTTTATTATTGCATAAAGTAAAAGATACCTTAGCCCAGGAAAGAAACAGGCACTGCAAGTCAGCATAGCAAACACTGATTCCTACTAATGTTGGAACCATTGCACTTCACTCCCGTGCAGGGCACCAGACATTACTGGTGGCTTTCAGCCTCAAATTGCTCCCTCCAGGCATCCCTAATCCTTGCAGCCCCACACTGGGCCCCTTTAATACCCCTGCTCTCTGGCTGTTCAAATTCAGGTTCAAATTGGAGGTGTTGAACCTCCAAGTTCCATGACTGAGTGAATTTTTCACCCTTCCCTTCACAAATGTTATGGAGGGTACAGCATGCGGATGTTGTCATTGGCCAGGTCCAGCTTTCCATACAGACAGTGCCAGCAGCCAAAAGCACACTCCACTGTCATTCTGCACTGACGCAACCTGTTGTTGAACAGCTCCTTGCTGCTGTCAAGGCTTCCTGTGTACAGTTTCATGAGCCACGGCATTAAAGGGTAAACGGGGTCTCCAAAGATCACAATGGGCATTTTGACTTCCCCTAGGGTGATCATCTGGTCTGGAAAAAGGGTCCTGTCTTGCAGCTTCCTGAACAGGCCAGTGTTCCAAAAGATGCATGCGTCATGCACCTTTCTGGGCCAGTCTGCGTTAATGTTAACGAAACGCCCACGGTGATCCACAAGCGCCTGGAGAACCATAGAGAAATACCCCTTCCGATTAATGTACTCAAAGGCTAGGTGGGCTGGTGCCAGAATTGGAACATGTGTGCCATCTATCGCCCCTCCGCAGTTAGGGAAACCCATTTGTGCAAAGCCATCCACAATGTCATGTACATGACCCGGAGTCACGGTTCGCAGGATACGATTAATGGCCCTGCAAACTTGAATCAACACGATTCCAGCGGTCAACTTCTACACTCCAAACTGGTTAGTGACCAATCGGTAGCTGTCTGGAGTTACCAGCTTCTAGATTGCAATAGCCACCCACTTCTCCACGGTCAGGGCAGCTCTCAATCTCATGTCCTTGTGCCCCAGGGTGGGGGTGAGCTCCTCACACAGTCCCATGAAAGTGGCTTTTCTCATCTGAAAGTTCTGCAGCCACTGCTTGTCATCCCAGACTTGCATGACGATGTGATCTAACCACCCAGTGCTTGTTTTCCGAGCCCAAAAGCAGCGTTCCATGGTGGTGAGCATGTCCATGAATGCCACAAGCAAACTCGTGTCAGATGCATTACTCGAGTCAGTATCATCGTCAGAGCCCTCACTGTCACTTTGGATCATAAGGAATAAGTTGACTGACCAACGTGACATGCTGGCGAGACTCATCAGCATACTCCTCAGCAGTTCAGGCTCCATTCCCGCAGACTGAAAGGGAAGACAGAGCACGCAGTACAAAAAACGCTGAAAGATGGCACCAATTGTGGACGGAAGCACAGGGATCACTGGGATGCGAACCGATGCATTGGGACAGGACCCAGAATGCCCCGCACCCCCTACCCCCAAGCCACAGTGGCAGAATGGGAAGAGGTGCTCTGTAGGATGGCTGCCCATAATGCACCACTCCCAATGCTGGTGCAAGTGCCGCAAATGTGGCCATGCCAGTGCACTTGTTCCGGTCAGTGTGGACAGACTGCAGCGCTTTCCCTACTGAGCTCTCCAAAGGTGGGTTTAACTCAAAGCGCTCTACATCTGCAAGTGTAGCCATGCCCTAAGAAAGATGCGTTTTCCCCTTTCAAGCTGAAAGTTAGTAATCCAGTTCACGACATTATCTTACATTTCAGTCTCTTGATAACGGACAATGATTTATTTGTGATAAGTATCTTAGGCCTGAAGGAGAAAACGAAGGATGATAGCTAAGAACAAGGAACACCTAGTACTAAATACAATACATTAATCGGAACAGTGAGACAAGGCAGCAAAGCAGAACAATCTACAAGTCTCCTTGCTAGAAAGAGGTACCCTATTCCAGTCTAATGGATACTCTCTCACTAAAAAAGGGGGAGGTCAGAAACCAGTGCAGATCTATTAAGAAAAGACTAAGGAAGAATTCAGGGATCCCTAAGAGTTTTCCTTCTGCCTTCAGGAACAACCCCCTTCTAGTTTACTAGATACTTACTAGCCAGAGGCTATAAAAGTTTAGCCCCTGGGAGAAGTAAAAGCACCTTCCAAGTGCCAGGGATTTTGACTTCTCACCAGGGTGCTGTCCATGGATAGTGGGGCCTCTTATCTTAGTTTAGCAGTTTAACAATTATAGTTGTACAATAAAAGTTTTCAAAGTGCTATAATTGAGGAAATGGACGGGAAGGGATTGAGAGAGTTTGTAAGCTAGTGGCTGAGAGAATGTGGAATGGTCTGATAGGATAAATTAGAAGAGAGAAATAGGTAGGGTACTGAGAAAGAAAGAAGCCAGGAGAGGAAGGAAGATAAAACAAGCGCAAGAGAAGCATGGTAACTAACATTCTTTAAATGCATAACAGAAAGTTGACAGGTACTACAATTAAATCAGCGCAAGATAGACACCAGGCAATGGTTTATTCCTTTAAACTCCAAGGACATGACCATGGGGGTGTGACCAAGCACATATTTTTCACCCCACTCATACTCATCTTAGTTCTCAGGCTAGCAGATATTAGGTTAATTGTCTTCTTAGAGTAAGTTTTTTAAAGTAGGAGCAGGTCTACCTTTCAGCCCCTATCACAACAGAGCCCTTGTCTTGATGGGAATGTCTGGATACTACCATAATAAAAATGGGTAAGTATTTTCATAGGGTGATGCCTGATTTTAAGACAGATCAAAAGGATCACAGGCAATAAATGATGGGCAAGAGAGAGGACAAAAGACAGCATGAGTCTGACATACTTGGTCAAAAGGAATGCTAAAACCAAAGTGTATCATTCCTATCTACATCGTTGCTTTTTTCTGAGTGTAAGACTGGATATGTTTTGCAAACAAACAGTTTTAATCTCTCGCTCTCTTTTTAAATACAGTAGACCACTTGAGTCTCAGAATATTTGTGAATTTCCATGCAAAACATCTCAACCTTCAACCTCTAACAAGAGATATAGTGAAGAAGGGTGTCCTGGAGTCTGCACCAACGGGGATTCTTGGTAAAAAATGCACAGGCTAAGTAAGCAGTCCTCTCCCACAATGCACACAGTTCCATGGCTGAAATCCACAGGTATGCATGGAAAACACTTATTGAGAAGAGAGTTTAAAGGTCCAATCACCAGGCCACTCCTCAAGTATTGAGAAAGGTATGCTCTGGGTAGTGCGCTCTCTGTTCTGCATGGCAGTTTCCAGCAACACTGTTGTACTCTCCCTACAAGCACAGAACTCCCACTACCATCAAAGGGAGTTCTGGGCCTACCAGGAAATCTACATAGAACAGCAGACCTGAAAACTGCCATACAAGAGAAGAATTTTGCCCTTTGTCCATAAGAAATCTATATCTTTGATTGTCTAATGAACTGTTAGAGGATTTCAAATATAAGAGTTAAGATATTGGAGAAGGGGGCAAGGGGGAACATTACTCCTACACAACACCAAAAGAAGTTTGATCCCTATGAATATCAAAGCAGAAATGTACTTTCTAACAGCTGTAAAAGGTCACTCATTATCAGTATACCCTTCTATTACTGCACAAATACTGTTGTAGCAGCTTTTGAATGGCATCTTGCCAAGTCTGAAACAGAAATATGAAAAAAAAATATCTTAGCAAGTGACTTTCAAGTAGAAAAACAGAACCTACAGGAACTAGTTTTGATTTCAGGTGTTGCATTGCTCATGGCTTTTGATTTATTAGTTTCAAGTATGCACATTCTGTTTGTTCAGAGAATAAGAACAATTACACTGCTACTGGACAAGTGAAATACTGTGCCTGGCAAGAGTGCTCAGAGGATAGCTATCCAATAAACAGGATTAGTTAAAAAGAGATTATTAAGGGATCATACAGTGACTAGATACCGTAATCCAATAAAAAGAAGGGAAACAAATAGGAAGAGGCATGGAAGAAAGTTGAGGGTGACAGAGCAGGGAGGAGGTTGATAGTGTGTTCACCGAGGGATATACAGCAACAGTTACAGCATCACAGATGGTAATGCCTGAGAGAACACTTGTGGCTGGGGATATAGGAG